>NC_140494.1:56076790-57276790 GCF_964271855.1 Acomys minous
TCTGTATGTATTTGAATATATATAGTGGACCATAAAAAGTGAACCTATCTTATCCAAAATTTAATTCTAGGTAGATTACAAAAACTAATCTAAAGATAACAAAATTCTAAATGATAACATGAAAGAAAATCTCCATGACTTTGAATAAGCCAAAAAAAATTAAAATAGAACATCAAAAGCATTAATCAAAAATGGAAAGAATAATAAATAACTTACAGTGCATTAAAAGTAAGATCTTCTTTTCACAAAGAATTCATTAGAAGACTGAAAATTCTACAAAAGATACAGTAAGAAATAAATTGATAAGACATTGCACTCCTGAGAGATTTGCATGAAGAAGATATAAGGAATGCCTAACAGTTTCTATGAGAGAAAAGCATGGTACCCTGCTCATCATGGGAGTGAAAACTTGATGAAGTACTTTGCACATGCAGCTCTAAGTGAATGTGTGAAGAGAACCCACCTTAACCTCATTCACCAGCAAGGGAACATTCATCAAAGTCACAGAGACTTCTAGGGACTCTCAGCCAAGTGAGGACATTGAAAACACTGGCAATGCTGAGTAAAATATGGCAGTGGGAAATTTTTAATACCATAACTCATATTCCAAAATCACATATAAGTAGAAAAATTGGGATCATGTGTTTGAAATCTTTTTGGCAGTGTCTCCTAAAACCGTATACACAAATATTCTGTGAGCTAACATTTCTCCCCTGGCATATAGTCAGAACTGAGTGTCTATGTTCCTTAAAACACAGTTTATACAACTGTGTAGAAGCACTGTTCATAGTAATAAAAAACTGAAAGGAAATTTTCAACAACAATAAAATTGATACAGTTTGGTACATATTTAAAGTCATTGAAATAATCACCAGTTCATAAATGTCTAGAGAATGGGAACACGTACACTGATTCCAGTGTAATAACCCCTACTAATTGACAGCATGGATTAATTTCTGAAAGAAAATGTTGAATGAAGAAGCAAGCAAATACACACAAAGAACTGCACTGTATATGAGTCTACTTTAACAAAATTTATAAGAGTAAAACTTCTCTGGGATGTCAGGGTTGAGAAGCATGCTTATTTGTAGGGAAGTGGGGATGATATCTGTGGGACCAAGAAGGAAGAAGGTTAGTGAATCCAAGCTGGATAAGCTTCAGGGATACATCTGCTTTCTGAATATATACCAAGATGTGCATTTGATATTTCAAAAACTCTAGTCATGTTTTGTTTGGGTAATATTTAATTTTTAATAATGAGAAACACTGGGTCAAAGATGTGGCTCAATGGTATAACACTTGATGACTTCTGTCCTCAGCACTCCAAGAAGGAAGGAATGAAAAAGAGAAAGAGAGAGAGAGAGAAAAGAAGAAGAATGCACACAACAAAATGAATATCTGAATTAAAATAATAAATATGTGGGAAGGACAGCAGGTTACCAAGAAGAGACTTGATACCCTATGAACATATACAGGGGGAGGTAATCCCCCTCAGGAACAGACATAGGGGAGGGGAATAAGGGGAAAATGGGAGGGAGGGAAGAATGGGAGGATACAAGGGATGGGATAACCATTGAGATGTAACAGAATAAATTAATAAAGGAAAAAAAAAGAAAAAAGAAAAAAAAAGAAAAGGCATTCCAAGGGACTTTTCCCTCAAAAAAAAAATAATAATAATAAATATGTGATATTGTATAGTATTGGTTACCTTTTCACTGAATCACAAGACTTGAAAATTATCAGTTACTCGTGAAAGTGAGTGACTTAAAAAGTCAACTCTTAGGATGTTCTCCCCTCTGTCCCAGTTTCCCGGTAAGTGAAGACTTTCATGGGACATGCCCCTTGGGCTAGCGTCCAGATATAAGTGAATATATACCATTTGACTCTTTCTGCTTCTGGGTTAACTCACTCATTATGATCATTTCTAGTTCAAGCCATTTGTCCACAATTTCAGAAATTCCTTGTTTTTAATAGCTGAGTAGTATTCCATAGTGTAAATGTACCACAGTTTCTTTATCCATTCTTCTACTGAGGGACACTTAGGCTATTTTCATGATCTGGTTATTATGAATAAGGCTGCTCACCGGTGGCACTCAGAGGAAGGATAGCAGGCTACCAAGAAGAGACTTGATACCCTATGAGCATATAAAGGGGGAGAAAGTCCCCCTCAGTCACAGTCATAGGGGAGGGGAGTAAGGGAAAAATGGGAGGGAGGGAGGAATGGGAGGATACAAGGGATGGGATAGCCATTGAGATGTAATATAAATAAAATAATAAAATAAAAATTTTTTAAAAGCCAACTCTTCTAGGCTCTTAAACATAAAATTACGGAAAATAATAAACACAAATAAAATAAAACAATCACACAAAAGTAAATAGATCACCATACATGATCACTTGATGATGTTGTTGATGTTGTTGTTGTTGTTGTTGTTGTTGCTATTGTTGTTCTTGTTTCAAGACAAGGTTTCTCTCTGTAGCCTTCGCTGTCCTGGAATCACTTTGTAGACCAGGCTGGCCTCAAACTCACAAAGATGCACCTGCCTCTGCCTTTCCAAGTGTTGGGATTACAGGAGTGTGCCACAACACCCAACTGATCACTTGATTTACTGTAGTTGTTCCATGTATATTTCTCCTCAATGAAAAACCAAGTAAGTATAAAAATATCTCATTTAATTATATTTTTCAAGTTAATAGGGGAAAGAATTCAAGAATTAAATGCCAGCCTAGCCTTCAGAGTCTGTCTGATCCTTGCCACCTGTGCCCTTCCAACTTCCACATCTAGCCCAGGTGGCATATCTTGAACTCCGGTTCAACCTTGTTAATGGATGTTGTGAATGAGGTAACCCAGGCCCACAGAGATGAAAGCACACATTCTCTCTTATTCATGGATCCTAGATTTTGATCCCAATCTTTAGATGTGAGTGTATATATCCTGAAGTAGCCATGGAAGCAAAGGGTAGCTCATCCTGGGCAATAGATTCTCACAGAGGTTTTATGGCTCGTTATGATTCTAAACCTGACACAATAGCACATGGTAGAAGGAGAGAACCAATTACTAAGAGTCCTCTGTCCTCCACACATGCCCCATGGCCCAAACAGATGTGGGGACACATAAATGCAATAAATAATAATGAAGGAGGAGGAGGAATAAGGGAGGAGGAGGAGAGAAAGACAGACAATGACAGAGATGGAGGAACAAGAGAGATGAGAAAGGCAGTGGGCCTATCCATGTGGAGAATAAAGGTGAAGAGTTTCTATGTGGAGGAATAAATCCTTCTTTGGCTTTAGCTGCCACTTGAGTGATGCAAGAATACATTTTGTCAAATGTAAGAGTCTGCAAAAGCCACTACACTTCTGATGAGAACCTATTCCCCAGGACGAATTACTCTCTTTTCTTCAGTATTTCTGTTTAATAATCAAATTCATTCTGTGACAATTTCAAAAATGAAATTGTTTACTCATATTCAGAGAAATTGGATGAAAATAAGCACTATGTAGGTGCTTATTGGTGTGTGCCATGATCATGTTTATATGGCCAACGAGAGAGCCCCGTCCACTGTAATTAGACAGAATCAGGAGAGCACTAGGTCTAGGTCCTCTCAGTGTGAAATGTACACATGTTCTTCTCCTGCTTATTCTCTATCCACATACTGCATTTGTTGCTGAAAGAAGGTGACAAATACCTATGACTGTCAATCATTCTCAGCAACTGGAATTTCATTCACCAATTCATTCATTAAGGTGCTATACTAACCACTGTGTTGGTAAAGGCCTTGCTAGGAAGGCAGGAGGATGTGATCTAGGATCCTCCGAAGCCATACAAAAGCTGCCCAGAGCAGCATGCATCTGCAAATTCCTTGCCAATGTTGCTAGGCATGTGGGCAGTCAAGCTGATCCTCAGAGCTCATTGGCTGGCCAGCTTAGACAATTGGTCATGTCCAGAGAGACTCAGTGTTAAAATAAAGGTGAAGAGCATCAGGTTCAGTCCTGATATCAACCTCTGGCCTGGCCTACACACACACACACACACACACACACACACACACACACACACACACACACATGTGCATGCACACGAGCACATACACTTACCACATCCTCTCAAATACATCTGCAAAGTTATGCTTATTAAGCCACTTGCTTGCTATGTGTAGTGTACTAAATCAGGTATATGGTTATTGACTTCAAGGATCTTATATTACGGAAGTTACATGTAGAGAAGAGACAAATACACAGAGAGAGAGGGAAAACCAAGATAGCCAAGTAAATAAAGCAAATCCACATTGGAATGATTCCTACATTGGAATACACAGAATACACACACACACACACATACACATACACACACACATATATACATATACACACACACACACACGTGTGTGTGTGTGTGTGTGTGTGTGTGTGTGTGTGTGTATTCTTAGTTTCAGCCAAAGTGTTCAGGAAAGGTGACGCTTAATATGAGAACTAAGGAGTTCAAAAGAAACCACTATACACAGGTTTGGACATGGGCTAACAGACTTGGTAGGAAATACCATGGTACCTAATACAACAGCTAATTCATTTTGAGGATTTAGATTTGCTGAGAACTCATATAAATGCTTTGCATTCGATTCTCAGAGTCACTTGGCACTGATAATACTTTTATCTCATTAATTTGCCATATTATGAGAAAATGAATTTACACAGAGAGAGCATAAGTAAGGAATCTACCCAAAGCCACTGGGCTGGCAAATGCCACAGCAAGAATGCAAAGTCTGCGGAAAGCGGGCATTTCATTGTGCTCCCAACCCCTGGCCCCATCACGCCAAGAAAACCACTATTGTACCAAAAAGAAGCAGGTGTGCTTTAGGAAGCTGAGGGGTTATACTGATGAATTAGTCAAAACAAGCTCAGAGAGCAGATTTTGCATAGCTTTATAGGTGTAATAAGTTTGAATTGTGTGCTAAGTCTGTTGGAAAAGTGTCAGTGAATGTTACACAATGTGTGTATAGTTTAAAGTTTTACAGCCTGTATTGTCCTTGGCTGGTGCCTTAGTCTAGCCAATGGTCAGAACATTCTCCACAGTAGAGTGGAGAGTGGGATATGACTCTCTCACATACTCTGGTGCCTCACCTTTGACCATGTCCCCTGGAGGGGGAGACCTGGTGGCACTCAGAGGAAGGACAGCAGGTTACCAAGAAGAGACTTGATACCCTATGAGCATATACAAGGGGAGAAAATCCCCCTCAGGAACTGTCATAAGGGAGGGGAATAAGGGGAAAAAGGGAGGGAGGGAAGAATGGGAGGATACAAGGGATGGGATAACCATTGAGATGTAACAAGAATAAATTAATAAAAAAAGGAAAAAAAAACAAAGATGAAAAAATAAATAAATAAATAAATATAATTGGATTTCCATTTTTAAAAATGTGGATATAGTTTTATAATTTATTTTTTATAATTTGATCTTTAAGACTTCCACTCTATCTACTACCGTATAAAAAGAAGATGTAAAAGGAAAGGAGAGAAACAGAGACCAGTGTTCAGGAACACCCATGATTAAAGACAAAGACAAGAGTGGCCATTGACACAGCAGCCACAAGGGAAAAGAAGATAGACGCACGTAATGACAGGAACCCATAGGATTTGCTGATGAGTCAGAAGAGGGGGATTCCACAGTAATGCTGTAGACTCCAGCCTGGCCAAGGAGGCAGATGAGGCTCCGCCCTCAGTGATAAGACCAGCAGCACACACTGGAAGGGACAACTCTGCACTCCCCATTTAATTTATGACATACGGAAATGCAGAATTCAGAGATGTGCTTCATGGCTAGAAAAGGAAATATTTCTTCAATCTTTATGAGAAATGTAAAGCCAGTCATCCAAGAAGATGGAAGGGAAGGCCCAGGGGATTCCGTGGAAGATTCTGACACGGACTGGGAGAGTCTCAGTGAAAGGTGGGCAGTGAAACATGGGTATCAAGGTAGCCGAAAGCACACCGGGAAGGGAGCATTGATAAGGAGAGTAAATGTGACCAGCAGATTCAGCATCGCCAGCCTGAGTAAAATGAAGAGGAAGGAATGGCGGCTGGATTTGCCAACAGCTTAGTGGAATGTTAGCAGTCTGAAACAGGTTCAAGAAGAGTTAGAGAATTAATAGTAGCCAAAGAAGAGAAGACAGGAAAAAACACTTCTTCCCCTCCATGTGAGAGCCACTGTCAGTGTCACTTCCATAGACTGCAGGTTCTCCAAACAACTTACGCTGAGAAACAAGTGCAAAAGTTCTTTCAGAGAGGCAACACGGAAAGCACTGGGCAAGCTGCAAGCGAGAAGAATATGGTTGGCTAAATAGCAACCAGTACATAAAATATTAAGTCAGTTATCAAAGCTCAGAAAAAAAATGCTGTTCTTCAATGTCCTCTAATATAATAAATCAAAAAAGACATAGATAAATTAGGTCCAGTTATGACCTCAGGTATAGAATCATCCTACCAATGTTTATTTCCTGCTGTTTTCTGGGATTTGGGCTGAACAGCCAAATTTAAGGCACAGAGGCAAATGAAAATTAAGGCTTGTCCACAAAGAACTTGAGCAACTCAGAAAGGGGAAGTGAAAAAAAAAGTTACTTTCCACAAGAAATTTAATTTGATATTAGAATTAAAATATAAAGCAAATTCAATGAATGACAAGCTAAAAAATATGTTAAAGTCTGCCTTTACTTTGATACTTGGGCCATCTCTACAGACTTCAAAGTAATTGTCAATCACCTACTGTAGAGCCATTTCCATGGCTATTTTGAACAATGAGGTAAATTAGGCCAGCAGTGTGCCCACTCTATTCCAAATAATTACAGTGTTTTGGATGCAGCTATTGCTCTATATGTAATTAGGGCATTTTAGAGCATGCATATTCTGGATAGCTAAAAATATATGCACACAAGTCTTTAACTTTGAATAGCCTGATTTAAAATTTTAGAACAAAGGTAGAGTATTAATAAATAGAACAAAGAAATATTAAAACATATTGATGGATACAATTTTTAATTCTAAGTACAATGGTGATATTTAATTGTACAGAATGACAATTTCAAATATTATAGATTTATCACTTACATAAAAGCAGTTTATATCCTCTCAGTATGGTTTATCAAATATGTTCATTAAGAATCCTAGAAAATTGTATTTTGGGGGTAGTGGGGGATTTGTTTTATATGACTGTTCTGAGGCATCCATGACCATTGCTATATTCTGTAATGGCAGATGTGGGGTTTTGTTTGGGGTTTGTTTTGTTTCATCATTCATTAAAATCACCCAACCTCTTCAAAACAACAGAGAATCAGCTCCGGCTGCCCAGGTGGGAAAACAGCCAAGTAAGAGCCTGTGCATTTCCGTGAGGTAAAATTTAATAGTGTAGTTTCTCAAAATGCAAGACAAAAACTGGAAAAAGCCCAAATGTCCATCAACAGGAAAACAGAGAAACAAATTGTGTTATATACTTACACTGGAATGCTAATCAGAAGACGAAAAAAAAAAAAAACCAACAACCCTGATACCAACCATATTTCTATAAACGCATGGATGAATCCCAGGAGCACAGTGTTGAGTTCTTTCTGTATGATTCCATTAATATGAGATTGTTGATCAGGGGAAACTGGGCTAGGGTGGTGGTATGATAGCAAGGAGAAAGTCAGTGTTTTACTAGCTAGAAAAAGGTGGTAAGAACATTTCTAGAATGATAAAACATTCTTTTTCGATTTGATTTTTGCTTCTTTTATATATTTTTTATTAATTTATTCTTATTACATCTCAATAGTTATCACTTCCCTTGTATCCTCCCCTTCCTCCCTCCCTCCCTCCCTCCCACTTTCCCACTATTCCCCTCCCCTTTGACTGTAACTGGGGGTGGGGAACCTCTTCCCCCTGTATATGCTCATAGGGTATCAGGTAGCCTGCTTTCCTTCCTCTGAGTGCCACCAGGCCCTTTTTGTTTCTTATTTAGATTTCTTTCACTTATGTCTTTTGTGAATGTGGATGCCACAGCTCTCACATGAAAGTCAGGGGACACCTTGTGGAAGTCAGTTCTCTCCTTCTTCTATGTGGTTCTCAGATCTCAGGTCTTAGCTGCATGGCTTTTTAACCTGCTGTACCATCTCACCGGCTTAAGGTTTTTTAATTTTAATTGCTATAGAAAATTTACACATATTGTGTTAGGGTTTGTATTGTTACAATGAAATTTCCTTTTTAAATTATTTTATTTTTGTACATACACATTTATATTATTACACATATATACAATAGATTACCTATGGCAAGAAAAACGGTGACACAATCAGGACTTATATAAATGTTGCATTCTTAGTGTTTTGGCTATTTGTATTTGACAGCCTTGAAGAAGACATCTTTCCTATTTTGGTGCATCTAAATTTCTGAATGTAAATCAGTCTCCATTACATATTGTCATTATCAACTTAAAACACCTATCTAGACCTAAAAGCATCTTAACCCCTAAACAATTAAGCTTCATTGTAAAACTAAGCTACCTGGTCTTCAACTCCCTCAGAGACTTGAAAAAGTGTAAACTTGATTATCTGAGTATGCCAGGAGTACATGTTAGTAGCTTTGCAAATGAAAAGATGACAGAGATAGTTTTCTAGCTGAGTAGTCACAACTTTGGGGCATCTTCTTCAGCCTTCTGGCCCAATATATCTGACAGACATATTTGTGAGGCAGGAACTATTGAGGATTTGCTTATCCTGTCTTGGCAGAGTTTGGTCGTTGACTCTGCCTACATTCAAGCTTGCCCTTTTTTGGGGCAGAATTCTGTCTGTGGGAGAAATGAGGACCTTTTGTCCAGTGGTTAGTTTGCCACATTTGAAGCCATCTCCATAAGGAGGTTCTTTGATGCTCACCATCTTCTTTGAGGTAGGCTGAGTGTTGCCAGGAGTTAACTTGTCTCATTGTCAGTGAATCTTTAAAGTAATAAAAATATTTTAAATACCATATTCTGCAAGTCTCTGGAGTTTTTGAAGACCTTGTCTTTCTATAAAGTCATATCTATCTGATGTACCTATTCTTGTGATAAAAGTAGACTAGAATTGACATGACCATGATTTAATCTACTAACATATGATTTGTATAACTTATTTCTCCTAAACAGCTTGATAGAACTTTCAAAGCAAAGTGTTGGAAGTAAACCTTGTATTATAATTGAATTATATGGGTACAATTACTCACATTAGAGTAGTATTTATATATGTATATATATGTATATGTATATATAATGTGTTTGAAGAATAATCTTACATTTGAATTCTATACCACTGCATCTAGAGCTTATTTTGCATCTATATACAAAATTCTATATCCGTGAATTATACATATCTTGTGAGTGACAATTGAGGCATTAAGTTGAGGAGTAGAGTCACTAATCTACTTTATGTTCTATCTCCCCTGTACATTTCTATATTCCCCCTTCTTTCTTTTCAACCACTTTCTCCAAACAGGATATCAATATGTAGTCTGCTCCAAGGAATTCATCCTGTCGGGTCTGATCCAGTGTCAGTGACTGGTTCTTTTGTTCTGAAAGCATATAGTTTCTCACAAGTATTATACAGTCCTAAAATTATAAGTGTATAAAAGGTGTGTGTGATGCATTGAACAATTAAGGCTGGATTTCTGCTCTTTGTATGAGCAGGAAAAGAAGACATCTGTAAATCTTCATTCATGCCATATGAGGAATGTCATCTAATAGTAATTCACAGGGGTTCATTACTCAACAAGAAGCATTGTCTATGCCTAGACATTCATGTTTCAGCCAGTCTCAGAGCTAGTCCCCTACGGTGGGATTAGCAATATAAGTTACCTGCTTGTTCTGCAGTTTAAAATCTTCCCATCTTGATTGTAGTGTCCTCCCTCATTCCCTCCCAAAACTCCCTCCCTCCCTCACTCCCTTAGTACTCAGATAAGGCCGCCTTCTTCCCCAAATATTTGAACTCAGCCTATCACGTCTCATCTGTATTAGCTGTAACCTCTTCCTCTGTAGCCTGGCATGACTATCTTGCCAGGGGGAAGTTATCTAAGTTCGGTACCCAGAGTGTATGCCTGAGGTAGTCCCTACTCTCTAGACATGGGATCTACAAGGAGCCTGTGCTACTACATCCAAGAAGCGGGTCTAGGTCCATATTATACATAATCCTTGGCTGATGTTTCTGACTCTGTTTTGTAGGGTAGTTATCCCGTATCATGTGGCTAATGTCCGAATATGAGAATATGTACCATGCATGTCTTTCTGGGTCTGGGTCACCTCACTCAGGATGATTTTTTTTCCAGTTCCATCAATTTGCCTGCAAATTTCAATATTTCCTTGTTTTTAAGAGCTGAATACTATTCCATTGTGTAGATGTACCACAGTTTCTTTATCCATTCTTTGGTTGAGAGACATCTAGGTTGTTTCCTGATGCTGGCTATTACAAATAGAACTGCTATGAACATTGTTGAGTAAATGTCCTTGTTGTATGGTGGAGCACCATTTGGGTAGATTCCAAAGAATGGTGTGGCTGGGTCCTGTAGAGCAACAGTTACAATGAAATTTCACGACCAAAGATCAAGTGAGGGAGGAAAGGGTTTCCACAGATTATCCTTCCATGTCACTGTTCATCATCAAAGGAAGTCAGAACAGGAACCCAAGCCCATCAGGAACCTGGAGGCCAGAGCTGATGTAGAGGCCATGGAGGAGTGCTGCTTACTGGCTTGTTCCCCATGAATTGCTCAGATTCCTTTCCTGTGAAAGCCAAGACCACCAGCTCAGGAATGGAACCACTCATAATGTTCTGTTCCCCTCTCCCTCCATCAATCATTAATTAAGAAAATGACGTACAGGCCTACCTACAACCCAACATTATAGAAGTCTTTTCTTAATTGAAGTTTCCTCCTCTCAGATGACTTTAGCTTGTGTCAAGGTGACATAAAACTATAAAACTATAAAGCATGTTTATATATATATATATAAACATATATATATATATGGACATATGACACTTCACTATGAGTTAGACATTGTGTAATGTTCAAATTATGACAGGATAGACACATACATCTCCTCAGTTATGCTAACTTTATTATAGAAACAGTCAAGTTATCTATAGTCATTCTACTGTGCAATAAAACACTAGGTTTCCTTTTTCTCATTTAAATATGTCTTTGGCTTTTTCAATTCTTCCCTTTCCCCTGTTCTCTCTAACCTCAAATAGTTACTATTATATCTACACTCAGCTTCTATGACCTATTGTTTTCTACACAAGTATGAACTGTCAGTATTTATCTTCCTATATTTTGCTTATTTCATTTAACATAATGACATTTTCTTTTATACAAGTGTCTACTGTTATGAAAAAATCAATCAAACTGGAATACTTGATATCTATGCATTTTCTTATATGTATATGGATGATTTCTAAGCATAAAATATGAAAGTTATAATAACATAAAAACAATGTTTAATAAGAGATTAGTAAAACAAATATAGTCCATGTATATTTTAATGTAATATTTTGTTAATTCTTTGAGAAATTTTTAAGAATAAATCATCATAAAAATTATTTTCAGATAATATATTTTGATCATATTCATATATTTATCCTCACCTTAACTTTTGCCATTTTTAACCCTCTACCTCTCCGTCCCTCATCTTTCTGCCCTCGTTTTTTTTTAAAGAACCCATTATTTTCCATTTATATTGCACATATATATTTTTTTCACTGTGGGCTCATGCACTAGAGCATAGTTGTGCTATCAGGGGCCACACTCATAAAGAAAGCCAATCTTCTCTTCTCCAACAAGTCAGTAGCTCCTCTGCCAAGGGTGGAGGCTCCCAAAACATGCTCTACCTCCCAGCTTTGTACCAGAATCATGATGGCCTTGATCTTGTGCAAGCAGCCACTGTTTATGTAAGTTCATGAATGCTGCAGCCCGTCATGTGTGGAAGATGCGCTATCCAAGCTCTGGTTCTTACAGGTTTTTGTTTTCGGTTTTGTTTGTTTGTTTGTTTGTTTGTTTGTTTCATCATCTTCCTCAATACTTCTTGGGCCCTGGAAAGCAAAGGGCTGATAGAGATGTGCTATTTGTGGCTGAGCACTTCATTGACACGTCCTCTCTGCTTATTCACCAGCAGCTAGTTTCTGCATTGGCCAGCAAACACTACACAAAAACTTCTCTAATGATGCCTAAGAGGTGCACTATCCTATAAGTACACTGACACAAATTTAGAGGGCAGTTTGACAGTGTGTCCATTTAGCAAAATAATAACAGCAGGTTTATCTCTGAGGTCTTTGAGCAGCCCAGCCATAGGTTCTTGGCCAGATTTACAGTGACAGGCATAAGTTTCCTCTTGTGGAGTAGGTCTTAGATCCATTCAGAAAGCTGTTGGTTATCACCATAACATTTATGCCATTATTGCATCCATGGGCAAAAGCTTGCCAGACCAGTCATTATTGTAGTTCACAGAGTTCACAGCTAGATAAGATCATTAATAAACACACACATACATACATACGTACTTACATACATACATACATACACACACACACACACACATACACACACACACACCAATAGCCTACATAGCACCTACAGGTACTATGAAAATTATCTAGCAAGAAGAAAGTGTCCTGGTTAGTGACAACTTAATTTTTCTGTATCCTGTGGACCAAAGTGTGTCATATTTTCAGGATTGGGATCTTACAAGCAAATTTTATCCCTCTTTAGAATTTATTAGTAATTTTATCTTCTGAAATGCTCTTGTTAAATTTATTATTATTCCTTTTTAAATTAAAAAGAGTAAGAGTTACTGAAGATTCTATAAATATCACATCAAGTTTTAGTCTTTCGATTGATGGAGGTATTTAATATTCTTTTTTAGAGAAAGCACTTACTTTGATGTTTCTTTTAGAGATGGAAAACTCCCTACTTGGAGAAAAAAAAACCTGCATCAACAATTTTGGAAATAATGGAAGACTCTCTCATTTCTACTTTTTTCATTCTTTTCAAGCAACACTTAACTCAATTAAAGGATTTGACGGAGCACAGTCCAAGCTCTGATGTCATGATGCAGCAATTGACCTCCTGCTCCAGGGATTTGTTTTTTTACTCATGTTTACAAGGCACATGTTGACTCAAGAAGCAGAATGACAGGGCACTTGTGATTGACTTGTAATTAATTGATTTTTACCAAAAATATCTCCTAAATACAGCAGGACAAAGAAGGCTGGAACAAATACTGGCAGTTAATGTTTTGAAACTCGCATGTGCTATGGTCATTAAAAATTAAATAACAGTAGGCAGCTCTGATTAAATTAGCAACCAGTGGATATGGAATTAAGTAGAAAAAAAAGGTTACTAGTACGTCTGCCTGTCAAGAGTCCTGTTGAAATGGAGAGTTTCAGAACTTTATTCTTTCCATAAAACTGCCTATCAAATTGATCTTTTGGGTCACTACAAAAAAAGGCAATAAAGGATACACCCACCAGAAAGTCGTATCATGAGAAAGTTCCTAGTTAAATTTCATTTTAAATATTTTCAGTGAGTTTGCACATGTATTTTACTCATTTAAAAACAAAGAAGAGAAAAGAAAGATATGCATACAGTTGGGTGCATCCAGGGAGGGTGGTTGTAATTTTTTCATCTACAAAGACATTAGCACACCATGAGTGCAGATTGACCTTTCGCCCCATACCAATTTGCTCATCTTCTCACCAGGACAGCAAGTCAATTCTACAAGTCCCCTGATGGGAAGAACGGACTTTAGCGTGTCTGATATAGGCTGTTAAGTTCTAAGTTGTAGAGCTCCAAGAAAAAGGAGAGAGAGAAAAAAAAAACCCAGAGTTTGAGCTATTGAAGAGATAAAAAAGAAAGATCCCTGTCACAGCCCAATTGACTCTGTAAATAATGCTGGGCTCCCTGGTGCTGCAAAGTGTTACCCCAGAATCTGCATTTTACAAATCACTGGAATTTGGTTGCTTGTGTAGATTCAACCTGAGGCATAAATCCTGCCCAAAGACACTTGAAAGCTAAACACATCCATACACAGAGCAAAATGCTTTAATTTGTTATCATTGTTTTTCCTAACTTTGTCTGAATTAAACATTACTTTCTTTTACATCAAGATTTAGCTTTCATGACATTGAAATTTATTATGTCTATGCAACAAAGCTGATGTATATGAAAATAAACTAAAATACACGTAGGCAGCCAAATGAAAGAAAAACTGTGAACTGACGGTTTTTGTTTGTTTGTTTTTAATTTATTCACTTTACATCCCAATTGTAGCCCCCTCCCTCATCTCCTCCCAGTCCCATCCTCCCTCTCTCTCTCACCTCCTCCCCACTTCCTCTAACCCTGAAAAAGGGGGAATCCCTCTTCCCCTACCATCTGACCCCAGCCTCTCAAGTCTCATTAGGACAACCTGCATTCCCCGCTTCTGTGGGTTGGCATGACCACCCCATCAGGGGCACGTGATTAATAAGTGGACAACAGGGTCCATGTCAGAGAGAGCCTCTGCTCTTCATATTATTGGGATCATATGGAGACTGTGCTACTTATCGATTACATCTGAGCAGAGATGTTAGGTCCTTTCTGTGCATAGGCCTTTGTTGGTGCATCAGTCTCTGGAGATACCACTGGGCCCAGGTTGTTGGCTCTGTTGTTCTCTCTGTGGAGCTCCTGTCCCTATCAGGTCCCTCTGTCCTCTAACTCTTCCCTAAGTCTCCCTGTGCACTGTCCCAAGGTTTGACTGTGAGTCTCAGCACCTACTTCAATCCCCTGCTCTGTAGAGTCAACCTCTATGACAGGCTCCCATCCTGTTCCCTTACTTCAAGCACTTCCAGCATCTATTCTAAATGCGCTTCTGAGTGGGAATATAAGCAGCCTCCCTAGGGTCCTCGTTATTACTTAGCTTCTTTAGGTCTGTGGATTGTAGTGTAGTTCTCCTGTGTTATATGGCTAATATCTGTTTATGAGTGAATATATACCATGTGTGTCTTCTGGGTCTGGGATACCTCACTCAGGATGATCTTTTCTAGTGCCATCCATTCGCCTGCAAATTTCAAGATTTCCTTGTTTTTAAATAGCTGAATAGTATTCCATAATGTAAATGTACCACAGTTTCTTTATCCATTCTTCAATTGAGGGACATCTAGGTTGTTTCCAGATTTTAGCTATTATGAATAAAGCTGCTATGAACATATTTGAGCAAATGTCCTTGTTGTATGGTGGGGCTCAGGAGTAGTATAGCTGAGTGTTGAGGTGGCACTATTCCCAATTTTCTGAGAACGTGCCAGATTGATTTCCAAACTGGTTGTCCAAGTTTGCACTCCCACCAGCAATGGAGAAGTGTCCTCTTCACATCCTCATCAGCATGTGCTGTCACTTCAGTTTTTTATTTTAGCCATTCTGACAGGTATAAGACAGAATCTCAAAGTCATTTGATTTGTATTTTCTTGATGATTAAGGATGATTAAGCATCCTTTAGGTGTTTCTTGGCCATTCGATATTCCTCTGCTGAGAAGTCTTTGTTTAACTCTATACCTCATTTGTTAATTGGATTAGTTGATTTCTTGTTGTTTAATTTCTTGAGTTCTTTATATGTTTTGGATATTAGCCCTCTGTCAGATATAGGGTTGGTGAAGATCTTTTCCCAGTCCTTGGGCTGTTGCTTTGTTCTATTGACAGTGTCATTTGCCTTAGAGAAGCTTCTCAGTTTCATGAGGTCCCATTTATTGATTGTTTATCTTAGAGCCTGGACTGTTCGTTCAGGAAGTTGTCTCCTATGCCAATGAGTTTGAGGCACATCCCCACTTTTTTTTCTAACAGACTAATATATCTGGTTTTAAGTTGAGGCCTTTAATCCACTTGGATTTAGCTTTGTTCCAGGAGATAAATATTTATCTATTTATCTTTTTCTAACCATAGGCATCCAGTTAGACAAGCACCATTTGTTGAAGATATCTTTTATACATTGTACTGTTTAGGCTTCTTTGTCAAAGATCAAGCATCCATAGGTGTGTGAGTTTATTTCTGGGTCTTCAGTTAGATTCCATTGATCCACCGTTCTGTTTCTATGCCAGTATCATGAAGTTTTTTATTATTGTGCCTCTATGGTACAGCTTGAGATCTGGGATGGAATTCCTCCAGAAGATCTTTTATTGTACAGGACTGATTTAGCTATTGCATTAAATCTGTAGTTTGCTTTTGGTAAGATGTCCTGCCTGCCCTAGTATCAGTATCCACTCTACCAGAAGGGCATAGGTTGGGTCCACAAGCCACTGGTACCCTGAAAGTCTCCTCTGAAGTGGTGAGTGTGGGCACCTGAGGTTGGAGCTGTGTGCTTCTCACACCCTGCCCCCCGCCCCATCTCAGAAGGTAACGACTTCATGGGTGGATGCGAGTTTGGGACCCACGAACTGTGGTATCTGGAAAGTCCAGTTTAGTGAGACTGGGAAGCCTGGGAGTTTTCCAGGGTTTGTTTGGTGACCTGGAGTCGGGCTTGTGAGTTTCCCACACTGTGGGTTCTTTTCTCAACTGGGAAAGGTAGATGTTTGGGTTTGGGAGATCCACCATAGGCCTGTCAGTGGCTCTGCTCTCATTGCTAATCTGCTGTTCAGATACAGTATGTCTTCTATCAAAAAAGGGAAAACAGTCACCTTCTCTTTTATTTCTCCTTATTTATTTATAAACCTAATGTCTTGCCCTATTGATACCCTATATTATGCCAAAAACTGCTATTTGTGAATGGTATAGCATTCACATAAACCCACAAGGTCTGAGGATAATAATTAATTTAGGCTGGTCAGGATCAATTCCACCATGTCAAAAGTGATATTTCTATTTGAAGGACTTCCTCAAGTATATTCCAGTATTGGTAAGAGAAGAGCAATTAGCCCAGCCAAAGGAATTTAGTCTTTGAACATACCCTTTCTTTTTTTTATATTAATTTATTCTTGTTACACCTCAATGATTATTCCATCCCTTGTATCCTCCCCTTCTTCCCTCCCTCCCCCCATTTTCCCCTTATTCCCCTCCCCTATGACTGTTCCTGAGGGGGATTACCTCCCCCTGTATATGCTCATAGGGTATCAAGTCTCTTCTCGGTAACCTGCTGTCCTTCCTCTGAGTGCCACCAGGTCTCCCCCTCCAGGGGACAGAACATACCCTTTCTTAAAATTGTTTATTTTTAACTTACTCTTGAAAACTAAGTAAAAAATATGAATAGTAGAAGGATGTGATCAATCTAAAGGTGGAAGACATTGTTTTATAATCCAGAGAGCACAGCAATCTTCCTGGTCATATTATGAGCTTGGTAATAAGTTTACACATGAAAGAATATCATGCTAATTATTAGGGCAGGACAGTCAGACTTGCATTTTAAAGATATCCTCCAGACAAAAGACAGGACAATATTAATACTGGAAAAAAAAAGAGTAGTGAGAACAATATTAAAATAATGCCATTTAAGGAATGATATACTCACGCAGCTAAAATGATGGAAAAACTAAGGAAATATTTGAGAGTCAAAATGTTTTTAAAAACAATTATTTTGTAGTAGAAATTGTATTATCGGAATAAAACAAGAAATGTATAGGATGATTGCTAACTTCGTCTTTGACTGAAACTGGTGGGTCGGCAATTATCATTTAGAATTTAAAAGGATGAATTCCTAAGTCAACGAGTGACAATGAACTCAGTTCTGGACATGGATAGTTTGAGGGACCTTCAGAACTCAGTGGGTAGGCAGAGAAGCCTGTGCAAGCCTAACTCCCATGGGACACTCAAAATAAGTAATATATTGTTGGGACTTAATAACATTGAATTGATTTTTAAAAGATGAGTGTGCTAGAACACCTAAGGTAAAGAACGCAGCCCGAGAAAGCCAATAAGCAGAAAGTTAAGTTCATGGGATGAGAGGAAAAGAAGACATTGGAAAAGAAATGTGGAGGGGGGAGTAGGAAATTTACAGGAAAAAGAAACTGCAGGACATGATCAAATGAAAGCCCAAGATGTAGGATTTCAAAATCTGTGCTGTGAGTGAATAACAGCACAATGATGGGAAGACTCTGAGACAGCACTAAAACACTCAGAAGGATCAGAGTGCAAGGGAGCAGAGACACAGAAGAGGTTAGCAACAAACACCTCTGGGTGTGAGCTTCTTGCCAGCCCTCATTGCTGGCCTGTCAGTCCATGGGAGTCTGTAAAATACCACATATAGTCTATGACTCAATTGCATTACAAGTGAACTCCAGCCCTGTGTTCAAGCCCTATTAGGCTCAATCAAGGAACTCTGAATAGTTGGTAGACGTCACAAATCAGAAGGAACAAGACAATTTCCACAAAGGACTGGTTCTTCAAGTTGTTTTCCTCTCCTCACTTTATAATGCTGTCATTACTTAGACTTCCAGACACTACATAAAGTGAAACCGTTCACTCGGGCTGACATTTATACAGGCTAATCAAATGCCTGTGAGGTATGTAGCAAATAACTATAGTACCTGAGAGAAGCTGGGGGAAAAATCATAAAATACATTCATAACATAGCCTCAAAAGACAGATTTCTCTCAGCAATGAGATAGAGTTGACAAAAGGTAATTACACAGGCCATTCGAAGCCACTGAAGTGTATGCACTGTAAGTGCTCCCGACCACCTCCCACCACAGGAAGACACGTCCTACAGCAAAGGCAAACCGGAGTCAGTCTCTGTTTTAACACATGTTCCCCTCCACTTGCGCTGCCAAGCAAAGCCACTTAGCCAGGCTTCCTCACATTTTTCCAAGCTAGGCAGACACTAATATATATCATTTTTAAACAGTTGTATTGGAGGGGAAACTTGGGGAGGCAACAGTGTATGCCATGCCACTCAAAGGCAGACAAAGAACATCTCTCACTTCTGCTACTCTCAGTCTGAAAAGACACCTGTGGGCGTGATTGGAAAGGGAACCTCCTGGGAACCACGCAGTAACTTTAAGTTCCTCAGAGATAGGTCGGTAGTGTCAACATGTTTTTGAGTCATAGTGAGGGCTAGAGAGTTTTATGGCTCCAACAGCTTTAGGAAAGTGAGGGAGTTACTAAAGACAAGAAGAGGAATATCCCCAAATTCGGGGTGAAACTCTGAGTGCAGCAGGATGTTCCTAAAACCAGGATTTTGTTTTACCCTTCACTGTTTATTTCCTACCCAGTGCTCAGGAAAATCAAACAGGAGAAGCATTAAGTAAACTAGGCAAAGCACTTTTGTCTAGAGAGTTCACGGGTGCAAGCTACTCAGCCACTTGAAAATAATACAGCACACCCGAGCTCACCTTTAGATCCTGGATGTGTTTACGAACATAAGTCGGCCCTGTGGAAGGGGACTGTGCCTACATTTTGGACAGGCAAACTGCAGAGAGATTTAACACGAGCCTGCCCTACTATATGAGTCACTTGCAGAATCATAAATAAATCCTGCTACGTTCTGCTGCCTTCCTCTGCTCAGGGTACAAAGCCAACATTTCCGTCCTCATTTCAAGGCACTCACTCTTCAAATATTGGAAAAGATGTGACCTCAAAGATAAGGTTTTGAAAGTCAGATATGTTGCCTGAAAACAAAAATATACTCCAACTGCAGTGGGTGCCTAAACTCTCCCAATTCAAAATACAACTCCTAGGACTAAGGTGCTCTCCATTCTAGTGTGAGCACTTTTTCTCGTTAAACAGGAGACCAATTGTGATGGTTTGAATAAGAATGGTCCTCACAGTCTCATATATTTGAATGCTTGGACATCAGTGAGTAGCACTAATTGAGAAGGATTAGGAGGTGTGGCCTTGGTATAGTAGGTGTTGGGGTAGGCGTGGCTTTATCAGAGGAAGTGTGTCCCAGTTTGATGGCTTTGCTGCAGATTGTTGGGGGTTTCTTGCAGCCCGTCCCCAGTGTCTCTCTGTTCCTGCAACTTGCAGATCTCGGTGTAGACCTCTTAGCTACCTCTCCAGCACCATGTCGGCCTATGTGCCACCATGATCCCTACCATGATGACAATGGACTAAGTCTCTGAACCAATTAAATTGTCACGTTGTCTCTTCCCAGCAATAGAACAGACTAAGATACCAACATTTTCTGCCTGTCTCTCTGTCTCAGTCTTACTCTGATTCTCTCTCTCTCTCTCTCTCTCTCTCTCTCTCTCTCTCTCTCTCTCTCTCTCTCACACACACACGCACACGCACACGCACACGCACACATACACGCACGCACACACACACACACACACACACACTAACTTCTTTTTGATTGTTTTTATTTATTTTTTTATTTATTCACTTTACATCCTGATCTTATCCCCCTCCCTCCTCTCCTCATGGTCCCATCCTCTTCCTTCTTCCTCTCTCCCCCTCCTCTATGCCTGAGAAAAGGGTAGTCCTCCCCCTACCCCGGCATATCAAGTCACATCAGGACTGAGTGCATCTTCTTCCCCTGAGGTCTGGTGAGGCAGCTCCACCAGGAGCAAGTGATTGAAAACGCAGGAAACAGTCCAAGTCAGACACAGACCCTGCTCCTCTTACTAGGGAACCCACATGAAGCCCAAGCAGCCCATTGGCTACATGTGTGTAGGGGGCCTAGGTCCAGTCAATGCATGGTCCTTGGTTGGTGCTTCAGTCTCTGCAAGTCTCCCTGGACCCTGGTGAGTTGGCTCTGTTGGTCATCTTGTAGAGCTCCTATCTCCTCCAGGTCATTCTGTCTTCCCCCAGCCCACACCTCTCTCTCTCTCTCTCTCTCTCTCTCTCTCTCTCTCTCTCTCTCTCTCTCTCTCTCTCTCTCTCTCTCCAATGTTTGGCTATGGGTCTCAGCACCTGTTTCTATCTGCTGCTGAGTGGTGCCTTTCAGAGGACAGCTAAACTGTAAAAGGCTTCTGTAGTGTCAGGGGTTGTCTCTCTCCCACAGGGTGGGTCTCAAGTTGGGCCAGGCACTGGTTTCATATTCCCTCAAAAAGTACATATTAACAACCCCCTTGGTTATTTCCCTCCCAGAAATGCAGTGAGAAAACTTATAAGAAACAAAACGGCATTTAGGTGACAAAGTAAACGTCAGGCAGTTTGTGTTCCAACCCTGCATGTTCTCCCTCTCCTGGACAGATCCTTAGTTCGGACCAAGCCTGTGGGTAAGAAACTCAGGAGCCACATGCCATGCCCTTGCTGAAGATTGCCAGCAAATCTCAGTGGGGAAGATGCGTTTCTCCACTCAGTGATAACTGGAGGCTTCCGTACCTCTGAGGCTATTTTACCATATGCCGTTTCACATTTGTTCCTCTATAGAGGATATTCTTAACTCCTCTCTATATTAACCATAGCTCAGGGTTCTCCAGAGAAGCAGAATCATTGGGGTTCACACATAGGACAAAGGGAACAGGGAAAGGCAGGGAGAAGGAGGAGCAGGGAATCTTCAAAGCTAAGGAGTTGTCCATGGCACTATGAAGTTGCCGAGTCTGAAAGGCTGAGCACAGACAAGACAGCCAAGGCACAAAAGATACCACAGTCCCCAGTAAAAAGCATTCCACTGGCTGAATGCTTCGTCCTTCAGACATCTCAGACTTTTTTTTCCTTAAGGTGTTCAACTGAGTAGATGATAGCTGTTTCATTATGGAGTTAGTTTACTTTAAGTCTGTAATTTAAATATTTTTTTTGAGACAGGGTTTCTCTGTGTAGCCTTTGCTGTCCTAGACTCATTTTGTAGACCAGGCTGGCCTCGAACTCACAGAGATCCGCCTGCCTCTGCCTCCTGAGTGCTGGGATTAAAGGTGTACGCCACCACACCTGGCTATAATTTAAATCTTAATCAATCTGGAAATACCATTACCTGGACTAGCCTTTCACCAAAACCTTGGAACCATAGTGGCAAAACATAAATGCTTGAAGCTGGCCAAAATGTAGCTGTTGATATCCTGATACCCAAGGTGAATGTGGTAGAAGATAAGGCCTATGGAATCTGGTTAGATAACCCAGCAGGAGCCCATAATTGAGGTTAGAGTCGTTTTACAAGAGGCCTCAGAATCCTGCCTTGGCCTTCTCTCTGCAAAATATGGCTGGTGTGAACCAAGTTGCGCACGCTTCCCAGACACTGAAATCACACCTTTACCCTGAACTTCCCAGTTTGCTAATCATTTAAAAGCTAAGTGTATGCTGTTTCTAAGCTGCACAGCACACAGCCATTAATTGTAGCAGCACAAACAGACCAAGACAATGATAAAAGTGACTTGACACATGAAACTAGCCATCAAACCCTACACCATGACAGCTTGCTTCATCAAATCCTGGAAGCCAAGAAATCAAATGAGAATCTGTGGGTAAAGCAGGAGTGACAGTCTTCATGGAAGCTAGTCATGGGACAGTACCACATTCCATTGCTTAGAAACACATACGCTCCAGGGCAGTGGATCCCACAAGGGCAGAAATAGGAGAAAGAACAAATGAAAGGCCATCTTTACATTTTAAAAAAACTGCTTAATCACACTAATTCAACTAAAAAACTAACATACAGTTGGTGGTAATTACCTCATTCAAGATTGATCTTCATTTAATTTTTTTTAAAAACACAACCTGCTACACAATATCAACAATTTTAGAGACATTTAAATGGTTCTTGGTTATTACTTTAAAGTATTTACAAGTAGACTTTATCATAATTTAGCAATAATCCTTGATCTTTCAATATGATCTGGTGTACTTAAAACTCTTCAGAGGAAGATGGATCAAGACATAAAAATAGAAAGACCATATACTCCAGGAGGTCCTTGGAGTTTCTTAATTATGACAAGCACATGTCACACGGTATTTAACATTTTAGCCATCTATCGATGTATAATTCAGTGGCATTAGATGCTTTCATAATGTTGCCCATCACTATTATCTATATCAATAACTTTTTATCTTTCTCAATTAAAAAAAAACTTTATTTATCAAACTGTAACTTCCCCCATCCTTTTTCTTCTATCTCCAGGTAGCATATATTTGACTATCAGTCTATGAATTTTGCTATGTAGACATTTCATATAAATGGAAACATAGGATTTCCCTCCTGGATTGGCTTATTTCACTAAGGGGTGTTTCAATTCTATCCATGCATATTAATTACCAAATTTTACAAATTCTTTTGTGGCTGAGTACTATTCCATAGAGCCTATATTACATAATTTGCTTTCTCATTCATCTGTGTTGTTTCTATCTTTTAATTACTATGACTAATGCTGATAGAAAACAGGAACATAAACACTTGCGTCTCTGCATAAAACTGATTGGATACACACTCAAGTGAAATTCCTGAGTCATATAATAGTTTTGTGTTTAATTTTCTAGCAAACTATTAAAATCATTTCCAAATGTTCTTAGAGCTGGGGGTTTCAGGACTTAAACAGACACATTCAAGACACAAACAAGTACAAATTAGAATCAGCACCAGAGTATTTTTAATTTCAAGCAATGAAGCCATAACCTTAAAAAGGTAATCCCACTCAGGAACAGTCATAGAGGAGGGGAATAAGGGGAAAATGGGAGGGAGGGAAGAAGGGGAGGATACAAGGGATGGGATAACCATTGAGATGTAACAAGAATAAATTAATTAAAAAATTTAAAAAAAAGAACTATAAAATATTAATAAAAGCAACTATCATTAAGTTATAAAAAAATGTACAAAGAAAATTCTCTTCGACTACAGCATATTTTACAACATAGCCACAAACAAGTAGGCTAAATATAATCTCAGTTACAGAAAATTGCTTTACGTTTTCACTTTGTAGCCCGCATATATTTTTAATTCTTAAATTATTTTCTTTTGGTGAGATTATTTGTTGTTTTAGGTCATTGAAAACTTTGTGAGAGACAGACAATTAGGCCATGGGTGACATCTCTAAATTGCTAATGTAACTGCATAAAACTCATGTTTTTCTTTAGGATGCAAGGGCAAGAAGAGATGAATAGATCTGTCAGAGATCACCAATCTGGTTAGATGTGGAACTTGTCGCAAACTACTACTTATCTCCATTTTCTTCACTCACTAAATAGGCAGAGGGAAAGAGGGAAACTAACAATTTTAAAAGATTTGTATGTGTGGGCTTGCTAGTCACGACTGAATTGAAAATTAGCATCTAGAAATCTCTCTGATTAAAATCTCTAAAACTTGGCACTTTCCTTCAAAACTTTGCCAAAATATAAAATTTCCCTTCAGTCTCTCTCTTGCTCTCCTCCACTCTGAGTCAGTTTCAAGATTCCCTGAGGTGCAAACTCTCCCGTGAGCCAGTGTAAACTGAGGCCTCTTCTTCCCTCACAGTGCTCTCCCCTCATGTGGCTGTTCCCGATGATGCCATGGACCCTCTTTGAGGATTATCAGCCCTTTTATACCTTTTTTTATTTGTCCTAATATTGTCTGGACTGGGTGCTTTTCCCTGGAACATCAAAAGTGCTCAGAGTGAAAAAATAAGTCCCACGATTTCCCCTAAGCTGTGTTATTTTCCAAATTAAAATTATATATAGTGAATGGAGTAGCCCTAAGCTCTTTATTTTAGATTTTTATCTTAAATCATAAACAATATTTAACAACTATGAAATTATAGCTATAACATGCCCGTGTCCAATCCAAGTTGTCTCTTAATTCTGCTTAATTTAGAAACTTTTTAAAGTATTTTCTGTATAATCTATTCTGATCATATTTTCCCATCACCTCAGTCCTCTCTGATGCCCTGCAGCTCCCTATCCATCTACCGTCATCAACTTTTGCATATTCTCTCTCTCTCTCTCTCTCTCTCTCTCTCTCTCTCTCTCTCTCTCTCTCTCTCTCTTTCTCTCTCTCTCTCTCATCTATCTATCTATATCAAAGAACCAACAACAATAAATATATTTTAAAACTGTATAAAAATATGAAGCTGATTTTGTTTTGGCCAATTACTCCTACACTTGGCCTGGAGTGTGGCTGATAGAGATTATAACAATCCATTGGAGAGGACTGATATTCTCTTTCCCAGGAGGTATCAATCACAAATAGCTTATTGGTTAGGGTTGGGTCTTTCAAATAATACTCCAGGAAGATGCTACAAAACTCCTTGAAGAAGGACTAATGACAGAGTGGTCAGTGGAACTGGAGATGATTGTTTTGTAACGAGCCACTAGGCCTGGGAATGCACATCTGTAATTTCAAGACTCAACTCAGAAGACTGAGATTCTCCCTTGACCTCATAGAGAGACTCTGCACATTCACATGTATTCATTACATACACACATACATACACACATGATCAGTCAACCAAACTCATAATGAAAGTGATTTTTAAAAAATAAACACAAAAATCTGAATTAAATGACCAGTGTAATTTATCCTTAAATTGTTTCACTTGGCTGGAAATCTAATAAAACATCACCTACAATTCCTACTGTATACATAAGTGGATTAAATTGGCTAATGAATTTATCTGATATGCCACCTTTGCAAAGTTCCCCCACTGAGTGATTGATAGCCAAGCAGAACAGAAATCCTGAGAGGAAAATAGTGACTTTTATAGGCTGAAGAAAGCAAGACCTTTGATTAACTGTTTAAAGGCACTTATGCAAAATGGGTATGTCATGCATGGCACATTACTGAGTTATAGATGGATAGCAAAGCACATCCAACAGAAAGGGAGAAGTGCCCCTGTGCAGAAAGACTCTGTTATTGGCAACTGGACAGAGTGTAGAGGAAGCTAAGCAACTCCCATTTTTTTTAGGAGACAGTTCTGAGTGTCTCACAGTTTTGCGCATACTCAGTCGGTACAAAGACAGTGGTGGCTCTTCTTCCTCCGTCTGGATTGTTTCTCCAGGGATCTCTGTACAGTGAGCAAGCAGCTCTGGAAGATGAAGTCTCTCCATTCACAAACGAGGGCAGATTTGTTTCCTGGCTAAGATAATAAAAACAGCATCTTCCTTAGGACAAAAGTTAGCCAGCTTTGCCTGCCTCCCTTCATAAGCCAGGGCTTTTCTTGCAATCGGGGCTCTTCAGCTGTGACACAAACTCAGCATGTTCAGAGACTCTGCCTATATCCTCGTCATTTTCTCTGTGGGGGGTCTCTGGCCATAGGAGGGGATGGAAACATGTAGCTAGTGATGTCTCCTGTGCTGTGCACTAACTAGTAAACTCCTTTGTCCCTGATTTAGCAGTATTTCTTTAACCAGAATCTATAATACTAAGTTTTGGGGGATGTATATACGACCTCGAACTCACCACTGTTGTTGAGAATCTTGCATTTCCTAGTTCTGCTCTGTCAATGAGGTCTTACCTTTAAGTTCCCTTGGGACATTCCTGGTTCTTTTTACTTAGATTCCAATAGGAGTTCTTATCCTTCCTCCACTGTGACATTAGCACATTTCTGTATGGTGTGGCAGGAAGAACTTCAAAGAACTGGCTTTCCAAATGACCTGGCTTTTGACTGGACACAGGCATGTCCTATGGCAGGACACTGTACATTGGTAGCCAGAAGGAACACTCTACCATCATCCTTTCCTGCCAAAAATGAAACGGCAGGTATTTCTGTCTCTTTGTGTGATGATATTTTTGGTCTCCCATAGGGCTGATGATACTTCATACAGCTTATATAGGAAGTCCTTGTCTGTAGAGACAGTGATGGTGTTAAATGTAAGAACTTTCAGTTTCTTTACATTGGCAGCAAAATCAGCATAGCTTTTTACAGTGTAAAGGATATTAGGTAGCTAAGGAGTGAGCTGAAGTATTTAGGGCCTAAAATAGTTCCACGAGGTAGCTACACTGCCGTGGCAAGTTTTGAATCACACAGATCCAATCCACAGAAAACATTTCCCCTTCAATCTCCACACCATCACTGTGAAAAGTAAATGAACACATTTTTTTTACTATTTTCAAGCTGTTTACTGATTGGCAAAATGGTAAAGTAATATTCCCGCTGTTACATTAATCACTGGCCAGCTGAACGTTCCATCAGTAGCGTTCTCTTTCTAGTAGCTTGAAAGCTACTAATTTTACTGCTGTAGAAAATAAAGATGATGTGTGTTTATGTGTGTGTATATGTGTATGTTGTGAGTGTGCATGTGTGTGAACTTGGGTCTATGTGTCTGTATTTGTGCATATATGTGGATGTGAGAGTGTATTGTATGAGTGCATGTGTATTTTTGTGATTATTTATGGGTGTATATGTGTATGTGTGTATGTGTAATTGTGCATATCTGGATTTGTGGGACAGCATGTGTATGTGAGTGTGTATATGTGAGTGTTTGCGTATGTTTGTATATATGTGTGAGTGTATCTGTATGTTTGTGATCATGTGTAGGTGTACATGTGTGTGTAATTGTGTGTACATTTTGTTGTATAGATGTTAGTGGGTATGTGTATATGTTTGTGATTTTACATATATGTGAGTGTGTGTGTGTATGTGTACAATATTTGAAAATCTTTAAGCGAAAAACCAGATTTACAAAGATTTGACAGATAGAAAGTCCCCCTCAAATAAGAAAGTGATATTTTCGTGTCACAGTTCCATAGGGAAAATTTTTTCAGGAAGTCAGAAATCTATAGATTGAGTCAGAAGTTAATTTTGACCCCCTCAGGAATCATTTAATTAACATAGCAATTCAATAATCAATAACAAGTATTTGTAAAGTGTCTACAATGGAACAAGTGCTGTTAGATGCTGAAGATTTGTGCTAACTAAGGGAGTTGGTGGAAACAGTCTGAGCATCTGACATAAAAAGTGGTGGCAGTTTCCTTCAGAGATGATCCAGGCATATGATGGACAAGGCATCTGCAAAAGCTGGAAGTCACTGTTTTCAAAAGTTACAATCCTGGGAACCCAAAAACATGACAGTGCTGGTTTTGACAATAATAGAGAGATCTGATTTCAACAAATATTTGTCTTGCTAGCAGAGTATGGAATGAGTTTAATTCCCATCTCAAAAGCGATTTTTAATATAGTCGCCATGCCAAGGATAAGATTCATAATGATGTGTTTTTTAAAAGAAGATTATATTAGACAGGTAATTGACAAACATAAAATACTGTATACATTTGATATACAAATGTGAGTGAAAGGTGATTTTACAGATTCTTAGCATGTTTTAAAAAGCATATAATATACATAAAACCTGTCATTCAAGAAATATTCTAAACCAACTTCTGAGTTTATTATTAAATACGTAAACTAGAATTTAAAATAGATACAATTGCTTAATTATGAATGGAAAAATGCCCCTACTATTACTTTTTTCCATTCTACATTGTTTAACTAGGGAATAAAACCATATGGCATAGTATGTTTGTGTTTCTTTAGCAAAATCTATAAGGCTGATTAATTGATAAGTAATGCAAAGTTTTTTCATATCTCTAGAATCTATTAAGTCAGAGATCAAGGCAGTAGCAGGCACAGTGTGTGGTAAAGGTGCCCTTACTGTCTTCACATGGAGGAAGCAGACAGGGTGGTCAGGAATCACGGACACACATGCTTCCTTCTGGCTCTTTTATAACAGACCCATCATAAATTACTCAACGAAATGTCTAAACGTACTGTCTCAGCAATGAGAAGTGTGTTTCAGCACAAAGCTTGGAGGAAACACACTCAGATTCTGTGGGTCAGTAGCCAGTCTTCAAAACACATGAAACCCTAGTCTCAGGAAGATTCTTCTCCACATTTTCCCAGTAAGGAATGTAATATGAAGCCTGACTTCCGCTCTCCTTTTCTAGATCCATCCCCTTCCTGTGCCATTGTAATCTCCACAATAACATATTAAAAGACAAGCTGTTCCCTCCTGCCATGACATACTACCAAGGTACATGGACATGCCATTGGTTGGAACTCTACATTTAGAAAATACTCACTCTCAAACTCATTTTTATATATTTTTCCTATTTCTATGAAGTACAAATCAGGCCTCCTTTCATTGTCCTGAAAGACAACTAGAAACTCAGGCATTAACCAATCTCTGGCTACAGGATGCTTGAAGGGAAAATTCAAATTCAAATATTCCCACCAATATGGTTGGCATGAGTTAGATTATGTTCTCAAAATATCTTTATTAAAACCACAGGAAACAGTTACAGTATTGGGACTTGGGGATCGTAGGTGGTAATCGTGAGGGTAGAGATCCTGTGACAGGATTAGTGACTTTATGTAGAGGAATTTTAATTCAGAACCTGGATTCTCTGGCAAGAGATCACATCCAAAGACCTGCTGGGTCTGTGTGATCTGGCTGTAATATAAGCATACCCTTGCTCCCAGGAGACAGAGGCAGGCAGACCTCTGAGTTCAAGGCCAGCCTGGTATAAAGCAAGTTTCAGGTAAGGAAAAGCTAAGGTCCAGGCCTTTTGGGGCATGCCTTTAATCTCAGCACTTAAGAGACAGAGGCATGCAGATCGCTGAGTTCTAATCAGCTCTGTTCAGGCAGTTGGGTTGAGTCAGTGAATTGAGGGTCAGCACATTAGAGTCAAGTTTGTGGCAGTTCAGTTTGTGGAGCTCAGAGGCAATTTTATAAGGGGAGTTTTACAGAGACTAATTGAAGAGATAACGAGCTAGACACAGGTGAAGACCGAATGAGCCAGAGAATGAGAAGGAGCCAGAAGATTACAACATAGTGCCAAAATTAGTATGAGATCAAGCAGAACAATTCACTCAGAGGCTGAGAGAAACAAACTTGAATCAGCCAGCTTGAAGAAGAGTTTTGAGCCAGAACAGCTGTGTTGATCCAGCCAGTCAGAGTTCAGAAAGAGCTAAAAAAGGTGAATTATTCATCAGTGAGTCTCAGTGCCTGAAAACATTCTAGGCCTAGATTAGATTGTATGGAGTCTAGAAGCCTCCGGGACTAGGACTAGGTTAGCAGACAGAGGCAGTAAGCCTTCAAGACAACAATTACATCAGGCAAATAAAAGTTACTTTAACAACTTTATAAGCTCAGATAGCAGTGCTCACTTTGGTCCCACCTACCACCCTGTAGGACGGTGATTCTCAACCTGTGAGTGGTGACCCTTTGGCAAATCTCTATCTCCAAAAATATTTACATTTTGGCTCATAACAGTATCAAGATTACAGTTAGGCATTATGGTCAGAGGTCAGCACAACACTGTTTTAAAGAGTTTCAAATAAATAAATAAATAAATAAAAAGAGTTTCAACTTTAAGATTGAGCACCACTGCTCTAGAGCATGAAGACATGGTCAGGAAGCTTGGAAGAGAGGAACATCCCCCAAGAAACCAAATGTGCTGACACCTTGAGGGAAAACTCTCACATCTAAGCTGAGAAACCAGCCTCCTTAGTTTTAGGCATGTGCTCAATGCTAGAAGTACTGTGATTCCGAAATCCAAGGATCCTCACCTGAGAACAACTCCAGGGACAAAAGAAAGGGCACAAACCCTAATGGATAGTAGGAGAGACAGAAAAAGAAAGAGGGACCGATCACAGGGAACTGGGGCAGAGTCCCTGTGTAGACTTGCTGTAAGGGGGTAGGAAATTACAGCAACAGGAACCAAAACAAACAAAACCATTTTCCATTTTCATGAGATAAACATTCTATATATGTTCATACTATTAACAACTAGATTTATACCTATTCAAAAATACATGACTAATAAAAATATATTTCTAAGAATTCACTGGGCGGTGAAGGCTTTGACCAAAGAACAATAAATAATCGCTGAATCTCCTGGAACTATTATTTCCATTCACAAAGTAGACTGTTTCGTCTAGGCTGCTAAACCTCGTGATACTTAGACACCTTTATCTCCTTGATAGCATTAAAATTCATTATATTCTAAGGCACTTACTGGATTGAGTCAGAATTCAAGGTCAAAAATATTTTTGAAACATAGCATTAAGCAAACTTATATATATATATATATATATATATATATATATTATTACTGTAAGACTTCCCAGCACCTCGGGTGAACTGTGTTCCCCAGCGCTGTAAATCTCCACGAGAATCCGCATTGCTCTCCAATGCTTTCCAGATACATTTAACAACAGAACTTTTGATTGTTTTCATAAAATACCTATTAACATCTCTCTTGCAAGAGTGGGGATTTGGCAGAAGTCTGCGAAATAGCACATGAGTGAGTAATGGCTCTCAGAATACACATCCCAGCCACCCCCTGGGCTCCTAGCAATTTGAGGGCAGAGGCTGTATCTCTGCCATCACTTTACACCCTGCCGGTCCTTCTATCTAAAGCAAGTTCCCTTGTGATTCTCTATCACATCGTCCACTTACCCATTCTTAGCACTCATCAACATCCACAATATTATTTGTATTTATTTATCCTATTCCGTACCCCCTGCTGGGCTTATGTAAGCACCATGCAGGCAGAGACTTTGTCTGTTTTGTACACTGCCGTTTCCCTAGCACCACAGGGGTGCCTGGCATTCAGTAAATATTTGAAAGAACTTGGACTCATGGAATAGAGATGGTCAATATTTCATTAGCTTGATATACCTCAGCATGTGTGCATGCACATGTAGACTGACTCACTCAAACTGCCAGTCTCCTCACTAAATTAAAATGCTCTGCTTCATTTGTAGAAATATGCATAGGGTACTATCATATTGATAAGGTCTGTCCTTCTGGCTCTGAATGTATTTGAATGCAAAAAAATATATATTAATTATTCATGGCATCTACTATATTATATGGGATATTTTTTAGAGATGGTGGGGTACAAAAGTATCACCATGATATGTGCTCTATAAACACATGTAGGTCATAACACTCTGTAGGTCATAATGCATTGCTCAGGCATGCTTCACACATGCTGATGGTTAAGATCAATGAAAAAGCCTAGATGAAGGGATGCGTACGGGGGCTGGAAGCAGAAGTGGGGTGTTTATTAATATTAGATTTTATTTTTTAATAAATACTTTACTAAGTAGTAAAGATACTCATAGTAATCATTGATTAGAGGTTATTTCAGAACTGAGGAATGTTACAATATGCTAGGTGTCATATACACTGGCATCCTTTATAGAAAATAGCAGTACTGAACCTAAGTAGGTACTGATTCAACTGAGCAACCTCTCAGGCGTCATGTCTGTCAACTATCTGACAAGCTCACATGTGCCAAAAAGGGTATCTTTAAAACATTACTAAACACACTATTTTAATTTTAAAAAATGGTTCAGTCTACTCAAAAAAGGGGAAAATGGTCAATGGGTTTTTTTTTCCTCTCAAAGAGGATTAAGATCAATACTATTCTGAATTTTATCTTTAAACATAATAGGATATATCACAGATAATAACCTCATAAAATATATTCTGTTCCAAAGTACTTATAGATTTAAAGTTTCAGGAAAGAGCTAATTGTACCAATACGTTGGGTTTTTTTCTTCAGTTTTCTATCAATTTGTACATATATAAATGCACTGATTGTTTTTCAAGATTTATTTTTACATATTTTTTCTGTAAGTGGATTCCACTTTTATGCAGGTATTCATGGAGGCCAAAAGAAGGAATTTGGTCCCATAGAGCTGGAAGTACAAGCAATTGTGGCCTAGCTCATGTGCATTCTGGGAATGAAATATTCCGTCTTTCTGGCATCTTTAACATCTTTGTGTCGCCAATGAAATCCAGGCTTCACCTTCAGGGCTTCACAAAATGGCCTCTCTGGGCCTCCATGCAGGGACACCCCTGACACATGCCTGGACTTGGCTACTTTCCTTAGTCACGTAGGGCCACAACCCCTTTTTTGTATCCTTGACTCTAATGCTAGAAGCATGTGATCAAAGTTGCCACATTTTTCTGCTTACTAAGGCTGGAACCTGGTCCCTGACTCAAGGACATTTTCACCAGCTTTCTGACTTAGAGGGTTCCCATCACTGCTTAAGTTTTTCTGTTTACTTTTCACCAGTGGGAAGCTTAGCTGGGTGAGGTCTCACCCTGAGGTGACGATAATTCCTGTTATTGCATTTAGTATCAAACTTTTCTTTAAACTTAAATTTTTAAAGGAGCTTTCTTAAAGTCCTCGAGCACTGGACTTAGCTCCTTTCTACTTTTGGTGCTTTTTCTCCTTTTGGTGAAGAAAGAAAGCAGCCACATTCTTCATCAAAATATTACAAAGATAGTCTCTAGGCCACTTATTAATATTCCCCTGCTCTGAAGCCTCTGGATCTTGGCCCTCACATTCCACATCACCTTCAGCGTCACTGCCTTCCATGTTCTTAGTGGGATCGGGTATTAAGCCTCACTTCAAGCATGCAACTGTTTTTCTAGTTCAGAGTCCCAAAAATCTTCCATATTCCTCCAAATAAAAGTATGATCAGGCTTATCATAGCAAAACCCTGCTCCTTCTACCAACTTCTCTCTTGGTCTATGGTCTTCTGGTGCTGTAAAGAGACACCATGACTATGGCACCTCTTATAAAAGAAAGCATTTAATTGGGGGTGGCTTACAATTTCCAAGGTTTGATCCATTATCATCATTGCCAAGAGCATGGCGGGATGTAGGCAGAAATGGTGGTGAAGAAGTAGCTGAGAGTTTTATATCTGAATCTGGAGGCAGCAGTAAGGAAGAACGACTGGGACCAACTTGGGCTTTTGCTATCTCAAAATCTATCTGTAGTGGCGTACTTTCTCCAATAAGGCTGCAGCTACTTTCACAAGGCCATACTTCCTAATCCCTCTCAAATAGTACCACTCCCTGATGCCTAAGCATTCAAATATGAGCCTATATGTTTGGGGCCATTCTTATTCATTCCACGATCTCCCATATATAAGCTAAAAAACTAAGAAAGGCCTGAGAACCAGGAGAGGCAGTCATGGAAGGCTTACAGTCTGAAAGCCGAGCAATCAGAAACCCCAGTGCCTAAGGGTAGATGGCTGTCTAGTGCAACGAGAAAGCATCCTTCCTTTCTCAGACCTGGACTCCAGGTGATCCCTCAGCAAATTGGGTAATGGCTACTCACACATTACTAAGAGGCCATGTAGTGATTTCAAAAGCTATTTTCTTGTGGAAATAACTTCAGAGACACACCCAGAAATAGTGTTTGCTTGGTGTCTAATCATCCTTTAACTTTACAAAGGTGAAACATAAGATTAACTGTCACATACTTGTTCATCTTAAAACACTCCTCCTATCCAAGTATTACAGGGAGAATGATCAATTTGAACATATCAAACATTCTGTATAGGAGATGAAATTCTAAAAGATCAAATGCTGTGTCCATTGACCACCTTAATATTTTTTTTCAAAATAGCTTTGTGGTTGAATTCCATGTCTAAGCGCACCTCCATGATACAGACAGCAACAGACAGACTCTGAGCAGTGTTGAATTGCTCTAGTAATGACACACCCAAGCCAAAAGGGCACTGTCAGCCCTTCAAAGGCACAGCAACTTGGACATTTGGCTTGTCATTCTTTCCTGGTTTCATCAGACTCAGGGCAATCTTAAGCTCCTCTATGCAGTAAGGTCATTTAAAATTGAGGCAGGTCACTGTTGGCCAAGATTCATGGTGTGTCTCTGCTATTTATGTCAGTGCTACTGCAGAAGGGTATGATCAGAAGTGTGTTTCCGGGGAAGAAAGCAGCTCATTGTGCTGCTCAAAGAATGAAGAGAAATCCAAGATTATCTTTCCAGAGGCTTCAGCTTCTAGGACTTTTGCCACATTGAAGCTAAGCAAATGTAATATGGTTCCTCTGGCCTACCTTAGTGTGATTTAAGCTCCTTTCTACTCAATGCCAACCTCATACTCCAAAAGCCACGTTCCTCCTAGCATTGAAGCAAAATCACAACAGTTATACATTTCTTATGAACAAAAGACAATTACAGAGAACCAGACAATATTCGTAACCGATGTACCTAAAGTATAAGTGTGCCCACTGTAAAAAAAAAAAAATCAGTTACAGATAAGTAAGTGCTTGGGAGGAAATGCTTGTGTTGTTAAGAAACTATTTTCATACCCCAATCAATACCACATGATCCTAATTGAATTTGGCTAAGCTAATGTAGATTTTATGAATTCTGTGAGACATCCTCTTTGACAGAAACTATCATGTGTCCTCATTCACTCAAATGCCAATCTAATGAGACTGGTCCACATGTGTAGTTACCTCCTAAATTACCTGCACAGGGTTGTACACTCTTAATAAACTTTGACATTTTGAATGGATTTATTAATGACTTTAAGGCATTTCTGAGCAAATTAAAGGCTTTATATCCTGCTTCCTTTTTATATCACTGAAACAAATGCCATTTGTTTTATACAGAGAAGTAAAAAATAAATAAATAAATAAAAATAAAGTAGGCCAAGTAGCAGTAGGCATCCAGGTACTTAGATAAGGATTCCAGATGCCCTGGGTTTTGACAGACTATGCTTGTGTAAGATTTGCTTATTCTTGACCTCAGCTGTTCTCTAAAGGCACTCAGAGGCAAAGATTTGAAAGTCTCAAGTGGAAATTCTATGTGAAAGCAATGTCAAAAGATCTGTGTGAAGCTTTGTAAATGGTCATGTTAACATTTCAGCTTATAACGGAATTAGTGATTCACAAACCACCAACTTTGCTTCACAATTTCTTTAAAATAGTATAATACAAAAAATCTCACTGCAGCTACCAAAGTCTGTTTAAGAGCTGTAGGGAAAAGCCAATCATAAGCCAATTTCCTGCAGTAAAACATTATGGCTAATTTTACTAGGATTTTGTTAGAAACACATTTTACCTTTCATTAATATAAATATGAAAAGCAGGTATAACATTGACTATCTAGATCTATACTGCTAATTCCACTGCACCAGGACACAGTTCTTTGTCAATAGGCCAAATGTATGGCTGGAAATTTTGCAGATACCAGGAGCCTCTGTAAATACGTGCAAATCCCTTCATTCCATGGTAACAGCTGGTGCTTATGTATCATTTGGGTATGCGTGAAATAGATTTCAGTTTTTTCCAAAACCTATTTTGTCAAAGTAAAGAAGGACTCCAGGTCTAGGTAAAACTTTGTAGGTTTGCTGCAAATATCCAGGAAACGATCAGCAAGAAAGTTTTATTGGTGCAATGGTTGGCCCTGCTTATCGTTAGGAGCACAAGGAAAGCATAGAGCACGCAGTGTGCCAATAACAGTGGAAACTTGATTGCTTACTTTACATCACCATCCACTATGTAGATCTTTATTAATACCACTCATTGTGTAATGAGAAGAGCCTCCTTATTTTATAATGATTCGTTGAGAACTTACATATACCTAATGCACTAATATTCTCTCTAAACAGTATGTATTTTAAGAAGTATAAATCAGGATTCATACACTCATTTATTCATGCAAATGAAGTCTGGTACCCTGATTTACTGGTATCATACTACATTCAGAGCATCCTGTGGTAACCACAGGATGCATGATCACTGCTTTACAAAGCAGTCTCACATGTAAAGCAATCATCCACTAAGACATACGGCTTCAGCCATGTATCCCTCGGGAAGCACATAGAGCCATTCGCACAACTTTCTAGCTAAATAATTGATTGGGTCCTGAGACTTTGAGCCAAAGATCCTCATTCAAAGCTACCCCGCCCCCTTCATTGGGCAGTTATGAATTTTGTTCCTCACTCACCTTAGGGAACACACTTATTCTCAGAGAGACCCAATTTCTAAATTCTAAAATAACCTAGTGTGATTAGGTGATCTTTGAGTCCCTTCCAGCTGTAGAATTTTAGACTTCTTGATGGAAATGGTTCTGCATAACAGATGGACCCAGCAAGATTTTTAGCTGAAGCAACCTATGAAATATGGCCTGTCCCTTCACAGCTGAGGACAAGGGAAAAGCAGGGTAGTTTACCAGGATAATGAGGTCAGTGAAAAAAGGAGCTCATTTTGTAATACAATTTTCTTTCATGGTATAATTCTGTCCTTAATACAAAGCATGCATTTGATGATCTTATCCTGCTTCCATTAGGTAGTCAGATCCTATTTTAAACATAGGGAAAAGGACACTGAGATTAGGAAAGAGTCCTAGAGGATGTGTGCAGAAAGCAGAGCTGGACCATGGAACACATTTACTGAACTCAGAAATACACAGAAAAGTGAATAAGCACAGAGCATAGGGAAAGAGACAGGTAAAAACTGAAGAAAATGTCATCAGTGAAAAAGGTACTCCCCAACCTGTCAGGATTACATCAAGTGTCTGAGCTGAATGATATTTAGATTAATAGATAGTATGAAAAAGTGCTTAGAATTTTAATTAAGATAGGCCTAGCGTTGAGAACAAGCTATTTATAAGTTATAATTTAACAGCACCCCTATTTCTTGCCTAGAAATGGGAATTATAATTCTCATTTGAAATTTACTGCAATATATGAGAAGACAGTGACACTCAGAGGCATTTACAAATTGGGATCCCATCTGCCTTTCACTTAGAAAACTATAAGTCAGGGAAATTAATTCTACTTCCCATAGTCCCAGATCTAATTGTTGATAGAACTAACCCACTAAATTTCTTGTAAGTTTCTCCTACTTCTCTCTGTCTTCCTCTTTTCTTGTGTTTCCTCTTGATTTGAGATCCCACACCTTTTTCAAAAGACCCATAATAGCAAAGGCACTAATTTCAATCTTGCACTGATGTAGATTTTCCAGATAATGGTTTATTCAGAAAACCTATTCAGTTCTATTTCTGTGTGGTTTAAACTCAGTGACAACCTAGTGATGGGGGGAAAAGTATGAATAAGTTGGAGTTACTCATTCAACCTAGGACAGACAAAGCAGATACTCTTCCAAAGGAAAAAATAGCAGGAGTTTAGCCTTCCATTTACAATGCAGCCATGTTATAAGAGGTGTCATTTGGGGGGGAACATCTGTATTAGTTGCTTTTTGTTGCTGTGACGAAAATATCTTGATCAAAAATGATATATGACAGAAAGTATTTGCCTTGACTTATGGTTCCAGACAGAGAGTCCACAGTGGTGGTAGAGGCATAGAGGAGGGCACCTGAGGAGAAAGATGAGAAATCACATCTCCATTTACACCCAGGAAACAGAAAATATAAATTGGAATTTGCCAAACTCCAACTAGGAGCAAGCTAATCTGCCTGGCCCCATGATTTGCTTTCTCTAGCAAGGATGTACTTCCAAAGCTCCACAACTGCCAACTAGGGACCAAATGTTGAAATACTTGAACCTGTGGGGGACACTTCTCATTCAAATCACCACAAGGTTCCTGCTATAATTTGGTGCACATTTCTAGAATGAAACCTCTACAATGACTTTTATTTAAAACTCTCTCAGAAAGTCTATGAGTTACCTACACCATTATTAAATTTCTTTTAAGATAAATTAATACTCTGCTTTTATTGTTTGTGATTAAAGACCCCAACTGATGTCCTGAACTATAAAATGAGTTGCAGAAGCTTTATCCCAACTGAGGTATTGTTACAAAAAGATATTAATCAGGATCTATTAATTTCAGGAAATGTTTTCTTTCTCACATGTTTTCAGTGATTACCGAAAATGAAAGGCATTTCAGTGACTTCACAAAATGCCTCCAATCCTGGCCTTTGTAATATGTAGGCTTTAAAACTTCTAAAGTGGGATAGAAAATCAGTTAAATAGAAGGTATTTTAAATAAACTCACCTCTTGACTACAAGCAAGATTTGTACTAGTGAGTGAAAATGAGTCTGAGTGACAAAAAAAAAATGCATCCAAATCTGCATCTTATCAAATGTTTCTCCAATCTAATAAAGTATACTCCAGTTTTTATTATCAGCCTTTCCTTCTCCCAAGAAACATACAGTGGAGCAACCAAACTTCACTCTCACAAACCTGTTAGTGTCTTACCATGCATAAGGCTCTGTGGATTGTTATTTCTACTTACTTACTCAGAGGCTTCATCCAGCAGCTGATAGAAACAGATGCAGAGACCCACAGTCAAACAACAGGCCACCATTGGGGGTCTTGTGGAAGAGTGGGAGGACTGAGGGAGCTGGAGGGGTCAAGGACACCAGAAAAAGGCCCTACCTGGTCAACTAGCCTGGGCCCATGGAGGCCCACAGAGACTGAACCAACAAAAAAGTGTGCACTGGCTGGACATAGACCCCTTACAGAGCAGATGGGCAGCTTGGTCATCCTGTGGGTCCCCTAACAATGGAAGTAGGGGCTGTCTCTGACTCTGTTGCCTGCCTTTGGATCCCTTTCCCCTAGCTGGACTGCCTTGTCAGGCGTCAGTGGAAGAGGCTATGTCTGTGACTTGATGTGTCAGTGTGGTTTGGTGGGGAGGGGGCTCCCCTTTTCTGAGAAGGAAGAGAGGGGAATGGGAGGAGGAGGCATGAGGGCGAGACTGGAGGAGGAGTTGGGAGGGGGCTGGGATCAGGCTGTAAGGTGATTAAATAAACAAACAAATAAGTAAATAAATAGGGAAAGCTAGGGGAACAAAGTTGCTTAAAGTCACAGAGATACTAAGTAATAGAACTGTGTTTAAAAGTTGCTTCTGTGGGATATTTCCAATTTCTTTATAAAGGCACTTAGTGCTATGAATTTTCCTCTTAGCACCGCTTTCAATGTGTCCCACAAATTTGGGTATGTTGTTCCTTCCTTTTCATTGAATTTCAGGCAGTCCTTAAAAGAAGTGGCCATAGCTTCTTCCTTCCATTTGACTGCCTTGCACTCCAGACCTTTCCAGCCCCACTGTGCTGCTCTAGAGGCTGCTGTCAGGGCCTTCTTTGCTTATTCAAGTGTTAACCACTTCATGGCCCAGCCCAGGATCTTAAGCTTTGATGAGCTTGCTTTCTATCGACAGTTCTTCTCTTTAGAGTCAATATAGAATTTGTTACCATTTTTTGCTGTTTTACTGAATATTACTGTGTTAATCATTTTATATGTATTTTCTTTTCTCCTCTGGGAGAGTCAAACCACATGGCCATGAATTTATCAATTTGGAGTGTCTCTAATGACATTGCACAGTCTCCTTCTTTAACACTCCTTCATCCCTGCGTTGTGAAGGATATTAACGTCATGTTCATATTCATTTTGATCATGAAGGGAACATGTGTCCTAGATGATTTGAACGACGTAACACCTCCTTGATATTAACTTCTTCATAGATTTTTATAACATATCGAAGCAAATATATCCTCAAAACTATTTTAAATAATTCCAAGATTCTAATAGCAGATCCTATTTTTAATGGTGAGCTCAATGTTAAATGGCTTTAGTTTAACCAGAAAAAAAAAAACCATCATATGGTTATCCATCAGGAGAAAAATCTTTATTTCAATTTTTTGAAATCTTCTGTTGTTCTTGTTTGGAGATCTTGTTTCATTCTTTGTTTAGTTAGTTGGTTTTGTAAAACAAAAGAGAACATCTCATGGCTTTTTCATTATGACCTGCAGGAAACAATAGAATTACACTGAGATTGTCTGACCATTTGAACAGGCTTTTAAGTACAAATTAATATAAATACAAGTCGATTAGAAATATGTTGTTTCTTAATTAATTTAAACCACGTAGAATTGTTCATTCAACTCCCATAATGAGACATTTAATATTTAAAAATATCAAAAATTAAATGTGCAGAGATGCATTGATACATCACTACATCAAACTTACTTTTCAAAATTTATATTAAATGCCCAATTACTATCCTCATTTGTATAGAGTTACAAACTCCTTCCTACATTTCCTGTTTAAAGTACTGACAAATGGCTACTGTGCATGCTTTATCTGAGCATCTATTCTGTTCCTGAGATTAAATTCTGAATTTTAGTTTTATAGATGCCATCAAAAATTAAAGACGGTTTAAAACCTCAATACAAGGCTCTCACAAAATGTGACTTTATTGCACTACAGAGCATTTTCCACTGGGATTGTCTATCACGACACCCATTCCAAAGAGTCAATAGTATTCATTTTGGCTGCCCTGGTGATTGTAGAGTTGTTGCCTAGAAAGGGAGGCTGGAAACTTTCAACACATTTTCTCTTTTATTTGTGTCCAGTTAAATATTTGCCTGGTGTCATCCTATGTCTAATTGATGTGAGTACACTGCCTGTGGGAGAATCCAGTTGTACTCCCTGGAGAGCCTTTGTAAATAACTCTACCAGCAGCTAACTGCGGTAGGATATGACGTGATGGTGGAATGCTGGAATTATGCTCCAAATATGTAGTTCTATCATATAGTTCCAGCCTAGAGTAGCTAGAGATGAAGCCTGGGGTTTCAGCTGCAAACATAGATACATTTAAATAAGTAATCAGCAAGCTGACGATCTTGAGTGTACTTCAGTTGTGTATGTTCCATTATAGGATTGGACTTATATAAACTACCAAGGCTGCCAATATTTGTGTGGAGAAGAGGGACAGGGGTTTAGGAAATGCCCTCTTAGAGTTCTTGTTGACATAAAGTTCCATCATTTCTTTAACATTAGACATCCAATTTCCATACCACAAACAAAATACCACAAAGAAGAAAACAGATACAGAAGAAAGAGCTTAAAGGCACACACGCTGCAAAAGCCCTCCCTCCTAGCACATCTTTAAAGGTCCATGACTACATGAGATAGTTTCATGTTAGAGAATCTCAGCCAAGACACCTTTATTTTAACGCAACGAACACCATCAGGGGGTCACTATGTGCCAGGATCTGTGCTAAGCAGCAAGAATTCCAGTCTATAGGGACAAACAGGTGATCTGGGTATCATAGCCCAGCAGGAAAAAAAAGCCCCCAATAAGCAAATCACCTCATGAATTACTAATAAGACTACTTGTGCTGAGGGCTTCAAAGGGTATCTGAAATGCTTTCAACACCATGGGCTTAATCCATTTAAGTCCCGGGAATCAAACACAAATTGTCAGGCTTCATAGCAACCACCTTTACCCACTAAGCCATCTTGCTGGCCTAAAATTGATGTCCCTATGTGCGATTAGTACTTTGCTCATTCTCTCTGGTTAGGATCTGCATGCTGTAGCCCTCAATGGTGTCATCTGCAATGAGAGTGAGCTGCTGGTTTCCGCCTGTCAGGGGTGCCTTTCTAACTGTGCTCTTGGACATCTCCGTGTACTGTGTTTTGGTTGTCTTGATGTATCTTTGAAGGTTTTAATAACGGCATTTATACCTAATCCAACAAAGATGGAGCCAAACCTTCCTCCAGGGTGTTATTCAAAGTAAAACACCTTTTTAATGAATAACCCAACTTACTTCATTTGCCCAATTCAGACTGTCCTATGGTCTTAATACTTCACAGTCTGATTATAAAATTAAAACTTGTCAAGCAACTAACTTATGTTCATTCACTACTACTGTTGGGCATAAAAATGTCAGCTCCAAATTATTCACTATTTTTCTCTTCACAGACTTTTTTTTTTTTGGTCCACTATGCCTAACAGAATCTCTGACATAAAACAGGTAGTAAAAAGATGTATTCTCTTTGAACTTTGCAGGTAGTCCAACAACACTATTAGTCTAACCAATATCTCGGGTGCTATTGTTTCTGTCTTGACAGCACATGGGATTTATAGGTTAAGTTAATAAAACATCTCAAGAAAATCAGGGCAACTATTTTTACAGGGCCAAGTGTTGAATTTCACAGTCTTATTGAGGTTGATCATCGTTGAGAAGGTCTTTAAGTTGTCTGCAGTTTGAAGTCACATCTAATGCCATTGTGGATGTGTCCTCCTCAAGTGTAGGCTGGATTTATAGATTTGTTTTCATCTTTGATCAGGACATTGTTTTATATCATACCGCTGAGATGGCAAGATGGTAATGGTTTTCTCTCCCATGTGGTTAATGGAAAATTTTTTTACTGCTTTAAGATTCTTTATATAACTGCATTTTCTTCAGGCTTAAGTCCATTTGACTGTCTCTGCTGTGAAAAATGATCTGTTATCCTTCGCAAATATTTGTGTGGAAGCATTTCCGCATGACTGATTCCGGATCTTATCAATGATACCAATAGCATATTGAGTCAGAGTAGCTTGGCCAAGGGTTTGGCATATCACAGAAAAAACAAATTGTTCTGTTCATCTGTGCAGCGTCCTCATCTCAGAGGAGGGATATGGACTTTATAAATCCAAACTACTGCACAATTGATTTCACTTGGTTTCAGTAAAAGTGGATCAAGGCCTGCCACACATTCAGGAACCACCCTCTAGAAATTTTTATAAAGAATCAGAGTAGTAGCCGGGCATGGTGGTTCACACCTGTAATCCCAAGCACCTGTGGAGGCAGAGGCCTCTGTGAGTTCGAGGCCAGCCTGGTCTACAAAAGCAAGTCCAGGAGATTCAAGGCTACACAGAGAAACCCTGTCTCAAAAACAAGACAAATAACAATATGTACAAAATACTCTCCTGTGCAGCACCGGCTCCCACTCTGGCTCCAGCTATGGCTTCAGTTTCCCTGTTTCTCACACGAGCTGTGCACACGAGCTGTGCAGTTGATGTGCCCTGTGCATGGCTGTCACCCCTGCCTGCAGCTCTTTCACCTGGCGACATTGCAAAACGAAGCCGTGGTTATTTCCAGAAGGAAACCTGCCCAGCAAATCAAGCAAGAAGTGTGGCAGGCAGGAAGTGGATGAGTATGCGGCCTTGGGCAACAAGCAGCCATACCTCAGTGTCATTCTGGTTACTGACAATCCTGCCAGTCACTAGTACGTGCTCAACAAAACCAGGGCAGCAGCTGAAACGAGAATCAACAGTAATACAACTGGGAAACCAGCCTCAATTTCAGAGGAAGAGATGTAGAATTCAATCAAGAAATCAAACAATGATGAAGACATAAGCGGGCCTCCTTGTTCAGCTGCCATTCCCAGAGCGGACTGTTGAGAGAAAGATGTGCAATGCTGTTTCTCCTGACAAAGGTGTTGATGGCTTTCGTGTCATTAATGCGGCACGAATGGACTTGGGCCAGTATGCTACCCCCAGACCCCCCACCCATGGGGCGTGTGGGAGATAATTAAGCAGACTGGCATTCCAACCTTAGGGAAGAATGTCGTGGTAGCTGGCAGGTCAAAAAACATTGGAATACCAGTTGCAATGTTGCCGCACACAGATGGAGCACAGGGACAGCCCTGGGGTAATGCCAAAGTTACAATATCTCCCAAAGAACAGCTGAAAAAGCACATGATTCTTGAGGACATTGTGATATCTGCAAACAGTATTCTAAATCTGATCACAGCCGACATGATCAAGAACAGTTATCGATGTGGGAATAAACAGAGTACAAGATCCTGCCTCTCACTGCAAGGCACAAGTTAGTTGGAGATGTGGGATTTTGAAGGAGTCAAGGAGAAAGCTTGTTACATCACTCCTGTCTCTGTGGGTGTTGGTCCCATGACAGTGAGCTGAAGCCTCAAGCAGTGTGGAATCACCACTGTGTAACAGCACTCCACGCCAGTCTGAGAGGCAATGTGGGCCAAGAGGAATGTGGGGTTTTTAATTTATTCTGTAGAAATGGTTTAAAATGACATTTGTGTTTATTGAAAGCTTAAACAGGTGAGTGTGTGGGCGCATGGCTCTGCAGAGCCTCAGCAGGGTGTCCACCACTGGCCTGCCTTTGACCTGGTGATGCGTAGGGACATAAACTGAGAAGGGATGTTGAACATCATTAAACATCAGTTATTTTAGGTTCTCATTTCCCAAGTGCTATTCTAACACAAGTTGATGACTCATCTTAGGTCCCAGTCTTTTGAGTTCAATTTTCAAATCAAAGGAAAACTTATTAGAGAAAATTAGGGAAAGGGAGAAATGGCAGCACTCCGCTACTTTCTGTGCATGCCAGTTCATAACCAGATTTCCCTGAGAAGGTCTCAGTTGGCAGGGTTGGTAGAAGAAAGCTCAGCATTACTAGCTGTCTTCCGGTGACTAAGCCACTGGCTTACGGTGTCCCTACTGGATGTTACCCTCATTTGATCTGTTACCTTTCCATGAGCTTGCTCTCTTGTACTTTTCCAGAATCAAAAAGCTCATTTTATCAATGACGAGTGTGTTGTCAAGATCTGCTTTGGAAGAACACACAAGCTTTAAATTTCAGACTGTTAGAGAGGGTGTCTGTTTACTATGGTGTATGACTTAAGCACAGTTTTTTTGAAAAAACAAAACATGGGCACAATAATTGCAAGGGCAGCTCATGTGAAACTTATTTGCCACAAAGACCTAGCAGCTGCCTGTGCATCTTTCACTTACCCCGTTGGCTTTCCTGAAAGATATCAAGAACCTTGAGTTAATATAAGATTGAATCAGATTTGCCTATTAACGGGTTTTGTTCTTGTTGCTGGTGTTTTTTTTTTTTCATTTGTTTGTTTTTAAATAAAAAAAAAACACATCTGTCTGCTGTGGAATAAGTTGAACAATAACACTTTCTGCTGTGTGGGTCAGCAAACTTTCACTATCAACATCAACAACTGTGTACTGAGACTCACAGCATGAGATGATACTCCACATTTGTAAATAGTCCTTGTTCCCATGGAAATTAAACTCTACTTGTAGACTAATGTCCTAGAGAAAACATCTTCGGTAGACAAAGGTTAAAGTGGAAATTGCACAGCTAATAACACCACAGCTTCCATGTTTGCCTTCAATTTAGAGAATGGCACCTATTTTCTCCAGTTTATGTGCTGAAGACAAGTCTTCACAGACATACCAATATCTGCTTTACTTTCTCAAAAGTCTCAGAAAACAAAAGCCCTCTGTGGCATCCTTTTATAAGCCTACAAGAAGAGCCAAGAAAGTAGGGTTTGTGTGTGCGTGTGTCTTGCCTTTTGTTTTTTAACTAACATCTCACTGTGTAGCGCTGGTTAGCTTTTGAAATTACTGTGTAGACCAGGCTACCCCCAAGTCCACAGAAACCCACCTACTGGTGCTTCTCAAGTGCTGGGCTTAAAGGCATGTATCTTGATTCATGGCCTCCAAATGACTTACTACAAAGGGTTAAGAATGCCAGGTCTCACAAGTAGGCTTTGTGGGTGCTCATGGATAACCCTACCAAAAGTGATACCCTTATACATCATAAGCTTTACCACATACAAATTCAATTATTTTGTCTTTCTTCCACAACCTGATGATTAACAAAAGGTGAGCTAACTTTTACAATTTTAAGAGAGAAGAATATTAGTTCTAGATTAAAAAAAAAAAAGAATGACTATTTTTGTTACTTGCAGTTCTTGAATCAATAATAGAAAATTTAAAGGAGGAAAAAATATCCATCCTTAGTGAGCAGATGGACTATAGAGAAAATATTCCATATTATAATTCAAGAATAACTTTTTATTCCCTGCAAGCACAAAAAATAATTTATTAAGTTATATTGGGGGAAAGTAATATTGGTGAGTTATTCAGCTTAGTGATAAAGTTTTTGCTTAGCATGCTCAGGTCCCTAAGAATATTTAGTAGGAAGAAGAGAGAGACAGACAGACAGACAGACAGACAGACAGACAGACAGACAGACAGAGACAAAGAGCAACAGAGAGACAGGAAGGGAAAGAAGAAGGGAGTGGGATAGAGGGAGGGAGGAAGGAAAGGGGGATGGCAGGATAGAAGAAAGGAAGGAAGGAAGGAAGGAAGGAAATGTTTACTCTTTAGTTGTTTGTTATATGATAATGATACTTCACGGGGGAAAATGGTTGCATCAAAGACTCTATATAGGTCAGAATCATAGCACTACAAAATGTTTTTAACTACCTGATAATATTCTTTTGCTTAAAGGAGAGCACAAAGAAGGGTACTATGCACTTTATTTCACCAATTCAGAATGACTGTTTAAAAAAAAAAAAAGAAAAGAAAAGAAAAGAAAAAAGAAATCATGTTGTAGCCAGTGCCCTTACCATGGAAGTCGTCAGCACTTGTGTGTAAATGCCCGTGTTGTTGGAGAGTGTCCTGCATGAATGGAAACATTGGCATGGCAGTCCTTGACACTGTCTCATTAACCTTGCAGAGTGCTGTGCCATGCCATGCTCAGATGGCCTGTTTAAAAACTGCTGCTTGATGATGCTGATGCTGATGATAATGATGATGATGATGACAATGACCACTGATAGGTTAGTTGGGGACCTTCTGTTGTCCCCTAAATATGATTTCCTCCAGTTGGACAATTATTCTCCTTACTCTACTAGTGGTAAATGGTGATTAATGTATAAACTAAATATTCTAATGCTTCATAAAATGTTAGTGAAGCTGGTAAATATAATTTATGACTAGAGGTAGAGAAACTGTACTTACCCAAACAAAATGGCATTTAGAAATATTTTAAAGCGATATACGATGTAATAAAAATTAAAATGTAAAATATAACTAAAAGCTTCATTTCAACTTCTCCTGTATTCCTTTTCCTTCTCCATATGGCTTTGCCATAAATAGAATAATTATTAGCATAAGTAGCTCTGAAAACATTTTTATGCTTGCATTTGGTGAATTGTTGTGCAGTCTCCTGGTTTTTGTGGTAAATTTGTTCTATTTGGAAGAAAAAGTGTTCTAGGACTTTAATGTCCTGGATCTTAAAAACTTTGAGGTATGCCAGCACATGGGAGAGAAAGCTCTAAGCAACTCTTGGAACCTGCCTTGTTGGTGAGAACTTAAATTGAAGAATAAGTCTTCCTGGTACCAAAGTTCTTCTCTTGTCAGTTTGTAATACACTCATTAATAAAAAGCCATGCTACTAAAGCACTGGGGCAAGGCAGTCCATTCTGAGTCTCCACAAGATGGAATGGCAGCCAACACAGAGCAATGGGACCATTCAGAAGATTCTTAGGCTAGAGCAGAGGGCTACCTGCTGTCTGACAGCCTCGGGGAGGGACTGTCACCAGGTCACTCCGCAGTTATTGAGAGGCCAGACTGAAGCCATGGAACATGCCTTCATGCCTGCTGAAAGTGGAAATAATTGAAGTGCCTTTTAAAACACTAGGAGCAGTTATGTTTCTTGTTTTCAATCTTGAGTTGTACTGATGTGGGGCATTGCTAAAGCATTTGTCTATAAAAGTGTCCTTTATTTTGCCCCTTTATTAGAGCTCTTTTTATTTTTACAAGCACAAATCTAAAAAAATGTTTTCCTCTTTGCATCATATATCTGAAGTCTTGGATTTTTCCCAGTCAGTTATCAGAAAAGTAGCAGGCTGAACACAGAATATATGACAATAGAAGTTTACATGGCTAAAATGTTCCCACTCTTGCCACCTGTACCCGGGGCAAAAATGTTCTGTGTTCAGTCTCTCACTAAAGGTTGATGCTGAAAAGGGAAATGGATGGTTTGGCATTTGAGAATAAGGGTGGCTCAGTATCCGAAAAAGTAATAGTAACATCTTATGAGCATCATATCACAGCCTGGCACAGACTTTATATTCATTAAAATAAAATTTTTATTTTATTTCTAATATCTTAGAAATAGAGAAAAATCATATGACCTCAAAAACATCTGAAATTAATGTTTTCCTGGAAAGGGTTGAAATTTCTGGTGCATCTTTATTATAGAAATAGTTATAGCAGTTAATCAAACTAGTCTGCACATTCTCAAAAGAAAAGGGTAAACACCAAGAAAACCATAAACCTTTTTACCTATAATGGCATCCTGCTTGCAAGATGTGCTTGGGTAATGGTAGGACAAAGCGTGTGGGAGTAACAGACCAATAACTGATTTGAATTAAGAAGAAAAGGATAACCTGCCCTGCTTGGGTGACCGAGAACATGAGGCTACATAGCCTCGGGATGTAGGGTAAAACCAATAATAGTAATGTAAAAAAGAAAAAAAAATGTAGTGATAAAATGACACCTAATGATATTCTGCTGTAATCATAGATCAGCGTCTTATTCGGCCAGGAGCTTCCTCCTGCAGCAGATGGGGAAAACAAATACAGAAAGGCCTACAGCCAAGCATTATGAAGAATGAGAGACCTTGGACCACTCAAATGAGATGTCTCCATTAAATCTTTCTGCTCAGAGCTCAGAGAACCTCGCAGAATAGGACGCAGAATGTGTAAGAGACAGAAGAAATGGAAGACACCAAGAAAACAAAGCCCTCTACACCAACATGAGCAAAGCTCACATGAGCTCACGGAGACTGAAGCATCAGTTGCAGGGCCTCACAGGTCTGCGCCAGGTCCTCTGTGTGTGTGGTATGGCTTCCAGCTTAGCGTAAAAATGAGTGGATGCTGTTTACCCTCTTACTCCTCCTGGCTTGCTTCTCCTGCTTTCTTATACAACCCAGGGCCACCTGCCCATGAATGGAACTTCCCCAGTCACTGAGGGTCCCACACCAGTCATTAATCAAGACCATGCTTCACAAACTTGGTTATTCACCAATCTCACGGAGGCATTTTTCTCTATTAAGATTCCTTTTTTCCATGTATATCTAGATTTGTGTCAAGTCTGACCCAGATTGATTTGAAAAAAAAAAAAACAACCAAATATTGTTTTCATTTTATTATAGAATTTTTAAACTCTGTCCTTATTCCTTCAGCGATACACTGTTCATTCAAAATGTGTTTTTTCTTTACAAATTGTTCGGTTTCTGGGGCTTCCCTTGCCATTCTGTCTTCTTTTATTCCAGTTTAGACTGACAAGATAAAAAAATATTTCAATGTTTTTATATTTGTTAAGTATGCTTTGTGGCATATAATAGGATTAATTTCAGGGGAAAACTTTCACAAGCTGCTGAGAGGAATATGTACTCTCCTGTCTCTTGTGTGGAACATTGTGTAGATAGCTGTTAAGCGCACTTAATTTATGCAGTTGTTTAGCTATAAATATTCTTTGCTGATTTCAGTTCAGAAGACCTATCTAAATATGAGAGTGGAGTGTTGAAGTTTCTGACTCTTATTCTGACAGAACTATTTTGTGTTTTTATGCTTTAAGACACAGTTTATAAGTATTTATAACTGTTATATCTCCATGATGAAATGTTCCTTTTCATGGACTAAACTTTTGTTTTTCTTGTTTTGATGTGAGGTCAACTTTATGAGATAGATATAAAAGTCACTATGCCCACTTCTATCAGCTTGGCAGCTCAGTTTCTCAGCTTTGGCTCCCAATTTGGGGATGTCTTTGTTAGCTAGTGTGTTTCTTAGTGACAACATAGCCGTATCCGTCTTTTAATCTAGTCAGTTGGTCTGAGTCTCTGCTGCTCATAAAGTACATCCTTGTGTTCTCATGAATAAAGCTGTCTTTATTATCATCTGGATATGATTTTAGGAACTGTGTCCTTTGACACTTTGATGAACACAAATTCTGTCAGGAAACACAAAATACTACAGATATCCAAAGCAATCCTAATAAAAAAGAATACTGCCAGGGATTTAATAATAATCAACATTAAATTACACTACATTGCCCTGATTCTGGCACAAAAACAGAAATGTAGGTCAATGAAACTTAGTAGTGGATCCAGAAGTAAACAAATCAACATGGCCACTTAATTTTCAACAAAGTTGCTGAAAACATACAAGAAAAGAGGCAGCTTATTCAATAAGCGGTGCTGAGAAAAATAGACATTTACCATAAGAAGAGTGGATTAAGATGTGATCTCTCATGCTGCACAAAAATCAATTCAAATGCATCAAAAATCTTATCTGACCAGAGAGACACTTACACATCCATGTTTATTGCTGCCCTATTCACTGTATCCGGGTAATGGAATTGGCCTAGATGCCCATCAGGTGATAAGCAGATAATGAAAATGTGTCTATACATACTGGAATTATATTCAGCTATAAAGAAAAGTGATAAAATCTGCAGGAAAACGGACATATCTGAAAATAATTATATGAAGTGGGATGACCTACAGGCAGAAAGACAAACACCGCCTTTTCTCTCTCATATGCAGATGTTAGCTTCTTGTTTCGCGTTTGTATTTATGTGGTAGTGAGTGTAGGTGTGTCATCAAGCTAGAATGTGTGACTGTGAGGGGAGAACAAAGGAGGTTTTAAAGAAGTGGAAGGGAGAGTATTCGAACCCAAATGCAGGAAGGATACAAGTGAAGCCAGAGATATGGGCAGAGCAAGGTCAACAGAAACAAAATATGGGTGAAAATGCCCTGATAATATCTATTTCTTCATATGCTGAAAACCAATATTTTTTTTAACTTTGTGTTTCTACACTCTTCTAATTCTGACTGTGTTCATAAAACATGATTTTACTATGAGAAAACCTCTTTCCGAATCTGCTTTGGATGGAAACGAGACAATGGCAATTGCTTTGTCTCATATTACTTTAGTTAAGATCTTGTAGTTTATTTATCTTACCCTGATCCTTACATCTAATTTATTCATCTATTAGTTTCTCAAATATTTACTGAGCAGGCACGATGTTCTAGAAATATTCCTGTCTGTAATGAAACATAGTGTCTATCCCACTCAGACAATAAGGAAAGAAACTAACTCACATGAAGACAGTGGTACATCCCAAGTGGCAACTTGTGCCTGGTGGCTCTTAACGGTAACACAGAGATGCCTCATTCAGAGGGTGGGCTTTAAATGGCCTGATTGAAAAACTGATCATTAATCAAGACGCAAAGAATGACTAAGAGTCAGTGATAGAAAATGTAAAGAAGGAATATAGCACTCCACAAGAAGCAATACATACATTGCAGGTGTGGAAGCTGGGCAACTTGGAGACAGATGAGCAAAACAGATGGAAGCCAGAGAACCCGTGGGGAGTGTGATTGTACCAATCAGGCACTGTTAAGGCAGCTGTGTGAAGCTGGGCAGTCGCAGCAAATCTGTTCAAATTCAAAGGCAAGCCCAGGTTTTCTAGTCAATGCTCCTTCCTTTGTATTCTAGAAGAGAAGAGAAGAGATGAGAGAGGGGGGATGGAAAGTTTTGGCTGTCATTTGATATTAATGCATGTTATCCGTAGTGCCCAAAAATGAAAAATTTAAAAAAAAATGCTTCCAGATCCTACATTTCAATTTTCATCCTTTATTTCTTTAAAAAGTGCTACCTCATGGGGAGCTCTTAACAATCCCATCTACGCCAGTTGGTGTGTCCTCTCAGACTTCCCCAGTCAGGGTTCAGATGAAGCTCGGGGGACCTTGATCAGCCTCACCAGGATCATGAACAGGAAAAGGAAGACAGGAAAAAGCAGGATGTAAGTGGCTAATAACTTATTCATGAATTCAAACTCTCTAGAATAATTAAAACACCTACTTTCAGCAAATAAGCCATTAACTACAATTTTGCTATTTTTTAATGATCTAATTCACACTGTTTCAGGAAGTTTCCCTTAATCTATGTATATGATTATGCAGATCAATGTTTACTTTATTCCATTCTCATAGACATGCAGTGGAAATAAAGTGCATAAATAAATTGTTCCCTGGTTGCCAGAAAATGCTTAAAATGTATATAAAGCATATAGACTATAATAACCCAGATAAGGATTTGAGGGTGGAAAGGCCAAGCAGTTCCCATTCCTGATGTTTTTCCCTATTACATGGGGGTAAGAAATCCACTAGTATCTCGCCGGGCGTGGTGGCACACGCCTTTAATCCCAGCACTCGTGAGGCAGAGGCAGGCGGATCGCTGTGAGTTCGAGGCCAGCCTGGACTACAAAGTGAGTCCAGGACAGTCAAGGCTATACAGAGAAACCCTGTCTCGAAAAAAACCAAAAAAAAAACCCCAAACCCCCCCCCCAAAAAAAAGAAATCCACTAGTATCCCTAATACTCTTCCCTTAAGATGAATTTGCTAAGCTACTACTCAAACATATCATTGTAGAAGGTGGTAAAAGCTTCCATCACATGGATAGAAATATGTGATTTCTGTTCAAAAAGCTTTTGCTCAAGTAACTCAGAAAAGGGATTTGTTTTCACCACTTCAAGCTTGTCATTTATTTAGGCCTCAGTAGGGAATAGTGTCTTTGCATTGGTGGAACTTAGCAATTTGTAGAGGAAAAGGATAAGGTCCCTGCAGTAAGTTCTGAGGCCAGCCTTTTATAGATCACTGGCACAGGCAATGATTGATTATTTTCAAAGATAAACACACTCAGTTTTTAATCCTTATGTCTCAGTGAAATTAATTTTGATATCTGTCTTTGCCATTCTTCCTAAAACAAAAAATATTAATTCTATTCCTTAAGAATAGAAATTCTTATGGCCAACAAGAGAGACTATCCTGTACTGATAACATGGAAATTTGTTCATGTTTTGAACGTTAGACTTGATGCACTTAACAAAACAAGGAAACCTAGAAATAGCAAATCTATGACCACGAATATCACTCATTCCACACACTTAAGAACAAAATAGAACAAAGGCATTCTAATGACGAACTTTGGGATACATTTTTCTGTTCAAAAGACTTCTGAGACACAGGCAAAACCATTCTTCATTCCTTTGAGGGTTCAAGGCAGAGATAGATGAATAAACATTTGTATTGTAGATTCCAAGAGACTGTGTAACAACCTTGAAAGTGTCTTTTATAGAAAATCTCCATATAATTCATAAAATAAAAACAAACACTTATTCACTAATTATTTGCGGAAGACTTATGTCAACACCACTGTACTATTTCTGTTGCTATGAAAAAAACACCATGACCAAGGCAACTTGAGGAAGAAAGATCTTATTTTCGCTCTCAGATGCAGAGGCCAAGTGTTCATGACAGAGCAAACATAATAGCCTAATAGCTAGAGCAAGAAGCAACAGAGGTGAGGAGAGGGAAGAAGGGGGGGGGGGGGGGAAAGGAGGGAGGGAACTCAGTGGGAGCATTTTAGCTTTCAAAGCCCACCCATTATCATACTTCCTCCTGCAATGTCACATATTCTAAATCTACCCGAACAGACCCAGTCATTGATGTTCAAGTGTTCAAATCCTGGAAAATGTGGGGACCATTTCTCATTCAAACCACCACAATCACTGTTAACCACTTCTGTAGAGCATGTGGACAGATTGATTGCCATTCATATAAATGCCATTATCCAAGCCATTCATTCCCTTCACCTGCTCCTATCACAAGACATGAAGAAAAAGGAGAGTTAAATATCACACACACACACACACACAAACACACACAAACCTGTGTCATACGGAGAACTGGAAATAAGAAAAGCACAGAGACTCTAAGGGGAGAGTGGCACAGTAGAATAGTATTATGCAGCAAGTAGAGAGTAGTAAACGATCACAATAATTTCTTTAGAAAACAGTTCTCTGAATGCTGTGACCTGAAAATATTCCAACCCAGTCCATTGAGGGAACTTTATGCAAATGTATCCACAATGCAGAAGGATGAGTTATTTCAATCCTAAATCTGTTGGGCACATGGACCCTGCATCACAGCATCTGCTTCTAGAGTATATTAGCTAACAGTCTATATCAATGGTGACAACAACTAGACAACCCAAAGCTTTTAGCAATTTTTCCTGGAAAAATTCAAATGATATCCTAAACTCTGGGGATAGATTAAGCTCAATGGTGTATGTCTATTTAAGGGGAAAGGAAAACTATTTCTTGGATCTATAAAGCTTGAGACTCTTAAATCAATAACTAACAATCTTCTAAACCCAGCCTGTATGTAAGCAATCAATCTCCAAACTCCTAAAAAGAAAAAAAGTCAACTGGATGTAGCTCTGTGAAAAATCACTCTAAACAATTCTAATCTCTCTAAATAGACACACAAATCCTATTTTTCATGACTGGAAATCAGTCATTTAATTTTTTTCCTGGAAGGGTCAATTTAATGGGCAAAAAATGATCTTTAGTCTAAATTCAGGGAATAATTAATGTAGAAGCTTGATTTCAATCACAGCACCCTACGGGCAAGATTCAACTATCCATTTTGCCTCAAATCAGTAGTCAGCTAGATAGTAATTAGGCAGGTGCAAAGCTGCTTCTAACATCCTTTGCTAGGGCCCAAGTCCTGCATCTCTCTTTTCACTCTAAAATTTAGAGAACATTATTTGTAGTGGTTGGCCTGTAAAGTCCTTTATTAATGAGCCAGTGACAAGAAAAGTAAGAACCATTGTTGTCCACAAAACTGATGTTCAAACTTAGGCTTTAAATTATGACAGAGCACCCATTCTTATTCAAATAGCCAATAATGCACACATATTATGCTATAGAATTGAAATTAAGTCCAAGACATGGAAATAAATCTGTATTTTGTTTAGCGATATAACTTAATAAATATGGCCTATTAAGTCCCAGGTATATCTCACTCTAGAACGGAAATTTGTCCTGACAAATTTTAAGACTCAAAGGAAGTAGCTTCAAACTCAAACAAACAGATGGTGAGGAAAAGACTTGAAGGCTATAAGTCTATTGTAGATGTCCCTAACTGCCATCCTGAACTCACCAAATGTGTTTCTCATAAAATATTTTCAGAGAATAACCATCTCCATACATAAGAATTCATAACTATGGCCTCTCCAAATTATGATATAATGACCTATTAATATCACAGTTAGATTTAGTGATATACTCTCCCACACATCTCTATACAAAGTTACACATTCTGTTATTTCATTAAAGGTAACTTGCTGTACATGGCTTCATTTTAAAACAAAATTCATTTCCAAACATGAAACTAAGATTGCCACCAAAAAATTTTACTTTAGATTTATACAAAATCAAACCAAATTATGCAAGCTGTCCTTATCATGAGGAATATTTAAATAATGATATGATTGCGAAACAAGCTGTTAAGTATCCATACACATACAAAACAAGGTGAAGAATAAATAAATAAAATCACACAGCACTGAGAAAATGCTTCAGGACTGAAGATGTGGCTTGCTGCATGCTTGTTCCATTTGCTTACTTTCAAAGTGGATGTTCTGTATTAATTTAGAAGTATTCTATCTAATCCTGGAATCACTACATCTTTGTTTCCAATCTCAGTAATACCAGAAATTATTGTGTGATTAAAAATATATCTTATTTAAAAATTTATTTTATTAATGTATTCATATTACATCTCAATGGTTATCCCATCCCTTGTATCCTCCCATTCCTCCCTCCCTCCCATTTTCCCCTTACTCTCCTCCCCTATGACTGTGACTGAGGGGAACTTCTTAAACCGGGCTGTGGTGGCACACGCCTTTAATCCCAGCACTTGGGAAGCAGAGGCAGGTGATAGTTGTAAGTTCAAGGCCAGTCTGGTCTACAAAGTTAGTCCAGGACAGCCAAGGCTACACAGAGAAACCTTGTCTCGAAAAACCAAATTAATTAATTAATTAATTATATCTTAAGTTCTATCCTCCCTCTATATTTCTATATCCTGCTTTCTTTCTTTTCAGCTCCTATCTCCTTACTTACAAAAGAAAGATAAAGGAAAAAGAGGCATCCCTCAGTCAAACCTAGCTTCCTCTCTGTAAAAGACCAATAATAACTTATAACCAACTCCCAATGAAAATAAAGATCTGTAGACCAAGAGAGCAAACAAAAACCTATCCAAACCCCCTTAGAGGAAATGGGATGCCATTCTCTTAAGGTTTCTTCAGGCTGATTTAGGGTGAATAATACCTTTGAAGAGGCCCCCAAAATGGGGGAAATAGTTAAGTAAGCCAGGGATTGCATTTGTGGTCCATTTACTAAATGTGGCAAAAATTCCAGGCTTAATAGGAGTTCTATGTAGGACAGTCTGAAATGCTGGACCAATTAGGATCAGAAGCTTTCTACCACACGGTCCTGGGAGCTGTCTTGATCTCATAAGTAACAACAACTGAGACACCTGCGGCTGGAACATGGAGGATGCAGGATGTCAGTGTCCAGCACGCTGAGAGGAATGAGTCCTATCAGGTCTGATCCAGCATCAGCATCCAGTTCTTTTTCTCTGAAAACAAAATTTCTCACAAGCATTATACTGTTCTAACATTGTGATTGTATGATAGATTATTGAATCCACTCCTCATCTCAAGGCCTTACTTGTTACTCACAAATAAGGTTATTTTTTAATTCAATGGTATTGAATTATGTATATTGATGCAAATCATGGTCATGCCAAAAACGAGTCTAATTTTATCACAAGACTATATACTAGGTCTAATAGATAGATATGATTCTATAGGTATATAAGGTAAAATAGTTATATAAGGTCATCAAAAGCCTCAGAGACCTACAGAATATGGCATTTAAAGATGTTTTTATTATTTTAAAGATTCACTGACAATGAGACAGGTTAACTCCTGGCAACATACTGCTACCTCAAAGAGATGAGTAGCATCAAAGAACCTCCTTATGGAGATGGCTTCAGATGTGGCAAACAAGCCACTGGGCAAATGTCCTCATTTCTACCACAGATAGCATTCTGCCTAAAAAAGGGCAAGCTTAAAGCAGGCAGAGTTGACGACCAAACTCTGCCAAGATAGGGTAAGCAAGTCCTCAATAGTTCCTGCCTAGCATATATGTCTGTCAGATATATTGGGCCAGAAGGCTAAAGATGGTGCTCCAATGTTGTAGAGAGTGTTAGGTGACTGTTCAGGCAGTAAACTATTTCAGTCATTTTTTCATTTTGGAAGCTGTTAACATGTACTTCTGATTCATTCAGGTATTTAAGGTTTATTCCTTTCAAATCTCTGATAGGGTTGAAGACCAGATAGTTTAGTCTTTCAATTAAGCGTAGTAGGTTAGGAGTTAAAATGTTTTTAGATCAAGATAGATGTTTTAAGTTAATAAAGATGAGATATGATAGATACTGATTTTCATTCCGAAATTTTGACCTAACAAGATAGGAAAGATGTTTACTTGAAGTTTGCCAAATATAAATCACAATGAATGTAACATGATTGTCTCATGGTTCTTTCTGCTGTATGTAGTTTATTTTATTCATGTATAATAATATAAATTTATACATTAAAAAAGAAACATAATAAAAATATTATGATATAAAAAATGTATCTTAAGATGCAAGTCTCCTAGGAAGAAAGTATTGTCTGTCCAAACAACGTTGGTTTAGGATCTTATTGAGTTTATATCTCATTGCAAGTAAAACTATCTACTGATGTTCATAAATTTAGCTAATGTAAGCCCAGCATGAGAAACGGAGCCACCCTCAGTATTTCCCAAACATCAGGTTCTGAAATTACAAGGCTGAGAGTTAAAGTAAGCCTACAGAGAGTGCACATGAGAAGCACCGTGGTGTCTCTCCAAGAAGAGGTCACAATCTGATCTGATACACGTCCTTAAACTTATGGCTGGATCAGAATAAAAGGGGGGAACTGGTAGAGAGAAGGAATGGAGGCCAAGGAACCCGAGCCTGGGCGTGAATGTCAGTCCTGTCAGTGGAAATAAGGAGAGAAGGATGAACAGGTTCCAGGCAATGTGCTGTGTAGGGCACAGACGATGGACTTCTGGAACCCTTCATGCTCAGCTTCTCTGAAGTGGACCTTTAGCTACATAATAGGAGAAACAGTGCCAGTTTCTCTGGACATTTTTTAATAACGTGAAAGAAAAGCTGTTAATCAGAGTCTAATAAAGATACTTAATACATAACTTACTTTGTTAGTATCTTCATTTTATTCATCCTGGAGCACCCTGCTATCTTATAGAGATGTGGAAAACAGACATATATAGTCTATATCTTATCTCTACTAACAGTGTACCTTCTTCATTAGTCTTCTTCTTTGTGATGTTGTTCTTCTGCCATGAATGAAGAAAGGAGAGCAGATGTTGCAAATTTGCTCTGCTGTCGGAACGCCCTGTCATTAGTAGTTGAATACTAAGCACCTTTGAACTACTTTGTCCCCACCATTCGGCTTCATCTCACTAAAGTGTCATCGGTTCACTGTTTTACAAGTCATTCTAAAACAGTCAGCTCCAAAAGAGAGCTCTGTTCCACCCAAGGATAAATGGCTTCATTGGAAAACTGAACAATTAGGACAGGAAGCCTCAGCGTAGAGCTCTGACCAGCAAGGCAAACTCCACTGGTGCCACTTAGCTGTTAGAAACATGTGCTGTTCTGCTGCTCCGTGTGTTTCTAGGACTACAAACATGTCTAGCGATACTGAGACGATGCTGCCCTTCAACCAATCTTAAGTTTCAAACTTTCTGGCAGAAACGAAAGAGAAAAAAATATACTTAAATTCCATGTTGCTTAATTTTTGACATATGCTTTGCAACTTGAGCTGTGTTTATGATAGATCTTGGGATTAATGTTCTGTCTTGCTCCTATTAGGTTGTATGAATATCACATATAAAGGAAGTGGCATAATTGGTCATAATTATGGAGAAAAGGAGTAGGAAAAATGTCAAATAGCAGCAGCAAGTATATGAGAGGGCCCCACTGAACGGAGCACAAGTAACTTGAGGAAATCCACTTTCAAAGTTATAATTTAATTTGAGTCACAGTCTAGTGACTCTAGCCAGAGGAAATTTAAAAAACACATTGTGGCAATAGTGAATACAAATTCAAAAGAACACTGGCTTCTGAAATTCCTACAAAGAGCTATGAGTTGGGCCTTCAGGGAATTTCTATATTGAGGTCCCAGTTATGAAACCATGCCGTGTCTCCACGTAGCAAGATAGACTTTCTCTTGTGGGACTTGGTCCTGCAAATAGATTGGTTTTATTTCATGATGATGACTAGTGTGTGCCTGCATTGTTCCTGAAATTTTCTGAGCTCTATCACAACCCATGCAATCATGTAGTAGCCCAAAGAGGTTTCATACTATGCTAATTTCACCACTGTAGACACAAGACCACAGAACATAACCTGTCTAAGTGGCAAAGCTAAAACTAAAGTCCAAGCAGCTTGATTCTATAGCTAAATCCCAAGCCAATTTATACTGCTTTCTTTTTAAATATGAAAGTGTGTATGTGCATGTGATCATTCATACATGCGTGCACACGTGTATGTGTGTGTGTGTGTGTGTGTGTGTGCGCGCGCGCGCGTGTGTGATGTTTGTGTGGTACAAACTTCCCACAAACTCACATGTTACAAATATCATTGGTTCTGGGGAAAAACAAAAACTTTTTGAAAGAAAAGGTTACAAATTTACTGTACTATCAAGTGACCACAAATACACTTCATATAATGCTTGGAATTAGCTGCCAGAATCACTGTGGTTTACAACTTATATCTTGGGGCTTAAACATTTTCCTAACCTGTTCCTTCTGGAGGTCATTGTAGAGATATGTTCACCACAATAAAGTATTTTTAAGCAAGGCGTGGTGACACAATACTTATACTCCTAGGATTCAATAGACAGAAACATGAAGGTACCAAATTGGATGCCAGCACAGATTAGACTGTGCATCCAAGCCTATCCTGTACATAGAAAGACCAAGTTTCCAAAGGCTAAAGATACAGTTTCATGGTAGAGAACCTGCCTAGTATCTACAGAGCCCACATTGAATCTCCAACAGTGCAAAGAAAAAAATTAAATTAATAAAATACCTTTCTCATGAATTAATTGTTTTCATAAAGGAATAAATGACAACAAGTCTTTTTTTGTGTCTTCTTGAATTTCACTGAGGTACCATGTGGTAGAGTACAAGACATAGCTCGCATTGAGAAAGAATTTCTATTGAGTTTCAGGTCTTTTCATAAAGTCTTTGCACATCCCTATGGTTTTATTTAATTGTAAGAAAAGCCATTGCAATCACATGAAAAGGCAATACTTTAAGAAATATCAAACCTCTTCTTTTTTTTATATAAAAAATGCTTTTTAGTTTTGTGTCCATATCAACCTTTTCTCTTATTCTATTCCTGATGCTTCAGGAAAAAAATACCTTTCTGAGAATGTATAAAAACAGAAATTTATTTCACATGGTTTCAGAGATTTAGAAATACAAAATCAAAATACCAGCAGATCTAGTGTCTATTGACAGCTGCTTTCTGCTTTGGAGACAATGATGTCTTCCTTTGTCTTCACGTGGTGGAACTACACATGCAGAAGAAAGCAAAGGGACTCAAAACCTTGACCACTGCTAAAATAAGGGCCTTTGCCTTACTGATGAAGTCTCATGACTTTATCATTTCCAAAGTGCCTTGGCTGTTAACAACTGCACATGATAACAAACTTTCTTTTTTTTCTTTTTTTTTTCTTTTTTTTGTGGAGGAACACAAGCAATCATGACAATCAAGCCATGGCATTCCTTTGCTTACTGATTATATAAAAACCTACATCATCAGATATGGGCAAACACAGTTATGAAATGTTAGGACCAATTCTGTCCCTTTATACACACACACACACACACACACACACACACACACACACACACACCAGCTAAACTGCTGGAGAGCGGGTTTACATTCACGCAAAATTAAAAGTCCCCTGAACATAACTTTCTGGATTTTGATCACCAGGCATTTATTGACTATCTGAAGATAAAATGGGTTACAGATAGACTCAAATCTTCATTTTTTTCCCCATAAAAATATATATACAAATTCTGTTGTCACTTCAGGCTAGTGTAATTTTATCATAGAAATGTGAATTTTAGGGTTGTTGTGATAATTAACAGAAGAGCTGACTTTTCTTATTCTGGGTTTCGCTCCTGTTAATGACAGCCCTCCCACTGTACGTCTACATATGTCTGAAAACACAGAGAGACAGATGAACTCAGTCCAAATATGCATTCCTTAACCCACTGATTTTCTAAAATATTGCTGCAAAATACCTTTACCCATCTTTCATAGTGTGCAAACATCGTGGTCTGAGTGATTTAATTGTCCTAGAAACCGAAATGCATCCTGAACTCAAAAAAATCCCATTTTAAACAGAAAGAATCCTCTTTAGACTCTAATATTCTAAGATTTCTGCTCTGATTCTTTAAATAAAATTCAATGCCCAGAATATAAGCAGGCTGAAATCAAACTGAGGAATCTAAATCTATTGATGCAATTTTCACACCCACACATGTACCTCCCCATTCCACCACAAGCCTCTACAAGCATTTCTAAGATGGTGCACGCTCATACAATACTACGTGGCACAAGTTTCATCTGGAGTGTATATTCATCATGGCAGCCAGTTCAGATCCTCTGGGATTCTGGCAACAAGATAGCATCGAATGGAGACTATGCAGTTTAATCACCATGATGATCAGAGTGAGAACAGACAGACACAGGGACCTGGTGTGTACCTGACACGTGTGAAACAAGAAACTAGAGAAAGCCTTGAAGAGCACCAACCTCATAGCACAGCTCAGCACAGACAGCTGCAGCCAGCCTGAACATGTCCCCTTTTGTAAAATGGTCATACACCTGAAAGAAACAGCTCCAGCCTAGTGTCTGCCATGCCCAGCTCTTAGCTGATTCAGTTCAGGGAAACTAGAACCGTAGCATGACACGTTCAGTCAGCTGTGCCCCAGCCTGTCCTTTGAGCAGGACAACTCCATGACCTCTATGCACAATCCAGCAGAAACAACCAAGCTCCACCAAACCAGCAGGAGTCAGAGGAAGTGGCCAGAACTAGCCAGAGTACCCACAAGATGTTCTCTCTGTGAAGTGAAGACCAGTGAAGAGTTGCAGAGTGTAGCAGTTTAGCAATGCAAAACAACATCCTCTCACTGTCCACGGGATTCTATTATACCTTCCAAACATCACGTGCTCTCTCACGTTTCTGCTCCCAGCAAACCATCACATGCCTTCTCACAAGACATCTTCCAGAAAAACACCAAATGGCACAACTGAGTCCCCAAAGAAACCAGAAACTTCCACTTCATGAAAATATTACACAATCACCTCAAATGATAGAGAAGAAGCATTTGTCAGAAATCAACAACCATTTAGGGTTCTAAAAATAACATTAGTGGATGAGGAATGAATGGAAGTTCTCCAGCATAATTCGGGCCACCCTTGAAGCCCCCCACTCGAACGTGAATGATCAGAAATACGATCAGGATGTTGAATCCCACTGATGTCATTTAACGTAGGACTGAAAGAGATCATCAGAGCTATTAGGGAAAGGCAATAAATGCCGCCATCCAAATCCGAAAGAAAAGCGTGGAACTGGCTTTGTTTGCAGATGGCATTATTTATTATGCAAAAACAAAACCAATAACACAAACAACTCCACCAAAACATTTCAGGAAATAACAAACAAGTTCACTAAAATTGTAAGATAAAAATAAGCATATAAAAGTCAGTCGTATTTATTTCCACAACTAATTACAATAAATAAATAAATAAATAAATAAATAAATAAGAAGAATAGTTTCATCTATGAGACAAACAAAATCAATAAAATTTGGAATAAATTTAGCCAAAGAGGTGAAACCTATAAAACATTGTTGGAGGGGGAAAGACACAAAATGAGACGTCACATATTTATGGATCAGAAGGAATAGTGTTTAAAATGTTCACAGTATCCATGTAATCTACACATTTAGTACAAGTTACATAGTCCTGCCAGGCAATGTTTTACTGAAATTAGAAAACCATGTTAAAACTCACACATAATTACAAAATATACCTAAATAAGCAAAGCCACTTTGATAAACAATTATCAAAAAGAGGCATCACATTTCCCGACACCAAACTTTATGACAAATCCAGATGCTCAAACAGTATGGTACTGGAATTAAAAGAAAAATGCCTAAAAATGGATCAGAATGAAACAACAGCAATCCAGGAATACAGGGTCAACTTTTTTGCTTTTTCTTTTAAATTTTACTGTATGAACATTTCATACATTTATGCAATTAATCTTGGTGGCATACACTCCCAATTTCTCTTCCATCCTCCCTTAGCATCTTCCACCGCACTTCTCTCCTACCTTCATATTCTTATTTTATTATTTTCACTTTGATTTTTAAACCCACTAGTGTCCAGCTAGTGCTGCCTAAGGCCTGTGGCTGTGGGGTCTCAAGGGCACAGGGAGCCACCAGTGTCCACACTCTTCCTCTGCCAGAAGCTATCAACTGTTAAGAGCTGCTCAGCTGGGGGTGGCGCCTCAGAATCTCTTCCCCTTCATGCTAGAACTTTTTCTTAATAATTTTTGTTTTAAATTAAAATCTAATTATATCATTTTTCCCTTTCTCTTTCCATCCTTCAGTTCCTCTTGTGTCCTCTCCCTCCAAATCCTTTTATGCTCCAACACTCCCTCTCAAATCTGTGGTCTCTTTTTCTTTATTATTGATACATACACATACATGCATAAATACCTGACTACAATCTAATAAGTTCATTTAATGGTGTGTGTGTGTGTGTGTGTGTGTGTGTGTGTGTGTGTGCGTGCGTGCGTGCGTGCGTGTGTGTGTGTGTGTGTGTGTGTGTGTGCGTGTGATTTCAGTTCTCAGGGAGCACTGTAGAAGAGGAAGGAGGCTGGAATATTCTAAGAGTAAAAGAAACAAGAAGTCAGCTGTGAGACTATGTCACCTAGAAATGGCAGGAAAGCTATGCCTAGGCTACCTCAATAAAATTCTGCAAAAATTCCCAAATACTGACAATACTAATAGACATCCTAGTGTGGGAAATGGAAATTTTCAAAGGAGCCCATTTCTAGAATATGAACTACAGACAACCAAGGACCGATGAGAAAGGGAGAGTTAGTTTTCTCCAGAGATGAGCCCTCTAATTGGTTTTCAAATACCAAGTGGTGAATCATGCTAGACTTTTCAACTGGCTTTATCTTGTACAGGTCTTGTGTCCATAGCCATAGCTTCCTTTAGTTAGTGTGTGCAGCAGCATTGCCATTTGGAATTTCATAGCATTCTTCTCTAGCCTCCTGCGCCTATATTCTCCTCCTCTCTTGCATTATGCTCCCTGACTCTTGGGCTGTGTGTCAGTGCACATATCCTATCTATGACTGAACACTCAGTCATTTACTCTCAGCACGACAACCAGTTATGGGCTCCTGTATTAGCCACTACCCACTGCAGTAACAAGTTTTTCTGACCAAGATTAAGAACATTATGAATCTATAGATAGAAATATAAACATTTAGAAGATAGATTGACAATATGACCATTCAGGAAAAACAATACCAAAAAGTTTTCTGTAGGGCCTATAACTTTCCTAGCCCTGGGTTTTGACAATGTTTATTGCACCAGACATTAGCTCATTCCTATGGAACACATCTCTAATCCAATCAAGGATGCAAACTGGTTGCTCACATAAACAGTCTTGCCATTATTGGACCAGTGGGCACATTTTGCCTGGCATGCCAGCATCTTTTCTTTCCCAGCCGCCTGCATAGCACTTGAAAGCTAGCCATCGGGGAGAGTCTGCTTGTCATTCTCTGACTGATGTCTCTGTGTCCTATACAGAGTTTCAGTAACAGACACATAGAACAATGCAATAAGATAGAAGACCCAGAAATTGATTCTTTCCTGACAAAAATGCCAAAGGTAAGTACTGTAATATGGGTTTCTTTGAACCAGTAGTGCTGAGGATACTGGAAATCCACACAAGAAAGAATTAAACTAGAGAACTATTTCTTACCCTGTGTTAAAATTAACTTGAACAGGATCAAAGACTTTAGTATAAAAATAAGAAACCTCAAAACTACTAGAGGAAAACACATCAACATCTCAGGACAGGCAAGAACTTTCTGAAAAGAACTCAACTCCAGAAATAACAACATTGGTAAGTGGAATTGCCTAAACCTAAGTGCTTCTGCACATGTAAACATGAAGAAAATTGGCAATACAGTGAAGACATAGCCAACAGAATGGGAAAAATATTTACCAGACATTCATCATATCAAGATCTAGCATACAGGGCATACACAAAACACAAAATCAAACACCAAATTTGTAAATAACCCAAACAGCCAATGATAGAAATGAACTGAAAATAAGTAAAGAAATATAAATGGCTAAAAATCTGGAGTAAATGTTGAACAACTTAAAGATGGTTTTTAATTATCAGATATCTATAATTGATAACTATATTGAGCTGAATATGATGGTATATGTCATGTCATCTGAGCATGTATGAGGCTAAGACGGGAGGGTGACAAATATGGGCTATATAGCAAGACTATCCCATAGATGGTCCTTTGCCCATGTGTACAGAAACATCACTAACTGGACTTAGTGACATGAGGAGACAAAGAAGAAGAAGGAGGAGGAGGAGGAGGAGGAGGAGGAGGAGGAGAAGGAAGATTAAGAAGAAATAAAGTTGTGAAGGGAACAGAGTGATGTTGGGAGAAGTTGGAGGCAAAGGAACAGAAGGTAGTACATTGAACACATGGGTGAAGTTCTCAAATTAATGAACAAAATAAATCCAAAACAAAAATAGAAACATACTTTTAAGATTTTATTTCGTATGTGTGTGTGCCTGAGTATATGTATGTGTACTACATGAATTCAGGTGAAGACACAAATGAGGGCATCAAATTCCATGGATCTGGAGTTACAGCTGTCCAATGCAAATTCTAGGAAAAGAAACAGAGTCTTCTGCAAGAGCTGCAAGTATTATTAACCACTGAGCTATCTCTCCAGCCACAGAAGGACATTATAAAATATGAACAATACTAATATCCCTAAACAAAACTGAAAACACATTCTTAATATTATCAACCTTAAAAATTAACCAAGTAAACAAAAAAAAACAATAAATGTTCATGAGAGTTCAGAGGAAGTACCATGATACACTGTTGGGTGGAATGTAAATTGGAGCAACCACTATAGAATTCCATATGGAGGCTCCTTTAACTTAAAAATAAAACCTCATGTGATCCATTTTATTTTTAAGTATGTGGTCCATAAGAATCAAAGTCAGTAAAAAGCAAAAGATTTATACAATCTATTCTTCCACTTTGGATGCTGGGGCTGTCAATGACAACTTTGTAAATTTCATTTCCTGGTATGACAATGAATACAGCTACAGCAACAGGGTGGTGGACCTCATGACCTACACGGCTTCCAAGAAGCAAGAAGCCTTGGACTACCCACCCCAGCAGGGACATGAAAGCAAGAGAGAAGCTGCTGAGGAGTCCCTGTTCCAATTGAGGCCTTGGCACTAAGCATCTCCCCTCAGAGGTTCCATCCTAGATCCCCAGAATAATGGGAGGGGCCCAGGGTGCTCTACTCTCTTGAATACCATCGATAAAGTTCACTGCACCTTAAAAAAAATCAAAGTCAGCTTCCTATAGCTATAGCCATATATACACATTGGCCTAAGCATACATCTGGGGATGAATGGATAGGGAAGACAATGTGTATATATATATATATATATATACACACACACACAGTGGAACTTTACTCAGCTATAAAAATGACATAAATTATGTCATTTTCAGGAAGATTAATGGAGCTATAGGTAACCATAGTAAGTGAAAGAAACCAGTCTCACACAAGCACATATCACATGCTTCTCTCACTAGTGGAATCTGGATGTTGGGGATAAAAATGACATTAAAGTGAAAGGGTATCATTAGAGATGTGGAAGAAGAAAGAGTGTGTGTAAGGGGGAGGAAGGGGGTCATAGATAGCTGAAAATACTCAACTATATTATTCCCCTGCCATGTTTGTAAATATGATAGTGAAACCCCCAAATTTGTACAGTTGTAAAACGATTGACGAGTTGGAACACAATTTGACTCCAGATGGTATTTGCACTAAGCCACCCTAACATTCATAACACCATTGCTCGTGTTCATTTTAAGGGGTTCGGTTCTGCGTAATACATGTGTTGCGGTGCTTTTAAGTTGGAGGCAATTGGATTGCCAATCATTGGAAGTGGTTGGGGAGGAAAGTAATGAAAGAATATGAGAATGAAGGGCAATAAATGGAAGTCAATGATAGAGCACTTACCTAGCATACTTAAGGCCCTAGGTTTGACCCCAGCACTATGTCAATGATAGAGCACTTACCTAGCATACTTAAGGCCCTAGGTTTGACCCCAGCACTATGTCAATGATAGAGCACTTACCTAGCATACTTAGGCCCTAGGTTTGATCCCAGCAATATGTCAATGATAGAGCACTTACCTAGCATACTTAAGGCCCTAGGTTGGACCCCAGCACTATGTCAATGATAGAGCACTTACCTAGTATACTTAGGCCCTAGGTTTGACCCCAGCACTATGTCAATGATAGAGCACTTACCTAGCATACTTAGGCCCTAGGTTTGACCCCAGCACTATGTCAATGATAGAGCACTTACCTAGCATACTTAAGGCCCTAGGTTTGACCCCAGCACTATGTCAATGATAGAGCACATACCTAGCATACTTAAGCCCTAGGTTTGACCCCAGCACTATGTCAATGATAGAGCACTTACCTAGCATACTTAAGGCCCTAGGTTTGACCCCAGCACTATGTCAATGATAGAGCACTTACCTAGCATACTTAAGCCCTAGGTTTGATCCCAGCACTATGTCAATGATAGAGCACATACCTAGCATACTTAAGGCCCTAGGTTTGACCCCAGCACTATGTCAATGATAGAGTACTTACCTAGCATACTAAGGCCCTAGGTTTGACCCCAGCACTATGTGAAAGAAAAGTAATATGGAAAAATAATGTCAAAGAAACTGAATATTTGCATGCCAGACAATGACATTTGACTCTATATTCCTTTTTTTTTTTTTTTTTTGTCACTTATCAACTGTGGCAAACCTGACTGTTGTTGGAATAGAGAAAGATGTAGCCCACTGTTACAGAGGTTACAGCTGTGCTCACTTGGTTTCATTGGTTCTGTAGAATATGTAGAGGAAAAACACCTTGTGGTACCAGAAAAACAATGAGAGAGAGAGAGAGAAAAAATAAGAGAAAGGGACAAGATAAATCCCACAGCCAGTGTCCACGGTGGGGGAAGAGGCTGCTTCCTACTGGGCCTCACCTGGAGATAACTCACTCAGCTATAAACTTACAATAGAATCATCTATTCTTGGTGCACCTTCCTGATCTAATCTCCTCTCTCGTTAGAGCCACACACAGGATTCAATGCATCAACACATGGGCCTCTGTAGGAGACACTGCATATACACACTATATTCTTGCTCTGTCTACCTTCACTCCTGAGGCCTCTCGAGCTCTTTGGACATACTTATCAGTGCTAACCATATAATACTTCCATTGCTGACGCTGTAGTAACAGAGTGTTCAAAGTGTACTGGATGCTTGTTGGAAATCTGCAGCCTGAATTGCCACAAAATAGCTAGGTAGCATGGGTTCAGACGCTACCTCACCTTGTATAAAAAAAAAAAAAAAAAAAAAAAAGTCTCAACTTTCACTTGTGCCTTCAGGAAATATATCTCCTTGTGGTTATCTCTGATTCCGAGAGCCCATTTCTGCTGAATTGTGAAAAGAAGATAGGTCTTTTCAAAGCTAAAAGACACAAAATGGCTTGGAGCAAATAGTGAGACAAAGAAAGTGACTAGAAATGGAGCTGGGGGCAATAAGAAGAAGCCAGCCAAGCCCTGACCCTATAACTGTGGGTCAGGAGGCTGCTTGTGATTGCATGCTCGGTGGAGAGGCATTGTGAGGACTGAGTGAAAGGCAAATTACCTTGACAGCCTCTATGGCTGGAGCAGGGAGAATAGCTTGTTAAGTGATATGAAAGGGATGCACGTGGACCAGTAAATGATCAACTGAAATGAACAATAGAGGGAAGCTGGTTTAATAAATATGAGGGTGAAAATAAAGTTGAAGATAGAAGGTTTCAAAAATACCTACAGAATCAAATAAAGAATCAAACATACTGCTAAACCTTATCAAGAATCCTCGCAGCAGTTGTGATCACATAAAGCAGGTTATTTTGCTTAGTTTATATGGACAATGAACTTTGTTTTTAAAGTATAACTTCCCTTTTGTTTCCCCAAGGAATTTTTTTCTTCTGTCCTTACGAAGCCACATCTTTACATGGGATTTGGTGAAGGTCTTGGTGCAGCGCCAGCAGGTCTTAAAGTGTAGCGGGGGTCTTCTGGCCTACCAGGCTTCATGAGATCGGTTCTTGATTACCTTTCTATAAATGGCACAGCTTGCGGAGCTTGACACAGAGTTTGAGAAGCACACAAGCATCAAAGATGCTTTGGATATGTCCCTGACAGCGGTGGCTTCTACAAAATTCTGAATGACAAACTTCCTGCTGGCCTAATCTTTGGGTATGCACATGGCCATGGCCCTTTTTGTTACTGTGTTTGTAAATATGCAAATATTTATATATTAAATATTACATATTAAAGTACATATGTAAATTTAAATTACATATTTAAATATGTAAAAAAAACTGTGTTTTTTTTTTCTTTTTTTAACATCTTGGAGCCATGACTTGAAAGGTATCTTTTTATTATTAAAGGTTTTTTAAATTTTTTAAAATATTTTTTTAATTTTTGAGATTATATCATTTCCCCTTCCTTTTCCCCCCTCAAAACCCTCCTATATACCCTCTTTCTCTCTATCAATTTCATTTTTTCTCTTTGTTATTACATATGTGTATAAATATATGTGTATATTCATATAGTTTCTCCCACTGCAGCCCACAGAGGGCTGGTAGTGTGTAAGCTAGCAGGGAGAGAATTTCATAATCAGTTCATGACTGTTTTCTTTATTTCCTACAACCAAAGTGTATGGTGTTTTCAACAAAAATGTCTTACCAGCTAGATATGGTGGGCACCCAAGAGCAATGTCAACAGTGTGTTTGGTTTGGGTACCTCTAGAGGCTCCCCAACCAATAACTCAATAATGAGGCAGAGAGCCCCTGTCTCTGGTAGTTTCATTTAATTACCTATGTCTTCTGGAAGCAGCATTGTTCACCCATGCAGGATACTCCTTTTCAAACTCCATTTTAAATTATCTTTTCAGTTGCCTTACAGATTCACGGGCTTTCATAAGACCTCTTATTTAACCTGAGTCCTGGTTAACCTGCTCCCTACTCAGTCTTTCTCCTGTGTTCCTACTCCTGGCCACACTTGAACATCTAATCTCTAGTATTCACCTCTTGCTCTTTCATATCAGGTGTGTTCCACTATTCTCTCTGACTATATTTTGTACTTGGGTTTCAATATCAGAGGTTTCCATATATTTTTTTTTCATACAGCCTTTGTTTTTATTGACCCTTCTGCTACCCTTCTCTTCCCATCCGTTCCCTTCTTGAACCTTTCTGCTCCCAATAACCCTCCCCCTTTCACTACCTGCATTCCGCTGTTCTCCCTCCTTTAATATTGCCCTCTCATAGTCCATTTTTATTTTTCTGGCTTTGCCAGTTATATGTCACAGAGACAAGTAGTGTCTTGAATATACAAAGAATTCAAAAATTGCTTTTTATTGTTTGACAGATCCATAATATTCTACAATGACTTTCCACAATTTCCACACTGCTCCCAGCCACTTACCTCTCCTCCACTGGCACCCTTCTTCCCAACAAGCCTTCCTTTCTTATTTTCATATTTTTGTATGTGACTTCTGAGCCTAATTCGACTCTCTTGCTTTCTTGCTGTGTTAAAACACCGTGACCATTATCAGGTGGAGAGAAAAGTGTTCATTTCCTCTTACAAGTCTCAGGTCACACTCCATAACAAAATAGGAGAAGGAACTGGAGCAGAAGGCATGGAGGAGTGCTACTTCTTGGATTGCTCCTTGTGTCTTGCTCAGTTTGTTTTCTTAGAAACCCTTGTCAGCCTTCACTTACCAGGAAACAGAGACAGAGGAGAGGACATTCTAGTGGGACTCTAGATGTGAGATTCATGAGAGAAAGGCAAAGTAGAAGGACCCAGAGGGTCCTAGGAGCCTACAAGTAGAATATTATGATAGGCAGATCTGGGCCCAGGGGTCCCGCTCAAACTAAGGCACCAGACAAGGACAATACAGGCGGTAAACCTTAAACCCCTACCCAGATCTAGACAATGGACAGAACACTCTCCACAGTAAAGTGGAGAGTGGGATATTACGTTCTCACACACTCTGGTGCCTCACCTCTGACCATGTCCCCTGGATGGGGAGACCTGATGGCACTCAGAGGAAGGACAGCAGGTTACCAAGAAGAGACTTGATACCCTATGATCATATAGAGGGGGAGGTAATCCCCCTCAGGAACTGTCATAGGGGAGGGGAATAAGGGGAAAATGGGAGGGAGGGAAGAATGGGAGGATACAAGGGATGGGATAACCATTGAGATGTAACAAGAATAAATTAATAATAATAAAAAAATGGAAAAAGAAAAAAAAATAAAATAATAAAATAAAATAAAGAGCACAGTGATAAAAAAAAAAAAAGAAAGAAAGAAACCCTTGTCAGTGCCCCCATGGGCTGGGCTCTCCCACACCAATCATTAATCAAGAAAATCCTCTACACATTAGTCTACAGGCCATTCCTGTGGAGGCATTTTTTTCAAACAAGATTTCTTCATCTCAGATAATGCTACCTTGTGTCAAGTTGACAATAGGTGAGAGGCTTTCAGAGCAAGGACAACTAGTCATGGCTATACCACTCAAGAAAAGAACATTTCTTGTCCATGTACCATTACATGTCAATAGTAGAACTTGGTGGGCTTCTCCTTATGCAAACAAAAGGCATGCAGGCTTTATCATGGGCAGGTTGTACACAGAAAATCACAGCTGCAATGAGATCATGAGTGAAACAGCTATGTCAAGGGACACGGGACTCCTTAAATGAAGTAAAATCCCCATTTGTTCTCATGCAACCACTTTCATCACATTTTATCAGGTACTATAGTAACACAAAATTACCGTTCTTCACTCTTGTTTTAAACAAGGAGCTGAATTTTTTAATGGCTTTAATCATTTATATTATATCGCATTGCTCTTTCTTGGGCCCTGAAGCAATATAACATACTTTGTCAAGAAGATCATCACAGGAAGGGTCAAGCACCACAGATGTTCCAAAAAGAACTCCTACCTGGCCTATCACATAGTTGTTATCTGGCGCATTTTATGTGCTAAACATTTGATTAACATCTCTGCTGGCTCCTCAGAAATTTCAGGGCAGGTAAGTTTGACACTCCTCAATTACAGAATGAGAGCAGTAAAGAGGTCAAATGAAATGCTTCCAAGCAGAAGGAAGAATTGGCCTTGAATCTACGGAGGGCCCTCAGAGGATTTTAGTCTTTATTCTATGTTCATTAATTTGGGGGGAAATTGACTTCATTAGCTGATATCTGTAAAGTGGTTGGAACTTTGAAACAGCAACCTAGAAGGAAGAGACTGCAAGCAATGTTATTATGTCTCAGTAATCCCACACCAAGCTTTCAGCTGTGCCACCTGGTTTTATTTTAACTGACTGTGAGATCTTGAAGGTAAAATTTGAATAGAACTCTGCCAGCTTAACAAAACAGAGATGTTTTGCTTATTAATCAAGAGGAAAAGTCATATTACTCATAAAGTAATATTAACCTTAAAGCAGTATTCACTCCATGAATGCTTTGAAAGTAAAACATGGATTAACTTTACTTGTAATAAAAAAAAATGGAGGATAAAAGGCCACGATATTTTTTAAATGTGTGGGGTATCTGATATCAGGATTCATCTAGAATAAAATGCACAGGAAAACCCTTTCTTTCTCAGCATCCTGAGTATGTTGCTATGCTAATCAGAGTGTGTCAAGATCATGGGTAAGGACACCCATTACATATGCTTAATTCACTCTGTTGCGTTCATAGATTTTGTTCTCATAGATTGGGTGTGGGTTAGAAATGAAGAATTTATGTTCACTATTGTTATTATCCTGCTAACTGGCCATAGTATTAAAACTACTCCTATTGACTTAAATCTTTACACATCAAGGTATGTATCCTTCAGCCTTCATCACAGAAGCTTCTTCTTGCAGCAGATTGTGACTAATACAGAGTCACCCAAGTGGCCAATGTGCAGAAAATAAGAAGCTGGGTGGAATGCTCAGCCCTGAATGGGACAACTTTACACTCATTCCCCAAGGCTTTGTCAGTAATCAATGACAAAGAAGGAGAGGGAAGATTGTAAGAGCTGAAGATGGTAGGTGACTTCAAGCAAACAGTGTTTTCTGGACACAACAGCGCATATACACATATGAGTTCACTTTGGTTGTGACAACATAGACAAAATCTGTACGAGATCCAGCCAGAAAAAAGTTCCAGCATGGAAAGGGTGAGTAAACAAGAAATCCCATCACTAGCTGAGGAACAATTAGTGCTTGATAGATGCTGGGAGAGTGAGAATCAGTTTCCCCTTAAGGGTGTGGCCCCATTGTAGGACCAACCACTCTCCAGAACACCCAGGAGTTCTCAAGCAACACAGAAGAATGTGTGGAGGTGTGTAGGGCAGATAGAAGGAGGGAAGGAGAGAGACACACACACAAAGAGATGGAGAGAGAGAGCAACAAATTGGAGGGATAAGGAGGTGGGTAAGAATCTTGAGCGTTAATATGATTAAATGCATTGTAGGAAAGCGTGAATTGGGCATCTCTAGGACGAGCTAGAGACCTGCAACAGGGTAGACTCCTGGGAGGATATGGGGTGACTCTAGCTGAAGCTCCTAGCAGTGGGGGACAGGGAGGATGAAGTCACCACCTCCTACACAGGCAGGACTTCCAGTGGAGGGAGGGAGAACATCAACCCACCCATAATATCTTCAACTCAAAATTTACCCTGCCTTTAAGATGTACAAGGATAAAGATGAAGCAGAGATTGAAGGAATGTCCAATCAGTAACTGGCCCAACCTGAGAGCCACCCCACAGGAGAAAACCAACCCCTGACACTATGAATGATACTCAGCTGTGCTTGCAGACAGGAGCCTAGCATAATTGTCTTCTAAGAGGTTTTATCCAGCACTGGACCAAAACAGATACAGAGACCCAGAGCCAAATATTGGGCAGAGCTCTGGGAGTCTTGAGGAAGAGTGGGGGGGGGGGAAGATAGAAGGACCCAGAAGGATCAAGAACTCCACAAGAAGACCAACAGAGTCAACTAAGCTAGGCCCATGGGGGCTTACAGAGATCGAAGCACGAATCAAAGAAAAAAGCATACATGGGCCAGACCTAGGCCCCTGACACATATGTAACTGATGGGCAGCTTGGTCTTCATGTGAGACCCCTAGCAAGTGGAGCAGGGGCTGTTTCTCACATGGATTCTGTTGCCTGCTTTGGGATCACTCTTCCCTAGCTCAGCTGCAATATCTGGCCTCAGTGGAAGAGGAAGTAGTCCTGATGTCATTTACAGTGTCAGGATGTGTTGGTAATGGGGGAGTCTCCCCTTTTCTGAGGAAAAGGGGAAGAGGGTGGGAGGGTGGAACCAGGAAGAGAGGGGGGGGAGGGAGGTTGCAATTGGAGAGAAGGGCTATTAAGTGAATAAATAAATAAATTTACAAAAGGAAGTTAGTTAAAAAGAACGAAAAAAAACTCCTAGAGAGATTAGAGCGTAGGTTGAAGTGCTAGGTTGATACATAGCAGAAGGCTGGGCACAAAGCCCAAGAACTGCTGCTGACTGCCTGTGTCAATGCCCTCCTTCCTTCTGGGAGCCACATCCTCCTGAGTAAATCTTGGTGCACAGATTACAAGCATCACGTGTAAGCACTTAAGACAACCATCCGTGTAACCTCCCCTGTGAGGCATTTCCTGAGTTCCCCCAAGTTAAATGAGCTCTTTAGTGCTTCCAGATCTCTGCTTAATACTTTTATTACAGCATTTATCAAATTGCATTATAATTATCTTCTTATGTGACTCATTCCTCTAGGAAAATAAGAGTGACCTGAATATGGTGGGTTCGTTGTTGTATCTCTGCCATGTAGCACAATTGTTGGCACAGGGCAGTCACTAAATTAATGTTTTCTTCTCTTCCACAAAAAGAATGATTGGGCTTTTGTTTGTTTGTCTTTGTTTTGTTTTCTAAGAATCAAAACACTTCATGGAACACCTAGAAAATTAGAAACTGAGATTTTTGCAATATAAAAGTGTTTCCTAGTCAGGCTAGGGTACTATAATAATACATACATAGACTATAAACTTTAAAAAAGCAAATTATTTCTCTAATATCAGCAAGAGGCAAAGGCCAAGATCAAGGTGTTCACAAGGTAGATTTCCTGTTTACAAGGTAAATTTCCTTCTTTGTTCTTCTCTTGATTCTGAGCCACTGCCATCTCCCAGTGAATGCATGTTTTCTCTTTCGTATGAGCTCTTGGGGACAAAGACAGAAATGTCTCATCTCATAAGGACAGGGCTGTTCAGGTTCCACTCTCAGCATGTCAGCTAAGCCCAACCAGCCCATCACCAAACACTGTCACACTGGGAACTAGATCCTCAATATATGAGTTTCTGAGAGATATGATCTCCAACAAATGGTAGTAAGAAGGTTGTCTGAAACTAGCCTTCTGTCTGGGGCCTCTACCCTTTAGTATTAAACAAATTGGAGTCCAGATTTTGCATGTTTGAAAAGTTACTTTACCTATCAGAGTTACAGTGTTGAACAGACCCTAGAAACACTAGCGCAGTGTACACATTATGGTGAGTAGAAGCCCATTGTTAACTTGGCAGAGGCTGCAGTTCATAAAGAATCCAAAAATTGCTAGAAGTGCTAACACTGAAACTCAGCAGGGTTGACAACTGGCGGTGCCTGCATTTTCTCCCTTTGAAGGCTTAGAAAATTCCAGCATGCTGTAATTTTTATTAATTTATTTGAATAATTTGATAAACATAATTCAATCTGTATAATAACTATCATTAGCTTTGTTTGTAGGCAAACACTTTAAATGAGAATGCTGAGGGAAATGCTGCACATTGCATTAGCACTTATTTGTATTTTTTTGGCAGTCATTACACATGGTTGGCTCCTTATAGAGAGGTTGGTACCGAACTGAAACCCTGTGCATCATCTCAATGCTATGCCAGGGGCCAGTCGAACAGCTTTAGATGTCTTTCTGGAAGGAAATGTATGCCACAGAGTGGTCCCCAGGTTTAATTCAGCAGAAGTGATAACAGGGAGGCTATGTAGCCCTGACAGGTGGTAAGGAGACAGAATGAGACTAGATGAGAAAGACATGAGTGTTTTTCCTCTCTGTGTTAGTGTGTGACACAAGTTGGTAATGTCCCGCCTAGAAAGACACTGGGAAGTGTGAGAGGAGGTGCCAAGTCATTAAATTGCAATAAAGGAAACTATGACAATGGTCATCTTGGAGCATCTTAATGAAATGGAGTACAGGGAAGAAAATGAGGTGAACTTGAAGTACTGACAGCCGTGGACATGGAAAAGAACCTTTTTTCCTTTATCACTTCTATCATATAGAAGTTGATCATCTCCTCCTTTGAACAGACTCTGCTATTAGTTGTTCATAAAGAAAAAGAAACGATGGTTTGGGAGAATGTCCTTTTAAATAGCTTTATTTTATTAATTTAGTACCCCATACCTCCATGTCCCCAGCTCTAGAATTGTTTCTTGGTGACAAAATAGAAACTGTGAGAATGGAAAATGAAACAGATGGTACAGAGTGCATGAGTGTGTCTGCAGAATGAAGACAGAGATGACCACTGACTCACAGCCTGGCCCCGTATGTGTGCCATCCACACAGATGAATAAAATAAACCTCCTAAGGCACTGTCGCTGACCACCTGACCGCTTTCATGTTCATCACAATGTATGCCGTCTTCTATATTTATGTCTTATTCCAAACAAATAAAATGCAGTATTGTGACTGAAGGAAGACAAAGATTGAAAGCTATTTCAAGACAGGATCACCATTAAATCTTTAAAAGAAAAAAAGCATAATTATAGTTTGGGGTTTGTTGAGTTACCTTTATAACTTTCACATCTACATGGAGTACTGGAAAGGCAAGGTGTCCTAATTTGGGAAAAGTCAATTCCAAATTTAACCTGCCCTTTCTTGTTATTCTCCACTGGAGACTCTTTAAATTAAGAACTAGAAAGAAGCAGAGTTATTATCAGTATTACAACTACTGCTTTTTAAAAATAATTTTAGCACCCTGAGATGTTCTAATCCTATCTCCTTTCTTATGTAAATTCAATTTTCATATTTGCATTTTCGATCCATCTATTGTCCAGAAATACTTGGGGAAACACAGCTAACATCAGGAATATGAGGGATTCTCCCAGGGTAATGGCTCAGTGTCTTCATATTGGTTCTTTTGTTCTTGTCTCTAAAGTGCCTGATGTTAGAATCAGGTAGTCTTTTTCAGACATTATCCTGCTGAGTTGTTTTGTCTGTATAATATTAAAATATAGAAGGCCATCTCACATAGCTTTCTAACCTTACAACAAACACCTGAGATGATCAATTTATAAAACAAGAATGTCTATTTTGGTTTATGTAATTGATTTGGTGGTTGTGGCAAGGCAGCACATCACTTGAAAAGCACATCACAAAGCAAACCTCCTCATTCCATGACCAGGCAGTGAAGGGAGGAAAATAGGAAGAGACAGTGTGGCCCCTCTCCTTCAACGCGTGTCCAGTGACTTGGAAACACGACACTAGGCACCACTTCTTAATAGTTTCACCATTATACATCCAGCAACCAAGGGTTTGTTACATGAGTCTTCGGAGAACATGTAAGTTTACATGTTACATTATTAATTCTAGACTTGTATAGTTAATAATGGAGAGTTTGTAAAAATGTAGGCAGAGAGGCAAAGATCAGCAAAGTTTCAATTTCCGTGAACGTCTTAGACTATGAAAGGGTACAATAAACTGACTCACAAAAACATGCTGAAAGCCTGCGTTTGGCTATTCTTCCCAACTGAAATGCATTCGTGTATGTGTGTGTGCACATGCACTGTGAGGAATTATTTAATCTAATGTTGAAATAAAAATGAAGGGCAGACCTTGAGTTTCAGTCCTAAACAACAACATAGGTAATGATTTTGTTATAATCTGAGACACCAGCCAGAGCACAGAGCATCGGAGGCAGGGAAGACAGAAGCTGGAGGTTCATTCGGGAACATCCTCAGGTTCCAGACCTCTGTAAGACATGAAATGAACATTAGCACTAGAGCACATGGAGCGTGCTAGGCCTGCTTGCTCAGGATGGCAATCTCAGCTCCTTTGGAGACTGAAGCAAGACGAATTCAATTTCAAAGCCAGTCCACACACCTGAGTGAGACCTTGAGTCAAAATACATAATAAAAAGAGGACTAAAGATATAGCTCAATGGTAGAATGCTGGTCTAGGTTGCACACAGACCTAAATTCAATCCCAAGCCCAAGAAAGAGGAGGAGAATGAATGAATGAAAAAATGGACCTTATAGAGGGAAGGAAAAAAATGGGTGGAGAAAGGGAGGAAAGAAGAAAGGGAGGAACAGGAAAAAGAAGGAAGAAATGAGATATGAATAGAAACCTGTAAAAGAAACTATAGCTGCAGTTTTAGAGGAGAGACATTGTACAGAAAATTTCTCAAATTCTGTTGACATTGATACTGCTTAATTATTTAGAATTGTAATTTCTAGAAATTTGTGAACTATAACGTACAAAGAAGGGCTATGGTTTTAATTGTTTATTTATTCATTGATGTGCTCAATGCTATACGTGGAATCTTGAACAAGATATAATTCTGTTTAGTTCATGTGACACAAAATGTACTTCTGCATAGAAAGTCTTCCTTTGGTCTCATGTGAGATGCATGGTCTATGACCTGTAAAAAACACCCCTACAAACAGGTTTCTGAGCTCAAAATCATAGCTTCATCACTTACTGTTTAACATTGGAAAGTCTCCTGAAACTCTGTGTCACATTTCTTTTCCATTCATTTTTAAAGAATAGCAAAAATAGTTACTCTCCATACAGCTGTTATGAAAAATGAAAGTAAAGCACTTGGAATATTCATTAGATCTTCATAGCAAATGTGATAAAGCGTCAGTCATTACCAGTGCCAATCACGCATACTCACATCACAAGACCCAGAGGTATTCGAGATGTTTGTTTATCAGGTTAATTTTTGTGTGCTTCTTATTGTCTGGAAAAGTTGAACGTTGTGTCTTTAGTTGCAAAAAACAAAGAGACACAATAAATATGCAAGGTAGTCGGTGTTTCTGTGCCTATGTGTCCTAACTTCTCACGTAGTAACACCAAGGCTTTTTAGCACAGAGTGTGGATTTCGTAAGAGGTGAGGGGACAGTGTGGAGGTGAAAAGGAGGAAGAAGACAAAGAAGGGTAGGAAAAGACTGATTGTAGATGGTGATGGTGGTGATGATGATGGTGTCGACGGCAATAGAAGACACTCAAAACACCTGTTCAGTGAAAGAATCAATGGCTGCCCCCCAAGGAACCATTTATGAAGATCAGAATAAGCTCAGCTTCCTCTAAAGCAGACACAGACAAAGACAGACTATGATTACAATTCCTTCTCACTAGAGGAGGAACTCACAGCCCAAGAAGCCAGTTTAATCCCAACACCTATCAAGCTGTGACTTCAGAACCAGGGGTGAAGAGCAAAGGGCAAACACACTTCACTAGAAAAAGATGCATGAAGATGACACTTTGCAATACCCTTTAGTGGTGTATAATTGCTTGACCATAAGCAATACACTAAGGAGACTGAGAATATGGTGGAAACTGAAGTATTAATGGCAGTTTTGAGCAATGTGAAGTTGATTTTACTGGTCTCATACCATGAAACACAGAACATTAAGAAGAATCCTCGTGAGAGAAGAAAAAAAGAATGGGTGCGGCCCATTCATTGACTCACAGTGGAGACAGGTCTCACCCTAAGCACAGAACATCTCATATTGCCAGGTTTCCATCAAAACTAATGAAAACATGAATTTATAATCAACAGGGCCACTATTGAAAACTGCGGATGTGTGGTCTATACAAAGAGTACTTGAATTTCCTCTATTCAAAGAGTACTTGAAACCAGGCTGATCCAAAGATAGATAAACCAAATCATTTCAGAGTACTTGAGGCTCCTCAACTTATACCAACACCTAATAGAATTTCTCCTTCTTTCATCAGTTTGGATGCTGTTGGTCTTCTGTTTGTTTTACCCTTTCATCTTTTCTATTAATACTTAGTGATAATGAGACACATTTTATCCCTAAAAGCATTTCTTCAGTCACAGACACCAAAAATTGGTAGGTCATCGGATCTGCAAGATCAATTTGCTACGCTCTACCATGCTATATCATTTTAAATTACTGGGTCACAGTCATGAATGTGGTGGCTCCAATTAACCTATACCATAAATACATTTCAGTAAAGTCAGACCAAAGAGATTAATGTATTTCAATTTGGAAATATTATTTGAAGTTGGCTGGTCCTAAGAGAGATTAGATGTATTACCACTCACCACATGCGCAAAGTCGTGAGCTATTATGAGAGTGCCGCTCTAGCAACTGAAACTCGACTCCTCTGCCAACCATCTTGGTTCTACCGTTTCCCGAGAGCCATGGGAGGAATGTAATAGGCTGGATGTATATTGAAAACAAGCAGGGGGCAGTGGTAATATATGAACATTCTAACCCCATTACAATGCAGAGGTAGAATGGACTTGGAAAACTATATCTAGATTCTTATCAGTTATCATGTTTTAAAAACAAGCCAAAAAGCATAATGCATATTTATTTAATAAATATTAAAGAAATATGCCCATGATTATATACAACGCACATGGTGCATTGTATCGTGCAATGATTATCTACAACTAAAAGATCTTATACCTGGCTGGGTGGTAATGTGGCAAGCCTTGAATCACATCACTTAGAACGCAGAAGCAAGGGGATCTCTGAGTTTGAGGCAAGCCTGGTGTATAGAATGAATTCCAGGAGATCCAAGGCTACACACACAAACCCTGTCTCAGGAAAAAAAAAAAAGATCTTGTACATGAATATGATACACTCATATCATAATTAAATGTAATAAATGGTCCGATATTTTAGCATAGTTGGTTCAGAGTCTATAACTGAGTAAGATCATGCTTCATAGTCTCCTGTTAACCCAGAAAAGAATGTGTGTGTTCTGTTCTTCCACACTAATACAGGAGGGATAAGTGTACTCATTTAAAATTTCTGTTTATTGAATTACATTGACCTTCATCTCCCACCTGTCTCTTTGCCAGGAGCTCTCTGTGTGTTGCTCTCAAAGGGAATTAATTCATTCTCTCTATAATACTAACTTGGAAGCATCACTCATAAATAAGAAAGCTATTCTCACTTGATTTTTACTTGGCCTCAAATGCTTCCTTTTTCACTTCACACATTTGAAAACGATGGCCACATTGAACACCATCCGAGTGAATATTATTGGGAAAGTTATGGAATACCTTGGGTGCCACCCAACTCCTGTTATTCCCAAATAATTCTCCTTGCTACTTACTAACACAGAGCTGAAGTTGTAAAGTTTGGAAATTTTAAGTCATAGGTTTAAAAGTCCTTAGAATTAGGAAATTTTGAAGAAACTAAACCAATATGCAGAGTGCACATTCCCCACGTTATACTTTTTTAAATGTGATGTGATAAAAATATTAAGAAACTGAAAATAGTTGATAAAATTAGTCACTACGACAGTATAAAGCAATGGAAAAATAGCAGAAAAGTCTTAGAATAAAAACCCCTCACACCTGCCACAATGAATTCATTTTATTCCTCTGATCGCTTTTAGACTTCAAGTTTGTCTAAAGCCGCCATTCTTAATGTACGTTTTCTTTTGATATCTTTGTTAGATTCACATTATGAAGTACTTTATGTAAAATCACTTCATATCTACAGTACTATCTGTTATCTTGTCTCAAAGCTGTTATCAAAGAAAAAGTCCTATGTCTGAATTGAAAAACCTGTTAAGATATTTCACATGACAAATAAATGTTAAATGCAAAGATTACAATATTTTTAAGTGGCAGTGTTGAAAGCTGGGGAGCTATTCCAGCTCTTGCTTATGCCGACAGGAGAACATGAGTTCAGATCCTCAGTAGCTACATAAAGCAGCAGGGTGTGGAAGCTCATACCTATACACCGAGAGCAAGGAAAGGGAGTATGGTAGACTGGAGAACAACACACAGGACAGCAAAGTCCCTTAAGCTTGAGTGCTAGCAGCGTAGCTGTCAAACTGTTCGCTCTACACTCAGTTGGAAACTCTCTTTTGAGAGAATGAAGCAGAGACTGAAAGAGAAACAATTTCTCTATCTTTGGATATTTTCCTTTAAGGCCCACGTATATGTATAAGTGTGAATGAACCTATACACCACATGCATACTACACATGCACACACAATAGGAATGTCACATTTTAAGTTACCTAATATTGTAAGTTGTGCCCCTCCCATACACAAAAAGGATATTTTGAAGTCTTATCCTCAAGTACATTGTAATATTGGAATACATTAACTAGAGAGGTACTAAAGTGAAACAAAATCATTAAGTGGAGTTAAATTCAATACATCCAGTAGCATCATAAAAGGGAAAATTTAGATACAAATGCATGCACATGAAGAAAGCCATGTGGAGAGATACCTGGAGAATGAGGATGAGCATGGCGGATCAAGATGAATGGTACCAGAGATCAAAAGCAAGCCACCAAGAATTCTGAAGAGCAAACAACGGATTTCCTGATTTCCAGAGGGGATCAACCCCAGAGGAAGCCTTGATTCTAGACATCAGTCTGTTTAACAGTGAAATTACACAATACGTTTCTCTTGCTTTGACCGATTTAGTTTGTGGCACTCGCTGGAAATTTTATATGTATTCTATTTTAAAAAACAAATGCTGAAATTCTGAGGTTAAATTATTGCCTTGATAGTTGATTTTTGACAAAAATTCTAAAGATAATTTGTGAGGAAAGAACAATAAATGATGCCTATAAAACTTGATATTGCCATGCAAAGGGTTAAATTAAGCCTAGCTCAACTTCAACTTCATGAACAACTTCCAAGTAGTAGTGAAGCTATAATTCCACTAGGAGAAAGCCACATGCATTCATCTGAATGATGTGTGTTTACTTATAAAGCAAAAAAGTGAAAGCAACTGAAGTAAAAAATAGACAAGTGGAATTACATCAAACAAAAAGGTTCTGCATGGCAAAGCCAATGACAGAGGAGAAAGCCGACCTCCAGAATAGGCGGAAATATTTGTGAATCTGAAGAGGGATTTGAGTTAGATTTTTTATTGTCATGTTGATTGGATTTAGAATCACCCAGGAAGGGTGTGTTGATGAGGACATTCACAGAGAAGATTAAATAAGGGAGGAGATTCACAGCCAAACAGGGTGTCCCCTTCTAATGGGTCACTCAGATGTAAAGAGGTGCCAGGAAAAGCTAGGTGTACCTTCCATCCTTTGTTTCTTCCTTCTGATTCTGTGAGTTGATGGTTACTGCTTCCACCCTCACCTGAAATCAGACACCAACTTCTTTAGCCTTCTAGCATGGGCTCAACACCAGTGACTTTTTTCAGGGAGTTCTAGGCCTTCAGATGATTAAGAATGGCCCTATAGCCAGGTGTGGTGGCACACCCCTTTAATCCTAGCACTTGGGAGGCAGAGGCAGGTAAATTGTTGCGAGTTCAAGGCCAGCCTGGTCTACAAATACAAAGCAAGTCCAGGACAGCCAAGGCTACACAGAAATACTTTGTCTCAAAAAACAAGAAAAAAAAAAAAAAAAAGAATGGCCCCTTAGGCTCATATAATGGAGTGCTTAGTCCTCAGAGGGTGGTACAACTTGAGAAGGATTAGGAGGTGTGGCCTTCTAGGGATAGGTGTGGCCTTACTGGAGAAAGTATGTCATTGTGAGTGGTCTTTAGTGATTCATAAGCCCAAGCCAGTCCTAGTAGCTCTCTACCTTCCTGCTCCTTGAAGATCTGGATAGAGAGCTCTTAGCTACTCCCCCAGCATCATGTCTGCCTGCAGGCAGCCATGCTCTCCACCATGATGACAATGACTAAACCTCTGAAACAGTTGCTGTGGTCATACTGTCTCTTTCACAGCACATGAACATTGATTAAGGCAAGTAATATGGGAACTACTGAGATATCCAGCTATGTGGACTGAGCAGCTCCCCAGTGTTCTGGTTTTTCAATATGCAAATATGCAGATAGTCATTGCTCTATCCAACCTTTATTTTGTGAGCCAATCTAATTCTCGTTTGATTTTACACACACACACACACACACACACACACACACACACACACACACACACACATACACACACACATTAGTTCAGTTCCTCTGGACAAGCCTGTCAAGGTGAGGCTAATATTCAAAATATATAAGAAACTTAAACTACTAAATACAAAGGAAACAAATATCCTAAGGAAAAATGGACAAAGTACTTAAAAGATATCTCTCAAAATATAATATTCAAATGGCCTAAAGGCAATAGAAAAATGTTTAACAGCACTAATTATTAAAACACAGCAAATTAACCCTACAGGTACAATAGTGATAGACATTCCTTGGCAATAATCAACAGCCCTCTAATTGAATTTAAGAACCACTCAGCAAGAAGGAAAGTTGGTCAACTCCTCAGGGCTACTGAAGTCTTAGATCTTGAAGGGGACCCTACAACTGCTATTTTACTAAGCCAGCACGTTACCTAATTCCATTGTAAGTATCTGTCCTTATACCCGTAGATAAATGCAGTCTTTCCCCCTCATCAAGGAAATGTCCTCTGCAACAGATAGAGATCATGACAGAAAACCATGACCAATCAAAATGCACAGTCACAGAATCCCATACCAATGGATAATCTACAAAATACTCCCACACCAAAGTAACATTACAGAAGACAAGACAGAAAGATGGAAAGAGCTAGAAGATCAGGAAATTGTAGTGCGATTGTGTATCTTAGAAGCTGTCCTGTTCAGATGGGTAATAGCAACTGAGGTGCCTAGGGCTGAAACATGGAGGGTACAGGATGTCAGCATCCAGCTTGCTGAGAAGAATGAACCCTGTCAGGTCTGATCTAGCGATGGTGTCCAGTTCTTTTGTTCTGAAAACATAATTTCTACAAGCATTATACAGTTCTAACATTGTGATGATATGAGATGTGCAGGATGTACAGAGCAGTTAAGGCCGGTTCTCTGCTCATTGTATGAGCAGAAGTAAGACATCTGCAAATCTTCCTTCATGCCATACCAATTATGGCATGGCCTCTAATTATATGTCACAGAGAAACTGTGACCAACATGAAGCCTTGTCTATGCATAGACCTTTGTATCTTAGCCAGTCTCAGAGCTATTCCCATGTAGTGGAATTAGAAATATCAGTTACCTGCTTGTTCTGCAGTTTGAATTCTTTACATCCCAACTGAAGCCCCCTCCTTCATCATCTTCTAATCCCACCCCCTCCCTCATCTCCTTTCCCTCCCTCCCAGCATCCTTAGCAAGGGGAGCCCTCCTCCCCTAACGTTTGACGTCAGCTTATCCAGTGTCCTCTGTACTACCTGTAACCTCTTCCTCTGTGGCCTGACAAGGCCACCCCACCAGGGTAGAAGTGAACAACATTAGGAGGCCCCAATCCACGTCAGAAGTAGTCCCTACTCCACATATTGTGGGACCCACACGGAAACTGTGCTGCCTATCTACTACATCTAAGCAGGAGGTCTAGGTCCATGTCCCACATGGACCTTGGTTGGCTCATCAGTCTCTATATTGTAGTGTGGTTAACCTGAATTAAGTGGTTAACATCCGCTTGTGAGTGAGAGTATGCCATGTGTGTCTGTCCGGGTCTGGGTTACCTCACTCAGGATTATTGTCTCTAGTTCTCTCCATTTGCCGGCAAATTTCAAGATTTCCTTGTATTTAATAGCTGAGTAGTATTCCATAGTATAAATGTAGCACAGTTTCTTTATCTATTCTTTGACTGAGGGACAGCTAGGTTGCTTCCATAGTCTGGCTATTCCGAATAAGGCTGTTATGAACATGTTGAGCATATGTCCTTGTTGTGTGGTAGAACTTCTTTTGGGTATATTCCAAAGAATGGAATAGCTGGATCTTGAGGTATCCCTATTACCAGTTTTCTGAGAAAGCACCAGATTGATTTCGAAAATGGTTGTACCAGTTTACACTCCCACCAGCAAAGAAATTTCAGGAGCTACATAAAATCTCAACAACATGACTGCATAAACTTGCGTTAAAAACAAAACCAATAGGAATGCCAAAGTGGATGAGGCCTCGGTGCTACACAAAGAACTACAGGCAACTAAGGAATGCTGGGAGTTGGGGGTGGGGATGAGTCTCCAAGGAATGCTGGGAGTGAGGGGGGTGAGTCTCCAAGGAATGCTGGGAGTGGAGGGGGTGAGTCTCCAAGGAATGCTGGGAGTGGGGGGGTGAGTCTCCAAGGAATGCTGGGAGTGAGGGGGGTGAGTCTCCAAGGAATGCTGGGAGTGGGGGGGTGAGTCTCCAAGGAATGCTGGGAGTGGGGGTGAGTCTCCAAGGAATGCTGGGAGTGGGCAAAAAGTCTCCAGTGACGAGCATATTAATTATTTAATCCAATACCAAATGATCAGCCCTGAAAATATACATAGAAAGTAACATGATAGAGACCGAGCAGGTTATATTTAGGAAAACACATAATTTGCACATATGTATAAACAACAGTTAATGAAAAGAGTCCATGAATTTGAGCAAGGGCATTCAAAGTTATATGGGAGGTTTTGGAGGTAGGAAAGGGAAGAGAAAATTACATAGTTATATTATAATCTCAAAAGTAAGAAAAACGGGGGGAAAACTACAAAGAGAATGAGAGTATGATCAGACAAAAGGTGATAAATAAATCTTAGCAAAGATGTCGATAAAAAGGTGCCGGTCCATAATGAAAGTCAGAATGTAAGTACGTGTACCTACCGTAGAATGAAGAACAGATTTCTCAATTTTTTAATATAGAACAACCATGTGATCCAGTAACCCCACCACAAGCGTTCATCCAAAAGAAATTAAAATGGTGTATCAAAAAGATATCTGTACTCTATGTCATTTGCAGTGTGATTCACAGTAGCCAAGATAGTGAATTCATTTACATGTATATATGCACAATGAAATATGATTCAGCCTTTAAGTAAAGGAAATTCCATCCTCTGTGAAAACGTGAATGAATCCCCCAGAACATTAAGGGAGATGAGCCAGGTACAGAAAGATGATCACACTTATAAAGTGTTTAACTAATGGAAGAAGAATCAAGTGCTGGCCAACAAGGGTGAAGAGAAGGAAGGAGAAGATACGCTGACCAAATGACACAAAATTTCCATTAATTGGGAGTGATTAATTCAAGAAGATAAATAACTTAACAATCTAGTCCCATGACTGGTGAGAGGGCTCTTTTGGCAAAATGCTTGATTATCATGACTTGAATTTGTTATATGGTGGTATATGGTATAAATGCATTATTCATGTATAAAATTATTTTTAAAATCTTTATTAAAGAAGGTGTAAAAGGGACTGAGAAAGATAGAAAATATTGACCTCTGACCTCTACTTGCACCAGCACAAATCCGCATGTGTATGCCTGAATAATACATGTGCACACTAACAAACTCATAAGCACATCACAAAGCTAGTGTCCCTTAGGTCACTAATTTTTGAAGCTGTGTTTTTAATGTCATTTACCTATAACAAAATGGTGAAGTTGTGGTAGGGAAAAGTTGCAGCCATATGATAATACCTGAATATCATACAATGTTCCTTTAGACAAAGAAAATCAATTTTATTCTTAAGTATATCAGTAAAATGGCTAAGATACACACATCTCACAGCAAAGCTATCATATGGAAGTTTAGATGTTCCCATTACAGAATATTATTACCAAGAAAACAAACCACCAACTTCAGTTTTCAAGAAGGGTTAAAACCTACTTTGCAAACAGGTAGAGAAATTATCTTTGTTTTTCTGGAATTACATCACAGTTGTATTTAAAAAAATCAAACTAGGCAAATCGAATGAGCAGGCATGTATTCCAAACGCACTCCGGAGGCTGACAAAGCTGCCTGCATGAACTTTATCACTCTAACAGACCATCACCAGCGGTTCCATAAAGGAGGGAAATTGTGTTGTTCTCCTTCTGAGCAAGTTTTACGTGTTAGTACAAGCCCCCGCCCGCTTCCTCGCTGGTTTTGTGTTTGTGATGATTATAAGGAAATCAGAGGGGTCTGCCTGTGAGGATGAGAAAAACAAGGTGGCGTGGGAAGTATTGCAGGCAGATTTAATACATGCTCTCACAAGTCAAGGTCACGCTTGATCTCGGCTCCCGGAGGTGCTAACAGGCAACTTCCAATGGATTCAAATTATGGGCCAGATCATTAAAAGAGCTGACTGATTCACTCATTCTCGCTATTAATAAAGAACTCATCTTGGAGATTTTCTGCACGGCTGTATGGATAACCTGAATTTATGTGGACCTCAGCAGTTCAAAGCCTGAATTCATTTTCTCGAAACAAGCAGAATCCAAAGTTTATTAGCATGGAAAAGAGTTCTCCTTTCATTAGATTATTCTGAAGTGCTGTCCATTACATAACATGCCACGCATGTGGAATCTTTAAAATAAAAATTGTGACTGCCGCTCAACGACGGAGTATCTCTAAGATGTGACAGATTTTATAATTACGAAGACGGAACTACCTGCCAGTCTGGGTCTCTTAGCCTTTCAAACACGCTCTTTAAATTAAAACTACAGCACACAGAAAACTTCATTACCTGTTTCAGTTGTGGATAATTGTTTCTCCTCTTTGAATATGGGCTATTTTCAGAAGAAGGAGGCTGGACCGCAGGACTGAGCATGTGGTAAATGGGCTGCCCATGCCTTCCTGTTGGACGTCCTGAGGCAGTATCACCTACATGCTGTAATAAATTAGAATCAAGAAACACTGACCTACATTTTAATTATGTTTTAAGTAAAACTTTACTTACATTTTTAAATAAATACAAAAGAGGTTAAGTAATTGAAATTTTTTTCCTGCCAAATTTCACTTTAAAGATATTAAATTAATCAGTGGCAGTGAAATGGAATCAATGTCATTCAAATTAAATTGCTAAGTTTAAGATAAATGATAAGAGGTAGGCTTCTAGTCCTTAAAATTGTTTAAATATTGAAAAATGTCTCAAGGACTCATGGACATTTTTATGCTCTTATTCATTTTTAATCCATTTATTAGGTAGCTATTCTTCTGCATACTGACAGGTGTCACTCAGTGGAGGGACAAAGGTAATCACTCTCCATCCTTAAGTAAATAATTATCCAATGGTGTTAACAAGTACAGAGAAACACTGAAAGGGACACAGTCTGGTGGAATTAGCACTTCGGCGAGAAGAGATGAGAAGCTTACATGCAAGGAGATATGGTTGTGCAGCACCTCGCATGATGAGTAAGCGTCAACAAGCAGACAAGGTAGGCCGAGCCACTTCACTAGAAATGGAGCATGATGGCATTCAAAACAGAACATCAAATCAATTGATGTGCTTGGAGTGTGAAGTCAATAATTACATGACAGGTGAAGTCTTAGAAGAATAAAACAATAAAAGAGCCCATGACCTTTCTTGCTCAATAGGATGCCATTAAGAGATTGCACCAGCGCCGTCTAACATAAATTTTATTTTCAAAAGATACCTCCAGAAGTTTTCAGAGAGCTTACAAGATAAACATTTATGCATGTTTGTTCTTTGCCTGAAATAACCATAACCAAAATAAGTTTTGCTAACAGTATAAATCCATAAGGCCAAATTAGAACAAAACCAATGGTAGTCATTGACCAGAAATACATAATCAGAGACACACTAAGTCTACTGCTTGTGAGTAGGTGTCCATCATGCAGGAATTGCATCATAAAATAACTTAGGGTGAGTGTTTTAAATAAATGAAATGCACTTTCCAATAATTCTGGAGGCTGGAAGTCAGTAATGAAGCTGTGCGTTAAGTCTGGTGCAGTGAGGCCTCTCTCTTTGGCTTACAGATGTCTGCTTTCTTCTTGTGTCCTAGTCGATGCCAGCTGCTATGACAAAATACCATATACTAGATGACTTATAAACAACAAACACTTATTTCTCACAGTTCCTGAAGTAAGCACTTGTAGACCCAGGTACCAGGCATGCTGAGTTCTATTGAGGGCCTCCTTCCTCTTTGCAGACAGTGAATAAATACACCATGTCCTCATATGGCATAGAGCACAAGAGCAAATACACTTTCATCGCTCTTGCATGGGTGATAATCTCACTCATAAGGGCTGTACTCTTACAACTTTATCTAATTCTAATTACCTACCATGGCCCCACCTCCTAAAAACTCTATGTTGTGCACAGGGCTTCAGCATGAGTGCTGTGGGAGGTGCAGCACAAACACCACAGTGTGCACATCCTTGGTATATCTCACTATTACCCAAACTCTCATCATGCTGAACTAGGATCGCTAAGTCATAGCATCCTTTAACTTTGCAGTTACCACAGAGGGATCTTAACAGCAAAGTTGTCACATTGTGGGCCAGTAAGATGATCAAAGGGACTTTAACCTGAATGACTTGAATTTGATTCCTAGAACTTACATGGTAGAAGGAGAAAACTGACTCCTACAAGTTGTGCTCTAACCTCCACAGGCACAAGCTAAGCATATGTGTGTAGGGACACACACACACACACACACACACACACACACACACACAATATTTTTTGAATAGTCACATTTTTAAATTCTGGAAGTTCTGACTTGAACATAAGAATTTGTGGAAACACAATTTGGTGCAAAACCATAGGGCTTGGCAGGAGCTGCCAAGGCCAAGGGTGATGCACATGTTAATGAAGCTACAGTTTTTTTTCTAGAAATGCATCCCTTGCCCCATTGCAATTAGTTTATACATTAATCTGTGAAGAAGCTACAAACAAGATAATGAAGGAGTGCAGGTCAAAGAGGCCAAGGTGCTTCAGAGTTATACCCTCTAAGCGAAACAGGGAAGCCCCATTCCCAGAAAGCAAGCTGATGATCAGGCAAGCAACAGAAAGTGCATAACTAAATGCTGAGTTAATGCATGAAGAGCTCTCTGCAATCTTCTCAAACACAGAACAGGGATTATGAAAGAGCGGCTATGTGTCATGAAAGCTGTATTCTGTATTCAGCCAGTTCAAAGTTGAACAGGAGCTCTAGAACAAAATGAAAGAGGGAAACATGGGAAAGAATTCCCAGAGAAAAGATGTTTTTAATCCCAGAAATGAAGACAAATGAGATAATTACATTTAAAGGGTGTGCTAATTTAATAAATAGGGTATAAATAAACATATTTACAATGAGACATGTGTAGCAACATTTTCAAATCTTAAGAATAAACATACACTCCTTATAATTTTCAGGAACACATGTCTTACAGACATCAAGAGGAACATAGGAATAATAATCAGGTTACATTAGATTTAAGGATGTCACATAAAGTACAAGATGCCAAGCTAATAACTAAACAGCAGATAAGGAATGGAAAATGCTTTAATATAAGCATTCCCAAATTACATGGTATATGATGTACTTAAGCTTTGAAAAACAGCCTTTGTTTCTCTGAAATTTAACTCTAACTGGCTAGCCTATGTTATTATTTCTAAATCTGGCAACTTTAATTAGATTCCTCATCTGTGAGATAACACTGAATTTATATTGTCAATCTTCTAAATACATTATTTTTTATGTCTAGTCAAATCATCATTTGAAAAAGTTAATCCCAAAATAAAACCCTACAAGAAATTGCTAGAAGACATGTATAGCAGAATAGTTAGGTCTAAACATTGCTAAGTTAAAATATTCACGTGGAATTAAAATCACAGAGCTATTAATGCAGGAGGTAGGGGTAGCTTGAGGAGGGAAGAAAGAACAAAAGTGACCCTTTGTATAGCGAGGATATACAAGATGCTAAACATGAAGATAAAATATGCAAATTCACACATAAGATGACATGTACTCTCATAAAACCATTAAGTAGGTCACAAGTTCCATTCTCCTCCACGTAAATGATGCTGGCCTCCTTACTTGCTGTCCCTAAGCCTTGATTTTTTTTTCTCACTCTGGAATATTGTGTATTCTCCATGTCTGCCAATGCCTTTATAACATTGCAAAGCATTCTGTAATGAATTTCTTTAATGATAATTAAGTAAAATAGCAACACCCAATGGCACTCTACACTACTTTTTCTCCACTTGAAATTTTACCATATCACTGATCATCAACAGGCATCATGTACCATATATAACCTGAGCTGGTGGTGGCTGCCTGCCGTCTAGTAAGCAGTTGATAAATTATTCAAATGAATTATTGAAAAAGAACACTAGAATTAATAAATCACTCTGTCAGAGTAGCTTGGGAAAGGAGGTGCGAGAGAAAGAGAAACAAGGAAAATAAGAACATAACCGTGTCCATAACTAAATATTAGAATCAGGAGCTGGAATGATGATAAATGGCTCTGTGCTTAAAGATGCACAAATATAGTCATGGAAGTGTGAGCTGACAATGAATGAAAATGTGCCACGCTGGAGTTTGAGTTTGGGCTTCAAAGGTGGTTGGTGGATAAAAGAATAGATGAGCTAAAACTGCTCACTGAGTGTTTACACAATGAGGGGATGACTAAGGGCAGAGACTCTGGAGCTGGCAGTCTCTGTCAGCTCAGAAATTAAGAGTGATCAGAATCCACACGTAGGACAAACACCTGAAATCCCAGCACACACAATGTAGGTCTACCATGGGATTGAAGCCAAACCCTGCCTCAAAAAAATTATAGCAGAGTCAAAAGAACAAACTGAAAACTGGTGTTATGGCAGAAAAGAGGGTGAGGTTTCTGCAGAGAAGGGTAATCTTAGTCAGAGGCTGCCCCAAAGCCAAGGGAAATGAAGCGATTGTGAATCCTTGCCGTATTGACCCAGATACTCTGCCCTGACCTTTGCAATTCAGTTTGTACCTTATATACCATCAACTTGGGCTCTCCTTCCTCCTCTCTTGAATCTGACTGGCCTTGTCACTAGTTCCAGAAATAGCTGGATGTTTGTTCCAAGCTGAGATACCACTTCTGTTTATTCGTGTAGCACCAAGCCTACCTGCCTACAGTGGGCTGGCCCATCCCACATAGGCCATTAATCATGAAAATGCACCACAGGCTTGCCCACGGGCCAGTCTAGTAGAAGCATTTTCTCAGTTGAGGTTAGCCCTTCCAAAATGACTTTAGCTTGTGTCGTGTTAACATACAGCTAAACAACACAGAAGTCAGGAGGCATTTTTTTTTTTAACTACATGAAGATAGGTGCTGTAAGTGGAGGCTACAAACAGATCTGTTAATGAATAGAACAATTCAGTAGAGTTTATGATTGATGGACTTTGGAGTTTTTTGTCTTGTTTGTTTTGTTTTGTTTTGTTTTATTCTGTGAAACCAGAGCCAAGGGATTAAAAAGCTTTCTCCAAGAAAGAGCAGGGTCAAGGGACGAGCTGAAGCTTCTGTTCGCAAACCTATCACTGCTGACACTTTAGGCCACGTGACTCTCTGGTGCGAGAGTCTATCTTAAACAGAACACTTCTCGGCATGCCACGGCCTCTACAGAGATGCGAAACTCCCCAGTTTTAGCAACTGTAAATGTCTTAGGACATTACTAAGTGGTGCCTCATGATAAAAATCACTGCCAGCTCAGAAACATTGGTTTATGGAAATGAGATGGTGAGATGGCCAAGGAAAATGTCGCAAATGTCAGGGGGACGCAACCAGCTCCCAAATGATCAGTCTTAAACAGGTTGAGAATGAATTCCACGTGTTCTAGACCATACCTTGCATCTCCTGATATCTCCATGGTCCATGAAGACATCATTTCTAAATTTTCTTCTGTACTCAGGACAATGAACCATGGATTACTAAGACAGAAGCTTATAGCAAATGGTTGGGATAAAACTAAATCTCCAAAAATAAAATACAATTTTTCACTGTTTAACCCTCTCCCTCCATTTTGCCTGACAGTTCCCAAATTCTTTGTTCTTTCTGTGTGATAAAGAATTGGGCTTTTGTGTCCCAGGCTTCTAATGAAGACTCTTTTTTTTTTTTTTTTTTTTTTTCTCAATTTCAGGAAAATCCCTCCAAGTGCAGTCCAGACTCCTATAATCCAAAGTGATTTGTCGGTGATATAACTGAATCGGGTGCTTCTCCCAACAGTGTGCATACAAAGTGACTGTTCTGAATATTAAACACAAGAAAGGAAAGTGATACCCCCACACACGTCACTGTAATTTGTTCGTTCATTCATAAACCACTTTACTTACTGCAATTACTCTCCTACCCATTCATGTAAGTGAGGCATCAGGAAACAACTTGACTGGCGAATAAATGCAAATTAAGCGACAGGGGCAGAGGTAGGCATATGTAACTGAGAGGAGGTATTCAGTATGTAAATTCCCTAGTCTGTACATACAACCATTTACGTCTCCTGTCTTGGAATAAATTGTAGAATGGTAAAAGCAACTGACTTTCTCTTCTGTTCTGATTTTGAAAGCCTGGGTGACAGAAGGATGAGAGTGCGTTCCCGGCAGAATCACAGAGCTCAATAGGATAACTGTCAAAATCGCTTTTTAAAAAAGCCGAGCGATCTGCATTATCTGTGTTGGGAAAAGTCTTTTCTTTGGTGATGGTGTCTATTCTCAGAATTGGCATTTAGCAAATATGTTAATTAAAGCTCTAGCCTACGTACTATAATGTTTGTCGTGCCTTTTGTGACAAGTCCTATTGTATTTTCATGTCAATATTGTCCTTTAGCAGATAACATTGTCCCTCATACAGACAAATCAAATGTTGAATCTGGGCAAGGTCTCTTATAAGGGAAAACAAACAAACAACGAGAAAAAGAAGGGCTTTCTCCTGCTTGCTTTACTACAAGGGAAAGTGTTATTTTATTTAAATCAAGTGTGTTCTCTCCTTGAGTACCATTTACTGAAAGAAAGAGGAAAATAAGAACGAAGCAGGAAATTTAAAGGAAGAATAGAAAAGGGATGAGATCTGCGCTCGGCTGACTGTTCTGGTGGAAGGGGTGGGGTTCTAGCAACACTGACAGCTCCTAATGACAGCCTTCCAGTCAAGGGGCAATTTCCACTTGTTATGTGTATTTATACATTTTCAGCTAACAGACCACAAGCTACTGCAACCGGAGATTATGGCAAATTAAGGCCTTTCTCTTTCCTTCTTAATTTGCTTCCTTATCCCACGTACAAAGAACCTGCTTGAATTGAGAGATTTGACCTAAATTTCACTTTATCAAGAAGGATGCCTGCAGCTTTCAATGCAAAAACTAAGAAGGAGGTGGGGGAGGGACATCGATTTCCCAAAGTTCAAGTCTAGGAAGCATTAGCATAAGCACTTTGATGATCATGACAGTAAAACTAGAGAATTAATCTCTAAAGCAATCAGAGTTCAGCTCCTCTACGTCTTTATAGATCAGAATGACCTAATTTAATTAATTATTCCAGATACAAAGAGACAGCTGCTTTGCATAGAAAGTTAGAGCTGTTACCTGTTATGTTGAGTAAATTGTTTTCCCTGAGTTCCTCAGTTATTTTTTAAAGAGACCTTTGAATGGAAAGAAAACTTATGTGGTCCCATGGGCACAGCACAGTAACTTGAATAACAGTCACATAGAGTTTGAATGAATTCAACTCCGTTGTTTATGAACCATTTGATACTTGGCAGGTGGTTTATTTAACCTAAGGCTTGCTTCTTTCATCTGTAAAAAAATAAACATTATATTCATAAATAATCTATGCAAAATTATACAAATTGTATAGCTAATATTGTTATTATACATCTTTGTTTTTTACATTAAAGCTGAAGAACCTACATATATTTCCCAAATCAAAACACAAAGACATTGTATTACAGAAACTCAACATACTTCCTATAAAGTAACTTCTTTCATGCTGTTTACCGACTTCACTCTGTTGTGTTGTCCTGTTCATATGTATAGATTAAATGAAATAAATAATATAGCAAGGAATAGTTACTAGTGCTTATTGATCACATGCACGAGACTCTCTCTTCAGTACATTCAGACATCTTATTTAAAAGCCACAATAAGTTTATGACACGAAATTATTACATCTCAACTTTAGAAATTAGACAATTGAAGCATTGGGTCTGGAAAGCTGCCTCGGAGAATAAAAGTGCTTACCTCTCTTCCAGGGGAGCAGAGTTCGGTTCCAAGGACCCACTCTGCGTAGTTCACAACTGCCCGTAACTCCAGCTTCAGAGGATGAAGTCCTTATTCTGTCCTCAAAAGGCAACTGCACTCACATGCACATACACATGCATCACACAGACACACCTGCATAAACATAGTTAAAAATAAAGATGAATCTTAAAGAAAAATACACAGAACACAAGGCATCTAAGAAATAAGACCTCAAGGATCCAAGTTGGCTCTTTAACCAGATACACAAAAATGTGTAGCTTTCGCCCTCATCAAAGAAACTTTTCTTTGTAACAGGCAGAAACCATTATTTTAAAAACTATGACTGGCCGGGTGTGGTGGCTCAAGCTTTTTTTAAAATATATTTTATTAATATATTCATATTTCATCTAAATTGTTATCCCCATCCCTTGTATCCTCACATTCCTCCCTCCCTCCCATTTTTCTCTTACTCCCCTCCCCTATGCTTATGACTGAGGGGGACCTCCTCCCCCTGTATATGCTAGGGTATCAAGTCTCTTCTTAGTAGCCTGCTATCCTTCCTCTGAGTGCCACCAGGCCTCCCCATCCAGGGGACATGGTCAAATATGGGGCACCAGAGTTCATGTGAAAGTCAGACCCCACTCTCCACTCAACTGTGGAGAATGTCCTGTCCATCAGCTAGATCTGGGTAGGGGTTCGGAGTTTACTGCACATATTGTCCTTGGCTGGTGCCATAGTTTGAGCAGGACCCCTGGGCCCAGATCCACCCATCATAATGTTCTTCTTGTAGGTTTCTAGGACCCTCTGGATCCTTCTATTTCCCCATTCTCCCTTGATTCTCTCACCTAAAGTCCCAATAGGAAGTCTTCCCTTATATCTGGAAACTAGCCCAAGGGGCATGTCCCATGAAAGGCTCATGCTTTTAATCCCAGCACTAGGGAGGCAGAAGCAGGTGGATCACTGTGAGTTCAAGGCCATTCTGACCTACAAAGGGAGTCCAGGACAGCCAAGGATACACAGAGAAACCCTGTCTCAAACAAACAAACAAATAACAAAAACTATGACTGTCAAAATACAGAGAACAAATGACTATGCGGTACCCAACCCCAGCTGAACCATCTACAACACAACTCCTACACCCAAGGCTCGAGAAACAGCATACAGAGGGGGCCAGAAAGATTGTAAAAGCCAGAGGAGCAAGGTGTCTGCTGTGAGATTGTGTCTTCTAGAAACGTTAAGGAAGTGACAATAATGAAATCTCCAAAAGAGTTGCCTAAACAAGACAAGAACAAGGATACCATCAGTAAACATGTTAACATGAAATAGGGAAATCTCATAGGACCTTAACCTTAGACAAAGATTCCCAGGCAACTAATAAGTGCCAGGAGCCGGAGAAATAGTCACTACCAGGTTAAGAGTGCCACTAACTGGTTACCAAATTTCAAGTGGTCCACTCTGAAATTAGATACATACAAGTAACATTATAAATAACATTATACAGTTTTTCCCTGTGCCTACTTCCCCTTCAAGGTAGCCTGACCAGACTAGAGAGAGAAGCTTAGCCAGGCATGGATAAATGCAATGCAGGATCTCAGGTTAGCCATGAGTGCATGGCAATGAACACACAGGGAAACATTTCAGAGACCTGGTTCATCTTATTGGTGGGAGGGAGCATTTATGGCCCTGGGTAGCTTGGGTCTCTGGGACTAGGTTTGTGTGGCTATGTACCACTGGCCAGGGCAGGAGTGTTGGAAAATAGCTCATCTGCACACTCAGGGGCTGTAGGGTGGGTAGAGGTGAAATCTTATAAGGTTAGACAAGGAATGAAGCCTGATAACCTTCAGGGTAATAAATCGTTACTAGGGTTGATGATGGGGGAGCCAACATGAAGACACCAGGTTGGAAAGAAAGAGGTAGCCAAAGAATCATGTTTGAGGTACCTTGGGTTGAAGCTCCCTTCACCCTTGCTCTGAAACCCTGGGATAGTATGGTTCCACAACATAGACTTAGCAGGTTATAAGTATGGACAGAGAGAGAGAGAGAGAGAGAGAGAGAGAGAGAGAGAGAGAGAGAGAGAGAGAGAGAATGAAAGAAAAAGAAATCCGATGCCACAAGTGTAAGATGGGTACATGAGAGGGGTTGGAGGGAAGAAAGAAAAGGGGGAAAATAATGTAATTGTATTTAATTTTCTTTTTAAAAAATGTTTTTAAAGATAGTTGAAGTCCAAATGAGTGCAAGGTTCTCAGTCGAAAGTCCTTCCCCATTGGCAATGGTGAGACTTATTGGTTACATATATTTTAATTTTTTATTCATTCATTTTATATCCAATTGTAGCCCCTTATCTCCTCTAGGTCCCTCCTTCTGTCCCTCCCTCATCCCCCTTCCCTCCCTTCCCTAGTCCTCAGAAAGGGGAGCCCTCCTCCCCATCACCTGACTCAGCCTATCATGTCTCGCGTGGGTTCCCTATATCCTCTTCCTCTGTGGCCCCTCCAGGAGGAAGTGATTAACTAGTGGGCAACAGAGTCCATGTCAGAGGTAGACCCTAATCCCTATAATATGGGGCCCACAAGGAGACTGTGCTGCCTATCGACTACATCTGACAGGAGGCTAGGTCCTCACCATGCATGGTCCTTGGTTGGTGTATTAGTCTCTGCAGCACCCCCCCCAGGCAAATTTGTTGGCTCCATTGGTCTCCTTGCAGAGCTCCTGTCTCCTCCAGGTCCTGTTATGCCCCCACTCTTCCATAAGGCTCCCCACACTCCACCCCGAAGTTCGGCTGTGAGTCTCAGCATCTGCTTGGATCCCCTGCTGGGTGGAGTCTTTCAGTGGACCTCAATGTTAGGCTCTCATTCTGTTCCTTCTCTTCCTCTGCTTCCTGTGTCTATTCTGCTTGCCCTTCTGAATGAGAATTAAGCATCCTCCCTAGGGTCCTCCTTGCTCTTTGGCTTCTTTAGGTCTGTGGATTATAGTGTGGTTATCCTGTATTATGTGCTTGTATTATATCCTGTATTATCCACTTATAAGTGAGTATATACCATGCATAACTTTCTAGTTCTGAGTTACCTCACTGAGGATGATTCTTTTTCTAGTTTCATTCATTTGCCTGTAAATTTCAAGATGTCCTTGTTTTTAATAGCTTAGTAATATTCCTTTGTTTAAATGTACCAGTTTCTTATCTATGAACTATGAACATTGTCCTTGTTGTATGTTGGGGCATCTTTTGGGTGTATGTCCAGGAGTGGTATAGCTGAGTCTTGAGGTAGCACTACTCCCATTTTTCTGAGAAAGTGCCAGACTGATTTCCAATGGGGTTGTACAAGTTTGCACTCTCACCAGCAATGGAGGAGTGTTCCCTTTTTCTCCCCATCCTTGCCAGCATATTCTGTCACTTGAGTTTTTGATCTTAGCCATTCTGACAGGTTATTGGTCATATTTTTAATCCACTGATTTGGCAGTCAGTAAAGATGTAAATATCTGTTGACAATCATATGAACAAATGAAAGAATGATGATAGACAGAAATTGTGTCAACTGATGAAGAATCATTAACCTCTTTATGGAAAGCTAAATAAAGAATCACTTTCACGGATATTGTGGCCATTAGTTTTCATGTGCGTTCAAACCAGATTTTGATATCAGTTAATGATGGTCTTTTCTTTTCTATGATGCATTCATTTTGCATATTAATTCACTTTGATGGTTGCAGAATAAAACCCACCAATCAGAAAATAATTTTTCTAAACACCCAGTACCAAGAACAGTTAAGACTACACTGTCCAGCCAACAGAGTTCAATATCTACATAAGGATTATCATTAATAACTTCCCTGAGTCTTTTTTTAAAAACATATTAGAAACTGAAATCATTATCAAGTCACAGAACGAGATATAAAGAGCCTATGAATGTCTAAAAGTACAGCTTTTCCAGCAGTTTCAGCCATCATTAGCCAAACTGTCTTCATACTTTTAAAAGCTAAACCATGTCTAATAGTATCCTCACTAAGAGCGGATAGACATTAGAGTAAATCCATTTTTTAAGGGATCATTGAGTGCCTTAGATGGTTAAACCAGAAGCCTATGGTAATCAGAGAAAGGCCTTCTCCTATGGTTTCTTCATTAGCAGTGGTAATAACGACTATAGTTAGTTCATAACTAGTACATTGTTAAGACGATCCCTGGGGTGCCCTTATACACTCTATTTAATTTTGGCTTCCGGTTCGGTCAGTTTATTTTGTGAGCCAATTGCCTCCCTGCCATTCCCAGCTCTCCAGAGTTTGCCTAACTTATGGAAATCAAGCTGTTTTCTTTCTGCTTCATGCATCACTGCTAACAACAGCCAAATAGCCAAACATAGAATCCAATCTTCGGTGCTTAGACTATGAAAGTATCTGAAAGTGTGCAGCTTCATTTTCAAAGTCACAATCCAGTCTCTTAGTTTCAAAAAATGTAAGACTTAGATATAAAGCTATATGTGTGGGTGTTTGTGTGGGCATATGTATATATGTATGTGTGTATGTGTGTATGTATATATATATATATATGTACATATCCATATATGTATGTGTGTATATGCATATTGTGTATATTATATACATGTACATGTATGTATGCTTGTGGGTGTATGTATGTGTGTAGATCTGAAAACTGGAAAGAGAATTACAAGACTAAAGGAAGAGATCCTAAGAGATATGAAAAATAAAATGACTAATAGAATACTTGTAATAAGAAAGAAGAAGGAGATGATAACTGGGAGTAGAAAGGGTGAGAGAGGGGATGGGCACCAGGACAGCAGTGTGTGGAAGGGAAAAACTGAGAGCAAAGAATAGTAACACATAGGTGTGGAAAATGTCCTAGTGAAACCATAACTTTATACGCTACCTAAATGTTTTATTTTTGAGACTTCCATGCAGGCACACAATGAAACATGATCATGTCTAGTCATCGTTTGTTCCCTCCCACTCCCTTTATACCTGCTTAACCATCCACGGAACATGGGCAGCCTCCCAGTGACCACATCTTCAAAAAAAGAATTATTTTCCCTCCTATAATCGTCCACTGCCACTAGCTCCTCAGTGAGGGGTAAGGCTTGAAGACAGTCTAGACCACTTATGCTAGAGTTGTGTCTGGAGTCTCTCGGTGTAGGTCTTGTGCAGGTGCTCACGGCTGCTATGAGTCTGTGCATACAATAGTCACATCATGTGTGAAACACAGCCTTTCACAGCTCTATGCCATGTCTTCAAACTCTTTTTTTCTCCTTCAGGTTTTTTAATATTAAATATTTTATACATATACATTTATATTATTACTCATATATACAATAACCTACCTACAGCAAGACACAACCAGGAATTATATGAATGTTACATTCTTAGTGTTCTGGCTATTTGTAGTTGGCAGCCTTGAAGAAAACATCTTTCCCAACTTGGTGCATCTAAAATTCTGAACGTAAATCAATATCTATCATATCTCATCATTATTAACTTAAAACATCTATCTAGACCTAAAACCATCTTAACTCCCTTAAAAACAAACTCTTATATTCTTTCTGCCTCAATTTCCAGAATGTTCCCTGAGCCTTGGTGGGGATTGGTTTAACGGCAGATGTCGTAAGGAGGGCTGCACACTCAGTCTTTTGGACTCATCATTTTGACCGGCTGTGCATCTCTCTGTTGGCTGCTGTCCACTCTGAAGAGAGGGTCTCAAACAAAGACTAAAAATAGCCATGTCTATGAGTATAAGAGTAAATATTTAGAAGGCAAGTTGACACCGTGACCATTTAGCAAAAAAGCAATAGCAGGTACTACCTTAAGATCATGGGCTTTCGGTTATGATTATACAACCGGTCATCAAATTGAGGCCTCCTGTAGAACAAGCCTCAAGTATGATAAGAAACCAGTTTGTCACCTGATAACAGTCATGTCAACAGTAGGTGCATCTTGTCTGGCAGTTACCGAAATGTTTTGTGAGGAGGTTTTGTTGTTGTTGTTGTTGTTGCTGTTGTTTCTTCTTTCTTTTTTTTTTTTTTTCTTTTTTCTAACTGTTTTACTTCAGGGTCTCACAATGTCCTATCTGTTCTAGTTACCATCCCACACAGCACTTCAATCACTGCTTTATACACAGCAGGCACCTAAGATGCTCATTCATACAGAGCAGACAGGTTGTGATGTGCCTTACATGGGCTCTGAGAACGCTCCATTTTAATGTTCATGTTTGCCCCTCACAGATAGTAACAGCAGCCTTACTCATATGGTTCCTAGAGTAGCAGGAATTAGTTCAGGCTTCCTTCGAATTAGTCTCTAGACTAGACAAAACAGATTATAGTAATGCAATTTCTCCAGTAATTCCTTCCACATGATAATCTTTCATCTGTCTCCGAATCCATGTGCCTTTCATGTATATGTTTTTTATATTATATGGCTATATAAAAAGAAATGGAAGGAAGAGATAAATCTTCTGAATAATTAAAGAATAAAATGGAGGGTTGTTTCTATGCCTGAATGGTCAAATTAGTTGTACACATCAATTTATTGTATTGATAACCACTACAAACTCTGCTTTATTTCTGCCCAGGGAACAAATAACAGAAAATAAAATATTCTAATTCCTCCTCTCATGCAATTGATGTCAAGGTTCTGAAACAAGCCTCCTGCTTAAAACTTTTGAATGATTAAGGAAGTTATTCAATAAAGTTGGAGTGCAGTCAAAGTCCCTAGCTAGAGAATCCAGTGATCTCTCAAAATTCTGCTACTGAGATGAATTTTAAAAATTTTTATCAGGGCATATTTTTTTATCCAGAAAGTTATATAATGTCATTCTGCCCCTCCCCCCTCCCCCGCAACCTTATAACAGGCAATGATTTCAAACTTTGCCAAGGAGACTCTGGAAACCACAGACTCCAACTTGTTTTCCCGATTTAATTTAGTTTGCTCTGATTCTATTAGAGCGACATAAATTATAGCAAAAACTTAATAAAGTGGACAGCTAAGTAGATTTTCTACCCTCTTCAGAATAAATATGATTAAATAGATAAGATGCAGATTTGAAAAATAATTTGACCTATAAGATAAATCAGAAATCAAAACCACCCCAGTCTGACAATTAAGGGAACTAGTCTTAAAATAAAAATAAAGGATAGAGAATAAGATGGCAGTAACTTTTTTTCAAACTAATTATCATTTGGGATGGTTTTCTGTCAAGGCCATCTTTGTCACTTAACAAAACCAGACACATTTGTGAAAAGCACAAAGCAGGAAGCAGATAGTGGCTGTCCCCAGCCTCTATGGAAGAAAGACTTCCCAAAATATCTTCTCATATTTGAAATCTCCAGTTGCTTTTTTGTTATCCTTTCTTACTTAGCACCCTACAGATTAATGAGATGCATTAAAACAATCAAAATATATATCCACCACCCCATGATTTCACAGTTTCAACTGAGGCGTGATGGGAGTTTTTTTTCTCAGGCAAGTGTCTAGGAGCAGACTGCAAACATGGTAAATAAGAAAAGGAAAAAAATTCAACTTAGTGGTCTTAAGAGATTTCTTAGTCTTTTTTTTGGATCTTATGTAATAGGGATTACAGCTCTTTTTTATGGATGTCAAATAAACAGATCTCTACATTTCTGAAAAGATAAATAATCAAGAGATTGATACTGAATTTAAATATTATTATAATATAATATAATATAATATAGAATCGAGATTTACTTCTGTGGAACAATCCTGGCATGAATTAATTATTCCAAAGTACTCCCTTTCTTTTCCTTAAGAAAAGAATCATTTCCATTAATTTATTTGCTGGTGATTTTCTTACTGTCACTAGGGTTAGCCCGGGTTCAAATTAAAATATCATACTTTTCAGGAATAAGTGAACTTACTATGAGCATAGCTATCTACAAATAAACCACTACCATGATCTATGTTTTTATTTCTTCATGATGAAGAAGAAAACAAATGCTTTTTTGCCAAAAAAAAAAAATTATTTGACTGCAGACTCTGAAACACATGGCCTAAAATGGTAATGTAAACATTGGAAAGACATTGGCCAATCGGAGACCAGTTACTTAGATGTCTATGTTTTCTTATTGAAGCCACACAATCCCCAAAGTTCTTCATAATCTGTGAAACTGACTTCTTCTAAGAGACAACTGCTTAGGGCACAGAAATAATTTAAACTTTAGGACATTTCCTGAGTAATGATTCTCAGTCTAGTTAGCCCTTTAAATTAGTCCACTTCAATACTGTGAGGCAAAAGCAACGAGTCAAGTGAAATATTTAACTTTAAATGTAATTAATGCTCCATAGAAAAGGAGATAGCTGGGGACTTCTTTAGTATTAACCATTCAGTACTCCATAAATTTATTCAACCTCAATTTAAAATGCTGAAAATAGCTGTAAAACACATGTTAACTGGGGATTTCATTTAGCTCCAAAGAAATGTATGAAAGCAATACACTCGTTGCCTTGCTAAAATTAAATTGCGTATATTATTTATGTTCTTGTTATTTTTATTTTCTATCTGTATGTTCTTGTTGTTTCTATTTTCCCTTAGTTTTCCTCTTTTGTAACACCTTAGAATTAAGCAGGGATCCCTGTTGCCATCTCTGACTTAGAGACCAAGCAAAGCACTAAATCTCAAATGCAAGCTCCACCAAAGCGGGCTTGTTAGTGATGTGCGACCCTCGTAATTATGTAATATCAATTTTTTGTACATCTTTGCTGAATATATCAAGAACTGACTACAAAAGTATCAGACCACACTCATCCAGATGGAAATCTCAGGTCTCAGACAACAGTGGCTAGAATTTCCTTTACCCCATCATCTGATGGCAGTATGTGCGATCTCTCTCTTTTTTTTAAATTTTATTTTATTAATTTATTCATATTACATCTCAATGGCTATCCCCTCCCTTGTATCCTCCCATTCCTCCTTCCCTCCCTCCAATTTTCCCCTTACTCCCCTCCCTTATGACTGTGGCTGAGGGTGACTTCCTCCCTGAACATGGAAACAGCCTATGTGCGATCTCTCTTAAGACATAAACCTATGGAAAGCCTAATGGTGCTCTAATTTAAAGAAGAAAACACACACACACACACACACACACACACACACACACACACACTAATGCCCTGAAATTGTCCTGCCTCCTCTTCACTTCACACACCAAATCCCAAGGTCCTAGAAAGATACATCAGGCTAGCCAGAGAAAAAGCAACTGAACACCTTTTGACACTGAAAGTTCTTTCTCCAACTACTTGTAGTTAGCATTTCCTTAGAGATTCAGACATAAAGATGACAGGTAGTGAAAGCACACCCACATGGATATATATCTCAGGCAGAGGACAGAGAAACGTAGCACACCATTTTCAAGTGCTGTTCAAAGCGGTCCTGTCTGAGGCATGGGATGTGAATTTCAGACGTGGGATTTGCCGGAGACTTTCCCTGACCATGAGCAGACAGAAGGGTGAAAGTGCATGCAATTTGCGTTAGCTTTTCAGTTCTGTGGGAAAACAGTGGCTGCTGAAGCCTATATATGTTCCTTTTTGATGGACACCGGCAGTCCTACTTCTTCTCGAGGCACGCCAGGCTGACACTCAGTGTTTTATGCACACTACTCCATAGCAATTCTGCCTAGGGTATGAATCAGTTGGGTAACAATGGTTCTCAGATTCACAACAAAAGCCCTGGCTTCAAAGACCTCTCTGGCAGCAGCTTCCTCCAGAAGAAAATCATTTGCAGTTTTTGTTTTTTTTTTGTATACAGATACTTTAATAACATGCCACTGAAGTTTTGAAGGAATTTCAATTTATGCCAAATGAAGAAAAGGAAGAAAAATAATAATGATAATGATAGCAATATAAACTATCATACTTCAGAAAGGCTGCGATAGTATTGTGTTTATGGCAGGGCTAGACACTTTATCAGTTATCCCTTTAAAGGTGCTTGAAATTGCGTTTGGAAGGTTTTAACCAAACTCTGTTAGCAGTTAATCAGCCACAGTTAGAATACATTGTCATATTTTTCTAGAGAGAAAGAGAAGAAGGAAATGAAAGTGATGAGGTTTTTAAATGATAGCCCTTTTCCTGACTCGGTGGAACAAGATGGGTTTTTACTCATATGTGGGGTCTGACCTGTCTTGTTTCCAGAAGCCTTGGCATAGTGTGGGATTCCCTGATATCTTTTGCTTCTGCTTGTCCCCTGGAGGCAAGTCCCTCAATTGAGACCCAGATTAAGGGGAATTTTGGAAGAGAGACAAGCAGGGGCAAACTGAAACGAAAGCCCTTAATATCCGTGAAGCGATTAAAATGCAGCCATGCCCAACAAGACCACACTGCTGTCATCAAGCGGACATTGACAACTTCTTTGAACTCGATTCAATGGTAAAGGCAGAAATAAAAGCTTTTTAAGTTTCGGGGGATCTCCAGGAAATAGGCTCGGATTTTTCTATACACACTGACAGTATTCACCCACTACCCAGAGCAGATAGTGATCCCATGCTTGGCTTGTTCTCTGCCAAATTGAGTCTAGGGCTGCATCCAGGAAAACGGCTGCTGCCCAGTTATAGGATGACTGGTTAGCTCATCAATTTGCGATGGTTCAAAGTTTGGCAACACAAAAACACAGGGTACCACAGAGGACACACATTTAAATCCAACACTGTTAATGACCATAAACATCGTCACGTGCACCCAATTGTTTCTGGAATCCCATGCTTTCAAAGACATGAGTAGGGAGAACGTGTTCTCAGTAATTTATCTTTGCCATTACAGTGAATGCATGGCCTAACTCTGTGTGGGTTTTGTTTTGTTTTATTTTGTTTTTCCTGTTTGGGGGGAGAGAACAAAATTTTGGGAATGGTATATAAACCTAAAATCAAAATAACCCCTCAAAGTCATGCTTTTTTTTTCCTTAAAGGAAAACCAGCCGAGAAAAGACATATCATGTTCTATTTGTTTTTCCCTGCAATATTGCTAAGTGGAAAAGCACCGTGGTGCAAAGCACTGACCTAATTATTGCAGCTCAAAAGAGGAAGATCTACATTTTGAGAGTTTCATACTTAAGCTCCACCTCTGCGGTCTCCAAGGTTCTCTTTACCTACTCCTCTGAAGACTGATCGCACTAAACCCTCAAACCCTTAGAGGTTTCACTCATCCAAGAAGCATCTAAATGAAGTACCAGTGAAAGCTTGGCAGGGCATCCTGGAGCGATGGAAGGAGAAAACTCCAAAGATGATGTGTTCATGGAAGGTCTACCTTAGAAAGATCTAGATTTCAGCGTGCTTTCACTGAAAGAAATTTTAACTTGGTCCTGCTGCTGCCACTAATGACAATTTGGCATTCGTGGAAGCGTATAAAAGCCTGCCCATGAGAAAGCCAGTTTGCTCTCTTGAACACCATGTGCTTTGTTCCATGAGTCATCTCTGCAGCGCATGGAACTTCAAATCAGAGAATAAGGAACAGACCTCAGATTATAGTCATCACGGGTGCCTTTGTGGGTGGTCCTCGTCATCCTGCAATTTTGATAAGACTTGTGATTTCCATGTGCCTCAAAAATTAGGTTTTAAAAGGAGCCTAACATAATCATCATCAGAGAGGCTTCAGGCAGCACCTGATAGGAACAGATGCAGAGACCCCACTGCCAAATGTTAGGCAGAACTCCAGTAATCCTGCTGAAGAGCGGGAGGAAGGATTGTAGGAGCAAAAGGAGTCAAGGACGCCACAGGAAAACCCACAGACTCAACTAACCTGGTCTCCTAAGGGTGGACAGAGACTGACGGGACAATCAGGGAACTCGCATGGGTCTGACCTAGGCCCTCTGCGTACATGGTTGTGGTTGTGTAACTTGGTCTTCTTGTAGAACTCCTAACAGTGAGAGTGAGGGCTGCCTCTGACTCTTTTGCTCGCCTTGGGGGCCCTTTTCCTATACTGGGTTGCCTACTCCAGCCTTAACGTGAGGGAGGTGCCTAGTCTTATTACAACCTAACATGCCATGTTTGCTTGATATCCCGGGGAGGCCCGCCCTTTCCTAAATTGAAGTGCAAGAGGATTAGACGGGGCCTGAGGGTTGAGACGGAATGAGGGAGGGGAAGCTTCAGTTGGGATACAATATATGAAAGAAGAATAAATATTTTTAAAATTAGCTTGTAAAATGTTCCCCCTTGGGTGTACACAGCTTCAAAAACGTCCAAAAGTCATTCAAACAGCTGAACTGCACTTTTCTCATAGTTCAAGATCCTATTAGGCATGAAATGTAGTGAGCCTTTTAAAGCCTTTAAAGTTTATATTGTGTATAAACTTAGGAATTTAAGACAAACAAATATAATGTCTGTAAGTCTTCAATTTAGCTTCCACCACTCTCCCAAACACCCTACATGAGGACAAATTTAATATAATTCTAGAACTGAATTAAGAAAGATAATGAGCTGGTAAGTATGCAGCGCACTTCACGTGTAATTAATAACTATTCCGCGTGTCTTTGAGAGATGGAGATATATCATATTTTCTGATTATAAAGTGTTCTTAATAAAAAGAATTATCTGCATACCCCACATTTCGGTCTTCCCTTTTCCACATATTTTTAAAAAGACTCTTAGAATCTATAAACTGAAAGCATTCTTCATAAACAACAAAACCTATGTGCAAAACAATTACTAAAATGCCTATCTTTCCTAATCAGAATGGTCACAACATCAGGTAAAATGTCCAGTGTGTCCATTCTTTATAATATATATATATAATATATATATATATATAATATAATCTCCATTTCCAAAGGTTCGTGGTCCTCACTTGATCTCTGGCTTCTTCCTCCCCATTTCTAGACTATTCAAGGCCAAGGAACCAAAAAAACCAGCTTACTTGAAAATAAGGGTCAGTAAGGGTCTTAAATGAAATCCTGAGGGTTTAATTAGTGAGTCAGCCACCAAACCCCACACAAACTCTCTTTCTGGGACCTGTGTCTTAAGAAGCTCCTACAATTCAAAGTCCCCTTTCTGTTTTCTACTTTTTACTGAAATTTCAAACGGTTAAAGCTGCCAGGGAAAAGGTAAGTGGTGTTCTCAAGGAAAAATTAAGCAGGTAAGCAGAAAGCCACCAAGATAGGGCAACAGAAACAGTCCATGATGAGAGTGATTCTTGGTATTTTACCCAACAGGAAAAAAAAAACTACACTAAGGATATTAAAACAGTGCAATATCGCCCAGTTGAAAAATAGAAATCCTTCAAAAATAACATAGGGTTTTGACGATATAAACTCCGAAGAAACATCAAGCAAATAGATAATTGTTAATTTCCTAAAAGTAACTTATGTGAGTGCGGGACAACTTACTAGAAAATGGTCTATCAGAAGGAGAAGCAGAGAAGCAGGAAAACCAGAGATGTGGCTAGTCAGCAACTAAACCAAAAATAATCAACTAAACACTCTGGTAATAAATGTCTGGTGAAACAACATGCCTACACAACATCAGTAAATGAGACATCACACTGAGGCAGGCTAGTCCTGTGTCCTTCTCTGGTGTGACCTTGAGGGGAGTTCACCAACATCTCCATTCACTGATTTAGAAGATGGTATAAGCAAGGTAGCTGAAGCATCTTTGGCTCATAGCAGTTAGAAATTGCTCACTTTGATATATTAAAATGTTGCAATCTGGTTTTGAAATGTCCAGATAACTGTTGTGAAAATTAAAAAACAAACAAAACAAAAAACAAAAAAAACCCCAAAATATATTAAAATGTAATGCAAACTGAGTCTTTCTCAAAAGGCATGTTACCTACAAACAAACACTCCTAGGGCAGTCCCACAGAGAATCTTCAAGCTAAATACACTATAGCTCATAGTGGCAGCTGGTCCAAGTGTCTTTTTTCACATCTGTAAGCATTCTTGAAGGGCTTCAAGGATGATATTAGTGAGAGAAGTAATAATATAACCAAGCCCATGCATAGCTGCTATCATCAAGGGTATATTAGACAATGGGAAAAGTAAAACACCATTCCCTGCTCTCAGAAAAGCTCCAGTATGGAAAGTGGGTATGTGCACGTGGCAAATAGGGTTGAAAACAACACTACTTAATAGAATGAAACAATTACTGGTCTAAGTGATAACTAGTTGTTAAAGGCACTTCTTAGCAGTGAGAATTTGGCTCAATTGTTTCTTTGGGGAAAATATGTTCTCAATGCTCCTCTATTTTGACTTAATGGAAATGGAGTCAAGGGCCTTTAGAATTTGTTCTTTCTCCTCCTGCTTTATTTCTGACAAAGTACTTGTACCTACCAAGCTGCCTCTTAGATTTTTCCCCTATCATTTTTAAAGATGAATTTCTGACAAGAAAGGTTGTAAATTTATGGCTGGCAAAGAGGAAGTGTCAAGTAACTATTGATTTTAATAAATGACACATGGTACCTTGTTAATGTTCTTATTACATTGAGTAGCAAGTGCATAGATAAAAAGTTGTATTATTGTTTCATAGAATTGAAAGCATTAAAAACAAATGTCAAGGAAATCACTTGATATTTGTAACCACATTATTGTATAGTAAGAACACTCCAGCAGAGTTGACTCCTAAGTACATTTGTGTCTCCGTGAATGCAAATCCATAAACACAAAGTCTGAGGTTTTTTTCACTGATTCACTGATACAAAAACAGTCCTTTCACTTCCCAATTCAAATATCATGAGTTCCTAGTTCCCAAAATTATGGTAAGAAAACCCATTATTGCTAAAGTTGTTTGACTAAAAATCCGTATGTGCAGCATACAAAAGTGATACAAATTGTTTTCCATAGAATCTTTTATGAAAGCAAAATTCTAGCCACTTACTATTCCAATAAAGAGATTTCAAAACCATGTATTTTGCCGTAGCACCTAGAACCACATCAGCTGTGTGAGCTTGGAGACTGAAACACTTGGTGCAGAATGGCATGGTAAATATCACTTATTCATTCAGTCACACACTCAACCCATACACTGAGGTTCTTCTTAGGGGCCCAGAATTGTGCTAAGCGTTGGAAGAAAAAAAAATAGGCGTAATAAATAGCCCACTTCCTGTGAACTGTAAAGAGATGGTGACTGCCGCACAAGTAGAGATGTGACTGCAATTACAAAGTGATAGAAATGATTCACAGAAGATATGCTCTGTGCTCAGAGTCTCTCAGAGTCAGAGGTAGTTTTTCCAGAAAAACTCACATTAAATCTGCTGCGCAGAGGGAGATGGGAAGCATGGTGGAAACACCAGGCAGTCAGACCAGTGCACAAAGAGTCCACCATTGGAGGACACTGAGACCATCTAGGAACTAGAAGTACCATAGAGTTAGAAGGTGAGCAAACAGATGAGTGCAGATGGAGCTCCTGAGAGAGGAGCAGCCAGCCCAGGTGACATAAATCAAGGAAGAAGGTTTCCTTTTCTCCAAGCATAATGAATAGAACAGCTACAGACCTTTCCTAAGCAGGGTAGTAACAACATGTGCCTTGTGAACTGATTGTCCTGAACCCGGAACGAAGGACACACTGAAGCTGAGGGAAGGCCTGAGGTTTTAGGGTTCTCAACAAGACTAGCAGCGCATCTTGTAGGCATGGTGCGTTTTGGTTTGAAGGTTTTTGTAGGTGTATTGGTGTTCCCCTCCCAACACTATAGGTCCTGCCTGGCTAGGACACGGCCTCCTCAGTTTCATGTCCCCTGCTGCTCAGAGGTTCAAATAGAGATGTTCCAATATCTTCCCTGTAGCCTATCCTGTCACAGGTCTCCGGCTTGTCTAACTTATGCCACTGCCTTTGGTTTCCCTTTTCCCTCTAGGCCCTCAAACTTTCTTTTCCCACTCTCCCCACATCTGATCTGCCTCCCTCATTTCCATCCCCACACCCTCTCCTAAAGAAAGAAAGGAAGAAAAAAGAAAGAAAGAAAGAAAGAAAGAAAGAAAGAGAATGAGAAAGAGAAAGAGGAAGAGGAAGCATAGTTAATCACAAGTTGTTTCAGTGCACAGTAGCAGACGGGATTCAGCTATGGTGGATAAGCAAGAGCTAAAGTCTAGGAAAAGGTTCCAGTTTCTCATCCTTGCTATATACTTAAAGATAGAGCTGTAGTTGCTGCTGCTGCTGCTGCTGCTGCTGCTGCTGCTGCTGCTGCTGCTGCTGCTGCTGCTGCTATTGTTGTTGTTGGTTTTGGTCTATTTTGTTTTCTGCTTATTTGATGTGTATGGATATTTTACCTGCACGCATGTCTATGTACTATGTGTATGCCTGGCCCTCACAAAGGCCAGGTGTTAATGTCAGAGTCCCTGGAATTGAAGTCACAGGTAGTTGTAGGTTGCTATGTGGGTGCTGGGAACTAAATCTGGGTCCTCTGCAAGAGTAACCAGTACTCTTAACTGCTGAGCTGTCTCTCTGTCCCCCAAGATAGAGGTTTTTGTTTTGGAAGAATTTTAATAGATTTTTTTAAAGACACATCCCACAGTATAAACTGAATGAACTCCTGTTCTCACATCACACTCCGACATCTGGTGAGGACTGGTAAGATTCTGAATCATGTACATAGACACACACACACACACACACACACACACACACACACACACACGAGTAGAGCAGATCATATCTAATGGAATCTGAGTAACACAAACTAAAAATGCATTGTGTTTTGTCAGCTGGCTAAAAATATAATATGAAAATAAGAATTCGTGGCAGATGAACCCGATATCAAAGTGACAAGAATAAAAACAACCTCCAAACCCCCGGCGTATTTCTCCCTGTCCCTCTATGCTGTGGACCCTGCTTCCTGAATCCATAGAACAAAATCTAGAGCAGTATCTTCAAATGTGTGACAATATGACAGGAGGCAAACTCACCCAAAACGCAAAGAAGTCCTGGGCCAATGATAGCATCACAGACCTCAGAGGCACTTGGTGTATGAAATTATTAAACATGCTTTGGCTTGTTTCTTATCAGGAATTGTTAGCTCCAACTAGACCGTGTGTAATTCTGGCGCAACAGAACAAGGGCCCGCGATTAACATCATTGCAGTGAAAACAAGAGGTCCACGAGGCAACAGTTCATGGTATCTGACAACCCACAGGTGGTGTGTACTCAATTAAGGTTTCATTAGATTAGACTATGCTCATGGAAACATGAGTATAGATGAGGAATTATAGGTGCAGAAAATTCTCAGAAAGTCTCTAAAATGTTTTCCTCAACTTAAGGGAAGTGTCCCAATCCTCTGCTAAGTCATTTAATAAGATCTGAGGAGACTTCACCTGTTCAGGAATTTTGAATATGCATCTAACTCTTCAGCTATTGCTTCATTAAACATTACATTCTTCCAATAGATGGGAATTTTCTTCTCTGTATTTGCTATTAGAAATCCTATCAGAATCTCTCGCTGGACTATTACTAACACGAGGAACTAGGAGATCTGTGTTCTAAATTTGGCCATGAAACAGATTGGCGGTCTTGAGTGAACACTACTTACTCTCTCTAGAGCCAGATTTTCTCATCTTAGACATAGGGGGCTGATTAGCTGCAGAATGAGTCCATATCAAGAACTCGTGATGTATAATGTCAAGCTGAAATGGCTTCATCTGAGACGATGAATGGAGATGACCGTGTTTAACGGCATGATCCCTCCATCCTCTCCATCACCTCCCCATCCCTCTTCACTGATCACCCCATGGCCCACTGCTGAGAGATGAAAATGAAAGTCACCGGATGCAATCGTCTTAAAGGAACTCATTGGCCTTAGTCTTAGACAATGAATGAAAAGAAGGGCAAGGATATAAACACCTTAGGTTGATCTGAGTTTGGAAATATGTTCATCTGGGTACAAAGTTAGAATGAATAGATTTTCTAAATCCCAACAAAAGCGGGCATGAATATTAAAATCTAGTCCAGTTTAGATGCTTAAGTAAATTTAGTCTGCCAACTCAAATAATACGTCTTTGTGGTAGAATATAATTTTATTTTGTTAAATAGTTTGCAGATACGCAAGTAGTGTTTTACTTTCAGAGTGACACAATTTTTCATCTAAAACACTGCCCCTGAAACACAGAGTGCCAGGCACTTGTAATTACTCTGGGAAATGCTCACTTCATCAGGCTTCCTTAATAATGACTGTTCCATGTACTGGGACATATTCCCTCCACAGGAACATAGACCTTTCAGAGTGGTTCAAAGAGGCTCAGAGGCCTAATGGTTGAACCTTGTAACTGTACCTCACAAAGAAAGAAACAAAGAAAGAAAAGAAAGAAAGACAGAGAAAGAAGCAACCAAGAGGTCAGATAGCAGCCTTTTAAACATTGTACTTAGTTATAAAGCGGATGCAACATCGTGCTGCTAAAAGCTGGATTTTTAATTTTTAAATTGTATTTTTGCCTGCTGAAGTATCATCAGGCAAGCTCAGCTGCTCTGAAACCATTATCTGCTTACCCAGAGTCCCACCTCCTCCCTTGAACAGCTTACGAGACCTTTACTGTAGTTTTAAGGCTGAGTTGCCCACTCATTAGGTTGACAAACTTGTCAAAAGCCTCCAGGACTATACCACTTATGTCAGAAACATTTACAGGAGAAACAAGTACATGCCAGGGCTCAGCTGAGTCCTGTCAACCATTGCCAAAATGACAAGAAACCCTGCTGGGGACAAAGGACTACAGAGAAATGGGAGCATTCTATTCAGATTCTGTTGACTCAGAGTTACACTTCTACAATTCAGAGAAATTCTTATCTGCTCCTTGAATGCCTTGGTCATTCTGGATGCATTTTATGATGAAGTTTAATAATTCTCTTTTTTTCTTAATGTTTTGACAATTATGACAAATGATCAACCAACCATTGGTTTTTATGTAAAAGGCAGTCATGGTTAAACAGTTTTCTAAAAAACAAATGAATGTTTATTAAAATCTGCAAACCAAAATAAAATTTAAGATTTAATATAGCTGAGAAAAAGTTAAAAAATAAGAATTAAATTTCTCTACCTCTATAAGATGATGTGAGGTCCAGATAGCTAAAACAACAGAACAAAGTATTAAGTATTTCTCCTAGTCAAAAGTTTTTATTTAAGATTAACAAATCTACATAAAAGTTGACAAAATAGCCTAAAATATCTCTAGTTAGATTTCTACAAGCGTGTCACAAAAGCATTTCTGATATTAATGACTTAGGCTTTGGATTATAAATATTTGAACAAAATTCAAACTGTTGTAAAACTTAGAATATATAGCATCACATAAAAAGAGTGTAGGAACAAGGTGACACAGTGAAAAGAAAGGCTGCAGAAAAAGACAGTCTGTTGTCTTCCCTTGGATTAGAATGGATGATATCTGAAAACTACACTTCCCAGAATCCTTTATCAGCCTGTATTCTCAGCCTAGCCATGGAAAGGAGAAGGAGGTATTAAGGATAGTATAAGGTCCTTCTGTCCTCCCCGAAACAGGGCTCTAATAGTATTGGCATTGTGCTTATGTTCCAAAGGGTTTTTGTTTTGTTTTTAATGGATGCTAAGACCATGGCAGCTGTCACCTGTTAACTGCCCAATGAAAAGAAGTGAACTAAAAACAAGCTGAATCTATTAATCTCAAGAGTGGACAATCATAAAAACCTAGCATATCCTTTTTATCCAACGATTGAGAGAAAATTCCCCAAACAATGAAGTCTCTTAGGGTGTAAACTTTAGAGGGATGATCATATCCAAATAGAATTTACTTTGATCAGTGAAGCAGCTTGCTTTACCCAGTATGTATAATAGAGAGTAAACTTAAACACTCAAACAATTGCCTTTGGTGACCTAATAAAGGCCAGATGGACATGGAAACTTCTGATGTGAAGTTTAAATACAACCTAAAAATCAATATGCAACACAGTGATACATTTAAAGACATCTGGGAACTAATGTGACCTGAGGAACTTGCTAGAATGTTTCTAAAGAAGATGAGTGGGTCAGTTTATCTTATAGCTAAAAGACAGAGCTGAAAATCAACATAAGCGTGAAATGTCAATGTCACATGAAGTCCACGTCAGAAAGTTATTCAGCCTACTGGACATGCTTGACTCCCTAGTAGAGCCCACACATTTGTTTCAGGGTTACTTTTAGAGCTTGTAGGTTTGTAAAAATATGATCAAAATTAATTGCAATTTATGCAAATACACCAGCAAAATAAGATTAACTAAGTGATTATACAAGGAGGTGAAGACTATAAGATGAAAGCAAAACTAGATATCTATTTTATTTATACATTAACAGCATTGTATTTGACATAACACTTTCCAGCAGCCAATAAAGGGGCACAAAGATGACACATTATAAGGTTTAGTTCTCCTCAAAATAGAAAATGTAAAAACAGGTACAAATATTCCTGTGTCTGAGGCAGAAGAGGGTAATATTAGAGGAAGTATCATTTACTAAGTATAAGTCTCTGCTGAACATTATCCTACGCACTTTACATAAATTAATATATTATAACAACAAAAATCCTAAACAAGAACATTTATGACATCCACTTTACAGAAGAGGACGTTGAATCAGCAGGGCCAAGCCTCAGGTCTCATGGAGGAGACACAAGAGCTGGCATTAAAGCCCAGGCAGTCTGGCTCCACTATTCATCCTTTTAACCACTATGCTTATAAGATGCCCAAAGTAATGATCAAAGTATTCCTGGAGTAAACTTTGAAGTGAGCTCAATCATCACCTTGTGTTATAGAGCCTGTGGCACCAGGCCAAAGCTCAAATCCAAAATAACAATACTAGAAAATCAAATCATCTGGTGCAGGTACTATGCTTTTAGTTTGATAGGCTTTATCCAGATCTGGGGTGTTACCCAGACAGGCTACCCTACCTCAATGCAGTAAGGCAGGAGCAAAGAAAGGAAGGAAATAAATACTGTGGCTACAAAAGGGTAGTGGTCTTCCATCCTGGCCTCTGTTTCTCTGTAGAGGTTTTCCTTGTTAGTTTGGCAGAATTGTAATTTTTAAGAAAAATCAAGACTTTTATATTTCTTAATAAAATGTATTTTGGGGGGGTTTACATATAGACTAGTCATAAAGAACATGACTACAAACTGGTTTTAACCAAAAGGTTTCTACTTCATTACCATACTTCACCCTTTCAATGGCTGAATGTTAAATATTATCCACAGCAACATCCAAGAAGAAAACTGTATGCTAATAACATGGATCCTTTTTCATCCTTTTCATCCTGATAACTAGGATCTCTGTGATGGTCAGTTTTGATTGTCACCTTGACACACTCTAGAGTTACCTGGGCAGGTAGGCTCAATGAGAGATTGTATGTGAAAATGTTGACCTGTGGATGAGTCTGGGTAGGCGTGTCTTGGTTGCTTTAACTGATGTGGTAAGGGCCTACCCAGTATGGGTGGTACCATTCCTAAGCAAGGCATCTTGGGTTGTCTAAGAGCGGGAAAAGTAAACAGAGAACTAAGGTAGAGACATTAACTGGTGTTCTCTGCTCCTGACTACATATATATATGTACATACATATATATATATACATACACACACATGCTTGGATTTCCTACCACCGTGACTTCCTCACAGTGCTGTGCTGTAACCTGAAACTGGGAGTCAAATAAGCTCTCTCTCCCCTGGGTTAGTTGTTGTCTAACTATTTCACCACAACAACGGGGGAATTCATTATGGTACTCCCTAGGAGAAGGAAATACCACCAGCCCTCTCCTCCTCTCCTTTCTCTTTTACCTCATATTCCATTCACTTTAAGGCTCTGGTGCAATAACGAATGACTCTACTGCTTTTATCTCAGACAATCCTCCTTTAGTTTTATGTTGTTGTTGTTGTTGCTTGCTTTTGTGTTTTGGGTTTTTTTTTTCTTCTACTACCAAGCATTAGAAACACATCAAGAGAATAGCAGCTTGGACTCATATTCTGTGTTGTATACCTGCCATATGAAGAACACTGCTATTGTAGGATGCCAGGGAAATGCCCAGCCAGTGTGAATAAAATAACACCTCTACATACTCCTTTATGAGATCCCACAATCCTCTTGGTTCCAAGACAACACAGGGGCTATGAACTCATAAACAAACAACAGAAGGTAGTTGGGGTGGATATAAATGGTTTTTATGATTTTTTTTAAAATTCTAAGTCTAGTATATCTTTTTAGTCTTAAAGTCTCTCCATTTGTTATTTTTCTTAGCAACTATCTTTCCTAAGAAAGGGAGTTCAAAGAAATTATGGAAATAATTTTTAAAATATGTATATAGTATATGAAAATAATTAAAAAGTTGTAAAAATGGGGAGGTATATGAATTTTCTCATACTCAGTATCACAAAAAAAAATGCAAAAAGAACCAGATAAGAGTTAACACCTGTGACATGGATTCCTTTAAAGTATGACTTACTTCTGACCCTAATGCTATCGGTTCACATCAAGATTTCCAATAAAAACTCACTTACCAAGCATTCTTCCTCTAGAGCTCCTGAGATTGTGTGAAAGACAAGTGTGGTCATCAGGGTGACAGCTCCAATATTGCATTATTTTCTGCTGAGCATTCAACCCTACGGGAGTAGAGGGAAACAACCTGGTAAATGCCATGGAGGACTGTTGCTTACTGGCTTGTTCCTCATAACATGCTTAGCCTGCTCCTTTTAGACAACTCAGAACCACCTACCCAGGGGTGCGACCACCCACAGTGGATTAGGCCCTGCCACATCAATCATTAATCAAGAAAGTGTTCCATGGGCCAGTTTGGTGTGAGCATCTCTCAGTTGAGACATCAGCCGGATGTGAAATATGTTAGCAGAGATGTCTTTTAAATGGTAGACAGATACATGTAGGATTTCCATCATTGTGATTTTTAAGTGTTCTTATGCAATTATTTTCAAAACCAGAATCTTAAAATTCAAAGCTATTATAATCAACATGCAATTATTTCCAGAATCAGAATCCTCAAACCCAAAATTCTTAAAGATCAACTGGTCTTCACATTAAGGGCATTAAATAGGCTGAGGTTCCTCATACCAAGAAAGTCTGCTTCCCATGTTTGAAAGGAAACATAGTAGAGCAACAGTCTTCAGCCTCTCTCTCCTAGTCTGTTCAACAGTAGACAAGACACATCCATAATGACCCACACTAACCCTGAGTGATGGAGAACATTTGAAGAGGTGGCCTTCTTTTTTCTCCTGACTGAGTTTTCTCCATATTATCATCTCAAAAAGATAACATCAATTGAATTTCTCAAGGCAATTTTGTCATGGAGTACTGATGAAAAACCCATTAATGTATCTGCAAAAATATTAAGATAGGAAAACATGTTTTCATATTCTTCACCAAGTCATGTAAACTTATACTTTATGGATAAAAGAGACATGACTAGACAAACAAAAAATTATTCTTTAAAACAATGTTCAAAAATGAATCATGCCAATTGTCAGCCTTTTCTCCTGTAATATTACTCAACAAAACATTAGGTTGGCAACTCACAATTATTAGTCATTGATTTTCTGTGCATACTGTCACACAGAATGCTGTTGTACAGATAAGATATATTTAAATATTGGGACTGAAGTTAGCTGGGCTTACCCTTCATTAATTAAATAATGCATCAATTTTATCTGCATTTTGCTGCCTACGTAACTGGGAAGTATTATTCACTAAGTCCTCAGTGATATAGGAAATCATTATGTCATCTATTGGGAAAATAAAAGAACAAATTCAGGTCAAGATTAATCCTACCACACTTCTGTCCTCTGCCTATTTCTTAAGATGTGTAAGATACCGAGAGACCATAACAACTCAATGAAACGTCCATCTTTATACTGCCTAATATTTTGTCAACTTGACACAAGCATAGTCATTTGTGAACAAAGATCTTCAACTGGAAAAAAAAATGTTCCCATCAGATTGCTGGCAGCACTGTGGGCAGTGGACAACCATGTGGAGCATTTTCTTCATTAATGATTGATAAGGAAAGGCCTAGCCCACTGTGGGTGGTGGCACAGCTGGACAAATGGTTCTGAGTTATTTAAGAAAGCAGGCTAAGCAAGCCAGGAGAAAGAAGCTAGCAAGCAGCGCTCCTCCAAAGTTTCTGCATCAGTTTCTGCCTCCAGGTTCCTGTCTTGAGTTCCTGCCCTTAGTTCCCTTTGTGATGGAATATGACCTAAGAGTTATAAGCTGAAATAAAGCTTTAATTTCTTTTCCATAAATTTCTTTCTGGTCATGGTCTTTTATAGCAATACAAACCCAAACTAAGACAGAAATTGGCAATAAGTTCATGGGAAATTGCTGTGACAAACCTGACTTTGTTTGGGGGAGGATTATGGGAGGACTTTGGAAATTTGTATAGAAAACTCCATTGAGTGTTCAGAGCATTGTGAACTTCTGTGGGAACTTAGAAGATAATGCAGAGTCAAGAGCAAGCTAACTTTCAGATACAAATTTGAGAGTTCCTTAAAGATGCTCTTGGCTGGTCAATATTTTGAATTAAAAACTGCTGAAGTGAAATTTTTGCTTTGCTGGGACAATTGACACTGGTTATCTGGGGCTGAGAAATTAGGTGTGATTGAGAAGGAAACTGCATTATTGGGTTGAATTCTCGAGAAGTGTTTCTCTGACGTCAGCATATAAAAGCTGTGGTCCACGTGAAAGTTGATGCCATATTTCATGCTGGCAGCTAAATGTGGTCATGTGTAAGAGTCACTTAGATGCAACCCGTTTCGAAGGCATAAAGGTGACATGGAGAGATGCTGAGATGTGGCAATGTGTGGCAGGACAGGGGTTTGTTGTGAAGACGTAGTCCAGCTTCAGGGAAGACTCCAACATTTTGGAGAAACCAGTACAATGGGATGACCATCAGGGACAGTAGCAGCTGTGAAATCAAGCCAGCCTGAGCCTGTGAGACAAGTAAGTCCAGTTCCCAATAGCCACACCGGGAAACTTACAACTTCATTTAATTCCAAATCCAGGGAAATCTGGTGCCTCTGGCCTCTGCAGGTACCTGCACTCTTGTGCACAAAGGCCAATCACGTGATTACAAACACATCAAACAGAACTTACTTTTTTTTTAAGACATGAAGGTAGGAGGAGATGTTCATTGGGAAAGGTATGAGGGAGTTAGAGGTGGGAAATGTGGAATAGAAACTATCATTTTATTGTAGTTTATTGTGTACATGTATGAAATTCTCAAAAATAAAAAAAATATCCATCTAATTAAGTCCAACCTATGACTAGTTGCCGAATGATAGCGGCCAGTTTTGTGTGTTTAGCCTGATAGATTTGGCAGCATTGTGCCCATTACACAGATGGACTTGTGGATCCTGAGACTTAGTTAAGTGTTGAGGATCACATAGGTCACATGTCCACATTGAACTGAAAGCCACAAACTTTAGAACAGAGAATTGGCCATTTTGTTTTCTTTTCTGTTGATACTTCACAGCACTAATCCTTCACCTCTTACTTGTATTTGTCCAGCAACTTCATCCTACCTAATAACAGGTTTAGCTTGCACTACTGACCCTCACACTTCCAGAAGTTCCTTGAATTGTCTTTTCTTTTAAAACCCATTAGGACTTCTAGTTAGCCATAAATAAGGCATCAACCTCAATACTAATCTAATAGGGCCAGTGTGTAGAGTCTGCTAAGAAAATAGAATTCCCAGTATTCCCAATGGAAGCCCATGTTGCTTGCATAAAAAAATAATTTGTTCCTGGAGAAACAAAAGTCTTGAATGTCACCAAATAATTGGCCTCATCAAAGTTTATATATATATATATATATATATATATATATATATATATATATATATATTATTTGTTGTTTGAAACATACAGTTTTTAAAAACAAAGCTTTGTCACTCAAGAGGAACGGCTTCCTGTGATTGTATGGATAAGATTCCTGGCAAGAACAGAAAGGTAAACTTTGGAGCTTTCAGATATCAAGAAGCTTTAGCAAACAGACAAGAGAGGTAACCATGCCTACACCAGAGATTTTGGTTTCTAGGACTACATTGGTGATGGGAAAAGTTGTTCTTATGAATTCCAACATCTTGGCTTTAAATTCAGAGAACACAAGAATAAGACCATAAATATAATGTCATGAACGTAGAATGTCAAAGTGTAGATGAATAAGGACAATTCTCTCTTACAGTCTAAAAGACCAGCATGAAATGGTAAGAGTGGATTTCTATGAGGATTAAATATCAAGAAGTTCTCTGTAAATCCTTGGGCCTGGGTAAATACTTCGTAGGAGAAAAGAAAAAGGCAACAGACACCAAACGAGACTCCTGAATAGAGAGACACTTGCTCAGCTTTTGCAGATTTGATCAAGGGGACAGCAAGCCCTATTGGGACACTAGAATCCAATCAGAATTCCCAGTGCCAGACCTCTGCATCCAGGTGAATGTTCCTGTATGGGTGCTGAGAAATTACCAATATCCTGAAGTAAATGGAGAAGGTTATTAAACCATAAGAACTCTCAGTCTCAGAGAAGAGAGAAACAAACTTCATCCAAGCTGACAACTACCAGGCAATATAGATGATCTGTACTTTACAGGGGAACGACTGAGGACAGTGGCAACACTCACCAGCTCTGGGAAAGAGCTGCTCCTCAGCAGAGGCCAGTCAAGGTCAACAGACATCAGAAGCCAGAGGCATAAGGCACACCCCACTCCTCTTACCAAGATTTAGAGAACTCTACAAAAGGCAGGAAATGAATTAATTATTCTGCATATATTAATTAATACCGGAAATTATTACAGCAGCAATTTTCCAAATAAAAGACAAAAAGACTTGTTAGATTTATAATAAGCCTTAAAATATTAGAGCTGGGCGTATATTGATCCTCACAGACATCTTGTCTGCTTCCCATCCAAAATCCCAAATACTTGCCCATGTTCCATCAGGCCAGTCCTCAGAGCAAGCTTCTCTTGGCTACATGCTCCTGGTTACCCCATGGTGGCCACCTGTCTCTTCTCTGTCTCTGTCCTCACTCTCCTCTCCTCATGGTCCTCCTGAAACCCCAAACCCAGGAACCTTAGCTCCACCTACCTTTCTTTTGCCCAACCCAGGCTGTCAGAAACTTTATTAACCAATCAGGGATAATCGGGGAACATTCCTTACATCACATGGATAAAAGTGATGGTTTAAATTATATACGAATGCCTCTGGTTTAGTCTTGGGGTGCTGGGCAGGAGAGGGGGATAGCATGCCTATAATCCCAGCTAAGGCAGAGGCAGATGGATCTCAGTGAGTTCAGGGCCAGCCAGGTCTACACAGCAAGTCCAGGACAGCCAGGGCTCTGTTAACTGAAGAAACCTTGTGGCAGGGCAGTAAGCAGATCTTAGGGCGTGGAAATCGGCATCTGAAAACACAGAGTACAAGACCCTGCTCCAACAAAAAGGTAACTACCACCAAAGGAAAAAGTGGAAGTGTGGCAGGAGGGATAGACTCTAAGCCAAGCAGCCAACCAAAAACAGTGACATTTCACATTAGATGTGGCTAAGAATGTGACTCAGTGTTAGATCACTTATGTAGCATGTGTGAGACTCTGAACTTGGGTCTTAGCCCCACAGCGTTGTTAATTAGATGTGATTCGGTGCCTTAAAATGTCTGGAAGATGGCTTCTACAATCAAGCAGATCTGAAAGCCCATGAGTTGAGTGGGATTTTAAAATAAATAAGCACAGTATGTTTTTGCACAGTCTAGATTGTAACCGTGTAAAATTAATAATATTATAAACATATAATTCATGTAGATATATGCATTTATATATTATATATACATTTGCATCCATATGTGGTAGTCAATATGGGGTATTCAATTAGAGGTCTGAATTAATACAATTGGAATCATGAGAATACTTCAATGCATTCAATTTTTTCTTAAAATTAAATATGGTCTAGACATGTATTTACATTAATTGTGTAGTAATTACTTGTCCCCCCATTATTTGTCCCATAAACAAAAGCTAGAACCGAGTATTCCCGAGATGATGGGAGCTTGAATACAACTCTGTGCTATATACACACAACAACGAGACGAAAGAAGAAACTCTGTTGGCAAGTTGTGAGGCCTGCATTTGCCAGTAACGTTGGTACCATAGAAACAGCTCCTTAATGGATTCTTTCTTGCCAGTTTGCACAGCTCCTATTTATTTCTTCCCAGTCTTCAAATACCTCATTTAGCTAGTTCATCTTGCTCTCCCTCCACATCCCCTCACTCTGTTTTAAAGACATACTCTCAGGAACAATAGCTGGTGGTCATATCTGCAGACCATGTGTGTGTGTGTGTGTGTGTGTGTGTGTGTGTGTGTGTGTGTGTGTGCACGTGCATTTAGTATCTACTCTCTCTACAATACAACTAAGCTCACAGTCAACACAGACTGTATATGTGTTTCTATTAGTAAGATATTCTCAATGAATTGATGAAATGTGTTAATACAGCATGTTATATGTGTTCATCTGCTTTGAGGATCAGTACATCCATTTGGGGACACAGTCCTCAGCTACATGAATTTTTGTTCATGGCTCTCTAAAGCTGGAGAAGTTTATTCAGTAGTATATTGTCCTTCTACATAGAGCTGTTACCCAGTGCCAGCAGGGTGGGTTCTATGGCTGCTGTTTTCTGGAACATTCATCTGACATGTGCTTCCCCTGAGGTTTTTACTGGGTCACTGATTTCCTTAAAAGGTTTTGTTTTTGTTTTTTTGTTTTTTGTTTTTTGTCTCAGTCAAACCATCAAGATCCTAGAAATTGTCCTTTCTTCTCAGGAATTGCAGTCTGAAAGATTAATATACTCGACATGCATTTTTATATAATGGAAACATAGGACATGTTTCTTGTTCTGTACATGATTAGTGCAAACACACAGTGGTAGAACACAAACAAGTGCTTAAAAATGATACAATCAAATAAATGAGCATCTCATCATTTTTAAAATGAAAAGACTATTTTAAATAGAGTTTTGTGACAGTTCATTTTTGGTGTCAACTTGACAGTTAACCTGGGGACCAGGCCTCTTGGCATAATAGAGGGGGCTATTGTGATTATGCTAGCTGAAGAGACCTTCCCCCTGGTGGTGTGTAAGATGGGAAGACATATGAACATTAGAATGCATCCATTTCTCTGCTTGCTGATTATGATTGCAATGTGACCAGCTGCTTCAAGGTCCTGTTGCCTTGACTTCCCTGACATGTTGTAGTATTCCTTAAACCAGGAGCTAATAGAAACCCTCTCTCCTTTCAGTTCCTTTTGTCAGAGAATTTTATCACAACAAGACACTGAGGCAAAAACAGAGCTGGATCTATAATACAAGCTATACATGATAATGACTCTACTATAATTTTAAACATGAATAAAGACTTTATAATAAGCAGATTAAAATAATTGCCCCATACACACTAATCATATTTTAAGTTGTCACAAGAATATTTTAAAAATCTCTATTGCACAAGTAATATTCATTTGAAGGGGTTTACTTTTGTTTAATGTTGGCATCTTCATGTCTGCATCATTCAGAATATTGACACTGCCACAGGTCATCGAGAGAAAAAAAGAAAGATAGCAGGAAGGAGCAGTGGTAGAGTTGAACGTTATTGAGTGTGAAGTCATTCTTTTATGCCCTACACTGCTCTTTGTTTCTGTTCCCAAAGGTAGATTTACATGGAAGTGCCTACAATCAGAGTGGAGGCTAAATATACCTTGTTCTCTTTCTGGTGATGAAAACTGCTCCAGAGAACCCCCTCATCTGTGTGACCTATGCATCTGTCCTACATGGTAATCCCATCATCACATGGCCAGCTATGGGCTATTTGAAAACACACCATGCTGCTTTCTTAATTAAAAGACAGAATTTGGTTGGATTTTTATTATTACTGTGCAAATAGAACTGGACTTTAATGAGATGCATTATTTCCACAAGTGAATTGCAGGCCTAGCATATTACTTTATTTCTCTTTAAAGGTGAATCCCTCTGACATTGGCACAGGAGACAACTTCCTGAACAGAACACCAACAGCTCAGGCAACAAAGTCAACAATTATTAAACGGGACCTCTTGAAACTGAAAAGCTTCTGCTTAGCAAAGGACACTGTCAATAGAACAAAATGGCAGCTTGCAGAATGAGAAAAGATCTTTACCAACCCTACATCCAACAGAGGGCTAATATCCAAAATATATAAAGAACTCAAGAAATGAGACAGCAGCACACCAAATAATCCAATTTTTAAAATGGGGTAGTACAGAGCTAAAAAGAGAACTCTCAACAGAGAAATCTCTAATGGCCAAAAAAAACTTCTGAAGAAACAATCTTTAGTCATCGGGGAAATGCAAATCAAAATGAATCTGGAATTCCATCTTACACATGTCAGAAAGCTAAGATCAAAAACGCAAGTGACAGCACATAGCAAGGATGCTGGTGAAGAGGTAGAGCAAGGGGTACACTCCTCCATTGCTGGCAGGAGTATAAACCTGTAAAACCACTGTGACAATCAATCTGGAGGCTTCTCAGAAATTTGGGAATAGATCTACCTTAAGACCCAGCTATTAACTGTTGACCTTAAGGCCTGGGCTGTTGGAGCCCTGTTCAGAAATTTGTCTCCTGGGCCAATGAGTTCCAGACTCTTCCCTACTTTTTCTTCTAACAGATTTAGTGTCTTTGGTTTTATGTTGAGCTCTTTAATCCCCTTGGGCTTGACTTTTGTGCATGGTGATAAGTATGGGTTTACTTGAATTTTTCTACATATAGACATCCAGTTAGACAAGCACCATTTGAGGAAGATGCTATCCTTTTTCCATATTTGGCTTTTTTTTTTTTTTTTGTCAAAAATCAAGTATCCATATGTGTATGGATTTACTTCTGGGTCTTCCATTCTATTCCACTGATCAACCAGCCTATTGCTGTGCCAGTACCGTGATGTTTTAATTACTGTTGCTCTATAGTACAGCTTGACATCAGTATGGATATTCCTCCAGAGGATCTTTTAATGTACAAGATTGTTTTAGCTATTCTGGGTTTTTTTGTTTTTCAGTATGAAGTTGAGAATTGATCATTCAATGTCTTTAAAAATTGTGTAGATATTTTTGATAGGGATTGTAAATTGCTTTTGCTATGTTAATTCTCCCAATCCAAGAACAAGGGAGATCTTTCCATCTTCTGATGTAATCTTCAATCTCCTTCAGAATGGAGAGTGGGGTCTGAATTTCACACGAACTCTGGTGCCCCATATTTGACTGTATTCACTGGGTGGGGAGGCCTGGTGGCACTCAGAGGAAGGATAGCAGGTTACCAAGAAGAGACTTGATACCCTATGAGCATATACAGGGGGAGGAGGACCCCCTCAGTCATAGGGGAGGGGAGTAAGGGGGAAATGAGAGGGAGGGAGGAATGGGAGGATACAAGGGATGGGATAACAATTGAGATGTAATATGAATAAACTAATAAAATATATATAAATTTTTAAAAGGTGGACGTTAGCCATAAAGTACAGAATAAGCATGCTACAATCCACAGACCCAAAGAAACAAGGAGGGCTCAAGGGAAGACGCTGAATCTTACTTAGAACAGGAAATAAAATAGACATTTAAAGTAGATGGAGGGAAGTGACTGGTTGGGAGAGGAGGTGGGGAGGATAATAGGGGTGTCAATGGTAATGAGGGGTGGGAATCAGGTGTGCAGAGAAGGGCCAGGGAGTACCAGGAGAGAGAGAACAGGAAATCAGTGAGGGACAGCTCTGGGACAGGGGAGGCTTCTGAGAGTCCTTGCTGCGGAGTGACCCTAGTTGAGACTTCTAATAACAAGGCATAAGGAGCCTGACGTGGCCACCTCCTATAGCCAAGTGGGACTTCCAATGGAGGAAAGGGACACCACTCATAAAACCTTAGTCCTAAAATTTGTTTTACCCACAGAAAGTGTAAGGGTAAAAGATGGAGCAAAGATCGAGGGAATGACAAAGCAATGACTGGCCCAACCTGAGACCCACCCCATGGGAGAGAGCCAACCCCTAATACTATTAATGATGCTCTGCTATGCTAGCAGACAGGCACCTACCATAACTGTCTTCTGATAGGCTTCATCCAGAAGCTGACGGAAACAGATGCAGAGACCCAGAGCCAAACAATAGGTAGAGCTTGGAAGTTCTTGTAGAAGAGTAGGAGCAAGGATTGAGGGAGCCTGGGGAGCCAAGAACACTACAAGAAGACCTACAGAGTAACCTACCCGGGCCGATGGGGGCTCACTGAGACTGAACCACCAGCCAATGAGCATTCGTAGGCTGGACCTAAGCCCTCTACACATATGTAGCAGGTGTGCAGTGTGGTCAACATGTGGGTCCCCTAACAATGCAAGTAGGAGCTGTCTCCGACTCCGTTTCCTACACTGGATTCCCATCCCTTACCTAGTCTGCCTTGTCAGGCCCCCATTGGGAGAGGATGCATTTAGTCCTGCTGTGACTTGAGATGCCAGGGTGGGTTGGTACCCCTTAAGGGCCTCACCTTCGCTGAGAAGGAGAGAAGGGAGTCAGGGGGCAGGCATGAGGGAGGAAGTAGGAGAAGAGGAGGGAGGGGGCTGGGATCAGGCTGTAAAGAGATTAAATTAATAAATAGATGGAAGAAAAGCATGTGGAAAGGTGCATTTCTATTTTGAAACTGAGCTCTCTTGACACGATGTGACGGTCCAGTACCCACAAGAAAATGGCTCTTCACCCTCCACATGTGTCTCAGAGTCAAGAATCTCAGACAGAGCTCAGAGCCGAGATTCTGTGTTTGTGCAGCGGCAAGTATTTGCTGGGAAGATTGCAGAAGGCCTGATAGTGAGCTTCTGTCTGAGGCAGCATGACTGGCTTTCATCACACCAACTTATGTTGACAATACTCTCCATAGAAAGGATGCTCTTGGGAAGTCATGGAACTCCCTATGTGTTCAAGGTATCTGACAGTTTCTGCTCCTTGGGTGTGTAAAACAGTGTTTGATTTCTGCTGCGAGGAACTGTGCAGTTGGGTGGTTTTATTCTCTGTGTCACATGCCAGCCGTGGTAACTTCAGACCTTGCATGGGATGCTTTTTTGGGTTTGTGGGGAAAGAGTGCTGTATTGGAGTTGGAAACCGGAAATGGATGTCAGTGCTGGCTGAGAATTAAGTTACTCACCATCTCTGAGTTTGCAGAATTTTATTCTACAGACATAAGGGATACCAGTTTTGCTATATAGAATGTTGGATGAAAGAAAGCAATGTAATGTTAATTTCTGATACTGGTTTGGTTTTTAGTGAATGGTAGTGAGTGAGTTAGTATCCGAAACTTTGTACCTAATTTGCTAATGTAGGAAACACTAATGATTTATGTGCAAGTAGGCTCTGTGCTCACCACATGCAACACATTACAAGTGGCTATCCACTATCTCCATTTTTGCGTAAGATAAAATAAAGACCTTTGGGTAATTGCAAAAGATTTAGACAACTAATTCACAGAATACTATTTACGAAGAGAGAAAAAGACTTTCTTATATTATTTTGAAATAGTATACCCCAGAAATGCACTATAGAAATACCACAATAACTAACTCCATTTCTCTAACTGGAAGATTTAAAGAGGCAACAAAATAAAATGCTTCCTGAATTCAGATTATATTAATTATATTTGGCAATCACATGCATAAGACCAAAACCTTGCTCTTTCACAATGGTGAGGCAAGATTTTTGCTTTCATGAGCTTTCCGTAAGTCTGGGGGAAATGAATAAAATGTCATATTTTTAGGCAACCCAGACATGTTACTTATGCGAGCCGGCCAAGAAATTCCGTGCGAATGAACTTAGCAAATGAACAGACTCATAGAGACATGAAAGGCCTTTGATGTGCCTCTTGGAAAGTCCGCTTGTAGCTTCCACATGAAAAGGCACAGTGTCAAAGTGTTTCTCCAGATGAGGGTGTTTTGGACAATTTGAAAAATGAAGGAGTAAGGAGAATTCCCCCTGGTGGTCAGCCAGCTCCACTTTCTTAAGAAATCCTACTTGTAGGAAACTGTTTCTCACCCTTGTCTGGCCACACTACTCTCTGAGCCATACATGCTCGCCCCACAGAGATTTAATTCTGCTAGCCCCTCAGTACAATTTACACTGAAATAGCAGGGAGAATGTATATCCTAGATATCCTTTTATTGTTGTTATTATTTGTGTTTGGGGAATGAGGGTGTCTGATGTGTGGGGGGGGGGAGTGTGCTATGCTGGGCCTGTGGAGGTCAGAGGACAACTTTGCAGAGTTGAGTCTTTTCTCTCCTTTAACCTTTACACACACAGCTTCTGAGATGAAACTGCAGTCACCAGGGCTTACAAAGCAAGTGCTTTTACCCACTGAGTCATCTTGATGACCCCTTACTTTTGAATTCATATTTAAAGATACTTTGGTTTATGTTTGCAAGCCAGAAAATGAGTGAGTCAGAAAAGATCTCTGTAGTCTAACTGACATGAACGGGAGCAAAATACGCTAGTATGACATACATAAAGGTGCCTTACTTTCAGAATTTAGAGAAACTGGTATGTTCTAGAAATGATGATTGCTTCCCATCTCTATGGTGTTTACCATCGTTTCTGTGAGCTCCACAGCCACAGGTACAAGCAAGCACAGACTGAAGTTATTCTGGAAAAACATTCATTTTTACTGACCACATACACATCTTTTTGCTTGACATTATTCCCTGAGCATCCCAACTATCTACAATGGGCTAGATGTTGAAATCAGGTATGACCATGTATGTGCCATTTCTCTCAATGGATATTGTGACATCCATATAAAGACTCATATCATATAAAGGAGAAAAGGAAAAAAAGAGGCATTAGAAGATGAAAGAAAATTTGGGAAAAGAAAAAAGAGAAAAAAGAAATGTGAGTTTTCTGCCCTAAGGATTGGAGTTTTAGTCCTTATGGTATATGAAAAAAATATCATTTACTTTTTATTGAATTTCATCTATACTCTGTCTCTTTTGTCTTCATTTGATTTACATGATTATTCTTTAAAACTATATAAATTCGCACATTCCTCATCATATGATCAGATGAACATAGGTAAGAAATACATAGCCTTGCATGTTTTATCCCCACAAATATACATTGCTCAAAAGCATAAAGAAAATTGCAATGGAGTCTGCAAATTCTTTTCTTTTCTAGCAGGGTGAATATCTGGGGAAGCAAGAATGGTAATGTAGAGATAGTTATCATAACACAAAAAGGAGCATCAATTGCAAATGCCATGTTGAGCATATGAAATACAATAAATTAAAGGAAATGACTCTCTGTATCGCTTTACGCCTGCATCTGTTAATTTTGAAGAAGGCACCACAGTGAGGCTGATGTCAGTACAAAGTCATATTATGCAGATGGACTACATTTACTTATTTCTTCTTTATGAAAACATATATAAAACCATAAGTCTGCCCCAGTTCCACAAAAAGGAACGGCAGGGCAGCTTTGCCATGCCTTCCCAGTCTCCGCTTCAATTTTCTCTCCTTCATACTCCCCAGCATTTCAAACCTCGCAGCAACGGTTGGTAGGTGAGGCAGCATCCTTTCTTGGCTCTTCCGTGGTACTTATGACTCCTCTCCTCCAGCATCCTTTAAGATACTATTGACTGGTATGCCCTTTCTGCTGTATCTGCACTGTCTTCACAGGCTCCTTCCCCTTAGCTTTTATGTATAAACAAAATGATAAATCACTTTTCTATGCTCAGAGAAAAGGAAGCTTCTCTAATCTGTTTCTCCTCTGGTTACTGACCCCTGCAACTCTTCCTTGCACTGATATCCTCAAAGTGGAGCCAGCCTCCCTTAAGGCAGCTACTCCACACCTCCACGCCCTCCCCTTCCCTTCAACTCAGCCCTCAGCTCTGCCCTGAGCTTCCCACCACTATCACCACACTAACAGTGTACAGAATAAGCTTCAAAGGGGCAAATTCAAAGCTCCTTTTATCCTTAAATAACTTGACCTCTCTCAGACTGAGGCATTGCCTACCAAGTCCACTCTTTCTTTTGTAAAACTCTTTTCTACGGTCTTCCTTTTCTCCTTCTAAATTTCCAATCAATTCTTGTAAATCTCCTGCCATACCGCCTCTGTGCCCACCCCTACTAATGTCCCTTAAGGTTCTATCCTCTGTCCTATTTTTCCTCCAAAAACATCCTTCCTATCTCTGCTTATTCCACTTCTGTCCTGTTCACTGATCCCATTTTAAAGCTCCCATTATTTCCTAAGATTTCTTCCACAGATATGTTTGTTTCCTCCCTATACAACTGGTGAGACCTTAAAACATCATCACTAAAAGTATACATAAGAAATGCTATATTAATAGACATTGTATGTGGCATCATGTGTGAATAGGTCATCGATAACTATTGGCTTGTGTGAAGTCACTTTATAGACAGTTCCTTTCAGGTAACCCAACCTACAATGAGCCAAAATTCCAGTAACCTACAATGTCTCTAGTAAATTCTGTCATATTCTGTATTCACTGTGGTTCATTTCAGCTACCTATCAAGCCTTAATTAAGGTTATTCTATAATTAAACCACTCTTTTTAGAATAAATAATGCAAATTTAAACATGGAGTAAGAAGGGAAATGGGAGGACTTTAATGTCAATATGTTTAAAGTTTATTGGGACGATTGATGTATATAAGCATAGCAAAGAATATGGTGGCATTTAGGTGTAAAATCAAAAATATAGCTTTCTTTACCTCAAGCTGAGATGCCGAGAATCATCTTCCACTGCTTCCTGTCACAGTATAAAAATAGGGGATCAAAGAGTAGGACAGAAAAATTACCCCAAGTCCTGAGACATTGTCTATCAAAGTCATTTGTTTCCCTTTTTCACTTTTACTGTTTTCTATCAGCAAGCCTCCTTCACGGTGTGACCACTTGTGTCACCTTTCCAATGAATAAACTACATCCATCTTGTCCCATACTGAGACTATGATAATTTACATAAAATTTAAAACTATAGAAGGCAGAGAAGGACTCATTTTATGCTTATAGTTCATCTAACCTGGTACAAATTAGTTCTGTGGACAAAAACAACTGCATGCCTGGAAATTGCAATAGTTCATTTCTTCAACATTTGCAAATATGCCTTTTGTTTTTCTTCTAGTTCTTCACAGTAGTTATTATTCTGTGTGGTAAAGCAAAGCCTGGCCTTTGCGCTAGCCAGATTAGTACTGAAAGAGTCAAAACAGGACTGAAACAACCATCCATAAAAGTCCAAGCTGTTGCCTGGACCAGAAGGATGAAAATGCTACATCTGGGAAATGATAAACTTAAGAAGGAAAGTGGATTCTACAGTACCCAGGAAGAACACTTCTGGCTTTTTATAGTCCATCTTTTTTTAAGTGAGCTTGTATGTGTTGTGTGGATGGATTCAAGAATCTTACAAAAATAGCTGCAAAACATGCTGTGATTCACACGTGCTGTCCTCTGTGTGGGACATTTTGTATATATATATATCTGCGTGCTGATATTTTGTATATATGTTCACTCTGTTTTAGGTTTTGTTTGGCTGTGTGTGTGTGTGTGTGTGTGTGTGTGTGTGTGTGCCTGTCTGTCTGTGAACACACACTAAATTCATTAATTTCTTTCTGTTCTTCTAGTCAATTATGAAACTCGTTTTCAATACTGTCAAAGTATGTGGTCATTTATTAGTTTCATATTTGCCTGCATGGTTTGATAGTAATCCTCAAATGAGAGGCTCTATTTTGCTTTCAGTAGACATCCTATAAATATTTTGGAACAAAAAAAGTAATAAATTAAATAAATAAATAAATATATGGCAGACCTCCCTCTGCAAAAAGGGTTAATGTTGAACAGATTGTTAAATTAGGAAAATCCCTCTTGTGGCTGAAAAAAATTAAGAACCAAGTGCGTACCTAGTTTGGGGATTGCATGTCTGACAATGTCTTAATGACCTGTGATGTCAGCTCTGCCAAAAGCACCAGTATGTCTCCTCAGTATGCACAAAAGAAAATGACATTTTTAAGAGAGCCATTCACTTAGTTAAAATGAGAAAACTTTATACGTCATTATAAAGAAAAGCGAAATGAAACAAAAGATGCCAGTTCAATTTGAAGGCAAGGCGGCATCGAAAGTTACCTAACTCTTACACTTTCATTGCTTTTGTTGTGTATGGTTTGGTAGCTTTGCTCACACACTCCTGTACCTCTAAAGGGCGGTCAGTTCCTGAATGCAAAACTGCAGTCAGTTCTCAGCTTTTCACACATGCTTTGGGTATTCACTTGCTGCTCTTGATGTGATTGTGTGAAACAACTGTGCTAAATTAGACTCAACTCTTCCAGAGACCTTCAGTAGGGAATCATATTGCATCTGCCTAATATGATATTGGGACTGAGCTGGGCCATCCCACAGTGCCGATTTTAAAATTAGAACCAACAGGAACAAACTGTTAGGGAAATGTCCTCTCAATTTCCCCAGCAAAGCATTTAGCAGATTTGCACTGTATGGCTCTGTGCTCATTAACATTCATGCCACTGTCTGTAGCCTTGTGTGTCTCCATGTTTGCTTTGGATTTGGGCTGCTGAAATCTATGCTTTTATTCTTTTCTTTCCTGTCTGTTCTGGAGCTTTGGTTCTAGCAAAATATTCTATATGGATAATAGCTAAAAACTTATTTATAAGTAAAATGTATATGGGTTTTATTTGGTGTGTGTGTGTGTATGTATGTATGTGTGTGTGTATATATATATATATATATATATATATATATATATATATATATATATAGAGAGAGAGAGAGAGAGAGAGAGAGAGAGAGAGAGAGAGAGATGTTACAATGCCTCTTTCTAGTGGCTCAGTTTTCTTCCAAAATGGAGGAAAGATTGGCAATACCTGTGTTTCCTGTTGCGCATTATTTGTGTCCTAATGACAAGTCCACTCTTTCTGGGGCCGACTATAATCTCAGTGATTAGTCAGCAGCACACGTGCTCCAGGTGGCATTCTTTCTCTATTAAAGATGATAGGCTTTCACAGAAATGTCCGTCCTCTTTGATTTGGTTCTCCTTGAGATTAAATTGCACAAATCTCTGAGAGCTCATGCATATCGAGTTTAGGGATGCACACGAAAGTGTGGCTGTCTTTGTTTGAACCAGTTTGGCTGATCCATATAGTTATGCTTGTGATTGCCCAAGTTTTCATCACTATTATTCTAAATAAATGTACAGATATCATATGAGATCATGGTCTGTTAGATTTTTGTCACTATAATAAAATACCTGCAATAATCATTTCATAAAGAGAAAGGCTTTATTATTGCTCATTCAGGGTTTTGGAAGTTCCATACACTATGGGTTGGCCTGAGGCTCTGAGCCCGCACACAAAGAAAAGAACCACTCATTTCAAAGCCAGGGAACAAACAACATGAGGAGGCGGACAGGGTTCTACAGTGCCCTTCACGTGCCCTGCACTGCGTCTCCTAATGTTGCCAGATCTCTCAGCCTCACGCTGGGGATCTATCTCATCATGACACGGGCCTGTAGACTTGCCATAGCTAGACATTCCTATAGCTGATCTTTGCCAGTTTATGGCTTCTTCTTTTTTCCCGTCTTTATCCTCCCCCCTTCCCTGGTTTTACCTCCTATCACTGGATAGGAGAGAATGAAGGATAAAGGGCAAAGAGGATAGAGATCCCTGAATCTAATTTCTTTCCTTTCTTCTTTGAGCACAGCTACTAAATGACCAGCAACTACCGACTCTGCCTCTCAGGGCCCTAGCATTTATATACACTCTGAAAAGTTCCCAGAACTCCAAATGTCAGACAGTCACAGAAACTATCTATAGATTACCAAACCACGCCTCTGCTAGAGCATGAGGAAAATCATAGTCATCTGCTACAGACAGTCCAAAGCAGCCCCATATCCCCACACCCGGGATTAAAATGAAAATATATTCTTACATCTCTGTATTTTTAAGAAACTGGAAATTACAGAATTGCCACTACACATTCCAAAGCATGTTTTATTGCCTTTGATGTTTTAGTTGATGTTTCTTTTTTTTTTTAATCTGTGTATGCATACAGATTGACTATTATACAGGAGATGCACTGATACTTTAGTTGAACAGACAAAGTTAAGAGAGAAAAAAAGCAAGTAAAGACTGAGAGATGGTAGGAAGGACTTACATGAGGTAAGGAAAGAGGGATAAAACTCTGACTTCCCTTTTAACTTATTTCCTTAGTATATTTGGAAGTGGACAGGAAGTGCTCCATAAATTGCTATGAAGAGATAATGCCCCGAATTCTTGAGAGGCTCTCACGTAGAGATGAAGACAGGTCAGTGAACTTTGCCATGATCACAGCTGATGGAGTTCTCCCTGTCAATAATTAACAATTGGCACCTCATCAAAGGAACAACCAACGTGGGAGCATAAGGACAAGAAAGTAGCCTGTTCTCCTTTTGTACTTCCAGCAGAGACATTGCTGGCACAGTGGACCGGGTAATTCTTTGGGAGGGAAGATAAGAAGATGGCTTTACGTTATTAGGTGTTTGGCAGCATCTCTGGTTTCTTCTGTGTGCCCAAGCAAACCTTCACATGAGTTTCATCCATGAGTCAGAAAGAGGTTGCCTCTGTTAAACCGCTGGCCTCCATGTACAATCATCTCAGGACAGCAACCACCAATTTTTCAGGGAGGTAAGGAACTACTCTTTACATTTCTTTCTAAGGGCCTGACACCTTAGACTGACTGAAGGACCAAGTTCACAATAGTCTTCAAGCTGTAGGCTCATTGGGCCACTCCTCAAACTCCTCCTTGTGCTCATCTCCATGTTGGTCTTCTCTCTCCCACCCATCTGTGTCACACAGAGTGCCCTTTAAGGAACTCATCCACACGTCACTGGATTTCAATTTGAAATTATCCGTCAACAAAGTACAGTAGTCAGCAGTACCACTTCCCTAACCAAAGAGTTATAGTGCAGGCCCCACTGTGGATGGATGTGCTTGACAGGCCTCATTGTATTATGAGTTTATGGGATCGCACAGTCATAAATAAGCTCTCATGGGATAAAATACATTTTGTGTGTAGAGAGTGGGAGCTCTGTACTTCAACATCCTGGGTCGGAATTCCAGCTCTGAAAGTTAGCAGGTATCTATAATTTGGCAAATAACTTTCTTGATTCAGTTATACCCATCTACAAATAGTAACACTGCCAGTACTTTTGTGAGGTTCCAATGGGTTTTATTTAGAAGAATGTTTGATATATGCTAGCAGTTGCTCTTTTTAATTCTTACTGTTTGAGAATTTAACACATGCATACACATTTCCACCACCACTGAGACTATCCCCTCTTAACTATCTGTGTTCTTTTGTTCTCTCTCTCCCTCTCTCTCTCTCTCTCTCTCTCTCTCTCTCTCTGTCTCTCTGTCTCTCTCTCTCTCTCTCTTTAACTTACTGAATCCAATTCTTGCTGTCACTTGGGCCTCCATGACCAGCAACTCATAGTGAGGTATCCTACACCCCATAGAAAGGTGTCTTATACTTCATAGTGTGGTATCCCACACACCTTATGATGGGATATCTCATGCTTCATAGGAAGCTTGACACTGGGGTTTTTAGAGAAACATTAGCCATTCATAGAAAGTACCTCTATTCAAACATATTTTTAGTTTATATTTTTAAATAATCTTATAAAATAGTATGCTTCCAATTTGTTTTTCTTTTTTTAATATTTCCTTATTTGGGGTTACTCCTCCCTCTCTCTTCTAGCTATGTTCCCACTTATTCCCTGCTTAGGTGCTTCTGGCCCCATTATATCCTCCTTAAGTTTCATGTTCAATGCACTCCACTATGCCCCCTCCTTAAGGCCCTTTATCCCATCCTTTGCCGCTAACGGTCCTGTTCTATCTTTCTGGCCTTGTCTGGCCTACCACCCGAAGTCAAACATACTATTCTAAAATATTCCCAAATAAGATTCTCATATCTTGTCATATTGTCCTAGCATATCATAAAGGAGCATCTAGTGTTTCTCTTTCTAGGCCTAGGCTGCCCAACTCAGCATAATATTTTCTAGATCCCTCCATTTCCTCCAAATCTCACAATTTTATTCTTCTTTTTAACTGTTGATGGACATCTAAGCTGGTTCCATTTCTTCATGATTGTGAGCCGACCTATATTGAACAAGGAAGTGCAGGTATCTCTGCTGTCAGGGATATAGTCTTTGGAGTATATTCCCAGAAGTGGTATAGCCATAGTATTATGGATATTGATACTGTAAGCATGAGTATAATTAGTTTGGTAGCTAAGAAATAGAGGAAAGGACCATATAGAGAAGGTGAAATACTGTAAACAAAAGAAAAGGAAGAAATGAGATGTAGGGGTTTTGTTAAGGGCAGACTGAAAGGAGAGGGTGTGCAAGCAAATAGCTGAACACCCTTCTCTCCGGAGAGTAAGTCATGGCTGCTCTGCAAGGTGGGGAAGACTCTGTTCCTGGGGAAGTAAATGGAAGGTGAAGATGGTAGGAAACATAAGGAAGGGACACAGACAGTGAAGGACTTTGGTGGAAGGAAGAGCTGTGTAAGGCAATAAACACTGGGCAGAGCCTGGGTGTGGGGCTGGATTCTTCTTACCTAGTTTGGTGACCCACACTTGGGGCTAAAGGCTCAGCGCTGCACCTAGACTCAAACAATGAGCTGGAGCTGGCACCAAAGTATGGTGATTCTCCTGGATATTGAAAGGTGAACCCAAGCAGGACGCATTCTAAAGGAAGGCAATAATCCTTATCTAGCTACACATGAATGAGAAGAGAAGTTAGTGCAAAGCCTAAGTCTGTTCTTCTCAATACCATTACCATCTATCAATAAAAGTTAATAAGTCAAATGGCCTTTATTGTTCTCAAAGGCAAGGAAACTAAACCCCAGGTAATGTATATGGTGTCTGAGGATTGGATTCCAGGAGTAAAGTAGGAACTAAAATCAAACATTTGTAAAGTTTAATTCCGTCTTCATCTATATTATCTTCAATCCATTTATTTTGGTAGACATTAAGCTCCCCATCCCTTATTTCAAAGCAGCTACAGTCTCAAGGGGCATCTTCTTGTTGTCAGAAAGCTGTTAGGACATTGTTTTCAATAAAAGCTTTTGCAATAAGGATCTGACAACCTGGACAGGGCTTTTTGTCCATCAAAATCACAAAACGCCACAGAGGAAGCCACAGTGGATCATATCGCAGACAGTCTCACATCTGCTCAAACAAGAAGAAAGGAAGAGCAGAGCCATGACTCTCATCTTCAGAGGCAACAGCTTGAGGTTTATCGTACACACAGATAGGTAGAAAAAATTTTAAAGTATAATCACTCTTGATCTCTTAAAATTCAAATGGAAATTAGGAAAAAGTAACAATATTTACCCAAAGTCCACCAAATAAAACTCAATTTCTTTAGGTTGTCTTTTCTCAAATGTTATTATACCACCTGTTATATAAATGTGAACAATTAAACTGAAGGATGAGTCAAAAGTAAATGCAATTTCTTTTAATTTGTTCATGTCACAAGGAAAAGGAATTCATGTTAGAGCTTTGCTATGCAGTGCCTCACTCTATGCAGAATTTAATATACAAAGTTCATCCTTAAAAGAAAGCTCAGGAACTTGTCCACCACAATCTTGACAGAGCCAATCTTAAACTGAATTTGACTCCCCCTTGAGATTAACCCAAAGGAAACTGCTGCAGAAAGAAACATACTTTTCTTTGACCATTTTTCTAAGCTTTTTAAAAAGATATTTTGCCATGTCTATTTGCTCATATTAAATAGTAATATCTGTAAAGGCTCAATAACAGTATTCTGCTTCATAAACTATCAGAAAGTTTAAGTCAATCAATAGTTCAGTGCACTTAAAATATTTGTAAATTAGAAAACACACAGTCAGTTTGCTTCCATACTCTACTGTCAGTATCCCTAACCATAAAATTTGCGTTTTTTGGATTTAGGCTATTGCTTAACAATAACAAGGTAAAGGAAAATACTGAGCTAAAAAAGTATTTTTAACACAGGTCACTTAATTGACTTATTATGTAAAAATAAAAGTTTCCTTTTGCTTAAAGAATATTTTTGCTGTACATTTTTGACCAAAAACAAAAATAAAATTATTTTCTTTGTAAGTCTCCAGAAATACAAAGCAGCAGAGTGAGTAGTCAACTGGAATTCCCACTAATTGTACACAGAGTAGACACTTCATGCTGTATGCTGTCATCCAGTAGCATTTCAAATGCATGACATAGTCTCACATAAGCGCCTAAAATGCAAATTAATTGTAATGCTGATGGCCTTGAATCTGAGCAGAAAGTGACATAAAAATGTGAAGTTTTTCTTGAAGGTCCCCAAGGGTTTAAAGGTGTAGAAGCCTTGGATGTGTATAAATAGTCCAAGGAGGCTGCTGTATCCCATCTCCTAAATTAGAAATTGACAGGACAAAGCCAAGAAGCAGAGCTTGGCACTCATTGATAGTCACAGCATGGGGTGGGCTACAGAAAGATGACTCAGCCCTGAGAAATGACTAGACCTTCTGAACGCTCTGACGAGAATAGGAGAGAAGGTAGGTCTTCCTACATGTAACTTTGGCAATCTCAATCAAAAGTAGAATATTTACCTGAACTGTTGAGCAGTCATTTGAATGCTAAATGGCTGAATGCCCAAAGATTGTCCTAAATAAAAAGGGACTCTTACCCTCACAAAGTCCTGACTTCGTGAAGAAAGAAAAAAGAGCAGTAGGTTTTAAAGGGTGATATCGAAGAGCAGTTTGCCAACACGAATTCATCCCAGTTACAGTATTGTTTCATTTCTAACCACCATTAAATTTATCAAATTAGGACTAGGAAAGAGCACATCAAAGCTACAGATTGAGCAAATTGAACTTTTCCTAACGCAGTTTGTATCAAGGTGATGTTATGCCCATGAACTTCAGACGTTAGTACCAAAAGGTCCCAATTAATAAGCGACTGCTGAACAGTCACCCAAAGCCCATTGTCAGTGGTGGTTTAAAGAAAAAAATGTAAAATATCATCCACACAGAACACACTAAGCTTTGACATGACGGTCATTAAAATGGTGTAGGAAATGGTTCAGGTGTTGGAGCTACACTAATTAGGAACCGAATGTTCTCATTTAACTGCCTATAACTTGGAAAACACCCCAGTGTGTTTAGCTACAAATTTCCTATCTAGTGAAGTGAACGTGGTGGAATTAACCGCATGTATTAGCGCAGAGAATGATAGTTCACTTATGTGAGGCATATTAGAAGGCAAATGTGCAACAAACCTAAAAAGAGGACAACTCAGATTCCACGGATTCTGTCTGAGTCTTAACCGCTCTACAGCGTGATGAGAGCACGTCACGGGTTCTGTCTAGTGAAATTAAATAAAAGTGTCTCTCCTTTTTAATTAAAGGAAGATGATGTTGAAGCCCTGGATTAGGAGTTACTATCTCAGTGTGTCTATGTTTAATGCCAGGAATTTCTTCTGGTGGAGACTCTGCGTTACCCACTCTGCTGGGTACATCGTTCCACGGTGATAACTTCTCTGTAATTTGAAAAATCCCTCTTTGGATGCCTTTTTCCATTTTTATGTGAGATTCTTTGCTTCGTGGTCACAAATTGTCCCTAAGTTCAGAAACGTTGGTCATCTGCCTTTGACTTTTTAATCAGATGAGCTGTGTGGTTAAAGTCAAGTGATTGATTTCCAAAAGGGTCAGAGTGTTGGCTAGTGGAGTCAACTCTGAGACTCTGAGTCGTCACTTTGATTGAAATGATACTCACGGTTGTACACTAACAGAACCCTCATAGGCATCTTAACCCACCACCTAATGATACAGGGACTGGTAGACCATTTACCCTGGAGAAGCATTCCTCATTTTGCTATTTTTCTCTCTTTACGGCATAAATAGCTATACAACAGACTTTCCTGTACAAAATTGAATTAGAAGCCTAATTTCTGTATGTAGTATTGGTGTAACTCAAACAGTCTCCATGACAGTCCTAAATAAAGAGTTTAGAAAAATCACTTCTAAAACACTATACAGTTTCTGTAAAAAAGAATGAATTTTGAATGAACCCAGAAGTGTAAAAAAATTAACACAAACTATCCATCTGATCTCACACTTACATTTTTCTTACCATCAAATTTTCCGTGAGCTAGACTTACTGAATTTTAATGTGTCATCTTATGTAACAAATAAGTAGAGAACTCGGTAAGGGGCGAAAATTAAAAGCATGCCTTTTGTACCTCTGTATTTCTTTCTAATTAAGAAAGATGTTAATTGAAATAAGATGTCATTGAACCCTGAGAAGCAATCTCTCTCCTGAGTATTGTAATTGGTTTGTGGAGCTGTCGCCCAGGGTCATTCACTGTGGTGATTCCTGCCTGGATTGAGAGGGACTGAAAAATCCTCACATAAAAAGAAACCTCCAGCTTATGAAACAGGCATGCTAGGGGATAAGCAAGCATTCACGTTCAGACAAGATTTTCTTCGCATATTTACAGAAGAGTTAGAGGTTAGGTGCTTTTATGGATCGTCTTATCTTGGTCATTACTTCCATTGACGGATTTTTTTTAATCCCTTCTAGACTTTTCAACAGTTTCACAATGGCCTACAGAACAAATCGGATCATCCCATAGGACTTTGCCATCGAGTTTTGCACTGTCTTCCCACTTCTCTTTCTTTCTTCTCTTGCATCGACTGTACATTCCAAGCAGACCTTACTTTCCCACTTTAAATGATCTATGTCTTCCTACCAGATAGGTATATGGTGTTCTTCAACCTCCCAACAGTTATTCCTTGATAAGCTTGACATGAGTTAGAAGCGTGCTGAAGATGCTCTTAATATGCCTAACCTGCTTAGCCACCATCGTCACTCAGAATGCACTGTAGCATTTTACCCCTCGTGATCATGGGGCTGACTCAGGTCTGCAGCTCTCTGTCTCGTCCAGCATTGTGAAAGCATTGCACCCCATATCACTAGCCTGGAGAAGATCAAAAGTTGAAGTGCACTTTCTAATAGATGTGTTTTCTTTCCATACTGTCATAAACTCAAAATATTGAATTCCAATAGCTTTACTCAATGAAAACATACACCATGTCTTGTTCTGAGTCCCCATGTAGTCCCAATATTTATCTCATTTGTACACCTGTTATGTATTTTAAATTTTTGAATTCAAAAGTAACTTTACAAATTAGCGAATTTGCATTTCTTTACTTGAATTTAGAAAGAAACTAAATAAGGGCACTAAGAGAAACAAGACAAAAAAGAAGAGAAATAAAAAAAACTTAAGATCAGGAAACAAATATTTATACCATGTATGCAAAGCACTGTGTATATCTTACAGAAATATGTAAAAATAATTTTTTCCAGTTTGGTAGAAATGTAAGGCATACATGAGTACTCTATATGCATGTATGTGTATAGTGTATAATATAATTATATGTTATATGACATACAGTAATATGTTATAATATACACAAATATGTATGTATATTACTATATGTAATATACTCTATGTGATATATGTTACATATATAACCAAATATACATTTATATAGCTGTATTGTAAACATATACATATATACTCCAAAAAGGTGGTTATGAGAATGTATGCCTATAATCCCAGACTTCAGAAGCTCAGGCAGAAGGTTAGAAAGCTCAAGGGCAGCCAGAGTTACACAGTGAGACTTGTCTCAAGTAAACAGAATACTTCTTGAGAAATGTGATATAATATACTATAACTGATACACTAAATCTATCAAATTTAATTTGATTTAATATTATTACAACATCTGACAAAGTAATTCTTTTGTCATCTGTCTAATTTAAAGCAGAGAATATCAATTACTGCAAGGCAGAATAAGATTAAAGTGATAAAAAATATTCAGAAGATTCCATAAATAAGATATATAAACAAATATATAAAATAGACTATGTAAATGCCAAAGAAATACAGACAATGTTTGAAGTTTGGAGAAGTAACAGGCTTTCCCTGCAGAAGTTGTGTAGTTCAAAATAGATTTTGGACACAGTAAGAGTGATACGCACAGAAGTTGAGGTAGGAAATTCCATACATGAGGAAGAATATTCCAGCAAAGATATTGAAACTTTCCCACGATTATTCCCTTGGAGTAGAAATGTAAGAAGCATGCGGTAAGTAAAAGTTATAACCGCTACCATCTTTAGAGCAGTCTCACATATGGTGACTATTTTATAAACATTTTGCATGCTCTAATTTCATATAATTTTCAGCTTGGCAAAGGATAGACAGAATCGTCACTTTTGATTTTCTATGATCAGGTTAAGCAAACCCTGAGAGATTAGTGAAGGATAATTCTGTTGAAGGGTGCAAAGAGATTACTAGATCATGGCATCTCTGACCTAATGAATGATTAATTCGTTGATGATTTATACTATGATGGCATTATTGGGTGGTAGTGAAAGGAAGGACATGGGGCCCAGTTGGAGGAGGTAGATCCCATGAGGGTGTCTTACCCAGGCCTTTCCTTTATCCCCTTTCTTTGCTTTCTCATCATCATAAAATGAACTGCTCTGTTCTACATTCTTCCCACCATGGTGAACTGACACCTTTGAATCTGTGAGCAAAAACAAATGATTCCTCCATATAATTTGTCATTACAGATGTTTGTTCACACTGAAACAAAAGCAGCTAATACAGATGTAAAGCTTAAGGAATATAAGCAGATTGAGCTATAAGGGGAAAAAACTGATTTTTAAATAAGTGATGTCATAAATCTTGACTCCTCTCATATACTTATGCTTGGGGAGGTTAACTTTTACCAGATGTCTTCTTGCTCCAAATAACACCATCTAATTCTCTTTCTAAGAACCCTGCTACTCCTGTAGCAAGCATGTGGCCAGTACCTCCCTGAATGTCTTCTCTGATAATTTCAGTCTTCAAGTGTGGATCACGTGGTTGATAGATAAAACAGTATCAAATAATCAGTTGCAGAGAAGAAACAATGAGAAACATATTGGATGCAAACTCACACAGGAGAAGAAAAGTTTCCTTCCTTTCCCAACACTTGGTTCATGACTTAAGTATTTAATATAAAATATAAATGAACAAGACAAAATCAGACTTAATGGTTTTGGATGACATGAAAGTGTTCAGAATGAAGATCAGTTGAAAAGGAAAGTCTCTTTAATCTTGTTTTTAAGTTTGATGATGACAGATAGGTGGAAGTATGATTGGACAAAGAAACCATGGAAATAAAGTGGAAAAATTAGCAATCTGTTTGTTCAGATTTTTCTGTGTCATGTCTTTTCTCTAGTGATAAGGCATATCTTTCCTGTAGGTGAAGGAAAAGGTTCTCTCGCACAATTAGGGGTCTACATTAGAGGAGACATGTAAGGGCTACTACTGCTTCAGCAAATAAAACACTAACACATTTTAGGGCAAAATAACCTGAATCCTATCACTTAATAACACAGAAAGTATCATGCTTGCTTACTTCAGTAAAGCTCCTGAAAATATAATGTCAAGCAATAAAAAAGGAACAACAGAAAATCTTTTAATTTTTTCATAAATCTTAGTGCCACAGTCTCTCTGCCTCAGTCTCTCAAGTTTCCCTGAGCCTAACACAAACTCGCTAATGAGACTTGGGAACCAGGTAAATGACATTAAGAAAGGTACTCAAGAAAATGACTAGAAAATGTATAAATCCAGAAAGTCATGTAACAATACACAAAATGTTTAAACTCAGGCACTTTATACATACATATATATATCAAGATACATATAGGTAAGGCACATATGTATAAGATATATGTTTGTAACATGTATATTTTTAAAGAGTATATAAATGTAAAAGGCAAGAGAGATTGAAACTTCTGTCTGCATGCTTGAAGAAATCCTTCAGTAAAACAATTTTTTAAAGTAATTAATGTCCAATGCTGTGTACCAGGAACCACTTGTTGGCTGCTAAAATAAATGAACAATTTAGATCATACATATTCATAAGGTTTTGGAATTTTTCCAACAAATGCTACATGTATAAAAAGAATGGGCCTTCATTAAACACATTTTGGTAATTGGTAATGCAGCCTCCCCACTCCCTGAATGTGCAACTCTTAAGGGATCATCTTCTAAGCCAGGGTGATTATACAAGTTCTCATGCACTGATTTTACATAATTAAATTTTAAAGGAAATTTAATGAAATGCTCAAGAATTTCAGATAATAGTCTTTATTGCTGCAAACAAGGTAGCAAAAGGGGCTTTTCATGTTTTTTCTTTTTTCATATAGCCAGACTTAATATATATTTAAGATGAATATATATGTACATATATATACACACTTTGCATATATAGCCAAAGAAAGTTACCTCTTTTTAAAATAAAATAGAAAGCTAGCAAACAAAAAGTCAAGGGAAGGTAACAAAAGGCAGGAGAGGAAATCTAGTGAAAACTAAAATATTACCAACTTTCTCAAATGGCATTGACTCGTGCTAACTACCTGGACATGGGTGAAACTACAGCATACTGGGGAGCATTATACATGACAGACTCAAGCCCTCCTGTTCTCCCTGTCCTGCTAGAGGGGAAAGCACTGGAATTAACTATAAGTTGACCTTTGTTGAGGAGATGGTGTGGGGCTTGTTCTAATATTTGAATCCAGGACCTTGTAGATGCTGGGCAAGTGCTCTAACTCTGGGCCACAGGCAATCCCTCAAACTACAGTTTAAATGGTTATTAGAATATCATTATTTGACTGATTGCAAATGAGAAGAATTTTATTCCTGACCTTGGACAGAATTATTTGATGGCTGTCAAGACAGACCTGAGTTTAGAATGCTTCTCCAGTGTTTGTAGGATTTGTTGGTTACCTGTCCTTGGCTGATGAAAAACTGACACAAAGTGGTGATAGAAAGCACCTTCTCTGACCCTTCTAATGTTCAGGGACAACTGCCCGCTCTCAGTATGTAGCTATGTCACTACAACTGCTACCACTGTGAACACATGGCCGTCCCCCTGAGTTTCTGTGTCTTTAGACATTCCACTTAAGTGTTTCCTCCTATTGGAAGGATACCAGTCATGTTGGATGCAGCCCACGCCTAGGACCCTTATCTTAACTTGATTACTTAACTAATACATAACAAAATGACCTAACTTAAAGAAAGTTACCATATGAGTAATTGGGCTTAGTACGTCAGCACATCTTTTTTTTTTTTTTTTTTTTGAGAAAGAAAACACACACACACACACACACACACACACACACACACACACACACCAGGCAATAGAGTTACTTTACAGTGAGGAAACGTGGAAAACACAATTTATGCAAGTAGTGGATATTGACATTGCTTGTAGGAAGTCCACAGCCCTAAGTTAATCATGAGAAACACCTCTTACCCATTAAAGTGGGGTTCATCTTACAAAACACCTGACCACTATTCTTCCAACCTAAAAATATTATCAAAAATAGAAAAAAAAAAAAAAAAAAGCAAGGATCTATCTCAGGTTAAAAGACACAAAAAAATGCAATGTGGTATCGTGAAAAAAAAGGGGGGCACATTAGCAGAAAGACTAGTGAAATACAAATGAGGCCTTTATTTTAATTAATAGCAATGCTATTATTGCTACTTTTGCAGGCTTGACAAGTATACCATGTAGGACATTAACATTATAGAAAAATTAAGGGCATATTAACTCTCTATATTATCTTTGTAACTTTAGTGTAGATTTGAAATTATTTTTCAAAAAAACTATTTTTTGAGGCAGCGTCTCAACTATTTAGCCCAGAACAGCTTGAAATTCAGTATGTAGACAAGGCTGACATGGAACTCACAGAGATCCTACTGCCTCTGCCACCCTTAATCGTGCATTTAAAGCCTTGCATTCTATTAAACAAACATTTTAAAGTTTATTACAGAAAAAGGTTGATCACTAAATTTATAGTATTTTTATTATAGAATGGAAAATGTTAACTACTTGCCTCGTTACTGTGACAAAATCCTTGGCAAAGGGCAGGTTTGATTTTGTGTCACAGTTTGAGAAGACAGTCCCTCACAGTGGGAGAATCATGACAGCAGGAGGATGTGAGGCAGCTGGTTGCATTGGGTCTGTGGTCAGGAAGCAGACAGAGGTGCATGCTGGGGCTCAACTCACCTTCTTTTTACTTAGTTGGGAATGGAAGCCCTAGCTGATGTGACTGTGCTACCCACACTCACACTGAGTCTTCTTGCCTTGGTGGAACCTTCCTGGAAATCTACAAATGCCCTCATAGACTCACTCAGATGTGTATCTCCTACATGAGTCCAAATCTCATCAAACTGACAACAGAAGATGGCCACTCTAAAGCCTTGTCTTCCTTCTTTGAGCACTTTTGTCACATATTTTTTCCACAACAACAAGAAAAATAGCCAATGCATATTGGAAACCCTATAATGCATATATGTTATTGGTGACCCATGCGGTGATTGGAAAGAGGTTATTTAGTGTAAAAAAAAAATACTGACAACTCAGCTCTTAAATAATATTAAACATGTAGGAAGTCAAAACCAAGTGAGAGCTACACTACAATCTACATATAAGGAATTCTCCATGAATTTGAAAGTATGATATAGAGGCTAGGGCACTGAGATGGTGGTATAATGTCCATATATCTAAATCTTATCTCAGAGATTTTATTATTAAGGATAAACTTCCTACACAAGCTGCACTCACTCTCTCCATACGCCTTTGTCAGACCTGAACTGTTTGCATGTTCTGCCAAATCTAAATTTCAGGCCCTACCATTGGGACATAAAAGGATGCATACCCATCTTGGCCAATCTAGATGAAACTGTGAGGCCTTGGTAAAACACTAAGAATCAACTCCTGATTACTGATTATTAGAGAGTTTTATGAAATCTTACTGTCACAATACTTTTCCTGTATCACAGTACCTTCGTCTCTTACTTTTTTTAATAAAAAGTATTCAAAACTTTACAGATCATGTGTACACTTTCTATAGTATACAGACACTTATATACTATAATTTTTATAGATATTCTTTACACTCCAAGAATAGGTAAGCAAAAAATAAAAATTTAAAAATTAAAAAAAAAAAGAATAGGCAAGCTATCTTCTACCATCAAATAAAACACTTATCTTTTTAAGTATGCCTTATCAGTGCTTGTTGAACATTTGTTTTAGCAAAATAAAACTTAATCAACTTAAGACTTTCTACCTCAGGAGATTACTCCATCAATGAATGGCTCACTTCACTAATTTCAATTCATCATCAAATGCATGTGCAATGAACTATTTGCAGGGACAATTTACAGGCATGTTTAGTTGGAGAATTACCTTCCATACCCCGCACGCATGCATGCACGCGGCTGTAGCACTTGCAACCTTGAGGAGGAAATGAAAGGGGAGGGGGAGGTGAACTGAAAGTAAGGACAGGCTTTTAAAGAATCTAGTGGGTCATGGACGTGCTGACCTTCCTGGAGTGACACAGTCTTAGCTTGAAAAGGGGATATGAACAGTGGGTAATTTGCAAATGAATGCATCTGCAAAGCAATGAATGCTTCCAACACAATGGCAGCATTGTGTCCAAGATTAAACCATATTGCTCATGGCAGCAACTTCCCCTGAATTTGTCTCCCCACCATCTGCATCAGTTCTACTCCAGCGCCAGACACAAGGCTCTGGAAAACGCCGACCACTAAGAATATCCCGTGAAAAGGGCTGTGTGGGCAGCTGTTATGCTTGTGGAGCTTCCTTAATACTCCTCTTTAATGAAAAAAAAAAAAGGACTTACATCAGAAGCAGCACTTAAAATTCAGCTTGGAGAGACCTCTACTGAGAAGCTTTTCCTCCTAATCTTTTCCTCTTTCTTATGTAATAATGTCTCTGGGCTAAAAGAGAGCCCAATTCTCATACCCATGGCTGAAAGGGGGGGATTACTTTTAAAAGGTAAATGGATAACTTCATCTTTTAGATTTTTGCTATGGCTATTTATAACATAATGTGAAAACACCATCTTAGTATTTATACATTTTTACCTAAAATATACTCTCTTGACTCCACACAATCAATCCTCCCTAATAACTTTCTTACACACAACTACTTAATTCCATTTGTCTTTTTTTAAAGGGTATTTTTATACATGAACTGACCTTGACATTTAGTCCAAACTTGCATTAATGAAGCCAACTAAGGTACCAGAGGCTGAATTTCCACCTAACTCCTTTCCACAGGTAGGTCCAGATGAGCTAGATTGGCAAATGGGAGATGTGCCATTAGTCTTTTCAGAACACTTCTCATCGTTTTGCTGCAGAGGGTAGATTTAACCTTGACGGCCTCCTGGGCATCAAATGCTGAATTTATAACCCAAGCCCTGCAGGTAAATCTTTGATGACATCCCTGTATTTTTGCAACAAGAGCCCTAGCATCTGGAACACATACCTCCTCCTTTGAAATGTATGTTCAAAAGAATAAATAATACATTGAAAATTAAAGAAAGTACACAAGCAAGCATGTTGTCCCTGCTTTGATGAAACTCCTCCAGGAGTTCTAAGTCAGCACACAACAGAGATTCCTGCCTGCCTATGTTTATTTCAGCTCTGCTCACAACAGCCAAGTTGCAGGATCAGCCTAGGTGCCCATCAAGGGGATGAACAGATTTTTATACTGTTATGTGTATGCACAAATGATTCTTATTCAGCAATGAAGAAAAATAAAACACCTTTTGCAGGAAGATGGATGGAATCAGAAAGGTCATAATGGTAAGTGAAGTAAGCAAGACTCAGAAAGTCAAACATCTTGTTGTCTTTCATAATGAGAATGTAGTTCAAACACAAAAGACATGAAAGCATGAGAGACACTAGTTGGGAAGAGAGAGAATAAAAGAAGACAATTGGCAAGGTCAATATAATCAATGCACATTATACTCATGTGTGACAATATCATAGTGGAAACCTCCTATTCTATACAACTAATATACTCAAGCAACAGTAAGCCCATTGGGACTCTGGAAAATGGGCCCAAGCAATCTATTAAGTGTAAAACAAAATTTTTGAGGCCATCTGGGCATAGTGTCACACCCCTGTAACACCAGCACTAAAGAGGCAGAGGCAGGACCACATCTTCAGTTCCCAGCCAGCCTGATATGCTGCCAAAAAGTCTACAACAGTCAAGTCTACCATACTGAGACTCTCAAAAAAAAAACCAAAGGAAGTGTTCAAATTATTGCTTTGAAGTAAGCTGTTGAATTGAGACCCAACACATCAGAGAAAAAACAATGGAATCCACAACAAAAGCTCCAAGGCACAGAGAATCAGTTCTCCAACCTTCTGAGAAACAGGAAACAGAACTAGCCAAATTTCCAAAATCCCCTCAGCAGGGTGTGAGGTTTCTCTGGGTTAATCCTCAAACCCTAGAATCCTTTAAATCTTAATTTTTAAAAAGGCAGCCTGAGCGAAGCTGGCATTAAGCAATCTCTTGTTTCTTGGTTTGTTTTCCTTGTTCTATCTTCCATAGAAAGTGACTTTGAACTAGCCAATCCATTTTCCATCTATCATTTCTGCTTTCCTCAGCAAGTTTCTGACTAGAAACTCAACCTCTTCTGCTCAGCCCACTAGAACACTGTCTTTATGGCATGGAATGAAGTGATTTTGTATTCTAGAGTCAGAAATAAAACCCATTAAGAACTTGAAATTAAATTTATTGTAACACACTTCAAACCAGAACTAATCAGAAGAGAGAGGAAAGTGCACCAAAGGAAAAACCCACCAGGAGAGTATTACAACTCTTAACATTCATACACCAAACAAAATAGAGAATAAATTAAAAACTTTCTAAAATTGAATAAAAACGAAACACAGTATATCCAAATCTATGGGACATATGTAGAATGAATGCCATTCTAAGAGACAAGTTCATAACACTAAGAGCCTACATTTTAAAAAAATGAAGAGATCTCATACCAGCACATCTGAAATATCTAGAACAAAAAGGAAGAAATCACACCCAAAAGAAATAGATGACAAGAAATAATCACATTCAGAGCTAAAATGAATAAAATAGAAACTTAAGAAAATACAAAGAGTCAATGAAACAAAAATTGGTTCTTAAGAAAAATTAATACAATTGACATACTCTTATCCTAATTAACTAAAATGCAGAGGAAAAAAGACAAAGTTTATAAATTAGAGTAGAAAAGGGAGACATAACAACAGATAAGACATTCTTTAAAAACTAATACTCAAATTAGAAAATTAGAAAATCTAAAACAACTGGATAATTTTCTCAATCTATGTTACCTACCAAAGTTAAATCATGATAAATTAAGCAATTTAAGCAGAACTATAATCCCTAGTGAAATAGCATTGATTAAAAGTCTACAAACCAAGCTTGGGGTCAAATGGTTTAGACACAGAATTCTATCAAACTTTCAGGTAAAAGCTGATGTGCTAGTTCTTTACAAATTATTCCACAAAATAAAAACAGGAATATCACCTAATTTGCTTTATAAATCCACAGTTACCCTGATATCTAAACCACATAAAAACCTACAATGAAAGAGAAATACAGACCAATTTTCTTTATAAATATATATACAAACATTCTAAATAAAATACTTACAAACTGAATCCAAGAACACATCAAAAAGATCATGCACCATGATCAAGTAGACTTCGATCCCAGGGATGCAGGGTGGATCAACTTACATAAATGGATAAATGTGGTCCACCTTATAAACAAGTTGAGTGACAAAAACCACATGATCATCACATTAGATGCAGAAAAGTTCTTTGACAAAATCTAACACCCTTCATGATAAAAAGTCCAGGAGGGATTAGGGATACAGGGGACATATCTCAAGATAACAAAGGTAAGTTTCAGCAAGCTCATAGCCAACAGGAACTTCAATAGAGAGAAACTCAAAGTAATTTCAGGAACAAGACTAGGTTGTCCACTCTCTCCAAACCTATTTAATATAGTACTTGAAGTCTTAGCTAGAGCAAAAAGACAACTGAAGGAGATCAAGGAAATATAATTTGGAAGGGAAGAAGTCAAAGGCAAAGTATCTTTTTCTGCAAATGGTGTAATAGTATACATAAATGACCCTAAAAATCACCAGGAAAGCTGGACATGGCGGTACATGCTTTTAACCCCATCTCTCAGGGAGGCAGAAGCACATAGATTTCTATAAGGTTAGAGTGGTCTACACAGCAAATCCAGAAAAACCCTATTTAAAAAAAAAAAAAAAGCACACACACACACAAAAAAATAAAACAAAATCACCAGGAAACTCCATCAGCTGATGAAAACATTCGGCAAAGTAGCTAAATACAAAAATAACTCACAGAAATCAGTAGCCCCCCCCCTATATACAAATGGCAAATGAACTCTGATAGAACCAATACCTTTCAGAAAAGCCTCAAAAAATATGAAATATCTTGTAATATCTCTAACCAAGAAAGTGAAAGACTTGTATGGTAAAAACTTTAGGACAATGGAGGAAAAACTTGAAGAAGGTATCTAATGAGAGTAAGATCTCCTGTGTTCAAGGATTGTTAAGATTAATATAATAAAATGGTGATCCTACCAAAAGCAATGCAATGCCCGTCAAAAGTCCAACATATTCACCTTCAGCCCTGATATCAACTTGTACTTCAGGATTGTAGTGACAAAAACAGCATGATGTTGGCACAGGACAGACATGTTGATCAATGGAATAATATTGAAGATCTAGACATAAATCCCTCACCTACGGTCATCTGATTTTTGATAAAGAAGTCAGAAATATACATTGTACAAAAGACAGCATCTTTAACAAATGGTGCTGCTCAAACTGGATATAGATGAATCTGCACATAGATGAATCCAAATAGACCCATACTTACCACCCTGAACAAAACTCAACTCATATAGACCCAAGACTTCAAAATAAAAACAGACACACTAAACCTTATAGTAGAAAGAGTAGGGAATTACCTTGAAATTATTGGCACAGAAGAAGACTTTCTGAAAAGAACACCAATAGGACAGGCAGTAAGGTCAACAATGTGAAAGTGGGGCCTCATGAAACTGAACACCATCATCCAGACAAAGCAGCAGCCTACAGAATGGGAAAAAGTTACCAACTATACATCCAATACAGGGTTAATATCCAAAATATATAGGAAAAAAAAAAGTCCAAGACATCAAAAAATAACCCAATTTAAAAACAAGTTACAAATTTAAACAGCGAATTTTCAAATGAAGAAACTCGTATGGCTGAGAAACAAAGAAATGTTCAGCATTCTTAGTCATCAGGGAAATGCAAATCAAAAACTACTTTGAAATTTACAACTGTCAGAATGGCCAACATCAATAAAAGAAATGACAGCTCATTCTTCGAAGATGTGGAACAAGGGGAAACACTCTTCCATTTTGGAGAGTGCAAACATGTACTGTAGAAATCAGTACAGTGGTTCCTCAGGAAGACAGGAATCAATCTACCTCAAGATCAGCTATATCATCCTTGGACATATACCTAAAGGATGTTTCATGCCACTACAGAAACTCTTGTTCAAATACATTCGTTGCTGCTATATTCATAATAACCAGAAACTGGAAACCACCTGTGTGTCAATCAATTGTTGAAGGAATAAAAAATGAGGTACATTATATTATACAATGGAATACTGCTCCACCTTAAAAAAAAAAAAAAGAAATGAAATTTGTGATAAAATGTAACTAGAAAAAATTCATCCCAAGAGACATAACCCACCCTCCAAAAAAAATGAACATGATATATATTCACTTTTATGTGGATGTTAGCAGTTAAGTTAAGATAATCAAGCTATGGCCTCATAGATAGGTAGAGAGAAAGTTATTAAGGGTGTGGTGAGGAGGGAAAGATATCCCAAAGAAGGGGAATAGAATAAATAATTTAGGATGGGTGGGGCAGGGCATAACTGTAACAACAGGTGGATCAAATGGGGAAGAGACTGGCTGGAAGGGGAGGGCAAGGGGAGGAGATATGAGGGTGGAAGCTAATTGAGAAGTTTTATGAAAACCTAATACTGTAGAAGCTTCTTGAATTATAAGCCTATATGAAGGCGATTTAAATAAAATCAGCAAATGAGGGGAGAGACAGAGGCCCAAATGAGTATCTCTCATCACCAAAAAAAAAAAATTTTTTTCAGTTCAAGGAATGGGTTACATATAATAAAGTTGTTGGCCAAACGAACCCCATAGGAAGCCCCTAAACAACCCAGGTTGTTTGCAAAGGCTATAGGTTGCTCTCCACAAACCGATGGAAGCACCTTATTGCTGTAAACACCACCTACATAATTCACATATCAAGGAGAAGTCAAATCAGTGCTGGCCTAGAGTCCTGGCGCCCCTACTGACTAGTGTCCTTTGTACTGGAAGGTACTCTGCACACTGCCAAAGGAGAAACATAAACCCCAACCCAGCTACAAACCATTCCATTTACATCGGTGTGCTGTCTGCAAGATGTGTAAGTGCAATAGTAGTAGTGGTACAAAGCTTGTGGGATTAACCAACCAATATAAGATTCGATATAAGGCCCACTCAATGCCCAATGATTCTTGGATGACCAAGAGCCTGAGACTAAAAGGCACAGGGACCTATGACAGCACCAAGTACTAACTCTTCTACAAAAGGAACATATTGATAAAAATGACTCCTGACAACATTCTGTTGTACTTCGCCATGATCAGCCATCACCAGAGAAGCTTTCCCCCTGCAAGAAATGGGAATAAGTACAGAAACTCACAGTCAGATGATATGCAGAGTGGGACCTGGGAACACTCAGCCCTAAACAGGATGTCTCCATCAAATCCCTCCCCCCCCACCCCCCCAGAGCAGAGCTCAGGCAAACTCCCAATGAGAAGGCAGAAAGAGAATAAGAACAAGAGGTGATGTGATGCGTGGCACCAAGGAAACATAGCCTTCTAAACATAAGAACTCACCAAGACTGAGGCAGCATGCGCAGGGCCTGTATGGGTCTGTACTAAAGGAGAAATGGGCACATGTCCCATCCTTAACCCACAAGTTATCTCTAATTGATAACTACTTCCAAATGAAAAATTAGCTTTCTCCAAGGAAGTCTCACTATATAATTTATTCATTCATATTACATCTCAATTGTTATCCTATCCCTTGTATTCTCCCATTTCTCCCTCTCTCCTGCTTTCCCCCTACTCCCCTCACCTATGACTGTGATTGAGGGGGACCTCCTACCCCCATAGATGCTCATAGGGTATTAAGTCTCTTCTTGTTAGTCTGCTAAATTATAAATTTTACTTTCATTTTATTGTATTTTTTACCCTACAGGTTTTTAAAATTATTTTATTTTTATACATATACATTTATATTATTACACATATATACAATAGATTACCTATGGTAAGAAGAACCATGACACAATCAGGAACTATATAAATGTTACATACTTAGTGAGTGGCTATTTTTATTTGACAGCCTTGAAAAAGACATCTTTCCTATCTTGGTGCGTCTATATTTCTGAATGTAAGTCAGTCTCCATCACATATGGTCATTATCAACTTAGATCACCTATCTAGACCTAAAAACTCTTAACCTCTAAACAATTAAGCTTCATTGTAAAACTGAACTACCTGGTCTTCAACTCCCTCAGAGACTTGAGAAGGAGTAAAATTCATTACCTGAGTATGCGGGGAGTTCAGGGTAGTAGCTTTCCAAATGAAAAGATGACAGAGACAGTTTTCTACTTGAATAGTCACCTAAAACTCTCTATAATGTTGGAACATCTTCTTCAACCTTCTGGCCCAATATATCTGACAGACATATTATTGAGGCAGGAACTATTGAGGGCTTGCTTACCCTGTCTTGGCAGAGTTTAGCCGTCAACTCTGCCTGCATCCAAGCTTGCCCTTTTTTAGGCAGAATTCTGTCTGTGGTAGAATTGAGGACCTTTTACCCAGTGGCTAATTTGCCACATTTGAAGCCATCTCCATAAGGAAGTTTTTTGATGCTCATCATCTATCTTCTTTGAGGTAGGCTGGGTGTTGCCAGGAGTTAATCTGCCTCATTGTTGATGAATTTTTAAAGTAATAAAAAAAATTTTTAATGCTATATTCTGCATGTCTTTGGGGTTTTTAAAGACCTTGTCTTTCTATAGAGTCATATCTATCTGTTGTACCTAAGATGTATATTCTTGTGATAAAAGTAGACTTGCAATTGACATGATCATGATTTAATCTACTAACCTTTAATTTGTATAACTCATTTCTCCTAAACAGCTTGATAGCTCTTTCAAAGCATTGGAAATGAGCCTTGTATTATAATTGAGTTATATGGGTACAATAACTCATATTAGAATAGAAGTGTCTGTGTGTGTGTGTGTGTGTGTGTGTGTGTGTGTGTGTGTGTGTGTGTGTGTATTATCTACAGGGTTTTTTGTTTTCATGGAATTCCTGGGTGTATGAACAAGTGAGTGTCTGTGTCTACATCTGTTTCTTGTGCCTTTTATTAGACTCTTTTCCTTTTGTTTGTTTGCTTTGCTCCATTCTGATTTATTTGATTTTGTTTTATTTGTTATCTCATACATTATTTTATTATTATCCCTTAGATGCCTGTTTGTTTCCTAACAAAAGACATAAAGGGGGTAGATCCAGACATTAGTGGGCATGGGAGGAACTGGGAGGAGAGGAGAGAGAAGACCATAATCAGAATATATTGTATGGGGGGGGACCTATTTTCAATTTTAAAAAATTATAACATTTCTTGAAAACATTGTTCAAATGGGTCCATGGCAAGGCTGAACTCCTAACAAATATTTAAGTACTTCAAGGGACTGGAGGAACACTAATCAACTCCCTACATGTTTTAATTTAATTAATGTATCCATTTCTCTGTATGCTGTTATAGAAATCAATACAATGTTCAAACCAGTGCGTGGTTTTTGGCAGTCATCACATTTCCCAAATAGAGTAAGCAGAGAACACTCACCAAAGCACCAAAGCACCAAAGCAAAGCATGCTGCCTCTGTCTTGTCCCAGAGAAACTCTGGTTATGTGTTTTGGAATAATAAAAGCAGAGAAAACATTTTTTTAAATTCATCTAACAAAGATCAAGCCTTCTTTCTGGAAGATGTTTTCTTTCCTATCAACAGGTGTGGGTATTTTTTGTTTTTAGTGAATAATTTAAGCTGTATGGAATCTCTAAGCCCCAGTTTGGGTACAGGGCAATTTTTCTAAAATTAGCCACATTTTCTGAATGTTAAATATTTTACACAAGAAATAGCAATAAAAATGTAGGCAAACACCAGGATTTTTTTCTCAATTAATCTCAGTTAATTTTTTCCTACAAATTCACTTTTAAAGTACCTCATTTGTAAATTTTCCCCATTCTGTAAGAGTGTATAATTCTAAGTACAAAGAGGCAAAACAACAAAGTGTGATTTATCTTCACTAAAGTGCCACCATGACACAGTACTACTTTGTCTAAATTAAGCAGTTATGACATAACAGCTGAAGAATTCTTCCATGAAATAGTCATGCACTCCTGCTGTTCTGTGACTCTAGAAATAATTTCGGAGGCACACAAAGCACATTGTTCTGAATTTCTCAAGAAAAACAACTGACACAAATAAATTGTAAAAGAATGTTATATACCCTGCAAGAATGAATGTCTTAAAAAAGTAGATTCCTAGTTGGGGAAGCTGTTAGTTTAATTCGATTTAAAGTAAGCATGCTTTTAAGTACTTGTTTTTACTGACAAGCAACGTAGAAAACAGCTAACATTATATATATTAACAGAGTCCTTTATAGTGATCTAACTTCATTATTTGCTGGAAGAGGAAATTTTAGTTTAGAGACAGTGCTTACGTGGGAAAAAATGACATCACTTTTGAACTAAAAAGCATGAAGTAAGGTTTTTTAAAAAGACAGAAAAGAAAAGGGGGGGGAGCTCTCAATATAAACGTGACGTCCTTTTCATATCTATTCTACCTGTGAATCTAATAAAAATCTTCCCGATAATCTTAAAACAATTTTTGAAATGAGTTAAAAGCCAGTGTTTAAGGCAAAATGTACCTGTCTTCCTTTTATTAACTACTGGAAAATGAAATTCAATGTTTAGAAGCGCACCCAGATCAAAACGGTAAGCGTGCTCTGGGTTTTGAAAGGTGAGTATGTAACTCCCCCATATCTGACCGATGCTGCTAGCTCCCACAGCAGTGCGCTCTAATGTCACCGTGGCATCTACTTCACATGGGATTCCATTGAAGCAGCTGGGAAGTCTCACTGACCGCGGCCCCCATTGACTAATATATTTGAATATTTGGTCTCCAGTAGATGAAACTGTTTGGAGAAGAAGAAAGAACGAAGAACGTGTGGCTTTGAGGGGGAAGGTCCATCACTGGGGGTAGGCTTACGGGTTTCAAACGTTCTCTCTCCCTCCCTCCCCTCTCCTCCCTCCTCTCGCCTCCACTCCCTTCCCCCCCCCCTCTCTCTCCTCTCTCTCTCTCTCTCTCTGCCTCATGATTGTTGTTTCAACATTTGTGAATGCTCATCTCAGCTCCAGCCTCAGCACCACGCCTGCCTGCCTGCTTCCGCCATGCTCCCTATCATGATGGCCAAGGACTCACTCTCTGCAGCTGTGAACAAGGCCCCAGTTAATGCTTGCTTTTATAAATCATGGCGCCCTTTCAGAACAACAGAAAAGTGGTTAAGACTTTTATGGATCTGTTGCTGAATTCATACTGAAGACCCCAAAAGAGCCCTACAGGTTAAGACTGAAGCATCTCTTTTTCAATGGTGATATGTATGTTAGGATTCATGGATCCTCAAAGAAGCCTTCTGTGTGCATTAGCTGTCAGCCAGAGATCAAGCCTGCCACAGGGAGTACAAAAGTAGCCAATTGCCATTAGTGGCTAAATGAGGTATATTTGTCCTTTGCCTTCTATATTGGTTCATGTTACCTGATGATACTAAAAGATGACAGAATGCCCTACCTCACATTATGCCACTTTGACATCAGAATTCATTTGTGAACAAATACACAGGAAGAGAAAGGGAAGTGGGAGGGAGGGAGGGAGGGAAGGAGGGAGGGAGGGAGGGAGGGAGGGTGATTGCAGGCATAGGGACAGAGCAAGCACAGGTACAAAAGGAGCTCCCTATTTTTTTTCCTTAAGAGCAAGAAGTTAAGTCTACCAAGAGGAGAGTGACATTCAAGAAGGTGAGATGGAGTCCTAGAGGATTCTGAGCAAACAGCTCTTGATGAAATTACCCTCAGCTGTCTTTGTCCATGCCACATAGTTGCTTTTTTCACACACTTTGTTCAGCTTAGGCTAAAGCATTTAGATTTTGTCACTTTGTTGGGCCTTTATGTCCTTATGATGGCTCCAATATCCCATGTCACATAAAACTTACACTAAATAAATTTGTCTTCTTTTATTCTGCTAATATGTTTAATGTCAGTTTAACTCTCAAGCCCAGGTGAAATTCCCTAAGAAATTAAAGGCAAAATCTTACCTTTGCCTTACCTACATTAAAAAAAAAACTTATATTCTAATTTTTACAACCTCCTATGAAATTGTCTTAACTATCATATCTTATATTTCATGTCATTATTATTTCTTATTTGCTACAGTTTAATTTAAGGTAAAGATAACAGCTAATGATTTCTAGTCTTTGCTCCAAATATTATTTCATTTTCTCCTTAATTTTGTTTTGTTTTATTTACTTTAGGTATGTCAAACAGAAAACAGAGGGACATCAGATAGTAACAATGTTTTTCAGTCTAGTCATGATAAAGAAAGTCTTTTCCTTTAATCCACACAGACAAATTTTTATGAAATATGAGACAATCTAATCTCTCAAAAGTGAAGGCCAATGTGTGTAAAAGGCAAGCCAAAATGCCATCACTAAATTTAACAAACATAATATTACTTCAAAGCAGTCTTAAATATTTGTAAATATTTCTGTTTTTAAACCAGTGCCTTTTTCAGAATTTGATATATATTTTGTTTGGCTCTTTCTCTACAGCTGACGCTTCATCAGAAAGTCTCCTTCTCCTGTTTCTAGAATATATTCTCCAAGTTATCTATAATTACTTCACATATCACACACACACACACACACACACACACACACACACACACACATACACACACACGAGTTCATGCACGTACAAACACACACAGTCACTCACACACACACTAGCTAGTTATCGCAAATGTATTTTACTTTAAAATATAAAAATAGGGCATAGGACTGACCCATATGTAGCTTTTTGTGATAAAAAAAAAAGCACCAGTGAAAGTTATTAGCCACTAAGGATGTGCCCACATGTTTATTTGATGCTTACTTGCTGGATCATCCATAAAAGTATAAATCATCAATTCTAGTTTTCAAGGTCCCCATTAAGGACACTTTTCCATGACCTTAAGCATAAGCCTCCTATTTGAAATTTCTCCAAGCCTTCTAAGAATATTCTATACTCTCTGCCTCACCTTCGAAAAAGCAGACCAGTTTGCCACTGTAGTAAATTACAGCTCATTCTCTGCTTATTCTCTCTGTAAATGCATTGCCTCTCATGTCACCCAAAGGAACAGTGCACATGAGTACTGGTGCCATGACGGCTTCTAAATCCATATTTACAGCCATGACCTCCCTCCTGGGTTCCAGAGCTTTGTAACAGCAGCCTTCTAGCTGCATCCATCATGCCACACACGGATATTTCACCTCCAGAAACAGGCAGTTATGTTTCTAAACAGAATAGATTTGTTCCCTTCTTTCTTCATTTATCAAAAGCTCTTCTCTGTGTTCAATAATCTAATCTAGATACATGGGGACTCTGTGAATACCCTCCATCACCACCAGTCAATACAAAGGTTAAGTATGATAATTAACCTTTATATTGACTCCCCCCCCCCAATCCCTCCTTTTCTTTATCTCCATCCTCACAACTGTTTCTGTTTTGGGTCTTGGCCTGAACTGTTGTACCCTGGGCTACTGATTGTCTACGAGCTCTCAACACTTCCAAATTTCCATCCCATGGACTCCAGGTTGGTCCGTTTCCAAAACTAGTGAGATTGTTTACATGAGACCAACCTGAGTATTAAGTATGTGGCTCTCAGAAGAAACCCACTGAGTCTGTTACCTAATAAGTCACAAGCAAAAGAAAGTGGGACTGAGGAGACGGCTTAGTGGATAAGAATGCTTGGTGGACAGGCATGGGGACCTGAACCCAGATCTTAGATCGGGGTGATGTGTGGGCATACCTACAACTCCAGTAATCACAAGGGCTAAGATAAAAGGACCACTGTGAGTTGATGGTTGCCAGCCTAGCTCTGGGTCCTGTTTCAGATGAACAAAGAGGAGAGTAAAAGAGGATGCCTGATGCTCTACCCTGCCTCTCTTCATACATCTGTTCATACATCACAAATTTTGTTTTGTTTTTTGAGACAGGGTTTCTCACTTTGTAGACCAGGCTGGCCTCGAACTCACAGTGATCCGTCTGCCTCTACCTCCAGAGTGATGGGATTAATGGCGTGCTCCACCATGCCCGGCCGTATTACAAACTCTTAACGCCACATTTACACACAACATACACACAACAAACAAATAGAGGAAAATCCAACAATTTTTTCTCTCATTACAGGGCAGAGTATGGATGTTAGTACACAGACACCCCTAAAAGACCTGATGACCGTGACGAAACGGGAAAATTCCAGTGGCTCTTATTTACTGGGGGTGATCTGGTCTTGAAGCGCCTCTCTGTAAGGGTCACCAAATATTAGGATGTAGGCAGCAAGGCTGTAAGATGAAATAGAAATCACGCCACGCTGCAGATCCATGTAAGAGGATTTATTAAGGGGGAAGGATATAAAGATAGTCTCTGGAGACACACGAGGGAAGAAGAGGCAAGGCGTGGGAGGAATCCCCTTTATAAGTCAGTCTAGCATGAGCAGAAAGCACACACGTGGCTTGGGGGACTTGAATCCTGACGGCTAGAGGTGACATGTTTCCCATGACGGGCTTCCGGGCTGGCTTTGGTGTTGCCTGTTTTCCCACGGTCATCAGGGCCTTTAGGGGTGGCTGTTTTGCTGCCTGTTTACTAACATTGGGAAAGATACAAAGCAGAGGATCACGGCAGTCTGCCATTCGGAATAGAAATGTCCATGGCCTAAGCTGCCCTTAAATAAACCTACTTAGTGTAGCCAGGAACCATGGGAATGAAAACAGTGGAAACATCGGAATTTCTAATGGAGTATTTCAAGAGTCAACTGTTCAGCATTTTCTCTAAGTTCTATTGTCCTTATAAAATCTGACAGGGATAAAGAAATCCTAGCAGAAGAGTGGAAAGCCGCTGAATGCCAATGTTCTCTTTCTTTCTGGGCAGTGTATTTAGGAGTGGTTAAGGAGGAAAAAAAATCATCAGCTTTGACTTTTAAATTTGTTTCTTTAATGGAACAAGGAGAAAAATTCGTCTGTTATTCAGGAAAGATTTGTTGCACATCAACTGTGATGGTGACATGTGCCGTAAATATCACTGAAGTCTCTCTGACACCCCCCACCCAAACCCATTGGCTGCCTGACCGGTGCCTGTGATCTCCATCAAAAGAATTGAGATGTGAGACACACAGTGTAGTGTGGAGGATAGTCAGGGTATATTACAGAGCAAAGTGGACAAGCCTCAAAGAATGAGGGGGGGCGGGGGAGGAAGCCAGGAGACTACTGCAGAGCAGAATACAGTCATGGTGCGAGAAAAACCGGAGAGACTGTTGTGTTGACTTTTTAACACACCTCAGTTATTTCTAAGTGTCTGGGACAGACAGCTTTCCTGAAGTGTGTGTTTTTTATCCTGGTGATTGATTGGCCTGTTAGGACTGGTTCTTCCTTGAGGGGACAGTAACGTTGCTTGTTATAAGAAAGCCCCCTGCTGTAGAGTATTCCCACACAAGTTAGGGCTCTAGGAATCAAGTTTATTTTTTTTCCTTTTTTTATTAATTTATTCTTGTTACATCTCAATGGTTATCCCATCCCTTGTATCCTCCTATTCTTCCCTCCCTCCCATTTTCCCCTTATTCCCCTCCCCTATGACTGTTCCTGAGGGGGATTACCTCCCCCTGTATATGCTCATAGTGTATCAAGTCTCTTCTTGGTAACCTGCTGTCCTTCCTCTGAGTGCCACCAGGTCTCCCCCTCTGGGGGATATGGTCAAAGGTGAGGCACCAGAGTATGTGAGAAAGTCATATCCCACTCTCCACTCTACTGTGGAGAATAGTCTGACCATTGGCTAGAACTTTAGAGGCTTAAAGTTTTACGGTCTGAATCAAGTTTAGATAGTTATTGGTAATGGCTTGGGGACAGCTCAGGGTGCCATGCTTGCTCTCAGGGCCAGAGACATGATTCAGGTCTAGTACCTATGTCGAGTTATTAGAGTCTTGCAGTTCCAAGTCTTAGTTCTGTAACTGCTAATTGAGAGAGGGGTCTAGCCTTGGTGCCCTCTAATCTTGCTAACATCTAACCAGCTACCTAACGGAAAATTGAAAAACATTAATGTCGCAACCTCGGTCTTCAGGAAGCCTCTGTTGCCTTAGTGAAACTATGTAAAAATGTAATTTGCATAGCAGATACTTCTTTGGCAATTATAGGCATTATCTTGGGAAATATATATTATAAATATACAATATATATAAATATATAATATATATTTATTTCTGTTTTATAATAATTCTAAGAAATAGATTCTGTATTATCCCTATTTCACTGAGGTAAAAAACAAAGCATGGAGAGGTTGCCAGCGTGCACAAACTCATACAGCTACTAACAAAACCCAAACCCAAACACAGATGTTCTGGTTCCACAGTCCCAGTCTACTGTAAACAGGAAGTTGAAAGATAGCAATGTTTTCATGTCATAAGAATTCAGTAAGGATATGTCTAAGTCAGGTTAATTATAGAAGAATGGAGAAATTCTTTTAGTAATAATAGAAGCAATATGCACCACATGTCTACACTAAGAATATGAAGATCCATATCTGGATTGTTTACTGTATACTAAATAACTGTACTGACCCAATTCAACCTCACAGAACTCCTTGAGCACAGCTCAGTAACTACCTTGATATCTTTCCTTTCTCTTTCTCTTTTTTATTTTTATTTTTTCATGTGGGTCTTATGTAGCCAAATCTAGCCTTCGAGTCACTTTGCAGCTGAGGAGGACCTTGAAGTCAGGATCCTTCTGGCTCTGCCTCCTAAGTACTGGAATGACATGTATGTCCTACCATGACTGTCCTCTGGTTTTCAATTAAGCAAGGCGAGGAGTTGTTAACTCATGCAAGCTAAAATAATGTCTAAAGCGTCTGGGTTTGCTCTTAAACACTGAGTAGAGCTATGTAGAGCACTAAGCAAATGCTGGGGAGTACAGGCAAAGACTACCTGTGCAAGGACATGTATCAAGGCTGAAAGGATCCCGCGCCTCAGGGAAATGCAAACATTCGCATCGTGTAAAGTGCTAAGGGGCAAGAGAGAGCAGGAGTCTATCGATGCAGACACTGGAGGGACCAGTGAGTGACAGTTTGATTTCTGCCTCTGAAGGGCTGGTAGGTAGCAAAGGTATATATGGTCAGGCTTTCATTTTAACTTAAAACTAAACTTAGTTTGGTTATCACAATGGCATTAATGCTGTGAGGGAAAAGGGGGGAGGAGAGAGGAAGCAAAAAAAAAAAGAAAAGAAAAGAAAAGAAAATAAGTGGACTTTATACAACATTTTCTTCTGCTTTCTTGCTTAAGAATTCACACTGCCACCCATCTGTGGTCACTCTATTCGCATCAGCCATCTGTGACTGGTGTGACTGGTCTCTTCATACCACCCAGGTGTGACCAGTCTCTTCACCTGCATATCTGTAACACCAGAGTCTACTGAACATTAGTCACACTGTCAGTACTGGGCTCTTTTCAACTTTTGTATCTCAGAAACTGGCCCTCCCATAGGTTCTGTGGGGTGTGTGTGTGTGTGTGTGTGTGTGTGTGTGTGTGTGTGTGTGTGTGCACGCGCGCGCGGGTGTGCGTGTGCGTGTGTTAAGAACATCAAATAAAGAGTACCTACTTTGTCCTCACACAGACCAGCTGGCTTGTCTCTATAATAACAAACCAACTTTCATTTAAAGAATTTTCACTAACTCCTCATGTTTTATGTTATATTTAATGGTAATTTTCAGCTACCACACAGTAGTTCATGTATGTAGTGAGGGATATTAACTAATGGTTAAAACATTATTAGTAAACAAATTAAAAACAACAACAAAAATTTGAAATGATGATTATGGGAAGGAAACAAGAGTTCCTTTTTATTGTCATAACAAGAAGCCAGAGAAAAGAGGATCAAGAGAAGACTAAAGAACAGAGGCTCAGCCCAGCTTCCTGCTCTCTCTGCACACACCAGCGCCTTCCTTTATGATCACTGTGTGTTCATCTTCAGGCATTCAGTGGGTATACTGGGAAGGCAGGGCTTCCCAACAAGATCCTGGTCTAGACTTCTTTGTGTGGTGCTGGGACTGAGTCCACTGCCTCACACATGCTAGGCAAAGTACTCTACTGAGCTACAGTATAAGCCCCATCCTCCAGTCCTTATGGTTCATCATCTAGAACCAGTTTCAAGAGGGCAAAGAAGTGCCCAAATTACCTAGATTATGTTTTGAAATAAGTTTACTGACTGCTGAAAGAGTAAGAGAGAAAGAGAGAAACAGAGATATAGACAGAGACAGAGAGACAGAGAGAAATAGATATTAAGTAAGTTAAATTTCTGCAAGGTGTGCCAGCATCAAAGACACACAACATTTGCAGAATGAATGACAGATAAGAGTATATGAAGATGCATTATGGAACCATGCTGGCAAATAGCAGGAGGCAGTGTCACATGCAGCCTCATTTCCAATAGTAGACATGAACATGCCCACTGCATGTGGCAAGCAGCATACTGGCAAAGCTTGAATAAAAAACAATACTACACATTGAAGAAAGAAAGTACTTAATATATCCAAAATTATGGGTACTAAAATAAATGGCATAGACACATACGACACAAAGTTGTATAAAAAGCTTAAGGAACTACCGTATTTTAAATTAAGCCTACATTGATACTTCCTGTGTTATCGTATGTAAGTATACGTAGATGGCCCCTTCAACAAGGGGCCAGTAGGAAGAAAATGAAAGTTTCCAGTGTCCTGTTCCATAAGTAGTATTAACCTCTATTGCAACGGCAGAGAATTGTGTACACCATCACTGTATCCTCTTATTGTTGCCTCTGGATTAGAATAATTATATTAACAGCTATGATTCCAAGGCAGGTGGTGAATTAGGTGGGCTTTATCAATTTAATACTCTGTTTTAACTAGTTCTTATCATGTCTATTCTTAGCAGTTGCTTGGAGATTTTTATCAAATGCTAAAGGAAAAGAGATAACATACTTAATTCCTGGGACCATGCAGGGGACAAAAGACATTGTTTTTTTTTTAGTTCTTTGATGTCTCTTTTAGGAGATGAGCTACACTTTCACATAGAGAAAACATGCAGAAATATCATATCGATTTTCTTAAAGTTATGGTGCATAAAGTGACCTAATTGTCAGCAGGGTCTCTCCTATGCTAAACAGCTATTTAAAGTCGAATTTATCGCTACAAGTGTATTCTGAGCCAGGGGATCTTAAGAAAGTTTTGTGTTGGAGATAACAGCAAACTTGCTTTTCCAGATTTTACCCCCATGGAAAAGCCTAGCCAGTCCCTCTAATTCGGAGTCTATTAAAGCTCTCCTAACTGAAACATTGGCTTAATTAGCTTTATGGTAACTAAAATGGAAACAGAAACTAATTATTTCCAGAGATGCCTAAATTCACACAGTCTATTGGGTTTAGGTTCCTAGTTAGAGTGATCTTTATATCCAGAAAGAATGCTTTGTTGCATTTAAAGGAAATATGTTGAAATTTACTGTCCCCGCAATATCATATGAATCAGAATTTAGTGATCTTGGGTATAACTAAATTAACTTATGAAAAGATAAAATTTCTTTTTTAAAAAAGCTCTTAACTTCTACATTGTAGAACTGTATTCTATCTATGTACAAATATTCCTTTTAGTGGTTATAACCACCAGTTATGTAAAGAATAAGTACAGGAAAGATGAACATACCTATTGATTTTCTGGTCTCGAGAGCCTCTAAGGCCTCCCCAAATAATAAACATGGTGGAAGAAATGGTGGCAATTGAAGAATGGAGGATCGATTCCAGCATCGTTATAAGGAAAACTTGCCACCATTAAGAATGTCCAAGTTAAACACGAATTAGTGCATCATTTTTTATTAGAAGGATACGAAGACTTGGAAATGAACTTAATGTTGCCACAATCCAAGGACACCTATTTCCTTATGCAGCTGCGAAATTCACATTTTTACTTATCATCTTAGATGACAGCTCACTGGCTCAGGCCTATGGAATAATCCCTATGCCTTCATTGAGTAAGAATGAAGACACTTCAAGGACATAAATGATGGGTCTGAAAAGAAAATGAATTGTAAGAGAGTAGAGAGGCACCTTTATGACTGGCTAGAATCTCTATGCACAACAATGAAAAGGCAGGGAGAGAGAGACACCCAAGGTTTGAAAACTGCATGACCCTGCACGACCCAGGAAAGAACTCTTACAGATGGGGAATTTGGGACAGGGAATAGCTTGGCAGTACAAGTCAAGAATAAATCACTCCACTAGATGATGGTACGATGACCCAATCAAAATGTGTGTAGGTTTTATTGCTGCAACAAGGCTGCAAACTTACTGAAAAGTCCAGGTTTTTTGCCCTACCTCTCATTCTGACCTCTGCTAACGCCGACTGTTCACAGAGCAGAATTCAAGCCACTATTGAGCTGAATCAATCATGTTTTATATCGTGTATTGGTTTCTCTTTTAATCCACCTAGCCAGAGCCTCAGTGTGCAGACTGGCCTGAGAAAGGCCCTGGAAACCTGAGCTGGCCTTCTCTGGTCTCTAGGATACTATTCTGAAAACTGCAGTTTCCATGGCTGAAATGAGTTAATTTCTTGCCAAATAGAAAGAAATGTGTTCTCTTCATGCCAACAGATTAATTTAAATGCTTACAGCAAAAGCCACTGAGCCCATTCAATCAGATTATATTTGACCAACATTGTAATTTCATCAGAAGATGCTGTAAACAAAAGTATAAGCAAGACTCCTATTAGACGTAACTGGAGAGATGCACAAAGAAGGAACTGAGATCATTGCAGAAAATGTTTCAGAATATAAGGCTTATGTTGGCTTATAAAATGGATGCTTCAGATTTTAGGCAGATAGTAGTTATCATCGGGCATGCCTGATTGATGTACAAATATGATATAAGTCAAAATAAATTGTAATCTATGCAGTGGTCAGCATGTAAGAAGTGCTTGGAATTTAATGTCATACATTTATCTGTTCCACAAATCCAGACAACACAAAGTTTGCTGTTTGGTAAAGGGATATTTAGAAACAAAAACAAAAACAAAACTAGATAAATGTGTGTGTTGACAAATTATAAAAGCATTAGAGTTAAAAGCCAACTTAGCCCCTTAGTTGGGACCCAAAAGAGTGTGTATCAAGGTACAGTCCTGGATTATCAAGAACACTAACATTCATACTAACAGACAATTTGGCTTCAGACACATAATTAGTAAATTTTAGACTAAAATTTGAAAAGTGTGCAGAATTAACCATATAAATTCTAGAGCAGGAAGTGAGCATCACTGAAGTACCATGCCAGTCACAGGAATGTGGAGGACTCAAGGTGAGAAGGAAATGGTGTGTTTGAAAAAGTTCTGGAATACCAAAGTAGTTCACCAGGGGAAACAGGGAACAAGGCACTAAAGAGATGATGAAGATCATGTGTGGTTTTATAGCTCACCTCAAAGATTCTGGTCATTATCTTGAGAACAATGGGAAATGCTTGAATGTTTTTTAAGGAATAAAGAATCATTACCAGATTTGCTTCCATAAAAGCACTACTCTAGTTGCAGAGTGGAAAATATGTGCATTGGAGGGTAACTAAATGGATGCAGTTAGAGAGCTATTGCGAGCTGGAGATGAAGGTAGCTAAGACAACGGTAATGTTATGGGAATAGAGAGACGTGAATGAATTTGGAAACTAATAAGCAAAATTGCATTGCTAGGATATAGCCGACACCATTTTCAACAACTACAATAAACACGAATAAGGTAACTTCTTTTGAGTTTGGATTTTAGTTGTCAGAGACTATAAACAAATATAAACAATAACATAACAAGTATTTACAAAAACAAGATAGAAAAGTAGCAATGTGGCCAAAAATAACAGATGGTTGAGCTGTCCTGTTAGAGAGATGTGAGGAAGTTTCTGTAAAGAAGCAGGGTTTGAAATAAGAGATAAACAAAGAATGACTATCTTGCTACACAAAGTGTTGCATCAAGAATAAATCAGTGCACTGCAGGATGGCAGGATGGCAAAAAGCCCAAAACAAAAACACGGTATAAATTTTATTTTATTGTCCTACCAAAACTAGAAACTTACTGAAAATCCTTGTTCTTACCACACCTTTTAATCTGACTTCCGCTAATGCCAAGTTTTCAGAGTAGACTTGGAACCATGTTTCCTGCAGTGAGTCAATATTGTTCTAGTCCATGCAGTTGAATATATTGATTACACTCTATTGAAAACTGGAAAGAGGAAGTCTTCCCCAGGAGGTGTGCACACACACAAAATACCTACTCACCCCACATAGGGAAAAAAATGACAGACAAAAACCAGCATTCCACCAGTGTTCAACCTGATGAACCATTGAATTCATGGGACCCGCTTAGAGGAGCACAGATAAGTAGCTACTTTACAGGAGCTTCCGTGACCCCCTCAAAACAGCTGCATCCAAAATATCTTATACCCCCATGCCTGGTGATTTTTGCAGGCCTGCACAGCTGGAGTCTTCTATCTTCAGTTAACCTGCCACACTCTAGAGCCTTCTGAGACCATAAGACCAATTACAACAGGGTAGAGTCGTTCAGCATGCGGTGTGGTGAAGGAGGGAGTGACTATCAAATCTCAGGTAACTTCTATGAGGAAGCATGAGAGTAGTCAAGCCGCCCTAATTAAGATGATGGCGTGGCTGTTGTGCTCTACAGCAGACACAGAGAGAAGGCATTCCAGGCAGACGGAGGAACCATTGCAGAAGTCACATAAGAATAGCTATCCTGGCTTATCCAAAGGATGACAAGAGGGGCACTGTAGGTAGAGCCAAGCCCAGGACTGGGCTGAGTGAGGGGTAGACAAAGGTGTGTTTATTGCAATGAGAAACTTAGAAGCAACAAGTTTGGGACAGAAGGCCATGGGTATAGTTTTAGACATGTTGAGTTTCAGGCATATTTAAAACATCTAAAATGAAACTTTTTAACTAAGCACAATATGGATGTACAAAATTGGAGCTAAGCAAAACCCAAGATAAAAATACCAACTTTGGAGTCCATATTATACAGCTGGTTGCTTAAACTATGGATGTGGATGAAATAGCTCTAAGAAGGCTATACAGAAATTGGAGGAACAAAGCATGGAGTTTCAGAAATTTTCAGCCCTCAGTAGCCACAGAGAGGGAAATGAGCCTTCAAGGAGCAGTGTAGCCCAGATGGTAAGTGGGAAAGCCACACAGCTGTTTCAGAAGTCAGTGGCCAGAGCATTTCAAGAAGAGTGGCCAATGGCATCAGTGGACTGAGGAGAAAAGCACATACAAATGGATATATTGATAAGAACTGCAAAACCAATGAAAGTACTGTTAAACAGTCAGTTCTGCTGGAGATTAAGAGAAAGCCAGATTAAAGGAGAAGAGGGAACAAAAAAACATAGAAACTGATGGAACACTGCTACATGGGATCAGTTTTCTGAGGATTTCCAATCTGAGGATAAGTTTTTGGTTGATTGGTTCGTTGGTTGGTTGGTTAATTTGTTTGTTTTTTAAAGGATGTATTAGATGAGAAATTGACTCTGAGATGAGATTTTGGGGCTGATTTAGTTGGCTTTCTGATTTCTTCCTGAAGAGAACTCATTTTTCTCAATGTTAAATTCTTTTCATTGTTATTTTACTTAAACATAGGCAAATATAAAGCCCTACAAATTTTTTGGTTGTTAAAGAATTATAAAGTGAAATTGACAAGTAAATATAAATTAACAATAAAAATGACACAATTGGGACTGGTCACACTAGTTAGAGAGAAGGAGAAAGGTCTTCCTGAAGCCCCATTAGATCTTCGTAGCCTGGAAGGCCACTGTCTCTGGTTAACCTGTTGATTGGAGTTCAGCATTGTCAGAAAACTCATGGTTGGTGGGACCTGTATCAATTGAAGACAAAATTTAAGTCTGTCTGGACATTGGGAAGAATGTCAAGCTATAAGGCTGGAGAAATCAAAGTAGCAGCTCTCACTGAAATCAAATAAGGCCCATTTCAGTCTGGCTATTGACTAATAATCTCATAATTTCTTACAGCAGTAGTATACAAAATCCAGGAGGCAATAATTTACATATCCCAAATTCCTATTTGTCTTCATCAAAATGAATGCAACTTTAAATAAAATCTATTCAATCAATGTGTAATGTTAAATTAGTTCACAAAGAAATATAAAACAATATAACCATATATGTTCATTTTGAATTTTTGTCTTATTTTTTGACAATTAAGCATTATAGAATAAAACATGAGAGCAAAAAAAAAAAAAAAAGAACTCTAAATGTGTTTCAGCCAAAAGATTTCACCAAATAATGGACAAAAAAAAAACCCCAATCCATTCAGAGATTTGTATATCTTCATGGTTTTATGTTTAGAATTTTAATTATATTATAATCTTAAAGTTAAAAGAAATTATTAAAAATAAAAATATAAGGAAAATTGCATCCAGTTGACTCCCAACATTAAATGATCAACTTTAAAAGTAAATGTACTATACCTAAAATACTATTAAGATACCTAAATTCTTGATTTTTTTGAAATATTTATCCTTCGTGTATATGTACCACAGTTTCTTTATCCATTCTTCTATTGAGGGACACTTCGGCTGTTTCCATGTTCTGGCTATTATGAATAAGGCTGCTATGAACATGGTTGAGCAAATTTTCTTGTTGTGTGCTGGAGCATCTTCTGGATATATTCCAAGGAGTGGAATAGCTGGGTCTTGAGGAAGCCCTATTCCCAGTTTTCTGAGATAGCACCAGATAGATTTCCAAAGTGGTTGTACTAGTTTGCATTCCCACCAGCAATGAAGGAGTGTTCCTCTCTCCCCACATCCTCGCCAGCATGTGGTGTCGTTTGAATTTTTGATCTTAGCCATTCTGATGGGTGTAAGATGGAATCTCAGAGTTGTTTTGATTTGCATTTCCCTGATGATTAAGGAGGTTGAGCATTTATTTAAGTGTTTCTCAGCCATTTGATATTCCTCTGTTGAGAATTCTCTGTTTAGTTCCATGCCCCATTTCTCGATTGGGTTATTTGGTTTGGTGGTATTTAATTTCTTGAGTTCTTTATATATTTTGGATATTAGACCTTTGTCAGATGTGGAGTTGGTGAAGATCTTTTCCCAGTCTGTAGACTGTCGTACATATACACTATGGAATACTATTCAGCTATTAAAAACAAGGAATTCCCGAAATTTGTGGATAAATGGATTGAGCTAGAAATGATCATAATTAGTGAGTTAACCCAGAAGCAGAAAGACTCAAATGGTATATACTCACTTATATCTGCATATTAGCCCAAGGGGCATGTCCCACGAAAGCCTTCACTTACCAGGAAACTGAGACAGAGGAGAGGACATTCTAGTGGGATTCTAGATGAGAGAATCATGGGAGAAAGGCAAAGTAGAAGGACCCAGAGGGTCCTAGAAGCCTACAAGTAGAACATTATGATAGGCAGATTTGGGCCCAGGGGTCCCACTCAAACTAAGGCACCAGCCAAGGACAATACAGGCGGTAAACCTTAAACCCCTACCCAGATCTAGCCAATGGATGGAACACTCTCCACAGTAGAGTGGAGAGTGGGATATTACTTTCTCACATACTCTGGTGCCTCACCTTTGACCATGTCCCCTGGAGGGGGAGACCTGATGGCACTCAGAGGAAGGACAGCAGGTTACCAAGAGGAGACTTGATACCCTATGAACATATACAGGGGGAGGTAATCCCCCTCAGGAACAGTCATAGGGGAGGGGAGTAAGGGGAAAATGGGAGGGAGGGAAGAATGGGAGGATACAAGGGAGGGGATAACCATTGAGATGTAACAAGAATAAATTAATAAAAAAAAGAAAAAAGAAAAGAAATATTTATCCTTCATTTTTAGTTATATGTATGTCTGTATGTGGTTATATGGACATGAGTTCAGGCGTCCCTAGAAACCAAAGCTAAGACACCCCCAGAGTTAGAGTTACAGGCAGTTGCTATCTGCTGAGATGAGTGTAGGTACTAAATGCCCTGTAAGAGGGTACTTTATCTGAAGCACTGAGCATCTCTCCAGTCCCTCTAAATCTTAGCTTGAAGGAAAAGAAGTCTGTCTTCATCATGTTACTTCCATAAGCAAAGATATTACTTAATAATAGCACAATAACTTTTTTATTTCCTTTCTTGCAAAGAAAAGAGTAAAATTGCAACCAACACAAAATATTTTTACTAATAACTGACCAGGAATTTGAATTTCATAGTAAATACAATGAAAATCTTCTGTTTCACCAGCCGACAGTCATCATCTGATAAGGTGTAGGTTGAATGGACAATTAAAGATGAACTCAAGGCCCAGTCATGATGTGGTGTCTCCTACATACCAGACAAGGTTTTAAAGGACAATCATGGGCCATATGTATAACATAGCATTGTAAGTCATGAAACATAAGCCATGAAACACAAGCAATGATTTACAATATGATTTCTCTACCCACAGAAACATGTCATTGATGTCCCTTGAGGATACTTTATAATATAGTATGATTCTATTGAGTTAGAACACAGAAAGAAATTCTGTGGCTTGAAAATAAAGAAATAAGAACAAAGGAGAATCAATCGCAAACATGTGACCCAAAGACAGCAAAGAACATTCCAAGGGCTCTTGTCTAAAACGCTCAGGGATTATACGCACGGGCACACGCATACACACACACACACACACACACACACACACACACACACTCACACATTTGTCAGCTTGTTAATGAAGGTGGGGCCTGATTAACATAGACTGTTCCATGGGTGGTTCCCACTGATTAGGATAATGCAGAATGCCAGAGATGCAACTGGATAATTAACCAATGACAGATAACAGCTAGTAGGTAAGGAATTACCTTTGGAAAAAAAAAAGAATCCAAAAAATGACATATTCATAGATGGGAATAAGCTCTGGATTAGCCAGAAGAAAAGACGATTGAGTAGTTCTGCTCACTGGGACTTTAGAAGGGTAAGATTTGTCACTAGGATCAGAAAAAAAAAGTTTGTTCTGATTTCTGATTCTCCTTTTCAGACTGAATAAGTCTGGTTTCCTAAAATGTAGCTGAGATAAATATAAGCACAAAAGAGACATAAAGGGGTTAGACACAGAAATAGAGCCTACATATTTATTTAAACTTTGTGGAAGTAAACACTTAGGGAGATATTTATCCTCAGAGTGCTCACACACAAACTATTCGTCAGCTGATTGGATGTGCTCATCCACATCCGAGCCCAGGCATACATCGAGACTGATGGAGAGCTCCTCCTTAGTGTTACACGCGTAGTGAACATTAAGATAGCTTCAAAGCCTTTTATGAATATTTCTGAAGGATTGAGCTGCTTGTCACACTATTGACAAGAAGTCATTCAAGTGCTCTTCTGTGGCAATGAAGCCCGGCAAATGTTAAGTGCGAAACAATGAGCCAACAGCATCAATATTTCTCCACCTTCTGTTAACCATTACTCACCATTTATATTTTCTTTTCTTGGAACTCACAAGTCCAAAAGGGGAAAAAAATGCAAACACACCTACTGACACTGATGATTAATGATACAGTCAGACATGCATGAGGCAAGAGAGCAAATGATTAACCACTTCGCCGTTGCCCTGTTCATTTCCAGAGCCGTGTCAGTGTGAAGGATGCTCTGAAAACAAACACTCACATGCCGTCTATTGGTTCCAGGCAAGCAATGGTCCCTCCAAAGCTGCGGTCTTAAGTATCGATTTTTAAAAAGGTATCAGATCTAACAAGTGACCTTGGAGGTCTCAGTTACCGTGAGCTACAACCTAATTCCCAGAGTGACCTGAATCAGGGAAATGTCTCAGCTCTGGGTAATCTCTGAGTGACAAGTCGCTTCTAGGAGGCCTGTGCAAGGTACCTGACCTCAGACTATGATTCTTGTTTATAATCTAAGTAACGCTGACATGACAGCCTCTGCTACTGAAGTACAAGCAAAAGGCAAATGGAGCATATTTAAAATGTACAGTGTTCTAAAGGGAAAAAGAAAGTCCAGTGCTCATGTTTATGAACTCCTTGGTTCAACTGCGTTGAGAAGCTTATAATTCTCTCATATGAATCATTTGCCTGTCTATGATGTAAGTCTATGTGTTCGAGATACTTTCACACATGTAGAGTTGCTGCACTGTATCTTCTGTGTTTGCTTTATATTGACCCCAAATCCTTAGTTCTTTTCACTGAGGATCAAGGTTTACTTCTTTAAATTTACCAAACACATCAACTTTAGCCATGTGATCCACAAGTGTTCAGTCTCTACCAAAAACAATTGGCTGCTTGTTTTCTTTGACTAAAATTCTAACCTAGTTTTAGGAAAATACAATAGGCTTTAAAAATGGGTACCTACATAGATCAAGGTAGTGGTCCTTTTGGTTGAGATATGACTTGATGTCTACAAAATCTTCTCCCAAATATGTTACATATAATGTTTTGCTTTCTCCTCCCCAAAGAGGTTTCATGCCAATCTAGGTTAAAGTCCTTTAAAGTAAATGTATTTCCCCCTAATGGACTGCCATCCTCCTAAAAGGTTAGAGATCTCTATAGCAATTGTCTCAAAATACTTGTGAAATTCTTGGGGTTAACAATAATCACTTCAGACTCTAGGCAGAGTAAAGAAGTGGAGGAATAACTTTATTTCTGTTTTTATTGATGCCAATGAACTCTAGGAGAAGGAAGTTGATACTGACACATAATTTATTAATAACAACTTGTTTCAAAACTTTTACAGTGAAAGGGGGTAAGGGAAGGATCTGTGAAAAGCTTTAGAATTCCCCGAGAAGGTGGCTTGCTTGTGGTGTTAAGTATTGGCAAGAATAAAGGGTAGCTATTAGGACTGCTTTTATAAGTACAGGGACAAATTCTCACAGCCAGGCTTAAAAGCTTCCTCATAGTTGACCGAGGAATTTTCCAGGGTACACATTCGCTAGACAAAGGTTCTGTCTCACTCCTAGACAATGGCAGATTACACAGGCTGTTACCCGCACGCCTTACTCATGCATCTTGGTCTTGCTTTCTCTTCATAAACATCCTTTTAAATAAAAAGCAGTCTGAATTCCAGAAGCTCATATATTTAAAGAAGTTATTCAAGGGCCAGGTAATACTTCTTTTTCCCCTATCAGTAATAAGTCAGACTTTTGTAGGTATCAGGAATGGTGATAAAGAAGGGATAGGAAGAAGCTCTCTGGTGAAATGGCCAAAACATGGACCACATTTTCTGCAGGAAAAAAATGAAGAGAACTTTGCTTGTGTAGTTAAGAGCAGAAAACATTAAGAATCTGATGAGTTTAAGGATAGTAGTTGTTTTTGTTTTGGGAAGAGGAAAGGGGCATCATAATTGGTCTGAACTTCAAAGTTTGCAGTAAAAGCAATGAACCTACCTTGGCTGTTTCTCAGCTTAGGCAAGGAAGTTTAAAAGTCCCTTAACACTAAGCCAGGTATGGAGGCAGAGGCCTGTCATCCTACTCTTAGGAGGCAGGTCAGGAATTCAGAATTTATAGCAATGTACATATCAGGTACACAGCAGGCTTCAGGCCACCCTGGGTCATGTGAGATCTGATCTCAAGAGATAGAAAATTGTCAGCATTTAAAATTCATACTAAAGATTGCCTCAATGAGTTGATGCTGGTCAGAAATGTCAACCGAGCATGGCTTTCAGTTTGTATTTAATGTTTGGATGGGGGCTTGCTGTCTAGACCTGGACCTGGGACATTCTAAACAGACCAAGCCCTCCCACTTCTACCACCCAAGTTCTCCCAGATCTCACATGTGGCTTTGAAAATTCTCCAGATATCCCCAGCATGTGACCTGGACTGCAGAACAATGAATTGGAGTGCAATGGCATAAGCGGAAGTAGCTGACATTTTTCAGAGAATTGGAAAAACATCTTAAGGCACATATTTCTCAGACTCCAGGCACAGATCGGCCGCAAAATTCCATGGAGAGCTACTTGGAGGCATGAGAGACAAGTCCATTTTCTTCCCTCTCATTCAGTCCAGTGCTCCTTGTAATGTTCTGATGAATGCTGTCCCTCCTGATGCAACTTTAGCCAGGTTCCTTTGAATCTTTCCCTGAGAAGTCTTGGCTTTGGTCTCCACTCTTGCTAGGTGTAAAAACTGCCATTTTGATAAGAAACCCACTAAGTCAACTAAAGGGAATCCCTGACCCTTCTAATTTCCATCATTCACTAAACTCTTAATGCTTCATCTCAAGCTGGACATTACGTCATTGTGCCTGCCTTCAACAAGAATCCTATTGTGAGCATCGTAAGAATCTCCCTCCATTCACTATCCCCTTCTTAGTGATTTTCCAACCTCCAGCCACTACCTCCCTCCCAACCTCCATGACTGTAAATTCCCACTTGATCTCTTCTTTTCAGTTAAACTCAATCTCCTGCTTCAATGGCCTTGCCTCCTGCTGTGAAAGTCCTGAGTACAGTGTTTCTCAGCAATACAGCAAGAGTCAGACTAGTTCTTGCTTTAACACATGACATTCTGAGACAATGATACTTGCAGACTTCTGCCTTCTTGTTCCCCACCAGGATTTTATATGCCACCTGGGTGTCACCATTTTAAAACTCCCTATCACTCAAGTATTATGAACTTGGACACCATCAAGGTCCTAAGGGAAGAGCAGAGAAAGTGATATATATATATAAGGAACAGATATGTGATTTCCCCCCAAAAGATAAGATGAATAAATGTGTCTCAGCAGTAAATATTGAAGGAATAATATCCCTTTGGGATAACAAATGCAGAGCTATAAAAATGGATAAAGGGTTGATTGATGGTTTCGGTAGTAACTAGGTGTGGAGAAGGAAGAGGCAACATGATAGGATTTGTAAAAAAAAAAAAAAAAAAAAAAAAAAGCCAGCACTTTTGAGAGGCTGGTTGAGAAAGGGAAATTATGTTAAAGCTTAGCTCCAATTGAAATGGGTCCAGAGAGAGGAAGTGAAGTGACAGATTCCTCAATCAAGACCTGAAGGGGTTAATGGGATTAATAATAGTATAGTACCTTACCTTAACATCTTCATGTTGGCCTTGGAATTTAAGGTGCAACCAAGCTACTTCTGATAAGTATGCTTACCTCTGCAACAGACATTAGCTAGTGTGTCATTCTGAGGATATATATATATATATATATATAAAACATGGAAAGCCTTTTGTAATGATTTTCATGTAAAACTCTGAAAATAATGTCAACACACACAGTGTACTTAAATTGTTGAAAACTAAACATAGCATTTTTATCATGTGAAATCAATGTTCCTATGACCCAAAAAACCTTAGAGGTCGCTACTGTTCTTAAGCCTGTCTTTATTTAGTTTGTTGGTATGTATATGGAGAATTCTGGTTTTTAGATTTATTTTATAGATGCAAAAATAAAGAAGGTTGGGTGAAATAAAGGAAGTGATGGAAAATGGAGTTTCCCAAGGTGTTAGAGAGGATGGCTCTCTGAGTTAAAGACATAATTTATGGCCTCTTAATTGCTGAACTAATTACTGTGCCTGCTGTTAAAAGCACTAAGTTATACTTTCTGAATACCAAATTTGATGCCCATTTCCTCTGATATCGAGAGAATTACATCAACTGGAAAGCTTGCTCCACTTTTGATGGGTATTTAGAATTTAATTTTGCATCGATTACGTGTGGTTTTTTTCAGAGAAATGCTGCCCACAGTGTATAGGACAACTTGCTTGCAAAGAAATAATGAACATAGTGGTATATTTTTTTGATTGTAGACATTTCTGTTGCCTATTAAATTCAGTCTATGATGTGTTAAAGTTTCAAGATAAACCTGCATTGATAATACCAATCAGGAGTTGAGAAAAACAACTATGGTTACTCCCTACATGATATAAAATAAGTGAGCAGAGGGCTAGGGCGATTGCTCCGTGGTTAAAACATTTACTGTACAAGCATGAAGACCAGATTATTGATCCCCAGAATGTATGAAAATGCTGAGTAAGCATGACATCTGGCTTGTAATTTCAGCACTTGAGATGGCCAGGGATAGTGAATCCCCAGAAAAAGCTGGGTACCCAGGTTAACTATGTCAGTGAGTTCTCGATCCAGTTAAGAGGCCTTGCCTCAATGAATAAACTGGAGAGGAAGTGAAGAACGCTGTTAAAATCAGTCTCCGGCCTACTCACCACCAACACACACACACACACACACACACACACACACACACACACACACACACAGACGTCCATACCACACAGGGAAAGAGATATAAATGAGAAAAAAATAAAAGTAGTTAAAGCTACATTTTATGAAATGTGTTTTGTATAAGTTTAAACTTTCAAAAGCATTATATCAAAACCCACTTGTTTCAGTAAGCAGGAACTGGATAGTCGTTCTTCAGAGCTGCTCTGAAAGCCGCAAATAGAAATAGTCGAGAAAGCATCATGAGCTGGCATCCAGTCACAGGCTTCTGAAAGGTGCATGGGAGGAAGTGTGGAGTGGTCCTCTTCATTTATATGTTGTACTATTAACCCCACGGCTATCTCCAAATGATGCTTGACATGGAGACAAAGTCCTTAAAGAGATCACTAAGGTAGAATTATGCTAGAGTGGGCTCTGTAGCTGTATAACTACCATTTCTATAAGAACATATTAAGATAGACGTGGAGAGAAAGACCTAGAGAGGATAACCATCTACAAGGCAAAGAATGCGGTCTTAGAACAAAACTGACCCTGCCGCACTAGCCCTAAACACTCTCCTTCAGAACTATGGTAGAATAAATTCCATTCGTTTAAACTGAGCAGACGGTGGGATTTCCTTACAGCAGCCACAGCCAACAGCCACAGGAGCCATTTTAAACATTCTCCAAAGGAAAGCAGGAGGCTGAAAATTTCCCATCCCTTTCCCTCGTTCAGCTTCTCTAAGTTGAATTTGAAGACCACACTACAGGTGCATCCTAATGTCTAAGTAACAGCAGGTCATGTTATGGTCATTACTTTCTTATGTTCAATGTATTTGATGCATGAAACTAAAATTTTCTAAGCAGTATCGGATAAATATTTCAAGTAAAAATTTAAAGATCAGAAAAGAACATGAATAGAAACAAAAAGTTCTTTCAAAGAAAAGGTCTTTTTCAAAGAAAAAGTACAGAAGCATACTCCCTGTGTTCAGTCACAGCTGGCAGGGTACCACTCTCGTTTTCCCCTTTTGCTGTTTCTAAATCGACCCCGGGGACTGTAGAGTTTATTCATTTAAGAGAGCCACAGAACACTACAAAGAAGAAAAAGTGTCCCAGCAGTTGCCTTGGTTTGCAATTTTCTCATTCACCTTGATTTTGACTTAACTTTTATCTGTAATCTTCCAAATTATGAGTTTGGAATTTGAGGCTAGAGAGGTCAGATTTAAGAAAGTACGTCTCTTTCAAGAACTGTAGATGCAAAATGTGTGTCTCCTTTCACATTATTTCCATCAACCCCAAATTAACTAACTTGGAAAAAGCAAAAGGGGATGTCTCCCACACAGCTGGTTATATATTGATAAATAAATCCAAGTTTTTTGCATGCTAGAATGTGACCGCTGGGGATCCTCCCAGGAAAACATTAACCAACTTTTTCCTTACTGGAACAAGGCAATGAATAACAAGGAACAACTTCCCTCTAATCTGGAGCCATAAAACAAACTGTATGCAGCATGATAATTCAACAGGAAGGAGATTACTGACCCTTCGTAGACTGGCAGGTCTTTAAATTAAGACAACTCCTAAGAGGCAAGGAATGGTTCCTCCAGGTCAGGCAGCCTACGGTCTCATTAAAAATGAAAGTTGAGAGTTAGTCCACTGAGTTTTTTGAGGAAAACAAAGCAAATATAAATAAGAAAGAATTCTGAGTAGCGCAGTAGAGCATCAACCTTCCAACAGAGGCTCAGATGCGAAGCTGGGCTCTGTTATTCCTAGACGGTCAGTCCCTGCGCCTGAGAGTTTTAAGCCTCAGGTGCCTTCGCCTTCGTATCAGTGGAGTAGGATGGCTCACCTCAGAGAGGTTGTGGAGAAGCAATAGGATACGTAAAGCACTTCAGAGCATGTCTGACCTAGGGAAGAGGTTCAGTTGTGTGTTCTATTTCGTTCTTTATGCCTTCGTCATGAGTTTGTTTGTAGTATTGCCTGAGTCCTCGAGAAAAATATATCAAAGAGTAGGAAAGCCAGACCCTCTTCTGTGTTTGCTAAGTGTTCTGTAAACCGCACTAGAGGTGATAATGAGCTGGTAAGGATTTCTAACTGGCTTTCTCTTCCCTCACTTTTACAGCCATTCTTATCTTTTTTGTTTGTTTGTTTGTTCATTTGTTACTTAAACTGTCTGGAGAGGGAGCAGTCTCTGTCTGGTGGCTAGATGGAGTGTGGTGAATGAAAAACATTGTCTAATGACAAAACCTGACAAAGTTATATGAATTTCATAGTAAGCATGCCTAACTGTGGAGAGCCATAGATAGCAGCACCCCCTGCTGCTTCACCAGCGCAATGCGCCCCCTTCTGCGCATGCGCAGTGAGAAAACCCTTTGCGCATGCTCAGGGAGTAAACCTTTGCGCATGAGCAGTGAGCAAACCCCTTATGTGCATGACGTAAGGTGGCGTGATTCTGACAAGGCATGGTGTGAGGTGGTGTGATTCTGACAAGGCATGGCGTGAGGTAGTGTGATCCGAATGCACCAACCAGGAGTGGCGACGTGGCAATTTCTGATAGGACAGGCACACTATAAAAGATTCTGTGGGAGCTTTTCCCGGGGTCACTCCGATAGTCAAGGATCCTGAATAAAAACTGCTACAAGAAGAGTTCCCGGTGTTGGTGTCTTTCCTGCTGGACAGGAGCGGCATCGGCACCTAACCATCAAACAAATATCAAATAATAAACAAACCAGTTGAAAACTATCCATAGACTGCCTTAGTGTTGGTTCCCAGAAAAAAAAAAAGTGCTACAGACCATGGAGCCTAAAGGACAACAATTTATGGCCCATATCTCTGGAAGATAGAAATGTCTAAGATCAAGATGCCAGGACTGTTTTTTTTTTTTTTGGTGAGCAAGCTCTTTCTGGCTTACGAATGGGCATGTGGACACAGTGGCTCCATCTTGTCCTTCCCTTTCCTTGTAGATAGATCTTAATTCCACAGTGAGATCCCACTACTCTCCCTTTCTAAACTCATTTAATCACCTCCTCAAGACCTCATCCCCACATACCATCACACTAAGGGTTAGGGTTTCATCATATAATTGAAGGGGTATGCAATTTAACCTACAACATAGTTTATAAGCAAATATATACATTTCTTCTCTATATTTCAAATAAATAGAACTGTGAAACAAATATATTTCACAACTGGTCAAAGAGATAAGGAGATGTAACTGTGAGTGCTCAGCCACAGAGAGGACATGTGTATCAATCTCCTCCACCTCAATCTCCTCCACCTCAAGTTCAGGAAGAACTTCATGGAAGTTCATGGAACTTCAAGTTCATGGAAGAAGGTGCAGAAAGAATGTATGATGTGGATGATGGGAGAAGTGTTATGAAATGTTGTCCCCTTGCACATAACACTATTGTTGCACATATGAACTCACAGCAACTGTAGTTACCTGCATAGGAATAAGTGAGTAAAAATTACAAAGTGGATAGACAAAGGACATCAGAGGTCCCATCCCGACTGAGCAGCATTACCAGTTGATTGCTGCTGGAGCAAGAAATCGCTTTTCTTTGGGAGCTGCTGAAAAATTCTAAGATGAGAGATTCCTGTATAAATTGCTATCCGCAGTATAAGACCTTATAGAAGGTAGGTACTAATAGTTTATTGCAAGTGAAATTTTTAAAATTTCAGCAGGAATAAGGCTCATTAAAAGCACCGGAGAACTCCTAATTTCAGAAAAATCTCTTTTTATTTAGGTGAAATCCTCAATGTAATCTCAAGAAATAAGTTATAACATGTTTAAAATGCCATTTTCAAGATGAAAAGTAGGTTGGAAAAGGAGAAATACTAGTAAAAATTGTATAATTTCACCTAATTTTATCTGTTTGAAGAAGTAAGATTAAATTTTACCCTGGGATTATGAACCAAGATGAATTGCAGGAACAGAGAAAGAAATAATGGAAACGGGTGACAGGAAGGTATGAATAGGGACAGCCAACATAGAAGATAGGATGTATAGAAATGCAGACGTTAAAAGAATGGAGTTAGTGAGGCCAAACGGGGGTGTCTTGAAATTGAGACTAGCAAGAAGGCTGTGGGAGACTAAAGCTCCTAGTTGTACATTCACTATTGTAAGAGAAGACAATATTTTGAGAATGAGGCTGCAATAAATTCAAGAGGAAGCTAGACTCTTTGAAGAAGCTAAGGGTACTAAGCCAAACATCAACAAGAATTCCTGACATTCCACCATCATTTGGCAGTAGGGAGTCAGAAATATGACCCCAGTAAAAACAGTGTGCGAGCACATGCATCTGTGGCCATTGCTTTCAGTGAAGTTGCCTGTAACAGTAACTTTTATTCTCCTGGCTCATTTGTTGTCTGGGAGGCTTACTGCCTCCTTCTGGTAACCCGGACCTCGTCCTGGAAGCTTCTGGCCTATGTAAAAATCTAACCTAGGCCTCGACTGTTCTCAGCCTCTAAGACTTGCTGCTTAAAAGGCTCACCTTATCTGTTCTTTCTGAGCTCTGAGCTGGCTGGTTCAATTCACCTGTTCTGGCTCCCAAACTCTTCTCCCACCTGACTTATTTAATCTGGCTATTCTCTCAGCCCAGAATTGCTCTGCTTGGCCTCAAACAAACTCAGCAACCTGCTCTAATCTTCTTGCTTCTTCTCACTTTCTGGCTCATTCTGTCTTCACCTGAGTTCTCTCTCTGGAACCCATCTCTCTATTACTGTCCTGATAAAAACTGCCTACTAATTAGCTTCCCTTTCCTCTTCTTGTGAGAGTTGGGCGTATCCTACTCTGTCCAATCTTCTCTGATTCATCATCTTTTCTGCCACTCAATTAGACATCACTTTCAAACATGAGTACTTCCTTCTACAAGCTAGCTTTACCTTTGTTTGAAATGAAAAGCATGGACCACCATGCCTAGACCTAAACTTTTCTTTACCTGATACTTGCTTTATACCGGGCTAGCCTTGAACTCAGATCTGTTTGCCTCTGTCTCTTGGATTAAAGGCATGTTTGTATTCCAGCTAGATCACACAGACCTAGAAGATCTTTAGATGGGATCTCTTGCTAGAACACCCAGGTCCTGAATTAACATTCCTCTACAGTTGCCTTCTAGGACTGGTTACATAATTCAGGGAACCTGGTGCAAAATAAAAACTTGTAATCCTTGGTAAGAGCAAGAAAGTCCATCTTTTCGTCCTTTGGCCTGTGGCCCCAGCCTTTCAGTGTAGCCCAATGTACTGTAATGTCAATGCTGAGACAAACTTAGTATCTATATAAGGACTACAGAACACACCATGGCATTACAAGCCTGGGGAGGAGATGGTCAATGCTATTCTACTCTGAAACTCTGTGAGACACATTCTTAAACATTACCTTCTCTATATCAACACTTGAGTTCTCATCGGAGACCAAAGGCAGGATTGTGAAGGATGCAAACACCTCCCACTAATACAGAGTGCAGCATCAATTGAATTATTGACTCCTCAAGACTCAAAGTTTCCTGTGAATGCTCTACTTTCCCATTGACCTTCACTTTTGAAAGACAAGTTCAAGGATAAAATTGTCAAGAACTAGATGACCACAACCACACAGCACTACATCACAAACATGGGCCTCTTAGCCTATAGGTCCAGGTTCTAATTAGAAAGCTGGGCCTGCATGATCCTCAGTGGTCTAACAGCTGGGTCTCTGGTGCAATCTATTTTGTTCCTAAATCGTTCTATCCTGAAGTAATTTCCTCCATCTCTAGCCCTCTCTACCATCATCCATTCCCAATAACTAGTAAAGTCTTCTTACTGCCCACCTTGATCCCCTTCAATTGGATTGGGAAAAACCTGAAAGTTGTAAAAAGAAAAAAAAAAAACCTGTTACAATTGGTTCCTGTGCTTTGTTTGACCTAATGCTAAAGACAGGACAGGAGACTTCTCTTAATTAAGTGTTTTTGTTGCTGTTCTCATTGGGAAATTCTACACTTACAAAGTAAAATGATTTTCAAGCACATCAAAATAGATGAATAAAAAGAACACAACTTCACCTATCTGTGGAACCATTTAAGAGTTCCACGGCAAGATCGGTTTTTTGGTTTGTTTGTATTTTAGGTCTACTGATATTTATGACACAGAGCCTATAAAATACATATATCTTAATTTTTACTTTAGCAGCAGTAACAATGAAAAGTAGCCATCCCACAGTCCTCTACCCACCTCCTAACTCTTATTGGCATGTTTCTCCATCATTTGACTGTCTATCTGTTCCAGGGGCTGATCCATGCTTGTTTTCTCTTTCATTCTAAGTACCTCCAGGTAACTTTTTCATATGAGTAGTGTGTAATGTTCTGGGCTTATACTCATCCAAAATGTAAACTTGAGGATAATACATGAGCAATAGCTTGAAATTTCTTCAGGAATTACAAACTGGGCTGTCACATGTGCCTCCATTCTAAGTCATTTTTTAATTACTGTCTCTCATCTAGAGTTGCTAATATTCTCTCTCCCATTGTAAACAGTTATCTCCATGTCTCCAGAAGTCTTTTAGAATTTATTTTATTTATTTATTTATTTATTTATTTATTTATTTATTCATTCATCCATCCATTCACTTTACATCCCAATAGTAATCCTAATCATCCCCTCTTGGTCCTATCCTCCCTTCCTTCTTCCCCCATTCACCTCCCTATTCCTCAAAAAAAAATGGGGAGCCTCCTCCCTCTCCACCCACCCCAGCTCATCAAATCACATCAAGGCTGAACACATCCTCTTGCTCTGTGGCCTGGTGAGATAGTCCCAGCAGAGGGGAGTGATCAAAATGCATGCAACAGAGTCCACATTAGAGACAGTCCCTGCTCTCCTTAATAGGGGAACCATGTAAAGCCTGAGATGCCCCAACTGCTACACCTGTGTTGGGAGCCTGGGCCCAGTCTATGTGTGGTTCTTGGTTGGTGCTTCAGTCTCTGCAAGCCCCTCTGGGCCTTGGTTAGTTGGCTCTGTTGGTCTTCCTGTGAAGCTCCTGTCACCTTCAGGTCTTTCTATCCATCCCTCCGCTTTTCCACAAGACTCCCTACACTTCACCCAATGTTTGGCTATGAGTCTCTGCATCTGCTTGGATCTGCTGCTGGGTGTAGCATCTCAGAGGACAGCTGCCCTAGGCTCCTGTCTGCAGGTTAAACAGAGTACCATTAATAGTATCAGGGGTTGACTCTTTCCCATGGAGTGGGTTTCAGGTTGGACATTTACTCAATCTCTGTTCTCTCTCTTTATCCCTGCACAACTTGTAGGTGGGCTAAAATTTAGTTTGAAGTTTTTGTGGGAGGGTTGGTGTTCCCCTCCCTCCACCGGGAGTCCTGTGAGGTAGACGGTGGACACCCTCAGTCTCCATCTTCTTGAAACTGAAAAGCTTCTGTAAGGCAAAGGACACTGTCAATGGGATGAAAGGACAGTCTACAGATTGGGAAAAGATCTTTACCTATCCTACATGCAGCCAAGGGCTAATATCCAAAATATATAAGGAACTCAAAAAATTAAACACCAACAAACAAAATAATCTAATTAGAAAAATGGAGTACAGAGCTAAACAGAGAATTCTCAACAGAGGAATCTTGAATGGCCAAAAGCACGTAAAGAAATTTGTCATCGGGGAAATGCAAATCAAAATGACTCTGAGATTCCGTCTTACACCTACCAGGATGGCTAAGATGAAAAACTCAAGTGACAGCACATGCTGGCAAGGATGTGGAGAAAGAGGAACCCTCCTCTATTTCTGGTGGGAGTGCAAACTTGTACAACCACTTTGGAAATCAATCTTGCACTTTCTCAGAAAATTGGGAGTAGCTCTAACTCAAGACCCAACTACACCACTCCTGGGTATATAACCAAAGGATGCTCCACCGTACAACAAGGTCACTTGTTCAACTATGTTCATATCAGCTTTATCCGTAATAGTCAGAATCTGGAAACAACCTACGTGTTCCTCAACAGAAGAATGGCTAAAGAAATTGTGGTACATTGACACAATGGGATACTACTCAGCTGTTAAAAACAAAAAAAATCATGAAATTTGCAGGCAAATGGATAGAACTAGAAAAGATTGTCTTGTGTGAAGTAACCCATACCCGGAAAGATACACATAGTATGTGCTCACTTATACATGCATTTTAGCCCTACAGTACATAATAAACATACTATAATTCACAGACCCAAAGAAGATAAGTAACAAGAGGACCCAAGGAAGGATGATAGAATATCACTCAGAAAGAGAACTAGAATAGACAACAGAAGTGGTTGAAGAGAGGGCACAAGGCAGGAGAGGGCATGCAGAAAAAAAATGAAGGTGGAGATCAGACCTGGGAGAGTGGAGGCAGGAGGAGAGAGGGCCTGCAGAGAGAAGAGAAACCATAGGCAGGAGCATCTCTGTGCAAGCTGGAGAACTAGGGTAGGCTTCCGGGTGGATATGGGGGTGGGTCTAGCCTTTCAGAATTTTTCTTTTCTCTTGGAATATTTATTCCATGAGGTTCTCAGTGTTCAGTCCACCTTCACAGTGTCCTGAGACCCAAATATTTGTATGGTCTTTTCTTCCTCCTCTTCTATTCCCTCTTCCTTTTCTTGAGGGGAAGGGGGGGTCTTTGTTTTGAGATAGCACCTTACTATGTATCTCAAACTGATTTTAAACTCACCATTGCAACCCAAGCTGGCCTCAAATTGGAGGGTCTTTTGCCTCAGTTTCCCAAGTCCCGGCATTAGAGTCATGTGCTCCCATGCCCAGTTCCTCTTTTCTCCTACCAGAATTTCATTAGCATTTGTTAAATTTGCTTTCATGTTTTTCATCTCTCGGTTTATTATCCATTCCAGGAGATTTTTGCCAACTTTATTTTCCATATAAGCATTTTTATTTTCTGCCATGCATATTCTATTATTCATCCCGTCCACTAAATTTTGTTCTTTGGCACTTATATTATTTATGTAATGCCTTTCTTTAAAGTGAATCATATATTTTCTCTGTTTCCCATTATTTGTTGGTGTAATTTTTTTTTTTTTGAAACTGTATCTTCTCGGGCCTCTGGATGCTCAGGGATATCACTGTTTTCTCTGTGCTCATTTGTTACAGATTTTTATCATTTGGGGAGTTTTAGGGCTCTTTATTCTCCCTAAAAAGCCCAATGGTCCTGACGTCTGTGCACTTATGAATAGAGTACTAGTTGATTAACTTAAGCAACTGATCTGGATTTCCTCTGCACTCACATAAGGGCCTCCCCCTTCCTAAACAGACAGCTTCTCTAAAATGAAGACTGCTTGCCTGTTCTGCAGAAGGAATAATGTAAGTTTGCAAACAAGGAAATGAAGGAAAGTGAGCTAGGAGGTTCAAAGGTTTATGAGTAGTAATTCAAAACAGCATCAGTTCAGTTTTAGTATATAATGTCGTGTGTGTGTGTGTGTGTGTGTGTGTGTGTGTGTGTGTGTTATGTATGCTTCTTTTGAGGATGGTCCAAGTATTTCCTAGTTGCCTACTGTTCTACTAGTCCCTTCCAGTCCCTGCTCTACCCTTCATTATAGGCAGGCTTGGAAGTGCCACAACTTTAGAGAAAGCCCTGGGGCTTGGCAAAGCCATGAGTGGAAGTCTCTGAACTTGCAGAAGGGAGAAGATGCTTAGATACAGTTTCTAATCGAGTTATCTTGATGCCCTCAACCAAGCCTGCAGTGGATGCTCCTCTTGTCACTGGGCCTCTGGGTTTATTCTGTTAGTTGATCTGCAGAAAGGCTGCTTGACTTTACTCACTCCAACTATGATTCAATCATTTCCGATCCTTTCTCCTCATCATTCCAGCTCCACTTGCTTTCTTTTTCCTTTTATCTTCTTCCTCAAAATGAAATATTTTTGTTGTTGTCTAAAGTACTTGGAGTTTCTTTGTTTTCTTTTTTTTCAAAATAATTTTTTAATTAATTTATTCTTGTTACATCTCAATGATTATCCCATCCCTTGTATCCTCCCATTCTTCTCTCCCTCCCATTTTCCCCTTACTCCTCTCCCCTATGACTGTGCCTCCCCCTTTATATGTTCATAGGATATCAAGTCTCTTCTTGATAGCCTGCTATCCTTCCTCTGAGTGCCACCAGGTCTCCCCTTCCAGGGGACATGGTCAAATATGAGGCACCAGAGTATGTGTATATTGGGACTCTAGATGAGAGAAGCATGGGAGAATAGCAAAGTAGAAGGATCCAGAGGGTCCTAAAAATCTACAAGAAGAACATTATGATAGGGAGATTTGGGCCCAGGGGTCCCACTCAAACTATGGTGCCAGCCAAGGACAATACAGGCAGTAAACTTCAAACTCCTACCCAGATCTAGCCAATGGACAGGACATTCTTCACAGTTGAGTGGAGAGTGGGGTATGAGTTTCTTTATTTTCAAAATACAATTTCTGTCACTGTAATGGAATCTTCAGCAGGTAGGAGGATAGCTAAACACGCCCAAGTTGTGGTCCTAAATTCAAACCTCTTCCTTAATGTTGATTCACCTAACATCTGGGCTTAAAATAGTTTCATTTAACAAGTATGTAAGGTCATTTTATGATGTTGCTATCAAAATCTTCAATCAGACAAGGAGTGCTAACCTTTTAAGACCGCTATTGAAATGCTTGATTTAAATATTATATTGTGAAATTTTTAAGTAAATATAAACAGATTAAAAATGAGATATATTTCTCTTCTTTTTATAAGTACACAAATGTTACATATAGGCAATAGGTGTCAGTGGGAATTCAACTAACTTGGAGAAAATAAACATTGTCTACCCTAAGGGTTTAAAATGCATTAACAGAAAATAATTATTGCAAAAGGTAATTAACTTAATATATATAGAGAGAAATCTGGATAGAGTGAGTTATAGAGGGATTCTGGCTAATACTCCGCATGTATGAGAGACATTAAGACTTGATTCCTGATTGAAGTGCCAGACTCTGGTACAACACAGCTGCCATTAGTCTGAGGAGTATTAACTAACAACTTACATTTTCAAGGTTCCTCCTTTCTGCAATTATTTACAACAGCAAAACAAACAAGCAAACTCCACACACCTTACTATGAATCAGCATAAGAAGCAAACACTTGTGTTCTCAATTCTATATGTACTAACTTGAGCCCTTTTGGTATCTTGTCGTATCTGTGTATTACCTGAAAAGAAAGGACAAACATACTTATAGTTTAGATTTAGGATTCTATTGATTTTAAGCATAGGTCATATAATTCAAATTGGCACAATCTTTTCTAATGACTAGACTAACCAAATGTAATACATAAAGTAATATAAATAAATACCAAAAAGTTTAAAATTGACAAAATGTTTCAAAATGTTATCTGTCTAATGTTTTATTGTTCACTTCGGTATTGTATATCAATCCAATTGCAACTATCAAACTATTTAGAAAACTAAAGCCATCTGTTATATCATCATAGGACTTGACTCAGTCAAATGTCATTTTGTGGACTGAGAAGATTCATTTCATTGTGTTGTTGTTTTAAAATTAGGACATTTCAGATTACATGTTTTTTTTCCTGAGCCAAAAAGGATAGCATCCTGGTTTAGAAAGAATATTCTGATAAGAAGTGTTTCTTAAATACGAGTATAGAATCTCATCAGCTTGTGACTTCCCACAGGAAATACCACAGCTGGTGAAGAAGAAACTAGATGGTTCTTTTTGCCCAAGAGCCTGATCTTATTTTATTTGAATTGTTAAAGCTGTACTTTCATCTCTCTTTAGTCATGTTACTAGAAACTTCTGAAGTACTTAAAACAAATAAATAATCTGCTCTCTTGATCACCATGTGTTCTGCGAACATGGGATGAATAGGAGATGACCCAGACAAAATAGGATTCTGGCCAATAGAAAAAGAAAAAAAAAAGCCTACTCTTTGATATATATATGAGCTCTCATTAAAGAAAAATATAATAACACACTCAAAATAAACTTATCCTGCTCCGTCACTGGCATGCTTTGAGAGGGACACACTCATTTCACAGTGGTAAACATGACGTGTTGTATCACATCCAAAACATGGATGTCTCTAAGAGACTCAAGGCATTCAGGATATAATTGTTTTTACTTTATTGGTTTTTGTTATTCTGTGAGATGGTGTCTTGTTCTATTCCATGCCGGCCTTAAACTTCTTATGTAACCCAGGCTGGCCGGACACTCATGATTCTCTTGCTTCCGGTGTCCCGGTGAGGAGCTGCAGCGTGTGTTACCATTGTTTTCATCAGAATACTAGTCTATGCTCTATATCCCTAAGTTCCCCTGGCCTCATCCATAGGCATATGTTCCTTGAAAAGAACAAATAATAAAAATGTGGCATTTCTTGATACACTACTATAGTTTTATTAACAACAAACCAGATAAAAGTTCTTCTAATCTGAATTTCACTGTGGCAATATAATTTAAATTTCCTTGGTATTTCTTCAGCTTCTTTCCTGGCAAGTGTGTGATCAAAACGGCAATACTTTTTCTGGTGAAGACTTGAGTCCCTTGCCTCTGAGAACTACTAGGATTTGGGGTGAGCTTTTATGTACTAAGAAAAGGGGAGACATCAAATGACAGGAGTCCAAGTGGTCCACTAATACTCTGCTGTTAAGAATGAGTTGGCATGATTCTTCAAACTGCACCCTCTCTCATTTACACACAAAGAACAGAAGACCAGAATGGTGGTACCACTGAACACAGGGCTCTGCAATAGTATGCTGCATGCCTTTAATTCACAAAGATAAAAGACATACAGTAAGTGGGATACAACAAAAGATTCCATTGCAGGAACTTACAAGGAAGCACCAGTTGTAGACTATTTTTCCACTACATTTCTTATAAAGTTATATATTAGAAATTAGGCTGAAAAATTGTGTCTACATATAAAGGGTTATGGTCAGATTGCTAGGTATGCAATATAGAATTATTAAGTTTAAGAAAACAAATGTCTTTGTTTCATTTCACTGAATGGCTGTGTTCTATTTTTTGCTGTGTAACCTACTTTCCAATCCAACACACTTCCATAAATAGATCAATGAGCATATCGTAATAAATCATTACACACTTTTCCAAAAAGCCAATCCCCCCAAAGGCTATAGATAGAACACAATCCTTTAAAAACTCGACCTCAGACCACTTGGTTTAAAACAAGCCTTTCCTTGGGAATGTTAACATCATGTCAGTAGTAACAGACCTGCTAGTTGGCAAATGATCACGTATCTTTAAGACTAAGATAAAATTCTGAGAGAAACTGAATCCCAGAGTTTAGGTAAGTCGTTTGTTTACAGCCAGAAACAAAGACCCTACTAGGACTGTAGGCGAGCGAGGTTCCCGGGGTAAATAGTAGGACTGAAAGGACATGAAGTGAGAGAGGGTGAGGGTGAGAATACAAAAAGCGCCACCTGGTCCACCTGCTCACCTCCCTGTAACCCATTTTCAATTTCCCATACGAGCATTCTTGTTTCAGTTATTTACTCGCAGCCATGAGGGTTTTGGAGAACAGGGCTCAAATAGACAAATAAATAATGCAGTGACTTCTATAGAGACAAAGATCAGTGTGGTGAGGAGGAAGCCACAGACTCATTGGAGGAAACTCTAAGAGGGTCAGAGACCCTTTCCAGCTCAGGAAGTCTATTAGTTTAACTTCTAAAGCCAAGGGGAGATTTTATGAAACCCGGTAGAATTTAAGCCATGAAGAAAAAGAGAATAATGGCAATAAAAGTATTTTATCTAGTTTGCTCTTATTGAAAAATCCACAGGTAAAGATACAATAGAAATATAATGGTAGATTTAACTCAGTAAGGCTGTATGAAAAAGAATATGGCAAAGATGGAATATTACAGAGGATACAGTTTTAAAATAAGAATTCTCTCTCATGTACCCAGGGCCTGAAGAAGAAAAGTGTAATCTTTAGCATTCTACCTGGTGTTTCTTTTATTTCTTCCACAGCTGTTGATTTGTGACAGAAATAAGCATTGACGAGGAATGCAAAAAAAAAAAAAAAAAAGCATACTTCTTTTTCAGGTACCATGTGAGCAGGTATCTTAGTCTGGAATTTCCATGTGTCCTTAGTGTATGAATCAGTAGAATTTAAATCAAAATTGCTTTAAATGGCTAACCTGCCTCAAGCAGTTCTCACACACACACGGATTTAGCAAAAACGACAACAACAAAACACCAGTCAGTTAAGTTCATGTAATGTAGTCAACCATTGAAATGTTTCCTTTAGGGATCAGAGTGATAAGGTAGAAAAGCAGTCACAGATAGGAAAGTATTTTAGGGTACACAGACATAAAAGAATGTGAAAGTTTTCCCCTGAAAAAAAATTCCAATATTTAAAAAGGCAGCAGTTTCCCACACATCCACAATAAAAACTAAATTAGAAAAAAAAAAAGTATATGCTTGCGTGAGCACAGTGCTCTGACTCTTTTATCCCAGCACTTGGTCTCTCTGAGGTCAAGGACACCACCCTGGTGAGTTCCAGGACAGTCAGGGTTACATAGAAAAACCTTGTCTTTAAAAAATTCACAAACATATAGTAATAAAATAAACCCAAGAAATAATGAACATAGATTTTTAAAGAGCTGTGAAAAGTTAAACCAGTATGATTAAAAAACAATCCAAAATTTAGGCGAAAACTAAATGGAAGAAGGTAGAAAGCAGGAAACCAAACATGGTGAGGAGAGAAACAGAGAAGTCAATGAAACAGATTAAAATGGGATATTTCTTGAGGTCAGTCAAAATACTAAATAGATCAGAAGTGACAGACAAAGCTGTAAATAGAAACAGTCTGGACCTCCCCCAAATTAGAAATGAGAAGTTTTGCATAAGAAAATTTAACAACAGAAGCAAAGAAAATATCCTACAAAAAACATAGGTTTCAAGAATAAAACAATAATCCAAGAAGCACCCTAGAAATAATGAAGACATTAGCCTAAGCCTTCTCTTTTGCAAATAAAAATGTCAGAAAGTAATTATGCGTATAATACCTTCCATTTCAAAACAATATTCCCTTGATTACTTTTTTGTTAGCAAAACTGCCCTTCATGTCAAAAAGGCAACTAGTATTTAAAAAAGGAAATTAGGAGATATTTTGAAATCTGAAAATTCAGAACACGTATTACTTTTTTTTCCTGAAGAAGTCCTAATTTTAATTTAAATACATTCTGTACAATATTTCAGTCATACTAAAATAGAATTCATTGTTTATTTGACATTCAAATGTGAATGGAACCCTGTATTTAATCTGACAGCACTATATATTAGTGAATTAGATTGAAGGAGAAAAATCAAATTAGTTATAACAAAAGAATATTTAAATAGTTGTGGACTAAGCTATTCTATAGAAACTTCCAAAGGCCAGAGTGGTGTTATCAAATAGTGACCTCTTAGATAACTCCAGAACAACAAGAAACCATCAAAGGTTTTGTTTTCCCAGACTTCCCAGTACATCCAGGGACTCACAGAAATGCATGCATGTGAAACACCCAAGCACATTAAATCAATACACCTTTCCCTCTCTCCCCTCCTTCTCTCACCTCTCTTCTTGGAACCATGTTTCTAATTTGTGTTATTATTTAAGGGACTTCAGCCTATGGTATTGGCTCATTGCAGACCAGAGTTCATAAAGTGGCTATATCTGAATTTAGCATGTAAGTCATCTTTTATTTTAGAGTTCCAGAGAAAATCCTAAGCCTCCTTCTCCTTGAAAAAAATGCCCCTGGTGTGTGTGTGTGTGTGTGTGTGTGTGTGTGTGTGTGTGTGTGTGACAATTTTAATGCATTCTTTCCCTACCCTAAATCCTTCCAGATTTCCTTTCCCCACCCACCCAACTTTAAGTTCTTTCTCAAAAACCCAATACAACACCCTTCAACCAAGAAAACTAAATAAAACCACTTCGTCCCCCCCCCCCCAAAAACATATGAACATAACACACACACACACACACACACACACACTATATGAAGTCCAGAATCCATTATACATTGGTCAGCTACTCCTGAACATGAGCTCTGTCCTGGAGTGACATACCCAATGTCACTCAATCGAAGAAAACTGGTTTTCACTCTCCCAGCAGGTATAAGTGACACTCAGTTTCAAACACCAGGTTTTTACGCTACTGGCTAGGTTTTCTCTCATTCCTTCCTTCATTAAAAATAAAATAAAATATACCAGCCTAAAAGTTTGGGGTAGGGGGAAGCACAGATAAAGTGACTCCCAAAGACACTCTGTTGTACTTACAGATCAGTGCTGTGTCCAGCCATCATCAGACAAGCTTCCTCCTGGAGTGGATGGAAACAAAGACAGAGACCCACTGCCAGACAGAGAGTGAGAGACCTGGGAAAACCCAATCCTAAGTGGGATGCCTTCATCAAATCCCTCCCGTCAGAGGCCCTGAGATCTTAATATCTACATTTGCCTTGGGCCAGCAGCCCTTGATTCTAAGTTCCTCTTTCTATCTTCAGTGGGGACTAAGTTTGGGTATCTTTCTCGGCCTCCTGATACATCCTTTTCCCTGGCATACACTGCAGCACTGTCCTCAGTGGGTATGATAAACAACAGAGGATAGAGATAAACACCAACTCCAACCAACCTCTGCAATAAAGCTTATATCACACCAAAAGCAGTGTCAACCTTGCTGGCAGCTACTGGCACACACTAAACTCTGACAGTGAACTGAATTAAACCCCAGGTATATCATTTTAATTAATAAAAAGTTTTGTAGCATTTGTGTTTTATTGTGTGATAAATTTAAACTCTCAAATTACTTTTTTCTATCCTGGTCCATTTAAAATTTTAAAATTATTTCTATTTTTAATGTCTTGTGGGTAGGGTGCACATGTATTTTGCCTACAGGTTCCAGAAGAGGGTGTTGTAGTCCCTAAAGCTGATGTTATGAGTTATACAAATAGTTGTAGCTGTCTGATGCGGGTTCTAGGAATCAAACGTAGAGCCTCTAAAAGAGCAAAATATCCCTTTAACTGCTGAGCCATATCTTCAACTTCCTCTATGCTATTTTCAAAGATTATATTAAAATTATTACTTTCAATTTTTAAGGTTTTTTTTTTAACCCATAAGAGGAGTCAATAAGAAGCAAAAAAAACAAATGCTTTCTATAATATTGCATGCTACTAATTGGTTAGAAATGATGATCCAGACCACTCTAAAGTTCTGGAGTACTTTCTTAATCTTAGTGTTCTGCACATATGCAGATCACCTGTTTTGTGACTACGCTAAGACCCTTCAAGATATTAAGTATGCTTACTGCCATGCAGACTTCTTTGAATTGCTAGCTAGCTATCAAAACAAAACAAAACAAAAATGCATCCTGATATGCGGAAACTGTTTATATGTATAGTGTCTTCGATGTCAATAAGAGGCTTCCCAAATTTCCAGCCAACTCCAGCTTTTCACACATGGTTTAATAGAAAAAGTTTACAAAATATGAATTAATTAAGGATGGAATTAAGAATTTAGCAATTAAGAATTAATAACTACAGTCAGACATGCTTCTGAAACTAGCTCTTTTTAACCCCTCTTTCTGTGTGTGCTCTCTCTCTGCCCCTTCTGAATAACCCAGTTTTCTGAGACCATAATTACCACAGAGTTGGAGACATCACTGCTGTATTTATGTGTGGAACTTTTCACAACATCTCTCACCTTTTTACAGCTGATAAGTCTGCCTTCAAATGTCTACATTCTCAATTCTGTTCTGTCAGGTTCAACTAACTACTGCTGGCCACACTATTGGAACTCATGACCTACTTGGTTCTTCCCCTCCTTAGTGACTGCCAAATGCAAAAATATATATAAATAAATAAATAAATAAATAAATAAATAAATAAATCAAATAAAAACAAAACAAACAGACAAAGAAAAAAACCCACGTAATCAGGAAATAACAACTCCAGAAGCCATTTGGATAAATTTGGAGGATGGTCTACTACCAAACTGGAAAGAAACATTAGCATGCAGAAGATGCAATCACCTCTGTGCGAACTCCCTTCACTTTGAGAGGCTAGTGTGCCATGCTGGTGCCCACACTGCCCTCCAACATTTGCCAGTTTAAGAACCCATTTAAAGAAGAGACTTGATGCCTCAGTCACAGTCATAGGGGAGGGGGGTAAGGGGGAAATGGGAGGGAGGGAGGAATGGGAGGATACAAGGGATGGGATAACAATTGAGATGTAATATGAATGAATTAATAAATAATTTTAAAAAGTGAAAAAAGAAAGCATTTGGAGTTATTGATAGACCTCCAGCTCAGATGAAATATCACTTTATAAGGATTTTTATAAAGTATAAATAAATTCAAAGTCCTACAAGGGTTCTGCTCTAATAAGTTTTTTTTTTTTTTTTTTTTTTTTTTTTGTTATTGTGACTAAACATTAACTAAAAGCAACTTGAAAAGGCTGAAGGGGAGTCAGGGCTGAGACTCAAGGCAGACACCCGAAGGCAGAAATCGATGTCATGGAGGAAGGAAGTTTGTTGTATTGCTCCTCATGGTTTGGTTAGCCTGCTTCATATACCACGCATAGCCACCTTCCCAGGGGTGGCACTGTCCTGAGTAGGGCTAGACCCCTCATGTCAATCATTAATCAAGAAAGTGCCTCAACAGTCTTACCTTCAAGGCCAATCTGATGGAGGCATTTTCTTAATTGAGGGTCCCTCTTCCCAGATGCCTGCAACTTATGTCAAGTTGGCAAAAGGTAACCAGTAAGGGCTCCATATTTGCTACTGCAAACTCCAAGTGGTTCTAGAGGAAGTGAACTGGAAACTCATAGCAGTGGTTCTCAAGCATCCTATCAGACAATTCTTTGCAGCAATTCCTCATGTTGCTGTAATTTCCCCACTATCTGTGTTTTCCAATGGTCTTGGGCAACCCCTGAGAAGGAGTCCTTCTGTCGGGTCCCAGCCCGTGGGAAAAATCGAATCAGGGTTCACCTGAAAGAGGGAGTGGGGATTGAAAGTAGGACACAGAGACAAGAGAAATAACGAATCAAGTCAGGACATTTCTAATCAAGATTCACTTTATTGCCGACTTGCAGGAACATATATAGGGCAAGGTCAATAGGATCTATTCTTATCTCACTTACCCTAGCCCCCCCGGGCAAGAATGCAATAGCCTAAATCGCTCCCTGTAGAACTTCCTAGTTCTCTGAGTAGTTCCTTGTAAGAACTTCCTAGATCCTCTGGGTGGTTCCAAGCTGAGACTTCTCTACTTCTTTCAAAGGTAAATAGTCCAAAGATAGCCTAGAACACAAGACCTCGTGGTGAGGTAAAGGTCAGCAACTCGAAGGCCACAGCATACAGCCTAAGCACAGGATTTCTAACATGGCAGAATTTGGCACGGGTCCCCACATCCTTCAACCCAAAAGGTGTTCGTCACCTACAAATGAAGACCTGATGATTTAGACATTTATGTTTGTAAACTTCATCTTTCTTGCTTTGTAAGAGTAGAACATTACAAAGGTCACTCGAAGCAGAAACCCATATTTGAGGAACTGGGTTTCTTTAAAAGAGTTGCCTCAGGAGCAAGGCGGGGGGTGCCTGCTGGTACCAGGCAGAGGCGCCCTTCCACACAAGTCCTAGGAGAGGTACCTTCCTGGTGCAACGATGCCTCTCTGTACAGCCTGCCCTCTGAGGCAAGAGGTTTTGTTGTACTATACACACATGCTAATTCAATAATTCTTTAAAGTTCTACTCTTCACTAATAGATCAGAGGAGTCATAATCAGACCGACTCATTGCCAAACTGCACAAGCCCCTGAAAGACATCAGCCTTCTGTATCTCCCAGTATTTTCATCCTGCCTTTCAGAAAAGATGTTTGGCCTCACGTTTCCTCACATCTATGACACACACACAAATTTCATCCGTACTCGTTTTCAGGAATAATGTGTGGATTAAATGACTAATAAACCATCGGGGCTATTTTATTTGCACTGATTGAAGCATGTGGAAGTAAAATAAGCAAGAGCAAAATCGAACCCAGCCATGGGAATTCCTGTAACATTGATTGGGTTCTTCATCGATTCTTTTCTACAGGAAAATCATGGCACTAAAGAGACAGTAAGCCAAGAGCAAAACTCTACGTTTAGCCATGCTAAATTGTCATAATAACCATATGGTTATTTAGCTTAATAAGCTTCCCTGAATGTATAACCAAATGGGTAAAATAGATTATGACTTGCTAATTCTATGAATAAAGTTTTTGTACAGGAAACTTGTGCTATATGTTTACAAATGGTAGAAGAAGGTGAGGATGGTCAGAAAACAAGGATTGGATTTTTTTTTTTTCCAAAAGCAGAAAGCATGTGTTTAGGTCTCTACTTGGTTTAGCTAATTGGTGTGGGGTGAAGAAAATTAGTAGCCCTAGCACAGACAGTTTAAAGTCTGACAGTATAGGAGCATGTGGGTTATGTGATGCTATGTCATAGCTGCCGTGCCCTAAACACAGTCTCTGACAAGAAATTAGAAAAAAATAAGTGCGTGTCCCTGACCTTACCAAGAGCCTTTTCTAGGACACTCGCTGTTTCAGTCCTCTGCATACGTGATTTTCTTAACATTTGCCTGTTTTCTCTTGTTTAAAAAAATAGAACTTTTTTTCCTCCAAAGACAGAGAAAGGTTGAACTATTGAGATGTAATCTGCAACGGATAATATATATATATATATATATATATATATATATATATATATATATATATATATATATATAAAGAAGTGCTAAATATGCCATAAGCTCCCCCACAATTCTTCAAGAGTGCTCTGTGATTTACAGTGACTTCAGAAATAGGCTCAGAAGATGAAGGACTAAACCACAAGTGGGGGAGGCAGAGTCGGGTCCAGAGAGAAGGGCCAAAGGGAGCATGGCTGCTATGTACATTTTGTGTTCCTCCGTTCTTGCAGGAATGGAGTTAGGCAATAAAGATATGCAGAATGCCTCTATAATGGAAACCTTGAGACTTGGATTGACCTAATCTCTCCCACAGACAAAAAGCACTTCAAAAGCATCCAGAGCTTTACAGCACTCCATGCTCCCAGCGATGAAGCATTCTCTGCCACTGACAGGCCTCCATCATTTTTTGGATAGGCATGATTATGAGAAGGGCTACCTTCTCGTCAGTCAATACCAGCTTCCCTGGAGCCTTCTTCCATTGGCTTATTCCCTAGGACTTCATCCAAATTGCCTGTGAATGTATTGATCAGGGCAGGGTCAGAAGCTCCCCTCTGCAGTGATCACCTGGGCAGCACTTGTTGCTGACTCACAGAAGGCTCATCTAATTATATTGCTCTCTGTGTGGAGTGGCTGCCCAAAACTCTACAGACAGCTGTCTGTATTGCTGCAGCATGGAAACCCATCAGACTTCAAAGAGGGATTTGGCAAGATCCTTCTGAGAAATTCTATTTTGATTCTGAACTATTAGCACTTTCACTTCTGAGTATCAGCAGAGCATCTTTTCCAGAGTTTGTCTGAGACATAAAGAAGGGTGCCAATTTTTCACCGTAGGCGTACTGAAATAAATAACAGCCAAGTTGCTGTACACTTGTAAAGTTTTACCTAATTATGGCACGTTTCTAATGAAGGAAACAAACAGCAAAACAGATTCAACCTTCAACATTTCAACATGGGACAAAAGCGTCTATAAACCACTTACACTTTTAGTAATGACTTAGAGCAACTTAGGACAATAACAATTGGGCTAGAGAGATGGTTCAGTGAATTAAAGAACAAGCCTTATGGATTCAGTGAGTTCAGCCCCTGCATCCAACATGGGAGGGAGAGAACTGATTCCTTAAAGTAATCTTCTGACCTTCACAGGTCTCACACACACACACACACACACACACACACACACACACACACACACACATGCACACACACACATGCACACACATGTGCATGCATACATGCACACACACATGCACACATGTGCGAACACACACATGCGCACATACACATGCACACACACATGCACACATGTGCATACACACGTGCAAACACACACATGCACGCACACACACACACCAAAAATTGTAAATAAATAAAATAATAACAGTCACTAACAAACGTCAGCAAGCTAGAAGTCCAGTGTTATAAGAATCTGTGTTTAGGTAAATTCCCAAGCAATATTCCCATGGAGCTCTTTTTTCCTTCAAGTTCCTCCTTTGACTACAGTGTTCTTCTCCCTAAACGTCTCCTTTTACACCTCATAGTATCCCCTTTCCCATAGATGGAGGTACTGGAAAATGTTTTCGGCTTGACAATTTCTGCTAATGTGATCTGTTACTGACATTTTAATACCATGAGGGCTTAACTATGTTATGATTATTGTCTGCCCTATGGGAAAAGATTGGATTTGGTGACCACTGCTTTTTAATCTGTTATCATTGGGAGTCCTCTCATCTTTACCATATCCTTTCTTTTAATAAAATGTTCCCATGGTTTAAGGAACTACCAAAACCCCAAAAGCTCCTCCACGTTAATATTTCCAATTCTGATTGCGTCTATGAGCTGAGCCCTGAACTAATGAGTCTAAGACCTCCTGCTCAAATGCCCCTGCCTTCAGACCATGCCTGCCTAATGGCTAGCTCTTTCCTCACAGATTTGCTACAGAAAGATTTTAATCTGTTCTTCACTACACAATGAAAACATGAATTCATACTTTTTAATTGATACTTAACTCACTGCACTATATCTGCACTATGGATGCCCATCTTATCCGCAAGCCATTTCCTTGAAGACAAGAGCTGGGGGATATTCATCTTTATATTACTAGAACTTCAAGCGATGCATGGATGAGTCTAGGGGCTAAGTAAAATATTAGTTTGAATGACATAGAATGTGAAATCAGGCTCTCATGAGATGGTTGAGGCACTGGTGCCTAAAACTCAATCGCTGAACATATATAAAGCAAGTGCTTTTTCATATGAATATTTGGTGTGCATGCTTACAAAGCATGCATGGTTTATCCCATCAATGGCCTGTGCTTAATGCTCCCTAGGTACCCTAAGGCTTGGTAAGCTTTGAAAGCACTGCACCAAAGCTAAAATCTTAGCAAGCAAGCACAGATAATGACAAAGCTAGATGATGATCTTTCTTTCAGAACAGCCAACTACCACGCTATCCCAGCTAAGCAAAATGCTGCCAGCCTCCATATGATCACTTAGTGATACATTCTGCAAGCCATGAAAAGTCGTTCTCTCAATAAATTGTTGCATGTATCTCGAAGTAAAACCAAGACCAGGTACCGTTTCAACGCAAACCAACATGGCGAAACAGCAGCAGCAGTGGTGCGCTGTTTAAACTTTTATCGTCAAATGTTTTGTGCATTTGCTTACAGTGGTCTAAGTATCAGTCATGATGTCACAGTGAGAACTGCGACAGTTTGTGGAGAATTCTGGGTCTTCGTGGAGTTTCTTATGTGTAGTGGCCAGCTCAAGACATAGGATTAAACGGTAGATGCTAAAACTCAAAGGAAGGACATATTTCTTATGAAAAAGAACCAAAATAAAGATCTGTGATCAGAAAAATGAGAGAGCATGAGAAAATAGGAGCACATAGGCTCTTGTGCTATGTGGATCTTATGAAAACAGTGGGGAATCCGCTTACGGAGAAAAGCATGGTGAGTGAGGAACGGCTAGAGGGGTTCTCGGACAGGGAGGATAAGAAGGGAGGAGAGTGAGTTAAGAAATGATGCAGTCATATGTTAATTAAACAAAAAAGTGAAAAACAACTGATTGAGCTCAACAACTGCTCTTTAGTGAGCAGGGGCTGCACACATAGGCCTACACTGGATAGCAGAGGAATGTTGGTCTAATAGAAGATCATCATTTAAAAAAAAAAAAAGAAATCTCTATGGAAGTAAATCAGCTTTCTTTCTAATGAATTCTCTGTAGCCTGAAGAATGGACAGTTTGTTGCTATGAAGGAGAGAAGCCAATATATAGTGTTCTTGGACTCATTCCAATTCCTATTCAGAGATTCACAATGATGGTACCTAAAACATATCACTACTAATATTTTCTTTGAATAAATACATCAATAATATGGAAAGTGAGTGTGTGTATCAAGGTAGAGGGTGAGCACGATTGCATTATCATAAAACACACGCGCTAATGAAAAATCTTTATCATGTAAGATCAGCAAAGTATTGATAGGACAGAAAAATGAATGCACGCCTACGTGTGTAATTAGAAGAAGTATTTCTTTCATCTTTATTCCTGTGGCACTTAAGTGCACACACAGAAAAAAAAAATACTCTTTGAAGTCAATGTGCACTGTCTCCTGGCACTGGAGGATATGATGTTAAGGACAATTCAGAAAGAGTTTTATATTCCAAAGCGTAGATGAATGTCTTAACCATTAACAAAGTACAAGACAATAGGTAAAAGTGAACAGCGTGGTAAAAAATGAGCTTCGATGCAGGTTTTACACGAGCTTGGGTTTCTCAACGCTATGGCATTTCTGGGAAGCTCCTCCGGGCATAGGTATAATTCAATAATTAGAATGGTAATTACTGACAACGGCAATATTTTCCATTGTAGACAAATGAAATAGCCAGCAGCATAAATGAAAGTACACGCAAAGATTTTATTTTAAAGGCTCATATCACGCCTTAGGAAAGAATAGCTGTGAGAAATTACTTCTTGGTATACACAACAAGCAAGTTCATGAACACAGAACTTTCTACTTAGGAGTGCCCCCAGAGGAGAATGGGTGCAGCTGTCCTGTGACATCAGATTGTTGTTGTTGTTGTTGTTGTTGTTGTTGTTGTTGTTTACATGGGTCTCTCCATGTAGTCTTGGCACTATGTATGCTATGTAGATGAGGCTAATATCAAACTCACAGAGATCCTCCTGCCTCTGCCTCCAAAGTGCTAGTACTAAAAGGATGCATCACTACCCCTGGTTTCTCTTGCTAGATTATAGTGGTAAGAATGGAAGGATAATTTTGTTTGTTTGTTTTGAGACAGGGTTTCTCTGTGTGCCCTTGGCTGTCCTGGACTTTGTAGGCCAAGCTGGCCTCAAACTCACAACGATCCACCTGCCTCTGCTTCCCTGAGTCCCGGGATAACAGGTGTACACCACTGTTCCTAGTGGAAGGATATCCTTATTCTTTTTTAATTGATTTTTTTTGTATTTATTATAATTTATTCACATTACATCCCAATTGTTGTCCCCTCCCTCTGGTCTTCCCATTCCCACCCTTCCTCCCCTTCCTCCCTATTCCTCTCCCCCAGGCCTCCAACAGCTAATGCATCAGCCTCACCAGGTGCCCAAAGGATGACTCTGCCTCACCTTCGACTATAGCCTCCAGAACTATGAACTAAGTAATTATTTTCCCTTTGTAAGTTAAGCCCCAGGCATTCCATCACATTATATGAGGCAGACTAGTACACCCTCCAAAGGGATAGTTGCCTTTTCCTAATACGTTTGTCATCACCAAAGATACCACCATTCTGTACCCTCAGCATCTGTCCAGATGAGCTGAATGCAGAGGTTGACACCCTTTCAGAAATACTATAGCAAATGTCCCTTAGGGTTTGCAATGAATATTCAGGAGTGGTATTGCCATGGACACACACATGGAAGAAATACTAATGTTAAGTGCCTAGCCCACTGCCATTCCCCTTTATAACAACCTGGCAGTTGAACAAATTACTATAACTACTGTACGCCTTGAAAAGAGCAGATACGAGCTTAGTGGGAGTTGTGGCTCATTGACTTTAGTGGGAGAGTATGGCTCCAGTCCTTTGGGTTTTATAGGGTGATGAGTTAGGTTGGGTTAAAGCAAACCTTCGAGCATAATTTGATTGGTTTTTCCTCCATCAGTGATGGATGCTTGATAATCACTTTCTGCCTATTATATCAATAAATCAGCTGCAATTCAATTTTAATCTGTAAATAAAGTTAAATCCAAGCTATGAGGATATTACTTGTGTGCATTAGCTGCTTAGAGGTGCCATTACTGTCTGTGGCTATTGAGCCAAACGCAGTTGGTTGAGGTTTTAAATTCTACATTTAAAGAAGCAGAGTCACATTTGCTGAATGTCCTTACAAGAAATACTATGCACCAAGAAACCTGCACCTGCCTCAAAGTGCATCAGGCCAAATAAGTATTTCTACTTTCTGGCACAAAATTATATTATCTTTGGGTTGTCAGTAGGCATGCAGGGGACACAATATAGACTAGAATTAAATGCTCCTCACAGAGAAGAGGAAAAATGGGCCAATATTCCCACCTCAGCTTTGGAATTAAAGCCAAAAAACTAAAACTACACTCCAATCTGTCAACCTGCCATGCTCACAGCTGGACTCCATCACACAGGCAGTATTACTGCACCTAGTGTGTTATGGGTGTTCAGTGGGTATCAAGGAAGATAGGATTCGGGCCACACACTTGACACCGGCACTGTAGACCCTAACCCTGACACCACTGACCATGTCCAGATAAGTGTGAATCACTGCAGAGTGAATGAAGCCGAATGTCATCCCAGAAGATAGGAGAGGTTAGCCCCCACCTCCAGAAGAAAGGCTCAAGTTAGAACAGCCCAGAAGCAAAAGCAGGGGGGAGTGCCGGAGGTGGGGGGGGGGGGGGTACACAACACTTCATTTAGCTCTGTTTGTGTGGGCAGATCAATTCTTCTGCCTCCTGTGTCTGAAAACGACTAAGGAAATACCAGAGCATCATTATATACCGGTCGCGTTTGATTCACCACAGGTTTGTGTCAAGCTACTGAGAGGTCAGCAATCTACAATGGTAAATATTTTCTATTAAGCTAGGTTACAGAAATACACACGCACGTGCGCATGCCCGCTCGCACGTTCTGAATAGGGATACTCTGTGCCAAGAATTTAAAACGCTTACAGGAATCACTCACAATACCTGTAAAAAACCAAAACCCAACACATTTCAGCTCCACATTAAACTTGGACAAGGCTTCACACATATCTGAGAATATTAGTGGGATCCATAGTGCGGTGGTTATCATCTCTGCTTTACAAGCAGAAGGTCCTCAGTTCAAACTACAGATCTGAGGATATTGACAGGACAACAAATTTTTTACAAGAGAAGTATAAGTAGACATTGGAAATTCAAAAGAAATATAATTTTCTTATGTATTGCTTAACCTCCATAGTATGATGGCCATCCTACTTTGAGGTAATTATTTAAATTAGCAAGTCTTGAATTTTATATATATTTGGTAATAGTCTGAAGAACAGTAGATGGAAATAGAGCTTATCCTCATTATGCTGGGCCTCAGATGTCAATATAACAACAATGTCACTATCAACACCAATGTCACTATCAGTACGAATGTCACCTATGTCAAATTCCATCACTGAAGCATCATAATGAATGGATATGGATTCATTCACAATATCTACACATGGGGAAACAGGGAACCTGAAGGAAATCAAGGTTTAAACCTAAAAGAGAGTGTGGCTGTGGGGCTGTGTCTCTGTGTGTATATGTCTATGTGTGTATATGTATCTATGTGTCTGTGTGTGTGCCTGTGTGTTTGCCTGTGTGTGTGTGTGTGTGTCTATGTGTGTATGTGTCTCTGTGTATACATGTCTTTGTGTGTCTGTATGTGTTTCTTTGTGTGTGTATCTGTGTGTCCCAGTGTGTGTGTCTGTGTGTGAATGTGTCTCTATGTGTACGTATCTATGTGTCTCTGTGTGTATGAATCTCTGTGTGTATGCATCTCTTTGTGTCCGTGTGTGTGCCTCTGTGTGTGTATCTACCTGTGTGTGTGTATGTGTCTATGTTTATGTATCTCTGTGTATAAGTATCTGTGTGTCTTTGTGTGTTTGTACAAATTAATGATTAAAGCAATTACAATATTTGAGTGGATCATTCCATAAAACTCAGGTCAGGGTATCAGAAATGGCTGCACTCAGCTTTATCCCACAGAAATTCCAGGAGCAGCTGCTACTCAATTCAAGTGCAGACTCACTTGTAAGCATAAGCTTGCAAATTTTAAGCAAAATGGCCATTGCACCAAAGCAGTGTTTTCAAGATCAAATTAAAAATAGTCTCATAAAAAGAGCCTTGGACATGAGCCTCTAGAATTCTCAAGGCCACATTAAGGCATGACTTGGCCCTATTTTGCACCAGATAAATTCACTTTCTCAGATGGGACACAATACTAATATCTAACAATCCATTAAGGTACCAACAGGGTATATCTAAGCCCCTGCTCTTCAATTATTAGGATAAAGACAGGGAGCATCAAGAATGGTAGAAAAACAGTCAACAAATGTGTATGAGGTGTTTGCCAAGCACCAGACTCTGTCCAACACAATCAGTACTCTCCCTCAACTACAGCCTCAGCCCTCTGCCAAGCCCATCCCAACATCCTTACTGCTCCGCAATTCCACGTGGTAGGAAAATATACCATTCTTGAATAGAAAACGGCCCCCCTTTTCACATATGATAATGTTCCGTTAACTTGCATGTTAATTTTGCCAGAAAACTCCATAGCGTGAACTAATTTTGGAAGACTGGTATTTAACAAAGCCCTTCCTATTTTGCTTATCTGGCGTTCATAACCTTCAAGAGCAGCTACAGCTTATACTCAAAATCTTCTATTTTCTTTCCTGGGAAAAGTGCCATATAAAAAGAATCAATATACAATCTCCTTTCAGGGCAAGGAATATGATAATGCTCTCTGATTCATGACACTAGCCACCAATCTTTGTCAAACCTGGAACATTAACAAAAGTGGAAATGTCGTATTCTATCTGCAGGACAGGACAAATGGAGGGAGCACTCTGATTTCTCCCTGCGTTAGGTAAGTGGATTCTATCCCGATATTAGAACACTAGTGAATAAAAGATGCTGAGCCCTCCAGTGGGGACCTCTGTAGCCCGGATGTTTGGGTGCCATGAACACAACATTGTCTACTTATAGTTACAGTTCAAATAAGGAACAGCATTGAATAACTTGCTGAATTAAAGGACTACAGCTTAATTATTCCCAGAGTGGTGGAAATTAAATCTTGGAAGGGGCTGTAAAGAGCTATCTGCCTGCTTTTTGTCCATCTACAAGAGGAATACACTTTCCTGAAAACTTTGAATCATTAGATATTGCTAGTTATTATTTTCAAGTTTCCCTTTGGGCTTTTTTTTCTTATTTGATCTTTATTTATTGTGTGTATGTACATAGGTATGTCATAGCACAAAAGTAGAGGCCAGAGGACCACTTGCAGGAAGCAATTCTCTTTTTTCACTATGTGGGCTTTAGGGATCAAACAGGTCATCATGCTTGGTGGCAGGAGCCTTTGCCCACTGAGCCGTCTTGCTCTCCTGGCTTTTTTATTTATATGAAATCTCATGTAAGCCAGACTGGCCTGGAACTTGTCATATTGACCTTGAACTTCTGAGCCTTTTGCCTCTCACTCCCAAGTACTGTGATTCAGATACGTGCCTGGTTTATGTGCTGTTGGTAATCAAACCGAAAGCCCCCTGATGCTGAGGAGCAAGCAGTCTACCAACAGAACTATGTCTCCACTCCAAAAGTTCTTTCATGTAACTAAATGCTTACAGTAGCCAATCCTAGGGAGGTGATATGGGTTGGTGGGGGGGCTTTGAGAATAACTCTCATATCCCTAGTGTGAAATATTTTGTCATGATAATAAATTACGTTGTAATTGAGCGTAAATAAGTGATTCAAATCTGACTTCACTGTCTACTCGTTCATCCTTATTTTACCTATTAAGAAACCTATGAGACTCAGATAAAATTGCTTTTTTTTTTTTTTGAAGATATCAAGTTAGCCTCATTCTTGACTTCTTTGTAATAAACTTCCCATTTCCTGCGCAAGACACTGTTAAGTAGAAGGAGTCGTCAATTCTCCACGGGTCTTTTATGTTTGTGGACATTTTGTAGGCAGAAGGACCAACTGCCTTTGTACCAGATAATTTCTTGTAACATGTTTGTATAACAATAAGTCTTAAAAGGTAACTAATCTCTCCCTCTGGAACAAAAGGCAGGTGACATCCTTGCTGCCCATTGTATACACTTCAGGTCCCCCAGGCTTAGGTTTCCTCTCACGTGAAGCAACCCAGCAGACATGCAGCTGTAACCTGGCCTACTTTCCATCGCCCTGTGGTAACTGGGGCTGTGGAACAGGTGTCAGGTGATCTGTAAATCTGGGAACAACCATCGCTGTGAGTAACAAAGTCCTTTGTCTCTGACCCAGGAGTCTCTCACCTTCTGCCAACATCCATGAATCTGTCAGCCTAGCTAATTAGCTTGTTGGGAAGGAAAACTTTCAGACTTCTTGCAGGCTTCTGCAGGTTCTCTACCCAGTTCAGCTGAAAAAATATGTCCTTTTTCTCAGGGAAATTATAATCTAAAACATGTCAAACTAGTGTACTTTTGAGATATATAACTGAAGAAGCTTAAAACTGCATTGAGTACTTTAAAAATAAATTATATATATATATATATATATATATATATATATATATATATATATATATATATATATATATATATATATATATAAGCAGAATTGCCATGGCTTGCCACTCTGGAGTAAAACAGACCCATCATCAGCTGTGTTGAAGAAGGGCGGAGCATCCTAAGACTGCCAAAGATGAATTTTCCTTTCAATTATGTAAGACGAACTTGAAGGGCTTTAGAGGTGGCAGTGATATTTACGTCCCACTGCCTAGTTTAGAAGCTCCTAAACGCCCTGCCTTTTATGTTTGTCTGTGAGATTCTGAGGAATTGCATCATTAAAAGCTGTTTCTCACATCCTGAATTCCCCACTCTTAAGTCTTGTCTTAGGGTGCCCTTCTGAAGCCATGGCCAGGCTCTGCTTGAGAGGTGGGACCATTTCAGCCAGCTTGTTCCAATGACTTAGAAACTCAGTGTTTCAATTAAACTTTGCCCCTGCTGAGTCATTGCCTTCTTCAGCCAGCATTTGGAGAGCTCAAATTTCTTAATCTAATTGAACATTTAATATACAGCCATAAATTAATCACATTGAAATGGTGCTAATTATTTCATTAGCTCCAAACCAATCCAATCTAAATCACAACTTATTAAAGCTCAATGCTGTTTCGTCTTTACTTGAACTATTGATTAAAATATGCTATAAATTACATATGCAGATAAATAAAGATTACATTTCTGTCTACTTTTCTGAAACTCCAAGGACATTATGAATAGGCAGCGTGTGTGTTTCTGGTCCCCTTTAATTTTCCGCAGCTGTACAGGATACAGCAGTAACTGTAGTTCACAGCCACATGAATAAAGTAAGGTCAGAACAAATTTTCATCCCACTGGTCTCACAGCCGACTGACGAGTAGAAAGGCTCTTTGCTCTTTTTTTTTTTTCCCCTTTCCCTTGAACATCTTGACAGGCAGGCTGGTAGATAATCCTGTCCAGAGTTAATGGGTAGTAACAGGATTGAGGGAAACTGGCTTAAGAGGCCTGCATCTCGGTCGGGACACATCAACGCCATACTTAAAGATGTTCTCCTCCTTCACCACTGTGAAGATAGATGTCTGAACAATGAGCTTAAAAGTAAGAGGGGACGAGATGCTCAGAGATAGGTGATGAATTGTCAAACTGTGGAAGGGAGCTTTCACCAAAGAGGCAAGTTTGCTTTGTGAAGAGATGCGGAGGAAAGGAGAAATGGAGAAAATAATTAGAATGTGCTCCTTCCCTGGGCTGTGTGAGCTGGAGACTAAATTCTTAAAGGGGAAGCCTGGCTACTTTAACTCCTGAAGAGAAACACTCTCAAACAGCAAGGGTGATAGGCTTCATCCTTTTGTGGCCAATAAAAATGGGCCAGGGGCCTCCCTATGTGATTCATTTGGCAATTCATCAGCAACTGGGCTGTTAAAAGGAGTCTACACTCACAAAATGCTATTGCAATCTTTTAGCAGAATTTAACCTGATATTTGCTCTCGTCTCAAGAACTGGACTGAAAGAACCTCAAGAGTAGTGTTTCTCATGTGTCTATTTTCCTTGTCTATGGGTCTCCTTCCATTACTTCTTATTGGGACTATCACAGCTACTTGCATGCATTTCGTGTGTGCAGGCCTTTGTGAATTTGTAGAGTTATCCAATGATGGGATTTAGCTTTTGATATAAAAATTAAAGTTAGGATACACTCTTCCTCTAAAAGTTTAAAAGCTAACATTTATCCACTTGGTTTACCCAAGTACAATTCTGGAACCTAGGGAGACAGGTAACAGTGTTGCATGGTGGGAAAGGAGGTTGAGGAAGCACCAACATCAATTCCCTTAACAAGAAGGTCCTGTATTATCATGACAATATACGGTGCCACTCTATAGAGATGCAAAAAAATTACCTTTTCTCAGTAAGTAAGCAGATGGGCATCAACCTTAAGGATCCCCTATGTCATGAGTTGGCCAATGCCATTGTTGGGGTTTTGTGAGGCTCTTATTTACCTCTGCGTAGGTCTGCATGGCTTGTTGGGCAGCTCTCAGTGCCAGGGTTTGCTCTTAACTCTGGTGATGTTCTTTCAAGCAGATGCATCTCTCTCCCAAACAGATGCATTTTAGAACATACATAAACAGTACTAATCTGACCAAACTACAACATGAAAAGATATTGAAATGCTATCTGCAGAGCTATCTTTATCCACGGGATGGAGGTTGATTGTAAAATTCACAAATGGAAGCCAGTATGCCCTGCCCTCCTCCCCCCACCCCCGAAAGGTGCTAAACACCTACAGTTGTATCTGACTCCTATGAGGCACTATAAAGATATACACAAATGAAGAAATGGATGAGCCAGTGAGTTAAAGCACCTGTTCATGGGTTTAAGAGCCACCTCCCACCCCTATTAGCCTATTTTACAAGTTAGACTTTTGTTATGCCTAAATCATCTTGGGAACATTTCAAAGCTAGGCATTTCTTTCCTGGAATTCCTCCAAACACCAGCCCTCTGGTTCTGACAACTTCAAATATCTTTAATGATTTCTTTAAAGAGTAATAAAACGGCAGGCTACTAAAAAGGAGATAACTGTACCATCCCTGCTCGTGAATGGACTTAGCAAGCGTTTAAAGAACCTTAACATCAATCTTGCACAGCTAGATTTATATTGCATCCATTTTATGAATCTCTTTGACTTGGATCCTCAAGCCCCTGGGCAGTTTTTCAGGGAGCCCTATGACGCACACACATTGAGCTGAGTAGCAGGGAATGTGATGATTCTCCTAGAGGCTGGTGCTCGCCTGCTTGGATGATTCTGCACAGTGAGTCAAATTAGGCTGTCAGGTCAGTGGGTGTTGTACTCTTTCAACAACGGGGGCAAAAATCAGGAGGCAGAGGGAGTGTGTTGATGGTTTACCTCCAATAACTGAAACACGTCCAAGCCCAGAACATATGATATTAAATCAAGCCTTGAGCATTTTTGTAGTTTAAAAATTGAATATTCACTTGTGCCTTTTAAAGACATCTAATGAATCTGTTTTATGAGAAATGACATGGCAAAATGAGATACTTTTCATTTTTGCCTTTATAATAGACAGGTTGACTTTCCTAAGGTCTTCGGGTCTCCTTGAAGGTAACAGGTAACAACTGTTAAGAGACTCAAGTGTGATAGCCAAATACGACCTTGAATGACCTACCTCTCGTGGTTCATCTCTTAATACTGCATGGATAAAGCCTCTTTACCACATGTGCACAATTTTTTAAGCATCACGTTGATATATGCTCCTTGATGCTCACATTTGGCAAGGCCACCAGCACTCCCTCCAAAAAACACTTTACAATTAAATGTAATTGTAAATGAAATCAAAGGGTCGTAGAGGGTTATAGTTGGCAGACACCATGTAATCATCTTGCCAACCCTCGCTTCCACTATATTTTTTATTACTTAGTATCCCTAACACATTCTGCTTTAATTTCCCCACACATGGGGAGTCTAGTAGCTAGCGAGATCGCCTTCATCGCTTAGCAGCAGCACATAAAAAAATGATCATTTCTTATAAAAAAAATTTCTACTGCACGCGATGTAGTTTGCCATGCACTATATACATATATATATCATCCCATTCTGTCCTCTTGAAGGCAAGAAAGAGTGATTTATCCCAATCTGCAGATAAGAAAATTGACGCTCAGAAGTGTAAAAACACAAAATTATAGTAAAATGCCCTAGCTTTCAAATTTGAAGTGATGGAACACAACAGGCTGCAGATCTGTAAATATGTACCTTTGGGATTCCTTCACTCTTTCCAAAAAGTGTTCCTGGCTTGAGGCAAAGGTTGCTTATTTAGAGGCTGATGAGGCTCCGGAATTAGTATCTCCTTCCGCCTGGAGAGGTCAGGGGTATAATTGCCTCCAATGGAACAAGCCCGATGCCAGTACAGCTGTTCCTGCAGAGACTGGTATGGGTTTGGCATGTGCATTTAGGGCCCATAAAAAGAATATTAATAGGTTACCGTGTCTTCGGAACTAAGGACACTGTATGCAAAACAGTGAGCTGAGTAATCAGAAAATGTTCCTTTGAGGGGAACGTCCAGATAACTCACAAAGCAAAAGGCAGTCAGTTGCATCACCAGCACATTATTATTTTAAGGCAAGCTGCAAAGAGAAGATCCTACGCTTTGTAGTATCTGCCATCTTCATGGGTACTCTGAAAGGTGTGTGTACTAGTTTAGCACTCAGCCAAAAGTGTCCTCAAAGAGCCCAGTCACCAGCTCACTGACTTCCTATCTCCAGATACAAAAGAAGCCACTTCTTCAATTAAAGTACAATGACACTAATGAATGCGCTCTGGTTGTTCCCTTTCTTACGAGACTTTCTTATCTGGCAGCTCCACTGATGTGATGAGAAGCAGGCGATTTGCAAGTCTGATGTGGAAGTTTTTGATCACAAGAGACAAGAGAGTATGAAGTTTCTGCTTACAGTCTTAGGGACACTGCAGAAATTAGCTGGGGCGACGTAGTAAAATTATTCAAATAAAAATAGACTCCTAACTTCGTGAGTCTCTCTGCTTAACTTGCAGAGGATGGTGTTAGAAATGAAAATCTCATGGTTGGCCTCTGGGAGGCCTGGTTAGTAGATGCATCTCCTCAGTTTCTGCATTATTCAGTTCTCTGGTCAAGAGGGAAAGAATAGAAATAGAGATGTTTTAAGGCAAGGAGGGTTAGTCTACTCATCTTGGTGGATTTGAATCAACAGTTATAAATAATTTTCATTAATCAACCAGCAAGATCTTTTTTTACTTTTATTGAATGTCTATGATTTACACATCATGCACCAAAATCCCTCTCCTCCCCCCAGTAAAATAAAACAGACAAACAAAAGATCTTGTCACAGAAGCTATAGTGTATTATGCAGTATAGCTTTTTGTCCACATATGTTTACTTTCTTTTTTTATTTAATCAATTTATTCTGATTACAACTCAGTTGTTATCCCATCACTTGTATCATCCTGTTCCCCCCTCCCTCCCACTTTCACCCTATTCCCCTCCCCTGGATCTAAGACCAAGGGGGACCTCCTCCCCCACTATATGGTCATAGGCTATGAAGTCTCATCTTGGTAGCCTGCTTATTCTTTCTTTGAGTGTCATCACGCCTTCCCACCAAGGGGAGGTGGTCAAATATGGGACACCAGAGTTCATGTCAGATTCAGTCCCCACTCACTGCATAACTGTGGAAAATGTCCTGTCCATTGGTTGGATCAGAGGAGGGGTTGGATGTTTACTACTTGTATTGTCCTTAGTTAGTGCAATAGTATGAGCAAATCCTCCTGGACCCTGACCCACCCATCATGATGTTCCTCTTGTAGCTTTCTAGAACTGAGTCCTTCTATTTCCCCATCTCCTATATTTCTCTTATCTAGAGTCCCAGTAGGATGTCTTCACACAGATGATATGATAATGTACATAAGTGACCACCAAAATTCCACCAGAGAACTCCTACAGCTGATAAGCAGTTTCAGCAAATTGGCTGGATACAAAATTAACTCAAAAAAGTCAGTAGCTTTCTTTTATACAAATGACAATCATGCAGAGTAAGAAATTAGGAAAACTACATCCTTCACAATAGCCACAAGCAATATAAAATATCTAGGAATAACACATATGTTGACTTTCAAATGTTCATTGCTACGAGTCATGGGTCTGGTTTGAGGCCTGCACTATCATTACAGGGTCCTCACTGGGACTGCTGTCGGATATCTCATTGTTGCCATTTGTCACAGAGATTCTTAATCTTTGAATCTGCAGGTCCAGCCCCTTCATGTGTTATAGCAGGTCATACATGGCATACATGTTGGGGTGATGTCCACTCAGAGCCCTGGATCAGGGCCCACTCCCTTGTCCTCAAAGCAGGGCCCACTCTCCTGCTCCAGTGTCATCAGGGCAGGGCCAGCTCACCTGCTCCCTTGTCCTCAGGGAAGGACCAACTCTCCTGTTCCTGTATTCTTGTGGCAGGGCCAGCTCTTCTGCTCCCATGTCATCAGGGTAGGGCCAGCTCTCTCACTCCCTGTCATCAGAGCAGGGCCGGCTCACTTGCTCCTGTGTCCTCAGGGCACGGCTCATTCTCCTGCTCCCTACCATCATGGCAGGGTTGGTTCACCCACTTCCATGTCGTCAGGGCAGGGCTGGCTTACCTGCTCCCATGTCCTCAGGGCAGGGCCATCTCACCCACTCCCATGTCATCATGGCAGGGCAGGCTTACCCACTCGCATGTCCTCAGGGCAGGACCCGCTCTCCTGCTCCTGAACCAGAAAGATTTTTATATAGAGAAATAAGCTGACAGACTTACTTCATCCTTTTAGTTTTCTTTTGGGGCGGGGTTGTTGTTGTTGTTGTTTTTACTTCATCCTTTTGAACACACACATAACATTGCTCATCATACTGCTTTCACATATTATCTTGGTTTTAAATCACTAAAGGTCTTGGAAGTAAGATAAACATGTGTCATTAAGGGGAGTTATTTCTGGTCCACATATGTTAGCACATAAGAACCCCATGTAAGTGCTGGATGAAGCCACAGTGTAGTAGGAGAGTATTATTCATGAAACTAGACACAATGATGAAAAGCAATCCACTGATAATATTATGGGTAAGTAAATGTGGAAGCACGCGGGAAACTATTTCTCTGCTTTATGATGCAAAAATAAAAAGAATAGATGCAACCTACTGGGCACTGAAAGGCAGATGCCGACAATGTAGACTGTTCCACTCTGAAGCACGCTTTATTAGGCCAGTGGTGAGAGTCTCCTCCACTAGCTTTCAGAGGGGCCACTTGACCTCCCTTTCCATCCAGGTGATTGAGAGCACTGCCAGGTGAAAGACTGGCCAGGTGCACTGGATGAGAATAAGATGTCCGAAAAGCAAAAGGTAATTTGTTTTCTCCTCTGGAGGAGCCTGGTTTTGTTGTCTTCCTTCAACACTGTGGTTTTAAGGAAATACACCCTCACTAAGTTTTAAATGATTAATAAGTAAGATTAACACCCACGAGCCATCTAACATGCATGCAATTGCAGGTGGATGAAGACCAATTTTCTGTTGCCAATTTCTAATTGAGTCTAATGACCAGAAATGACCTACCAGCCTTCAGACTGAGGAGGAAGTGCTTCAGGCAGGTCTGGGGAATAAGGTGCTACTAGTTGCATGGTTTCTTTTTTTCAGACTCTGTCCCTGAATCTGCCAACATGACAATGCTCTTCAATAATAAAAAAAGACACGTTCCAGGCTTTTGCAAAGATGACATCTGCTTGAGTGACAGTCTATTTCTGCATGCCGGTTCCTCAGCTCTAGTTACACAGCAATCTGTCAGACGTTAGATGGCACGCGCTCTTCAAACCATTAAAGAGTTAACACGTATTATTTTTAATCTTGTAAAGCAAATGTCTGCCTATGATTCTTGGGGTGGTATAAAATAGCCTTCCAAAATAAAATCACACCATTTCCGGGGTTAATTACTTGATTAATGTGATTCTACATGCAATAGTCACATGATATTTTCTTACACAGACAAAAGAGTCTCCCTCCACATTTTGAATTAAATTTCTGTGTTCACATACTTTGCTCAGCCGAGGAGATAATTTTCCTGAGTTCCCAATGCAGAAATCAACGTGTTATCCTAATTGTTGCTGTGCTGTATAAGAGAGTTGCCTTCATGACTGACAAATGCAGAATTTGATGATTGAAACTAAGTGAGCTATTTTCACTCCCCTCCAGATGGGTAGCGCTGGGAATTATTTCTCATCATTAAGTAAAAAACATTTTACTTTTGGTTGGCATGACAATGACATAAGAGCGCTCCTTGGCTTTCAGAAGCAGCAGGAAAGTGAAGAACTATTCAGTCTAAGACACACAGTGACTCTTTCACACTAACGTTAACAATAAAGGTAGCCATGTTGATGACCTTTTACACACATAAGCATGTTACTTTCAGAATCAAATTAAAAGTGGGATTGGATTGACTTTTTCCCAGAACCACATTAAAAGTATAAAATGCTGTTCTGAATGCAGGTGTTATGTTTAGAAATCACTGTGGCCCCCAAGGGCACTCTACTGAAGTAGGTAGACCTTTGGGAAGACCATGCTTTGATCACTCTATGTGTCAACAGAATCTATAAACTAGTCTTTGGCTTTCTCCATTGCCAAAGGTTCTCAGCCATCCTAAAGAACTGCACAGCATGCATGCAGATACAAGCATTCGAGCAGAATTGTAATTTTGTAGATTATATTTCTGTAAGAAAATGGCCCCTGTATTACCATACACAGGATGTCTCTGCTAACCAACTTGGTCTGATAAAACAGAGGAAAGTGAACTAAGAAAAGTGCAGAATTGGAAGAGGAAACACTAAGGGGAAAGACAGCAAAGTGAGAAGAAAAACGGATTCACTCCTAAGAGGACAAAAGCCTGTAGTTGCTTATAACAGTGGTAACTTCTAATTTCTAAAATATTTACAGTGCTTTCTTTCATGGCCTAAGAAGTCTAGAGAGAATATATATTTTTGTTTTCCTATACATTTTCTGGATTTTTTTTTCAGACAGGGTCTCTCTATGTCCATGTGGCTAACCTGGAATTCACTATTTAGATCAAACTGGCCTTGAACTCAGAAATCCCCTTGCCTCTATCTCCTAAATGCTGATATTAAAAGTATGTAATTACTCAAAACTAATACAAAAGAAAAAATATTTCTAAACCAATAGTAATGAATGTGGAGTGGGACCTACCAGGAAACTGAGAAAAGGAAGATACAAACAAACACATTTATGGGTAATGCAGAGACTGTTGGGATGGTACAATAAAGGGCATTTTTTATTAAACTTATAAATTCACACACATAACTTTCAGCCGTTCACCTATCGTTAGTTTGTAGAAAGAGAGAAACAAAAATAACATCAAAAAAGAAGACCCAGGATCCATTTGTTTTCTATTGCTGTGCAGCAAATTACCACAGACCTAGTGGCTTTAAATAACACATATTTATTATCTCATCATTTCTTTGGTTCAAGCATCTGGGCACAGCTTCTCCAGTTCTTCTGCTCGGGGTCCCACAAGGCTGCAATCAAGGTGTCACTTAGGCTGAGCTTCTCTCCCAACTTTGTGTGTTTGTTGACAGAATTCAGTTCCTTGCTGCTATTTTGCTGAGGCCCTCAGATTTCAAAGGCCATCCATATTTTCCTGTCATGTGATGCTGTCCATCAGCAATTTGTATCATGCAACCTCCTTTCAAGGTTATCAGAAAATTCTCTTGGCGAATCCAACAAAGCAAGGTTTTATGTGTATATAGAAAGATGATAGATGAGAAAGATGGATGGATAGACAGACAGACAGACAGACAATAGGTAGGTAGATGCATAGATTGATGATAGATGGATAGACAATAAATAGATATGTAGGTAGATGACAGATAAATAGATAATGATAGATGATAGGTTTATGATAAATGATAGATAGCCAGATATAAACAGATACATATAAATATGGGAATAATAATCTATCACTCTGCCTTACCCCTGAATAGAAGCCAGTAATGAATCCTCATACACTCAGAAAAAGGGTGCTGTGTGGTCCACATCCATGGCACTACCCTGGCACTGCCTATCTACCCTGGCATCTCCTATCAAATCTTTGAAAGAAAATCCCCACAAGCTCCCAATCCAACAGACAGACTTTGTAGGTCCAAGGAGTTTTTTTCTTAGATGCAACCATCTGCAGGAATGGCCAATCCATTCCACAAATATATTTCTTGTTCTGACTACACCTCAAAACTAAAAGGTAACCAGGGAAGAGCACGCACAGTGATACTTCTAGCAACACTGGGAAGGGTCACGTGTATTTAGGGCCAGCCTCAGGTGCATAGTTAGTTCAAGGTCAACATGTGTTATGTAAGACATGTTTCAAAACATTGAAAACAAACCAGAAAGGGAAATACTCTATTATTCGATAAGTTGTATTTGTTCATCAATACATAACATGGCTAAACAGTGGGGAAGCCTAGTTGGTTACTGTCATTTGATGGTATTCTATAATGGCTTCAAAAGTGCCTCCCTACCATTTCCTTTCTCTGATCAAAATGGTGACAGTAGCTATAAATATGCAATGGAATGTCCCTGTGAGAAAGCTAATGCCTCTCTCCAGGGACAGCGATGTGACAGAAGAGGTTGTCAAGGAGACAGGAATGTCCATCCATGGTACTGTTGAACTGTTGAAGTACAAGAACAGATGATGTTAGCACACGTTGAAAAAGGCACAATGCCTTTACACCCAATCCACTGATAATAAGGTTAAGTTTTAAGTGCCACATATTTTCCAGAAACACGTTATTTAGAGCCAAATGATTATGTATTACTTTGGTGTAAAGTCAAACCAATTTTGATGGTAGGTATAACTACTGACTGGATTTGCTGTTGTATTTTCATAATTAATTTGTTAGAAATCACCTACAGTCTCTAGGTTAGATTTTTTTTAAAGAGAAGAAAGAGCCTAAACATTTTTACAGTACATATTTTTTATTTTATTTTATATTTATATCTAGTTGGACAACAATTTGTAACAATTCATGTCTACTGCGCTTACTTATTTTTATTTTTTATACGCATTGGTGTTTTGCCTGCATGTATGTCTGTGTGATAGTGTCAGATCTTGGCCTTACAGACTGTGAGCTGCCATGTGGGTGCTGGAAATTGAAGCCAGGTCCTCTGGAAGAACAGTCAGTGCTCTTCACCACTGAGCCATCTATCCAGCCTATGTCTTTTGAGCTTGTTAAAACGCATTTGGAAAAGTTTTCTAAATATCACCTCACTCCCTTCATTAATTCCCTGTATTAATTCTGTTACCAAAATATAATTCATTTCCTAAATTACCATAAGCAGTACAAAATAAAATAAGAAATAAAATAAAATGAGAGGGTTCAAGATAAAGCCCAACTAATGTATAATTAAGGATGTCAGGTGAGCAGAAAAAGTACAGAGCAGTAGGATAGCAACCACTGCATTCCAACTACTATCCTGCTAGCATGGTCTGAGAAGGAACATTCATAAAATGAGTATAGGAAGGTCATTTCAAAGCACTTCTAGTTATCAAAAACATAATCAAGGTAAGATATTAGAGTATGTCTATTATAATGTACTTAGTCATAGGCATGAGCGTTTGCTACCTTACATGGAAAGAAAAAAAAATTGCTGCTCTTGAATATGTCAATATAATTAGTTTGTCAGATAGCGTGGCGTCTGTGAAGCATTCATCACACAGCACTACAGGAGGCTGCTACCTTCTCTAACCCTAGAAAGCTTTTGACATTAGCCTGGATTCTGACAGGTGCTAAAGAATGGTGAGAAATTCACGGGAGGTCCTGAGGTTACTGCCTGAAGATTTGTGACTCATCAGTCCTTAGCTGAAAGTGTCTTGTCAAATTCGTTTCTTTAACACCAACAAATACGAGGTTGAATTGTAAAATAGATTCCATTTAATCCAATTTATTTTATGTAGCTGTGCTCAGGGATGCATGAAGGGGGCCTCCTGTATAAGAAATTCTTCCAAAGAATAGGAGAGATGGAAATTTACCCTATAAAATCGACAGGGGTATATTCAGTTCTCTGTCCCTGCAAGCTGAACCAAATCAATCACCTACTCATGCCACCCAAAACCACCCTTTGACCACTAGAAATTTACCACATCAGTGCCTGAGTCTATCCCACCCAATCTGATGAACACATCTCCGCCCTTTCCCCCGTCTCCTGACCTCCATCTCCTACCCCCAGCCCATGCTGCCAACTATCCTCTGACTCTTGCCTTAGAGTTCCCTTGGGCTCCATTCTCCATAGACGAACGCCTCAGGTGCTGCTGGTGGGACAGAGACTATTATCACTTATTAGCATCTGGGATTGTGTGCACTCAGACAGTCCAATCTCAAAGCCGTAAGTCCATCTCCATCCTTTCTCCAAGTGTATGGCCATTGTATCCAACATTTGCCCAACACCCTTTATCCTTAGTCTTCCATTTGTCCTTCACAAGAAACTCTCTAAATACTTGCCCACGTGTTGATCATAGTGTTCGCTCATAATATTTTGGGCATCTCTGTTTTACAGTGTCAATTCTGCTGTCCCTGTGTTACTGAATCTAAAACATTAGGCTGAACTCTAGGGATACAATGATAAACAAGAATGCAATGGGATGCTACAAATTTTTAACTTATTTATTTCCACTATCATTTTCTGAAGCCTTTGAGAGAAAACACAGTGCTTTATTGTTTTTGTACTCTTCCTAATTATCCTCTGCAATATGGCATACATACCAGATAATGTGCTAGTGCATACTAAATGTCAATTATTAACGCCACTAACTATAAGGATAGTTTCAAGGTTCGTGAGACTTTTCCCATGCTCCTTCTCTCAGGTCCTTGGAAATAAGTGAAGGGAGCACTCGAAGCTTAACAGCCTTTTGGCCATTTTTGCCATTTTATTATAATAAACTATTTCTATTATTGGAATTAAAATCATATGCTTTCATTGGTTTAAAAATCTAAATGTGTGAATATGTCATCATGCTGCTCCCAGTGCTGAAGGGTAGAAATTTTAAGAGTAGGGCTAACACCCAATAGGTATATCCATACAGAAATAATTAGATGAGAATAGATTTTCAGTGGGTTGCTCTGGCCTCTAGGGTATGTTTGTTGAATCGCTACTCTTTCTACCTGTTCTAGTGGGGTGGACTGTAGCTCAGACCCATCTCTCATCACCAGCGTGTGTTCTTGGCAGATGAATACAGCTCATTCCTTCACTCCTCACACATTACACCACGCTCTTCTAGGGTGTTACTATGGTGATGATATAACTGACAAGTGACTGGAACTTCTTCTTTTATCCTCCTTTCTGGTCACCCAAGGTTTACATCAAAGCTATTTAACACAACTGAGGCCATAATTCTCTGATTTGCTCCATTTCTCCAAAACCCCATCTACCTTTGATTGCTATGTAACAAAGCTTCAGCTATGCACGGCAATTTAATTATATATTCATATTAATACCTTGCCAGAAGCGTAGCCATTAGTCTTAAGACAAGTACTTATCTTTTTAAAAGTAAATATTAAGTGAGCAAAATGGCTAATATTCTTAAACTAATCCATTTTAAAAGTGAATTTTCTTTTATTTCTTGATATTTTAGTATTTAAGTAAAATTACTGAAAACCTAGTCGTGAGCATTTGTTTTAATGACGTGATGTCTTAGTTTGCTTTAAATTGCTGTGACAATAACCATACCAAAAGGAGCTTGAGGAGGAAAGGGTTTGTTTGACATACATATCAGAGTCCATTGAGAAAAGGAGGGCAGGAGCTCAAAGCAAGATCCTGGAGCCAGGATGCAAGGAGGAACACTGCTTACTGGTTGACTTTCAATGGCTTGATCAGCCTGCTTTTTTATCCTACCCAGAACCACCAGCTTATGAGTGGCATTGGCCCGTTGAACTTGGCTATCTCACAATAAAATACCCTACAGACTCTCCTATAAGGTGTCTGATGGAGACATTTTCCTCAGTTGAGATTCTTCTTTCCAGATAACACTAGTTTGTGTCAAGGTGACAAAAAAAACAAAAAACAAAAAAAAACAAAAAAAAAAAAAACACAACTAACCAGGATGCATAAGAACACACAATATTCTAGACCATCCCTGTCCTAAATACTCAGCTCTTCCAGATGCAGTAATTAAATAACTCTTCACTGTGTGTTTGCTTTATTTAATAAAACCCTAGATATCTTAGGACATTTTGATCATAAGAATCACTATAGTTAATAATTTTTCAGCACCATCTCAACTATCAGGGCTGCATAGATTCTTCAAAAACCAGAATAAAGGATAATGGGGAATGGGTAAGATATGTCCTGATATGTGGATCGCATACAGAAGCAGAGGGAGACTGTTTGGAAAGAAGAAGACCAGTAATGTGAGGGACAAAATCAGTGGGCTGGGTAAATATGAACAAGGTGCAAAAATACACCCATAAGAAATGCCGGAATAAGGCTGGTTATTTTGTATACTGTTGAAAATAATAAATGTCCTAGCTACTTTTTTTTTTTTTTTACTGCTGTGACAAACACCATGACCAAGGAAACTCATAAAAGAAAGCATTGGGCTTACAGTCACAGAAGTTTAGAGTCTTTGAGGGCCAAGCAAAGGCATGGTGGCAGGGACAGCTGAGAGCTCACATTTGGTCCTGAAGGAGGAAGAAGAAATAACTAAGTCCAAATGGTGTGAGGCTCTGGAAACCTCAAAGCCTGCCACACACACCCCCCACCCCGGCCAGTGACATTCTTAACCACAACAAAGCCACTAACTGGAGATCAAATATTCAAACACATAAGCCTATGGTGGACATCTTCATTCAAGCCACCCACCCTATGAACAAAGAAGGAAAACTGCGGGACAAAAGGGATCTTTCTAAATATGAACAACCACCTGTCACTAACGTTAGACTGAGGTGAGTTCTCTGGGTGTATAGACTTTACAGTTGGAAAGTGATGGTTGCTGAAATGAAGCACCAACAAATGGATGACTCCCACCAGAGGGGATGGTTGAAAAGTGAGGCCGGGGTGTCAGAATATGTACACAGTGTGAGCAGCTATACATACAAAGAATCAAAAGGTCATGCTTCCCCCCACCAGTTCCTTGTTTGCTTACAGCCGGCATCATCCCCAGCCTGCATTTTGGTAGTCATGCAAATATTGGTAGCAGATTTTTGTAAGATGACTGAGTAAAAAATAACACCAATAAAAATTAAAAAAAACTTCTGTGATTTTCCCCCCCAGAATATCATATTCTGAAAAGCACTATTTTCAAGCATTTACAGTATTTGCCTTCTGTGGGTTAATTTTCTTTTTTTAAGCTTGGTTTTTTTTTTTTTAACACATCCATATAGTGGCATGTTTCCTGGGATGTGTTTGTGATTAGCCAGCGGACCACATCTGAGATTTCTCTTCAAAATCCTCAGTTACAGCATCCATGAAGAGCTCTGTTCCTGGTGCTGGGACTGGACCCACGGCATTACACATAGTAAGCAAGTACTCTGCCATTTAGCAAACTCTAAGCTCAAGTCACATCTTTGAATATGTATCCCCATTTTTCTGTACACTGGGGGACCAAAGAGGAGATGAGATGAGGTAGCATAAAACACAGAGGCCAAGATATTTCTGCACAGAATGAAGCCATTGGGAAGAGGAAGGCCCAGTGTTTCTTCTATATATATAAGGCTCTCTGGTGGCCTTGGGATGTAAAGTTGAATAATGAAAGTAAGGGTTTCTGTTGTGTTCACATTTGCTTAGTAACTCGAACCTAAGCTATAGTATAGTTTTATGCCATATGCTGTATACTTATCTCTATGATCAAAAACCTAATAAGAAGAAATGTAAAGGGAGGGATTTATTTTTGCCCATGGTTTAAAATGGTGCAGCCTAAAGCACCGAAGGCACGATGGGGTTCACAGCAGTGGGGGCTCATGGGTGGGGCTCCATACACCTCAGCTGACCAAAGCAGAGAGTTCAGCCTACATCCAGGACCTACCCATAGCTGTCAAGCACCACCCTTCCTCCTCCAGCACACTTCCCCACTTCCACCAGCTAAGAGCTACTTTTTCAGTGTTCTACAGCCTTGCAAAGCAGCACTGCCAGTTAACAACCAAACCCACGAGCCTGGGCACAACTTTTTATATTCAAATCATAACCGTCACTAACGCATTGAAAGTTGGAGGTAATGCACAAAGATTACTTTTTAAAAGGTGGTAGGGGCCTGGAGAGATGGCTCAGAGGTTAAGAGCACCGTCTGCTCTTCTAAAGGTTCAGAATTCAATTCCCAGCAACCACATGGTGGCTCACGACCATCTGTAATGAGATCCAGTGCCTTCTTGTGGTGGGAAGGTGCACATGCTGGCAGAATACTGTATAAATAATAAATGAATCTTTTTTTAAAAGATGATTTTTAACAATTACATAATGTATAGAATATATTGAAATCGTATCTCTACATACTTAGCCCTCTTAACCTTTCCACACTCCTTATGACTCCCTTCAGCCTAGCTAGTGCCACTTCTACCCCAACTGTAGTGTGTGTGTGTGTGTGTGTGCGCGCGTGTGTGTGTGTTGGAAAGGAAGCCACATCTTCTGAGTTTGTGGTGGTGATGGTCATACCTTACCCAGAAGATAGGATTTCGCAGTGCTTCTCTCCATCCTCCTGCTCTTCAGTGTCTCTGCCCCTCCTCCAAGATGTTCCATGGGCTTTGGAGAACATGATATCTATGTATCATTCAGGGATGATGATTCAACTGTTAATTTGTTCTCAGCACTTTTAATGGGTGAGTCAGCACTTTTTAAAATAATAGCAATATCCTAAGAACATAGGTGTCTATTGACTCATTGCGTGTAAATGTGTGTTTCCAAGATTATTGAAAATGTATTCCTTTAGTTTTTGTTTGTCTTCACTATCTGAGCATCAGGAAAGTCAGTTAGGGTTCTTTTCATTGAAAAGCCAATTTGAATTAGCTAAAGTTGAAATAAATTAATGTAAGGATCTAGGACTGGTCTGTGCATCAAAAGGAGAGGCCAATAGAAGAGCAGCTCTGAATTAAAGGTAGCCAATGACAACCATTTATCTACATCCCGTCCTCTCCCTGTGACCCAGTGGAGGTCATTAAATGCACTGGGATGTGGAAAGGTGCTGCCACTGCCTCATCCCCTCTTAGCACAACCGTTGGCTGACAATATTCTCCTTTCTTACCTCAAGCTTAAAAAGCATGTAGAAACTAAAACCTGGAGTCAATTTAGGAGTAGAGAAATGAGCATGCACCTTTCCCGTCTCATTCCCTTACCCCAGTACACACGGTAGAAAGAAGCATCTTTGAAAAAAGTGTGTATGGGATAACACAAAACCTGAAAGGATGAAACGTGCTTAAGAAGATAAGTGAATTCTCTATTTACATTCCACACACTTACTTTTCCTCTCAAAATTTCAATCCTAACAAATGTTTCCACCACTGTGAATTTTAGTTAGCTGATGTCCTCAAATAGAACATTCACTTTTAAGTATATAATAACATGCAAGATATATATTGCTTTTAACTAAGGAAGCTATTCTGCAACATTGAATTATACTCAGGTGTTCATAGAAAATATAACCTCTTTCTTCTTCATGATACACTTAAGCTCTCCCCCGTCCCAGTGGATCTGGTACATGCTTTAAGCACACCAGTTCATAGCATCAAAAGGAATCCTTTTGGAATATATGCTTATGCTTTTATGTTTTTGTTCCTGTGTTCTTCTTCTGTTAGGGCTGTCCAAGTTGTTACCAAGGCATAGTGGGAGGCAAGAAGGATGCTAGCTTCATCTTCACTAGTTCCTACTGGAGAAGGACCAAGTTATACCCACTTACATGACAGATGTCAAGTAAATAGGCACACACAAAATAACACATACAGCCACAGGCTGTCGGCCTGGTCTTCTTACTTTCTGTGTTCTTTCCTCACCTGACTCCACAATTCTCAAAGGAGGCTTGGATATACTTTTTTTCTTCTTCTTTGATATCATTGACTCTACACTACAGGAGGAACTCTGTGATGTTAACATACTACTAAAGACACTTGAATAAGCTCTTCAAAATATAGCCTCATCTCAATCATGTAAACTACCATCTTCCAATCCACAGAGCACACCTATGTGCCACCCACCTCAATCCACGGAGCATGCCTTTGTGCCACCTCAAACCTCAAACCTTGGTTTTCTGTGGAATTTTGCCCACTCAGAACATACAGGTTCTACTCATCTTCCTGAGTAGCTCTTCTTTGCCTCTGGGATAACCCTGAAGTAGACCTCTCCTAGGTATCTTCCCTGCTTTATCCATACAGGCATCTGTCAATGAACAACTCTTTCCAAAGATTCACGAGCTGTGTTCCCAGATTGCTGGGTAGCCATTGCTACCTATGCTAACCGCCAGAGCTATAAAGAAAGCTACAAATTGTATATGAATTTTAACATTTTTTAGAGGCCATATTTTTTAAAATTAAAAAAAATGGGTAAGATTGACACCATATTTTACTCAACTCAATGCATCAAAAATGTTATTTAACCATGTAGTCAATATTTCAAGAAATCACTAGGTAGGGTTTGAGTTCTAAATCTCTGAAACCCACTGTATATTTATAATCACAGCCCAAGTACTAAGTAAGCAGTCATGTGTCCATGCTAAGTAACGTGTTTATAGAGCAACTGTCCACAAAGTTTGTTTTCACAGAGTTGCAATTCTTAAAACAAACACACCTCTTGTTATATTTCAGTGTTTCTGAACCTGTGTTGGCTTTCTGTCTATGTAGGTAGCATAATAGCTGAGAAAATCAGCTTTTTTTTTTTTTTTTTTTTTTTTGGTTTTGTGAGACAGGGTTTCTCTGTGTAGCCTTGGCTGTCCTGGACTCGCTTTGTAGACCAGGCTGGCCTCGAACTCACAGCGATCCGCCTGCCTCTGCCTCCCGAGTGCGGGGATTAAAGGCGTGCGCCACCACGCCCGGCTTTGAAGATCAGCTTTAAAAGGCAAGTTTGCTTTGGCTCACTGTTTCAGAGGTTTCTGTTCATGATTACTTGGGTCTGTGGAAAACTAAGCATCATGGCAGATCTTGTGGTCAAGCAGAGGTACTTGTGTGATGAAAGGAAGCCAGAAGGGAGAGAGGAAGAAGTGAACAATCATCCTAATATAGTCATCAAGATCATGCCCTCAGGGGCCTCACTTCCTTCTGCTAGTCTTCAGCTCCTAACTACTGTACCATTACTCATTAGTCCCACAAGCCTTTGGCACTGGGCCTCTGGGGAACACTTCAAATCCAAATGATAACAGTACAAAGTAAGTTATTCATTGGTTTAAACAAAGCCAAATGGAAACAAAGCTATTGTAGCATCTCTGTCACTCAAGAAATCTCAACGCTCTTGAGAGTGGTGGTCTACCCAAAGGAAGTGGGGCGGTATTGATTTTCTTTTCTTCAGCTTTCCATTCTAGCCTAGAAAAGAAAACAATTGTTAATGTGGCTGGCAAAGAAAAAAACGGTATAGCAAATGAGATATCTTGCCAGAATTATAGGAAGAGAAGTTTAGGAAATGACTTTAGCTTCAAGGGTATGGGGATGGGGGTGTTGCCTAATTACAGATCAACTGCCAGAGGGAAGAGATTGATGCTAGCTAGGAGTCTTCAGACTTGGGATTTTGCAAGAGAGGCATCAAGGCTTCCAAATTTTAAAGTTGTTTGAGGCTACCTTCTGGCCACATCACATGAATGAAAGTCTTTGAACCTCTAGCCTCCAGACTAAAAGCAGCTCTGTCTCTAAAGTAGCTACATTTCGTTATAGAGCTTACTTGAAGATGAATGGCATAGCCAGCAGATGTGATATCACCCTTGTCTTTTGGTTTTAATGTTATGGTCTCATTTTAAATTGCTAATTTCTAAAAGATTTGACTAGCTCATACCCAAAGGAACTTGTGATAACCAATTGCTGTGGTTTGAATAGAGTCTGTCCCCTAACCCAAACTCATACAGGACTTCGGGCCCCAGAGACATGTGTTATTGGCACTAAGAATGTGAAAATTCAATCTGCCTAATATGTTCAAAAGTCAGGCCTTTAGAAAGTGCTTAGAATTAGATAGGATTATTAGTGTCAACCTCCCTAGATTATCTCAGCGACTTTATGACAGCAGGAAAGACATAGAAAAGCACATATGGGTATACACACACACACACACACACACACACACACACACACACACACCTATCATAATGTGATATTATCTAGGTGTTTCTTCACCAGAGTCTGCTCCATGCTACTCTGACCTCTCTGTACTAGCCTCTAAAAACAAGTGTAAAGTAAGCTATGCAGTAGACCTGTTTTCTTTGATAAGTACCCTGAAACGGCATGAGTATTTCATTATGATGAAAAATCCACTGATATACCTTAAAGTCATGCTGTTGTATAAAAAGTAAGAAAAATAGCAACATAGAGTGATTTTTTTTTTCTGGATTTTGAACTGTTACTGGAAACCCTTGACATAAACAGGGAAAGTGCTGTCTATTGGAGACTACCTACTACCTTGAACTACTACTAGCTTGTCTCTGGGTTTTTTTCACAAATGTTTGAGAGACAGTGACAAATCCAATCCATTTCGGTTCTGAACAAGATCACAGATTTTTTTTTTCCAGAATAAATACTCTAGTAATTTTAGTGAAAGTGTTTGACTTGCTTTGTACACAAAATATCAACATTTATCCAACTCAATGGAAGGAAAAAAATGGGCCATTGTTTGAGGGTTATATATTCATAGACAGTGTGATTAAAGTGTCTTTATCTTCTAAGGATAACAGCTCCTTATCTGTTTATTTTAAGCAGTCAACTTTCAGTCATTGAGGGGAAATAGGAATAGGAATGGCTTTGTGATTGAAATCTACAAACAATCTAAAATTTCACTCTAGTAAAAATGTTTGCCCTCGGTGCCAAGGATCAAAAAGGAAAGATTTAAACTTCACCATTGACTCCTTAAGGTCTGTCCATGACCCTTGATGTCATTGACCCTATTGGCACAGATAATGTAAGTGTACCTTGCCATTAAGTGGTGAAGTCTCACTCTTTACGCCGCCCCCCCCCCCCGCCCCATCCAGCACAAATTGCTGAATATCCCTTGTTGAGCTATTTACAGAAATGACTTACATGCTTCGGCACAAACTCCATGCTATTTATAATGGGGACATCCAATTTTAAGATCAGCATTATGAAACTGCTCTCCATAAAAGCCCTCATGAGCAGGGAGGTTAATATTTTAACCGAGTCGTTCCCCACAAAACATGTCAGTGGGTCTTGTTGCATACAGTTGCACATACTATGTCAGATAATAAGGACTGTGAAGCAAAGAAGCATTTCTGTTTAAACAGGTCAAAGACAGAAAAGGACAAGAGAAGAAAATAGCTAATTAGGAAGTGCTCGCTCACCTGTTTTATTACCCTGTCCGTAATGTTGCCCTAAAAACTAGCTGTCCTACCTAGGTTGAGCATGCTGCAGCAGCCATGAAGTAGGAGTGAGATTTTTGTGAGAAGCATGAGGGCATCCCAAAAGCCTGCCCTAAAACAGCAATCTCCAAAGAAAACCTGTGACAAGGGGAGAAAAGTGTCGAAGCTCTCACTGGCTTTAAGAGGCTTAGCTCCAAGCAGAAGCAGATGGAGAAATCATTTCAGTTTTGGCCTTGGGAATAATTAACGAGTCCAGTGTGTTGATACAAAACATAAGGCTGAGGCAGAGGAGGTGGCGAAAGAAACGATTCCAGAAAACCCACAGAACAGTAGAGATAGTGGAGTGAATTCTCTGCCAGGTTGAAGAGACAGAATCTTTGATAAAAATGGCTTATATTTCAGCATCTCGTCCATGCATCTTCTGTCTGCTGGATTACTCTTCTTTGATCCACGCCATGGGCACAGTCACCTTCTCCTGAGAAGGTGGGTGGGCAATGACTCAGCAGCCCAATGGTCCGGAACCTCCTCACCCCAGCTCTACCACTTTGCCACATTGCCTCCTCTCCCTTACACAGAGCCTCATGGCCATCCTGCATAAAATGATATGCTGGTGGCCAGCTCAGGGGTTATTAGTAGACTCAGAAGATGCTTAAAACCTCGCCACCTATAGCAGAGGAGATAGTGCTTCTCAGTCTCTCCTCTCTAGGTTATCTTTTTGAGGTAGCCCGGCTGTGGAGGTTTGAATAAGAAGGGCCCCATGGGCTCATATTAATGTTGTTTGGTAGACTGTTTAGGAAATATTAGAAGGTGTGGCCTCGTGGGAGAAGGTGTGTCACCGGTGTTTTGAAACTTCAAAACCTGCCCTAGACCCAGTCTCTCTCTCTCTCTCTCTCTCTCTCTCTCTCTCTCTCTCTCTCTCTCCCTCTCCCTCTCCCTCCCCCTCCCCCTCCCCCTCCCCCTCATCCCTCTCCCTCTCCCTCATCCCTCACCCATCCTCTCTCTCTCTCTCTCTCTCTCTCTCTCTCTCTCTCTCTCTCTCTCTCTCTCTCCCTCTCCCTCTCCCTCCCCCTCCCCCTCCCCCTCTCCCTCATCCCTCATCCCTCATCACTCTCCCTCTCCCTCATCCCTCATCCATCCCCCCCCTCTCTCTGCCTACAACTTGTGAATTAGATGTGAGCTTTCAGCAGCAGCTCTAGCACCATGCCTACCCTCCTGCTGCCATGCTTCCTACTCTGATTTTTATTGGCTAACCCTCTGAATCTGTGAACAAGCCCCCGGTTTTCCTTTACAAGTGGCCTTGCTCATGGTGTCTCTTCATTGCAACAGAACTAAGACACCGGCTTTACACCCATCAGACCTTTCTAACACCTCCCTCTAAAGCCCTCCAGGATTTACCTCCCCATCTTTAAAACAATGCCCCAAACTGTGCTCAGTAAATCCCACAAAGCTTTATGTGATCAGTAGATTGGAACCCAGAAGCACAAACACCCACTCCCTTATACAACCAAATCCCCAGCCTATAATGAGGATGGGTGGGACCTCTTTCCTTTGGATCCCTGGACTTGGGCCCTGCAAACAAGAGCATCTGAGAAGGTGCTAAAGGCAGCAGACAGAGTCTGGCCAAGATGGTTTCTTAGCTCTTCTCCATCTGCTTCCACTCGATGCCAGGAGACATGGAAGATTTTGCAGGTTGGAATCAGGAAGACACAGTTTCCTCTTAACTGAGTTTAATTTTTGTTTTTGTTTTTCAGATCTTTTAGTATTTTAACCCTTCTAGGAAGAGCTCTGTGCTGTTAAGGGCTTCTGTCCAGAATGACAGGTTTCTTAAATGAAATTTCTTATAAAGTGATTCACTGGGATTTGAGAAAGTGCTTGTGTAGATTTTAAGACTTACAATTTCCCATTCAAATGTTGTGCTAGTTATAACCTGTCAGGTTATAAATATCCAAGTGAGCTCTTCTCTATTTTTAAGTGGAATTATTTTCAATCAGTTGCCCTAAAAATAAAGTCAGGATACAAAGCCAGCAAACCTAGTAAATTCTTCAGGCTGTGGGTTTTTTTTTTTCAGTAGTTCATCTCTCAATAGCTTATATGTTCATTATGGAAATGAAATAATAGCAAATTCATACACTTGCTGTAACCAACAGTGGGAATTAATTATACCACTTTAGTTATTCACTAGACAGCACACAAAACATCTTTGTGATAAATACTAATTACCTTTAGGATGTTGTCTGAGGGTAAATGGCAAAGGCATAGGCAAAAGCCCCTTCCATGTACACCTCAGACCTGTGCTTCAAGATTGTGCTGCTCAGGATGCAGTCCTGGACCCAGGTGTCTACATCATCTGGAAACCTGTTAGAAATGCAAATCCTGAGGACCTAGGGGCAGATCTACCAAATCAGAAAAACTAGGGCAACGTCCGGCCATCTGCTTTAACAAGACTTCCTGGTGACTCTGACAGACACTAGAATTTGAGGAATTTTCTAAGATACCCTCTTTCCTAAAAGTGTTCCCTGCATTTTCCTAAACAGCCTCATATCCAGGTGATAAAGACATTTTGATCATTTATAATAACTGAGTTATGTAACAACTGAAATATTTCTTTCTGGTTAGGCAGGATTAACGCAATGGTTCTTCATGGAACCCCGTAACACAACTAAACTATGCCTACCTTTCAGGAAGCAGAGGTCTCCTGAATCCTACTGACCATGGTTACTCTGAGAGAATGCAAACTCTGTTTTGCTCTCCAAAGTGTCTTGGAGGCCAATGTTCTGACAAGCATGTTATATGTGACCTAGAGTAAGGGCAGAAAAAGCGCTTTCTCTGATGAGGCAGTTTTTGTCCTGAGTTCACAACTCTGGCGCGCAACTGATTTTATAATCTGTGTTCTAAGGGTATAGGATAAAGAAAGCCTCTTTAAGGAAGAATTTGAATCTGCCATTTTTCCTCCTTCGAGTGGCTATTCTGCTGTATGACTTTCATAAGACCAACATCTCAAAGATATATTTATCTGAGTGCAACTTTTGATCCTAAGGATGTCAGTTTTTATTGTGAATCATCAATAACAATTTAACCGGTGCACAGTTTGATTTTTTTATCAGCATCAGAAGGCTGTAGGAAGCAGTAGCTACATGGTGGAGAAATAAGAACACTGACAGATTTCCGTCATTTTTTAATGTTAGTATCTGTCTTATTAGTCCGCAACAAGCATCAGTTTGCCTCAAATATTATATCTGCAAGATGGGACTTAATGAGTTGAGTGAAAGGTGCAAGGTAAACAGTGTGTATGAAATTGTTCTCTGAGTTTAGACACACAGTGTAAGCACAGGTCACCATCACCTCCTGCCATCGTGAAAACGGTCCAGTTCAGTTAGACAAATCTTAACTAGCTCGATTAGTGAAAATGAAAGCAAGGCTCCACAGAGAGACGGGTGGAATCTCTGTGTGTCCCGTAAAAGACACATGTGGCCTATTTATGCAAGCGATCTAGGACTTTTCCTCGCTAATCTAGTCTATCAAAAAAAAAATGACTATTTTTTTTCCTGAACTTCCAGCCACTAATATCTTTTAAGCTGCTCTAATAGTCTTTGATTAGTAACCACAAGCCCCTGCTGAGCTTTAAATGAGAATTCTAAACTCAACTAAATGAATGAGTTCTCATTATACTCCACTTTTTCCCAAAAAAATCAAATAGAGTAAATAGAACTGTGAATGTGAAGGTTATAGAGAAATTATAAAATATTCTAGAATTGTGCTGTAGGTTACTCACATTTCAGGCCACCCACACACAGACACAAATGACTGGACTCTTCTCCTCTAGTATCTAAATTCTATATTTCTGCCATTTATTATGAGTATAGCTTCACCATAAGGCCTCCCCGACTCTGCCGTCTCCTAATGGCATCCTTTTTACATCCTGTGCTCCATGGCAGGCGTTGGTAAGGTTCATTCAGCCATGATATTCAAACATATGTTGCCAAATTATCCACAAAGTTAAAGCAGGATCCCAAGAGCAGCAGTGGCCAGTGGACTTCAGTGAAAACGGTCGGGTTAGCAGTGACCTCTCTTTCCCTACTTCTCCTCACCTTTGAATGATCTCCCTTTAAACTCCAGGGGAAGTTTCCACAAACTACATATACAAGCTACACCGCAAAATTCATCATAGTCTGCAAACTGCTCCCAGCACATACTGACTTATCTAGGAGTGCAGAATACACTTTGATAAGCTGTGGCTACTGAATTTCGTAATGAACTAATTATTGTTGCATGAACTTGTCTGACCTCAACAATAGAAGTACATAAGAATAGGTACTACAAAATGCTGTTACTCACTGTTATCTTGAAGAGCACCCAGGTTCAGACACAGTGGAAATAACAAGCATCTGTACTGTAAAAAAGAGAAACAGATATATAAATAAATGGGTAGATAGCAAAGTATTGTATAGGCCCATGGGTATACATGGGTAATTAGAAAAGATGTGTAATAAGAAGTCTTTAATTTTTCCTATGATAAAGAAATGAGAAAAATTTCAAAAACAAATAAATTCTAAGTTCCTATTCCTGTATTAAAATGTAGTGAGCACTGGCTTTGTACCAAGCTCTGAGCTAGTTGGTAAATTTTAAGGGACAAGTTTTCCCAGAAGAGAAAAGAGAAATATTTTAAGTACCAGAAATAGCATACACAAAACCACAAAGAGGAGAAACAATGAGGTCTAAAGTGCGTGACACAATTAATATTGACACGCGTGAAATACAATAGTGATAGGAAACTAATATAGAGATGAGATGAAGTTTAAAAGGGCCTCACACCAGAGTGGATATCTGGGTTCAAGGGCAAACTAGTCTACGAGTCTCAAAAAAAGAAAAAAGAAAGAAAGGAAGGAAGGAAGAAAAGAAAGAAAGCTTTAAAAGTGAGGAGGGGCTAGAGAGATGGCTCAGCTGTTAAAGGCTAGGCTCACAACCAAAAGAGGACCTCAGACAACACAGCATGAAAGTGTGAGCTTCATGTTTATAATTTTTAGGGTTGTGGTGTGTGTGTGTGTGTGTGTGTGTGTGTGTGTGTGTGTGTGTGTATCTGTGTGTGTGCATGTGTGTGTGTGCATGTGTGTACGTGTTCACATGACTGTAGGTATCTAGGGAGTACAAAAGAGAGCAGTAGGTATTCTAAAGCTGGAATTACAGGCACTACAAGACTCCTGGGAACTGAACTCAGGTCCTTTGCAAACTCTTCAGCCATCTCTCCAGCCCCTTAACGTGTAAACAACAGAAAGAAAGCAGGAGATACATAAAATATATGTCTTAGAAGGACCACAGTTGTTATTTTTGTTTATGATGTGGACAAGAAAAGGCAAATCCCATCTAAGAGGCTCTTCCAAGAGAAGAGGCACTGTGAGATGCCCTAGTGTGACGGTAAGAACTCAACAGCTGTCTCTGAAAGCACAGCCATTACTTGTGGCCATCTGAAGTTTACTGGACATGAAGCAGAGAAAAAAAAATGCTGCATTTCCCACAGGCAGCTGATAAGGGTATAAAACCAGAAGCCTGTTCAAGCTAGGAACCTTCAGCATCCTCTGGTACATTGTGCAGTTAAACCATGAGGTCTCAAAGGACTTGGAGAACAGTGTTGGCATAGAAAAACTGAGAAAGTATAATATGTACAATGTCATGATGCATTCAGTATGCAGGGTAGGAGAAGGACCTGCTTCTAGTTAGGAGAGGGAGATACAGCATCAATGGGAATGCTTGTCCAGAAGGGGGGGGGTGGTGGTAAGGGTATGTAAAAGATTACCTTGAACTTCTTGTTTTCACGGATACTTAGAAGCCAAGTTTAAGAAGTCTAGAACTCTGAGAAAGGTCTAAGAATGTCCTTCTTACACTGTGTTTCCTTCACACACCAACTTTGGTATTGTTTCCCACAATTATTTGATATATATCTCTAAGTTGATTGCCAAGGATCACAAAAGAGCAGAAAAATAAGTGTGTATTTCTACCACTAAGGAAAATAGCATCATCTGAGTGCTAAGGTAGATTTACAAAGATTGAAAAAAAAAAAGTCCCAGAATTTCTCTTCACTTTTCTCTTCTTTAATTCTAATCCTACCTTTGGAGAAGACGAACAGAACCTTGTCCTATGCCTGTCTTCACATAGACCAGATCCCGCTTTACAGATAATAGTTTCCTGGGCAGCTGTTCAAAACCAGAAAGTGGGACAGTAGAGATCCAAGAGGGACCTTTTTTAAAAGCATGCTTATTATAGCCCACCAGGCATATCATCTGGAATGGCAACAAAAAGTCTTTACAGAGAAATGTTCATTGCTTATTTTATAAACCTCCCCAAAGTACCTGAAGGCTAATTCTATTCTCACCTCGAGTTCAAAGCCGGACAACCAGACAGGATGGTTTGAAGTAGAAAGCAGGATGGAACAATTTCTCTACTTTGAAGTGTAGAGAAAGGAAGATCATTTCGGGGGCTTGAAGCACACTCGCAGAGCCTCCTCTTTCTCAACACCACCACAGTCAAAGGCGAGGTTGAGCGAAGCGTTAAAAACCTTAGGTAAAAATTAATTTGCTTCCTCTCAAATTATAATTTTTTTCTCAATGTGGAAGGTCCATTTCCATTGTATGAAAACATACCTGAATTATTTTTAAAGTAAAGCAAAACATCGTTATTTCATATATCTGGAGTGGCTGAAATATTTTTGCACTAGCTGTTTTCAGGAGAGAATAAATATGGATATTTTAAGCTCCAGAGATCTGGAAATGTACAAGTTATACACTTTGTTACGGAGAACCACCACAAGTGCATCATTCAGTAGCGGCAGCGGCTCTTGTACCCAGCGCCTTGTCTGTGCTCCTAACTCACTAGGGGGGACTGGGTTGTTTCATGAGTCTCCCATTTTCCCTTTTGCAATCTGCACCAGGTCTTTTCATAAGGAGATGCCTTTGTTTAAGCTGCACATCTTTATAACTAATGGTTATAAACTTATTCACAAGAGGTTACAGCCTCTCTAGAAATGCAATCTATTTGACTATTAAGTCTAGGGATTTCAATGTAAACTCGTGTGTGTGTGTGTGTGTGTGTGTGTGTGTTGTACTTTTACTTGTGGGGGTTGGGCAAATGTGTAGCATATATGTGGAAGAGCCTTCCTCAATTGCTTTCCTTGTTTTCTTTTTCTTTCTTTCTTTCTTTCTTTTTTTTTTTTTTTTTTTTGAGATAGGGTCTCTCACAAAGCCTCGCTGATTCTGCTAGATTGATAAAGCAACAAGCACCAGGATCCTCCTGTCAAAGCCTTTCCAGTTCAGGGACTTTAAGCATGAGACTGATTGCCTTAACTGGCTTTTATGTGAGTTCTCAAGATTGAGCCCAGATCCTCAGACTTGCCCAAGGAGCACTTTACCCAATGAGCTATCTCCTGGCCCTCAGGGTACACTGATTGATGTCAGGAATCTGAGTGCAGTTTCTTGGGTCCACATTATCAAAAAGCCAAGTATTTTGCACATACCTGACACTCAGTTATAGAAAGACACGTGGACCGACCATTTAAAACCGGGCTGTGAGTCTCAATCAGCCATTGAGTGCCTGGATATCTCTATTCTTTCAAAGAAAAGGGAGGAAAAAAATGCTTGTGTCTTTGGCATTTATGGTTGCCAAAACCAGAAAATCAAGACCAGCGTTAACTGAATGGATGGCTTAGCTAGGAGCAATGTGAGGCCGGGGAGCTGTGAGATCAAGTGGCCATTAGCACAAAACTTTAAAGGGAGAATGCAACTTTAAAGCAGCTCCTGAGTGAGAGGTAGTCTCTTGTGATGCGTGTCTCCGGAAGCCCACTGATCTCAGCATGATTGACATTTATGAGAATGACCCTAAGGTAGGTGTGAAGTTGGTGTTTGGTTTTTTTTTTCTGCTGCTTGCTTGCTGTTTCCATGACTTAAAGGGAAGTAGTCTGTGGTTATCAGTTGTTGCACTGCTAATCTCAAGGCCAGCAGGCAGGGAGCACTGAACTAGAATTCCTACCTGTATTTGACAAGTTACTACAATAGCTGGCTGCCCTCTGAGTGCAGTGCTTTCGGGGGTAACTTACTCTGTTTGCTGCTTCCTCCGCATCCCTCCCCGGATCTGCCAGTTTTCTCATCAGGGATACTGCCAGAATGTTAGCATCAGATCTGCTCAATGTCACTCTGCTGAAAATGGACCACAGTAAACATATTGGGCAGTCTACAAGAAGTGGTGGAGACGAACAGTTTAGGCTTAATATCTGTCAGGGAGAGTCAAGACCATCTGGAAAAGGCAGTTAATGACCGCCATTAGAGCAGCATGCATTGCTGGGCTTAAGTGTCATCTCCCGGCCTCACTTTAACAGACACAAGTGAACCAAGAGACTTGAGCCACACTGCCAAGTCACAACTGCAGTCCTGACAAAATGAGATTGAGTCTCACCTGGCGGTAACTAAACTCTCCACAGACTGTCACTCTCAGACAGCCATCCAGTGAGGGGCAAACATGGGAGAGGATTAAAGTGCTTGCTACAGAAATTAAATGTGTTCTGTCTCTCTCCCCCTCCGGCAAAAGAGGGTTTTTGCCGGATTGACTGAGACACAAGAAATCTGTTCTTGACCATAGAGAGCTGATGGATTCTCCCAGGACTCCTGTGGAGTGCAATGTCAGAAAAGAGCTCCTATTAATTCATTAGCATTTGCCTGTGAATCCACTGTATGAAGAAGGGTGCAGGAGGATGGACGCTTTTATCTAGACAGAGTTCAAAGCCTGACATCCATTGTCAGTAGCCCTTCAGGTCAAAGGGAGATGACCCCAATTCATGAAAATCATTTTCCAAGACATGCACTATTGCTTCTAAAACAAAACAAAATAACTACGGCTACTGGGGTGTTTAGTGGTTGGTCATTTTCCTCTTTATGCTGAGACTATGTTTCAAAAGACTTATCCATTTGGTTTTACAGATGGAGAACTGTAGAAATGGAGCAAGTGAGATAGCATATGTTCTGAAAAAGACATCCCCCTGTTGTAGGTAGTGACAACTATTGACTATGGTGGGTTTTTTTCTTTGTTCTTTGATTTTCTTTTTCAACAGGATCGACAACAGAAACACACCTTTATATATATATATATATATATATATATATATATATATATATATATATATTCAAAACTCCATCACATCAAAAACAGGAAAGTAGCTTTAGACTTGAGATTAGGCCTTAAGTTTTTATGGTCTGTGTATTTAACAGAATGTTGCCCAGTACCATTTCAGGAACATTGGCACAAACTAAAGAGCCACGTGTCCCCTACATATATCAAAGATGGAAAACACATTGCTTGCCTGCTGTCACTGCACATAGTGTTTTCATGCGTGGGCAGTTTAGTTGACTGTAGAACCCTTCTCCTGAGACAGAACATGCTTCTCAACCCAGACAATTACAATCATTGTCGCAAAAGTCAAATAAACCCTAGTGGACACGGTGCGTGGCATTTATGTCAGAGATACCTTATCAGAGACACAACTCAAAACAGCTTTAGTATTATAAAAAGAGTAAAAGAAAAAAAAAGTAGAAATGACTTCTCAAACCCTGCCATGTCCCTAGCAATAATATCAGATTACAAAAAATTTCACTAAGACAAAAACAGAAAGAAAAAAAGAAAGAAAGAAAAAATATTCCAAGAAGTGCACATACTTGAGTAAAATTTTAACCAAGATAGGACAAGTCACAGACTTTGGGATGCCCATAAAGATACTGCGATGCTCATTGGCAGACCTGAGAGTACAGAACTAAATGGGGGGGGGGACTTTTAATCAGTATGCTGCCTTATGAGTTTCCCTGCTTCCTGAAGACTGACAGTCTTCATAGACTGCAGGCTTGGTGAGAACACATATTGTATCAACACCAGTCTCCAACCCAACCTCAACGACAAATATGTCTGCTGCCTGGAACCTTACCCATGTGAGAAACATCATGTTTATGGCTGAAATAATGTTTGAAAACACTGCCTCGGAGTTCTAAGAGTATCGATTCCTCTTCATTTCTTACATAAGTCAATATCTCCTCCAGTCTTTTAAACTTGCTACAACCTTTGCCATCTAAAAGCAATGATACTTCACAACAACGATGCTTCTCACTACAGGGCCTTGCAAATCATCACTGCTGAGTTGCTTTTGTAGGAATGGAACACAGATTCCTAGAGGGGAAAAAAAAAAACCTGACTACGTGCCTTGTGGTTAGAAGGAGTTGGCTTGGCATTTAAACTTAAATTTGTTCTTCTTAAAAAAAAAAACCATTTAGATTTATTTCCACAGTGGTGCAAACTTAGAGAAAGGCAACAATTCCAAAGTTCTTTGTACTGCTCTTTGCCAATTGCACTTATTTTGAAAAATATCTACTCTTGAGCAGTTAGTTCTATAAGAGTTATGGTTCTAATGGTTCTGTTCCATGAAATTTCAGCCATAGTCTTAGTATCATGACCATCTTCTGTCTACTCAACCACTAACAAATCAAATATATAGCACTTTGTAAGTTAAGGAGTACTACATAACTCATCTCTCAAAAGTAAGGAACCATATGAACTTCATAACGACAGAGAAAGAAGTAAATGTGCTGTCCCTAGTAGCAGGTAAGAGGTTGTAAAGTTACTTCCTCCAAATTGAAGGATTCTGTCTTCGAGGAAGTTTTTCTTAAGACTTGGGAAGTAAATAGCACTTAGAAGGCTCAGGATATAAATATACTAAGAAGTTTCAGGAAGTTGCTGAAATTCACAGATTCAGGAAGCCCCTCACTAGTATTACATGAGCATTAATGACTTCTAGAGAAAGAAAACTCTATGTTTCCCCATCCAGAGATGCAGAAAGTCACCCATGCTAGGACTGGCTATTTTGTGAGTCATTCAGGAACCCCCTCATCCAGACCCCTGTAAGTAACTGCAATAAACTCACTGGTTTGCTAAGCTAGATGGGTAGAATTATTTCTTTGGTCTGCCGTTGGTTTTGTGTGGTTTTTTGTTTGTTTGTTTGGTTGGTTTGGTTTGGTTTGGTTTGGTTTGGTTTTTGTTGGTGGTGTTTTGGTTTGGTTTTGGGTTTTTTGTTTGTTTGGTTTGGTTTTTGAGTTTTTTTTGTCTGTGATGAATATAATTTTCCCATGCCTTTCCAGAAAAAAAAATTGACACCACACAACTGGTGCCCAATAATGACGAATAGAGAACCAAAGTGATTTGAGAGGCTGTGATGGGTACTGAGATGAGATAACTCAATCTGGTCTGTGTAAGCTCAATCTGGAGCATCTATGGAAGCAATCTTGATGTGGCTACCTTTCCCCATGTTGCATGAGATTGTGTGTCCGTCTCCTTTCTATAATGATAGCTACAAGTATCCCAAAATGGGCTATAGAACATACAAACCAAGCCATGTCATCTAAAAGTAGAGTGTCTTTGAAGAGAATCCTTGGTTGCCATCTTCCACTTGATATGAGGGAATGTGTCTCCGTGAACACGGGGATGTCCCTGAGACAGCTGATCCACTGAAGAATGTACTTGAGTCCCTCTGGAGGGACCATAAGTGGACTATGGAAGCAGGTGTGTAGATTTTGTTCTCAGTGTAGGTCACATAACTGAGGGGCAGATGTCTTCATGCAGAAGACGTACCCTGTGATGCTAGAGTCCTCCATGTTAGTCTCTGGTTTGGCAAGTTGGATAAACTAGAGTATGAGATGGAGATAAGGGCTTGATGTTTCTTATGGCTGATGTGGGCGAATCGAGAGAGAAAGAGAGAACAAATTAGAACTTTGTTAAGGACACATAAGAAGAGTCAGATAGTGAAGAGGAAAATGATAAAAAAAAAAATGCACTCAGATTTGACCTTTAATAGAGAGGAAAGGGAAATCCATGATTCAGGGTACAGATAGGGGCCTTGTCTCTGGCTCAGATTAGGCAACCATGAGAGTCAGAAAGGTGTATGCTTCTGAACTGCTTGTCTTGGGAAAGACTGCTCAACCAAGAAGTGAAATGTTTATCATACCCTGGTTTCCCAGGCTGTTGGACATAGTCAAGAGGAACCATCTTGAGCTGTGGAAGCAGAGAAATTGAGAAAAGCAACCACAGTCCTTCTGTTTGAGCTGACGTCTGTATATCCTGGCAATGGGAGGACAATGAGTCCCTAGTGGGCCAGCTCACATGAGCTATCAGGAGCATTTGCTTATTGCCAGGTGAGGTCCCCACACATATCAAGGACAAGGAGGCAATATAGGAAAGACAGGCATTACTTAGAGAACTAGGGATAAGAGAGGCAGTGTTTGATGCTCATTTCCCAGAGCCAGATAAGACTACATTCACAGTCTCTGATTTTCTGTTGATTCAGCGAGGACCTCAGGCATGGCGTGGAGCTTTGGTAGCTTTGCTGAGCCCCATCATGTGAAGTGATCTTTATTAGGAGAAGCTTCGACAGCTCTGAATGACTTTGATCAGCATGTGAATAGGGTTCATAAAATGCAAACGTAATCAAGAGATGATGAGAGAAGAGAAAAGCAGACAAAGGGGTCTGTCCAAGTCACTAAAAGGCAAATGTGACAAGATTTATACTGAAATGTGGTTTGTAGGAGGAAAAACTTAACAGAAAAGCCAAATGCTGTGCTATGGAGCTTCTGAGAGACTTGAAAGACTGAACAGCAGCTCTTAGAAGAAATTATTGAGCCTGCCCTAAGGGTAGACAATCAAGCCTCCAGATATGACATAAGGTATATGGGGAATAAGGATCATTCACACAGGGCTCTTACAGTAGCAGGTGTGTGGCCGACGAAAAGGCAAGTGTCACAGTGTTGACCCAGAGCATGTCAGAACCAGAGAGGCAGCTACAGTGGCAAACACAGAAATTAAGATTTGGGCCCCGGGGTCCCGCTCAAACTAAGGCACCAGCCAAGGCGGTAAACTTTAAACCCCTACCCAGATCTAGCCAATGATCAGAACATTCTCCACAGTTGAGTGGAGAGTGGGATATGACTTTCTCACATACTCTGGTGCCTCACCTTTGACCATGTCCCCTGGAGGGGGAGACCTGGTGGCACTCAGAGGAAGGACAGCAGGCTACCAAGAAGAGACTTGATACCCTATGAGCATATACAGGGGGAGGTAATCCCCCTCAGGAACAGTCATAGGGGAGGGGAATAAGGGGGAAATGGGAGGGAGGGAAGAATGGGAGGATACAAGGGATGGGATAACCATTGAGATGTAACAAGAATAAATTAATAAAAAAAAAAAGAAAGAAAGAAAGAAAAAAATAAAAGTTAAAGGGAAAAAAAAAAGAGTGTGGCTTTGTTCCTCTGTGGGCCTGAGCCACACCAAACAGAAGCAAGGACACACACAGTAGCCCTGTAGCAATAGCAGCATATCCCCTGGATGAGACGCTTACAAATCTGTAAAAGTCCATGTAAAGGTAGTAAGGGCAGTGGTGTGGGCAGTTAAAACGGAGGCACCCTGCCAAAAAGGAAGCCATTGACTGAGTCTTGAGTGAGACTTCTCAGGGCAAGAGTGGCTTCCTTCCTCTAAAGCTGTTGCACAGGGAGCTGTTGGCCCTAAAGCCCACAAGCCATAAAGGTTATTACTGCCAGAGCTAGATGGTAGCATCCCTGTCACTGAAGAGGCCACACTTTCTGGTTGTGTGATATGGGAAAAAAAAATAGGCTGGGAACTCCTTCCCTACTAATTGCTCTCATAATCCCAGGAAGGACCCTGCAGGCCTGGAACGGAGATTGTGATCTATCCAGGTGCCTTTTGTGAGGCATCTCTCTTGATAGGGTGGGCTCTATGACAATGCTGCCACCATTGAGTCGCCTCTGCTGCTTTCAGTAACTACACACACATACACACACACACACACACACACACACACACACACAAAAACCTACTGGATTACTAGGCCCAACTTGAGTAGAATCATTGCTTTGGTCTGTCACTGATGTCCTAGATGTGGTGAACAGATGCTTGTTCATGTACCTCCAGGAAAGGTCGCAGAACACACAGAGAAACGCAGGACTTCAACCTGAGCACATGATGAAAATTCCAATTTTTCTTCCGTTAAATGATGCTACATGATAGAAGCTTCACGTGTGTTGTTGGGAGGAAATGGAGATGAGCATGAAAAGAGGAGGAAAGGAAAGCAGTAGGGAGTAAGGAAAGGCAGGCAGAGGAGAGAATCTTAGAGAAGGCGAGGAGAAGAACAGTGAGAGTTGGAAGGGCAAAATCTAGATTCGGTTGTAGAGGAAAAAAGAGCGACTTACTGATGCAGGGCCATTTGACTTACCTTAAAGTGTAGAAAACATTTTAACAAGGGGTAGAAAAGAATGTCAAGTAAAAACTTAAGAAAAACAAAAGACATTAGCATACTTCGGAAAGGCTGCCAGGATCTGTCAGTCTAGAATATCCTTCCTGTGATGGCGCTGGATGGAAAAATTACAAAATACAGTTCATAACAGACTATCACGGAGAATATACCATGCCTTGAAATGTTGACATTTTTTAATAAAGGATTTTAAAAATAAAATATAATGAACAGCTTCACATTTAAGGAAAATGCCTTCCTTGAGGAGGTAGAACGCCTATGTTGACGATACAGGACAATGTCTGTAGTGTTAATACAATAAAATATTAGGTGAGTCTGAGATGAAGCGCTGGCCCTTGGAGAATACAGAACTGAGGAACGTGAAGGCAGGAGTAAAGAGAAGGGCACTGGAGTCCGCGGTTATTCTTTAGAGCATCAAGGAGAATGGGGAAGTAATTATCCACAAGACTGTAAGCAACTTAAGGTGAAAACAAGGCAGTTTGGCTTTTGAGTTACCAGACTGATGCTTTTGTCACAATAGGCTTGGGGAATATAAAAGGAAATCTGATACAAGGGATGGGATAACCATTGAGATGTAACAAGAATAAATTAATAAAGGAGAAAAAATAAAAAATAAAATGAAAAAATAAAAATAAAAAAAAGGAAATCTGACAGAAACAACAGGATGTGAATTCTAGAAAAATTACTTGGGTATTATATACAGACTGAAAAAAAATAGTATTTGACTATAAAAATCATACCCAAATGAGGTTTTTTTTGGGGGGGCAGTGGTAATGTAGCAAAAAATATACTGAATGCAAAGGGAGTCATTTGGCCCAGGATTTTTACAGTAGGGAGTCCCAGAGTGTTAGGTCTCTTACCCTGGACAAATGGCTGAGGTGCCTATATAACATATTAAAGTGGACCTGGCTGCTAGGTTCTCCCAGCATCCCTTAGTCTCTACCTATCAACGGGTGTAGCTGACATACCCTGCTCCCTACCATGAACCCCCCAGCCCAGGGACTGGGCTGACCTTCCCTGTATGATCTAACAATTTTGGTTGCCCAGTCCTTTTTGTCTACCATTTACCCTCCTGGCCTCTTGGTCTCCTGGCTCTTTCCTCCCCTCTCTGTCCATCTCCTCACGAAGCCTGGCTCGAGATCACATTCACTCTGGACTCTCCTATATACCCCTGCCTTGGGCTATGCTCTCCTCTGTTTCTATAATAAACCTTCTCCTCCACCAAACCTAGGAGTAGTCATGCCCTCCTTTTTTATTTCTTTTTTTTTTCTTTTTTCTTTTCTTTTCTTTTTTTCATTCACAGCAATGTAATTCGTTGGGAAGTTTGGGAGCCAATTCAGTACTAAGAGCTGGTTTAAGGTAGGTCTGGGCGTATTCTGTGAGCATGCATATTAAAAACAAGTACAGAAGGTATCCTGGCCGCTGGCCCATGTGCAGCCTGCGCATTCATTCTCCTCGGTTATAATAACAGCACTCTGCTTCACGGCACGTTTTCATTCTTGGAAAGAAGTTAATTTCCAAAATTAGATTGTTCTTCTAAAAGGTTTCTGAGTCTTACAAGATAATTAGGAAGCCAAAGCTCAAAACAGAATCTGATGTCACCCACTTTGTTTTCACTCACAAAGAGTGGATTTTCAGAGAGGGGGTGACCCTCACACTATGAAGCAGACCAAGAGATCATTGTTTTTTATCATGGGAGACTGTGATCAGAAGAATGTTTTATTTCTCGTGTGACCTAGCTCAAATGGTTTAAAAATAAAGACAATCCCAAATCTTGGTCACTTTAAAATTATACCTTATTGGCAGATTATGTTGAGAGATGAGGGTCTTGAGATACTAGGCTTTGACAGGATAACTACATAGTTAGAGACCAGCTCTAACACGGGTTTTGTTGATACTGCAAAATGTCCAACTGCTGCAACTTTTTTTTTTTTTTTTTTTTTTGGTCTATTTGGAGCAAATGCTAAGTGAGAAGTGACAGGATGCTTCGCCTTCAGGAGAAGGCTGTGCCTGTTAGAGTCTGCTGTTTACCACCAAAACACACTTCACCAGCTGAGTCTGGCCCCCCAGTGGGAGGGAAAGCTGAGCCCCACCGGGAAGCAGAAGGTGTTTCTCTTCAGAATCCTAGAGAGAAAAGAAAAACACTGCAGAGAGCTGCCCTCGCATCATCGTGTTACAGCGGCACGTTTTTTAGGAGCATAATGCAGGATCTCTCCTTCGTGATTGCTATTGCTGGGGTCCCCTGGTCTCAGGGCTTCCCCAAGCCCCTTTCTCTATCCTCAGTCCTCAGTGCTCACCTGACCTCTGACCCCAACTCACCTGGGTAGGGTTGCAGCAAGCTCCTCCTCCTCTCTTCTCCTGCTCCCCTTTACCCTCTCATTACCCACTGTGTCTTCAGCCACTTTGTGCTTTCTAGGCGAAGCCTTCAATGCTGTGCCCCCTCCCTCCCCAGGAAGGTTTGAAGTTGCTTAAGGAAGAGCCTAGCATCCTGTCTTGCTTTGTGGAAAACCAAGTTTTCACAAGTACCAGGAGCTAACAATCTCCTATCACCTCCTTCCTGGGCTGATGCTCATAGACTCAGGACCAGTGTGGGGATGAACCACTTTCTGATGAACCGTAAGTCATACAACGACATGACAAAGTGAATTTTTCTCAATAGATAAGGAAAGGAAACAAAGCGAGTCCCCAGTGGGCAGTGGGAAGGCAGCACACAAAACGGAACATTCCTTGGTGTGTGCATTATAAACTTAGCAGGGGTCAGTGTTTCTGAAAGGCATTCCTCCTGGGTCTTATGATAAATGAGACCAGCTATGAACAACACATTATCAGCATCACAGGAACTGTGGGCTAACTGTGCAACAGCATTGTGTGGCGCTTGCATTCCCCCTGTCTTGAGATCATGTGAATTTTGCTATTAAGAGTACCAGAAAATTCAGGCAAAAAGTACCTTCAAAATTCTTTATATCTTGACCCTGGCCATATCTTTGAAAAAAAATAAATGATAGACTGCACGTGGCGTTTTGTTCTGTGTCTAACAACTGGAGTTCTCGGCCCACTGGAGTAAAGAGGAAGGGTAGGGATCCTTCTCCCACCATCTTCACTTCCAATTAACCTGTAACAGGAGGGTTTTGTTTCCTTAGCTGTGCTTCAGCCCCTGGCCCCACCTCAGGCAATGCAGGCAGTGGCCCTGGAACAGGGAGGGACACTTTCTGTGCCTAATTGGAAGTGAGAATCCACATGCCTGCTATTCCCCGCCTCTCTCTCTCTCTCTCTCTCTCTCTCTCTCTCTCTCTCTCTCTCTCTCTCTCTCTCTCTCTCTCTCTCTCTCTCTCTCTCCAATGCAAGAGCCCTGCAAGAGGACAGCTTCCTGTCTCCCTGCAGTGTGGAACTTCAGAGAAAGCAAGAAAGGAAATACAAGAGGACTAAAATAAACCAGCGAGCAAATGTAATAAAGACGTGGCTAGGACCAGTATCATTTCTAAGCACCCACCATTATCCTAACGGAGGAAACAGTAAATGATCCGAGGCACATTTATGTTTCATTAAGGCAGACGGCTGCTGTTTTGAATCAAAAGCTGGGTTATCTTTCTGTGGGTTTTCATTATAAATTTATACTTACCAAGGTTCCTTGAGAGCCCAGGGAGGCAACCTTAGTTTCTTACTGGGGCTATATAGCAAAGCACCACGGGCTTAGCAGTTTAAAGCACAAAGAGCGGCTTCCCATTTCTGGCGGTCAGATGACTAAACTGACGGCATTTACAGGGTCACGCTGTGCCCCTTCCTGTGTCTTAGAAAAGAACTGCTTCCTTAATTTTCCAGCTTTTAGCCACTACCTGCTTTCCTTGGCTCATGGTTTCTTCTGCCATCTTCAATGCTTATTTACACTCGTCTCTGGCTTTCTAGTCTCGTCTCCTTCCTCTCCTTGATTCTAACTCCTCAGCCTGTATTTCTAAGGGTTACACCATGCTTATACGCACGGGCCCCCGAGAATCTTCCCGTCCTATAGTCCATACCCATGCCCCTCAGAGTCCCTTTTGCCAGGTAAAACAATGTATTGATAAGACACACGGAATCAAATATAGGCAAATAATTACCTTTGAAAGGATATGCTTAGAGGTTTGAAGTACTATATAAGTCATCCAGATTTGGCTGCCGTCAACAGTCTACACTTCATGGATGTATCAAGATGTTGTCACAAAGTATCCCAGATGGGTCCTTTTTTTCCCAGTGTTGAGGCAGGGAGTCTGAAGTCAAGGCATAAGCATAGTTACACTCTCCAAATTGCCAATTAACAACCCATCATTATGCTTTCACATGATGGAGAGAAGGTCACAGGGACCACATCTATGAAAGATTTCACCCTTCTTGTGAAGGTACCAGTCTCAGGACTCAATCACTTCAGAAAAGCCAAACCCGTAGCTAGAGATTAGGGGTTTGCACATCACTGTGAAAGAGGGTGACACAGATGCTCATGCCATACCAGGTCTGCGAGAAAATGAACACACGATGTTTTCAATTGCAAGATAACATGTAAAATGTTGCAAACTGCAGTCTCATTTCTGCCTCAGTGTATGATTTTTGGAGTCAAAGAAGAAATAGTGGGAAAATATAAGGAGAGTGGCCATAACTAGTTTTGTATGTGGAAATTTGTCTTTAGTATAATCTAATCTATACTTTTTAAAGGAAAGAAAACTTTAAAAAAACTTTGATGGAATGTCTACAGCTATAAATGTGAAGCCTCATCATTTTTATAGAACAGAATTTTCCTATCTTTGTGTCCTGGGTACTTCTTTTTCTGAGCACAGAGTTGCAGTGGACATATAGACTCAGGAAAAATAAAAAAATCCAGCAGATTACCCAGGGTGATTTAGATATATGATGCTGATTTAGGTATCAGTGTGCTCCGAGGGATTACGTCCACTGATCACGGCAGCTAAAACGAGGGAGTATTAATCAGCTTGTGTCTGCGGCTCTTGGGGAGACAGAGGAAGCAGATAGAGACTGAAAATTATAAAGAGAACAAAAGGAGCATTAGTCACATAGGTAGGAATAAGTAAACATCATAAATTAGGTTAATCGCATAGCTCTGCATCTTCCATTCCCTCCTACCTTAACTGAAAAAAAAAAAAAAAACCCTTAAACTGCAAATGAAATACTGTCTGTGCGGCCACATACATTTACTTTAACACAGCCACTCTAAAAATCATTCTGTAAAGTTGTTATATGAAGTCTAGGATAAAGTCTAAACAAAGTCTTTAAATTTTCAACCTACTTAATTCTTGGGCTAATCTGTCTGAATTTGCTCATTTGGAAGTCGGTGCCTTATAATAGAAAGGAGGCCAGGTAGGTGTGTGAGTGGCGGAGGACACAAGACTACTGCTTCAGAAAACTGCTTCAGAAAACCTCTGGCCTCAGCAGCTCCAGTGATCTTACCGTTAAGGAAAAGCATTAAAATGAGCTTTTTAAAAATCTTATGAGTAAGTCGGAAGCTATGCATATCTCTTTTATAGCAGTAGATATAATTTCTCTATTGATGGTGTGCTTGGGCTGCACAGGGAAATGAAGAAGGTGCCGACAGTGTGCAGTTAATACTACCAAGTCTCGTAGATGCATGATCTAATAACCAAAACTGGCAAACTCTAGTCAGCAACCCATACCAGCCTACTAACCACTTTATAAATAAAGTGTTACTGGAGTGCAGCCATGTTCGTCTGTTTACGTATTGTCTGTGACTCGACTCATTTGGGGTTACAGAGGCAGGCTTAAATAGTTGTGAAAGAGCCCAAGTGGCCTACAAACCCTAAAATAGTTGCTGCCTCTCCAAATACAGAAAAATATTTTCTGTCCCAGGGTAATGAGATCAAATTATATAGAACAAGGGTTAAATTCTAAGTCAGACAAAAAAAATGTAGAGCAGTTTAACTGATCAGTGTCCTCGCTCATGCATATTAGTGTGTGTTATAAAGAGATTTCTCCCCAGTAATTAGTTCACTATGCAGTTCTTCCACTTGATTTTGTTTTCTGTAACAATAGGCAATCTGATATTGCTTCTAATAATAAGGTAATAGACAATATGCTATATTAATAAACAAACTCCTATAGTATGTATATGTGTATACGTATGTATGGATGGATGGATGTATGGATGGATGGATGGATGTTTGATTGGGAAAAATCAGACACAGTCTGGATATGTACCTGAAGAAATCCTCCTACCTAAGCCTTCCAAATATAGGAATCATACATGCATACTTGGGTCAGTTTCTCAAGTTTTAATGAGTTGTAACAACATAATGTATTTGTTGTATCCAGTGGGTCATCTGTGGGGTTCGCATGCCTCCTCTTTGAGAACCAAGCTAGCCCAGACTCTTTCAATTGGCTCAACCATCACATGAAGAGAAAAACACAACCTAGAAAAAAAAAAAGCGCACTGACTTTCAGAGCTTCCAGTCAAAGAAACACATCACCATCTCAATATCTGAAGCAAGTCACACAGTCCTGTCCAATTTTAACGTGAGTGAGGTGATTCTACCACATGCCCAAAGGGAGGAGAGCCAGTATATCTGAGACAGGCTCATATGACAGTTGCTGTAACCCTGCCAAAAACAATGAGATGTAGCTAAATGCTTCTGCTTGCAACGGCTATGCACCAAATATGGTACCCCACACACAGCACGACACCATAATCCCACTGCAATTCACGAACATCCAGATTCTCTGGCTCTAAATCCACTGAGCATTGGCAAAGCTGCTCACCCCTCCAGCAAGGCTTGGAATGAAGAGTTCTTCAACAATATTGGGAAGAACTCTGTCAACTAAAATGTTACCTCTCACTTCCTGAACTTGAACATTTATTTAATTCCATTCCATTTATTTAATATTCAAAAGAACTCTTTGGTCCTTTACAATACTAAAAAAAATAGTAGCTGAAGGTTGGGCGTTGGTTTTTTTTTTTTTAATTAATGTCTATAGACATTTATTTGCCACATTGAACAAAATGCACTTTTCTAAAATTCATTTTTAAACACATTGAAATCATGGTCTATTTTAGTTTCTAAAATTACTTTCTTGCATTTTTTTAAAAAAGCAAACAATCAAAATAGAACTCACAAATGATGTGCCATACTCTTTTCATTTAAAAACCTATTAAAATAGAATGAACTTGGCTTTACTTAACGCATTCATTTACATATTAGTTACTTAACATAATTTCACTTTACCAGAATGGTCAAACATAATCAAGAAACTCATGCTGAGGCTCCCATCTGAAAGTTACATCTTTAAATCATGACTAATCATCAACACTACCTATCAAATTTATAAACCATCCTCAAGTTTTTAAAAGGAAAGATTTCTTTAAGCCTAGCCAGATATATCACACTCTGTATCTACAGAAAATCCTTCCTATTTAAACTTAAACTCCAATTACAATTAGTATTTAACTTACAGTTTATGGAACAACTCTAGACTATCAACATATAGCATCTTCTGCAGTGCAAATTTAAAAAAAAAAACAATATAGCAAACAAATAACACTGCAATCTCAGTCAAATAGAAGTTGGTTTTACTTAATGTAAGATTATTTTCAGTCTGGGTGTCTTCACTATTGATAAAATAGACTGTAGATGGGATCTTCTAGCTAGAGGGACCATATGCATAAGAAACGGCTTGCAGGGAAGATGACATATGTCATCCCATGTGCCAAATACCATCCTAGATCTGGAAGTGACAATTTCTCATACACACTGGCACTTGGAGCTCAGTAGCTATGGATTTTATTCTCTCCACAAGCACTCAAATGACATTATGTGTGTTTATATGAAAAGCCGGTATAAGAGGCACTCTGGCAATTATCTCTAATTAGCTAAATTTTCTTTTTCATATGATATTCTTTAATGAAGTGTTTATAACCTGTTTCCACTGTATATCACAAATGTCAGATATATACTCCAATCCTCTATACATACAACCATAACATGTATATAGTCAAAGCACATATGAATTTTTCTCTTTTATAATAAAACTTAGTTCAGTTCTCTGAAAAATCAGGCTTATCTAATACATGTATATATGTTATATACATGTACACACATATACATATACACATGCATATACACATGTATATACACATGTATATGTATATTCTAGTCAATTCACATACAACACACACATGCGCACACACTCACAAACTACATGATATATATAATATATCAACTGCTGTGTTTATTAATAAATCTGTCAAATATTTGTCATTTAAAAATAACTACTTCTGCAGGTTACAGTAACTTTTATTGGAGTAAATGAATTCTGACATACTGAGGATCTCTGTTAAGTTTTAGTTGGCTGATTTTCGTTGTTGCACTCTTAAGGAAATTGTCCAGCTTATGCTGATGCTGCCCTGGTTCTCTTCCATGTCATTAGTGCTTTTCTAAAATTTTAAGATTCATTTACTAACGTTTCAAATAGCATATGAGAAAGTTCACACACACACACACACACACACACACACACACACACACACACACACACAGACAGACAAAACCATTAGTCCAGATAAGCTTCAATCTCCAATAAAAATTCTCAGAAAAAAAAGCCTTCAAGTGTGAGTCTTTCTTCTCTAAGGACAACGGAGCAATCCGGAGCATACCTTTGTCTGTGCAAGGTCTGGCCTCAGGGGTTACATAGAACTCCATCCTAGGAAGTAGAAATGTCAAACAGGGCAATAAAGCTAAACTACTCATAATTGCTAATGTTGAAATAAGAAGTGAGTCCTTCAAGGAGCAACCACCGGCACTGTTCAGTCCCTGCCTTGCCTATCTTCTAACCCCAATCAAATCACCGAAATCCCATGCTGTCTTCCTCTGGGTAGTTCACCTGCTCGCTTCTATGTCCGGCGTCCTTTGGTTCTGCTTTGAATCCGCAGCCGAGCTCTGATATCCAGGTCCAGATTCCCATCCAAATCAACTGGAGAGCATTTTTTTTTAATGTCAGAATTCGAGCTGAAACAAGAAATTATCATTTTTGTTCTGTGGACCTAGAAATGGTGTTTGGTCATTTAAAACTCCCCGACATGGTCCAAGAGGTAAAATTTTCTAACCAGACAAGGTTTCTTTGACATATGCACATTACCTCACATAGGATAATGGTAATATCTTGGGGATGTAGGCTAAGTGTGAAAAGGGGTTAGACAGCTGAGATGGTAGGTGGTTCAAGGAGACATAACAGCAGGCAGCTCTGATCTGATTGGATCCCAACAGCTTAGTTATTTGTGAGACAAGTTTGAGTGCTGCTGGCTATAATAACAACCACTGGACTTCTGCATGTTGATCATGGATGCTTATTTATACCTAAGTCTACATCACTGTCTAGCCCAGGACCTGCCAGGCCCTTATGGTTTGTTCCATGTGGAGATGTTTACTGATCTGATGTCCATGTACCTGTTTCTCAAATATGCATGGGCTTACTATAAAATAAAATATATGCTCACTTATGAGTCAAGAAGTAAATACCCCTCCTATTTCCAGGCCTAAAAATAAGCCCATTGGCCATTTCCAAGAAGTATTTACTAATGAAATCCAGGCATAAAGAAGCTGATAGATTCCTGGTCAGGAGTTAGTAAGAGGTTGCTGACTACTGTTTGAGCAAGCAGCAAGTCTACCTTAAGCTGGTACTGAAGACAAACAAAATGAAAGCCCTTTGTGACAATGAAGACTTCCATCCAGAGCTCAAAAGAAAACCCATGAGGCTGGGCAATGTGTGACAGTGTCTCTGCAGGAAGCACCTAAGAAGGTGAATCATTAAGAAGTGAGTCATAAGACACAGCAAAGACCTAGGGAAATAACTTCCCTAACTCCAAGATGCCAAGAACATGGAAGACTTGCCATAGAAAGCTGCAGGCAGCAACAGAACCAGCCCAAGAGAGAAGCCATGGATGCTGTAGCTTGTGAGGGTTAAGGATGAGGCTGCTGAAACCCTTCAGAACTTAATACCACAACTCCATATGCTCCAGATGCCAGCCATGGAGCTACCATATTTAATGTAGTGTCTGTCTACTTCAGGACTTCCTTTGGTCAGATATTTTCTCTATATGCCTCTTTTCCTAACTTTTAGAAGGAGCATGTTTATTCTGTACCATTACATGTTTAAAAACCTGTAACTGGCTTTGTAATATGATACTAACCAAAGTTTACTTGGGAGGCTCAAATCTAGGGTGTTTTTTAATATGGTATGGTATGGTTTGGTTTGGTTTGGTTTGGTTTGGTTTGGTTTGGTTTGGTTTGGAATGCTCAAGAAGGCTTTGAACTCAGAATCTTGAACAATTTTGGAACTATTAAGACTATGAGAGCTCTGAGAAATTGATACGCATGACGCCATTGGATGCTATTGCTTACAATGATATATCTGATGCCAAGTTGGCAAAGGGTAGGCTTGTAATACAATGTAAACAAAAGTATCGATTGATTTGATTGAAAAGTGCCTAGGAAACTAGTGAAGCATACTGCCTCGTGTATCTATCTGTGAGGTTATCTCCAGACAGAACTAACTACAGAGCTAAACTGAGCTGAGAGACGGACAGACAGATGGAGAGAAAGGAAGAAAACGGATGCAGGGGGACCAACTGAGTGGTCTATATCCCGATCAATTACTCTGACAGAAATAGGATGAAGAGATGGAAGGCCAAAGATTAAGAGTTCAGATGTCACAATATCACCCTCTAGCATCGTGAACCAACAGCATTAGAAAGACTCAGAAGCAGATTGTACAGGATTTAAATACATTGCTTCATGAAGGGTGGACGCAACACATGCTCACACACGAGTATGCCAGCCAGCACAGCAAGCTGCAGAGCTTAAGGCAAGAAATAAGGTCATATCTCTGTCATATCCCTTTCCCTTGACCAATGCAGATGTCCTTTTTGTTTTTATATATTGTATTAGATCCTTGAATATGGTTTAGACAGTAACAAAAGCTAACAGTATAATTTTAATTCAAAGCCTTTGGCTAAACTGTGCTGACATTATCTGGTGATTTTATTTTCTTTTTTTTTTTTTTTTTGTCTTTTTTCTTTTCTTTTCATGTATTCTTGGGGGTGGGGAGGAAGTCTGATGCATCTTTTCACAGATGAGAATTAAGTCTCCAAATGTTTTCTTATTCCAATGGAGAATTGTGAGACTTTATTTTCTACCATTTTCTACCAGTGATAATATCAGGCAGAAACATAAGATTGGAAATTCAGGGGGTAATAGTTTCAACAAACAATATGCAAGAATGGGAATCATGTTTGTATTTCTATGACAGATTCAAGTCTTGGTGTCTAGGTGTCTGGGTAGCATTATCTACATGTGACTCCAGCTCCTGAGGACAGGAATACTCAGAGCTGCCAGCATTCGCTAATGAAAGGTCATAGAAAGAGTGGAACCGACTTGAGATAGGCAGCCTCACCTTTTAGCTTCCTTGTTTCCAATGCTATATAGTTTATTGAAAATTGAAGTTGGTATGAGTCTTGTTCAATCAAAGTATTGATCCAAGGAATTGATCTTCTTTGTTTGTTAATGTTGGCCTTCACCCTGCTTTCTCTAATGGAACTAATGTGGTTCATGTTGAAATTACTGGTGAGCTATAGGACAGATGGAGAGAAACTAGTTACTCAGATCAGAGCTATGGAACTCCAGGTAGGAAGGCAGTTGGCTATTCCACAGACTATCACAAGGGTCAAGACACAAATTCATCTCAAGTAGACGAAAATGAAACCATGCACCCTGGCTTTGGCTACTCCACCCTGAGATGCTCAGAGCCCAGTGAGAGCAATGTTATACAAACCCTTCTCCAGCCCTAAGGAACTCAAGTTGCCAGAAAAAGCAAAACGAGACTTGTGTCTGACTAAACATGAAATGACAATCTGAGAGAACAGGAGCCCTTTTAGAAAATAAGAGCTGGGCTCGCCACAGGCACTGGTCCTGCGCTTGGACCAGTTGTGAGTTCTTAACTTACCCATCATCTGCTGCACAAAGAAAAAATTACTTGATATGGTCTGAGAGCTGAAAAACATCTGTGGGTAGAGCAATGTAAGTTGGGAGATACCATATCTATTTAAGTCCTCTTAACAAAATAATAGAAGTGGGTTCATGGCTGAGGCCTATGAGCTCCCCAACCACAGGTTCTGGGCCAGATTGACCTTATCTGGCATAAATTTCCTCCTTTGGAGTGAACCTTAAATCGAATCAGAATTCAGTTGCCTACTCCCATCACGTTCATACCACTGTTTTGACCATGGATATATCTTGCCAGGCTGGTAATTGTTGGATCTCACAGGGCTCGCAGCTGGTTAAAAGTTGATGGCTTTTCTCCCCTAGAAACTTAGAGAGTACCTTCTGATACCATGAAAGTAAGACAGTGGTCACAAGGGTTGGGATTGGGGACTCCCTGGTCAGTACTAACTTGATTTCTCCATGTTCTGCAAGCAAAGTAACCGATGTCATTTGCAATAGGTTCTTACCATCAAATTTGGATGGACAACCAAGAGCAAAAGCAATAGCCCATATTGTTTGGAGGAGTATTGGGACACGTGGCCTATGGGTTGTGGGAAAAACACTATCCCCTGTATAGTGTAACTGCAGTTAAACTGGTGTGTGTGTGTGTGTGTGTGTGTGTGTGTGTGTGTGTGTGTGTGTGTGTGTGTGTGTTCCAAAAAGCTTTGGTGGCTTAGGGACCATCAAGAAAAAGGACGTAAAAGTCTGAAGAGCCAAAGGTAAGGGAGGACTGAATATTCACTTAAACATGTGTGAATGTTCATAAGGCCAACAGTACTTAGGAACTGACAGCAACTCTTTTTGATGACACAAGACTTATAAAATGAAAGCAGTCAACATTCCAGGATGGAGAGGGGAAGGCCTTGTGACCTTCTACCCTTAGCTGAGAAGCAGTTGACAGTTTATTATGCTTCTGGAAAGAAGAGATTCCATTTTCCTTAAGAATGTGTACCCTGGTAAATTGACTATGCTCCAATGGATGGCCCCACACCTGTGAGTTTATGGGCAGCACAAACTGGACTCAGAGGTCAGAAATACACATACACACAGAGAGTCAGAGAGAGAAGGAGAAGGAGAGAGACAGAGACAGAGACAGAGAGACAGACTCAGAGACAGAGAAACAGAGGCAGAGAATCAGGGAAAGACAGAGACAGACAGCAGACAGACAGACAGACAGAGACAAAAATAGCACATGCCATTGGAAAGGGTGGGAAAGTAGGGATGGATCTGAGAGAAGTTACAGGGAAGATTAAGGAGTAAATACCATCCAAATATGCATGTATGAAGACAACAAAAAATTAAATTTAAAAGGGAAGAGCTACCTTTCAAACTCTGCCTGATTCCATTTGAAAAAATATGTAAAATTACTCAGCATATATATATATATACACACACACATATATATAATTTATTCATATTACATCTCAGTGGTTATCCCTTCCCTTGTATCCTCCCATTCCTCCCTCCCTCCCATTTTCCCCTTACTCCCCTCCCCTATGACTGTGACTGAGGGGGACTTCCTCCCCCTGTATATGCTCATAGGGTATCAAGTCTCTTCTTGGTAGCCTGCTATTCTTCCTCTGAGTGCCACCAGGTCTCCTCATCCAGGGGACGTGGTCAAATATGGGGCACCAGAGTTCGTGTAAAAGTCAGACCTCACTCTCCACTCAACTGTGGAGAATGTCCTGTCCTTTGGCTAGATCTGGGTAGGGGTTCGAAGTTTACTGCACGTATTATCCATAGTTTGAGCAGGACCCCTGGGCCTAAATCTGCTTATCATAATGTTCTTCTTGTAGGTTTCTAGGACCCTGTGGATCCTTCTGGTTTGCCATTCTCCCATGCTTCTCTCATCTAGGGTCCCAATAGGATGTCCTCCCCTGTGTCCCACTTTCCTGGTTAGTGAAGACTTTCATGGGACATGCCCCTTGGGCTAGTGTGCAGATATAAGTGAGTATATACCATTTGAGTCTTTCTGCTTCTGGGTTAACTCACTCATTATGATCATTTCTGGTTCAATCCATTTGTCCACAAATTTTGGGAATTCCTTGTTTTTAATAGCTGAGTAGTATTCCATAGTGTAAATGTACCACAGTTTCTTTATCCATTCTTCTACTGAGGGACACTTAGGCTGTTTCCATGATCTGGCTATTATGAATAAGGCTGCTATGAACATGGTTGAGCAAATTTTCTTGTTGTGTGCTGGAGCATCTTCTGGGTATATTCCAAGGAGTGGAATAGCTGGGTCTTGAGGAAGCCCTATTCCCAGTTTCTGAGATAGTGCCAGATAGATTTCCAAAGTGGCTGTACTAGTTTGCATTCCCACCAGCAATGAAGGAGTGTTCCTCTCTCTCCACATCCTTGTCAGCATGTGGTGTCGCTTGAATTTTTGATCTTAGCCATTCTGATGGGTGTAAGATGGAATCTCAGAGTTGTTTTGATTTGCATTTCCCTGATGACTAAGGAGGTTGAGCATTTCTTTAAGTGTTTCTCAGCCATTTGATATTCCTCTGTTGAGAATTCTCTGTTTAGTTCCGAGACCCATTTCTCAATTGAGTTATTTGGTTTGGTGGGAAATTACTCAGCATTTTATGTTTACTCAGTTGTTCCAAAATATCTGATGGTTTTTGTGAAAGTGATTGCTAGTGTTACATAGAGAAATGAGCCCAGGTCAGACAGATATTTCACTTAGAAATATCAAACCTCTGATTGGCGCAGGAACTTGCAATGTCTGTATGGGAAAGGCCTCAGCAAAAAGCCACTCTCTGTAGGAAGAAGTAGGAGCAATTTTCTCTACACTCTGGGTGGAAGGTAAAATAGAAGGAAGACTATGGGAAAGAACATTCCAGAAGTCACCTGCTACAGGAGCAGAACAAATTGACAAGTGAAGGAGCCAAGTCACAAAGAGCTCTTGCCGCAGGTTGCGTCTAGTCCAGTTGGGCAGCGCAAGCCTTTTCTTTCCCTCCTCAGTACATAACTGCACTAGACTGAAATGGAGACCAGTAAGGAGGACATTTGCCTTTGGGCCCTTTGGCAATAAGGAGGAAGAAAGTTTCATTTTAGAGGAACATTTACAACTAACAGTGCACCAGGGACAGAGAAGAGACCAGGCCCATGTGCACGAGGAGACAGATACAGAAATTAAAAGGCTTTCTGTTATAACTCAAAGTTGGAAAAAAACTAAACGTCCATCAGCAGGCTGAGCACACTGCATGAATATTCAATAGAACATGATATAGGAGTTGAAATAAATAAACTTGAGCCATGTGTCTCAAAACCATAATATTGAGGAAGGAAAAAAAAAGGCAGTTACAGAACTGCGCTTCATAAAATGCCACTTGATGAAAATGGCAATATTTTAATTTATGAGTATTTACATTGTAATGTTTTATTTGTGGAAATATGAGTTTGATAATGAACATGATTTTTTTAAAAAAGTAGATTCTGTTTATCTTGGGAGGGCCAGGGAGGTAACTGCAAGTAGAGAAAAAGAAAGGGACAATCAAGTAACAAAGATTGTTGTTGTTGTTGTTGTTGTTTTCAGGGTTTCATTCCTTAAAGACATCATGGTTTGATAGAACCTGGTAGGCGAGCATTCATTGTTACTTTTGATAATGCTCTGAATGTTGGTATCAAAGCACCAGAAAACAGTGCATGTGGGAGAGGGGAGTAAGAGAACGTGGAAGACAGCAACACTTAAGAATGGAAATAATATTTATGATGCTCAACGACACTTGTCTCTGGATTTGGCAGTTTACTTGGTAGACTAGGTCCTTTTGTAGAGAAATAGATTAGAAGAATTATAGTATCATAATAAAGGGCCACAGTGGCTTGAGTATGCCATTTTAAAGTCCATTATGACATAAGGAAAGAATGACTAACCAAAATATCTGTCATAAATGGAATCCTTTTAGTAGAGCAATAAAGATGGGAAGATACATAGGTTAGTTATTCCAGGGCAGACTAATCAAAAAGAAAATTCGGACAAGAAGGGAAAATATATGAGAATTATAAATAAATATGATCTTAGTAAACTTGTGGAAGCTTTGACTTTCTGCACCAAAGAGAGAGGGAGGGAGGGAGGGAAGGAGGGAGGGAGGGGGTAGAGACGGGGCAAGGGGGAAAGAGAGAGAGAGAGAGAGAGAGAGAGAGAGAGAGAGAGAGAGAGAGAGAGAGAGAGAGAGAATCCGGTTCCAGTTCCCCTCAGACGGTGCACCTGGTTTGCAGGCCTGCATCTCTCCCCCTGGCTTTTGGTACACTTCTCCGCTTTTCCATGCTGTTTTACAAAAAAATCAGGGAAATACAGACATAGTACTCTCAGACCTAGAAGCCCTTGCTGCTGATGGCTCCACCTGGCAGGGCAATGGAGAAAGCCTCAACAGCCACAGAGCAGAAGGCAAAGGAGAAGCAGGGTCCCAGCTGCGGGTGCAGCCTGCCAGCTGTGCGAAGAACTTCAGCCTGCATGCGTATGGCTCAAGGACCCAGTGTCTCCTGACACAGCAGTGTAGTGTAAGTCAGCCACTGGAGGGAAGTGGAAATCCAGAGAGCGGGTGTCAACAGCAGCCTTCCCCACGAGAGCCCACCGCAGTGCATCCAAGCCCACTCAGGCGGTGTGGGGCAGCCCAGAGAGAAATCTGCTCATCGAAGAGGGCTCCTCCTCTACCCGCAGGATGCTTATGCTTTCCTTAAATGGGCACAGCACAGTGTTTGGAACAAGTTGAAGACACTCATCTCTTTCTATCGCTTAACTTGCACATTTCAAGCCCAAGAAAGTTGAGGGACTTGGTTCAAATGCCACCAGGAGTTCGTGGCATTTGTTAGCCCTTGTTAGCCCTTATCGTTTACATATTGCAACCTAGAAAAACAACACGAGTCTTTTTCTAGGAAAAAAAAAAGGTACATATTTATTGTCTCCTTTTTAAGTTAATTTAGCTGATTAAACAAAACAGAATTACAGGTTGTTGTTTGTTTGCTTGCTTCCCTCCCTTGTTTATTAAATTGGGAATGAATCTGAATGGGCTTTATATTTTTACTCTGACAAATCTCATGAAACGGGAAAAAAAAATCAAAAGGATTTTTCTAGACTGTAAATTTCACATCAAATGTATTTTGAACATTGTAAACGCCTTCCTTAAAATGGTCAAAATGCTGTAACTGCACTCAATCAGCCAAGCCCATATGTTACCACATAGGGAAGAGCAGACTGGCCCTAAATGAGAGAGACAGTGTGCCTTTAACAGAAGCTACAGATACACTGAGAGTCCTTAAGAGAACAGACACTGTTAGAGGCGACTTGCTCTAGCACTTATTTACCAATCCTTCTCAACACTGACTTTACACACAAATCACCTAAAGAGCTTTTCAATATTCTGATGTCAGGGTACCAACTTCAACCAATTAGAGTGGGTTCTCTAGGTAGAAACTCGGAGTTGGAAAAAAAATTTTTTTAACCTCCCTGGTGAGCCAAATATGCAGTCAATGCTGCGACCCACTGATTTAGACATTGCTGTCCCAATTAATATTTAAATAGTCAGAGCCTGTTGGCTCCACTAATCCAGCTGCATTACCACTGGCCTATAGAAGATTATTTTTTAAAACGCCATATGAAAAGGAAGATCAACGGGCTCACGGAGTACAACGTTACTTTGTAATCCATCTGATGAACTGTCCGTTCTGTTGGTCCTTGTGTTTGAAACTGTTGGCTGGGCCCGCTGTAGAGCCGAAAGCGTTAATCCCTTTTCGGAGACTCCAGTGCAAACCTCGATATTGAATAATCCACTAAGTTGTGTGTTTAAGATCTTTGCTTCATTAAGTCCGCCAGATATTCCTGGCAGCCAGGAGAGTGGCAAGATGTCAACCTGAGCTTTGCTGAGCCAAAAGAATTAGCTTTTACCGTATTTCTAAAGATGAATGCGCTCTTACAGCATGTCCATTAGCCCCGGTGGTGCTCTAATGAAGGCGTGGCTTGACAGACACAATAATTGGCATAGTTCAGAGGGTAAGAGAATCAATTTGACAAATCGGAATAAGGTCAAGTGAAAGAAGAAACAAGGGTTTAGTTTGCACATGCTTCTGACGATAGCAACAAGAAAGATGAAATAGTAGAAACAAGATTAGGTGGGCTTTGATAATCCATCCATGGGGGGCCCCCTCTCATCTCATTAACACTAATCAATAGAGAGGTGACTGCGCTCTAAAACAGTGGCACTGGAGTCCCTGTGTATCCTAGCAATGTCTTTTCTTCATCAAGCCTGGGAATCTTATCTGGTGTAGCTAATCTCTGGAATTCCTGACCTTATCTCTTCAATGCTACCCAGCGAGATAGTGGAATGCCACTTAGGGTAGCATAGGATTTCATTTCCCCGTGGGTTGACCATCAACCATTTTTTTTCCCCTAGGAACCAGCCCTGATCTTAAATGTACCAGGGCTTTCTCTGTGGGCTCTGGAGACATTCATTGCCCTCAGACATGACTCTGATTGAAATATGCTCTGCTTCCATTCTTCACTAGAGCAATAAAGGTAGATTGCAGAGCAAGCCCTTTCACTCCTCTTTAGGAGACCTCCTGTGAAGCACAAAGGAGAATGCAAAGTACATCTCCTCAAACTAACATGAGACCCGCTTGCTCATGCTGAGTCCTATGGACTAACAGATTCTTCCCTCTTCCTGGCAATAAAGAGAAGGAGTCTAATTTTTAACCAAGCTTGACATGCATCTGAGACAAGACTTTAGTCATGCTTGGCTTCATCTTCTCAGGAATCTCTTGTTTAATTTAGCTCAGTGACTTGGGAATGTGAAGGATGAGCTGATCTTAAATCTGAGTGAGATAAAAGGAATCTAAACAGAAACCTAAAACCATGCCTGCCCTTTTCGGTATGGGCTTTCCCATAATGAAGAAAAACAAACCAAGCTGGGAGAGAGTGTGATCTCTTTCTCTGATAGAATTACAGAGTTGAGGGTTGGAAAAAAAAATGGGTTGATATTTGGTTAACTGTCTCAGGCCCCATTTCCTTAATAAATTCAAAACAGAATTCTCTTGAAAACACATGCAGAAGAAAGGCTGAGGTAATGCTACAGACAAGCAGAAATGAAGGAGTAGGCAAAGTCTGGATCACGAGATGCAGACAGATGCGAGTATACTTTGGTTTGATTTTCTTTACTTTTGGAATCATTAGATTAACAAAGGAAACGTTTTATAAAAGTGCTATGTTTTCAGAATTAAGAAACACTGAGAAGAATTATGTTCTACTCTACTTCAAGAGACTTAACCTCTGATTGAGAGATCAAAGCATCGTTACAAAAAAAATTACAAATTATTAATGGAAAAAGACTATGGGGCTTCGTCGTTGAACACAGCACCTTACACAAACACAACTCATCGAGTATAGAGAAGTAGAACTGGTGCCTACATAGAGCCTTCACATGTACCAGGTGTGTGCATGTGTATTTCCATGTGTGTGTGCACATGTGTGGTATAAACAGTTAAAGTCTACTCCTAGTGATCTTGAAATACATAATGAGTTATGATTTACTGGAGTCGGCATTCCATGTTATCGTTCACTAAACCGATTTATTTGCCAACCCAAAGCTTTGTACCTTTGGTCCATGTTTTTCCCATCGTCATCTACAGAACTCCTAATAATTTCTAGCTTGTAAGAGTTCAGAAACACTATTCCACTCCTTGGAATATACCCAGAAGATGCTCCAGCACACAACAAGAACATTTGCTCAACCATGTTCATAGCAGCCTTATTCATAATAGCCAGAACATGGAAACAGCCTAAGTGTCCCTCAGTAGAAGAATGGATAAAGAAACTGTGGTACATATACACTATGGAATACTACTCAGCTATTAAAAACAAGGAATTCCCGAAATTTGTGGACAAATGGATTGAACCAGAAATGATCATAATGAGTGAGTTAACCCAGAAGCAGAAAGACTCAAATGGTATATACTCACTCATATCTGCACATTAAGCCCAAGGGGCATGTCCCATGAAAGCCTTCACTAACCAGGAAAGTGGGACACAGGGGAGGACATTCTAGTGGGACTCTAGATGAGAGAAGCATGGGAGAATAGCAAAGTAGAAGGATCTAGAGGGTCCTAGAAACCTACAAGTAGAACATTATGATAGGCAGATTTGGGCCCAGGGGTCCCGCTCAAACTAAGGCACCAGCCAAGGACAATACAGGTGGTAAACTTTAAACCCCTACCCAGATCTAGCCAATGGTCAGAACAGTCTCCACACTTGAGTGGAGAGTGAGGTATGACTTTCACACGTACTCTGGTGCCTCACATTTGACCATGTCCTCTGGAGGGGGAAACCTGGTGGCACTCAGAGGAAGGACAGCAGGTTACAGAGAAGAGACTTGATACTCTATGAGCATATACAGGGGAGGAAATCCCCCTCAGGAACAGTCATTGGGGAGGGGAATAAGGGGAAAATGGGAGGGAGGGAAGAATGGGAGGATACAAGGGATGGGATAACTATTGAAATGTAACAAGAATAAATTAATAAAAATTTTTAAAAAAGAGTTCAGAAACAATCTGAACTGCTCCTATTTGGGAACTGGTCTTTATACCCCTCATGTGGGAGAGGGGGAGGGGCGTAAGTCCTCTGTGAATTATTCTTTCTTTACGTCAGATGAACAAACCCAAGACAGTCCTGTATTGTGGCTTTCACAGATTCTTGACCTCTCTTACGGTGAGAAATACATTTAACATCATAACACGACACACATTACTATCATACAACTGAGAGGAAATTGCACTGAAATTGTAAGTTATACAATGTGTGGTGCCCTCTAATGCTCTCTATTTGATTCAATTCTATTATATTAAACACACACACACACACACACACACACACACACACAACAGATTGCAGCCCACTAAATTGACTTTGTGACTCACTAATGGGTCATTCTGTTATAGTCTGGAAAATATTACCTTGGAATCTAAAGCTATAGTGTGATAAACCACGTGAAATGAGTCATGGATTTAAGGACTGCACACCCCTGAAATAAACTAAACTGGTTTTCCAGTTGGGACTTTGTATTAGTCACTTATCATTGCTGTGAGAAAAATGTTTGATAAAAACAACTTGCAAGACAAGAGTTTTCTTACTGTTTCTGACAGGGAAGAGGTGGCGGAGTGGAGAAGCTCATGTTATGGTAATGAGAATGCAGAAAGGGAACAAGGGAACAAGGGAACGTGGTAGAGATAAGCCTAATTTCCGGCCTCTGAGCATGCCCCAAATGCCCACTGCCTCCAGATAGACCTGGCTTCCCGCGTACCCAGCACCTCCGGAAATAGCACCGCCACTTGAAGGTAACACTCTTGACACACGAGCCTGCCGGGAAAACATTTAAAACTCAAGTCATAACTTTCTGTTCCTGGCTCCCAAAAGTTCATAATGCAAATGCATTTCATCTGCCACCAAGAACAGTCAAAGTCAAACAGCTCCAGAACTGCTCCAACAGTCAAGTCCAAAATATCTTCAAAGACTCCAGGCAAGAAGCACTTAGCTGTGAACCCCAGTAAAAATCAAAACGGAGGATACGCATTTCGAGGATACCATGGACAAAATACATATTCTTCATCCAAATTGACAGAATAGGAGTAAAAAAAAGGATGGTGGGACCAAAGGCTGACCAAAATGCAAAGGACAAACTTTGCATCCTATAGTTACATGTCTGGCATGTAACAGTGGAGTCCTCTTGTGAGTTCCAAAGGACTGGGGCAATCTCGGCCCCGTGGCCTTGACAGAGGTAGCCCGCATGTTCCTTGACCATTGTGTTCCGTGCTGCTGGCAGCCTGACTTCCCTGAATCTCCGATGCAGCGTAACACTCCCCTCAAGCTGCACCCACTTGGCCCTTACACGAGGTGCCTGTAGTGGTCCAAACCTTTCCACAGATTGCCTGGTCTCCAAAGCTCTCATTTGAAAGCTGTGTGGAAGCTTCCCTGGTCCTGTAACCATCGTACTGCGCATGCCTATGAGGCTAGCTTTGTATGGCTAACTCTCAGATCTGCTGCGAGCTTACATAGTAAGTAGCTAGACCGCGGCTTCTGAGTCCTGGGACATTTGAACCCAGGGAAATGCTTCCCTGAGCCCCTATGCAATCAAGGTACTAGAGACGTACTCCTCTCCAGGGAATGTTATATGAGTTTACTTTCGCACCCTTGCATTTGCACGGGTGAATGTGCTCAATTCCCAGGATGCCCTCAAGGCATCGTTCCTAATGTCTCAGTACAAAACACTGAGTTTCTTCTTAGCTGTGGCAATACCCCAGCAGCCATGTTGTCTGTGACCTTGACTTTAAACACTTTTCTTTTCTGGCCAAACTGAAAGCTAAAAAAACCAAACAAACAAACCAAAAAACCCACAACATTTGCTTCTGCCTTTTTCTTATTACCCTCATTATAAATCTAAGTATAGCCAGCAATATTATCCAAAAACCGAATCGTGAGCGGCCTTGGTGTTTCTGCCAACGTTAATTAGTTCATAGCCTTTAAATTGGGCCTCACACACATCTCAGGATGCTAATAAAATGCAGACAAGTTCTTTGTCGGTATATATTGTCCATGAACTCTAGCCCAGTTTCCAAGAGAGTCTGCTCCCGCCCCCATCTGATATTTTATGAATATCATCTTATTGCTATAGGCAGTCAGATCTCTGAGTTTCTACTGCAGTGACCAATTAATCCCTGGTTATAACATTCCAGTACTTCTCCAAATCCTTCCAAATTCTACCCATAAACTAGTTCCAAAGGTTTCAAAGCCCAAGCGAAGACATCACTGCATCAGTCTCCTGTGCTCATCAGACATTTCATGACACTGACCAAACACCTGTCAGATACAAGAGTAAACAGATGTGCTTGAGCTCACAGTTTCAGAGGTTTCCGTCTCCCATGGCAGAATGGGCATGGAAGAACAGGCTAGGCTACATACATCACAGTGACTAAGATGCAACAGCAGAGATGGTGAGGAGGGACCCAGGAGCAAGACACAGCTGCCAAGAATACATCCTGTGGCCTCTAGCAAGGCCTCACCCAGTAAAGTGCCCAGAATCTTCTAAGACAGTACCACCAGCTAAGATCCAAGCCCTCAACACATCCAATAACATAAGATGTAAATCCTAGGTGGCCTTCTCAAGCACTCATAGGTACATGTCATAGATAAGTCCTTGAATCAGTCTTTATTCCGCATGTTCCTTGTACTTCCAAGTTGTCAATCAGAAGTTTGTTTTGCTAACTTCACAACTTCTGAGAACTACTGCCAGTTTCTAGTATTTTAAAACTGAAGCTTTATTAAGCAAAATAAAAATCCTAGTGTTGATTCTTAAGGTCAGGAAAAAAAAATGCCCTCGGGCATGAACAATCTCCTAGCTTCCTTGCCAGGCATCCCAAACACACAAGCAAATGTCTTCAGCACACTTATTAGAGGATTGGAGAGCTTTACGTTCTAGCCTTGTGATTCTAAAGTTGTAGCTATGTATCTGATTAAAACTAAAACTGGAAGGTAGAATAAAAACATGAAGTGATCTATTTTGATGCTAAAGAATAAAGAATTTCTATTAAATACATAAAGTCATAATAAAATATATTAAAGTATTTTTAGTTCAAGGATGTAGAATGTCATTGTTTAAATAATGTAAGTACATTATAATTCTATATAATAACAGGAATGATACATTTTCTTTTGCTATTTACATGGCACGCAACCAGTTGAACTAGTGATAGCTCTAGAATTTATAATTTGTTTATTTTCTTGCATCTCAAGTAGAAATTTTGAAGGTATTTTTGGGTTTTTGTTTGTTTGTTTTTCTTTTCATGACAAAATTTTTATTGTTTGTCATTTAAAACAATTTTTATATTTAAATATATTTTATTCTATTCTTCCCCTCCTCCTTCCAGAGCCTCTCTGCCTCCCTACCCATCCAACTTTAAGTTCTTTCTCAAAAACAAAACAAACAAAAATCAATACAACAACAACAACAACACACACACACACACACACATACACACCAGCCAGGAAAACAAAATAAAACCATACACACACACACACCAAAAATGAAATAAAACAGAACAAAACACTGTAACCAAATAAAAACACATACTACGGAGTCCATTATATGTTGGTGAATTACTCCTAAACATGAGGCCTGCCCTGCAGTGATGTCAGCGCCATGCTATTAGAGAAAACTGATTTTTTTTCCCTCTCCCAGAAGGCATAAGTGACAGTTCCCTTGTTAACCCTTACCCTAGTGGCTAGATTTTCACTCATTCATTCATTTTTAATATAAAAAAAGTAAAATGTAATGAAACAAAAACTATCACATCAAAATTAGACAAGACAAACCAACAGAAGAGAAACAGCCCAAAACAAGGCACAAAAATCAGAGACCTGCTGATTCGCACACTGAGGAATCCCATAAGCACACTAAACTGGAAGCCACAGTGTGTACACAGAGGACCTGGTGCTGGACCATTCAATGCCCTGTGCGTATGAGGTCACATGAGCTTTATTCATGTTGATTTAGAAGGACTTGTCTTCTTGGTGCCCTCTATCTCCTCTTGCTCTTACACTCCTTTTGCCTCCTCTATGTTGGGGTTCCCTGAGCTCTGAGGGGAGGAATTCGATGGAAACATCTCATTTAGAGATGAGTGTTCCAAGGCATCTCACTCTGCGAGTCTCTATGTTCCCATCAGCTTCTCTAATAGTAGCTGAACAAGGCACTGGTCAATATAATTAGAAGTCATTTATTGTTATATTTTTCGATTAGTATTATTTAGTTTTACCCTTGGTCCCTGGGCTATCTAGTCTCAGGTGCTTGGTCACCCAAACAGCACTGAGTATGAGTTCCATCTCATAGAGCGAATCTTAAGCCAAATCAGACATTGGACGGTTACTCCCACAAGGTTTGCACCACCATTATCCTAGGATGTTTTTCAGACTTTATGGATGGCTCAGTGTTTATATTTTTCTGTTGAGAAGAGCATAGAGTAGGTTCCTGTACCAAAGACACTGGAACATAGGGGTTCAAGTCTTTAAGTAGGCACTGGCTTGACACTTTCGTCTTCAAAGAGATGTGTGGGTGCCGTCTTCAGCAACGGGACCTTGCGGTCAGTTTGTGAAGAGAAATCTATAATTTTGGTAACAGTCTGGGTTGCTTAGGGAGTCCCATGGGACTCCTTTGGCCAACAACTAAATTAGATGTAACCTGATCTTGGTACTGGAAGTTTCACTTGGTGACAAGATGTGGCCAGTTGGGACTCTGTCTCCCCCGTTATTTGGTGACTTCATTTAGATTGCCTTCCTATATGTCTATATTTTAGGAACTCTTTACTATATTAGCTTTCCATACTACTCCTCAAATGCCCCTTAGTTTTAGCTGTTTCTCTTTGAACATATTGTTTTTAATCCAATAAGTATCTATTGAGAATCCACTATACCAAACACTCTCCTGGGCTCTGGGGAACAGATAAACAAATCTGGTGTACTCTTCAGTTATAGTATGGACTCATGATTGGTTGAAGTTTCTATTATTTGAAGTTGAAATACCCACCACAGTGCCACGTGTTAAAACCTAGCCCCCAAACTAGTGATGGTATGAGGAGAGCCTCTGAGCATTTCAAAAGATGATCCCTCACTGAAGGAAGTGGGTGTGTATATAGGGGTGGGATTGGTCTGTGTCATGACCCTGGCCCCCTTCTTGTGTCTTTATGCTTCATGCCCATCATTTGGTGAAGAAGCTTCTCTGCCCCTTTATATTCTTCCACAACATGTGGAGCCAAGGCACCATGGACAGAACTCAGTGGAATCGTGAACCACAGTAAAGACCCTTTAACTAGAGTACTTATGTTATACATTTGATCACAGTGGTGTGAACATAATTAACAGAGTCCTGAAGCACAATAATATAAATAAGAAAGATGGGCTTCAAACAGTGGGAGAGGTAAGTAAAGAAGTAAAAGAGGTGTCACATAGCCCATTTGTACTGTAAGTGCACACCATAGACTGGGTACTTTAAAAAGAGAGATCTGTTTATCCAACGATTCTAGGGAATGGAAAGACCAAAAGCATGGCACTGGCATCTGCTCAGCATCCATTATGTATGACCAGATGATGGCCTTCTGCTGCATCAAAACAGAGGAAGGTATCTCATGGCAAGACAAAGAAAGTATGTGTCATCTCAGGTCTTTCCTACTCGTAGAGCCATCAAACCCATAATGAGAATCTTCCCTAATGACCCTATCTAATCTAAATCATCTTCCAAAGGTCTTAGCTAAAACTCATCAACATTTGAACTGGGGATTAAAATGTTAGCACATTTATTGGAAATGTTGGGAGGGGGCATCCATTCAACTCATAACAAGGCAGTACAAAGGTAGTGAGTAAGTGACTATTGCAGATGGGTTGGTTAGTGATAGTTGGATTATTAGTCTTCATTGTCAATTATACTGATTTAAAAATCACCTAGGAAATTGGGAGTTACATCTCTGGTTGTATCTGTGAGGGTATTTCCAGAAAGAATTAGCTGAGGGTTGATGAGACCCACTTTGGACATGAAGGTGAAGCTTTGCCATGCTTTCTCAGCCAGTGGCCATATGACATGCTTCCTCAGTCAGTGGCTGTATGACATCAGGGGGTGGCCATATGACATCAGTGAGTAGCTAATGACATCAGAGAGTGGCTACATGATATCAGTGAGTGGCCATATGACATCAGTGAGTGCCTGTATGACAGCAATGAGTGGTCATAGGACAAGTGAAAGGAAGAGTAGTTCCCACTCAGACATGATGCAGGAACACAAAGAAAGCTGCTGGTCTTGGAGTGGGATGAGGAATAAAGGAGCATTGTGGGCGACATCCAGGGTAGAGGCAGTGGTCAAAACATATGTGGATTTTAAATACTACAGAAGGCCTCTGTAATGTTTCAGGCAAATCTGCTACATGTTTTAAAAGACCATTCTGATCACTGCATGAAGTGAATTGCAGGGTGAAGGGGAAGCAGGGAACCAATCAGTACTGTTTTTTTTTTTTTAGCCAGCAGAGAGTTGGTGTTGGCTCAGACTAGGGGGGTAGTTGGTGATAGCTTTATTGCCTGGTGATAATGGATGTTGCAGCCAGACTGAGGGTAAAATGGTGTCACATAAAAAGGGATATGTGCAGTGTATCCTTCTGTAAATGCCTCAGGAGTAAAGTGGACCACCAACACAGGCAATAGGGAGGATGTCACCCCTCATTTCTGCATACATTTTTAGGTTGGGAACCATTGAATAACAGTTCTGTCTTTCACTGAAAAGCTCAGACACCACCATTGTTCTCTGGATTCATGTTCAAATAGGCTATCATGCATGACATGACCCTGAAAGGATAAAAAGGCTGAGTCTCCCTCATGAAAGACACTCAGTTCTATTTTTTTTAAAAGCCTCACCCACACACCAAGAGATTAAACTATATAATAAAAAGAAAGATGGAAGGAAGGAAGGAAGGAAGGAAGGAAGGAAGAAAGGAAGGAAGGAAGGAAGAGCCAAGAAAAGTTTCTAGAATTTGAGTAAGGAGTTTAAGTGTCCAGATACATTGGCCAAAACTGTTCTTGAGGACGAAGTTGAGGAAATGGCTTATGGGTAAAGCGTTTGGAGGATCATAGTTTGGATTCTTAGGACCCAACTAAAGGGCAGGCCACATGCATTTCCAGCACTCAGTAGACAGAGACAGGGGATCCCCATGAAATTGCTTAGTCCTACTACCCAGGACTGGCAGGCTCTGAGTTCAGCAAGAGATAAGCCCCAGTAAACAAAGCGCAAAGCAGTGGAGATAGGCAGGCAGTGTCAACTTCAGGTCTACACACATACACACACACACACACACACACACACACACACACACATATTTGCCCATACAAACACAAGCATGTATACACATGTAGGCACACACACACACACACACACACACACACACACACACACACACACAAACACACACCAAACCTCTTCTTGACCAAACAGGGAGCAGCAGCAGCAATGGATGACATCTACAACTAAGATGCTATTATAAAAGCCCCTCAAAACTACCCAGACTTTCAAAAAAAGTGAATTAAAGAGAATTTTACAGAGAAAAACATCTTCATGTTTGGCTCATTAAGATGTGCTTTAGTGTTAATTTCAAGTCCACACTAACCACAAAATGTAAAGGATCAAAACAATCCACTTTCAAAAGTACCTATGAGTATTGCCTACCATTCCATCTCTGAGGAAGTTTGCTCTGGAAATGTTGTCTATGGGCTTCTTTTGCTGGGCAGTATATGAGGTTACACCTTCTTCTAAAGTGAAATCCACTGAGTTAAATTTTCACCTTGATTGGAGAGTTCTGCACCATAGGTTACTATAGTGACCATTACTTAGATTAGCTTTTAGCTTCCCAACCGACCAACTTAAATAAATCATCCCCACTCCCTCTCCCGTGGACTCAGTTTGGTCCTCTAAAAGCACTCTTCCCTGATGGATGGACTTAGTTTGCCCGTTTTGGCTCACTGCCTTTTACCTTCATGATAAAGTGAATTAATTTTAATCAGAATTTTGCCTCTGTGAGTTTCCATAACATCAGTGTGGTAGTGATAGGGTTCTTTTATTCCAAAAACGATGTAGTTAGGGTTCCTTAGGCCACAATGTACATAATTTCTTTAAAAGATGCCTTTATAAAAGCCAAAATAGTCTTCCTCTTTTTTTTTCCACTACTCAATTAATCAAATTGTGCTGTTTCAGGTTTATTCCATTTATATAATCACATTGTTTCTTGTCAAGTTTAGGCTGATTCAGTGCTCCTGGCTTGTTTCTAGGACTAATTTCTAAACACACCAAAAATGGTGGAAAAGCGGTTCTCAACCTGTGGGGTCACAATCCTTTGGGAGTCAGCATCTCCTTTCACAGGGATCGCCTAAGACTATCAGGCAATACAGACAACTTACATTGATTCATAACAGTAGCAAAATTACAGTTACGAAATAGCAATGAAAATAATTTCATGTTTGGGGATCACCAGAAAACGCGGCACTGTATTAAAGGGTGGAAGCACTGGGAGATTTGAGAACCAGTAGAATAAGGAAATATTTGCAGATATATGGGAGCCGACCTCCGGCTCTCTTCAGCAAAGCCACGGTGATCTCACTCAGCACCCCAGGAATTCAACCCAGGAGGCTTCTCCTCTCTCCACAATTAAGAATTTTTTTTTTTTTAATGGAGGAGCAGAGATTGAGAGAATGGCAAACCAGTGACTGTCCCAACTTGAGCCCCACCCTGTGGGAGAGGGCAGGACCACTGTCACTATTAATGACACTCTACTATGCTTGCAGACAGAAGTATAGCGTAACTGCCTTCTGAGAGGTTTCGCCTGGCAGCTAGAGACAGATGCAGAAACCCAAGGCCAAGCGATGGGCTGAGCTCAGGGAGTGCTGTGAAAGAGTAGGAGGAAGGACGGAGGGAGCCAAAACATCAAAGACACCACAAGAAGACCTGCAGAGTAATCTAACCTGGGCCCACAGGGGCTCACAGAGACTGAACCACCAACCACCGAACAGAACCTAGACCCCTGGACATATGTAGCAAATGTGTAGCTTGCTCCTCGTGTGGGTCCACTAACAACAGGAGTTGTCTCTGAATCTGCTACCTACCTCTGAGCCACTTTCCCCTAGCTGGGCTGCCTTGCCATGCCCAGGTGGGAGAGGATGTGCTTAGTCCTGCAGTGACTTGAGATACCAGGGTCGATTGGTACCAATTGGGAGCCCTCCCTTCTTTGGGAGGAAGGAGAGGGGTGAGTGGGAGGGGGGGGGGATTGGGAGACAGGAAGGAAGGGGCTGGAACCAGGATATAAAGTGTGTAAACAAATAAATAAGACTTCTTATGGAAAATGCTTTGCTCTGCCTGTTACTTACGAAGGGATCTGCAAAAAAGTAAGACCAATCAGAACAATGTTGGTCTTATGAACAGAATTTAAAATACAGAGAATTTGGAGAGTTAATTTTCCAATTCACTGCTTTATCATTCACTTCTCTGCTGGGTAGTTTTATGAAAACTTGGCACAAGCTATGGTCTTCTGAGGGAAGGGAAGCTAAATTTAAAAAAAAAAAATCCTCCATAAGATCAGCCGTAAGCAAGCCTATACGGCTTTTTCTTCTTTAGGGATTGATGGAGATGACCCAGCCCATTGTGTGTGGCGCCATTTCTGGGTTGGTGGTCCTGGGTTCTATAAGAAAGCAGGCTGAGCAAGCAATGGGGGAGCAAGTCAATAAGCAGCATCCCTCCATGGCCTCTGCATCATCCACTCCTGCCTCCAAGTTCCTGCCTTGACATTCTTCACTGTTGGACTACAAGATATAAGTATAAGCCAAAGAAATCCTTTACTCCTCACAGTGTGTTTTAACCATGGTGTTTCATCATGGTAATAGTAACCGTAACCAAGACAACACCTAAGCATAGATGGAAGAGAGTAATGACAGAAAAGGGGAACATCCACAAATAAAAGTGTGAGGTCCAAAGGCACCCCGCCCCTGCAGCAAAGAAAAAGACAGTGCTAGTGACATTGTCTTAAATAGGATTTTGGCTGGATAAACAGAAGGTTCCTGGTTAAACCACCAGGAACCTCTCTTAATTTACCCCAAAACTCAACTACCTCAGTCAAGGACATGTAATTCCTGGTCAATCCCCAAAGCCTATTCAAAGACCCCACCTAACTGACTTTTATATAAAACCTGCTTGCTTTTTCACTACTTTGATCTCCACTCCATCTCACTGACACCCAAGACACAGATAGTCTTTGCAGTTGGAACCTCAATAAACTTTTATTTCTACTCATGGAGTGGTCCAGTTTGGGGGTTTCACTCTGTCTTTCCTTACAAAAATACACTTTTTAAGGCCTACCAGAGGGACTTCAAATATCAGCACAAGGACTGACAAGGAGACACACACACACACACACACACACACACACACACACACACACACAAACTCACATAAAACAACAACAATAGTAATAATGATAATAATAATAATAATGATAATAATAATAAATTAATGTAATAACCCAATATATGCCCAAATTACTTCTCTTCATTTTGACAAAAATGGGGAGGGAAACAAATAAAAAATAATTAGGAGTGAGGGACTAAAGACATGGCTCAATGGTAAGAGAAATTGCTGCTCTTGCAGAGAATCTGGGTCAGGTCCCAGCACACACACTGTGGCTCACAAGTATCAGAGCTCCAGTGAGTGACCTGCTGTCCTCTTCTGGCCTATGAGATGTGCACATTTGGGGGTGTAGTGCCATGGCTATTCAATGTCCATTGCCTTCTACTTCATGGCTAGAAGATTCCTATTTCCGCACTTAACTGTGGTAGCCAGAAAAACAAAGGAAGAGATTTTCTTTTTTTTTTTAGCCAAGTAATACAAAGCAAATACAATCTAAAGATTAAAACATTGGATTTCAACGAGCTACTGATTCCAAAGTTGTAACTCATAAAAAGGCAAATACTAAGTCTTTAGGAAAAAGTGAAAAGCCTCTCCCCCTCTAGGGGGCGTTAAGGAGTTCCTCTCAGAGGAGAAATGGTGTGCCTGGGGAAGTTAGTGAGAGAATGACACACATGGCCTCCAGGAGTCTAGATATGCAGATCCAAGTCTACGGAGATCCAAAAAGCTACACTTAGTCAAGTAGAAGAGGTCCTGTTGGAAGAGGTGGTGCACTCAGGAGCCAGGGGAAGGGAGATGAAAGAGAGAGAGACATTGGTCTTGGAGGACTACAAACACGAATTTCTTTCTTTTATATGTTTTTAATTAATTTATTTATATTACATCTCTATTGTTATCCCATCCCTTGTATCCTCCCATTCCTCCCTCCCTCTCATTTTTCCCCTTACTCCCCTCCCCCTATGACTGAATGAGGAGGACCTCCTCCCTTTATAGGGTATCAAGTCTCTTCTTGGTAGCCTGCTATCCTTCCTCTGAGTGCCACCAGGCCTCCCTATCAAAGGGACATGGTCAAATATGGGGCACGAGCGTTCGTGTGAAAGTCAGACCCCACTCTCCACTCAACTGTGGAGAATGTCCTGTCCATTGGCTAGATCTGAGTAGGGGTTCAAAGTTTACTGCACATACTGTTCTTGGCTGGTGCCATAGTTTGAGCAGGATCCCTGGGCCCAGATCTGCCCATCATAATGTTCTTCTTGTAGGTTTCTAGGCCCCTCTGGATCCTTCTATTTCCCCATTCTCCCATGCTTCTCTCACCTACAGTCCTAAAAGGATGTCCTCCCCTCTCTTTCACTTTCCTGATAAGTGAAGAATTTCTTGATGATTTTAGAAGAGATATTGCTCTGCCTAATGATTGCAAGCTCTTCAAACTGTCAATAAATTCCAATATGCAAATGAACTTTTAAATAGGGAGATGAGAAAATGAAAGAAAATCAGCTTGACCTATTTAGGACACTGAGGCACACACTGAGGTAGCACACAGGGCATGACAAAGCCGCTGTGAAACCAAGGCTGCAGTCAGAGCTAGACATCAAAGCCTGAGGAAAGAGGATGGAATTCAGAGAAACACAGTGCAGAATTTATCAGGGTGAAGGTACTTCAGCCCATAGATAAGACAGAAAAGAAAAGGGGGAGAGAGAGAAAGAAAAAGTCTCGTAAATTTAGGGTTTTTGTCCAAAGAATAAAGCTGCTCCCTGTATAAAATATGAATCTGCTGGCACAAGCATATAACTGCTTTAGTCATCTAGGCTTTTAAAATTGACCTAACTTTCATAATGATTGTTTAGACTGGTGTTATAATTATGATTCTAAACCATTTTCTTTATACATTACCACATACTTGTTTTGTCCAAAGATTCATTGATCTCATAAGCAATAATTTCCTTCATTTAGTATTTCTTACTCTCTAGGAAAACACTGTGCTGTACTTTAAAATTGTGTTGAATGGCAAGGCAGTCTCTTTACTCAGCCTACTGTTGTAATAATACACTAAAATAAGCAAAATGTCCAATGTAGAGATCTACTTTCTAAGCCTAGATAGAGAGACAGTCATGGGACACCTTAAGGTGTTTTCTTCCCAACAGACTTCTTGCCTGGCAACTTTGAATTGGCTGTGCCTTTCCAGGTTTCTGTCCAGGGAGCCTTCCAGAAATAGCAGGCACTCCTTCTGGGTTATAGTAGCTCCCACACCATGAGTCCCTCAGACCCAAGAGAAAGTCAGGCAGGAGAAAACTTAGCATTCCTTGTCCCTGCCTTCCAATGGAAATATGCCCTTTGCTCCAGAAGCCCTGACTGAATTACAAAGCTTCCGAAGCCTGTGCCGAGGACTCCAGCTCTCTGTCAGTGACCAGGATGAGACCTTGAGAGTGAAATTTCCCTTCTTTAACCCTTGCCTCAGAGAGGAAGGACTCAGCATCTGCAAAGAGACGCTAAGGGAAGGCAGGGTGCTTCTTCAAAAGGACTGAACATGAGGTGGCCTCAGATTCTCTTTCTAAATGGCATAAATGACAACCATACAGTTGAACATCTATCATACTCACACATTTTAGAAAAATACAAAAATTTTGATGGATGCGCCAAAATTTTGGTACTTGGTTTATAGCAAGGTCAATCCTGCTGACATTTGTTTCCCTCCAAACATTTCATTTCAAATGACCACATTATAACAGGGATTTCCCTTCCTGTCCTTTCACCCAGGGGGCATCCACAACATCTGGAAGCATTTTAATTGTAGTGGGGGTTGGAGATGCAGTGCAGGCACCTGGTGAGCAGGCTATGCACAGGACACCCTCTGAAGCTAAGAATTTCTGATCCAACATATTGACATGAGAGGATATTTCCAGACATACTTTGGAGGTGACTCAGAAAAATAAGGATTCCAGCCAGTATTATATACTCTACATACTTTTTAATTCCCAATAAATATTTGTGTTCTATGTGTGAAACAAGAGTATTTTCTTATCATTTCAATACATGCAGGAAGGACTGGTCATAAGCAAGCAAGTCTTTTTTTTTTTTTTTTAAAGAAGAATCTTTTAAAAAATGTTAGACAAATAAAGTCTTTCCAAGAACTGTTTTGTTTTGTTTTGTTTTTCCATTAGTGGGGCATATGCCCCACCCTGACACTCAGGATATGGAAGAGAGATACTGAGCTTATGGGTAGCCGAAGCTATATAATGAATCCCTGTCTCAAAATGTTGAAAACAAATGTGATGGTACACTCCAGCAACACCAGCACTCAGGAGATATAGGCCAAGGGGTCACCAAAAGTTAAAGGCCAGAGTATTGTACATTCAAGTTCCGGGTCAGCCATGGCTTATAGTGAGACCACGTCTAAAAACAAAACAAAACAAAACAAAACAAAACAAAAAACAAATGAAATGTTTTATCACCCATTACATATTAAAGTGAGTACATTTTAAACATATTAAGCTATCACTTATTTTAATGATAAGATGGACAAGAGCATCTTACTTAGTTTATCACACACACACACACACACACACACACACACACACACACACACACAGCCCTCATAATACAGGTGGTTCTCGAATATTCACTCTGATTTTGCCATCCTCTTTCTGCTCACAGCAGTCCCCTCTACTCCCAGCCACAGTGATGCATTTTTTGCTGAATCATATTGCTTCCCACTTTGTGCCACAATTTCACGTCCTCCTGGGTGCCCAAGTCCTTCACCTGTCAGTCAAAGCCAGAGCAATGTATTGATTTGAGAGTTTTGTTGGATTTTATGGTCCTGGGGGCATTAATGGGGGCAGGACATTACTTCTTAAACCGTGGATGGATAGATGCTCCTCTTGGCACTTCCCATATTCTGTCTATTAGCATCAGGACACACACAGTATGAGAGAGAATCCCTAATCAGTCCTCTCCTTTAGTGTTTACTTGAAGTTATTTCCTTCATACTTACCCCCTACATACACACCTTACAGCATTCAGAATTCACAGGAAGCTGTTCACAGACAGAAGATTGTAGGGCAGTGGCTAGTCTGGGAGAAAATCAGTTCTAAGTAACAAGACTCCATAGTGGTCAAAAAGAATCTATTTCTGAATATTAAGTCCTTCTGCAAAAGTCAAGCTTGCTTGCATTCCTCCTCCTCCTCTTCTCACAAGGAATTCTTTGCTAGGTAAAATTTTCTGCCTCTGTCCTTCACCCACAGTCAGTGTGCAATGCTTTGTGGGCCTTCAGACAAAACAAGACTTGTTTGTATCCAAGGTACATGACTCAAGCACCACTCTGCCTGTAACACTGTTTCTATACACTTACCCTTCATGTCATCAGAACCATTAGCTTCCGCGATGCCTGGCTTGATAACATTTGTTACTACACCAAGTATTGATTTTACTTTTTGAAGTTATACTTTAACTCCAATTTTGGTCCCAAGATCAGTAGCCAAATCTTTAAGACTGATGTAAATTAACACTAGCATAGAAGCTGCCCAAGTGAACAGTTCAATGGACACTATAGGGTACACTATAAGGAGAGAGCCAAGAACTCAGATGATTCTCCAGGTAAGTGTTTTCATTGAAGCTGATACTTATTATGCAACTTTAGGGGGAAATACAATAAAGCCTTATTATGACTTGCTTTCCCTATACCACTAATCCAATTATACTGTGACACAAAATTGTATTTCTATGTTAAAATGAAATATACTTTATTTCTTCCTTTATGATATAGAAAGTATATCGAGTTATTTTCCTTGGTAAAAGTGACTTTATGGAGATGAATCACACTTGACTACCTTAAAATTAATTCCTGATATATTGCATTATTTTTAAATATGTGGAATAAAAATATGTAGAAAAAACTCTAGTTTTCATATTGGAAAAAGTCCTATTTCCTATAACTGGGTTAATGTGCAGAGCAAGGGCAGTTCGTGTATTATAATTACATCTTTTTCTCTCTAGATTCAGCAGAGGATATGCTAAATTTTAGAAGCTCAAACAGAAAGACTTTTGAATAGGTTTAGAAGTGCACAGATGAAATGCGGGAATGAATATATAAAGGAGTAATCCTCAGGGTCGTCCTTGGGCTTTGTCTCCTGTGAGTCATTTCCAATAGCACCAGAGAGGGTTTGTATGAAGCAGCACGCCACACGCAACAGCAGGGTGGCTGCCTGTGATCCTGAAATCTTGGAGATAGTATGTCGCAAAGTGCAAAGCATACAGAAAGAATTATACAATGGCCTATATTCTAAGAATATATCTGTGTGGATAGAAAAGTGTTTTATTGAGTCTATGAGCATGTTAAATACATGGTAAACTAAGATTATGCCCTTGTCAGGGTCAGCTAATGTGACTGCAAACCCATTCTGTTCAGTTAAACATACATGAATAAGTTATATTTTGTATAAGTGCACTCCACAATACTATGAGAGTTCTCTCAAGGATATAACTTACTGAATAGCTTTTCAACTTCACATGTTCTCATTCTTGAAAGACTAATGGATCCTTCATTAAAGAGATCACAGCTTTTCAGGTGTCATGCTTGAAGACACAGAATGAATTGGCCATTACAGAAATTCAGTCGCGCAGAAAGGACAGGAGAACAACTGGTCTACCCTTCCAATGACTCAGGCAGTGTTGGCAAAGCAGCTTTCACTTGCAGCCTGGTTTATAGTTTCAGGACAAGCATTAATTTCTCAGACATACCAAATAGGGGAAAGAACTCATCACGTCAGGATCAAGTGTCCATCTTCCCAGAAAACGACTGTGAGCTGGTGTTTCCAGTCAAAGCATGTCTATATACTCCATTTCTTTGGGGGAGGTAAAATAGTATGTGTTTAAAACACACCTAAAGCATTCTTAGGTGAAGAATTACTCATTAAATTATGTGCATTCAAGACAGCACAACGCCAAGATTATTATAATACTTTGAAATAGAAATGCATGTTGTGCTACCTTAATTGCTTCATGTGGATTTGTTTACCCTAGGCTGAATCAGTTTTGATTTCTTCACTCATAATGAAAGACATTTTGCTCGCCCATTGTGTTCCATTAATCATGTCTCACCGTGAAGCTCTTGGGAAAGTGCTATCTGTATTTCTTTAGCTGATATTGTCTAAATATTTGAACTTGAGATTTTTCTATGTCTAGTTAAATAGCAAAAAATTAGAGAGGAAAACACCAGCCCCTGGCTATAATCCAACAGGTAGCCTGTCTGTCCTTTTGCCCGTAAGTTGTGAGAAGAAAGATTCTGATGAAGGCCTCTCTCTGAGAAAGAAGCTGGCAATTTGCCAAGCCTGTGTGAATGCATTCTACTAACATCTTGATTAATTTTGAGATTTTTTTTCACCTTGTAGGACTTCAAGGCCAAGGAAGCCTTCAAGGAGGTCACAGGAATGTAGGAACATAGAAAATGCCATAATGGGTCAAATTAATGAGCCATTTAGTCTAGTATGCTTTTTCTGAGAGTGACATCAAGGTGTACTCTGTGCATATTATCAACATCAAAATGTTGGAGGCTATAAACTAGAATATTTCCTATATCAAATATCTATGTCAAATATCCATAACTTCCTTCATTAAGGCATAATATATCTTTACCCACAAATTCATTTAAACCTATGTAATATTAAATCGTGTTCTGGTTTAATACAGAATCTTAAAATTCTACTGCTTCTAATTTTACCTATATTTCCTGTTCCACAGTTTCTTGAAGTAATCTGTGGTTATATGTGCTTTTTCCAATTAAGTCCTAGGTATTAGAATTAAATGTTTAGGTTCCCAAAGAGGTAATTACATATTGTCCTCCCACAACTCCTAGCTTTTTATCATTGTGCCCAGGATCAATAAGTTCAGTCTCACAGTCTGTTCAAATTCTTTCCATTCGTTAGTGTCAGTTTGCTTAGGCTGTTGTAATAAACTACAATAGGCCAAGTAGTTTAAACATTATATATTTAGTTCACACAGTTCTAGAAGCTGGAAAGATCAAGATCAAAGTGGCAACTCATTAGGTTGCCAGTGAGGGTTTCCTGCTTGGTAGATATTTGCCTTTTCATTGTATGCTCACATGAAAGGGATGGAAGGAAGGGTTAATAGAGGGGGAAAGGATGGGTGGAGGACAAGATGAGGGGAGGAGAGAGGGAGGGAGGAAGAGAAGGGAAGACAGAAGAGAGAGATTAAAGAGATAAATGCTGCTCTGGCCTCTCTTTCTATTAAGTTACTAATCCTCTGGAGTGGAGACCCCATACTCATAATCTAAACCCAACTGGCCTCCCTAAGGTCTTCTTATAAATACTATCAAATTAAGGGTTAAAGGCACAACAAATGAAATTAAGAAAGAGATAAACATCCATTTCTTTTTTTATTAATTTATTCAGATTACAACTCAATTGTTATACCATCACTTATATCCTCCCATTCCTCCCTCCCTTCTGCTTTCACCCTATTCTCCTCCCCATTTCTTAGAAGCCTGTTTTCTTCTTTTTATAGGAGGGAGCAAATGATCAAGATTGTTCTCACTAAGTAGGGAAATAAGTAAATAGAGATTTTCAAGGCTTAACAACAAAATTAGGGCATGTAACTGACATGGGTCTATGAGTAGGTGTACTGGGGAGACATATTTTTAATTGACAACAACAACAAAAGCAATTCAAAAATCACACTGAAGGCAAAAATAAGGAAGAAAACTCTGTATTGTATTCTGTTATACAATAAAATGACTTTGGTACAAGATTTGGGTAGCATGTGTCCCATGAATAAATGTCCAAGGAAACAAAATGATATCTGACCAGTTTGAATGGATACAATCATTTAATACACAAAAGGGAAGGCGCAAACATGCAAGATTGGAGCTAAAGAGTCCCCATGGTGGTTTCCCATGACTCCGCTAAGGCACTTTGTATCTCGTCCCACTGCTGTGATCATTTTTTTTTCAATCAAGAAGATGATTTGATGGCCCATAAGGCCATAAAAGGGTTTTCCTTATTTTATAGATTAAGAAGCTAGATCCTGGGGAGTTTAAATGGCCTTCTTGCATTTCAGAGATTTGTTTTCTTCCAAAGTAGGTCCTAACCATAAGCGTGCCGCCATAGTAGCACAGCTTCCTCCCTCCCCTCTCTATAGGGATGGACGTGATCTGCTCCTTGTTATGGCACTAAAGGTCATTGTGAGACTAGCATCATCTTTTCAATAAAACTTTGTCTTCTCCTAAACTCATACAGCATAAGCAACTTATTTAGCGAGTAATTAAAGAGAAAAAGACAAAACAAATACATCCAAATCCTACCTTCATTTCTCAATCTACTGAGTAATCCAGCAAATTATTTACTTTGGGATTACTGGGGTTAAATGGCATTCGCTGCATACTATATGAGGTGTCTTTGATTTCAAGCTTGTTTTAAATAAATAGTTCTATCAGAATAGAATGGCCTTAACTTCCAGCCCTGGGAATAAACAAATAGTCTCAATCAATGATGCTGAGACAACCATTTAACATTTTTCAACGGGCTAAGAAAAGAAATATTTCATGCCTACAACATTAAGTCAGAAATAGCCCTTGGCACATATTTAGCTTAGTCTTTTCAAAGGTTGTGGGAAAATACGAGAGAAAAAAATATAAGCAAAATTAGCAAGGCTACCATGACAACAGCAACTACTCAGAGGCAGAGCTAAAGTTCTAGAAATCTCGGAGGGAAGGAGAGGAGGGACCCTAGGACAGTTCATCAAGGAAGAGTTATCAAGCGTAAAGAGAATTATTGCTAAATGGACAGATACTGGAACAGATATTTATTGTAATGGATTTCCTGTGGTGTGAAATTTTATCAAAAGGGCACTGTTACTGGGGAGAGAGCATTTGCTTGAAATTATAAGTGTTTTTTGCTGAATTGAACACAGTGTGGAAATATATGTCCCACATTTTTATTTCTGTGGGTTGTCATTTGTTTGGGCTTAATGGACACAAAACTGCATGTTTGAGAGTTCAGGGAGATATGGCAGACAATTCTTTTAACTGAGTTTGCAAAAGGGACTATATGAGGATTCAGCAGTGGGCTTCCTCTAAGACTCAGGGCTTGCCACTGTTATTCTGTTTAGATGGTTACACTTTAAATAGTTGAGATTATTTCATTTGATCACAAAATATTAGCAGGTAATTGCTATGTGTTTATCTTTCAGAACTGCTAATAACACAATGTTAAATAGTAAGAGGTATGCATTACATCCAAGATTAGGAGAGCAATGACACAACAGCCAACAGTAAGTAAGTGGAGAAAACATAAATAAAATGTTGAGACGGGAGAATCATTGAGTGCAAAGGCCCCAAATCAAGAGAAATGGATTACAATTCAAAGTAATGGCTCACGTGAAGAAAAGAACCAGATCACTGGGCGGGTGCGGTGTCAAGCTTCCAGTCTCACCCTGAAACATGGAATTTTCATGCACCTATCAGAATGTGATAAAAAAATAACCTCTCTTTGATTGTTGTAGGAATCATAATGAATGTTGAGGATAAATATAATCAGACATGATGTTGGCCTGGATGTGGAACATAAAAGGAAAAGGAGCAATAGCAGGCCCCAGATTTTCAAGTCAGGCCATATATTTCCATTTACTGAGATGTTGAAGACATGGAAAACAGAGCCTATAGAAAATTGCCTGATACAAGCATTAGCCTGAGTGTCCTCTCAACACCCACACTATGGTCAGGTGGCCATTGCACACATAATAAATGGAACGGGTGAAAAGTCAGAAAGAGTAGCCTAAACTTTTGATATCATCACCCTATAGATAACATAAAACAATGTGTCCAGATGAGGTCTGCTGCTGTGCTGAGAAAAGACAGAACTCGTAGCCTAGCCTTGTACCCTTTTGAGGTTTAAGAAGCCCAGGTGTGAATGTGTGTACGGGGTCCTGAGAAGCAGACTCAATAAGGAATGAAAATGAGGTTAGACTAGTTCAAATAAATTAAGAGATAGGGGAAATCTAGCAATTCCAAAAGGCCACTCAGCCACACAAAATACTGCAGAGATTTATAAGAGGTAAAATAAAAATAAATACGTTGGATTTGGCAGTAGGAAGGTCCCTAGGGATAGTAAGACATAGTTTCCATGGAACAACGGGGATGAGCACAGATTTGAAGGGATTAGGTTACATGTTGTGTGAAGGTCATTCCCTGTTCAGCAAAGACACAGACTTTCTTTGCACAAGCAAACAGAACAGGTTGAGTATCCATAGGAAGAAAGAAAGAAGGATATAAAATCTGAAACTGTTACAATGATTTTAAAAAGACGTGGGGTGGGGCATGGCTCCCATCTCCCCTTTCCTTGCTGGGATTTTTGTAGGGATGGATCAGATTTTATTCATGTTGTCACAATCACTCTGAATTCATGCATGTAACTGTTCCACTATGTCTGGAAAATGCTATTTCCTCATAGTCATCAACTACCTATGGTTTTTACAAGCTTCCTACCCCACCTCCTATAAGAAGTTATTGACTACTGACAGCTTCTGGGAAAGGAAGCACTCATTTTTATTAAGGGTATAGCCCCAAGTAGGTCAACCATTCTCCAGTGGATGGCCATAGACCCAAGAGTATGTAGGCAGCAGTAATTAGACTTATTGAGTGTTTAAAATAATAAATGAAGATACATAGTTGGGTTGGTATGGCATGATAGTTGAATCTGGAAAAAGACTTGGGAAGGCGATGAATACAATCCATACACGATGCATGAAATTCACAAGGACTTTAAAAAATAGGCTACCAAGAAGAGACTTGATACCCTATGAGCATATATAGGGGGAGGAAATCCCCCTCAGGAACAGTCATAGGGGAGGGGGATAAGGGGAAAATGGGAGGGAGGGAAGAATGGGAGGATACAAGGGATGGAATAACCATTGAGATGTAGCAAGAATAAATTAATAAAAAAAATTAAGACATGGAATATATGACCATTACCAGGGTATTTCTGCCTCTAGACTTTTCTGGGGATAGCTTTCTTCTTCCTCTGGATAGAAAGTTGCAGGATTTTTATTTCTACAATTGCAAACCTCTGTAGCTGAGGCCACACAATGTAATGAGTGTGGCTTGAAGACTACAACTTCCATTTAGGAATCAATGTTGCAATTTCATTCAAAGTCTTATGTATAAATTACAGTTTTATTAAAAAATGCATACAGAAGTCAAATCTTAGATCCAACAGTATTCATAGAAGCAGCCCTTCTAAATTCTCTGAGTTATTCAAAAATGCTCATAATTATAGGGAGTGCATTCCCTTTGAGTTTCAACCCTCTGCCATGACGGGTAGCTCTTTTCTCTCCCATCTGCAGTTAGCAGGGAGAGGACCTCGGCAGCAGGAACTGAGAAGCCAGAGTGTAGACGGGAGCTGCAGTGTTGCTGTTCTGTAAGCTGGCTGGATGCTAACGCTGGCTGTGGTGCTTTCTTCATGGGCTCTTCAGAGACCCACAACACGACTCTAGTGGCTTTTCTCCTGTCTTTTCTCTGGACAAATGAATATGCTATGTTCTAATAGTTCTTCAGTGCCTCCTAAAGCCAACTTCAGCTTCTATCCCAGACCCTTTCAATCTTTTAGTGATGAACTTGTTAAGTCAAATGAACAATAATGCCCCACCCTGACCCTAGAATAGCCATTTCTCACATCCTTGATAAACTCAGATGAGACATTTTCTGCCCAGAAAGCCACTGGGAATACAGTTAGACTTTAGACGGGATCGATATTACTTCATTTTGCTTTTCACAACCATTCAGTCTGTGCCTCTTGAGTGTTTCAATAACAGGTTACACACCTGAGTTCATTAGATGTCACCATCTCAAGTCATGTCACTGAAAAACCCCTCATATACCTGAGATGAAAGGCAGGGGGCAAAGGAGGGACACTCCCTCATAGCAGCTGCTGTGTTAAAAAAAAAATATCTTCTCCAAATACTTGTTTTTAAGGAGGCCCTTTTCTACCCACAGAATGTGTAAAGAAGGCAAAGTTGTACTGGCTCTTCCAAAATGGTTTTGGAAATTCTACTTGTGGTCTTTTGCCTGCTCTGGGATGTAGCATGTTCTTTATGGAACACATATGAAACTGTAAAGTGTAATCTTATTTAAGATTTGATGATTATTACTGTTTATGCACATGTGAATGTGTATACATTCTCATGCATGCTAAGACTGCAAACTAGTGGATGCCAAAGGACTGTTATGGGGTAGTAATTCTCTCTTCCCACCTTTAGGTGTGTTCCAGGCGCTGAACTCAGGTCAGGCCCTCAACCTTTCAAGTCAAGCTTTTTCCCATTAAGCCATCTTTTCAGCTCCTTATTTCATGTTTGATTTTTTTTTTTTAGCATAATGGTTTATCTCAAGCTCATAATTTGATGTAAACGGTCAAGAGGACGAAACTGGTAACCCAAGAGCGTAGTGACTACAGAAGGACCATTTCTAAGACAGGAACCAAGGAGAAGAATCAGGAGAACTAGGAGACGGAGGTAATTGTGTAAACATTTCAAATATTCCACTACTCACACCTTCTAATGATATTTTTTTCAAAACTGGAATAAGTAATTTGATCTTATTCTTTTAACTATGAAACAAAGACAGATGCTTGTATACATAATAAACTCATCAGTAATATTTTATTATTTTTATGCCAATATTGTAATGACAGCATGCTTCTAAACATTTTAAAGATTTTATAATACATTGAATATTTTAATGTTTTAAAATGACAATACTATGATTCCCCTTAATAAATGGATATATTTTTGCCTATCATGTGCAAGACCTACAGATACAAAAATAAGTAACTACTTTAAAGTATCACAGTTCTACCAAGTTGTGACAGAAAAGCAAAATTAGTACAAATTATTGAAGCTGTATAAGAAATTCATAATTCCCTAAAATATCTAAGGTTTCTCAAAAACTTCAGTGACAAAGCCTGACTTGTGCTTAGGGTGGCTCTTTGTGGTCTATCTTAGCCAGGTATTTATTGGAGAACTCCTACGTGTTGTTGGTCTTCGCCTCGAAGTTGTCGATATGATTGCATCAAATAACTACATTGTCACTCTTCTAAACTCTGAGGAAAGGAAAATACAGTTTCTTAGAAATTTCTGATTCCAAGCTTTAGAAAGGCTTTGGAAGTTCCATCAAAACTAAAATGTAACATTTTTGTAATCTAGGATTAGTAAGACATTTAAGGAAATCCAAATAATGTATAGAATCCAGTAGCAAGCTGAGACTGTGTTGGGACAGTTGGAGAAGAGCCTTTGCATAACTCTGCCTTGCCTGCATCACCAGTAGCATGCCAAGACTCCAAGGAGTAAATTAAAGTGGGCTCTGGAGCAGTGTCTGGGATGGGAGCAGCGTTTTCCGGCCAGCTTCCTTATTTCATCTGGCTTACAACATTAAGCATGTTAATAGCCAGAACACTCTTCAAAGTCGTTTGACCAAGCCAGCCTCAGATCCCCAGAGTTCATGCAGTAGCGTGCAGTAAATCTATTGTAGCAATTTGGAATATGTATTACAAACGCAAAGGGAATCTGCACCTAATCTAACTCTAAAATCATGTTTTAAAATCACTGGAAAGGATTATATAGTTTACTGTGCGTAACCAGATCCTTACGGAATAATAGCTGCTATGGTGATTCTTTTGTACCACAAATCTCTCTTGCTCTGTAAGAGATGCTCCACCAGACAGAGAGGGTTATGGGAGCGCTGCTGTTCAGACTTGTGTGGTCAACTATTATGTGTAGTCCTGCAATCACTCACCAGACTCACTGGAGCAAAACAGAATCACGATCACACCATTGTCTGACTCCTGGGGCCTTCAGTCTGACTCACATTCAAATTTAAGAGTAAACACAGACAGAGTAAATACTAGATACTATTTCTCAACCTGAGGTTTTGGGAAGCAATTTTGTTTTAATTGTGACACATAACGATCAGAAGAGATGAAAAAAATATCCACATTACAACTGGACACCCCTCTAAAAGCTTTGCTAAGTGCAAACAGAGTATGAAAAAAAAATTACAAAAAAAAGTGACTTAGGTTATAAATTTATCTTCTTTTTACATTTCTGAGTTTTACTAGGACCCATATCTCAGCCTCCAGTGTATAGTGCACAGTTGTCAGTGTGACATCGAAGCTGTTTTACATTCATAGCGCAAACTATCACGGCTGACACTCGCCCTAACCATCCACCCTGAGGCTAGCCCTACACCCTCTCAAAACAGCAGCTTCTATGGAGATGGCTAATATCGAGGTGAGATATTTATCAGATTCCTTTTCTGCTTGAAGTTCTGGTAATTGTTGTTAGAGACTAGGAGAAAAAAAAAAAAACAAAGTAAATGCTGTGAGAAGCTCTCCCACTTGCATCTGTGATCAGCTAACAAGCACTAATGATTGTCTTATTCCGAGGTATCCATTTTCTTTGGCTCCATTACTCATGTCTGTTCTCCTTTGTGGTAGTCTTGTTTTATCTACATTTTGATTTTGCTTTAGATTCTACCCTTTCCTGAGGGTGAGGACATCATTCTGGTTTTTTGGTTTTGTTGCGTTGGGTTGTTGTTGTTGTTGTTGTTGTTGTTGTTGTTGTTGTTTTCATTTTTGAGACTTGGAACAAATAAAAGCAAATACATGAAGAAGTAAATGACTTTCTAAACATCCTCTCCCAAAATGGGTAACAAGAGTCTGGAGTTTATCAAATGAGATGATATGTAGTTGGTATATTGGGTTTTCAACTTTCCAGCTCTGACAGATGCCTCTCAAAAGATAGAGAAAGAAGAGTATACTGCAGCAACCTGGAGCCCAATGGAAGCTGTTATGTGCAAGTGCTTGCTTTGTTTTGTTTTCTGGGTGATAGTACTGGTCTTTTTCTGCCTTCCTTCCTACTGTTGTGATAAAATAAAGTGACTTAACAGCATAAAACCCTTATCTCAATTGTCCTGAGGAGTTTCCATGTCCCAGTGTTGCGTGGAGCTGCCCTGGTTTGCCTCTGAGATCAGACCTATTACTGTAGTTTTATTTGCCAGATTTCCAAGTGGGAAATGTGTGTTTCAGTCAAGGTCGCTAACTTTGACTTTCCCTTCCACTCTACTTTCATAGCTGAAAATATTTTTAAGTAGAATGTAAAAAGGCAGAACCAATGGAATTAACAGATGCCATTACTGAATGGAGAGTCCCGGGTCCCATTAACACAAGGGACAGGAAAGCTAGAGCTGGGCCAACCTCTGTACTCCTGTAAGTGTCCCTCAGGCCCCAGGTGGGGAGTGGCAAGCAACCTTTCTCAGACTCTCCTTTTTCTCAGACAATAATGTCGCCGCCCAGGTCTATTTAGGAGCGTGTCTAATTCATTTTTCCAGTTGGCAAAGGTTGCCCTGAATCATTTCCTATTTCCTCTCGTGCTGTGAGCTGAGACACATGGCTATAGATGTGTCATTTCAGTCACTGTGTCCCAGGAGAGAGCTCACTAAGGCCCGTCCCTGGGCGACCAGGAGGATGTCTGTTCTGCCAAGGAACTGGCCCTCACACAGTGCTGATTAGCATGGGGGGGGGGGGGCAATCTCCTGGGCTCTGAAAGCTTCAAAGTTCTTCAAAAGAAAGGGCAGCAGTCAGACCACACCACTTAAGACTTCTTTCAAAGCTACTTGATGACATTTATAAAACAGAAGCTTACCCCCACTAACCCTACACCTTAGTCTAATGTGAAGAAATAACTGCTGCCAAAACTTTAAAAACTGAGTGAACAGAGGCCCTAGAGTACACCCTTTACATGATGTAACTACTTGTGTTTCCAGTAAGAACATGAATTTCTGGGTGACGTGTTGGTCACCGGGAGGCTGAACTTCTCAGAAAGCATGTTCCTATGGTTTCTAAACTCACACTAAGTGAAACTTACTCTACATTGGCTCACGTTTCCTTGAACTAACTTTGGAACTAGCTTTTGGAGCTATTTACTGGTTTGGGGCTTTGTCCTACAGAGTTGGAAGTCTTTAAGGTCCTCAGTTTCATTAAATGCAGCCATTTGAGTATCATGGCTTCTACTTCTCATCCTTTGTACTCCTCTTGCCAACCCTCTTCCTCCTTTTTCTCACCCCCTCCTTTTTCACACCACCACCCTCATCTTTTTCCTCCTAATTCTTTTCACTCACTTTGTTCTCTCCCTCTGCTTTAGAATACTCTTGTCAGTGGAATACAGATTGGCTATTGAAACATGTGAAAAATGTCAGTGAATTGTTAAAATCGTATTTAGTTTCACTCTTACATCTTTTTGATGTACTTTTGATTCAGGTGAAAGAAAGCAGGATTTATTTTGTTATCTTATTTTTGGAGAGAGGAGAATGCTAGTGCTGTTTGTGGTACTATGTACTCAATCCAAGACCTTGGATATGCTAGGCAAGCATTCACCGCTGCAGCAAGAAGATTTTTTTACTTATTTTACTTATTTTAAATTGTGTTTGTGTGTGGTAATGTGTACCTCAGTACATGAACCCTTGGAAACCAGGTACGTTGGGTCCCCTAGAGCCAGAGTTACATATAGTGATGACCCACACAAAATGAGTGCTAGGAATCAAAATCAAAATCACTTAGCCATCTCTTACCTCTTGGATTGTTGGGGCAGTTTCTTGTACGTAGTTTAGGCTAATCTTGAGTTTGATATGCCCCTGAGATTACAGGTATGCATCCCCATAGCCAGCTAATAGAAATTTTCTTGTGGGGGACATTTTTGTTTTTTGGTTTTTGTTTGTTTGTTTGTTGGGGTTTTTGTTGTTGTTTTGTTTTGTTTTGTTTTTTTAAGACAGAGTTTCTCTGTGCAGCTCTGATTGTCCTAGAACTCAGTCTGTAGACCAGGCTGGCCTCGAACTCAGAGATCCACTTGCCTCTGCCTCCCAAGTGTTGGGGCTAAAGGCATATGCCACCACTGCCTGGCTAATATATGCTTTCTTTAAAGCAGTCAAGAGAGTGTGCTGGGGGGCTGTGTGTCATTTACTAAACCGAACCAGATGCAGTGATAATTGTAAGGAAAAAAATGTTGTCTTACATTTGACACAGTAAGTAAACTTTTCACCTAATGTGCATGGGAATGTCATCCTGCCCGCAATAGCTCATTTGCAGTTTTGTCCACAGAGCTCAGGAGTGTACACTGCCTAAACTGAGAACACTGTTGGGACAAGGATAGCTTGTCGTAACTGGAACTTCATTCTTACTCGCTCCATCAATCACGCCTACTGGAAAAACAAAAACAAAAACACAAAGGCATACAAGCAAATGCTGTCTGTGTTTTGTAAATACAGCTTCAGGGAGAAGATGCTAACTCACCCACTCATGCCCGCTCAATCGTCACGCACAACAGGGACTAAGATGTTAGTGCTTAGGCTTGCACGAGGGGAGCATGTCCTGTCGTGTCACATGGCTTCGTTTGCTGTGACCAGTGAAACAAAAAGACAGGGAAAGAAATACGTTATTTCTCAGGCGTTTTATTTGAGACACCCCTTTCTCCAGGACACTGGCATCCAGGTATACCTTGCTGGCTTCTGGCCCTGAGTCAACCATGAGCCTCCACTCTTAATCACAGAGGACCCATGACCACAAAGACAACCTTCACAAGGAAAAGGCTTCTGTGTTACTGATATACAGATTTTTCCAGGTTTCTTTGCTCTTGTTACTCTTTACAACGGTCATTCAGAAAGTCCCTGACTGTACTCTGACCAGGTCCAGCTCCTCCTCCGACTGCCTGAAGCTCCAGCCTGTTTGTTTTTCTGAAGTCTGGGTTAGCCCATCCTAAGACATCATCTCCTACTGAAACATGAGAGCTACCACAAGAGACATCAAAAGTTAGCAAACTTCGTTCCAGCTCCATTCAAAACAGCCCTAGCAGAATGCCACTAAAATCTATAAAAGGTTAGTTCTTTACTTTTAAAATCTATGGCTCAATTGATTTCCATTAAAATGTTTTTTTAAATTATGCAAATCAACAGTCAGGAGTCAAAAATAATATCTAAAAATAAAAACAACGTCTGCACAGATAGGATATTCTGGAATTGTTTTAAAGGCGCGTTAACATCTCTGTTACTAAAGGGGTTATGTCTAGAAGACCATGTGTGTCCTGGCTGAAAAAAATAGATGAAAACTCCCATCTGTCACCAGCTGAAATGAGTTTGAAAAATAGTAAATGATGAAATGAAAATACTAAATTGTGTTAAACAGGAGATTATTTACTATTTCTACTGAAAAGAGGAAATGGCTTACTCTAGATGGTCAGACACGTTCCCTGGAAGGAAGAAATCAACTCTCTGATGGGCAGCTTGACAGCAGGGCCCCTCAAATTGCTTCTAAGGAATCATCTGGAAGCCAGACAGCATTCGCTCAAGGTCTTGGGGTTCACTCACACTAGATGACGGGGTTGCACATCTCTGCTGAATGGTGCGGCTTCACAGGCCTTCAAGGGAAATCAATCACAAAGTCACTAATTGCTATCACCTATAAACCAGTAGCTATGACAGTGACTTTAAGTGACTGATCATTCCACCAAGCCTGACAAACGACACTTCTCAGAAGGTCCCAGGCAATATAATTAACAGAGAAACGTGTGAGCCCAAGGAGCTACTAAGGAGCAGAGTCACATAATGCTGTTTAAAAACTCAGAGGTGGAAAGAACTGAATATAGTTATGGCAAATATTAATCCTCTGTGACTGTGGAGCCCGGCAGGTATGTGTTGTATAAGTCTATTTGAGTGTGCATGTGTTTATGCACGTGTGTGTGATGTGCGTACATGTATGTATATGTGCAAATGCAAGTATGTGTTAATGTTTATGTGTATGAATGTATGTGAGGATGCACATATGAATGTAGGGAGGTGTCTATGTGTGTGTATGTGTGTGTGTGTGTGTGTGTGTGTGCACGCACGCATGTGTGTGTGTGTGTGTGTGTGTGTGTGTGTGTGTGTGTGTGCTCTACACAGCAATAATAGGCCATTATGTGTTCTCAGTAGAGCAAAATTTTCTGGGCTGCACAACACAATGCCAAGAGGTGGGAGAAATTTCACATAGGCTCTAAAACTTCATAGCCGAGTCCACAAGTAATCTAAGCTGAGGCACTCTAACATACGTAGGAGCCCTTTGTGACATGGTCCACATTTCAATCACAGTACAGATCTAAGGACTGACTTACGTACATATTGCTAAGACAATGGTTGTGAATCTTTTCAACTTATGTCACCCATCAGTGCGTGAAAACATCATCTTTATTTGAGAAATTCAAAAACCCCTTGTAAAGTGGTCCCTCTTATCATGATAAATTTATGGTAGAAATATTATGATGATCTTACAGTTATCATATTGCCATTTAATATATACAACCAATTTCTAATACAATAATGCAATAATAATTTTTTAAAAAAACAGTTGGCTTACAAGGATCATTGGGATTATCTAGTTTTCTTTCTGTTGTATGATAAAACACCCTAAACCCAGCTTAGAAAGGAAAGAGCTGGCTTTCTCTCTGGTTGCTCCCTAGCTGAGGTTTAGTTAGCTTTCTTACATGGCTCAGGATCACCTGCCTAGAGGTAGTCACACCCATAGTGGGCTGGATCCTACAACTTCAATTACTGAAGTCATTAGTAATATTATTATCAATGCATGTCCAAAGACCAGTCTAATAAGAACAATTGCTCACTTGAGACTTTAATTTTCAGGTGATTCCAGTCTGTGACAAATTGACAGTTATTGCTAACTAGAAAAGGATGAAGACATCAAAGAGATAATGATTTTAAGTAAAAAAAAAAATATGAAATATCCTACATGATTTTATGTCAAATCATGCTCATTTTCTTTAGTCGGAAACAGAGATGACAAATATTTGGCAGTATAACATTTAATGTATACAAGAAAGAGTCGTGTCTGCCAGGATGTTGCCATACACATGGAGTGTGTATATGTGCATATTTATGTTTTTGTCTCATTTATTCCTGAAAACAGACATATAGAAAATGAAGTGTACTATCCAGATATTCATGGTTACAAATAGGTAAGAAGCAAAACTTACTCAAAGTGGCATAAAAATTTCTTCTCCCAAACGTCAAGAAAGGTCTGGTAACTAATTTGAATATCAGTGTCCTCAAAAACCTCAACTTTGTTTGCACCATAGTTTCAAAGGCCACCATTGTTGTCTGTTGCTCCAGGTAGGAACAAAACCCTTCTAGACAAAAAGAGAAGGAAGGTCTCCACTGAATGTCTTTCTTCAACAATAAGATATCAAGGGCCGGAGAGACGGCTCAGCAGTTAAGAGCACTAGCTGCTCTTCCAGATGACCAGGATTTAATTCCCAGCACCCACATGGCAGCTCACAACTGTCTAACTCTAGACCCAGGCAATCTGACACCCTCACACAGACATACATGCAAGTAAAACAGCAATTTACATGAAATAAGAATAAATAAAAATTTAAATGTCCCTTAAGAGACATTACAAAAAAGAGGGGTGGCATAGGCCTTTAATCTCGGTACTAGCGTGAATCTCTGTGAATTCAAGGCCAGAATGGCGTACAGAGCTAGTCACAGACAGCTAAGGGCTATACAAAGAAACCCCATCTAAATGAATGAATGAATGATCGAACAAATTATCAGTTTCTTAACTATCCCTTAACACACACACACACACACACACACACACTGGGCCTTTCACTGGAAATTAGGTAAGAGTTCTCATGAGTGTTTCAGATATTTGTGCATTCACAGGGGTCCACTGCTTTCTTTCTGAACTGGTGGTTATCCATTAACAGTGAGTTCAACTCCTTCAAACTCAGAGCTTAAGTTCAAAGTGGACATGGTGACAGGAAATCAAAAATGTCTGCTGCAGACATTCCTTTTCATTTGCTCAGTCTTATTATTAATAGACTCTGAATTTTCAAGTATACGTGATGGCTAAAAGTTATGTGTGACCTCAGGATGAGTAGTACCACAGTTCTCAGTCATTCAGAGACGGTGTGTGATGAAGTGCCTGAGTCACCCAGCATGCACCAACTGAAGGCAAACCAAGGAACTGTGAGACTCCTTCACCTATATCTTACACCGGGCAGTATTTTCACAGGCCATTTAGGGCCAATTTTGTAAAATAGTTGCACTGTTTTTGTGTGGTTTTACCTTTAAAATTGCTCTATTCAGGGTGCTGAAACACTATCTAGTATTTCTACTGTACAAGAAAGCTGCGATGATTTATATGTTAACTAAGCCTCACCTGAGCAATGTTGTTGACCACAAGCTCAACAGTGAAGAATTCAGGATGCACTAAGTCAGGGTTTTTTCAGCAGAAACACACACAGGCAAAGAGATATGTATTCTCTTGCTGACAAAATGCTGTGATGGGAAGCTCACTTGAACCTGCCTCTTTGAGGAATAATGGCTCGGTACCCAGTAAGTCAGCATGCACGAGAACGTTACAGAATATAACTGCAGCAAATGATGAGAGTCAGAGGTGTAATGAAACTGAAATGTGGCTGAGTCAAGTCGCACAGCCATAAATTGATGCCAGACCACAAATCCAGATTCAATGACCTTGTTTAGGACCCCGGGATTTATTCTGAGAGCAAGGAGAAGACAATGAAACCACTGGAAGGAAGATGGAATGAGAACAGACCTGCATTTCTGGAAATTCATTCTGGGTGACATTTGGAGAATAAGTCAAAATAAAGGAAGAATGGAATTAGGGAGAAGAAGCCAGAAGAGATTGCACTCCAGACAAAAGGTGATGTGGTATAGAAAGCCGCAGACCTAGGCTTTGCATCCCTTTCTTCTGTGACAACAGGAAACAGAGCTCTGCAAAAATATAGATGATGGCCATCAAGAAAAAAATGTAAGAAGGATGCAACATAAAATCTCAGCCAAGTGTAAGATAAAAGGGTAACGTACAATATAAAAAGAGGAGAAAAGGGCCCAGTTTCAAAATATTGCCATACACCAGCCAACTCTGTCCAATTTTCAGATTCTCTCCCAAAAATCTTGGCAAGGAGCTAGTTCACAATCCCTATTAATATTAGGACATTAAATTTTAATAAGTGGAAAAATGGAATTCATAAGGTTGCTCAGTTGTACCCAGTGGGGAATTGGCCAGTCATTTGTGATTTTACACATCTCTTGGCTGAAACAGACTTACAAATACAGATCTGAGCACTGGAATATATCATGTAAATATGTGACTCTCCCTCAAGGCCTTTCTGTCCCCCAAGTAATGATTGAATTACAATTGACTTATAAATATGATATTCCCACCTGTGATCAACATCAGAGTCTTCTTGATATAGAATCAAAAGTATAACTACGTCCCGAGTCCCACAAAGGCTTCAGAACCACTTCCCACTTGGATGCAGGTAAGCCAAGTGAGAATAAGGATTCCTAATTGTTCTCACTATATCACGTCACATTTCCGTTGGCACATCTCAGAGTCTGAAGTTTCATCAGTTCTCCATGGAATTCTATGAAAGAGTAAGGCAAGGATGAAAACTATCTGTCTTAAAGGATGACAAACCTCAGGGTGGTGGCACACAAAATCTTCTCCAGCAAGTGATGCCTGCCTAGTACCTTGTTATTCCCAGTCTGGATCTTTGTCAACAATTGTGATCACCTTATGAGGCTACGCCAGTAACGCAGCCATGTGCATTCCTTTCAATGCCCTTTCCTTCACTCACATGCAATACGACAGAAAAGCACACATGGATAACCCACCAAACTGCAGTGTTCTCAATAAGAAGTTCTTTAAGGCACACAGACTTTTAGATTTTTTTTAATCCTTCCATATGATACTATCCAAAAACAAAAACAAAAAAAAAAAAACAAACAAAAAAAAAAACAACCAATCTGAAATAAGGGAATTATTTGAGTGTATTCTAAGTGCTGACATGTGCTAGATTATTTGAGTGTATTCTAAGTGCTGACATGTGCTAGATTATTTGAATGTATTCTAAGTGTTGACATGTGCTAGAAGCACATGGCGAAGTGTGCACTCACTATGATTCTTCATGATGCCCAGGCTAGGTAACACAAAACTCGGGAATAGACTCTAGCTGTTTGTTTATGCTATATTTGATAGACTATATTTGCCATCGTAAGTGCTAGCGGTTCTAACACATGAGGCCCAATTTCACTGCACCTTCTCACATCTGAGCCAATGAAGACTGTCTGAACTGGTGGGCACTACTTGATCACACAGGCCTCATGCTCGTTCCATCTCAGGGTACTCTTTATTTAGCTGGTGGATTGCAGAAGAAGACACAGCCGTGGCCCACTGGTTTCTTAATGACACCGGTCAATTGTCTTCAGCTTCCACACATAGGAATGAGTCACATGCCCCCACCTAGGGGAGGCATTAGAAGCAGGAAATACCGTCTATTGCTAGATTAGTCACTAATGGCCCAAGAAATGTCCCTTCATTGAAGAGGATCCCACAAATGTCTCTCTCTGCTGTATGCATATATTTAGTAACTTTTTCTTTTTAAAGATCTAAACCTCTAAACAGAGAGAGTCAAGTCACTGCACACACTCCATATACAATTAGCATTTTTTGCTAGAGACGGAAAAATCTGTTATGCCTTCTCCACAATACTAGACTGAATCACTATATAAATACAAATCACTATGGAAAGCAGTGCTGCTATTTCTAACACTACTACTAATTGGAATCTGGGGTAAGAAAAATAACAGTGTCAGTATATACAACGAATATCCTTTTTTTTTTTCTATACTCCTCTTCACTCTTCTTAACCTCCTGTTTATGATAAAATATGTCACCCTATTTTCCAAACAGCTAATACAAAAATATTAGGTACTGCTGAAAAAGACCTTAATCCTTCAGAGTGTCAGCTCACATCTTAGCAACCCTGGCCCGATACAATAGTATCTTTTGATCTACATTTTCTCAGATTTCAGCAGATTGTTAGTCAAGATTCACCTCTGCCTGCCAGGCTTCATGAATGAAAATAAATCCATTTGCTGCGAATATGACTTTAAGGAGTTGTTCTGAGACTGATGAGCCTGATATTACAAATCGTGTCCTTGAACTAAAAATTACAACGTACGGAGCTACAGCTAAAGGATCAAAAAGAAAAAGATAACGCAAAGTAGTGGTGATCATACTGTTGTTGTTAGTGATGTTCCTGCTCTTGAAGGAAACAACGTGATAACACTTTAATTTTTTTTTTCATTTATGGCTATATGTCAGTGAGCTCGTATGTGCCCTGTGCATGCATAAGCCTGTGGTGGCCAGAAGAAAGCATTGGATCCTCTGGAACTGGAGTTACAGACAGTTGTAGGCACCAGATGTGGGTGTTGGGAACTAAACCGGGGTCTTCTGCAAAAATAGCCAGGGCTCTCAGCTATCGAGCCATCTCACTAGCTTTTATAATATTTCATTTGAGAGGATAGTGATGAGACAATAAAAATAAGGGAGTTTTAAAGAGTTTAATGCCACATTTCCTTAAAATTATTCAAACCTCAACTAGAACGTCTAAGCAAAGAGGCATTCTTGAAGAGTCCTCCTGCCTGACCTGCTCTTTCCAACAGATGCACCATGAATACCTATCTCGCATGGCTCCCAGTTTTATACTGCATATTGCACACTATGCATTGGACAGAATGTTCTCAATTAAAAAAGAAATGGTATTTATTGGTTGTCAAGATAGCCCTCTCGCTCTCTAACGGATCAATTTGGCATGTATTTGATTAGAATTTAAATGATACAAAAGTTAATATTGTGTTATGATTTTCGTTTCACTTTCTGGGATGACTGGAGATACCCCAGAGGGTGATGATAAAATAGTTGGGGATCCTAGTATTGGTGTTTAGAAAGAAAGAGGCAATTTCCATGATTTCAAAATCATTTCATTAGTTGCTATGTGTGGTCTGAATTTTCAAATCTAGGGAACATATGCTCCCTTTACTCTTGAAAAAAAAAAACATGGCAAATTGCCACCACCCAACAGTGAGAGAACTGGAGATGTCCAGCAACAAGGAACTAAAAGGATGAATACAAGGGTATCATGTTATGCATATTACTTAATATAAATGTGAGGCAAGAGGTTTTCTTTTCCAAAAGCTATATGTTTAAGTTGCTATCTTAAAGTTACTAATAGGTCAGCCAGGAGCCAACCACACAGGCAATGGTTTTAAAAAAAAAAAAGCATATTGTAAAATAGACACTATAATCTACTGGAATGACCTCACTCTAGCAGCAGCATTACCTGTGATTTCTTTCTATTCTGTGGCTTGTTAGTAGGACATCAGGATCTAATGGTAGCAATATTCTCTGGGGACTTGATGCAGTCCTTGGGTTCAAATTAACAGCAAAGTTTTACAGATTTCTCAAGAAATGTGCATGCGTGCGTGAGTGCATGTGTGTGAGTGTGTGTGTGTGTGTGTGTAACATATTGTTGAATCCCATGTTAAAAATGAGATCCAGACGTCTCAGGGGGAAAAAATTAAACTGTAATTGTGCAATGGAAATATTGTTTCTCTAACAGCACATTGTTTTCCAAAACAAAGTATGTTCTCCATTTAGCATGGTGGTATTAAGATATTTTAAAGGCACACTTGTGTTGGATGCATGAAACTCAGAGCAGCTTTCACACCTGTCTGAGAGCTCATGGCATCCCTGGAAGATAAGAAAGGTAAAAATCATAGTCTTTTTACTATTTTATAAAGAAAGAGTCAAGGAGCAGATAGGTTATGTGGCTTTCCCAAAGCCACAAAGCAGAAAGTGGCAGACCCAGAAACAAGACCTTTGATGACCAATTCAGACCTAGAAAGGGTCTTTCAAGCAAGTACACGGTCTACTCTTCTCCGTTGCCTTCTAATGTATATGTAGTCCAGGGGAGAAAAAAAGAACCCTAATTCATTCTTAAATTTTCTAGGTAATAAACCTAAAATGAATTAAAAGGCATCTCATGCCATGGCCTTGGGAAAAAACATCCTCTCTCATTGCCGTTACAGAGAGAGACGAAATCATATCAAAGTAAGCCAGACAGTTAAAAGGGAATAGGAAATAAAAAGGAAGTGGCCAAGCAGTGCTGGTGGCAGCTGTCTGAAAGGGAACATCAGCGGGATCAAATAACAGAGCTTTCTTAGTTGATTCCTGAAAGCATAAACTGAAAAAAAAAAAAAAAAAGAAAAAAGAAAAAAGAAAGAGAAAGAAAGAAAGACATGCACACTATTATACAGAATCTAAATACACATCCACGCGCACGGTTTTGTTTGAGAAGGTGTAATGCCAAGCCTCTCACAGGCAGGCCAGATTAAGCACCAAAACCAGATGTCTTTGAAGTCATCCCAGACAGGCACTTCCATGGCCTAGTTTGAGATGGGCTGGGAGCCCCTGTCTCCTCACGCCTAGCATGGGGCCTGAAAGCTCCTCCGGTGAGGATGTTTCTGAAGGTTCAGGCTCAAATGGAAATGTGGGACACAGGTCAGGTCATTTTAATCCCTATTTTTCTCCTATTACACTAGTTTGTCAAGAAGTCTGGGAATGATTGGAGCACTTTTAAAAAGTAAAGAATGGAAATGTTGAAGAGGAATCTGGAAGAATCTACGAAAGCCTCAAAGGGGGGAGTCACACTGTCAGGAACCCACAGTGGCTTCAACTAGTTTAAAAGCTGCAGTCGTGGAAAGCAGCTGCTAGGCGGTGTGGTAATCAGTGTGCGGATCTCCCTGCGCTCCAAAGCAGAGCGGTAGAAGTTTGGTCTGTGTGCCTTCGAGATCCTAGCTGTCAGTGTTCCATCCTCCCACCTCACTTCCCCTCTTGGCCCTCACTTCCACCTTCAAAGGCATTACACATCTGGACCCTGCCTACCCTGCATCTTACTGCACAACTTTCTTCTCTGTTCCCTGCCTTTCCCTGTGTGTATCTACCACACATAAGCCACATTTCAACATGGAATCTTACAAATGCACCATGCATCGTATTTTCTTCTCTCTGAGAACACCTTATTACTTGTCTATTAAAAGAAGAGTTCTTGTTGGTTGGTTGGTTGGTTGGTTGGTTGGTTTTGCTTTGGTTTTTTGTTTTGTTTTGTTTTTTGTTTTTGTGAGACAGGGTTTCTCTGTGTAATGGCCCTGGGTGTCCTAGAACTTACTTTGTAAACCAGGCTCACCTTGAGCTCAGAGATGCACCTGCCTCTGCTTCCAGAGTGCTGGGATTAAAGGCTTGCACCACCATGCCATCCTCTACATAGTTCTGTTGGGGGATGGTCTGATGTATTTTGATGCTAATTACTGCTTGCCAGGCCTATAGGTAATACAGATAATTTTTTAAAACAATATATTCTTCCTGCCTGGGGGGTTGGGAGGGAATGGGCAAAGAAACATGTTTAGATGCAACCTAAGTCATTCTTCCAACATGTTATTGTCCACAGTGAATAAAGCATCTCTTTTATATATTCCAGGGGCACAGTGTACAGACAGGCCTTGGTTAAAATCCTTATTGTAGAAACATGTCAGAAAATTTGACAGAGCAAATGCCGGCCAACTACACTTCAACTGATACCATAGCTCAGCAGACACAAAAGGGAGCCCAGAAGGCTTCAAAGCAGCATCCCATAATTCCCAGAGTCAACACAGAAGGGCTCACCCTTAAAAACAGAACCCCGTGGGTGGAACTCCTCATGCCCCATCTGTAGTGAAGGACCAGAGGACAGTTGCTGGTTGCTAGGGAAAAAGACTCACTGTTCATTGTGGGGATGGGGGTGAGCAGACCCCAGTGGATGACCCTATACATAAGCGCATATGAGCAGCACCAGTTATACCAGAGAGAAAGAGACAGAGACAGAGACAGAGAGACAGAGGCAGAGAGAGACAGAGACAGAGAGAGAAATAGAGAGGTGGGGATGTACTGTTGATTGATAGGGAGATTTGACACAGACAGAATCTAGGGAAGAGTTACAAGGAGAGAGACAGGGATAGACATGACCAAGATACATTGTATACATACATAAAATCTTCAAAAATCAGTATTTTTTTTAAAAAAATAATGCAATAAAGAATAACTACTATTTCACTTTTAAAATAACCTATCATAATGGCCTTTTCTCCGGAAAAAAAAATTCTAGAAAGCAGGAAATACTGCTTTTGTTTCATTCTATGATTATAGGGTTTTTTGTTTGTTTGGTTTGGTTTGGTTTTTTGTTTTTACTTGAAGTTTTTAACATCCTTGGTGGAAGCCTGGATTTCTATGCTTTGTGAAGGGCCTTGGGTACAGAGGGAAAGGTCAGTATGTGGAAATGTGAGTAGATACTGAGAATTCATTCATTACAATGGATTCTGATTGCAGAGGATTATGTGGTGAAAAAGGCAAGAGAGCAATGACCATTTCCAGCTCTAAGCATGACCATGTGCAGCTGTTTAATTTAAGGAGCAATCCCATTTGTTTGATTTTTGAGTATAGAACGGATAGATCACAAACTCTAACCAAACACTGAAATAAAATTGTGTCAGGTAAAGACATCTGAAGATCCATTAGTGATGTTCCCAGCATTGGAAACAAATGTGCTAGCACTGGTAGTTGTTTGGTCTATTTTCTAAGTAACAATAAGCTCAGCTATAAAACAAGTATCTTTTTTTCTTCTTTTTTTATTAATTTATTAATTTATTCATATTACATCTCGATTGTTAGCCCTTCCCTTCTTTCCTTCTATTCCTCCCTCCCTCCCACTTCCCCCCTTCTCCCCTCCCCTATGTCTGTGACTGAGGGAGACCTCCTCCCCCTATATATGCTCTTAGAGTATCGAGTCTCTTCTTGGTAACTTGCTATTCTTCCTCTGAGTGCCGCCAGGCCTCCCCATCCAGGGGACGTGGTCAGAAAGGGGCACTAGAGTTCCTGTGAGAGTCAGATCTCACTCTCCACTCAACGGTGGAGAATATCCTGTTCATCGGCTAGGTCTTGGTAGAGGTTCGAAGTTTACTTCCTATATTCTCCTTGGCTGGTGCCTTAGTTTGAGGAGGACCCCAGGACCCAGATCTGCCTGTAGGGGACCTACAAGAAAAACAAGTATCTTAAAAAAAAAACACCAAGTATCTTATCTTTGCCACATCTGGTAGCAGATGAAACCATCAATACTTTCAGGCAGAGCACCCCCAACCTGAAAATTTAGACTCCAAAATGCTCCAATATCCATGTTTTTTTTTTAGTTGACAACATGGGCCCACAAGTAGAAAACTTCACACCTGATCACATGTGACAAGTCACAGTCAAAACACAGGGGCACTAAAATATTGTATGAAATCACCGCAAGCTTATGCATACAAGGCGTATATGGAACAAGTAAACTTGGTGTTTAGACTTGGGTCTCATTCCCCTAAGATATCTTACATCTATGCAAGCATTCCAAAATCCAAAAATATCCAAACTTCAAAACTCTTCAGGTCTCTGGCACTTAGGACAAGAGCTATTCAACCTGTGTGTAACGAAAATGCTCCTTATATTTTGTTGTTGTTGTTGTTGTTGTTGTTAGAAAGCCAGAGAGGGAGGGACACTACCCATAGGATGACCTTCCCCAGTCGGGGACTCTGAATATCTCTGCTTTTCATATGGTTTTCTGTTACCTACAGACACCATCCAAGCTGGAATTAATAGCCTGAACATAGGCACGATTTAATCAAAATGTCCTCCGTGCCTACTCCAGGATTGCAATTTAAGAATTGAAATCGGGTGTGTGCATTTTCAAAATCAAATCCATTCTCTCTGGATTTTTTTTTTTAACAAAACATCTTGGCACCTGCGCTGCTGAAAATAGAACGAATCCTACTTAAGAAAAAGTAACAGTGAATCGGGGATTTGAACAATGGCAATAAAATGCAGTTAAGTGTAGTAGTGCCAGGTTTTAGCCCAGAGACTGGAGTTTTTTATGGTGCATTATAAACTCCCGAATCGGGAGGTTAGGAAAAGACCAAGATCTCTAACAGTGTGCGTCTAGCAGGCTCGGCTCCATTGCACCTTTTATTCTCCTGCTGGGAGATCGGTCTTCCGAGGTGTGGGAGCATCCATCAGCCACTTTTTTGGCTGTCGAGGCACTTCATTTGTCCAAAAGTTCCCTTCGTCTTTTTCCCTTGCTCCTGCCCCTGTGGACCTCGGAGATCTACAGTCCTCTCTGGCCTCCTCACCGTCGTAATGGATCGCCAGCCGAAGGCTCATCACACAGCACTTCCTGCTGGAGAATTATTCTCTGCTGCTTCATTTTTTTCCCCCCCTTTCACTTGGTCTCTGCTACTTTACTCCTGCCATGTAGTTGCCTAAATGCAAAGTGATGAAACTCGGTGGGAGGAAAAATACTGGCTGTTTCTGAAGTTATCTGTTCACAAGCGGCCTTTTGAGGTCTCTGACAGTAGATACATATTTATCTGGGGCGAAAAATTTGCAAAAGAGTAAGTGTTGTCATTACTGCTTGTCTGCCATTTGTGCCCCACGTGGATGATTGTTCAATTATTAGGATGGTGATGTCTGTTATTAAGCAGTAGAGCCCTCTGAGGTGGGAAGACTTTCCTAAAGACTTTGAAGAAAAAGAAAGGTAGACGTTATAAGCAACCAAAGAAAATATCAAGTACCAAAAATCTAAGAGAAAGGAGGAAAGCCTATCCCAAGGCTGGGAGATGGCTCAGTGGATAACGTTCTTACCATGCAGGCATTGGGGCAAAAGTCAGGACCCTTAGACTCCACATACAGTCAGAGAGGGTGTGCTAACCCACCTTTTAATCCCGGTGCTCTGGGGGAAGAGACCGGGGTCCCTGGAGCAGATTGCATAGCTGGACCCAAATCAATGAGCTCCCTGCTCAGCCAGAGACCCCACCTCAGTGGATAATATAGAAAACAACGGAGGAAGATACCTGATGTCAACCGCTATCCTCCACACACCTGCATGGGCACCTCCACATATGTGCATACATATACATGAAAACACAAATATTATATGGAGTCACAAATATACAGGTATATCACACACACACACACACACACACACACACAAACGCATGCAAGATGCAGCTTAAAATTCACTAGCTGGGTCATTATGCTATACTGACTGTTACTTTTTTTTTTTTTACTATGTATGTTAATGATAACATGGCTGGTTGCATACCCCCGAGAAGAACTAAAATATGAGCTTGTAAAAATATCACTGAACTGGTGGTTGGAAGACTATAAGCTCAACTATAAGCTGAGAAATAAGATGGCTTTGAGCAAGTCAATTGAGTTCCTGAGCCTGATTTCCTCATTTGCATTAAGATGAGCAGGGAGTAGGCTCACTACAGTGAGGAAGGAGTTAAGCCAGACTCTCCTCCTCCTGTTGCCTAGCCCCCTGTTCTTCTCCTTCACACTTTTGTTTGTTGTTGTTGTTTTCAATACACGTTCTTCCTTTTTCTCCTTCAGCGGCTTTTATTGTTTTCTGATAAACCACTATCCCGACTATTTCTCTTTACAGTCCATCTATCCTATGGCATCCGCCTCGCTGGTTCGTCTTCTAAATAACCCTAAAGAAGAAATCCTCAGAGCTCAGCATGGAGACCCTCTTAAGGACTGCACAGCAGTCCCATCCAGGATAAAATTAACCAGGCCTACAGATCAGTCCCTGGGAACTGAGAAACACCTGGCATAGCACTGTTCATTACCTTTCGCCCGTGGCAGCTTGCATACCACCTTCCAATCCTGGGAGAGAAGCTGCACCCATGAAATGTGAACACTATGGTGGCCCCAATGAGACCGCATAATGACCACACAAGTCTACATGCTAATCGGGGCACCACCCCTAGATGAAAAGTTATAGTCAATAAATGACTGCTGGGAGAGGGGTAATCAATTTCTCCAGGAACAAGATTCCTGATGGGTCATCAAGTCCCAAGCTCTAAACCTGAGTACATATGAGCCTTTGTTAACATTCAGGGGTGTGTGTGTGTGTGTGTGTGTGTGTGTGTGTGTTTGTGTGTGTGTGTGTGTGTTAAACAATGAGTATAGAAGCAGTTATGAATTTGAGAGGGACTGGGAAAGAAGTTGAAGAAGAAAAAGAAAAAGTAGAAATAATGTAATCATAGTGTGCTTAGGTATGAAATTCTCAAAAAAAAATCATAACAACAGAAGATCTGGAGACAAAATAAAACTCCCAACAACACCTTGCCATTCCTCAAGCCTTGACACTGTTTAGTATTAGGTGATGGAAGAAAAGTAACAGTGAGCCAATTGCGACCTCCAACATGGGGCTCTGTAACCTCTAAGGAAGATTTCCTTCCTTTGGAAAAGCATCTGAAAGTCTTCTTGCGTACAAAGGGTGAGCTCCTCCACCCCCTGCACTGAAACAGAAAGAACAAATTACCTTCAAAGGAGTATTTTATATTCTGGCCTTGAAATAAAAGGAGGAAATTTTACATAAGGTAGCTTGGGGAAAAGAAAGATTTTTTTTAATACCAGTCCATTTTTAAGAAATACTTTTTTTTCCTTTTCACTCTTCTTTTTTTAATTTTTTTTATTAATTTATTCTTGTTACATCTCAATGGTTATCCCATCCCTTGTATCCTCCCATTCTTCCCTCCCTCCCATTTTCCCCTTACTCCTCTCCCCTATGACTGTGCCTGAGGGAGAATTCCTCCCCCTTTATATGCTCATAGGGTATCAAGTCTCTTCTTACAAAACTCAAATCCAAGTGGATCAAAGACCTCAACATAAAACCAGAGACACTAAGTCACTTAGAAGAAAAAGTGGGGAAGAGCCTGGAACATTTTAAAGAAATACTTAGACCTCATATTCAACATGTAAGAACTCATTCACTTCAATGCCTTTTGCTCTTATATGTGGTAAACTTATGCTGCCCGTAGTATAATCATGTTGCAAGTATTTTATCTTATCTTATTTTATTTTATTTTTGATTTTTCATGATAAGGTTTCTCTGCATAGCCCTGGCTATCCTGGAACTCACTCTATAGATGAGGCTGGCCTTGAACTCAGAGATCCACTTGCCTCCGCCTCCCCAGTCCTGGCTTAAAGGCGTGTGCCACTGTGCCCTGCGTGTTGAGTGTATTTTATGCAGAAAGGGGAGATGATTTCCATTAGAACAAACTAGCAAGATGATGGACTGAAACAACCATGGTTGTTCTGTGACTAGCACCATTTATTCATTTGGGGGAGAGTAGCAAAGAGGAGCCGTGGGAGCCAAAAGTGACTCTCAGTGCAGATCAGGGGGAGCAGAGAGTGGCAGGGAACATGGATCTCTACTGTCCTAGGCACTGCCATTCTGGCCAAAGCCTGCACACACTAGATGGCCTTGTTGGCCTCTATCAGTGCATGTCATTAGAACAAGTGACACTTTGAATACTAAAATCTAGTACATTTCCTGATATCTGAGACTAGGACTCTTCCAGGTGACATTGTCTTTTCCCTGAGTCCAATTTTTTAGCCTTCTCAGTGGTCCTTCCCTAATACCTCAATATTTTTTTTCATTCACATCAAACCCTATTGATCTGTTCAAAATTGAATTGGTCTCCTGAGTACAACTTTTCAAGCCTTGAGACCCGGGAGACAGTTTTTTTTCCCCCTGTGGCTGGCTTCTGCCACTCTGCCTGCTCTGCTGTCCCCATTGGAGACCCTGGTGCTGTGAAATGATGGCAGGACACTGCAAGGTGAGCCGTGTTCTGACAACTGCAAATCCAGGCACAGGGTGTGGACAGGGCTCCTAGTGCCAAGTAGAGTCAGTTGGCACTTGTTCCCTCCGCAGCTACTGAGCACGCGTCACGAGGAACTGCTGCCTTCCTCCTGCTCCTGCTTGGCTCTAGCTTTTTATTGCGGTATCCACACGAACATAAGCACACACAGAGTTGTTTATCCTGAAAACTAGCCTTTGCGTGCTGTCTAGTAATGAACTGTGCACTTTATTTCATTTCTTCAAATAGGCTCCGGTGGTTTTCCTCGTTGACGCACAGCATCGATATTATAAATTACATAAAGAGCTAGATAAAATGTAAAGGCTTTTTAAAATAGTGCTAGTCACAGAACAGCATGGTCTGCATTTTAGTCCATCCTCCTACGAGTTTGTCCCTAATATGCTGTTTTTAGTAAAATAATACCTGTACTATAAATAGTAACATAACTATATAAAATATAAATAATATAAACCTGTAAATAATTAAATCATGCTGTGTCACTAAAAACATACCATAATGTCAACAAATATATATATATATACCTTCTTCTGGATAGGTCATATTCCCCTTTATAAATATACATCAATCAATTAGCTATCCTTGTGCTATGGAAAGTGAGTTATTCTTTTGTCGATCTTCCCTATTACAAATAACACTGCAGTGTGTGTCTCTATGTACTTTATGTGTTTGTTGAGTGACATCCTGAAGAGAACTTCCTAGAAGTAAAAGGTTGGTACATAGCACAAAATAATGCTCCAGACGAGTGGAAGTCTTGACTCTGACCAGAGTGACATAAAATAAAAATTCACTTTGCCTACCTTGATATTGTTAGTTGCCAACTTTCCTCAAACTTTAACTGCATTTGATTACTAGTGAAGCTTAGAACAAACAGCTTTTTATGGGTTAGTAATCTGTTTTTACCCCTTCTGTGTATTTATTTATTCATCACCTACTAAAAAAATATTACTTCATTTGTTCCATATATTTTGCAAGTGTTTTACCTGATGGTTGTCTATTAATTGTCACACACAAAAAAACCTTTACACTTATAGGAATAAAGATATTCCTATCTTTAACAAAAAAACATTCTTATAAATGCTATACATTGATCAAAAATATAAAAATCATCTATATTTTTTGCTAATCTTTTCAGTTTCCTTAGTATAACACTTAGTGTCTCTGAAATTTACCCTATAATGTAATTTCTCAACTACTATTAAAATGTATCCACTATTAAAATGACGTAATTTATACTTATGCAGATCAGCTGCAGAAAGTCCTATTCCGTGGTCTTAGTCTGTATATCCCACTACAATTTCAACTACTACAGCATCCTATTATGACTTAAAGCCAGAAAGCATTCCTCTTGATCTTTTCCCCTTCCTTTCATTTTTATGGATTTCTCATATATTTCTTTCTTCATCCAAGTCAATTTTAGAATCATTTACAACTTTAAAAAAAAATTCAATAGTTTCTGGATAAAAAGAAGCCAGTACAGTAGAAATCAGATTGAATTGTCTGAAAGAAAAGAGACGGATTTTGACAGACTTGGAAGAGCCAAAACTTGCACTTGAGTGCTGATTCCCTGCTAAGGCTGTACATTTGGCAATGTTTCAAGAAGCTCTGAACCTCAGATCCTGTCTGCAAATGGAGCTAATAAAACCCACATGTAGTAGGTATCTCCATGCCCTTTGTCCTCCTACCGCTGGGACCACATTCCTAAATGTGGAGATTTCCTCATCTGAAGGTCTTCTAGGAGGCACCGCTTCTGTGCAGAGAGAGTTCATGAGACCAGGTTCTCACGACTTCGTCCCTTTGCAGCAATGCTCAGTGGAGCCCTTGATTCTGCCTGATACAGGGACAGGATAGGCCATGGTTCTGAGTCAACAGGCACTAAATCATGGAGAGAGAGTCTTATGGAAAGAATTGGGAAAGCAGTGTCTGTACTTGCTTGGAGCTGAGGCAACGCAGAGGAAACCTGTACCTCCATAGCCTCTAGTATCGTGCGACAGTGCTCCTGGGGAGATGTGAACAAACATCTACCCACCTCAGTAAGAAGCCGACGATAGGCTAAAGTAAGGATACGGTGGTTAATCAGGGTTTCATTGGTGTTACTTACAGGAACATGGGCAAGGGTTACAAGAACAGATAGGGACCAAAGCCTACCATGTTACTGAAAGCCCACCCTAGCAAGGATGGCCAACCACAAAAGCTGGAATCATCAAGCTCATCGAACAACTGCAGGAAGTCCAACAGGATGTGCTTTTCCAAGCAACCCAACGGGTCTCTGCATCTTCCAGGAAGCTCTGCTGGTCTCTGTCTTCCAAGGCAACTCAATTTGTGCACCTTTCAACAATTTCATCTGGTTTGCTTCATCTAGGCAGCTTGGCTGCCCTTTACCTCTCTAGCAGCTCAGCTCATTTGAGAGTATTTCTCCGCAGTCCACAGTGCTTATATAAATTTGGGGAAGGAGAAGCTTAGTACATCTGGTCAGTTTCAGGAACTGCCTAAAGCTTCTGAGTTGTTCACTTCCTGTGTCTTCCTCTAGAGCATCCTGAGGCTTACCTATTTCCTCCTAGATGGAATATCTATCTCAGGGGAAGTTGTTATATAGCACTCAGTGGTCCCGTAAGGACATCAACAATCCTTTACACCTAACCAGCCATTCTTCATTCCATGGTTTTAGCTATAATTCTTGCCTTACACGGTGTGCCTAGGGTCCAGTGAGCAGAAATTAGATAAAGAATGCATCCTTACACCTTTTTTTAACCTGACTCCTTCTTTTTTGCCCTGATCTATCCATTCAAAAGTTAATGTACAGTGAACTGTACCAAGGGCCTTGCCTTCCACCAGCTTCTAGTTCCATTCAGCCAGTAGAAAACCACCACGTAAAATGGCATGAAGGAAGTAGATGTAGAGGAAAGTGTGTTTCCTTCCCTTAGCATCTTTGAAGGGGCACTGATTGCTCTCTACTCAGTTCAAGTTTCTCACAGGCAACTTCTCCCTCTGAGTTCCATTTGCATGTAGGCCTAGAAGACGTAAGAACCTCTCACACAAACCCAGGAGGAAATATACAATCCTTTTGGGGGGTGGGGGAAGGTTTCAACCTACCACTTTCAGGCCTTTAATTGTCTTATCTTGTATCTTTCCCAAATTTTCTACTACAGAAACGGCCTTTCTGTTTCTCACAGGATCTCAGTATGTAAGTGAAAACTTTAATATGCTGCTTAGCTTCCCAGATGCTCAAAAGCATCTCTGCAGGTGAAGATGTGGAATGCTCTCTTGTTTTCCATATCCCGATAATGCAGTAATACAGGAGAGTCATAAAGGAGATACAAAAGGGAGACTGAAGAGAAAGGAATTCAAACTCATCCTGGGCCGAATGGACAAGATCCAGGCCATCCCAGCCTACATGAGACCCTTTCTCAAAACAAATAAACAGCATAAAGGTTCATTTTATCTACACCAATAGCCCCCTTTGAAACAAATACAACTGGACTTTTCTTTCTGAGGCCCAGTGAAGAAACTCTAGAAGGATGGTCCTGATATACAAATATGCACACAAGCATTTTCAGTGAACATTCACATTAATGTCTCTAGAAGATTTGTTCCTCTTCATTTAGGAGTATCCCGGGTATCACAGTGTGTGTGTGTGTGTGTGTGTGTGTGTGTGTGTGTGTGTGTGTGTGTGTCAGAGAGAGAGAGAGAGAGAGAGAGAGAGAGAATGAATCTAGCACCACTTTCACACACTGCCATTGTTTCTCTGTCTCTGCTCCATTTAACGCTCAAATTTAATAGACATTGCTCCTAAGGCACCAAGATTCCCACCCCTGTTCCTCTCACCCGTGCTAAGTCTAGTTTTGAATGGATCGCAGCATCCCATCAAACTGTGTGCAAATCGTCACAGACTCTTCAGAACAGCAGAACTTTGCCTTCAAAACTTCTCTCCACATTCATATAATAAATGATCGTGGATGCTTCTCAACTGTCCAGTTTTTGTATCAACATCCGAGTGCAAAGTACAATTAGCTATTGAAATAAAATTGGTAATGAATGCTAATTACTTCCTTCTATGGGCTTGGGGGTAATGTATTCCAAGTCTTTTCTCATTACTTTGAGAAATTGAGAGGTGGCTCTATAGCGATCTACAGATATTCTGAAAAGTACTTAAAAGCGCCAGACATTAGCTGGTGCTCTGTATAATTGGATCTTCTCTGCACCCCTTGCATATACGTTTTCTTGATGTGGAGCCCTGAATGCATAAAGAAGAGAGAATGTGCAGAGAAGAGCAACTTCAATCCGCTTTGCTGTCATTTGGATCTTTTGAGTTCTGAATTCTTTTGGCAGCCCTAATATAACAGAAGAGCTTCTCCTTCGGTGATGATAAAAACCCCCATTTGGAATGTTTTTCTCACACTTTTATGTGAACATCGCCAATGGCTACTTTTCTCAAAATTAATTCTCACCCTCGATAATGATTTGCAGAAGTTTACTGTAGTGCTGATAGTAAATACGAAGAACTGCAAAGCAGACCTTTGCTACAGAAGAACAGATCTTTCCTTTCTCTGTGCACACAAGTGTTCAAAACTCGTACAGGAGTGTTTTCATTAGATGCTAAAATCAATTTGAAAAACTGAAAAACTCACTCCTGATAATTTATTCCACTCTGTGCTGTTATTCCAATCGTAACAATAAGAGCAAAATCAAACGACTCCATAAAGGTACAGCATTCCTGAGAGAGGAAGATGCTTTTCAGCGAAAATGAAAAATATTTTCCCGTGAGCCACGTCCCACACTAAAGTAAAGGTTAGTTCTGCCATGAGCTGATCTCGCCCTCAAAAGCCTCCTTGATTCTCTTTACCTCCCTCAGCTGAAAAATGGATGCTAATTGAATTTATTCTAAAGGTCCTTTCTAGCATCAGGAACTCTTGTTTGTTTTGCTTTTCTAAAACCATCCAGTAAACTTCACTAGTGGGGGAGTCCTACTCGATGAAATTTAATCCTCCCTCTTCTTTAGAAGTACAAACTTGTAAAATGTCCTCAATTTGAGGATTTAAGGACTTTGAAGATAATAATAACAAGGACTATATTTGAAAATTGAAGTTTGCACCAATCCACAATTTGCTTCTATGAGCAAAGGATCTCTCATGGAATGAAGAGTAAGGAGACATTTCTTAGTGGATAGCAGCTCTCCTGGCCATGTAGTCTCCATCAGCCATAGCCTAGGAAAAGCTCACACTCTTTTACATCCTTCTCTGATTTAGGATATTAAAGATAGGCTCTCGTTAGCTTCACTTGTGGCTATAACATGCACATGGTTTTTCACTGATCATGAAGCAGAAGAGGGCATGATGCCAGCACCCTCACCAGGGTCCCAATTCTCATTATTAGAATGTTCGAGAATAGTCCAAGCTCTGGATGAGAGTGAGAATGTAATGTACTCCCAGACCACAGTCTGTGACACCCACACAATCAGCCATTTGCTCAGGTCTTCCGGATTGCCAGACGATGAATGTGGACTTGGATTCTGGTCTATTCTTGTTCACTTGTTTCTGATGATCTTCTTAGGAACAAGTGGGTTGAATAATGAACAATGAAGGCCAGCCAAGCACTAACAGGGGAAAATAGAACCCAAAGAGATTGAAAATAGTTTACAATGAATGGCCACCCACCGCTGACTAATATGTATGTATATAGATGGGTTTTTTTTCTTACTTTTCCAACTACTGCTATAGAAAAATACTTTGAATGAGACAATTAATTCTTTAATCTACCGGTTTTTTTGGAACCAAAACATAATTCTCCCCACCCACCCCCCCCCTCTCTCTCTCTCTGCCTACATCCCTCTCCACCTCCATCTTCCCTCTCCCCTGGTCTGTCTCTCTCCCCTAATTCCTCTCCCCTCCTCTCCTCTCTCTCCTATTCCCCCTCTCTTCCCTCTCACTCTCTCTCTTCCTTCGGTCCCTGGAAACAGACAATGTTGCTGGCAACAGCAACAAAGGAAAGGCAAGGGAAATCTAGTCCAGACTAAATTGGTTGTGCTGAAACATTTGTAATTAAGCATGATAACCAATTACAGAAATACCTGGGGTAGTTCAGTGATTTGCTCTCCCACATCAGAGGTCTCCTAATCAATTTGAAATAACCAGACGCTGCTACAGGAACTAAGCAAGATCACAACGTTTGCTAATGAGTCTCAGAAATGGATTTCACTGCACGAAAATGCTCATTGTCAGGACAAAGACTGTTTTCACAATCTTGTGGGTCATTTTCATTTGCATTTGCTTGGAGAAAAGGCTTTTGTTCTTTTATCCCCTTCTCAAGTCCCTTACAACACTTCTGATTTTTTTTTCTCCCTGATGATTTAGTACTTTTACATCACTGTATTGTATCAAGTGCTAAAAATACACCCAAATAAAACCTTTTGTGCTGAAGTAGCTAGTATCCACTTCAATTATTACTTCATTTCATTGTGTTGAGTGGGTTTCCTGGAATGAAAATGGGCAGGTGTATGACACCGAGAGAAATGGCTTGACAGAAGCTGCAGTCTGTATCCTGGAAAGCCACACGGAAGCCAGTGAGTGTTCCATGCTCACTGCTCACATGCTCACTCAGATTTGAAGGCCAGCAACGATCTCCACCAAGATATGAGCTACAGTGGGCAAGCATTTTGAGGCCTACCAGTTGGCAATAAATAAATAAATAAATAAATAAATAAATAAATAATACCACAGTGCTTCTGAAATAAGCCACAGTACATCACAGTCCTGCTGTGTTCCTGCCAGTTTTACAAAAGGAACGTGCAAGAAGCACATACGTGGACAAGGAGACAGCATGGCACTTTGTTTCCTGAAAGTTGCGTCAAGGAAGACATCTGTAGCTTTGTGTTGGCATCACTAGATCACGTGACACCCTGAGTCTCTTGGTGTCTTCCACCGTAAATCTCTCAATACGCTCTCTTATGTTTGTAACTTAGATAGTCTCTCCCAAATTGTAACTCATAAGAGACTCTATCTGCCTTCCCTCTCTTTCTAGTTTGTCTAGTGTGTTAGTATCTCACACTCAGCTATCCCTTTCTTCTCTCTCCCTATATTCCCTGTTCTTTCACCTCTCTTTGCTCTTAGCTGTTCTAGCCCTTTCCATTCAGTGGGCAAAGCAAGCACAACTGGACCTGTTATCTCTTCACATCTCCCTCAGGACTGAGAAAACATGTGCATAGCTAGGTTATTTGCCCAGTGCTCTTCACTGGACCTTTTCTGTTATCTCACTTAATGTGAGCTTCCCTAACTAAATGTGGCTTCTCTGACTAAAGGCTTTCATCAGTGAGGCGCATGGCTGTGTATTTACCTCCTGAATGTTTTGTTTTGAACGCAAGAAGTTTTGCAGTACTATTTTCCACATCCATTGGGGGCAAAAAAAAAAAGAGTCTAGTTTTCATTCTTGGCCAAGGAAAAACCCCATGTCTTTTCTAAGAATTCGTTGCAAATTTCTTGGATCCAAGCCTTCGAATGACATTGGTTCCTATGTAGACAGCGCCTGACATACGATAGCTCAACTGATGATTTTTGCAACTTAAAATCGTATAAGTGTGATATGCATTCAAGAGCAACTGTATTTAAACCTTCAAATTTGGGTCTTCTCCCAGGCTAGTGATATGTGGTAGAGTCTTCTCTGGAGACATTTGGTAGCAGAAGTGATTCCAGCTGTACCAGCATCACCAAGACAAAAAAAAAAAACAAAAACAAAAACAAAAACCAGGCACACTGCACTGTACTGAGTTGCTAACTGGCATGTTTTCTGGGTGTGTAAATACATTTCCAGTTCATGGAGAGTTTGTGAGGACACAATCCTAGTCTAAGTCAGGGAGTATTTGTAATTACCTGGATTTCTTTTGTTTTCTAAGGATCACCTTTCTCCCATCTCCCTACTTCCCATGATAAATCAACGTACTTGCACACACACAAGCAAAGGGAATAACGTGAATAATAACAACTAACAGTAAAAGGGCTGCCTGTGCTTGTACTTACCTCTTCAGCTCTTCTTCATATCAATTTCTTTCCATCCTTCATATTTCCACTCAATTGTCTCTCTATCTGTGCCGGGCTAAAGTTGCCCTCTTTTACTTTTGCTACTGTCCTTTTCTCTAACACAGGTCTGTGTCCACTCTTCTGAAAGCATTTATTTAAGTGTTGAGTTATCTGTATATATTAATGTACGTAGTCAATGTATGTGATGTCTCCCCACATATGAGTACACTCACCTGTGCATGCATGTGGAGGCCAGATCCCGCTCTATAACTCTCCACCGTGTTCCTTTCACACCAGGTCTCTAACTGAACCTAGAGTAAAGCTGTTGACGCACAAACCCCCAACCATCTTCTTGACTCCTCCCACAGTGCTACAATTACAGGTATGTACCAACCATACTCAGTTTTTTTATGTTAATTCATGTCCTCATTCCTGAACAGCAAAGACTTACCCACTAAGCCATTTCCACAAATTGTTTTATATTCTTAATAGCTCTCTTGAGAGTATATAAAACCATCCCATTTATCTATTTGCATATACATGTGTTTCCATATATCTATATATTTATGATAAATTCACATGTGTGAGTAAGTGTGTAGGTACACATACATAAGCATTTATGCTCAAGCATGTGTGTTCGTATACAGATGGGTGTGTGCATGTATGTGTGTGGCATTCTAGAAGGTAATCTCAAGTCAAGACCAGACAGACCCTCCTTATGCCTTTGAATCTGCTGTCCACACCACAGCTGTAGCCAGGACAACTAGGTAAACCTTCATTCTCCATCATAACAGCTTTACGCTCATGTAGCCTTGTGCTCCGGTCTGCAAGTCCCTCCGGGGACATGCAGCTACTGTCTGTGATGTCCCGCAGTTCTTTGGAGTTGATGCTCAGCACTTCTCTAGTGATGCTGAAGTCAGTTTTTGCCTTATTGAAAAGTCTCCTCTTCTAAAATAAACCTGGGCTAACTCGATGTTCTAAGAACCCGTAACCTAACTAGGAGACAACTATTCAAACAACTTTATGGTCAAAGAATCCTTAATGCATCATAGGAAACTATTTCACTGTGCCTGCTTTAGATTTTTTTAATCTGAAAATTGAAGCAAATTTCAGGTGTTGTAGTTCTTCCAAATTGTCCTTGATTAAAGTATGCAAAATGTGAAAAATCTCAATTTCTTTAAGCATTGCCCAGCAAAGTTGTTGCCCTTTAAATGTTTTCAAAACTAATGTTAGTCTATGTAAAGTTGAGATAATTCAGTACCAGACAAACTTCCTTTCCTTCTGATAATGTTTCCACTACTTTAAAAAAAAATTAAACAAGTTTCCTCTGAGCTGCCTCTTAGCAGAGAAAATTATTCTATGCATAAATTTAAATAGAACCCAGACTCTATGTAGATTTCGGGTAGGGGTTGGCAGATGCCAAGGGGGAGACTTCTGCCTTCTTCTTTGCATTCTCCAAATAAATTTGGGATTGTTGTATCGATGTATGTGGCCACACCAACATGGCCAATCCTTTCTGAGAACCGTCTTCGCTCGGTTGCCAAGCAGGAAAGTTTGGTTTCTGTTTTAAGGTATAACTTTACATTCATCTCCATTAAATTTCATCCTATTCAAGGAAACTTGTCAAAAAAACCCTTCCAGATTCTGATCCTGCCATATAATAATTTGTTCTGCATTACAGCCTCGGGTCATTCACAAATCTGATAAGTATATGTGCCGCACATTCATACACATCGGTGATATGCCAAAAGCGGAGCTCAGCATCAACTGTGAGAATTCCCTTCCAGCTGACATCTTCTTCTTAATCAGCATCCATCAAGCACATCTGTACAAGGCACCAACGGAGGCACTGCAGAGGTATAAATTGGTCCACTGTACAACCTCCTAATGGGTAGATTGCTAAGGATCCCAAGCAAAGTTGTAACTAAATATATATGTATATTTCTGAAAAAATATGCCTGACTAACAATTGAAGTAGCAGAAATGGTACCTTGGAACATTGTCATAACAGTACAGATGAAAAAAAAATCTGTATTTAAGATGATAAATTATTCATGGAGAAAGAGGAAGACATTATATCACTTTATCTTAACCCTATTAAGTTTTCAGACAGGATTAGGACTGAGTTTTATTCAGCTCAACAATCAATAGATAATGTGCTTTCCTTCTGTCAAGTATGTCACCAGGCAGTTGATAACCAAAAGCAAATGTAGATTTCTTCTTCCCATCCATCGAAGCAAGACATACGTACAAGAAGCTCAAGTGGGGCGAGCTTGGCTCTGGCAGGACCTGCCTTTCTGTCCCATTCCTTCTGCCCTGTTAAAAACCATTATATCATGTCCCTAACGCTAGCCACCAAGGCCTATTCCCTTATTTGGCCACTTCCTCCTCTTGACACTGACTACCAAGGTCCAGCTATCAACGTATTGTAGTCCAGAAATCAAAAGCCCCCTTGAGTCTACACTATCTAACATGTCCAATTAAAATGAAACACCTCATCCTAAGAAGGTGTTTCCCTTGTACCTTTATAAACTGCCATTTTCCTATGTGCCACATCTGCCTCCTCTCTATCCAGAGGCAGTTCTTTGTCCTCCTGGACAAATACTCCTCCTCCCTCTCTCTTGTTCCCTTCCCCTAATTTCTCATCTCATCTGTCTCCTGTCTTCGTCTCCTATTCCCTGCCCTCTGTCCCTCTTAGGTAAATAAATCTTTGTGCTGAGAACTTGGTCTTGAGGGTCCTGAGCCAATATATTTCCTTACAATATACTCTATCAACCATAGTGCGTGTCGCCCGTGATCCCAATAATGTACCTGCAGTTAAGGAACCCTGCCAAGAAAGACTACTGAGTCAGTAACAGGATGGATCGCTATTCGTTTAAAGAAAGTGAGATTTTTCACATTTTAGATACTTTAATCAAGGACAATTTGGAAGAACTATAACATCTGAACTTTGCTTCAAATTTCAGATAAAAATCTAAAGTACACACAGTGATATTGTTTCCTATGAAACCTTAAGGATTCTTTGGACATAAAATATAGCAATGGTTAAAAACTTTGGGACAGAGGCAGAAGAAGTTTTACACACGCAACAAAATAAAGCAGGCACTATCTTTCTTAGGGCGGAATTCAACGTGAAAGTGAGTAACATTGGGCTACAAATAGAAACCTAAATGGAAACAAGCCAGTCTGCCCTTTCCTGGGTTGTGCGTCCTTCTTGGAATCCCATCCTTTCAAGGATTTGCCCTAGGCTAATTTGTCTGGAGCAAAGGTCACTTAAGATGTTCACAAAAGAACAAAAGATGTGATCACCACCAGGCAGGAAGCTTCTGAATGCATCCCCTGTGTCCATAAAGTGAAAAGGCTTTGGAATGTCTCTTAAGGCAATTTGTAACTTTCACTTCCTGGGCTTTGCATTCAAGAGAGAGTCGAAAACAAAGGGAGGTGGGCCATGGAGACCGGCAATAAGGCAGCAACTCAATGTAAAGCCATCGGGAAAGCATGCCATCCAGTCACCAAGGACTGGGAGACAGACAGTTAGTTCCTCATTAAGCATGCCATTCTGCCTTTCAGAGCTTGTGCACAGCCCCTTTCTTCTGCTTCTGTCTTTGTAAAACTAACGGGTAGACCTTCTGCAAATACGAGCAATTAAACTAGAGTATCACGGTGCTGGTCACTCTGCCACCTAAATTCATAGAACATATCTGAACAAAAGTTAAGAAGATATAATTACTTTAAGAGTGTCTGGCTCTTGTTCTTTAGTTTTGCAAAGTCCTCATTCATCTCAGGCAGCACTTGGAAGGTTAGCCTGATTTTTTTAATGAAATAATTTGATAAGCATCATTAAGACCAAAAAATTTAATATAATCCAATCAAATAATTCTATAGATAGCTATTAATGTCAAAACATTGCTAAATAGTTTAATATAATTGGAGGGGGAAAAACACAAAGAACATACATTAATCTCCTAAACTCTTATTGAATTTTTCTGAAATGATACACAATTATTGTATTTTGAAGAAATATGTAATATTTATCCCCAAACCTATTGTTTCCTCTACATGTAACCAATCAATAATCATTTCCTTTCAACTAGATTCTGTGTTTTTTACACAATCCACAGATCACTTTAATAGTATTACGATAGCCATATTTCACTATTGAGTTTTAGTTTAAAAAAAAAAGAAGAAAAGAAAAGAAAAATAAGAATTTAAAAAAGCATCTACAGCTCTCAACATTCCTTTAGGCCTTTACAAACCTAAGTACCCAGAGGACCCATTGAGGCCTACAAAGCTAAAAGTAAAAATTGCTCAATTTAATAACCCATTGCTCTGTTGGGAAAATAGGCATAGCCATTCAACAGGAAAAAAAATAGAATTCTGGAATAAAATAATTGCATAGCATCATCATCAGAAGACTTAGTATATTTCTTGAAGGATTATTTTGGCATTCCCAAGTCCAGCCTGGTTCTTCCTAGATGAGGTGTATCCTTCCCTCTCCTGACTCTAGGTCAGCCTGATTCACGTGGTCTCCGGGTGACATACAAGGGGATTCTTCGATTCAATTCTGACTCAATCGCCTGGGATCTCCTGTTGTACTGTCATGATTTTATACCACAAAGGTAACACCACTGTAGGTTAATGACCTCAGACCACAGGAATACTGGCCCTACAAACTCAGTGGACTAAGGCAATAAAACTATATAGAAGGACTGGAGTAAAGTTCTCACTTCTTGAAAGAGGATCAACGATTTTGTAAAAATTGAGAGCAAACAATCAAGGCATCTAGAAATAAAACTTCTAAAAATCTGGAAGGTTCCAGAGAAAGAGCTTACCACTGGACCCTTCACAAAAGGGAAGGAAGCGCTTCCAGTGCAGCTCTCCCCAGCCGCTGCATGCCTTCAGCCTAGCTAGCTAGCAAATTCTATTACCATAGGCAAATTGGCTCTGTCCACAATTTGTTCACCATTGCTTTTCCTAAGAAGCTCAAATATGTGTGTGTGTCTCTCTACATGTATGGTGTGTGTGTGTGCACAGGTGTGTCTGTGTTGATATTAGGTATTGACTCATAACCACACACAGAGGCTTATAAATCTTATAACCTGTCATTTGCAAATGGGAGAACTAGGAAAGGCAGTGGTATGGTTCAAAGATCTGACAGCTAGAGAGGCAGTGAAGCAGATGTGATGAGCCAGTGGTGCAGATTCTGGTCCAGGTTGGGAGGCCTGAGAACTGGGAATATCATGTGCAGATGAGCAGTCTCTTAACTCACACAGTCAAAGAGCGATTCAACACCTCTTCTGCCTTTCTGTTCCGTTCCCACCCTCGACAATAACATGCTGCCCAGTCACAGTGAGGAGCACCATTGACTTTACTCAGTTCACCACATCCTCAGAGAAACCCTAAAATAATATTTAACCATGTATCTGGACATCATCCTGTTACTCGGTCAAGTTGAAGCACAGTTAAGCATCGAAGCGCAGCCCTGGGAAGACTGGTCAGCAGTTAAGCGGTGTAGAAACAAGATGTAGATTGTTTATGAGAGACAGTGTTCTGGGGTCGGTCATGTTTCTGCAGGAGTCATGTGCAGAAGTATAGACAGTTTTCTTCTCTCCTATCTTTAAAATTATGTTTCTGGAGTAAATAGCCTTGGAGAACAGTGGTAATGCCTCTCTGTGCAGCGGAAGTCTCATTTGCTAGCCAGCGTGTATTCCAAATACTTATGTCCCTACAAAGGCCACATTGGAGTCCTAACTGCCAAAGTGATGGCATTAATGGGTGGGGGTGACACTTTCAGGAGTTGGCTGGGTCATGTGGAAGAGCTCTCATGAATGAGATGAGACCTTTCAACAAAGTAGGTCAAGGGAGGTCATTTGTTCCTCCCTCCAGATGAGGGCAGAGTGGGTGCTGCTGCGTAGCAACAGGTAAATGGACCCTGACCAGACACCAGTTTGGTTTTAGCCTCCCACGTATATAATAATAAAAACATTTTATATATAGTAATAGATATGATATATGTAATATATACCATAATAAATGCATTTAAGGGACCTAGTCCATGAAGTTCTGTTGTACTACCGTAAATGAAATAAAACACAGTATGACAAAGATAATGTCTCCCTTTGGGGCAAAAGCAATTGAGCATCTTGCTTACCCTGTAGAATTGGATTTTCTGAGTACTGGGTTCCTCTCCTGCAATGTAAAACATTGGGTTGGAGGCAGAATTCCATTTTATGCACACCATGATGTGGGAATTGTTCCTTGGGGACAGGGTATGAAAAAGTTACAATATTCTGCCTACTGAATCCTAAAGTGTCTCCTCTTTCTGACAGACAAGTCTCAGATCTTCTTTGAGCAGACCTGACACTGAGGGACCCTAACTTGTTACTTTGCAAGTGGGGAACAATAACAGACCCTTCTTGGTTCTTGATAAGAAGAAGTTTTCACTCTAGAGAAAGTGCAGCAAAATATATTCAAGCAGGACAATGCCGTGTTCAGAAAAATCTATTAAGAAAAGTCCCTGACCTTATAGACATAAATTTTCTTAATCTCTCTAAAACAAACCTATGAGGTCATAACTACCACTTCATGCCCATTTAATAATTAATGAACCCTGGGAACATAACTTAAGCTGCCCAAAATCTTGTACCTATTAAGTAACAGAGACAGGACATGGGGCCTTTTACTCAGAGAGCCAAGGCTCTTCTTACCGTCCATGCTTACCTTTGCAAGCCTTTTACCTCTGTTCACTGATTCACTGTCTTTGCCAGTACCCTGGCCTTTGTCAGGCACTGCTGGGGGGCTGGGGGGAGGCTGCAAATCCTCTGGGAGTGGGGAAGCAAGCATTCAGGTGTGACCTGCTAACACTTACGTTCTGACGATAGGTGATAATGACAAAAGTAACCAACTATTTTTATAACTGCAAGTCCGGTACAGTGGGCCGCAGTAGATGAGTGCTGTGAAAGAGGAAACCGGGAAGGGCTGGAGAGAGCCTGTACTGGATCCGGAATTTAAGATTTAAAAATGACACTTAATGATTTAAAAAATGTAAAATCCCAGTCCTACATGAGTACTGCTACATCAGCCATAACTTGCTTCTTATGAGTATTAGGAAATTCTGTTTAGCAATGCTATTTTGAAAACTATTTCAAAAATTGTTACTGAGTACCATGACACATAAGGCACCCAAAGGAGAAATCTTCATTTTGGCTTTATTCTCTTCTTTCTCTCTTTCCCCTGCAATAAAGATCATCCCATGAAAAAGTTCATTAATCCACACTGTCTTTCCTACCACACAGAGAGCTCAGACCACTCGCCAACTCCTCCCCTCCCCAGTGGCTCATACCTTGTTATATAATGTGAATATTGTGTGCTATTGTACCCTAGGAACAAAAGGGAAGCTTTGCATAAAGCTACTGTCTACAAAAGACATTTGTCTCCTTCACAGTCACAAAGAATTTTGATTTGTAAATATATAAAAACAAGCTCCACACATTCTTTTATTTTATGATGCTCATTTACTAGGAGATTGAATGTGGTTTATTCTTTTGTCAAAGCGTGGAAGAAATGGTGAATTCTTTTATGATTCTTAGTTCAAGGATCTTGAAGAGAAGAGAAGAGGAGAGAGAGAGAGAGAGAATGACAGAGAGAGAGAGAGAGACATGTGCTTGCACATGTGTACCTATTGTGTGCATGCAGCCACATATATGCATGTACATACGTACACATGTGTACATATTGTATATGTGTATTGCTTTGTCTTAGTCATCTGTCCATGATAGTGTAAGTCTGAAACCAGGCAAAGAATGGTGATTTGGAGAAGTCTTATTTATTTCTGCTGTATTTGTCTTTACAAAAACAGTTTCTCACCATCTTAGTGGACTTGAAAAATCACTGTTGTGTTCGGCACTGGTACTATTGTTTCAGTGGGAGGTGCTGGGGAGAGCTCATGAGCATAATAAGCATATTGGTTCACTTAGAACATGGTTTCAAAGTAATTACACTTGTGCATAAATTTAAAATGTATACAACAGATATGAAAGTATATGATACATACTAATATACTCATAAAACTGTATTATGCAAATATATAGGCAATCTCCAGCTTAACATGATTCAAGTTACAAATTTTCAACTTTCCTGTGGGATATAAAAATGATGGTGAGAATCTATACATCAAGTTTTGACTTTTGTTCTTTTCTTGGTTGGCCACACGAGACCCAGTGCCTTCCCTTGGTGCTAGGTGGTAACAGGAAGTCATAGGTGCCAGTCAGCTAAAGGATCACCAGGGTAGATAACACACTTTCTGCCGCACACTGTTGTTAGCTTTGGTGACTCATATGCTACATGGATGTAGCATTTACACTTGTGACATCCTCCATGTGTGATGAGCTTATGAGGACACGCACCCCTGTTTAAGTGTGGGAGCATCTGTATCGCATATAGTCACACGCTGCAAAACGACAAGGATAATGCTCTCAAAAATGCATTATTATGCAAATTCACTGTTGTACAAACACCATTGAATATACTTAACAAACTAGTATGACTGTGACTTCACTAGGTAACATATTCTTAGGGATCCCTGTCACAGGCGCAGTTTGTTACTGGTGAAAACATCACTAGGTAGCACTTGAGTGTTTGGGTGAGAATTGAAGTATAGGGTGTGGCTTCCCTTTTTCAGTGGAGTGGGGATCATCACCCACACTGGCCGCAAGTTTCTACTTAAAACCTTACCTCTTAAGAGAGAATTTTTAAAGTAATATATGGTTTGGAACAATTGATGGGGTTCATGGTATGCTACCCTAATACAGCACCTTGCCATTTGAGAACCCAACAGAAACAGTAGGGTCCCCTGACCCTGACTCCTCCCTGCCCCAGAAGCAGAACAGGAGTAAAATCACTGAGAGGTCTCCAAAGTTGGACTAAGACATTCGTTTCAGAGGCATCCTTTGCATAAACAGAGGAAAGCATTATTATTTACTTTCCAGAGTACAACCTGTAAGAACAGAATTAATTGCATCACCCTCAGCTTCAGCATCAGGGCCACTTTTTGTCCTCTAATCTCACTTCTGTATGACCGTCCATAAAAATATAGTTTTCCCTGTTCCTTTGGGTCTTTGCTTCTGGAAGCTTCCGTGCTGTATAAAACTTATGTTACATAAACATGCATGCTCTTCTTTTATTAATATGTCTGTTGTTACAGGATTCTCAATTGTCAACCTGTAATAGGAGAGAAATCATTTATTCCCTAAAAAGTTTTAGATTTACAAAAATACTGAACAGCAAAACATACTTCCCATATAAATTTCTCTGCAGCATGCAACTGTTTTCCCTTGTTATTAATACCTTGCATTAATGTAGTATATTTGTTATAACTGATGAGACAATTTTAACACATAATTATGACAATTGAAATTCAAAGTGTACATTAGGACTCACTATGCTCTACGGTCATGTGACTACTACCACGGTGATACAGAATAGCTCACTGCCCTAAATCCCTTGCACCCCATCTACCGTCTTGCTCTGCTGCTGTCCAGCCTCTCAACGCTACTGATACACTTTTCTCTACCCTCAGGCCCTTCTCAGAACGGCACAGAGCTGGAGTCACAAAGCACTGTGATGGCTGGTTTTAATGTCAACTTGCCATAAAGTACAGTCACCAATGTAAGAAAGAACCATCCTGGTTGTATTAATTGATGTGGGAAGACCCACTCCTAATATTGTAGGCAAGTCAGGTGAAAGAGGGTATGGTAGAAGAAAGGCCATTACCTTTTTGGTCATTTGGCCTTCCCTCTTGCCACCTAGTCACCAGGCCCTAGTGCATCTACCCTGTTGATGCTCATGTTGATTCCTTTGCTGATGTCAGCACCAGCGTTTCCCAGCTTCCATCCTTGAGGGCCCCCTTCACTCACTACACAGCTATCCAGTCGTTGGCCTCTGCTGGGTGAGACTGTCACCATGGGAAAACTCTGACTGAGAAGGCACCAGCCTAAAGAACTAAACCACTACCAGGTTCTCAGGCATGAGAAAAATGATATTTTTACTATTTTAATGAAAGTTGAACAAATTTATATATATATATAATTTATTACATATTAATATAGAATATATTGTTATATGTAATTTGTTAAATTGGCTTCCCATCAGTCTGATTCTTTAGAGAATAGAAGTTTGCAGCCTTTTCAGACTGACTGCTTTCACACAGCAATATGCACTTCATATTCCTCTAAGTATTTTCCTGGCTTGATAGCTCAATTCTATCACTAAGTAATATTCACCGTGTGGGCATACCAAATTCATCCATTCACCTGCTGAAGGGCATCGCAGCTGCTTACAAATTGTAGACAATATGAATAAAGCTTCACAAGAGAGATTTTTTTTTAAAAAATTCAGTCTCTATGTCTCCCTTTCAAAGGAACCTAATTTCCCAGAAAAAAAAATCTTATCTAAAAGTTTGAACCATCACAAGGAAAAAGGAGAAACAGGACTGTTTATCAGTGGCTTTGCTGTTACAGACCACACACACAATAAATTGTCTAGGCTCCATTTCTGATCCCCATTGACATGCGCAGAACTAGCTCTAGACTTCTAACTCCGTGACCACCTTGGCTCAGTTAGCTTCTGGTTCCCACCCGTCCCCATGCCGTCTCCACACTTGCAAACAGCCAACTGAAGATGCAGAGAACAGCTGACCATGGGGTGTCCAGTCCCCATTGTTACATGTCCAACACAATAGGCTCAGGAAACATCAAAGAAGGGGAAGAAATGGAAAGATTGTCAGAGCCTGAGGACCACGAAGTCGGCTGCAAAATAGTGTCTTCTGCATGTCAGGGAAGGAACACCCACAAAATCTCACAATATGGTCGCCTGCACAATGGCAATACCAGTTGGCATGCCAACACGGATGGGGAAAGTCTCACAAGGCCACAAGATCTAGATGCTGCAGGCTAGTTAATAACCCCTTAAAAGAGACTCCATCTTCCTCAGGGAAGAGGTCCTGGACAGGTTATCCAATCCCAAAAGGTCAGCCCCAAACATACACTAAATGAACCCAGCAGGCGGTATTTATAAATGGAGGTGTATATCTGGAACAAGAATAATTAAAGAATAAGAGGCTATGAACTTGAGGAGAAGTGAAGGGCTATGGGCAAAGTTAGAGGAGGGGAGGAAATGCTTAAAATATAGTAGTAGTCATATGACACTTTTTAAAAATATTATTATAATTTATTCACATTATATCCCGATAGTTTTCTCCTTACTCGTATCTTCCCATTCTCACCCTCACTTCCATCTCCTACCTTTTCTTCCTCCCTAAACCTCTGACAGGGTGACCCTCCTGCCCAACCATCTGACCTCAACCTATCAGGTCTCATCGGGATAGCCTGCATCCCCTTTCTCTGTGTGAAAAAAAAAATGCTTTAATTTTAAGAAAGTTGACTACAAACTCATTTATATTTAAATATTATTAGATTGCCCCAGGCACTTAATTTTTTCATTTGAAATTTATAGTGATCCCATAAACTATAAAGATATTCTGTATTTACTCATGTGTTTTTGTCATGTATATGTAATTTTACTATGAATGCACTTTTTTCTGTTTGTAAAGAAAGAAAGGTGTTTTTCTACCATTCTACTTGAGTTGTTTTAGGGGGAGGTAGTAAATAAATGTATCGGATTTCACACAAACTGCCATTTTTTTCACAGCTTATATCAATATCTAACAGTTGGAATTCAAGGTAACAACTCTGTATAATTAAAACTTCACTTGAACCTAGTGATAGCCTCAATTTCTTATAGCTCAAAGAAGTTCAAACTAAGGTCTCATTATCTATTATTGATAACTGTCAATAAGATAACCTAATTTTATCTTGTAATTCTTACATTGATTTTCAACCCAGTATCTGCTGCATTCTCAATAAAAGCACAAAGTGAAGCTGACAGATTGTGTCCTGCCCAATAAACACAGAAATAAAGCAAGAGAAAGACACACAGGAATGTGGCAGGCATGAGTGTGCAAGAGAAACAGAGACAGGAATGTGGCTGGCGTGTGTGTGCAAGAGAAACACACACGGGAATGTGGCTGGCATGTGTGTGCAAGAGAAACACACATGGGAATGTGGCTGGCATGTGTGTGCAAGAGAAACACACAGGAATGTGGCTGGCATGTGTGTGCAAGAAAAACACACACAGGAATGTGACGGGCATGCGTGTGTAAGAGAAACACACACAGGAACATGCCTTCCAACCAGGTACCTCAACAACACCTAAAGTCTTTACGCTACCCCTGCGTTGTGCAAGCCCAGGTCACAGGCTAGCCCTCTGGACCACTGAGCATTCCGCAGTCTCTGGCAATAACCACTTGCTTGGCTCAACCTGCACTCGTCACCATGTCATTCTGCACATATAGCCCTGAACCTGGACCTAAATGCCTCTAGAAGCTTGATGTCACATTGCCTCTCGCTTAATGGCCTGGTAACTTTATTGACAAATCACATGCAAATCAACTTTGTCCCATGTCCACCCAGTGGTTATCGCTTGAATATTATTCCAATAATTCTGTGTCTTTGCCCCCTCTTGATTTTAAGCCAAACTCAGAAAGCTGTCACTGCTCTGTATCCAGAGCTGGTCTCAAGGACTTTCCTGCCTCCAGTGTAAATGCCTGATTCTAAACCTCATGAACTTATTACAGAATGTGCCTTTACTGTAGCTCATTTTTCACTCCCATGTGTAAAATTCTTATGCAAATATCTATTGTGGTCATGCATTTTGAAATATGCAATTTTTTACTTTAGAATTTTTATTTTTGGTCTGTATATTCCATTTTAACATATAAATCTAATTTACACTGTGTGTGTGTATGTGTGCATGTGTGTGGTGTGAATGCGGTGTGTGTGTATGGTGTGTTTATATGTGTGTGCATGTGGTGTGTACATGTGTGGTATGTCGTGTGTGTGTATGTGGGGTGTGTGTGTGTGTGTGTGTGTGTGTGTGTGTGTGTGTGTGTGTGTGTGTAGGTGCCCAAGGAGTGACAGGTAGTTGTGAGTCAGCTGATGTCAGTGCTAGATGCTGAACCCAGGTTCTCCAAGAGAGCAATGAGCATTCCTAACTCCTGAGTCATATCTCAAACTCTGTCCCTTGGTTGCTTTTTATGCCATTTGCCTCTTCTTAAAGGAAGTGTCAAATCTATTACTGTCGTGAGACTCACTTCCCGTGTCATTTCTCCTTAAAAAGTAAGTGTGTTTTTAAAGACTTGTCTGGCACAGGTGAATGCTGCCCTCACCAGTCTGCACCCCTTTGGGGTGCATAGGAGGCTTAGCCGAGTGTAGAGAAGGGCAGCGCACTGTTTCATTTTGTTTTATGATGCTCAGGAGGTACTAATGAATTAAAACATTCAATAACTTTGAGTAACAGATCGGCGAGTCGAAAGCAACGCTTGGAGAAATGGATTTTCATAATTTCTTCTCTCTGAAGTTTTATTACCAGCTTAGTCTTGGGTAAACACTGTGTTCACTTGCCATTGCTAATCCCTTCAATTAAGATTTTGCTTAGGATTTTCTTGTATAAGAACAAAAGTGTTTCTCTCAGAAGAAACGACAACAGAAAACCGTGATATTACCAAAAGAGGAACCCACATGCTTTGCCAAGGAGCCATCTACTACCAGAGAGACACACTGATGTCATAACTATTGATTAAGCTCCCAATTATGATACAACCATTGTTGTAATAGGAAAGCGTGATAGGCGAGTTTGTGCATCTGCACAAAAACAAGGAACAAACCCCTTCCAAAAAGCCTATGACTAAGAAAATGTTATAGGAAAACAGAAGGGAGAACCGGAGTATTTTGAGGAAACGAGTTCCAAAGCAATTTTATACTTTGGAAACGAACCCCTTACTCAGGAAACCGGAAGACAGATGCTCGCTCATGCTGCATCATAAAAACGGTAAGTAGAAAGAAGTTTTGCATCTTAGTAAACTGAAATTTTTTCCCACACTTCTTCACTCTGCTACTTCTTTTGGGGGTGGTGGTGGGGGGGCACGGAAAGTCTCTTCTTGCTTCAAATGCCAGTTTACTACATAAACTACAAATATCACTTAAAGAAGAAATTTGAATCTCTCTATATAAAAGTTTCTGAAAAACGAAAGGATAATTTTTGCCTTTAAAACCTCGACAAATTGTTAGCACGCTGAGTGCTAAAACCCTACAGTTATTCAGTCCGCATTCACATCACAGAGCTGGTTATTTCCTGGGTTATTTTATGGTCAGTGCTATGTGTTAACAAGAAAAATTGTCAAAAGCAAACAGCTCTGAAATTAGGCATTCGCAAGAGGAGGGCAAAGATTGTCCCCAGCAGACACTGATCACACTCTCCTCTAATATGCTGCTCCGAGACTGGGCTTCCTGCACAAGGTCAAGGCGCTGGAAGACGCAAAACACTTGAATCTGAATAGTTCTTCAGTCCGTCGGCAGGGCCCCAGTGGTCATTCCTCCCTCAGCCTCATCACGCTGCACAGCCCCATCCCTTTAAACAATGTCACTTAAAAAAGGAAAAGGCTTGCCCTTTGACCAGTTTCAACTTCCAGCTACTTTTAACCAATTGTGCCAAGATTGTTCTGAGTGTAAGTAAACACACACACACACACACACACACACACACACACACACACACACACACAAGTACTAAAGAACTATAGCACACTACACTTTTCCCACTCCACAACATAGTCCTGAAACCTATGCATGAAATTACACAAATGACTCCAAGTCCTGGTTTGCCTCTCATTGTGATGATAAACGCCAAGACCAAAAGCAATTTAGGTAAGGAAAAAAAATGGGAAGGTCATTTTCCTGCCATAGACCGCAGCCCAAGTACAGGACGGGTTCAATTTTCTTTGTATTGTCCCGGTCTGATAGTCAAAAAAAGAGTATTTTTTTTTTCATCTCAGTTTCTTTAATTAATACTCAGACTGAGCAATGCTTTCTTCCTATCAGTCATTTGTAATTTGTTAACTAAAGTGTCTACTTGTATTACTGCTTACTTTTCTAAGTGATTAAAGAATTCAGTGTATTGGAGAAGATTAAAATACCACAAATACTTGTTAGCAAACATGATACATGACACAAGTGTTTTCGCATTAGCTGTTTATGCTTAACATTGCATCTGCCACCGTTCACAGCATTTAGAACCTTAATGTGCTCTGTCTCCCTACGAGTCTTTCCCTACAGGTCCCGACTGAGCTTTCTCAGGAAAACCACAGCAAGCCTCTGCATGTTTTCATCAAATATTTTATAGATTTTATATTTAAATTTGTGTGTGTCAAGAATGTTTGTATGGGTCAAAAATATGTGTGTGGATAAAGAATGTTTGTGTGTGTGTATGAAAGATACATGGGTGTGTATGAAGAATGTGTGTGTTTGTATGTGTGGATAAAGTGTGTGTGTTCAGTGCATGTGTTTGTGGGGTGGATACATGTCTGATGGGAACATGCAAAGATCAGGGGAATACTTCAGGTATCTTCCTCTACCCCTTTTTGCCTTATTTGAGAGAGAATCTCTTGGTGAGCCTGAAGCTCCCCACTTCAGCTCAGGTGGCTGGCCATGAAGCTCCCAGGCAGGACCCATCTGTCTCTGTCCACCCAGCACCCAGACTACAGCTATGCCTAGCTATGGCCAGCTTTTACATGTGTGTGTATGTGTTTGGGGGTGTGAATCCATGTCCTCCTGCTTTCACAGTAAGTATTCTTACATGGAGCTATTGCCTTGGCCCATAAGGTTCATCTTTAACAACTTGGGGATATAGTGTGAAGTAGTAGTCTAATTTCATGTGCTGCTTTTAAATACTCAAGTGTCCAAATAGCTCAAGGATTTGAAATACGCTGCTCAAAACTGCTAAGTCCCTTCTGTTTGGGATGCATTTGCTTAGTAAAATATTACTGATTACCTAGATGGGGTTATATGCAGAAATCACCATGCCCAACATTGTGTAGGGCTTTCTCGGGTCAAACTTGGGTACCCATGCTTCCTTGACAAGTACTTTACCAACCGAGCCACCTTCCCAACTCAAGGACAAAGGTCTTTTTTTTTTTAAGCATTCTTATAAATCCTAAGAGCATGAACACTGATTAAAGTCACTTTGTGCACAGCAGAGCATAATTATAACAAACCTTGGCACATACCCCCACAAGGCTTTCGCTCTAATGAGGAAATTCCTCCACCCTCTTCAGGACTATTTCTTAATGTTACTTTTACTACTGTCCCCCCATTGGGGTGAAAGTGTTGTACTAAATCCCTGTATGACTCAAAATACGGTCACAGAGGCAATCAAGAGACCTGAACACATGACGGTTGAGATAGCCTCGTGCTAACATGGGTCACTTCAAGGGATCATTTCCTTCCCTCTGCCTAGTTGATGAGAGCACCTAGTGCAATGAGCTCAAGAAAATAATCAACAGAACAAAAAGATAGAGCATTTTGTCCTTTTTTATTTGACTTCTTTAACCCCGTTTCTGAGACCATCAGCCAGGGAGACAATTAGTACCAGTTGCATTCTAGTCCTGCGATGTGAGCAACTACTCACGAGGAAAGAGACCAATACATTTCATCCGGGCCACTGAGCAATCACTGGATCATAAAGACTTTTAGTCACTGCCAAAATGAACTCCATTTGAACCACCAGACCTGATCTTGTGAGTCCATCTGTCACTGCCAGGCCAGCCGGTCACCCGTGCAGACATCGCACTAGTTGCAATGGCCTCCAAGATGATTTATATGTCCCATTCCAAACACAGATCTCTGTCTTGGATATGAAAAACATGTTTCAGAAAAGGGAGGTGTCGATACTTTTTTATGTCTCCTACCTCTTCGTCCTAATTCATCTTATTGAATGTATCATTAGTTACTGTATGCAGTTATTAAGCTCAAATCACAGACAATACTTATTTCTCTTCTATCTCATTTTTTTCTTAGACCTTGTACTAGATTTTACTTCACATGAATAGAAGATAGTGAGAGGAAAAAGGATTCAGAGCTAAAGCAGTATGTCCTGAGTGTCTTCTAAAAAGCAGGTTTGGAGCCTGGCGCAGTGGTGCATGCCTTTAGTTCCAGCACTCAGGGAGGCAGAGGCAGGTGGAGCTCTGTGAGTTCGAGGCCAGCCTGGTCTACAAAGCGAGTCCAGGACAGCCAAGGCTACACAGAGAAACCCTGCCTTGGAAAACAAAACAAAACAAACAAAGAGGTCCAGTATATCTAAAGGCTCTAGTTACAAAGACTTCTACAATTGGTCTTTTTTCTCTTCTTCAGACCTAGATAGAAGTTCAGCCACGTAGTGTCCATCTAAAGCATACAATAAAATATGGTGGTTGTATAAAATAATCGGCAACTAAACCTGAAGTCACAGACACGAGGTAGGGTTAGCAGAGTGTATAGTCTGGATATTGGCCATGTTTCTAAATAAGAGATGAGATCTGAATGGGATAAATTCTCCAATCCATTCCTGAAATATATCTGCCAGTATTTTGTCTTCATTGGCACTGGCTTTTATTGCCAGGCAACATAAATGAAGCTAAACTAGTCCTTTGGGTAAAAGAAGAAAAAAAAAACCTGGCATTTTGTTTTGTTTTGTAGTTAGCCAGTTATCTCAGAGAGCAATTTCTATAGTTGGGTATAAATATTTATCATGTGTCTTTATAAGCACTCCCTCAAAATAATTTTATTTTTAAAAATCAAAATTAATTTTAAGGGGGATGGAGATATTGCCCAGCAGTTAAGAGCACTTGCTGCTTTTTTCAAAAGAATGGAATTCAGTTCCCAGCAAACCACATCTGGCAGTTCGAACTCTAGCTTTAAGGAGTGCACCACTCCCTTCAGGCATCCTTGGAAATGCACACACACACACACACACACACACACACACACACACAGAGAGAGAGAGAGAGAGAGAGAGAGAGAGAGGGAGAGGGAGAGAGAGAGAGAGGCAGGCAGAGACATAGACAGACAGACAGACAAAATTTGAAAATTAATTTTACTTAGTAAATTAAAAGAGCTCTCTGTATTTGGTGAAAGTAGTAAGTGAGATCACACTTTGTTTTTGACAGCCCTCTATGCATGGATGCTCCAAGAGAAACAAGCAATGGGTCTGTGTATCAGGTCACAATTATCCTCAAAAGAAGCCAAAAGATGCATGAAAAGATCGTGCTCTCCAAGCCTCCTCCTTGGCTTGCAGAATTATAACTGTTAAAGCTCATGAAGGAAAGAGAAGAGGCTCCCAGCTCCCTAGCCAAAGCGCTGTGATGCGTTCAGTGTGCAGCCAGATGATCGCCAGACACCCCACTTCCTCCAATACATTCTCACGGTTTTATAACAAGCCACACACTTATTATGTTTATTTTTTTTTTCACTAGTTCCTCTCAATGGAGTCCTCTGAGATAACTGTTATAACCCAGTTCATCTTCCAGGAGAAAAAGAAATAAATAGCCAGTCAGCAACAAGAAAGCTTAAATTTGAGATTAGACTCATGAATTCTAACTCAGCCACACTGTATTTTTTTTTTAATAAAAAAAAATTAAGTTCAAAGAAACTGCTGCAGTTGCCTGCATGGGAAATGTATCTATAAAGACTGAACAAACAGCACCATGTATGAAGCCAAGGCTTCCAAAGTTTTAAAATACTGCTCAACACTGCAGCTGTGAAAGGCACGAGCAAGTTAGCAGAGAGCCAGCTTGCGGTTGCATATCAGGACCCCATTACATGGGGAGTGAAACATAGTCCTTTGTAACCATTGCTCAGAACACAGCGCAGTGCCTACTGCAAAGAGCATAGGATTTATATCGTAAATAGAGCACAGGGCTTTGGATTCAAAGCGCTGAGAGCCAGGGAATCCTTTTACCTGTTTAATGGGACGAATACTCAGGTCGTTTACTTTCTCACTCTTGCTTCCTCCCCACTGGACATATTGCTCAGGCTTACGTTTCTGTCCCGAGAGAGAGAGGACTATCCTCTCAGTGCTTTCTCAGTTCAGTTCTCATCTTCCATAATATAAGAATAAACATATAAAGCAGCAGTAGATTTGAATACGGCACACGGTTGAGAGGAATAGTTTGTAACCGTCAGGCAAAAGAGCAAAACTGTACTAATATGCACCATATTAACTTCACACACTACAGCAGGTGCCTTGCTCTCATGACCTAAGTCTTCAATTGAAAGTTAAAGAGATTTGAGAAATTATAACCCGCGTGATGAAAATAGCAATTGCACATTAATTTCAGGTATAAAAATAGTGTGCGGTATCGGGACAAGACACAAAACATGGATAAAACAGGTTTTTTTTTTTTGGTTTTTTTTTTGGTTTTTTGTTTTTTGTTTTTTGTTTTTTTTGGTCTGGCAAGAATAAAGCCGAATGCGGCTTATTATTAGATATTTATCAATAACCTACGATTCAGTACTGGGTTAATAAGATGGAGGCCTGGACAAGAGGACAAAGCCTGCATGCTCAGAACGCCTGTGAAGCAAGGGTTGGGAAAACATGTTTTCCTTCACAAACCCCAATGTGGTTGACATTCAACTGGGAAGTACTCAAAACACATTAATGTCTTATTTCCCAGTTACCTCAAGTTCTTGGAAAGCTGAAACAACATACTATTGGCCCATTATCCTAAATTTACTCAGTAAATGCTGGCCTATTAAAGGCTAATATGAGAAGTGAGCAGAGTCTTTTTTGTTTTGTTTTGTTTTTGTTTTTGTTTCGGTTTTGGTTTTTGAGACAGGGTTTCTCTGTGTAGCCTTGGCTGTCCTGTACAGAGTCTTGATACACTTGAATCATCAAGGCTCACAACATTTTAAGTATTAAAAGATGACCCAGTGCAGGCAGAACATTGTGTACTTAATAAATAAATAAATCTTTTTTTTTTTTAAAGATAACCCAGTGGGAGTTTTAGCCACCTCGGATACAGGACACAAATTATCTTCAGCTGTAAAAAAGGTAACATGCTATGCCCAGTGATAAACAGAATCTATAAGGATGCCTACTCCACAGAAAGAGAGGGGAAAAATCTGTTTTCCGAGCTTTTATCTCCAAGGGAACACTATTGCTTTAAGGCCAAGTGACGATCCTCAGTAGAGTACCTAGGTTTTGTTCATAATTGTCCAATCGGATGTGGGACTCTTTCTTTGGCCCATGGGGGAACTGGGAATTCAAGCCAGTTAGCTGAGAATCGATGTTGCGCTGTAAAGAAATACTGCTGCTGTTACATGGCTGCGTTGCTGTGGGTCCTGTCAGTTAAGTCCTTCCTGGCTCGGCAAACGCTGCCTCACGCTTGCTTACCTCGTACAGCTGTAGGGAGAGGACGTCCCAGGTTTGCTGAGAGAGCTGCTGAGCTTACTGAGGTCTCAAAAATGCTCCTTCACACTTTCTAGGCTCTCTACATCGGCTGACCCGAGCCCTCTTCATGTCAGCACTATTGGGTAGACACTGTCATTCTCTCGTCTTGAGATGAAGAAAATTAAGCAAAGGGTCATTAAGAAATTTGCCGGAGGGAGCGCAGGGGGCAGGAAGAGATGACTAACAGGTGTGAAGTCACTATCAGGAGAGAGATGGCGTCTATTGAGTGCTGCTTCGTTCCATCAAACAGGACGGTTAGTATAGTAAATAACTATATGTGGTACATTTCACAGAGTTAAAAAGGGAGTTCTGTCTGGAAACACAAATTTGTTTAACAGGATGAGGGCACTGCACAGCATGTGTGTTGGAGCATAGCATGGTGCCATGTCAGTATCTACAAGGTCTATGCTTTGTGCACTCACTTAAAAATAAGTTTAAAGAAAGGGAAGCATGGGGAAAAGACGCAACCATGAGAGAGCACAGGATAAGCCAGCATCTAACCATCCCACGCTACTTTAGGCTTCAGAGGCTCGCTTAGGCTCCCGACCTCCCTCCTGGCTCATGAGGGTCTCTCGTCAGCCTCTGTTTCTCCTCATGTCTGCTAGGCAGTATCAGAGGTGCTCGGTACTATATCCCTTTTATTGTAATCTTTCTGTTGCTCATAACTGGATAATTCTTTTGTTGTTGTTCTGTGGGGGGTTTTGTTTTGTTTTGTTTTGGGCTTTGTTGTTGGTGGTGGTGGTTTTTGGTTTTTTGTTTGTTGTTGTTTTATTTTGTTTTGTTTTGGGTTTTTGGGCTGTTTGGGGTTTGTTGCTGTTTTTGCTTTCTCAACACAGGGTTTCTCTGTGTAGCCTTGGCTGTTTTGAACTCATTTTGTAGACCAGGCTGGCCTCGAACTCACAGAAATCTGCCTGCCTCTGCCTCCCCAAGTGCTGGGGTTACAGGCATACACCACCAGTCATGGCTGACTAGGTAATTCTTAAAGAAAGGTGCCTACTTTGGGCTCGTAGTTCTGAAGGTCCCAGATCAAAAGCCACATCTGGGCTTCTTCCTGACAGAGTCTCAAACACTCTCTCTCTCTCTCTCTCTCTCTCTCTCTCTCTCTCTCTCTCTCTCTCTCTCTCCTTCTCTTTCTCATCATATTCATGGGAGTAATGCCCTGATGGTTTTCTCTAACCCCTATCACCTCCCCCAAAGCTTCATAGTGGAGATCAGACTCTAAAATAAGTTTGAGAGAAAACAAAGCATATTCAAAACGTTGAACCCGGTTTCAGTCTCCTAGTGTATAGCCCTCTTTCTCACATCATCCCACACCCAGGGGTCCATTTTACAGCAACCTCCACTAGCAGATTGTTTCTATGCCCCACGGAATCCCCTGTTTAATCTTCCAAGATTTCCTCGGGGACATTTTCATGGTAAAAAAATAAATAAATAAAGGAGAGTCTAGACAAAGAAAGCACTAGACAGATGTCAAAACGGTGAAAAGGTTTGGTGTGGTAAGGCAAACACGATATTCTGAAACCTCTTAATTGCCTTTGTCTGCAGTGGCGTAGCTGTACACTAACACATTCGGAGGGCTGCTGGGAAGAGGATGCCAATGTTGCATGAGGAAGTGCAAATAAAATAAGTAACCAGGGATTTTTAACAGCAAAAATACCATAAAAAGCAAGCCTGTGAGTGCGGAGGGACAGCATTTATGTGCTTGCTGTTGGTGAGGGTATGTCCCTGGTATGAGGTATATCACCCCCAAAAGAAACTGTTGAGAATTCTGAAAGTGTTTTCTGGACTCCTTCATAAAGAGTATAAAAATGTTACTGTCCACTGAAGTCAGTGTCAATGGCCACCAAAGGATGGATAAATTCTTCCTAATGATGTCCCAAGCTAGTGATGTGAGGTGAGCTGCCAGGGGAAGTGTGCTTGGGCTGGACATGGAGGCTGGCACTTTGGGAGTATTCACATTTCTCCAGATAGGTCTTTGGACTTTGCTTTCCTCTCTCCTGTTCTTGGCTGACACGCTATTCGGTAGAGAGTCGGCCATGGAGCTTTGTTTATTCCTGCATTTCTCATCTGAAATGTTAGTCTTTGTCTTGTTACTGTCGATTCCACAGCAAGCATAGATACTCCATAAAGTACAGAGGCAGGAGGGGAGAAGGCTCAAGTTGTGTGGGGCTTCATTTCATTTCCTACTAGGTAGGGAGCTGGAGTCACGCCTGCCAGAATGCTTCCATTGTTTTACATGTAAGGAGATGAGCGGGTGTAAAACAAGTTATCTATGAGTGATGAGAGCCAGTGTGGACTTGACATTCTTCTTTCCTGTCTCAGACAAATTGAGCAGACTGTCTATATACTTATTTATTTGTTAAGCCGGAGCACATTTGATAGTAAAGGCATTACTGATAATTAAATCAGTGTAGCCAATATACTGTAACAATTACGGAATCACTGGGTGGGTGGGTGGGTGGTCTAAAATAAGGCAGACTTCCTAAAAATGTGATTTCCCGTCTAGGACAGAGGTAGAATTACCATGAACACGCCCAATGAGATGGCCAAGTGGCCACTGCCTCACTTGATTTGTACCTTGGTTACAGTCCTTTTCCCCTTCCACCTGACAACAACCTCTGCCCCCCACCCTTTTCTTTTCCTCTATTACCACTCAGAAGCATGGTTGCCAAGACAGGCATAAACCAGCAGAAATTAAACATGTCTGATTTTCCCTGATGAACTCGGGCAACACTGCCAATCACGGTTGAGTTCTCTGGGCAGAAAACTAAATGCTGCACAACCGCACAATTTACCTTGCAATTGTAGTGTCATTCACTTCAGCAAGAGCGCCACGTGGCCAAAAAGAGTGACCAACCAATTAATCAGCGACAACAAGCGCTATGGGTGAAAGTGTTTAGGACTTCAAGCTCGGAATATTTATATTCCCTAGGGAGGTGAAAATTAAAGTTAGGTGACTGTTCTACAGAATTGAAGCAAGGTAGGTTATTTTTGCTCTCTATAACTTTCTTCTCAGTCTCCAAAGCACGGAAATAGTTACAGTTTAAGGAGCGAATGAGTATGCATTCTGTGTTAATGTCTCACACTATCTAGTTACTAGAATAATCTGATGAATTCATACCCACGGATTACCAGGTGTTAAGTAGCAGTTTCCTCTGCGATTAGAACCTTCCATCTTGGAGGGAAACTTCTTAAGACTTAAGACAAAAGGGCGTGTGTGCAAAATGACTAGATATTTTAAGACAAGACATTTACAAAGAAGTATAACAACAAGATGGTCTCAGAGGAGGTAAAGCGGGGAAGCTGGTTAAGACAGGAAGTACACAACTCAAAATAGCTTCAGGAAGTCCCTGGAACTGACCAGATTCACTAGACACCTCCCACCCCCAAGACGACATACATAGTTAGGATGGCTGAGAGGCATGCTCAGAAACACCAAGAGGCCAGGAAGAATCAGAGACCAAGGAAACACAAGCCAGCTCAGCTCCCTGGGAAGGGCACTCTAAGCCCATTGAACCAGTTGCCTGTAGGTTGTACAGTCTGCTCCTCCAGGTTTCCAGCTCTTGTGACCTGTCACCCATGCCAGGCTTGGCTATGGAGATGCAACTGTTTGAGTTTTTCTGCTCCTATAAGGAATACCTCACTCATTGCCCTATAAAGCGCATGGCTTCACCGAGTTAGATTTTTGGTAGTATCTATACTTCTGTCTGTCATTGGTTCCCTATCTAAGGTAAAGTAGATGTTTGTTCACATCTCCCTAGGAACAATATCACACAACACCAACACATTGTTATTTTACCAGTAGGTTTTTTTTTTAATTTTCAAAAGCTCAAGGTAATAACCCTGTAAAAGGATAGTTTCAGATATTTGAACCACTCCCGTAGTCCTGGGATCCTTATTACTCAAATAAGGATGGAGTGCTAAGTTGGCTATAACCCAGCTGAAAATACAGTGGTATCAAATCATTGAACCACTGAGATTCACCTACTGCCACTATTACTACTACTACTACACATACACACACACATGCACACTCACACACACACACACACACACAATCACAAATTATCAAAGCACACCTATTCATATGACCAAGTTTATCATCAAATCCTTCACCAACCTCCTAAAGAAATCATGACAGGTTGAGCACCCCAACCGGAAAATTCAAAAGCTACGTGAGTATGTGGGTTGCCGTCAAAATGGAAATGCACTAGACGTATTCTGTAAACTTACCTTTAGACTATGAAAATAAAATGTATATGAAACATAAAGGCATTCTAGGTTTAGACTTAGGTCTTGTCTCCCAAGACCTCTTGTTTTGTATATGAAATCCAAAATACTTATGATCCCAAACATTTTGGATGACAGAGCCAACTTGCCAGGTTTCTGAAGGGAACTGGCCGTATCTTAGCTTTTCTGTAACTTCAGAGCCATCTCTGAGGATTCGCCGTGCATTATCACTGTAGTACCTTTCAGTACCTGCTTCTTCTGTTGTGGCTGTTGCTCTCCTTCTGCTCAAGGTCAGCTGTCACTTTGGTTGTCATTAAACTTCCATCTAACATCCTGTCACCTCTTGTCTTTCTAATTTATTGCTGCAAAACTGCTAAGTGATCAAAAAGTGGATACCGAACATAATTAAGAGATGGTTTACTAAGGAGCAGTTGCTTGGATACCACATCTATGTTTTTCCTCTTTTAGATTCACAACAAAATGACAAGAGTTCAAAATGAACCTTCTAAGTGATGTGGGACCTCAATCCTTTGCTGTGTCTTTCTGCTAGCCCATCCTATCAAAAATATGGGATCTTTTCCTTCTTTTTCTTACTCATTCACCATTTCCTATCCTTTTAGGATTTTCTCCTCTCTTATTGTTTGACTAAATCTAACATACATCTGGCTCCCCTCTCTTTAAAAAAATTTTTCAAGAATTTTGTCAGGCATGGTGGTACATGCCTTTAATCCTAGCACTTGGGAGGCAGAGGCAGGCAGATCACTGTGAGTTTAAGGCCAGCCTGGTCTACAAAATGAGTCGAGGACAGCCAAGGCTACACAGAGAGACTCTGTCTTGAAAAACTAAAAAAAATAAAATAAAAATTTCACAGAAATAAAAAGAAATCTAAACACCAACCAAGGAAACAAACAAGCAAACAAAAAAATTTCAAACTTGTGTTGTCTTTAAAAAAAAAATAATGCAGTCCGCAAATCATACCTGCTCATATTGGGCCTCAAGACTGAAAGAGGAATGGGCAATAGGTGGTGCCAAGAACTGCTGTGTTAACCTTGTGATGCAAATGTTAGAAACCCTGTTAGAAGAAAATGTGGGGAAGAGCCTGGAACAACTTCCTGAACAGAACAACAATAGCCCAGGATCTAAGGTCAACAATTAATAAATGGAACCTCATGAGCCTGAGAAGCTTCTATAAGGCAGGAGACACTGTCAACAGAACAAAGCGACAGCCTACAGACTGGGAAAAGATCTTCACCAACCCTACATCTGACAAAGGACTAATATCCAAAATATATAAAGAGCTCAAGAAATTAAACACCAGCAAAGCAAATAACCCAATTAAGAAATGGGGCTCAGAATTAAACAGAGAACACTCGACAGAGGAATATTGAATGGCTGAGAAACACTTAAAGAAATGCTCAATGTCCTTAATCATCAGAGAAATGCAAACCAAAATGACTCTGAGATTCCATCTTACACCCATCAGAATGGCTAAGATCAAAAATTCAAGTGACACCACATGCTGGCGAGGATGTGGAGAGAGAGAGGAACACTCCTTCATTGATGGTAGGAATGCAAACTAGTACAGCCACTTTGGAAATCTATCTGGCGCTTTCTTAGAAACCTGGGAATAGGGCTTCCTCAAGACTCAGCTATTCCACTCCTTGAAATATACCCAAAAGATGCTCCAGCACACAAGGACATATGCTCAACCATGTTCATAGCAGCCTTATTCATAATAGCCAGAACCTGAAAACAACCTAGATGTCCCTCAAAGTCAAAGAGTGGATTAAAAAAAAAAACCTGTGGTACATTTACACTATGGAATACTACTCAGCTATTAAGAACAAGGAAATCCTGAAATTTGCAAGCAAATGAATGAAACTAGAAATGATCATCCTGAGTAAGTTAACCCAGACCCAGAAAGATACACATGTCAGGCATTAAGGCTGACAGATCTGGCGCCAGGTGGGGCTACTCAAACTACTGTATGAAACAAGGTCAGTGCATGCAGTAAACCTAGAACCCCTATCCAGATCTAGCCAATGGACACCACATTCTCCACAACTGTGTGGAGAGCAGGGACTGACTAGGACATGAACACTGATGATCCATATTTGACCACTTCCCCTTGGTGGGGAGGCCTGGTGACACTCAGAGGAAGAGTAAGCAGGCTACCGGGAAGAGACCTGATAGGCTGTGATCTTATAGTGGAGGAGGAGGTCCCTTTCTGTCACAGACCTAGGAGAGGGGAATAGGATGAAAGAGGGAAGGAGGGGGAACAAGAAGATATAAGTGATGGGATAACAAATGAGATGTAGTCTGAATAAATTACTTAAATAAAAACTCTTTTAAAAATAATAAAATAAAAAAAAGAAACCCTTAGGCTTGAAACAAAGTCATCTTGATTCTCTACTTTTCTCATATTGGGCATTCCTGAATTATCCTTCTCTGCGAATCAACACCAAAACAGCATCGCTGAACAAAAGTCCAGAACACTGACCAAAACAAAATAAATGACTGGCACGTCTGGCTGAATTACACAGATCACAGATTCATCCAGATAAACTCGCCTCTTGCAATCCTTTCTCCCAACCTCCACAGTCTTCAATGTCATCAGCAAAACAAAGCGGAACCCACAAGTAATTACCTAGCTAATTCAAACAGAAATAAATGTCTCTGGTTTGGGCTACATTATTGGAAGAATCCAGGCGGAAGTCTCTGCTACCTGGATTATGTAAGCAATTACCTCCACTCCGAATCCTGTCAAGGCACAGCCCCTCTTCCAATCTATAAAAAAAAAAAAAAAAATAGAATCTCTAAGCAAATTACTGAGGTAACATTTAAATCCAGCTGTCAATCCCTCCAAGGAGAAATTCATAGCATTTTATTCTACAGCTAGCGATGCAGAGAAAGGAAATGGCTCAGAGAAACACTAAAATCCCAAGCAAAAATTTGCCATAGAATTAATATCACAATTTGTCACTGATAATGAAAGTGTATAAAACAGGTCCTGACAGCATGTTATTTCTGTAGCAGATCATTCTTTATAAAATCCAAGCAAGGTTTTTTTTTCCCCCCTTGCAACTGTGGAAATTATTTTCCCTAAATTCATAAAGCAAAATAATATTAATATTGTGGTTAGTAGCCATCTGCTTCATGAGAATCCTGTGCAATCATTAGTCTAAACTGATGGCATGGTGGCAAGCTGCCACATCCCAAGAGGCCAGCTTCTGAAACTCATCAACGTCTCTGAATCAGTCTCCAGTCCAACAGGGTAAACCACAAAAGTAGGAGACCATATCAGATCCATAACCAGTTTATATAACCAGATATAACCCCACTATCCTAAAATACTATCCCACCACAGTCTGTATTCAGTGCCATGTATCCTACGGGCAGTCAAATGGACTTGCCAAGCAGCAAGGAATAAACATGAAGCATTTAGGTTTCCTGCCAGGTCCAACAGAGCAACCAGCAACCTGTGTTCCACTCAACAACACTAGTTTTCACTACAAAGTCAGGAAAGGATCAAGCTGTGAAGAGTTCAGCTTATCACAAAATCTCAGTGAAGTCACTGTAACTTTTTAAAAGAGGGGAGGAAAAAAAGGCCACAGATGCAGCAGCACACAGAGGGATCCAAAGGAGGTGTGAACTAAGTAATATTTTTTCTCATGCCGTTCTCACCATAAAACTTTGCACCAACACTTTCTGAATTTAAGTGCCTCAAATCTGATAAGCTATGTATGCTCTTGCCATTTTTAATAGGCTTTTCTAATGATTTTCATTTAGAAATGCAAAAGAGTGCTGTATTTTTAATGTCTAATCAGTCCTCAAGAACTCTGTACATTTGTAATCATGGCCCGTGTAAGTGCTAACAGAATAAGGTACATGCCCAAAGATGACTTAGCAAGACGCACGGTAACTACTTCACTCACCACATCATGATTTTCTTTTGGGGGCCTGGACGCTCCAAGCAGGGAGTTAAAAGACAGAAGTAGTAGTAAAGAATGTAGGAGCCAAACTAGAAGGTTCTGGTCAAGGGTAGACTTAGAGTCATGGTTCAGACCATGGAAATTCTAGTAATCGTTTGGCTTCTCTGAAAATTGTATGAGAAACCAGGACAAGAAAAGAGCTAAGGATGGGTTTGTGGTCTCCATACACACAGGAGAAAAGAAACATTATAAATACCTACTAGTTTTCAATGCAAAAAAAATGATGCTTTTTAAATTAAAACTTAGGTGAAAGGTACATATATTTGTAAACAAATGCAGAAATAAAAATTGCAACCGTATCTAATATCTTTAAGCACACAATGAAATGTATATGTTCTCATCCAAAATCCTCATGGACAAACTGACACAAACAAAAAAACATCAATAAGGGGGAAAAAGGCAGTGGAGGGACATATAACATTGCATCACTACTTGGGCTAATGTTCTGCACCCCATCAGTTATTTAAAACCAAACTGTGAAGAGAGAGAGAGAGTCATCGATTTCATTCCGAGGCCTCTTCTGAGACCCTCCTCTTTTCTCGGTGGTATCTCAAAGACACTAAAGGAGACAGAGAAGAGGTGATAGGTTTCATGTTTCCTCTTCTTAGTAAAGAAATATTGTATTAAAATGAGGAGGAAGTAAAGCCAAATGTGTGAGAAGCTAAGCTGCCAGGGTCAGGCAGGAGACAAAAATTCCATTGCTCTGAGGAGGGGACTCCTGATGGAATAGCTGCGTCTTTTCTCTATAGTCAGTGGGCCAATCTTTTTAGCCCCATGTTGGTCTACAACAGGAGAGACACACCATTATCCTTCAACACAGAAAGATCATATTTTGCAAAATTTGACAACAGGCTAGCTGAAATCTTACCCTCCATTTTATTGTTCCTAATTTCTCACCTCCACATCAAGCCATAAGCCACCTATCTGCCCAGCTATAGTTTGGTTGTTACTCATATGTAAGAACTGAAAGTGTCATCACAACCATTTCAACCAATGTGATTCCTTGAGCCCTCTCAAATTCAAGTTGTACTTAAAATTTGAGTTCAGCTCTGGCCAATTACTGGCTGTGTGACTCTGAAGACCTAATTGAGTCTAAGGTACAAGCTCCTCATCAGTAAAATGAGATGGATGTTGACCTTAGAATGTTGTTCTTGGAATTAAGTAAGGCAACTTACAGCATGCTGATTACAGTTCTGAGTCTGTAACAGGTACATGATAAACAGTTGATTGCTGTCATTCAAAACCTCGAAGTTGCAACTTTTATGTTTTTTAGTTAGAGGCTACCAGCTGTCGCCACAAGCCTTTCATAATCAAGAGGTCAATACAAAGATATGTTTATCCACCTACAGATTCTGGTACTGACAGTATTAGATAAAGCATTAGTGCTTCTGGACCTATTCTGTCTAATGCCAGACTATACTTGATCTTAGCCTACAGCTCAAGAAGTGATGGTCAACTTCAAGCTAAGGAGTCTTGCTCAGGGCTCTTAACCTGTTTGAGTTTGCTTGCCCAAGACCAAAAAAAAAAATTGTAATAATTGTGCAAAGCAGTAATGAGCATTTAACACAATGCAGGTGATAATCTGGAAAGTGCTATGTCACATAGGCTGTATATCACATGTAGTAACACACTTGGAGAATAGAAATGTGTAAACTCTGATGTCCAGGTGACTGGAGTCAAAGCTCCTTTCAGCAACCAGCATGAATTACCAGGAGGTATGGAAACTAAGCTCAAAGTGTCTATTCACCCATGCGCATGATGAGGGTGCTTCACGGACAGGCATGAGCTGAATATCTGTAATCCCAATAGAAAGGTCTTAACTAGCCAAGGCTACACAAAAGGTAGACAGATCCATAGATAGATAGATAGATAGATAGATAGATAGATAGATAGATAGATAGATGATGGATAGATAGATGGATAGGCAAGTAGATAGATTGATGATAGTTGATTGATAGATGGATAGATGATAGATACATAGATAGATGATTGATAGCTAGATAGATATTTGATTGATAGATAAATAGATGATAAATAGATATAGATAGTCAGATAGATAGGCAAATAGAAAAGGATAGAGAGACAGAAAGATAATGGATAGATAGATAGATGATAGATAGATAGATAGATAGATAGATAGATAGATAGATAGATAGATAGATACTTTCAGAAAACTTAAAATAACTGGAAAGATGGCTCCATGGGTGAAATGCTTGTGGGACATACTTTACATGTTATCATATGCATTCTTTTAAAAGAAGCCTGGATTTATTTGGGCTCAGTTTGAGAGTGCAATTCACCATGGTGGGGAATGCTGGTAACAGGAACAGAGAGCCATGAATGCCCTTGTCCTTTCTTTTTTTTTTAGTAAGGATATATTTATTAATCCTCTGATCGTTTCATGAATACATACACTGTATTTTCATTATTCTTCCCCCAATTTCTCCCCTAACTCATCCCAGTTCTACTTGCACCTCCCTCAACCACCTTCCAAGTTTATGCCTTCTCTGTTCCTTTTTATTTTTTTTAATTTTATCATTGTTTTACTTTATTTTATTATTTTTTGGGGTTTTTTTGTTTTTTTTCCCTTTATTAATTTATTCTTGTTACATCTCAAGGGTTATCCCATCTCTTGTATCCTCCCATTCTTCCCTCCCTCCCATTTTCCCCTTATTCCCCTCCCCTATGACTGTTCCTGAGGAGGATTACCTCCCCCTGTATATGCTCATAGGGTATCAAGTCTCTTCTTGGTAACATGCTGTCCTTCCTCTGAGTGCCACCAGGTCTCCCCCTCCAGGGGACATGGTCAAAGGTGAGGCACCAGAGTATGTGAGAAAGTAATATCCCACTCTCCACTCTATTGTGGAGAATGTTCTGTCCATTGGCTAGATCTGGGTAGGTGTTTAAGGTTTACCGCCTGTATTGTCCTTGGCTGGTGCCTTAGTTTGAGCAGGATCCCTGTGCCCAAATCTGCCTATCCTAATGTTCTACTTGTAGGTTTCTAGGACCCTCTGGATCCTTCTACTTTGCCATTCTCCCATGCTTCTCTCATCTAGAGTCCCACTAGAATGTCCTCCCCTCTGTCTCAGTTTCCTGGTAAGTGAAGGCTTTCGTGGGACATGCCCCTTGGGCTAATATGCAGATATAAGTGAGTATATACCATTTGAGTCTTTCTGCTTCTGGGTTAACTCACTCATTATGATCATTTCTAGCTCAATCTATTTATCCACAAATTTCGGGAATTCCTTCTTTTTAATAGCTGAGTAGTATTCCATAGTGTGTATGTACCACAGTTTCTTTATCCATTCTTCTACTGATGGACACTTAGGTTGTTTCCATGTTCTGGCTATCTCTGTTCCTTTTTAAAATCCACTGAGCCCAACTCGTGCTGCCCATGTGCTCAGAGGTGTGGAACCACACTGGAGCATAGTAGCCATACCAAAGGGCACACTCTTAAAGGGGAAAAAAACCATCCTGTCTACAGACTGTCAACTCTTAGTATCATGGGGTGTTTCTGTGTCTCCTTTTCCTCAGAGCTGGAGTATTAATGACTTTGTCTATGAGGGTCTTGTGCATGTATTCATAGCTGGTGTGAGATCATGCGTGCAGGGGTCTCTGCTCTTCCCTAAGCCCTGGCTTCTAACATCTTTCTGGGCCCTCTTTCTCAGTGTCCCGTCTGTGCCTGGGAGCTCCACAGTACTCACTCTCTGCACTTGTCAGTACCCACTGCACAAAGAAAATGCTTCTATAAGGCCTGAGAGTTGTATCAATATGAATTTGGAGGACAGACTGAGACCACGTCCATTAAACAAAATAATAGTAGCAGGTTCAACCCTGGGGCCCGTGAGCTCTCCAAGCATGGGTTCCTGATCAGATTTACAGTCCAGGCAAGTGCTTTGTCTTGTGGAATGAGTTCTAAATCCAATCAGCAAGTAGCTGGTTAGCCCCAAGACTTCAGCTCTACTCTTGTAGCAAGAGGCATATTTTCTGCTTTTTCCAGTAGTTCAGAGGGTGCTCCACTCAATAAAACTATTGATGGCCTCTCTCCTCCAACAGCCTCCACAGCTCCATCTGGGCACTAGCCAGCAGAGAGGAACCCTGGGTGCTTCCGTACGGGCCTTATTTGTCTCTGTCCAGTGAACAACGTATTTGGTATCTCCTGCAAAAGGTTTTCACCATCAAGTTCTGGTGAGCCACCAAGGGCAGTGGCAGCAGCCTATGCTGTTTGTGCAGGGCGTCTCTAGGATACTCCTGACCAGCAGTGTGGAAAGAAGTAAGCCACCTCTGACACTGGGCTTTTTGTTTGGCAATCTACAGCTTCTGAAAGGAGCATAATCCCTTATTTATCCCCATTCTTAAAACACTGTGGTTTGTGATGTATTTTAAAGAATCCTGCCGGCCTGTATTCTTAGTGGCCTACTGAACTCTCCTCCTTGGTAATTCTCTTGGAGATACATGACTGCGCTTTCCAAAGACTTTACTAGTCATGGAGATAATAAAAATCATTTTCCTCAAATTCTCAAATTTTACAGAGGTGCCAGGTCATATCACAGTTTAATACCAGTTAATAAAAAGCCGCTTTAAAATATTCACTATCTCATTAAGAAAAGTCAGCTTTCCCTACGGTTGCTCTTTGACACTATTATTCTGAACTGGTAATGGGCAGCAACAATTTAAGTAGAAAGAGTTTGCCTTTGTCCCCCTAGTGGCCACATGCAAAATAGCAAGTACAGATAGGATCCAATGAATGACCACTAGAGTGAAAATTTATTCCACTATGCTCGTTGTTTTACAGGTAAAGAAAATGGACCAAAAGATAAAGACTTGTCCAATATGACACAATGTGTTAGCAAGTCAACATCAAAAGATTTGGTTCCACTGTCAACATAACAGTGTCTGGATAAGTACTAAGAATTGGACATGGATTTTTACAGTTTTTCTTATTAACTAATACTCAAATGTATTTCTATTTTCTTCTTTTTTTATTAATTCTATTTTCTTCTTACTTCTAGAGAGAATTAAAAAAAATACTTGCCTCTGAATTGAAACATTCCCTCGAGGAAAGGACCAGGAAGATTCATAAGAGTCAAAGAGTAAACATACGTCATATGCCTGGGAAAGCTGACATTCAAATGACTCGTGAGAGGCCCTCCCCCAAATTATGAAAGCAGTGACCAGATGTCGGCATGGAGGGCTCTGAGAAGTCAGCTTGCCTACAGGAGATCTCAAGGTCTACCTCACTGGCAGCAAGTCATTCAGTGAGCTCCAGGGTTGCAGCTTTCATGAGCTGTCGCTAATGCCGGGGTGGGCTCATGAGGATGCGGGTGTCTTTGAATCACTTCTTCTCCTTTAAGCAACTGAAATGAAACTCATTGGTTTGCCAAGACAGATTTTTGTGGCATTCATACTTTGATTTCTGTAGGCTTTCTATTTGTGGTGAGGAGATACATGTATCGTGCCTCCCCAGGGAAAAAACCCTACGTAATAGAATGTTAAGTACATTCCCAAGGGGCATAGAGACAACCTCAGCTGTGACTCTACCTGGGATGCGTTTCTGAGGAATCTAGACTGCCTCAGAAAATCAGGAAGTGCTCAGAGGCAGCTCTGTGGAAAAGCAAATGAGAGTCTGTACACTTTTGTAGATGCTCAAACACACACACACACACACACACACACACACACACACACGGCAAATCGGAAATGAGGGTAAAGAATGGATTCTAATTCAATGTAAAAGAAAAAAAATGAGCTGCACGCTGGCTTTTCTCAGTTTTAAGGTACCCTTAAGTAGGAAATATTGAAAATAGGTGGTATACATCAAACACAAAAGAAAGGTGAATTTTCTTTTTTTCCTCATTACTTTATTTATTTAGTCACTTTACGTCCTGATTGCAGCCTCCTCCCTCCTCTCCTCCTGGTACCACCCTCCCAGTCTCTCTCCCTTTTCCTCTTCCCCTTTTATTCAAAGAAGGGGAAGCCCCACCTCACAACTCCTCCCACCCAGGCACATCAAGTTGCATCAAGACTAAGTACATCCTCTTTCACTGAGGTCAGACAAGGCAGCCCAGCGAGGGGAACATGATTTAAAAAAAAAAAAAAGCTGAATTTTCTTGATTTGAAAGAAAAGGTTATCTCACTTATTTACTGGCCCTTAAATTTAGCAAAAGTATGGTGTGGACATGACATTTTTTGCACAGCCAAAATATGAATTGGAAATAAATCCACTAGAGAACTGAGACCATTATCCAGATATTTTGAGGCAAATAACATAGAAGAAGATAGTCATGCAACACTCAGAATATGTTCATCTTAGCATCAGACGTTTCAGACCTTGGCAGGTTCTAATTTTCACATCATGGCACATAGGCTCGGCAGTGAGCTCAGTGGCTCTGAAAGCACCTGCAGGAGCGTGTACTTGTGTCTCAGCTGCGGCTCTTACCTAGTGTGACCTTAAGCAAGCTGCCTCCCATTCCTCACTTCCCAGATCAGAAAATGAGTATGTAGTGGCATCTCCTCCTGCACAGACTGTTGGGAAGCCTAAATAAGATCATCTGCATAGAAAACGAGAGTCCAGTAGGCTGGAGAGCTGACTCTGCAGTTGAGGGTGTTCACTGCTCTCTTAGAGGATCTAAGTTCAGTTCCTAGCACCCATGTTGTGTGACTTGCACTATAATTCCAGTTCCTGGGCATGGGACGCTCTCTTCTGGACCCCTTATGTACTTGCCCTCACATGTGCATATGCAACACACACTTAAAGTTAAAAATAAAAAAAGAACAGGTCCCTGACACATCCTCTGAGTCCATTGCATGCTGTTGCTCTTATCAAAATATTGGTGAGCCCATTTCTTGTGCTTTAAGCCTAAAATGAAAGCAAGAATGAATAGTGAATGAAAGCATTTTATTATTATTATTATTATTATTATTATTATTATTATTATTATTATTGGTTTTTTGAGACAGGGTTTCTCTGTGTAGACCTGGCTATCACTGTGGAGGCATGTGCCACCACACCTGGCTCAATGAAAGCACTTTAAGATGGAGGAATGGGAGTCACTCTTGTCCAGTTGCTCTAGTAAGATATTGCATTGTATTTGACCTAGGTGATCCTTATATTCTCATATGAAAAGAAAAAAAAGGTTGGCTCTACACTCATTAACATGTTTGATGTTAATGTGAGAGATCACTCATGGCAAGGGGTCATCCAGATGTGAAGAAATATCTTCAGGGCTGGGGACTCATCTTTACCAGCATCTCTCATCTTGAACCACTCAGAATTTGAAAGTCCTTCTATATGCGGAGCTAAAATCAACTCTGCACGTTCATCATTTGATCAGATCTAAGATCCCAACAGTAGGAAGCAGTGTCATTATTTTGTGTGTCACTGAGAAAAAGAAAAGACCGGCCGACTATATCTAGATGTCATGCTTTCTTAGCTTGTCAATTATCACAGGCCCATATAGTCATTTCAATGAGGTCAAACTATGAAGAGATGGGTGTCGTAGAGTCAACGAAATGTGACATCATCTAGTGGCTGAAACTTATGACACACTAAAAATCAATCCAAAGGCTGGCAGTATAGCTCAGTGGTAGGGAGCTTCTCTAGTACTTGTAAGGCCATAGGTTCAAACCCTGGTGGTGGAAGAAAAGGCAAGAAAAAGGCAATCTAAGTATTCCATAGACAGGCCTCCAAGCGCAGGAGCCTTCTTCTTCAGTCTTTACCATTAACTCATAAGCATGTTCTTAAACATATGAACCACTCCCACTTTCCATCCATTGAACCCACCCATTCATCCGAATTTCTACCTATTCGTTCCTACAAGCACCAAGCGTTTTCTCTAGCATCAGAGATAAAATGATAACTAAAGCAAATAAATGCTGTCACTTCAATAATTCAGAGTAAATATAAATAGCAGCTGAAACAGAATATGTAAACAGTGAGGTCTAGCCAGAGAACTAGGGCTGTCTTAGTGTGTGCAGAAGAAAGTTAGGAGCCAAGAAGGAAAGAGTATGTAAGTATGGTACCCAAAGAGGAACTGAAGCCAAGGTGAGGGTGAGACTACTCTAGATGAGCACTTATTCTTACAAATAATATGCCTTCTCCATCCTCTCATCTTCACCTCTGTCTTCTTTTTGACAGCCATGATATACTGTGAAATTTGATGTTCTCACTATCTATAAAATCCCAAAATATTTTTGAACATATGCTATTATATTGTCTTCCCCCACTTCAGGCTGTCATTCTTCCTATCAAGTGTTTCTAAAATTGGGAGGTGGGTTGGTGTGAGAAGAGAATTATTTTTTTTCTTTCTCTGAGGAAAATGTGGGATTTTGTGTTTATTTTGGTATATACCACTTATTTAAAAGAGCACACTAAGCTAGGCGGTAGTGGCACACGCCTTTAATCCCAGCACTTGGGAGGCAGAAGCAAGTAGATCTCTGAGTTTGAGGCTAGCCTGCTCTGCAGAGTTACAAGACAGCCAGGGCCACACAGAGAAATCTTAAAAAAAAAAAAAAGAAAGAAAAAGAAAAGAAAAGAAAGAAAGAAAGAAAAGGGAGAGGAGAGGCAGAACTCCTGTCCAGCACATAGAAAGGCACTGAGTTTGATCCCCAAAACTACAAGCACTATTAAAGTAAAACAACATACTAGCGTGTCAAATTTATGCATTGTAATAGTATACTTTTTAATACCAGTCTACCAAACTTGTACATATATGAACAGGGAATTTATATTCCACAATAGGGCAGTGAATAAAAAGTAATAAAAAATAAAAAGAAGTCCATTTATCTACCCTACCCTGAAATGCTCATATTATTAAAATACTTTGTGTAGGTCTATGACATTTGCTTCTAAGCATTTATCTCATTTGGAAGTCTCCTGACTTACTATAATCTACCTATCATAATAAGTCAAATATAATGGTCAAGATGGAAATATCTTAATGCAACTGGGGATCCAAGTTTAGATACAGTATTGGAAGCTCTCCCAGGGCTGGGGACCCATAGAAGCACTTGCAGTTTGGGTGAATTTGTTTGAATTCATCTTGAGATGTTTATGGTGCTTACAAGAAAAAAATGGGAATTCCGCTGAGAGTTCCTGTGTATTTTGTTTCGCTTCAATACTACTTAGAAGTCACTGACGTTCCCTCCCATCCTTTCAATCGTGTTCCCAGCTCTCCCTGACACATGCGAGTGTGTGTGCACTCAAACATACAAAGCAGATATGGAAGAAGGGCATTTGCACCTCAGTGAACTCTTCTCACTGGTGTTCACCATAATGATGAAGTCATAAGCAAAGCTAACGTGTGCTTTTCCTAATAATAACACTAGGGCACATTTTACATCAAAGTGTCATCTCCTCTGCAACTGGAGTTATAGATGTTTGTGAGCCACCATGTGAGTGCTGGGAAATCAAACCTAGGTCTTCTACAAGACCCATCAGTGCTCTTTTTTTTTTTTCCCATCAGTGCTCTTAACCACAAAACCATTGTTTCCACCCCTGTGGTTATTCATTTGCACGTATCCCTATTACAATGACAAGATAGTCTGTTAATCATCTGAAGACAGACAGGAGAACACAGTATTCTCCATCAAAATTAATATCCAGGGCTGAGGAGATGGGTCAGTAGGTGAAGTGCATGATGGACACACTCGCAGGAACCTCAGTTCAGCTCCTTAGAGCCTGAGCAAAAGCTGACTCTTGTGACATACAAGCAATGTCAGTGCTGAGGGGCAGAGACAGGTGGCACGCCACTGGCCAGCCAGTCTAGCCAACCCTTGGGCTGCCCATTCAGTAGGATATGCTGTCTCGAAATAAATAATTAAAGTGAAAAGCAATAGAAGAAGATACATGACATTGACATCTGGCCTGCCTCCACATAAGGATACACACACACACACACACACACACACACACACACACACACACCTACCTTTAGTCATGGTCTCTGAAGAAGTTTCTTCATATATATATATATATATATATATATATATATATATATATATATATATATATATATATGAAACTTTGCAACAAAAAGGTGAGATGTAATGTTGGCTGTGGTGTATAAAGTAATGGCATGCCCTGGCACTACTAAGCTACTTCAAGGCCACCAACCTACTAAAGAAAACAGGGGGACACACAGGGAATGCGAGCTTTTGTAGACTGTCTTCCCAGCATCCAAGGACATTCCTAAATGTGCCTATTTGCTTCAATCCTAGAAAAACCATGGTAGCCCATGTGAAAGTGCCTGCTAACAATCTTCCCAGGCCCCAGTTACCTACCCCATCCTTGGAGGAGCCTGACCAATCAAAGCTATTCTTAAGAAACTTAATGGGGAAGAAAGAAAGAAAGAAAGAAAGAAAGAAAGAAAGAAAGAAAGAAAGAAAGGGTAGGAGGGAGGGAAGGAGGGAAGGAAAAGAAGGAAGGAAGAAAGAAATTTGCCAAGTCTTTCTAACAGGCAAGCTTCTGGAAGTAGCCATGGGTACTGTTTGCCTTCTAAACTTGGGTGGGGGGGTAGGTGTGAAGATAGGAAAAGCAACAGCAGAAGGGAATGAGAGAGAATTACTCAAAGCTGAGCATTGGTACCTTCCCAGCACCTGCTTCTAGACCTTTCCAGAGGCCCTGCCCAATCTCATTCTTGGGCTCATGACAAAACCCCATGTGATAACAAGGCCTGCCACATTTGCCCAGCTCTCTTTGGCTAGCTTCTCTGGCTTGCCAAGGTGTTTCGGTGGGCCAGAAAGCAACCAACAGCAGGACTTGGCAGGAATTAGCAATGCAGCAGGATAAAATAATGCTGGATGTTTTATCAATATCATAATTGAACATTAATAGTCAGTGTGGTAAATGTCAGTAGGAAGCTTCGAGAATCACACAAAGTCTTTTACTATAATATCCTGGGGTTACAAGCTCCTTAATGTCACTTAATGCTGCCACACAAAAGTGTTCAGGAGCAAGCGGATTGTCCACTCTTAATCAAACAAGGTTGTTTTAACCACCTTTGATGTGTAGCTTAATGGAGTTTGAAGGGTAATACATCACAAACAATTAAGAGATTTCCTTTGTGAGATATTAATTGGTTCGATGCGTAGACAATCTACTTCACTATCACCCTCCATATAGCATAAAATCAGTTCATTTATACATCCGTCTGCTAGAGGCAATCTTATACAATATGCTTTCATTAACATACTTGCATATGTTCCTTTATCAATTTATTATCACACATGCTATTAAATTACATCTGCGCACATACTTTGTGGATACCCTGGTTGGCATATACACATCCGGATATTTTTGCCTCTGGCTTTATTACCTTGGACACAGTCCTTAATATCTACTGTGCCTTTATCAATTTGTGTCCTCTGTCCTTTTGTGAAAAAAAAAAAAACCACATCATATTGACAGAAGAATCCCATTAAATGGCCTATAAGAATACTTTGTGAGCTGTAAAGGACTATAGAGGCATACCAAGGTAGTCTTTCAAATTAAGGTCTGTAGCCTGAAGACTGAGCGAATGTGCAGCAGCTGGCCTCTCCCCTATACCTCCTCCACAGCAATTCAAATGGCTACATGAAGAGAACTTGTCCCGCCTCCTTTCTGCAAACTGGAGACAGCTCCTCATCACAGGGACGTCTTTTCAACTCTTCCCACCATCCATGTGCAGAACATCTGTGCTGAGACAGTTCCACACGCAGTTCTTTGAAGCACCACTGCCTGGAAGGAATACTTTGATTTTTGGGGCTTCATTAAAATGCCTGAACTTCTATTAGGGACACAAAAGATTTTCTAGTAAGAGCTCTCTTGAGAAGCAGACCATCCTCTAGCTAGTTAAATCACTCAGAAGCCAAAGTGGCTGGAATGTCTTCAGAGCACCATGCAATGGAAATCTTGCTGAGAGCTTGTAGCAGGCACAAACAGCTGGCTCGGGTCTGCTACTGACCTGGGGTGAAACCATTGTGGTAATTAGATTTAATTTTCTTAATCCAACAGTGCCTGACTGCAACATGTCTGCATCTCCTACGCAGAAAAGTCATGATTCTCCTTTAACAATGCTTTGACGTATTTAAGACTTCTGCAGCTTGGCCCCTTCATAGTAGAAGTCGCTTCTTGGCAAGTATTAAGGACAGACATCGTGTCTACCTATGTGTACCAAGGAGTTTAACAAAGACGTTGTCTTACTTCAGTAACTTCTCAGAAAGATCTCCAAACATTAAACACGTCTTAAAGGTCAATATAGATCATGATCTGCAAGTGTATAGTGTATCCTGGTATCAGCTCATTTAGAAAGATGGATCAGCCTTAAAGACGGTGGTGTGCCTGAGGCGTTTGAATTTGAACCGCTTCTACCCTCCGGGGGCATATGGCTCCATGCTACAGCACTCTGGGGTTACCAAACCCACAACAGCGCCAGAGCTTCTGAAGCTACAAAAACCCCGTGCCTTGAAATGAGAGAAGCTCTGTCTGCTCGCGTCTGTTTATGTTATGTAGAACAGCCGTCGGTATTGTTACCTCAGGAGACCGGAATTATTTTATTCGCGTGCAGGTTGTGCGTACCGTCTCCCCAAACTAGCCCACAGCGCCACGCGGTACCGTGTCCCCAGGAATCTTAATTGCCTGGGCTATTAGAAAAGAACATCCAACCGTTGCTGGTAATTGAACACGGTACATTTTGATAGAATAAAAAAAGAAAGATCAGATAGAGTCACGCAAGTTCTCAGTATGTCTTAAACCGTCCTCCCTAAAAAAAAAAAAATTAAGAAAAAAGAGGAAGGGAAAGCCTGGGGCTGCGAGAGTGTTCCAGAGAGCAAACTGCTCCGGACTTCAAACACTGAGAGTCATTCTGTGAAGGGGAGGGGGCGGGCGGGGGCAGGCACTGGGCCTCGGTAACAAAGTCCTCCTCTCTTTGCTCCCTCCCACTTCATTCACTTGCAAATCAGTGTGTGCCCACAAGAGCCAGCTCTCCCAAGCCGTAACCTTCCCATCCCGAGAGCTGCAGTTCCAGCCACAGCAGCAAGAAGCACAGAGCCAGCGACCGTGGCGGAGGCAGGAGCATCCTGGGCGAGTGGCGGGGTGTCCCTCGGAGCCGGAAGGCGAACAGAGGTAGGTTCAGTCTCTGCTGGCAATGCGGGAGCTTGTGCGGTGCGTGCGTTTCCTCTCTTTCCTTCTCTTTATTCTTTATATATATTTTTAATTCTGTAGCGTTGATGGAAGCCAATCAGAGAAAGAGAGCGATCCTCTGAGCCGGGTGTGTGCTGTGCGCTGAGTTGGGAGGGATGCTCAGCCGCGAGCTGGGGTGCTGGCAGGCGCGCGGGTCGGGCTGCGTTGGTGGCGCTGCTGGCCCTGCCCAGGACCGGCGCCGCTTCCCGGGGAGCCTGGGCGCCGCTCCTCTGCCGCCTGGTAAGACCGAGCCGCCTAGGGGCTTGCGGGGGGTGGCAGGGAACAGTGCGGACAGGAGAAAGCTGCCGACGTCCTCTCCGAGGCGCTGGAGGAGGCGGCTAGTCGAGCTCTAGCTTTGCAAAGTTGCCTGGTCAATTACCAAGGGCGCTAGTGCGTGCAGGATCGGCGGAGCCGTTTGGGGCTTGATTTATTTCCACCTACCCAACAATACAAGGGTCTGTGTTGTAACTGCTTGGGCTGAGTTACGTTTTTGGCTTTGAGAGTAACGCAGAAATTATTTCAGGTAGTCTGAAAACTCTGGAATGCTCCCAATAAGGAAAACTTACAGCAATGGGTTTGGCTGAGAGAATGAGCTAGAGAAACTGTTAGCTTGCATGTTCGGAGCAGTGCCTGCAGGCTTCTATAGGACGGAAATGCTTAGGTTGCAAGGCAGGTCCGACCCTGGACTTCGAAAATGGAGCACACTGTCCAGGGAAAAGTCATGTGGAAGACGCTGCTCGCTGGTGCTCTTCCAGGTCTGCTCTCACACACATCTGAGGAAGAATGCCTTCCTCCGATTGACTGTTTAGAGAGCAGATCTGGTGCGTCTAGTTTTAGGTGTCAAATGCAAGAGTGGAGTCCCCAAAGCATTCCTGTGGAATTTAATGAAGGCGGTTGTTGCAGCGTCCTATACTGCAGCAAAGCTGGGGTCAATTCCTCCGTAGTTATGCAGCCTGCCAAGAGTTACGGTCCATCTCGACATGGGAGATGCTGGCGAGGTCAACGTCTCAGTACGTAGTACTGAGAAATGTTGTCAGTGCTGCAATAAAATCCATATTTTATGGGAAGTTACATTCGGGTCTTTGTGTATGCAAGGGGCTGGTTGCCTAACTTAACTACTTCTGAGAACAGTCAAGAACCAAGAAGTTTAATCATGTGGAACACTCACACATTTCTCTCTCTCCCACTCATTTTTTTCTATGAAGACACTTTAAAAAAAAGAATAATAGTCACTGCAAGCTCTGTTGGTCTGTCTCTTCACTTTCACTTACTGGAGTCACACAGTGGAGACCAGAAAAGATGTTTCCTTTAACAGTGTGGCTGGGGGGTGCTTATGTATGGTGGGGCGCTAATTGTCCAGGGGTGCAAGCTCCTTTTGCGATGCTAACAGAGACAGATAGGGTGAGTTAATACTCAACTCCTCAGAGAAGGAGTAACAGCCATGTGAATGCTAGCCAAAGCTGGCTTTTTTTCTTTCTTTTCTTGCTGACAGTTTTTTTTTTTTAACCTGAAAAGGCAAAACCCTCAGGATTTTTTCTGCTTTGTGGGGAAGAGGGAAGGAGCAGACAAACACACCTCCCAATTTAACTTGAGGACAGTCCTTTGTGTTTGGGCACTTGCGTGACTCTGTGTTTGGTTGGTGGGTTTTTTTGTTTGTTTGTTTGTTTGTTTTTTGGAGGAACAGAAAACCAGTTGTGACCAGAAAGAGGATATATTAAAGCAGATAGCTTTATGTCATGAAGAGGGCAAAGTGCATGCCATGTTTTAAATATGGAGCTCAGAAACTTAAAAAAGAAATCCAACAGATAACTGTGCTCACCCCTCCATCCCCACATACATGTTTTCTCTTCAGTGTATTCTAATTAACAAAATGTTGGGGTGAGATAAGAGGTAGTAGACCCCTTCCTACCTGGTTTTATCGTTTGTGCCATACTTTGGAAGCAGAGGAAGAAATCAATTTCTTCAGAAAAATACAAGGTAACAGCACATTGCTGAGAGAAGAATGCATGATGTAACTCCACTGTATTTGTCCACAATTATCTTCTGCTGCCATTAGGAGGAAGTGACAGGCTGGTGTCTCCAGGGGAACTTGCAGTCCCTCTCCTAGTTGGCTTTTACACCAATTTATTGCAATTACATTTTTTTTCAGTGCTCACTCTACAAAGAAAATATATGGAACAAAAGCATTTTCCATCAAGTTGTCTACTATAAAAAAAAAAATAACTGTGTCTCACGTCCTCCACCCTTTGCTTCCACCAGCTAGGCAAGGAAAAACTTGCCGTGAAGTGTCCTATTCCCTCAGGAACAGGGCTGCCATGTGCAGAAGGGTTGAGACGCTTTCAAACAGCTGACATTTCTAGAAAGCACGGTGTGAGGGATCACATGCCCCTTCTTTACTGCAGCAACAAGTCAGAACAATGACTTCTGAGTGCCTAATTAGTAGTCGTTGGGTGGGTGCCCCATCCCAGGATAAAGACAGAGATAACTTGTGGCCAGCATCCACCTCCCTTGGGAACTGTTGTGTGGGCTCCCTTTCCGGCTCTACCTGCTTTGTAGTTGCGGATGACAATGTGTTATTAGGCTGCATCTTTCCAGCTACCGCAAACTTTCTTGTTAAGTGTGGAGGAAGCCGTAGGGGAGCGCTTGGGGGGCCTCCACCATGCAGTTCGTTGCAATACAGATCTTGCTATGATAATAAGAGCCCATCTGCTTTTTCTTCATGCACAAGTTAGCACTCTCCAAAGAGAACCTTAATATGTGGATCAGGGCAAAGCCATTGTCTGCCATTTCTACAGCTCCTCTCACTTAAGGGACTTCTGGGGTAGTTTCATAATTTTCTATGTACATAAACTTTTGAATAACCAAAAGTCTACATACAATTACAAATCAAAGCAATACCAATTAATCATGAACCTACCACTATCAAAGTTATACAAATTTTTCCTATTTTTCCTATATATTTTTCTAGAACCCTGACATACCATCCTACCAACTAATAAGAATGAGCTTATAATTCTGACTCCAGCAACTAAGGAACTCTCACCAACAAAGAAATGCTTGGAAAAAAGAAGCGCCAATAATTCTTTTAGGTATCCATGAACATGCAGGGCTTGTGCTGTAATGGAGGCATCTAATGGCAAAAAGTTCCCATTCAAATAAGCATAGGTTCCAAAGTGACTAAGATTTACATGTTGACCTTCTTCTTATCTTTATATCTTATAACTTTTCTCTATGATGCTTAACAACACCTTTAGGGTGACATTTTCTGAAAAAAAATTTATTACATTTTTTTCTTTTATTTGTGTGTATGTGTGTGTGTGTTGTGAGTATGTGTCTCTGTGTGTGTTTGTGTGTCTGCATATATGTTGTGTGTGTGCTATTTGTGTATGTACATGTGTGTGCACATGTGTGTATTCCAGGGATGAAGCACAAGTCCGTAGGCTTGGCAGCAAGTGCCTTTACCCACTGAGCCATCTTGCCGGCCCTAGATAACCTCCCTCTTTAAAAGCCTCTACTGGAACTTGGATCAGGATAAGTTCCGGAAGGTGAATCAGCCTTTTCTGCTGCCAATCTTCAGCTTTCAACTTCCAATTTAAAAATCTGTTCTGAAGTTTTAAATGTGTTGCAAATGAGATAACACCCTGCATAAGGCAGTGGCCTTGCCCTTGCTTAGTCATCACAGCCATTCACCAGGGTCCATCAGAGTTAGGGTCTCATTTGTGAAAGGAAAGCATGATGACTCGGTATGAATTGCATTTTTCAAGGTGTCTGAGCCTAACCAGTGTCTGCTGAGCCCATCTCATTTGCTTCACAAAAATGTAAGAGTGCAAATAACTGAACTTTCTGTGGCTTCACTTGTGTCTGAATAATGATTCTTTAATACAAAGATTCAAGAACATTGTGGAAATAGAAGAAGTGCAGACAAAAAAGAGGTTAAATATGTACACAGCAGAGAGAGAGAGGGAGAGCGAGGAGAGAAAAAGGGAAGGAGAGAGGGAATCCATTTGTGAAAATACTCTACATACTAAGGAAGAAATATAATAATGTCTGTTGTGTTGATCTTGTTTTTTATCTCTATATTACCATTGGGATTTCTATCTTAATTTTAATATAAATGAGAGATTTGGACATATTCCTGGGTATAAACAGTAATAGTTTTGCTTGACCCTGCTCTTTTACAAATTAATTCGCCTGTAGTTTTAAAAGTTCCTCTTTAGAGCCAAGCATAGTGGCGCATGCCTTTGAGCCAAACACTTGGGAGGCAGAGGCAGGCAGATCTCTGTGAGGTTGAGGCAGCCTGTACACACACAAGGGAAAAGAAGAAGAAGAAGAAGAAGAAGAAGAAGAAGAAGAAGAAGAAGAAGAAGAAGAAGAAGAAGAAGAAGAAGAATTTTTCCATAATTATTGAATTAACTGAATGTAGTCTTTGGAGCACTATCAACTATAAAGTAGAAACATAAGGAACATAGAAGAAAGTGTGAGTAATAAAAAAAAAAAGGTTGGTTCATTTACTAGAGGGGAAACAGTCAGCTTGTTTAAGCCAAAAGAGTTTGGCCCAAGGGAATTATCTCTATAGAATAGTCTAGCTGTTCAAGACTAGACTATTAAAGGAACTTCCAAGACTTTCCAGTAGAAACATGTGCGGGATGATGATTCTCATGAGACACCTCTGTAAGTGGTTCATCTGTAAGTAGGTTCATAGTGTGTGCAATGGTCCCTGTCTCCCATCCACATGGATTTCTAGAAACCATTCCACTTGTTTCATCAATATCTTGACGTGGACACTGGTGAGTGCCAGCTTCTGTAGCAGTCACACCACCTTGCAGAGAGCTATAGGGAATTAAAGTCAGGATGTTACTATTACAATCTGCCTCGCAGTATTTGGCAGCAGAGGCCAAAGGCTTCTCCTAGCAGATAGGCAGTGCTCTTGTGGAAGAGAACAACTTTTGAAGATGAAGCTCACAATGCTAGCAAGCCATGGGGTCTAATTTATCTTTCAAAGCCCATTACTTGAGAGTCTTCCATGTCTTTCTATACTTTCCTAAATAAGTAGGTGGGACCAAAAATGTTCAGGAAACCTAATAAGTTATAGGAATAAAAAATGCAATTAAAAAAAGTTAAGCTGAGGACATGGCCAAGACCGTAACATAGGAAGACATAGATTTTATGCACAATGACACACAAGCATCAAAATAGAGTGAAATGCTCCTGTTCCACATAGGATCTATATAGTCTTTGTAAGCCTAGTGCTTTAAGAATGACGGCACCCTTGGCGTGTTCACACACACACACACACACACACACACACACACACACACACACACACACATACCTGGTCTCTACTGTGAAATGCAAACCTGAAAATCTCTAAACCTCTAAAAAAAATTATCACCTAAAGGAGATAATTGCAGCTTAGTTATAAATTAACCAAGTAAGTAATTTTTTTTAACAATGGTCAGAAATTCAGCAGAATCAATCAAGTGTTTTCTTATTACCTTAAAGACTAGTAACTCTTGCCTTTCCTAAAAACCAAATAGATGACTCTGTCCTCTTTGTAGACCTGCAACCCAAGTATAAAATAGTGATTCATACAAAACATCCTTTTCATTATCCATTGTGTATGGTAACGTGAATGAAAGACCGGCCTGCTTTAGGTAGCTCCCATAGCACCTCCACACTTGGTATAGAGGACTCTTAAATCTACAGAATTGTAAATTACATGTGTGGAGAATGAGATTTAAACACAGAGAAAGGGGGGGAGAGAGAGAGAAAAGGGGGAGGGAAGGAGAGAGAGAGATAGATTTTATGTATCTCAATGTTTTGCTTGTGTGTGTGTGTGTGTGTGTGTGTGTGTAACACACATGTGCCTAGTATGTGCAGAGGTCACATAAAGGCATCGGTACCTCTGGAACTGGAGTTACAGATGGTTGTGAGTTGCCAGAATTCAGGTCTTCTGCCACAGCAACAAGTGCTCATAACTGATGAGCCATCGTTCCCACTGTTAAGTTTGGAATTTGTATATATCCAAATACTAATAGTAATGAATTAAGCTTTACTCAACTTTTCTGTAAAGTCACGCAATGTCCTAAGCATTTTACTTCACTTGTGTTTGTTTGGCTGGTTGGTCCTTTTAGAGACAAGATGTCCCCCTGTAGCCCAGGTTATAGTGGAACTCACTATGTAGCCCAGGATGGCCTCCCGTTCGCAGCAACCCTTCAAACTCAGCTGATCTTGTACTAGGATGATAGGGATGGACCAGGGTGTCTTGCTAAAACATCAGTTGGAGAGGGGGTTCCTTTGATGGTGTGGGGTTTAAGTCTAGGGTCTTATGCATGCCAGGTAGGTCTGTCACTGAGACGTCTCCCCGGGGTTATGTGCATTTTGCATCATAACAATCCCACAGTAAATCAAAGGGAAAAATCTAATACTTGTTTCCTCTTTACTCAGCCGTTTTTTTAGTTTGAATTTTCAGGGAATTTCCCTTTGGGCCAAGCACTTCATGAATGTGCTGTGAGCAAATACTTGTGCTGCCTTAGAAGTTGAAGTGTGATTCTCTCTGAGAAATGCCAACAGCAGAGGGCATGGGAATGGTTTGATGATCTTGACCAGAGCAAGGCCGAGTGTAAGGCTAAGGAAAATGTTTCTAGGTTATTCAATTTTTAAACTGCATTTGTAATCACACGTTAGAGTTTGTAAATGGTAAGGAAAAAAAATCATTTGTGGGCTATTTGCCGGAACATAATTATCTCCTCCTGCCATCAGAGACAGCTTCGTTGATAGAGGAAGCCCTTTGAGAAAGTACCTAAAAAGTGAAAACCATTCATTTCACTGATTGGAAGGAGCACCCAGCTTCATAGTCTACCCACCAGTCCCAAATCATGACATTAACAATGCAGCATGCCCCCAGGAAACTGGGAGGTTGAATAAGATGTATTTGTCGGGTTGGGATGGTCACTTGGTTGGTAAACTGCAGGCTAGATGCCCATGAGGACCTCAGTCTACTCTCAAGCACCCATGTAAAAAGCCGTGTGTGGACTGGACTGTGGCCCCCACATAGGGAGGAGAAAAGCAGATCCTAGATTTTACTGGCCAGACAACCAAGCACACTAAGAGACAACCTCCCCCAGATCCCAGAGAACAGACACAGTATCTAGAAAAACAAGATGATGCCCGAGGAATGATGTCCAAGGTTGACCTCTAACCTCCACATGTACACATGTACACATGTATAAATACATTCCGAAAGGATGTATTTATATCCTTCCCTATGTGGTAAGTAAAAGAAAAAAAGTTATTTTTGCTTCTTTTATAACCACAATTTTATTGCTTTATAACTATCACTATGCAGTATTTGCTCTAAAGAACCTAACAAAAAAACAAACAAAACTCACCAGGGTTTTGTGTAGCCCAGGGTTGGACTCAAAAATCCCCATAGAGCTGAAAATTGCTTTGAACTCCTTCTCCGCCTGTCCCTACCTCCCAGGTGATGGGATTACAGAAGGCATGTACCACAATGCCTAGCTCTGAATGGATTCCTTCCGTGGTGGTAACACTTCAGACTCACGCACTCACGAATCCACAAATAGCAAAGAAAATACGAAAATGATAAGAGCATATGTCTGGCATACATGGGCTGCCACTATTCTCTCTTCTCTCCATTGCCACTGTTAAAAAGCCATGTAGCCTGTCCAGCCTCTGTAGAAAGTTTGGTGATTAGATATACAATCGGGTAATGTGAAGCATGAGAAGGAGAGTGCAGGCTTCATCCCAATCCAGCCATTTGCATATGAGATAACTGATAGCCTGGGAGCTGAAGTGACTTATCCGTGGACGCACCACATTCATTTTGTTCTTTAATCTCGCCCTTTTGTAGCTCGATTTCTAGTCACTGGACGTCATTTCTCTCTGTCATTTCTACTTAATTCCAGCATTAAAAAATGAAAGAGGAAATACATCTATGGTATTGTTGTGAAGGTGCAGGCATGGCAACTTACTGATAAAAATAAGGATATAGGATTCTAGGTTTTTTTGTGCTTCTACGTTTTGTCCAACTTCTATTGCTAAGACACGATGTAATATTTCCTTCAAAGTCTGGCCTGCTGTTTGGGTGCCGATGATGTGCTTTGAGACTGGGTTTATTTGTAGCAGCCTGATGACAGTTTTGAATGATCCTTATCCAAATAAATGACTCTTCCAGATCGTCAAAGTCAAGTGTCCCTCTTTCAGAAATAAATTTACTGGTTAGTGATTAGATATGAAAAATAATGGCAACCTTTTCTGTGTTTCATAAACCCCCATATATTCTATTTTTAAAACTCATACAATGACCTTCCTTTGAAGTTAAAATGTCAGTTCTTTCGTGAAAGTGTATGTATGGATAAATTATGCTGGGCTTTGCCTTGGCAAGATTAAAATCTGGCAAGCAACTCAATGTCAACTCTTCCCCCTTTTAAAAAATAAAACTGTTAATGTTCCATGAAATCCAAAAGCCTTATGACCAATGGGTTGTATAATGAATGTCTGCATATTGAAAAATGAAGCCTCATTCGCTTCCTTCTTATATGGATGAGCAAAAACTAAGGCAACTTGTAATTACAGAAGAGCCAAAAAGACAAACTATACAAAACCATTGAACCAACAGGTGTCCTCAAGTCAAATAATTACAACATGCCTGGAGACATAGCTCAGTGGTAGAACACTTGCCTAGCATGATCAAAACTCTAGGTTCAGTCTCTAGTACTTAAAAAAAAAAAGCCTATAGATTTTAGTTCTAATATTTGGAACCAAGGTGATCTTTGACTACATTAACATGCCCTCTAAAAATGTGATTTTTCCAAGCTGAGGGCCAGAATGTATCACAAACAATTAATTTTCCCCACTTGATTGTATAATGGATTGCTCAGCAAGCAGTGACACATTTTAAATTTATGTCTTATCTGATATGCAAGAGTAAACAAGCTCATCTTAACCAAATAAATAATAACAGAGATGTCTTTCATATACCTATGGACAAAGAAACAAACAAAATCCCCCCAAGTGTTGATTTGTATTTTAACGTAGGCATTTTTACTTTAAAAAGTGATGACCCTCTGGGGTATCATATAGCTTTTATCCATGAAAGCAAGTGTATCATGCTTTTAACCACATGAATTGGAAGAAACGAATTTTATTCATCTATCATCCATCTTATAAAATGTTGGAAACTGCTCAATTTCACATTCAAATGAAATATACGGAGTTCTCCTTAGCAACATGTACTAATTTAATACTGATCAGAGCAGTGTGTGGTCAGACTTAGAAATCACCAATGCAGAATGTCGGGGCTCACCATGACTACTACGTCGCTGATGAGCCCTAATGTGGACCACATCGAGCTACTGTATCTCCTAGCAATTATCCTCAAATTAAACTACTTGCCTAAAAGTACCTGGCTGGGATTTTGCCAGTGTTTCATAAAGAATTAATTCTACAGGGGAGCTGTCTGATACACCAATTTCAGTCTCACTCACTGACTTCACTCTTTTTTTTTTTTTTTTTTATCACAACACGAGATGTTTGGAGCTGGTCCTGATTACACCAGAGGAAATGAAGTAGGATCACTTAGTTAGCGCTCCTTGAGAGAAAGAGGCTGTACTCCACCACCCTTAGACACCAAAGGACCAGCTAAGCAGCAAGTTTTGCCTTCCGGAAGCATGCTGACCAACCCATCAGCTGGTTTTGGTGGAAAATGCAATCATGCCAGATACAGCTCCTAGACCTGCATTACAAAACAATGTCTTTATACAATATATTTTAATCATGTTTCCCCTCCTCTAATTCCTCCTATATCCTCCCCACTTCCTGACTCACTCAACAAGCTTACCGTTTTCTTCTTTCTCTCTTTCTCTTTAGAAAACAAACAATAAACAAATAAAAAACAAGAAGCCCACAAGCAAATAAGCTCTTCAAAAACACAAAAAGAGAATTCAAAATAAACAAGCAAAAAAAAAATGTCCAAACAAGGCAAAATAAAACCAAAAGTTAACAAAAAATACCACTGAGTCTGTTTTGGGTTGGCCCACTTCTCCCATGGATGAGGCCTGCCCTCAGGTGCGGTTAATATACCCAGTGATGAGCCTTTGGAGAAAACTGATTTTATTTTCGTCAGTGAGTATCAACTGCTCCTAGTGTACTCCAAAATATCTTTAGAAGGAGCACTGTAGTTTATAAAACAAACAAACAAACAAAAACCTCCCCAGCTTTTGAATTGAATTTAAGTGGATTCATTTTATGTCCTGAAAAGAAAGAAAGAAAGAAAGAAATCATTTCAGAGATGACCACACAAGACTGCTGTGCAGTGTGCAACATAGATGATCAAAATTACCATTCTTCCCCAAACAGTACTAAATGAGACAGTGGCTTTATTTAAAATACATAGTTTAGAGCTATCTAGGAAAACAAAATGCTCTCAAGCAACTAAATTTAATGTGATCTACTGAGAGAGTTTAATGTGACGGACAGGAGAAGAATCGATTATTGAAAGGGAGGGCTAGATTAACAGGACACAAGGTGGATTTGCACCTTGATGCTCTGAGCACTAACAGAACATAGGTGTGCTTCCCCATTCGTATTCTCAAAACACTAAATTGGATTTTTTTAAATTTTATTTTTGTAAAGATTTATTTATTTATTTTATGTATATGAGTGCTCTGCCTGCATGTATACCCGCAAGCCATAAGAGGACATTGGATCACACAATAGATGGTTGTGAGCCGCCATATGGTTGCTAGGAATTGAACTCAGGACCTCTGGAAGAGCAGTTGGTGCTCTTAACCTCTGAGCCAGCTCTCCAGCTCTAAAATGGGAATTTTTTTTAACTGACTTACTTTCTCCTTCTTACTCCATATGATGATCTTTTCATGGTGATCGATTAGAATGACCAGTCACAGAAGACAAGGGCCAAAGTTGCCCTGTTTAATAACTAAGAAATATGTGCTAACTTCCATGGTGTTACAAAAAAAAAGTTCTTTAAAACCAGGAGAGCAATGTGGACTGCATTAAACTCAACAATTCAGAAAAGCAGCCACGAGGCTCCACATGCTACAAAGATACTCCACTTGTCAAATACTTTCCAATTTAGCTTTTACCTGATTGACAAGTGTTCCTAAGGACGATATTCAGCCGAGTTTTGGGGAAATTCATTATTTGACTCTTTCCACAGCAAAAGCCCTTCTGATACAAATAGGAGACGCTTTATGGAATAGATAAATCTAGGCTGGAGAAATGAGAAAATGGTTCTAAAATATCGCCTTCCTGTCACAGGATCAGAATTCTCTGATGAGGGTAGCCCTGGTGATGGAGCCCAGAGCAAGAGCTCAGGTGAAATTCACTCACAAAATACAGAAAAGAATTATCTTGAATACATATTTTTGACTTGTTTTCATGAACGATGACTTATGCTAGTGAAGGTATAATTTTTCTGACCTGTGCTGATGACTTAATTTTTAATAACTGACTCCTTTCAAGAGAGTCTATTTCAAAGGGAGCTCTGTCAATGGTGTCTTGAGAGGCAGAGGCCCTGAAATTAACAGGCTGCCCAGCCTTCAAAAACGAAGCTGCCTGACCCTTTCCTTCCTCTAAGCAGACTTCTTATAAAATTGGTATTAAGCATTGTTGCCTGGAGCCTGATTAACAATTTATGCTTTCCTAAGCAAATTATAGGAGTCTGTCATTTTGGTTTTTTTTTTTTTTAATTCTTAATTTGTGTGTGGAAACAAAACACAGTTCTCACTTTCTGTGGGGTGTGTGTGTGTGTGTGTGTGTGTGTGTGTGTGTGTGTGTGTGTGTGTGTGTGTGACGTCAACTCTAATTTAAACAATGTCTTCCTGAGAATTTTTACCTTTACAATTTTACTGTCCATGTAGAGACTACTTTCCCCTCTAATAATCAAGACAGCCCTTACTTGGTAAGCGCATGGACTTTTGCCTCTCACTGAAATGGCTGTGGTGGCGCACGCCTTTAATACCAGCACTCAGGAGGCAGAGGCAGGCAGATCGCTGTGAGTCTAGGCCAGCCTGGTCTACAAAGCGAGTCCAGGATAGCCAAGGCTACACAGAAAAACCTTGTCTCAAAAAACAATTTAAAGAAAATGAAATGACCCCATGTGTTGCTTCTTAAGAAGAAAGACAATTGAAGGAAACAAAGTAGTAGAATAACTAAAAACTGTCTTTCAGAGAGGGCTCGCAACATAACGGTCATTCTAAAGAACGTAAATTCAGTGTTCTCAACAAGACTCTGAGGTAAACACTGTCAGGCTTTCTGAGTTACCAGCTAAAACTGGAAGAAGGCGCATCTGTGCCTTGCTCCGAAGTCCCATTGCTAACACTTAAAAGTAGAAATGATGTTCTGCGCTGTTTTAACTGCACACTATTGCAGCCGTTATGCTTAACGTGTAAGACTATACATACATGTATGCATTATATATTCAAATAATGAGTGGGTGGGTAATAAGTTATATAAATAGTAGGTGACTGTGATAAACACAGGTAGACAGATTCAAATGTGTGTATCTCAAATACAAGAGTAAAAGGCACACAGATTACACACACACACACACACACACACACACACACACACACACACACACGTGCAGAAAAAAGCCCATTCATTTCTTATGACTCAAAAACATAGTAAGAAGCTTCCTCCTTCCTTCCTTCCCATCTCTCAGTTCACTGGTCTGCTCTCTGGTGAGTCAGGCCAACTAATCGTAACCAGATCAACAGATTTCAGCCTCACAGAGGTCTCTTTGCTTTAGGCCTGGCTCTTCAGTTTAATTTGAATCAATCTTTTAATCACTTATTGTTGCTCCCAAGGGAAAGCTGGCAAGAGTGTTTGGAAGGTTCAGATTCATGGGTTATTAGTTAATTCATTCCATAATAGTTATCGAGAGCCTCTGTGCTCAGCTTTGGCTCTCTGAAGGCAGAGCTAGCACAACACCCAACAGCCATGTTGGCGAAATGGTTTCATTCCTCACTCTTTAGACAAGATCCACAGTCTGTGCTTTCCGTGGAAAGCCTAGGATGTTATGGATTGTGTTGTCCGTCCTCCCTACATTTACATCCTACAGGAATACAGAAATAGCATTGAGTCTTAAGTGACGTTATGGTTAACAGTGTTTCTATTTGTTTTCAAGTTTGTCCTTTGACATCCTGCCAACTTCAAAAATAAGATCGCATCCATCTTCCCCATCAAAACCTAATATGGTCTTAGTGTTTTGACAGTGTGTCTCAGAATATTTCCCTGATCTTTCTTTTTCTAATGCCTACCATTTCTCCAGTAAATGACTTTTCCATTAAAAGAGAAATACGTTTTATCAAAACAATTATTTCACACAGAAAACTATGTGAAATTCAGGATTTATGATGACCGTGTTTCTACTCAGCTCAGGAACTACTTAATGAACATTTTATGCAAAGGGTGGTGGCACCATGTGCTTTGACACTAGATTGGTTTCGGTAGGTATTCAATATTTAATATGACATAAAAGTCTTCGGAGAAACTTGTGCAATAAACAGACAGAAATTACGTATGGAATGGATGGATCAGTTTGGCTTTTGGAGTCGTGTGAGGTGAAGAGAAAAGTCTCACTGTGAAACTAAATATGCAGGCCAGGTTAGAGCGTGAACTCACCACCATCCTCCTGCCTCAGCCTCTTGAGTATTGAGATTACAATCTAGGTCACTACACCTGCCTCAAATTGGGACTTTTCATCATGAAATAGATTAGGATGGCCATGGCTAAGTGTGAAGTTGAATATGCTTACCAAACTGAGTGTGTATTCAGCCAGCATGTGCTGGGACAGGTCTCCCAACAGCTGGCTCCCTGGTGTCCTCCCTCATCTTCATTTCATTACGAATTTCACCAGGGGAAAGGTCCGTGACTTTGTTTCTTTTCGGACCTTCCCCTCCCCTCCGCCCTCCCATCCATTTCTCACTGCATGATCATGTCATTGCTTATCCTTGGTCTCAGGGCAGCTGTCACGCCTCCTTTTTAGAAGCCTCTGCAGCCCTGTCTCAGGCTGCCCTACTGCCTCGTGTCTTAAGAACAAGGCCATTGAATCGTATTTCCAGCTCTTAAGACCTTGCAATGCTTTTGATAAACAGCAAGAACTCATTAAATGTTGGTTGAAAGAACAAATGGAAACTGCTCATTATGGAACTTCGGGCTACATTTACACACTTTTACATTATTCATGTTGGACGTTAGCTTCTTTTCTAGTAATCTGATTTCCTTCAGATGCACTGAGAGGCAGGTCCATGCCAGTCTTCTGGGTTGTTCAAAGAGGCACTCAACAGGAGGGAGATCACTTCATTCCTCCCTCTCTCTTTCCCTTACCACCCCCCACAGGTTCTCTCTCTCTCTCTCTCTTTTCCATCATATGATCTTAGTGCCTTTGACCAAATATCTGAAAAGCAGTTGCAGACCCTAACTGAAGCGTCTGCTAACAGAATAATTGAACACTTTATCTGAAAGTTGGTATTTCTTCTGTCAGTCTACCTACCCCAAGGTATAAAATTATTATGTTTTCATTTCTGTGCTCATGTTGGATATTAGCTATATGGTGTTTTTTTTTCTCATAGGCACAGACTTGTATGATAAACCTTGGTTATCTTTTGGTTTATTATCCACCCACAGTCATATATCAAAGGGAATCTACAAAAGCATCTGTGGGCAATTCTGTATGTGTTCTATGGGCAGGATCATTTTTTTTTCCTTCCAATCCCCACCTTGCAAAAGTTTCTTGGGTTTCTATAGGCAGTCAAATGCCAGGTTCTATATGCTTTGTTGGTACCTTGAATGTAGCTGTATGAAAGAAGGCAGGTTAAACTTGAGTACATAGTCCTTTTGCATTCCTTGCGTTACAGTCAATGCACTGACTAGGATCCTCATGAAGATTACCTGGCAGTGAATACACAGCTCAGCCCTGCTCCGTCTCGGCATGTCAGATGTTTCATCAGGTTATGAGATGCAGCGAATGAGATTTAGATGGTGTTCTTTATACTTCCGTTAAATGTGCTGACCATCAACCTGAAGGCAAAGGTACATAAACAATTTTAAACTTACTAAAAATGTAAGCAGCCGTTAGTTTTATTTTATACCCATAGATTTCCTGGACTAAATTAGGTGCTATATTCCCTTCAAGCAAACATTTCAATTGTTTGCGGCAGCTGTAATTAAATTGTAACTTTCAAGAAAAACTCATAGACACCTTGGTGCAGAGGCCTTGGGAAGGCCATTCCTAGTGCTGGTTTTGGCCCTTGCACCTCTCTGCTGATTGACACTTTGAATCAGTAATATTATTCATTAGCACAAGGCATCTATCTATACTGGTTGATTGAGCTCTCCTCCCAAACCTCACCCCCAACTTGAGATGAATACGGGAGTTAAAGGATATTTGGAAGTGAGTGACTTAGTAGAACTAAGGAAGGCAGCCAGCAAGTGACGCTGTTCACAGGGAAGACAGCAGAAGAGGAGGCTCAGCCATCTTCAGCATCAGAGGAGCTGATTGCTCCGAGCCCTTCTCGTCCCTGCTCTGCGTTGCCGGGAGCCCTAATGTGAGTAAGAGAAAAATCTCATCTCAAAGAAAGGGTCCTAGTGAAGTAGGCTCCAAGATAGGTGACATAAGCAAAAACCCAGGGTCATTCTCTCGTCATACTGCTCCGCACAGCATCAAAGTCACTCACCCAGGAATTTCCTTCAGAGGTTAAGATGTTTCCATCTGGCGACTGAAGCTATAAGCTTCCTTTTTCCTGTCTAGCTGAGGGGAGTAGGGGCAGAGAGACTCTTCACAATGAAAGATTAAGGGTAGTTGCCCCCTTGCCTCCATTGAACCAACTCAGGTCCCATGCCAACCACTCTCTAATACAGAATTAATTTCTGAGATTTTATAGGTTCTATTTGGCCTTTGGACTAAAGAGTCCACATTTGTAATCAAGTCTCCCATGAATTCTCTCTCTCTCTCTCTCTCTCTCTCTCTCTCTCTCTCTCTCTCTCTCTCTCTCTCTCGTGTGTGTGTGTGTGTGTGTGTGTGTGTGTGTGTGTGTGTGTGTGTGTAGAGTACACTTGAATAAAACTGGAATTCTATTAGGAAGGAAGGAAAGGTGAGAAAAGCCTGCTGGGTAGCCAAGCAAATCCGTCTGCCACAATTTAGTCAGAATCTGTGTTGCAGCGTGTGAAAATATAGGCATTATGTAAGTGGGGGATCCGATGGCAGTAGGCTTGAAAAACCACAGCTTCAGAGGTAATAAAGAGCCAACCCACCTACCCTTTTCCACCGAGTGAGGGTTACCTGCAAAATGGCAATTTATAGCAACACTTCACTATTTGAGTGATCTCTGCTCCCATCTTTTATTTTAGTTGGTGCCTGAAATGGGTTTTTGCTGTGTTTGTTTTGGGAATAGACTGACTAGAAATACATCACTGTCCAAAAAGAAAACATTTTTTTTTTCATCTAGGGATTTGAGGCTTAACTAGCTGGAAGGGAAATATAATTTCAGTTTGTTCTCATAGTCTCATCTGGAATAACCTAAAGAGATTCAAAGGACACCCCACCATGTGAGCACCTTCTTCCCTCGGGGGCTTGAGCTTGGTTTATCTTTTTCTAGCATGTTCTATAGGGTTTTCTTAAGCAATGTTTTTGCCTTGAGCTCTGTCCTAACCACTGAAGCTTTGAGAAACTTTTAAAAGGTGTCCTTTAAAAATAGCACCAGCAAACAATATTCTTTTTTTTCTCCTACTATAAATATCGCAAATTCATCTTAAGAAAGCCTTTTTTTTTAACCCTTTGTGGCTTTATTTGAAAGACAAGTGAGCTAAAACATAGATGTTTATCTGAATCCAAGTGAAAACATTATGAGAAATTATTACAAAATATAAAATGAAAGGGCACCGAGTTCTGTCCCTTTTGTACTGGATAGTTCTAGGCAGAAGTGGGGTTCTTGGGCTATGTTTTGCTAATGTGTTTATATAGAGGCGATGTATGCCACACAAAAGGGTGTTCCCAAGGTGAGCGAAGCCGAACGAAAATCCCCTTGATCTCACTTGAATTCCTTAGAGCTTCTGCACCCCCTTAGATTCCTATGCAATACTGTGATTTTTGCCTGTGTGCAAATGTAATTAAAACAATGTTTGGGTTTGGATTTTTTTTTTCAGTGAATTCTATAGCAGAATTAAGAAACTCTGCCACCGATGGTTTGTACTAAACCAAAAGAGGAGCTGTTTGTGAAATCCGGAGATGGGGAGTAGGGGTGGGGCATCTTTCTCATGGTACTCTAAGGTTGTTTCTGTGTGACAAAGCAAGTCCCAGGAGGACTATATAGATAAAGTAACTACCCTCTACATAGATACCCTATATTGTGAGTGATAACTAAGATAATATGAGAAAGGATTTGAGCTTGATGAGCTGGAAAAGTGATACAACCGTTAAGGTTCTTGTCATTTAAGCAGGAAGATTTGAGTTCAGACCCCCAGAAACCATGTAAAAACCCATAAGCCCCATGCTGGGGTAGAGAGACAGGGCGCTGCCACGGGCTTGTTAGCAAGCCAGTCTACCCATATTAGCTAGCTCCAGGTTTAATGAGAGACCCTCCCTTTCTCAAGAATAAGATAGAGAGCTTAAAAGAAAACACCAAATGAAGATGAAGCCTGGCTTCACACACACACACACACACACACACACACACACACACACACACACACACACGAACTTTAGCATTGTACCCAGCATCCAAGAAACACCCCTGCCCCAATGTTAGCTGCTTATTCGCTGCTACTGTTACCACTGGGTTTTTTCCCAAATTTCCAATCAGTGTGGAATATTTTTAAAACCATCTTTCAGGCTTTTAAAAATATTTCACTCAGTGGAGTGCAGCACCACATTTTTTTTTGATTGTTACAAATGAAATGTGCCACCACTGAGGGGGCAAGATGCCCACAATTCTGCTCCCTAAAATGTGATTTGGCTGACACAATCATGTGCCAAATGCAGCTTAAATTCAGAATTCCCTCAGAGCGTCTTCTGCCCTGTTCCCCAAAAGTCTACTACCCAAGCTGGGCTTCTCATTGGGGCCTGTGTAGGTGTGAACCAACCACAGCCAACATGAAGTGAAATGGAGGCTGTAGATTCTGTTATGGAATTTGTTGTCTCCCTCTGTGGTGGTACTCTGTCTGGCCTATTCCTCAGGCAAGCCATCACAATGCGTAGCATCAAAAGTACATGACGTTCACCATGAGTAGAACACACACCTACATACACATACACACAGACACACAGACACACACACACACACACACACACACACACACACACACACCAGCTTTATTACCAAAATGTCCCCAACAAAGTAGAGAAAGCCCTATCATTCTAGAAATGAAGGCTCTGGCTGGCTGGAGCTGCTTGTCTAACCTAATCCTATGTCCTTGGGTATCCCGCCTCACCCCGCCCCCATAAATCTTATTTTCCAATAGTCATTCATTCCTTTATGATTCATTTGTTCACTTCGTTTTATACTTTCACACAGTACTTGCTGCTTGTGTGGTAATAAAGATGGGTTCAGCGATGAGCCTAGTTCCTTTTCCTTCCACAAGAGCTTTATGTCTCTAGGAGAAAGTCTCAAAAGGAATAATAAACATTCTGACTGCATCGTCCTCGAATCAGAAAACACAAGAGCTTATGGCTGACAGGAAAGGACGTTACAGCACAAACAGCGAAACTATGAAACGAAGGTTGCAACGCACCTATCAAAAAAAAAAATCTCCCAAGAAGCTCAAGTCGCAAACTTTCAAGCATGAGGCAGAGTGCATTTACTGCAAAGGCGAAGAGCCTAAAGTTAAAACTACATCTCCAGACCCTACTCAAGGGAACTAGCTGTCGATGTCGCTGCCCTACATGGAGTTCAGTTAGAAAACATGTCCTCCTCAGCTTAGGAAAGGAGGAGCGCTTGTGGGGGCATGGGGGGGGGCCGTGGGGTTGCGGGGGTCACTGGTACACTGGTGGGTAAGGAAAGGCAGCAGGCTGTTAAAGAAGTGGTTTGGTCTGTGTAATAAACGCTGCTCAAACAGGTTTATGTAGGATGTGAGTCTAAGTCTTCCTAAAAGTCTCTGTTGAAAGCTGTCTAAGAAGTGCTTTCCTCTTTTCCTGTTGGACTGTCAGTTGGCAGACACCTCTGGGAAAGGGGTTTACCTACTAAAAAAAAAAAAAAAAAACCAAAAAAAACGCCACCTAAATAATGTAGGCTTAAAATACCTGTAAAGCCATTTGCTGAATGGCACCTCGCCCTCTGCCCTTCGCCCTCCCCAGCCCTATCTGATTTGCCAATTACTTCCTGCAGGAATCTCCCGAATCCTCTGACACCCGTTCTGACATAACACCCCATCCTGGCAGGCAACTGCCACTTCTCATTGAAAGATGATTACTAAACATTTCAGCACCGGCTCCGAGGAAGAGCTCCCTCCTCGGCCACAGCCCTGCCATTGTTTCTTTAGTTGTCCCAGCCCCACGGCTTCAACCCTCTGCCCCTGAGGCCATGGTGACTTCTGAAACAGCACGGGGGGGGGGGGGGGGGAGGTAGGGTGGGGTGGGGGGGGAGGGAGTATTGTTAAAAACCCACGGCCTTGGGGAATCAGAAAGACGCAAAGAAAAGAATCTTTGCCAAGGGGGAGATGGGGGAGGGGAACCTGGCCAGCAAGCTGGGAAAAAGCCAAACACACAGGGCAGCCAATTCAGAAAGAGGTCATTGGGAGCATGTCAAACAACACAGCCATTCTTGTTTTAAACATTTTTCAGTATTAAATTCTGCAGGCCATTTTCATACATCCTAAGGAGAACAAAATATCATCTACATATTTTTTAAAGGCATTAATTAAGTTTAGGCCTGACACTAAAGAGTAATGGTCTCTGACCTAAGCCCCAACCTCCAACTAGGGAATTTGGATGAGGCTAATGGCTGTCGTACAATCAGATCTGTGTCACATATTGAATATAGGTCAAAGGATGACTTCTCCCTGCAGAAAACAAAAATAACCTTTCGAAGACACCATTTTATATTAGCATAAGCCCATATGCTCTGGCTCAGAAAGACATTATGTTTTATCGAAGAGGAAATCATATTGGGAGAAAAGCACATTGGGAGCCAAGTTATTCGGCGATGCAATTGCACTTCTATAAGCCTTTATTTACTGATTGGAGATAAATCTTGACCTGAAATTAATGAAAAACTGAGCATATCCTGATAAAGTTTTGGAAACTCGTATGAATTTGAATCTTTGGGTGGGGGGGGGGGCTACCATAAAAACGTGTAGCTTCAAAATGTTTTAAACACTCAAAAAAGAAAGAAAGAAAGAAAGAAAGAAAGAAAGAAAGAAAGAAAGAGTAATTCTTGTTAGTCACTTGAGGAAATCCAATTGAACTGGATCAAGTCTTAGGCATGAATGGTTAGATTCCCTTTCTTTTATCCATTTGGTACTGTAGTGCTGCTGTTCAGGAGGGCTCTTGCCCCATTTGAGATAAGGCAGCAAACCTTTTCCACTGTAATTCTCATTAAGGAGTCTCTTGAATGATGAGAATCATCAACTTTAATGTGTTTTCAGCTGCAATTGTAAGTAAAGTCCCTTCATAAGCACCTGCCAGCTACTTAACGATGCTGAGTATATCACACGCCCCTCTTTCTGAAAATACGTCATGAAGTTCTAAATCCTTTAAATACAATATCACATAGAACCAGATCCTTAGTGAATCATAATAAACTTGTGTGGGCATAAACTCTATTCAACCAGTGCTCCAGTCTAGTTGAAAGTCGACGCTTTGAAATAACTCACAGCATTTCATTCCTTGTTTTGACTAGCCATGCCTTTAAGGATGCAGTGCAGAGAGTGGGTTAAAGGACTATATCTACTTAGGGAAAATAAAATGTTAAGGTAAACAGCTTGGGTACAGTTCAGTTCTACTCGGTAAGATAACTGTTGATTAGATCATATCGATGCTTTGACAGAGGTACGTAATAGATTAAACTTCTGACAAAGTTAGGTAAGTTGAGAATCTGTGTATGGTGTGCAGGAGACTGTTTGGCGGTTTCAGCGTTTGTATGTGTAAACTAAAGACGCATGTGTGGGCTCAGTGGCAACGAAGCTTGGGAATCAGTGACCTCAACTGCACGCTCACTAGTAGGCTGGCTTGCTGACGTCATCCAAATTCTTTTTCTTCAGTAAATTACTGTGAAGGCTAAATGCGATCTGGGGGTGGAGCCTTCATATACTTCATGGCTTATGGTTGAGCCTCAGTACATGTTAGCCGTTTTGATTATTATTCCCAACCTAAACATGAGCACAAGGAAACATGGGATCCTTCCCAGAATACTGCACACTATATCATGAGGACAGAGAGAAACAGGGGTGGTACAGGAAGAAGAGAGGAGACAAAGAGACTTATAAGAAAACGAGGCAGCTTGTTCATACACTCAAATCTGTTTACCTGGTTCGACACTGGCCAGGGATGTTCTACATGAGTGAGTATTAAGGTGACAGAAAGATCTGTATTTTCTGACAGTTGGGGGGGGGCCATTTTCAGCAGGAGGAGGGCTCTGACTTCTTCAAAGCCTGAGCCATCCTGCTTTAGAAGCAGAAAGGATCCTGGCCCGTGTTCCAGTTCCACCAGACAGACTCGTGTGCAGTTTAAAGTACTCAGCCATGCTCACATCAATGTACTTTTAGCACTTCTACTATATCTAACTTTTAAAAAGTGATACTCTCTGGGCTTAAGACATTAGTTTCAATTAAGGTTTACAAAAAGATCGTATTATAATTCTTTGGGGGAAATTCTCATACAAAGATCCAAAATCTGTGTCAGTAAAGCCAGATCCAGCTGCTACTAATCATTGTATGGCCCACCAGCTCAGAGTGTGTTTTACATCTGTGTACATGTGTGTTTCTGTGCATATGTGTGCACGCACATGGGGAGGTGAGAGGACCACTTCAGGTGTTGATCCTCATAAGCTGTGCACCTTTATTTTGAGGCATGGTCTCTTGCTAGCCTGGAACGCACCGTGTAGAAGAGGCTGGCTGATGAGCAAGGCCCAGGAACTCATTTCTCTCTGCTTCCCCAGCACCATGCCCCACTTTAAAAAATGGATATAAGAGACCTCAATACCTCTCATTACAGTTGCATGCCAAGCACTTTCCCCACTGAGCCATTTCTCCAGCCCCTGGTTCTTATAGGTTTTTTTTTTTGTTTTGGTTTCTGTTTTTAGAGACAGGATTTCTCTAGGTAACAGAGCCCTATCTGTCTTGGACTCTCTTTGTAGACCAGGCTGCCCTTGGACTCACAGAGATCTGCCTGCCTCTTCACCCTGAGTACTGAAATTAAAGGTGTATGTGGCCACACCCAGCTCTGCTTTTTACAGTTTTTAATGATTGCAAAAAAATAAAAATATTACTTAACTATATTACTTAATGAATATTAATGAAGCTATCAAATATTATCTTACACATTACATAAAATGCAAACTTTAGGCCTTATAAGTAAAGTTTTATTGATACAAAACCTTTATATATTACAAGATGGAATCCATACCCAATATTGCTTGAGTAATCAAGAACCAGAGACTATATAGCCCAAAGGACCTAAAATAAAATCTAATACTACTGGTCCAAAAAAAAAGTAGTTATAAAATAATTCCTAATGGTTTCTGCTATGCTCATAGATCTGTGCCTTGTTCAACCATTGCCAGAGAAGCTTCCTCCTGCAGCAAATGAGAACAAATAAAGGGACCCACAGGCAGGTATTACACAGATAGAGACAGACCTTGAGGCACTCATCCCTAAAAGAGAAGTCTGCATCAAATCCCTCCCCTCAGAGCTCAGGGAACCCTGCAGAAGAGAAGGCAGAAAGAGTGTAAAAGCCAGAAAGGATGGAGGATACCATTAAATCAACATGAGCAAAGCTCATATGAAACCACAGAGGCTGAAGCAGCGTACACAGGGCCTACATGGGTCTGCACCAGGTCCTTTGCATGTATATTATGGCTTCCAGCTTAGCAACTCCATAGGATTCCTGAGTGTGTGAGTGAGCGGGTCTCTGATTCTTGTGCCTTATCTTGGCTCTCTTCCTTCTGTCTGTTTGTCTTGTCCAACTTCAATGCGATGGATTTTCGTTGTTGTTTTTATCTCATTGTAGTTTATTTTAAGCCTGGTCTTTTCTAATAAGAGACAGAAAGGGAATGGATCCAGATGAGGGAGGATGTGGGGAAGAATTGGGAGGAATAGAGGGAGGGGAAAGCATAATCAGGATATATTATGTGATAAAAAAGAATCTATTTTTCAATAAAAGGAAAAAAATCAATTAAGTAGTTGCATCCCAGATTGTATATGAGTCATGCAGCTTAATATCTCTTCTGTCTGGCCCTTATAAAAGGAGTCTACTGGCTCCTGTGCTATGTGCTAATATAGAAAACCAGAGAGATGGGGGGGTGGAGGAAGGAAGGGAGAGAGAGAGGGAGAGAGATTCAATTTAGAATTAAGTTTTATGTAAAAATTCACTTAGAAGTCAGATACTCATAGGAACCAGAATGGCAGCTTGATTCTTGGGCTAGCCCACAAAGCCTGTTAGAGTTTGTAGTGCCTGTAAGGATAAGAGTCTGAGATATAAAAGGCTAGGGTTTGCAGTATCCCCACGGAGGGCTATTATAGAGGTAATAGAAATTCTAGGAGGTGGGGCCTACTGGAGGCATGTTAGAACGCTGGGGGCATGCTCTTGAAGGGGGTTTACAACACTGGCCTCTTCCTCTCTCTCACTCCCAGCTTCCATGAGGTAAACAACTTGGCTCATGTGATCCTAAGTCATGATGTTCCTTCTCACACAGGCCAAAAGCATCAGGCCAACCAACACGAAGGGAACCCTCCGAAACCATGAGCAAAGCACAGTAGTCATCTCGTACCATCGGTCTAACTTGGGTATTTGTCACAGTGACAGAAAGCTGACTAACACATAAGGTTTGGCAGTCAGTGCTTGTAAGTCCCAGAAGAGAGAAAGAGAGATTTCCATAACTCCTCCCTGGTAGAAAGGCTGTAGATGTGTGCGTAGGGCCTTCGGACCCTTTTCCATGAGCACTCTCATATTCTTTAAGCAGAACATTTAATTTCCCTCTCAATACTTAGCCAAGGCATTTGTAAGTACACAACTTAGACCCAGGAAGAGAAGCAGCATCTTTTTGGTTCTGTGTGATATGTGCTGAATGTTTAGTGTGGCCTCAGCCTTCGCATCAAGTTTTACCTGTCTTATTATAAGAACATTCTTTCGCATATTTAGATTCCTTTTTTCAATTTAATTTAAAAAAAAAAAAAAAGATCACTTTAAACAGAGGCCAGCCCAGCCACAGAGAATGGACGTAAGAGTCTAGGGAGAGCGAACAACCTGACCAAGCCACTCTCAGCCTTGGTCAGACAAGCCTCTGTTTGCAGTGAGCATCAGCGAACGGAAAGACTCATACATGGCCGCCATAGCGCTGACAATAAGTGTCATTGAGTGCTTACCATACGGGACATCTGTATTACCCCCTCCAGAGTGCAAGGAACAGCACAGAAGAGGAGGTACAAAGAATGTCAGAGCCAGAAGAGGATGGGGGCCACGCTGGAAAGCACTGTCTTTTGGACATGACAATGGCTCTTGTTGCACCCAAGAACTCACAGCATCAAGACTAGGCCCATCTCTATTCTGTTGTGAATGAGGGAAGGGATCATAAGGCGCAACTCATCCCTAAGGAGCCATAAACGGTTCATGGCTGTAGAGGTGGAGAGAGTCAAATTCTTCAGTGGTGAAACCACTGGTAAATTACCCTTCCTCGAGTGAAATAACCCCTCACCCATGTCCACGCAAGCAACCCTAATTAAACACAATGGGCCACACAGAACCATCTAGCATGAAAGCAGGAGGGGGTATTATAGAAGAAGGGATTTGATGGGGAGAATAATGAAAGGATGTTATCAAAGCACACACTGTGTGCATGTGTGTGTGTGTGTGTGTGTGTGTGTGTGTGTGTGTGTGTGATTACGAAAGAAAAAATTAAATAAAATAAAGTTTAATAAATTCACAAGCCAAGAAAAGAAAAGAAGTCATTTTAACTTTAAAACCTAGACCCATAGTTTTTAACTATTTTTTAACACAAATTACGCTTAAAAAATATGCTTTACCTTACTGGTGTCTAACATACACATCTATAGATATTTATAACTAAACCAAAAATGTAAGAAAAGAAAACCCTTGCCAAGCTCTCTACACTTAAAATTCTCTGTTCTGTTATGTTGTACCCCATGGAATGGTCCGTTAATTCATGTCAGAATTACTGGTTTAGTCACAGACAAATGGGTCGTAGTCCACAGTTTGAAAGGCTGGGTCTACAGTATTTCAAGATAAACAGCTATATACTCACAAGCGAGCTGATTGGGTCGGTTATTTCAGAAGCATTAATTGAGCGGATTAGAAAGGCCCATCACAGTCCCGACGCCATCACAGGCTGAGATGCTGGGATGTACAATGTGTCCTTCTCAGGCACTAAGGGATGAAGGCTTGGCCGAGAAGAGAACTGGGCTCAGCCTGGGATGTGCGGGACGCAGAGCCTGGGGTGTACGCGGGAAGCAGAACCAATCTCTAGGCTCGGTTTACTCCGGTTCAACAACGTTTTGTTAACCTTGTGATTAGCACATAGTTTCTAGGTCTGGTATCTCGACCTGACCACCATTCCCTCCAAAACAACTTTGAGTTTTTGAGAGTTGAAAGCACTTTAAACCATGCTTAGCTTAAACACAAAGATTATTTGAGCCTAAATATAGTTGAATCTCGGAGCAAATGTTTAGAAATTTACTTAAGTAGAAAAGGTATTTTCCAATTTTCATCAGTTTAAGCTTTAGTTCATTTGATAACTAAATTATGAAATAAGAGCATTATTACTACAATGTATTTGAAGTTAAAGGGCATAAGTAATCGTGTAAATACCAACTTGAAATATACCTGCAATATCTTCATGCAACCATTACTACCTTAAGCTTAATTATAATATATTATCCAATGAAGCAATTAAACACTTTATAAGCAGAGAAATTCACAAGGACAACGCAAAGGGACACAATGCTCAATTGTAGTATTTAAAATTATAGCCAAAAGAAAACTGTGCCTGAATGAGGTTTATCTCACATGTCTCAAAGATTTATAGTTAATTAAAGTAAAACACGGGTAGGTAATTCCAACTGCACTGCAATTTCATCCATTTAACAAAGAACTTACGTTACCAGTATAAATTACAGATGAGAGAAAGCACAGGGATTTTGAAGTTGTTTTTAAAGAAATTACACCCATGCCCACTTATTCTGGTAGAGAAATCCCTAGGTGTGTCCCTCCAATTCGAATCCTAAGATGGGAAATAGGCTCAAGGACTCTTCTACCAGGAGGCATAGAACCCACTCGATTTGCTTCCTGGCACGCCTGCCATCTAGCCTCTTTCTTGTCTCTGCACTTCCACACCCAGGACTCAGACCACACTTGCCTCCTCCCCCTGCCTCCACAGGTGCCCGCGATGGCTCCCTGTCGCCCGGTCTCTTTGTACAACAAATGGCCTGGAAGATTTATCAAAATCAGAGCACGTTTCTCCAAAGCATTGCTTAGCTCCCCGGCAATTACCCCGCCACCGCCCACAACACACACACACACACACACACACACACACACACACACACACACTACCCTCCTCTCCTGGTATCCTGTATGGCAGTCCCAGCCTGAAGCTAATTCTCTGTGTCAACCCAGTGGCACTAAGGTGCCCAGGTACTAGAAAAACATTATTTTGAATGTCTCCATGAAGGGGAAATTGTGGGTGAAATTAATATCACAACTGATAGATTTTGAGTGAAACAGATTACTTTCCTTGATTGAATGAGCCTCTTCCAAATGATTAAAGAGATCAGTATAATAGACCACATACAAACACACACACACACACACGTATGGACATGTATGCAAGCACACTCACACACACACACATATATGTTAAGGCAAGCATGCACACATAGATAAGTATGGATGGATAGGCACATATATGTACACACACATGAATGTACACACACACACACATACACACACACACACACACACACACACACGCACACACACCTGGACACACACACATGGCCAGCAAGATGAAACTTAAAGCCGTTTCTTTGGACTCGAGTCTGCCTGTTCTTATCTCTTCAGGCTGTCTGTCTCTGTCTCTGTGTCTCTGTGTCTCTCTAACTTTGTCTCTGTTTCTCTCTCTTTATCTCTGACACTGATACACTATGCACCCCAGGTTGTTCTGAAACTTGAAGCAATCCTCCTGCCTCAGCTACTCTTGACTTCCTTCAGATATATGTATAAGGCAATTTTTTATAATCTCAATCTCCTTCCCTCCCTGTCCCCCCACATACATAAAATATGGATATATTGTTGTGTATATGCATATGCATTTATAAACTTTTAAAATCTATGTATTTACTTACTTATTAGTTAACATAAAATATATATTTATTCTTAAGTATTATATACCTATATATAAAGAGAGACAGAGATAAAAGAAGAAAGAAAGGGAGATGCTGTGACAGACACTCAACCATAGACACCGGACAGTCCATACTTCCTCTCTGATAACATCAGGCTCTCGCTGTCCCCTGTTTCTGGGACCCGCTCCCAGGATTAGCAGAGCTCTGCGACCCTTCTGCACGGCGAGACCTACAGTAGCTCCCTGCAGATATGTCACGCGCCCTTCTCCTGAGTTACTCTACTTCACTTGGTTATTCTATTGCCTCCGAAGGATTCCAAGATCCAAGTAGGAACAGATTGAAGGGACCTGAGACAATGCCTGGGACATAATAAATATTCATAAGATAGTTATCACGTAAATGAATAAACAAATCATTTAAAGTCATGTTCACTAAAAGTTGGCTGGCTGGCTGTGCACTGTTCGCAGGCAGAACTTGTTCATCTACTATGCACTGCCACATCTCCCCCCCACACACACACACGAAGAACGCAGTTACGAGATTCATGAGAAAGCCCTCTGAGTTCCCCACACAACCATGGTACTGAAGGCTTAATCGAGAAAACTCGGGTATACACACACACACACAAAAAGCATTTTTTGCATAGTTTATTCTAACAAATCTCTGTGGAGATCAGAGCAAGTGTGTTAGTGTTTCCTAGTAAAATATCATGATTTAAAAACTGTTCTTGGTATCTTCCTGGAGCAAAGCTTCTCCACTGAGGACCACCAAAAAGTCTTGTCAGCATGTGAACCTACGTTCAGAGATTCTGCCTACTAACCAGTTTGTCTTTGAATTAACGAGTTGATATTGTCTGTATTGCCAAAATCAAGGCAAAAAAAATGCTTTTTTTTTTTAAATGTGAGAACTCAGGAAGCATGACTCACTCCAGCAGATATGCTAAATCCATCTACAGGGTGTTTGGAATATTTTTACTTCATACGCACATTATATCACACTGCTTGGATTGCCCCATATTGTTATTCTTAACAGATAGTGTAAACTACTAAGGTAGGGGAGGGGTCAAATTTTCTGCACATTTGCAGATCTAGTCATTTGTCCATTTGTTTTAATTTGAGATGCTACAGGCAGAGGACTAAGCTAAGTGGCAAGTGCACCCCAGGAAACAAAACAGACTGTGTTTACACCTGTAAGATAAAGGGGATAAACGAGTACGTCACTTAGTGGGTACGAGGTCTTGAAATTACGATGTAAGTTACAAACAGATGAGCCTGAGTTTAAGGATAGAGGATGAGGGGAGGCGCATGCGCTGTTGAGGAAGTCACGAAAGGCCTCCATGACGCAAGGATGAAAAGAAGGCGGCCACGGAGAAACTGAGACTGAGGGAAGGAAGCTGCATGGTCTAGTCGATAATGTTAAAAAAAAAAAAAAAAGGTCATTTTCCCACAGCTGCCCTCCCTAACATGTGGATTTCCTTTAGCCTTCGCCTTTGCTCCCCCTCTTCAGTCTGAATTCACACTCTATCCTAGACGATGAGAGAATGGGGGAGATTTTAATAAAAACCGCAAACTGAGAGTGGTTTGTTTTTTTTTAACAGAATTCAGTTTGACGGTTGTACCAGTTGTTCACTGTGCAAGCTCAACTTAGTGGCGCACTGATGAAGCCCTTTGTCACCCATGGCCTCTTCATTATTCCCCATAATTCCTTGCTCATGGGTCAAGTCTCTAGCTCATGGCTAGGAGCCTTAAGAAAGAAAACCACTTCTAATTGGATGCATGGCCTTGATCCCTAAGGCTGGTTTTGTGAGCCAAAGTCAAAAGCCTATGCTGGTCTAATACTCAGTCCCATGAATTTAAGACACTTCAAATCTGCTTTAATTCTGTCCTCAATATATTAATACTAGCACCTCTCTGCCAGAGAATCTTAGAATTGAGTGGAGAGTATTTCTCCAGACTTGAACCACTAGCTTTCAATGATGTTTAGTCAGCATTTTCTTGAATACACTTCAAAGAAGGTTGTCATCAAAGGCCAATGACTCGTGGAAGGAACCGGAAAGAACGAGAAAACTCTGACTTAAAAATCCCAGTAGAGCTTAGGGACTACGAGCTTGGTGTGAATGCTTGTGTGATTTGCAATTAATTTCTCTCATTCGTCGTTGGCATGTGACCGTGAAATAATGGAATACTGTCTCTCTAATGAAAGGCATGTGTCAACAGAGTTAGACATGTTACCCAGTTAATCACCACAAACGCTGGTCGAAATATAAACATTGGATAAGGTATTAAAGGGAAAGTTTTCAAAGACAACTGTGTGTATGCTGTGTTTGGTCGGTGGCCTTAGGTAGCAGAAGATTATAACTGAAATTTCTATCATTTCCAATTTGGCCATTGCTGGGCATGAGCTCCTAAGTTAGCCAGTGACTCCAGCGCCTCAAAGTTCACCTATTAAGACAGAGACAGGAACGACTAGCTGCACTTTGTAATTGAGGTTACTGCTGTTTGGGATGAAACACTGACCAAAGGAAAGAGTTTACTTGACTTACATATCCTTAGTCACAGGCCACTGAGGGAAGCTTAGGCAGGAACTCAAACCAGGCAGGAAAGAGAGGAGACATGGAGGGGTGCTGCTTACTGGATTGCTTCACAAAGCTTGCTCAGCCTGCTTTCTTATAGAACCCAGGGCCACCAGCACAGGTACGACACCACCCACAACGTGTGGGGGACCCTCTACTATCAATGGAAAATGTCCTACAAGCTTCCTATGGCTTCATCTTATGGAGGCATTTTTCTCAATTGCGGCTCCTTTTTCTTAAATAACTCTAGCTTGGGTCTAATAAACATAAAAGTAGCCCGTGCACTGTGTTACACAGATTGTGTGGTAAAGCCATGTGTAAAAACCATGAGGGATGCTCTCTCCAACAGTGAGCCTTTCTTTTACATCAGCCTTTCTTTTTACTTACTAGCAATTTCAATAAAACTATACAAATCCCTTTCTTCCATTGTAGTTTTAAGAATAGAAAAGACTTCCGAAACCAAATTGTCTATAAAACTCCTATCACAGAAATAAATCTTAGCACGACCGAAGGAACTTACCGCTTTCTGGATGAAAATCTTCACTACTCTAGGGAAGCCCTCCTATCTGAGAGCTCCTAACACAAGATATACAGTAACTGGACTCAGACAATCGTGTGAAGATTCTTCAGTACCAATTTTTCTTTACTCTAAGAATCTGATCCTGCCATCTTGTAAAAGTGATTGATACAGATATAAAAGTTAGCCCTGCTTATAAATCAGAAAGAAGAGCTATGCTAAGTCTCTCATTTTTCTATTTGTCACACACATCAAAGTTTATGCATTTTTATTTTGCCTGGGACAACGCTACGGAAAGTTTTTAATTAAAAAACAAACTTTCCGAAAGGATATATTAGGTAATATATCCAGAAGGATGTATTTGAACCCCGGTGGTCTTGAGTTCTATAAGAAAGCAGGCTGAGCAAGCCATGTGAAGCAAGCCAGTAAGCAGCATCCCTCCACGGCCTCTGCTCTTGCCTCCAGGCTCTTGCCTGGTCCAAGTAACTACATTGGCTTCCCTCAGTGAACTGTGACAAAGGCTATGTAAGTCAAAGATGAAAGTGGTTTGTTTTTTTTTTTCTGATGGTTCAGATACCAGCACAATAAGTCATAGGCTGGGAGCTGAGATCAGTGCTAAGACTTTAGGTCACTTTAGCTCACTTAAATCTCTCAGTATGTGCAACATTTACATATATACATAGGTTCTTTTTCTACAGATGACACTATTGAGATTGAGAGGAATTAATAAAATATTTAAGGTGGCCAACGTAGTTGCTAATCATTTTATAACCTAAATCACAAAATCTGAGTAGTTCTACATAATCTTGATTCATACTTTGCAAACAAAAAAAAATAAAATAAAACCAATCCAGTATAATTTTATTCATTTGCTTTTTTTTATTTTGTGCACTTATCCATAAATGGTCATTAGTTTGATATTTTCTTGTAAACTCGTTTTATGGACAACAAATTCCTCTGCTTTTACAAAATACTCCTCTTTCTCTCTCTCTCTCTCTCTCTCTCTCTCTCTCTCTCTCTCTCTCTCTCTCTCTCTCTGGCACACACAAACACAGGATTTTATATTTAGCCAGATCTTTGCTATCTCCGCTTATAAACTATCTTTTAGTATCTAACAACACTGCCTCGCAGTTTCCCAGTTGACTCATCTGCAAGCCCGTTGATGCCACCTTTATCTTTTGAGCAGGCGAGCTTTGCTCAGAAACTCTTTTAAAAATGAGCCAGATTTTAAGGACACAGTTTGGTAGCAAAGACTAAGCTTCCCTCTTAAGGCTGGCTTGATGCACTCTCATCTCCCTTTTTTAAACTGCTCTGACTTAGTATTTATTTCTCCTTGAAGAATTTGTTGTCTCAAAAATTAATTACTTCACTGCTAATAAAATTAGGATTCCAGAAAAGCTGACACCAGGTAACACTATCCCTCCTGCTGGGAAGGGTACCTGTGCTCCCTAATGTGGGATGTAATTTTTATAAATCAACTACTATGCTTGAGTAATTTAATAAGATTCTTATTTTGTCCTTTTTTGGTAACTATTTGTAGCTATGGTGCTCTCAATGTTAATTCTTTAAAAAAAAAAAAACTAATCACCGTGCTGATGAGATGGTCTATCTTTCGTGTCTATGAGCATGCACTTGGTTGCAGTGCTGTTTGCTGCTGTGGGTTCCCTGTGGGCATCAGTGGATGCAATCCATAGTAACTGTGCCCAAAACACTCACTAAAAACGGAGGGAGGAATCAAAAGAACGAATGCACTGATGAGCCTGTCATTAGAAAAGAAGTATAAAATACCGCAAAGGGGAGACAAAGTATTTTTTCCCAAATAGTTACTCCTTTCAAGAGATGCCCTTTTATGGAGGGAGCTGCTCAGCTGCACAAGGCGAGAGCTCTGGGAAATGACTGTGTCCGGCATGAGCAGTAGAGGTGACAATGAGGAGGGAGTTAGTCTTTGCTACGTGCACCCAATACCGTGGTGTTGTCTGCTCCAGTCTTTACAAAGACTCTACAGGGCACGGACGGTTTTCATCCTGTGCTCCTCACAGCAAAAGAACTTAAACGTTGTGGGTTAAACAAATGACTTCACGTCAAAAGACAAGAGACAAACTCTAAGCTTTCAGAGACAAGCGTCTAGCCACTGGAGCTCTCATTTTTACATTTTCAGTCTCATAATATTTATGTCTCAGTCTAATCCTGAGCATTGTCTTGTTTTCTGCTTACTTTGGCTTTGGGTTTATGGACCGTGTGCGCGCGCGTGTGTGTGTGTGTGTGTGTGTGTGTGTGTGTGTGTGTGTGTGTGATTGTTGCTGTTGATATTTTTTTTTACTATTACTATTGTTGTTTTGTTTTGTTTTGTTTGTGCCCAGCAGGGACCTGAACCCAGAATCTCATGCATGCTGGGCAAAGGCTGTGTACTATTATGTCAGGAGCCCCTCAAAACTAGTTAAGTCGCAATTTAAGACAGTGAATCTTAAGAGGGAGGCATTTGTGTCTGCCCAGGAAACAGTAACAATATTTGGAAGTATCAGGGGCTGTTACAAATGAGAGGTGCTCTTGGTGTGGGCAGCCACCAGGCAGGCTTGGAGACACCACACAGTGCAAGGGGCAACACGATGCAGAGGTGGCAGTGCTGAGGCAAAGCCCTGCTTACACAGCTGTCCAATGAAAGGTTTTTCTGGCAATCATGCCTTTATATGGCTTGATTTCAATTCTGACTGTTCTGTTTGGTGCATAAATGACTCCAGGCTTTGTGTCTGTCAGAGAGACTGCACAAAAGTAGAAAGCTAACATCATCCCTCAGAGCCTCTGAGAGTGTAGGCCCTGCATCCTTTGGGCATGACACATGGCGATGAGAGCGGTAGACGCAACCAGAAAGCATATTCTACACTTACACTAGGCGTCCGTGCCACATATGCAAATATTCACAACACTGTATGGAGGTGCTATTTTTCTCAATTGTGCGTGAGTAGCCTAGAAAGCACAGAGGCTAAATAACTTTCCTAAAACTGCATAGGTAATAAGTATATTCTGATACCAAAACTGAGCCCAGATACAATTAGTGTGAAAGAAAGGTGGAGTCCCCTTAATCCTATCCTGAACTAAATGTAGGGTTTTCCTGGTGGAAATGAAGCACTTTTCTGCTTAATTTTTTTTTTATCAGCATAGGTTTAATTGAGTAGCCAATTTAGGAAGGGGATGTTTTCAGTCCACAGAAAAATAGACCCCAGGATCTCACAACGGGTGTGTAAAAGCAATGCAGATGTAGGGGGCAAATGAATAATCATTTCTTCGAATTTGCTGCTGTCTTTTCTCAGAAGGGGAAACCCAGGCACAAAGATGTTGTACAACTCAACCATATTCACACAGCGAGTTAGGGGGCGTCTGTAAGCAGGACACAGTTCCTTCTTCCCACAATGCCCCCTTGGCTACCCGGGAGGGACAGCAGCAGCCTCACCCTCCTCTTGAATGAAATGCTTTTACAAATTATGTACATAAAATTCATTATCTTTGTTATTCTCAGAAATTGTTTAGGACTGAAAATATGTTGTGAAAAATTAGGCTTTTGAGGGAGAAGAAAGATGAGCCGATGAAATCCCACAATCCTCATTATTATGCAATCAAATCACTCTGTGAAACTAATTAAGGATGTAGAAGAGTTTTTTTTTTTTCTTATGCCTCTCAGAATCAAATGGAAGGAAACGTGATCTCATGACTTTCATAAGAAAGTAGTGAGGCCCTTCCGACTGTGCAGTCTAGTGCCTTGGAGGTGCTCCTCAAAACAGGAGCTCCCGTCCCAGCACAGAGGTCACTTTAACACGGGGAAACTTCCTGGGAAGTGGGGCACAGCATGCACTTAGCATGTGTGAGGCCCAGCTTCAGACCCCAGTGTCAAGAAGGAAGAAAGGAGGGAAGAGATAGATGGAGAGTGGATCCCCAAAACTTTAAGGGGCAGTGCCCCATTCTTTCCACTTTGCCATGCTCTTAGTTTCATTTTTCTTGCAGAACACCCGTAGGACAGGGAAGGGATTATTTGGCTTACATCACTAAGGGGAAGTGAAGACAGAACGCAAGCAGATTGTTATATCACATCCACAGTCAAGAGCAAAGAGGAATGAATGGATCCTTTCTCCTGTCTTATCTAGCCAAACCATCTGCCTAGGGAATGATGCCACTCACAATGGTCTGGGCCTTTCTAAGTCAATTACGACTTACATCAGCCCCCTCTACAACCCAACATGATCTAGATAATTCCTCACTAAGACTTTCAAGTGGCTCTCGCTTGTGGCAAGTTAATAATAAAAAGTAACCAGCACATCTCCCTTTATGGAAATTAACTGGAGAGGGGAGGAAAGGTTAATAAGAAATGGGAGCATCATATTTTCCAGAACCTTCCTGTCTTTCTCCAGTACTGTCATCCCACACATTTGGCAACATTGTGGTTTGGGGAAAACAAAGCAGAAATTTTTATAATATATTAAGCATTCATGATTTGAAAACCTGAATCCACAATACTCCAACATCCAAAACTCTTTCAGATTCAACACAACACACCATAGAACTATTTAATGCACAGAATTATGAAATAGCATCCTACCTCCTAGGAGAGTAGTCTACCTTAACCACCCTACATCGGAACAAGCAAGACTGGAGAGCCCTAGAAAAGATGACGATCCAAGCTGACTGGCTTAAAAATAATACAGGCTTACTCTTGTATACATTTATAGATCAGAGATCTCGGGATGGGGGAGTCAGGGGGAGATGGAGGATTAGAGGAGGGGTGAAAATGACAGAAATATAACACTCATGTGTGCAGTTCTCAAAAAAGGTAAATTAGAAAAATAAAAAGCAAACAAAAAGAAGCTTACATGGCTAAAATCAACCTGCCACCACCAAGGTAAACCCACCCTCTTGTCTTTCCCCAGCTACTATAAGCTGCCTGCGTCTCTTGCTTACAGCCCCTTCCTCCACCATCAAAACCAATAGCAGAGCATTCTATGGCCTTCTCCCTCTCTGGACTCGTTCCTCACCCTCACGTCTCCTTGTCAGGCTCCCCACCGCTCAGAAGGACTTTTGTGATTACAGAGATTTCCCCCATGTGGTTCAGCGTGATCTCCCTATTCTCAATTTCATCCTCAGAGTCTGTTGAGACATGGATGCTAGCACGGGTTCTGGACACCGGCGATGACTTATCTGAGAGGCCGTTACTCCTTCAACCACAGATCCCCAAGGCCAAAGCTCAGGAGATAAGTCAACCTCTGAGGGAGTAAAATAAAAGGCGTATCCCAGAGCCAGACACGGGATTTCTGCTCCAGTTTAGCCAGAAACAGAATTAAATGATTTTTCGGTGTTTTGGGTTTGTTTTTAATCTTCCTGACTTCTTCTTCTTCTTCTTCTGTAGCATAGAGGAAAATTACCTCTCCTGTGGTGTATTAAAAGTGGAAAACCACCTATATAACTCCTGGCAAGCTCTTTCCCTCTCCATGCTCTACCTCAACCTTACGTGGCTCTAACTAAAACTGTGTAGGACTTCTAGGTTTACCAGCTGCCCCATCTCTTGATCTATGCAGCATCCTGGGGTCCATCTGCGCCCCCAAAACACAGAGTGTGATCAAGCCGGAGAAACTCAGTGAGCAGTGGGATGGATAGGGGCCGCCTAGGAATTGGAAACTGAATGGTTGGAGTCTACATCCTATGCGTGTTTGGTCCCCCTCACCCCACTTGTGCTGGTTCCGGTCACCGCCCTAGGTAGACGTTAACTGTCTGGCCAAAATAGGCTGGTGTGTCGGAACTGGAGCACATCACCCTTTATCTTTGTGAAGTTTCCAGATGAGCAAAACAGGATCAGGAGCTGTAGACTAGGGGAAATATTTTCTCTCTGGAGCTGGGAGGCACTTGTAACAAGTTGTGAAAGCAATTTGGCTGTTGCGACTGCATGGCTGCTGCCAATTTGGAAGCCCTTACAGGTCTCTAGATCCCCGGATATTACTGGGGAAACCAGTAACTGTGGTTAATTTTTTATGCAAAAAGAATTAGAGCTCTGAAAGAACGTGTGAGAAGCACTTGACTCCCACCTAAGGATTTCTTAGGGAAAGAATCTATGAAACCAGTGACTGCATAAACCATTTCCAGGCCTTAAATCTGCAGAAGCTAGGGAGACGTGTGTGTGTGTGTGTGTGTGTGTGTGTGTGTGTGTGTGTGTGTGGTGGTGGTGGTGGTGGTGTTGTTGTTGTTGTTGTTAGTTCTGATTCAGATTATTAAGGAACAGTGTGATTATGGCCCGAGGCTCTTTGCCCTTGGTGACAGTTGTAAGGGACCCTGCTATCCATTCTCCTGGCTGGTGATTAACAGGCCAATGAGTTGGATCCTGCAACGACAATTAAGATTGAGTGGTGTCATCTGTTTCATAATTAAATTCTATCTTCCATATCCTTTGAACACTATATTGGTGTTTAATTGGCTGATCTGTTTCTTCTGCCTCTGCTGCTGGCCCCCACAATGATATCAAGACAATCATGTTCCGACCCAGCATAAAATACCCCGTGGAAGAACGCTGGCTTTCTCTTTGGCACAGAAACAGCCCTGAAGTCCTAATTTAGAAGCAGGAGTTAGGCAGCCCCGGGCCTTTCTGCTCCTCCAAGTTGTCGGAGTGTTGTTTAGAGTCTAAAATTAAAAGATAAACTCAACACATACAGGAAAGATACCATGCCTGACGAACTGATAAGTCCTCCAAAGATGCACGGAAGTCACCAAGGCGTGGTGGACACTGCATGGGCAGACGGTTCATGGGCTTGTCTGTGCAGCATCACAGTGTTTTTCAAAAAGAAAAGAAAAAAAGAAAGAAAGCCAGCAGCCTCTACGACTGTGTTAAACTCTCATGCTAAACACCATTAAAATACGTTCCCAATGTGCTTCTTAGCAGAGACTATGGAAGCATTGGGCTTCCTCCGCTGCTACTGACTCAGGTCTGCTTCATCTTTAAGCCACTGGCAGCTGGGGTAGCTCTGGGGTAAAGTTCTTGCCTAGGATGGGTAGGATATTGGGAAATGGGGGTTAGAGAGAAGTCACTACAGGGCCTTAATACCACAAGGTAACGTTCCTTATAAAATTGGAAGGAAGAAACCAATTAGGAAAACAAGAAATAAATCTTACACACGAGGAAAATGAACTCTCGGGGCCAGAGAGATAGCTAGGTAAGTAAAGCTTTTGCTATGGCAGCTTAAGAAACCCACAGAAAGCTGGACGTGGGAGCACACGTCTGTAATTCCTGTTCTCCTGCGGCTTAGTGGGAGGAGGGGACAGGAGAGAGCCTGGAAGCTTGGAGGCCAGCTAAGCCTGCTATAAGCAGCAGCAAACAGAAGTCCGCATCCCAAACAAGAGAGGCCGGGCCTTACCGCAATGATTACCCTCTGGTCAGATCTCTCTGCACCCACTGCACCACATACACCCATGTGAGCTTACACACCAGGAGGACACACAGAGAGCCTTAAGAAGAAAAGAAAATCAAAGAAAGAAAGAAATGGAATTTTTCAGAAAAAAAAAAGAAAATCTAGTTCATTCCATTCTCTTGCCAGACAAACAACCCCTGTGAGATTTTATATTAAATTCTTGATGTTAAACACCATTAGGATATATTTCCAACTTGTTCCTTAACAGAACACACACACACACACACACACACACACACACACACACACACACACACAATTTTTCAAAAAGTAAGTGGAAATTTTTTCCTCAAAAAAAAAAAAACCCAAAAAGCACTAATTTACGATTAAAATACCATTTGCAAGCAAATCTTGAGTCTGTTCTTAGTAGAACAACAAGCCTATTCAGCTTAGTCAAAATCAAAATAATGCTGAAGAAAAACTGGAGATCCAAACAAATAACGCATACCGGCAAAATTTCTCATCCAGGATCAAAAGTATGTTAATTACTAAGCAAATACTAGGGTCGATCTCCTGAGCTATGGACGGAAGGACAAGCTAGAAGCTCTGTTAAGTTGAACACCTTAAAATGTAAGATCTGAGCCCACGAAGGATGCACAGGAAGCCCAATACACTCATTTTTAATTTCCCTTAGTCACATGATTAGCTCTCATTTGCTGATGACGTCTTCACTTGTAGCACTTTTTCTCTCCTGGCCCAAAGCCACTGTCACCTTATTTCATCTCCAGATGACTCAGGCTGCAATGATTTGGGGGCCAAATGTTCACTCTTTTTAACAGCTCAGTGATAGTACAATTAAATTAAAGCACATTCACAAAATTGGTATTTTAATCAAAATTTTGTGTCTCTGCATGTTGATTTGGAAATAGACGAGGAGTGGCCTGGGAGCCCTAGGGCTGTGTCCTCTTGGCCCTTGGAAACTTCCTCCCAACTGGTACCATCACTAGACGGTTGGTGGGGGCAGAGGACGCAGATTCCCCAGATATGTCTGAAATGACTTGAGCTCATTTGAATACTGCCCAGAGAGTTCTTCTGTGGCTCAGACACTGCCATAGAGAGACAAATGGTTTCAATGTCCGGTTTTAGGACTCTGTAGAAGAAAAATGTTCATTACAGACAGAACACAACCCACTTGTCATACCTCAACAATCACGGCGGTTTTCCTCTGGTCCGTGGGGGTCTCCGTGTCTTTTCATAGTTACCATACCAGTCAAGTGCCTTTTCACACTTGCACAACTTAGTCATTAGCATTTAACTTTTGCTTCTGCCCGTACACTACTTTGTTTGCAACTCTTTAATTAGAAATGGCTAATTTGACTTCTTGTCTTAAGGCAAGGAGAAAATGAGTCTTAAACAGTATTAAGCTTCCATAAATATTTCACTTCATGCTAATTCCCAAGCTTCCAGCTGAGCTGTTTGAAGTTCCCAAAAAAAGTGTTGATGTTCCCCTCGATTAGATACATAACTGGAAAAAAAGCTAAAATAATGACCAAACTTGTTGCTCCATACTGTTTCTCCAAAATTTTATTTTTCCTTCCATGATTGCTGGAATTCAAGACAAGACAAGCACCTGGTGCCCATGCCAGGGCTGGGCATCCACTAACCCAGGGTTTTGAAGAAATCTTAGAGTGCCCTCAAGTGGACAGATGTTTAATTCACCCTTAACCCCAGGAAAGGGATATTGGGAGCACTATCATCCAGAACAGAGCCATTTACTTGACACAGTCCACAAGCAGAGAAGTCTCCCCTTTGAGTTAGAAACGCCCAGAAATGCAATGAAAGTTTTTTAATCAGATAAATTTGTGGCCAGTCGGGAAAAATGTGATTATAATTTTTCTTTTGTGACTATAACTTACAATAAATAATTATAATATAGTCTATTAATTTGTATAAAATGCTATTTGTTGAATATATTGGAAAAGCAGCACGTGTAATTATTGAGCTATATGCCACAGTGTTCAGGAGCTTTATTTATAATGATTCATCTCCTCCCCATAACATCAGTATTTTAGGGTGCAGAGAAAGTTATGGAGATGCGGAGGAGTTAAACACCTTTTCAAAGTTCACAGAGCTAGAACATGGAAAAACCAAACATACGTGGCTATGTCTATACAGGCACGCCTTATACACATGCCCACACATGTATATTATAAAGAACATGCAATAGTACATATCATAAGGAGCATAGTTAAGGGCTGGAGACATGGTTCCGTGGTTAAGAGAACTGGCTGCACTTCCAGGGCTCTAGGTTCAATTGCCAACACCCACATGGCAGCTCACGGGCAGCTGCAACCCCCGTCTCAAGGGCTGGACCCCCTCCTGTGGCCTCTGCAGGCACTGAAGTGACATGGTGCACAGACATGCATGCGGGCAAACACTCATACACATAAAATGAAAAAAATAAATAAAATCTCAACAAAATTAAAGAAGTGTGTTTTTTTTAAAAAGCTCTTAGGCTTCACATTGTGGGGAGAGTGGGGACTGCCTCTGACAGGAACTCTAATGCCCCTAATTTCACCACTCCCCCTTGGGGGGGTTAGCAGCACTCAGTAGGAGAGGAAGCAGGCTATCCGGACGAGACCTGTGGTCATATGGTGGGGGAGGAGGTCCCCTTCTGTCACAGGTCGAGGGGAGAGGAATAGGGAGAAATAGGGAAGGAAGAGGAATGGGAAGATACAAGTGAGGGGCTAACAATCAGGATGTAATCTGAATAAACCATTATTTAAAAAAAAGAAAGAAAGAAGAGAAAGCTCTTATGGCATAACAGCTATAAGAGAATAAATGTAAACTACAAACACTTAACCCCCAACCTCTGTTCATCACTTGTCTTTATTATTTACTATTACTGTTGTAGTTGAAGTTATCTTGCCTTGAAGTCTTCACCGGCTACTCTGTTCTTGCTTTACTCAAACCACTGAAAAGTCCATTTCCCCTGAGACTGTTTGCCACTCCCTCTCCTCTATAAACCTCCACCAGCTGTCCCATGGCTGACTCACTGATACACATTGACATGGTCCTAGTGTCCTCACAGAGAAGTCTTTCTTGATCTTATGTAAAATACCAGCTCGCTCTCTACTGTCACAGAATGCCTCTGCCCCGCCCATTATGTCGGCAAGCATCCTATCTGTGGTCCAAGCACGCACAACCTTCCTATTCTTCATTTTCCCACAGTCTCCTTGGTACCTTCTTTGCTGCTGTGACAAAACACCCTGACAAGAGCAACTTGAGGAAGTTGCTTTCTTGGCTAACAATTGAAGGTACATTCCCTCATAATCAGGTCTAGAGAGCATGAGTTTAAAGCAGTTAATTACATCTCACCCACAGTCAGGAAGTACAGAGAAAGATGGACAAGGTCCTCAATTCACATTCTCCTTTTCATATAGTCTGTGATCTCAGACTAGAGGATGATGCCGCAGATGGAGAGAGGGTCTCCCTACCTCAGTTAAGCTAATCAAGATAATCCCCACGGGCCTGTTCAGAGGCTCATCTTCCAGGCGGTTCTAGATCTCATGGTGCTTAATCGAGATTAATCACCTTCTTCTGTTAGAGTATAAACCACAGTAGGCAGGATTTGCCGTCTAGGAAATATTAGGCACTCCAAAACAGAATTCTTGGTGAATGGTTGAATCACTATACTTTCCACTGTGATGGGTTTTGGATAAGTTGAGATTGTGTTCAAAATCCCAATGCTATTCTTTCTCAATGCTGTTCGGTTTAAAGTACATTCTTAAATATTCTATACCATATTTATATCCCTGGGATACTAATACATGCATTAAGGGTCTATTTTTATTCACTCTTAGTATGTTATTCATATCCCAGTAACCAGAGTGCAAGATACAATACTTTTCCAAACACATGCAAAAAATAGAATGCTACTGTTCAAAAAGGTTTTGGCAATCTCTATGGATGAAGGTAAGCTCAAAAATGGCCTTTCTGTCGATAGTAATGGAATGAGTCCTGACTTCAGAGTCTTATCACATATATTGAGTCTGTATGTGTCCCTGGTGATGCCATGGCCTGAGCTTCAGCAAATCTGTCATGGGTTGGAAATGGGAAGGCAGGCCCAAGAGAGCCACACGGAAAGAAAGATACAAATAACTAGATGCTATTTTCCTAAGGCCTGTCGTGCAGAACCCTATAGAACAGAAAAAAAAGGGGAATGTATATGGGGAGACCTATCCTCACTGCACCCCTGAGTTCCCACAGCAAGTCACTGACCATTCATATTCCTTAACTCTCTCTCTCTCTCTCTCTCTCTCTCTCTCTCTCTCTCTCTCTCTCTCTCTCTCTCACACACACACACACACACACACACACACACACACACACACACACAATGTTACACTTTATGTGTAATGTAACGTCTTCCTTCTCATGCATGTAACTAAAGGGAATATAGTGGTCTTCTAGGCTACAGACCTTTTTTCCAAGGTCTCTGTCATTGTTAACAGTAATCAGCTCAAATTACATATAGTACAGAATTATGTGTGCCTGTGTGCATATAGACATCTGTGTCTACGCATTTGCATACATTTATTTGATGCATACATTGATTTATTGATATCATGTATCAAAGCTCCTTTAAAAGTCACCAACTTGCTCTTTTCACCTATCTCAAAGCACCTTGTACTCAAGTGTCAAGTACCCACAAATGTGCAATGTGAGGCCATCAATTTATTAGTGGCAGCCACAGGAGACCAGCCCTGTGGTTGGAAGGCTTTTCTGTGCCCATGTATTGATAGGGAAATTCTGACTGCGACCATCAGGGCACATTCAGTTTCCTCGGTTTGACTTCCATTTTTCTCCCTTTTCTATCTCCAGTTCTTTTTGTTGTTGTTGTTGGTTTTTATTTTATTTTATGCACATTGATTTTTTTTTTCCTGGATGTATGACTGTGTGATGGTTCCAATCCCCTAGAACAGACAGGTGTGAGCTGCCATGTAGGTGCTGGAAATTGAAACCGGGCCCGTGTTCTTAACCACTGAACCATCTTTCCAGTCCCCTGTCTCCAGTACTTTTAATGACACTGAAAACTACTTATCTAATTTCTCTGCACGCAGCTACCAGAGTAAGTGGGGTAAACACAGCAAGGCTTATGCACGGCTGACTGCATAAACCCTTCATTTTAAGGAAACAAGCCCCAAATGAGTAGTTTATTTATAGCAATGAAAACTAAATGAATAACTTCTTATTCTTAACGAATAAATGAAAGACAAACTTATTTTCAAATGTGTTTTCTAGTTACTTTTAAACTCAAAATGAAAAGTCAAAACCAATATATTTTAATACACGAAGCAATACTTGTCACATTTTAGAATATGAATCAAGAAATTATTAAATTCAAATTTATGATCAAATAATTATTTCAGTTTTGTATTCTGTTGATCAACAGGGAACTATAAGCACTTTGAGACATGGGTTAGCTTATTTGTACTATTTTATGCCTATTGCTTGTACTAACATAACTGATATTTGCATTTTATTTGCTTTTAATTGCTAGGAATTTGCTCCTTTTTGCCATTCATTCTTGTTTTGAGCAATAAAAAAAAAAGTTTGTCAGCTTTTCTGAATAAGAACCAGACATCTGCAAATATGTAACAATTTATTATTAAGTGTAAGTTTTTATTAATGGGTTAAGTGTAAATAGCAATTTTATACTTTGCCAAGTGATTTTTATATCCTTTATTTTCAGTTGGCTAAATGTAAGTAATTTTGTTTAATCATGGGAAAATTAATGGGAAAATCTGGAGACATCAGTAAATAATGAGAACACTCCCTCCAATTATCCCCATTGTACTTTCTCGTTTACTAATAACTGCCTCAATCAAGGTGTCTTTCACCGAAACCAATCACTCAACCTTATTTCAGTTGTAGCTTATAATGACCCATTGAAGTATCATAAAGCACTCCCTTAATTAAGAACTGACGGGAACACAATATGAAAACAGGTAATGTGAAAGAAACAGGGGGCAATTTTCTACATGATCTGCCAGGTTCTCATAAGGTGCAAAGCCCTCACCAAGCCAAGCCACATTGCAAGCCTGGCAGTGTTCATTACTACACGCTCCATACACACACACACACACACACACACACACACACATGCACACGCACACGCGCACACACACACACACACACACACACACACACACACACACACACACACCCCATTAGATCCTAGCTTCTTGCTGGCTGGTACTTCTGCGTCAATCTACTGGAACACTAGAAAGAATTTTTTAAAATTTTTTATTAATTTATTCTTGTTACATCTCAATGGTTATCCCATCCCTTGTATCCTCCCATTCTTCCCTCCCTCCCATTTTGCCCTTATTCCTGAGGGGGATTTCCTCCCCCTGTATATGCTCATAGGGTATCAAGTCTCTTCTTGGTAACCTGCTATCCTTCCTGTGAGTGCCACCAGGTCTCCCCCTCCAGGGGACATGGTCAAATATGAGGCAAACTAGTACAGCCACTTTGGAAATCTATCTGGTACTATCTCAGAAAACTGGGAATAGGGCTTCCTCAAGACCCAGCTATTCTACTCCTTGGAATATACCCAGAAGATGCTCCAGCACACAACAAGAAAATTTGCTCAATCATGTTCATAGAAAGGATTTTTTTTTTAATGTTCTCAACCTGTAGGTCATGACCCCTTTGAGGGGGGGGTCACATACCAAATATTTTGTACGTCAGATATTAGTATTTTACATAATATCAGACATTATGATTCATAACAGAAGCAAAATTTTAGTAATGAAGTGGCAAAAAGATAATTTTATGACTGGGGCGGGATGGGGGGGGGACAAATCACCACAACATGTAGAACTGTATTAAAGGGTGGTAGCATTAGGAAGGCTGAGAACCACTGGCTTAGAGGGCTCCCCATCCCACACCCCACCCCCATCTTCCACCTCCCCGTCTTTTGTCCTCTAACTGAATTTGAGTGTGCTGGCTATGAGCCTGCTTTGATCAGCAAAATTTTCAAAATCGGCTCCCGCACGTGGGAACTTAATGTCAATATTTGTGCCCAGCGTCTGAATGGAGAAGTGGCTCCCTACGCACTGCTCCTCCTCAAAGTGTCTTTCATCACAGTCGCTGCCTTATTCGGTGTGATTCGTGATGCTTGGGGAATACTGTGGGATCACACTGATAAGACGGCAAAGAGCAGAATTCATCTCATTTCTGTGGGAAATCCACATAGATTTGTACATTTAAGAATACACTGCCATTTAGCGTCTTACATTTTCTTAACGTGCAAGAGAAAAAAATAGCTTTTCAGAAGAGAGTGTTTAAGAATGAATGAACCCAGTTTGTTTATTTAAAGCTTGCCTTGTTCCAGGGAGGATTTTAAGGTAGCTGAACAAGACAGGTAAGCATAAGGGATGATGCCTAATAAATGGTTAGCCACCGGAGATAAGCCATTTAGAGAGGAATAAATCAGGCACTGAGTATAGGATCCATGCTATCATAAAACCTGAAGGAGCTCTCTGTGGTCCTTAAGGATGCTGAATGACCTAAACATATCTGTGCCCCCTAATGGATGGAGATATCAGAAGATGGTGTAAGCTTCGTGATGTCCCTCCAACCATCAGCACAGTAGACTACAAGGTGTGCACTTTGAACCACATGCTCCGTAGCTATGTATTTATTGTCCAGAGCAACCAGGCCTTACATTGGCTTGTATACAGGTTGGGGCAGATTTGAGACAAGGAGATTCTAGTCCTTTGTGCCTTAACAAGAGGAGAGTAATCTTTCGCAAACAGCAACAAATCCGAGTGCTTCTCCATATTTAATCTCCAATCCTCAAGTCAGCATTTTTGATAGGGAGGCTCCCAGGTATAATCTTACTCATATGATTAAAAATTGACTTTTCAGTTTTGACACAGAGGGAAGAGAATAGATTTGACCGTATCCCCCACAGGATTTCTTTGTGTGTGAAATTGGTTTCCCATCCTCAATTCTCTGTTCCCATGCCATGTTCTTCTTCCTGCATTTTCTTCTGGAAAAGCACATGGGAGACACAGCAGGACAGAGGGGGCTTCTAAGTCGAAGATACTAAATCCATTTCTGACCCTTGTACACTTGAGGTACAGCCATGTGCACTGTGTGTTCAGCTTCTTGGCACTGTGGAACCTTGATTTCTGCACCATTCAATGGAAATAGTGTTCACAGAAAGCTCTGTGAGAGCTAAGCACTCTGCGGGCTCCTGACTTCTTTTTTTTTTTTTAATTGAAAAATGAAATCATTCGTGTTGCATCTCAATTGCTATCCCATCCCATGCATCCTCCCATTCCTCCCTCCCCTCCCGCTTTCACCCCATTCCCCTTCCCTATGACTGTGACTGATGGGGACCTCCTCTCCTTGAATATGATGCTAGGGTATCAAGTCTCTTCTTGGTAGTCTGCTATCCTTCCTCTGAGTGCCATTGGGCCTCCCCCATCAAGGGGAGGGCTCCTGACTTCTATAACTGCTAGGTCACAGACCACAGTCGGTGAATGGTGGTTACTTTTCCCTTCTTGGGCTCATTGAAGATTTGGGTAGAAAAGGATTGAACAATGAAGTTAGCCCTTGTGCTGTTGTGTTTGGTTGTTTGTTTATAGGTAACAGGTCAAGGTTTTATCTTTTCTAAACCTTACACATAAACTTTTTTGTTTTCTGTTTTGGATATAATTGTCAGACAATGGCAGCTGAAAGACATCCAAGTGGGAGGACTTTTTTGAAGCTTTGAAATAGGGCCCAGTGCTATCTGGCTGAGAACTGACATGTACCTGTTGCAAAGTCCTGTTTCAAAGACAGAGAGAGAGAGAGACAGAGACAGAGACAGACAGACAGACAGAAACAAAGAGAGACAGAGAGCGCACGCACAGGGGGTGAGTGGGGGGCTTCTCTCCCACTCACTTCACAAATCCTCTCACCCAACCCTAAGGCAAGCGCTTTCGACTCATAAAAGTCCACAGAATGAGTTGTCTTCTAAGTTCCTTCTCTTCCTTGTTTATACTGTTGCCATTGGAGATAGTTACTGCAAACACAGTAGTAAGAAATTAGGAATCCAGTGTGTACCTTAAAGACTGTGAGAACCATACATTTAACAGTAAAAATGGATGTAAGGAAAAAGGTGTTAAAAGTTCTGCGGATGCCTCTCACGTTTCTATCCTCCACTGTTACTCCTCTGCTTGGCGGAATGGAAGCCTAAGAAGGTGAAAAACCCTCAGTTCCTTTCTGACTATCTGCTAAACCGCATTCCTCCAACTGTGGTGTTCTCTACTATTTCCATTACATATAACAAATAAGGCAGGCATGGTGGCACCAGCCTGGAATTCCAACACTCAGAGGCTGATGCAAGGGAACTGACACAAGTTCAAGACCAGCCTAGGCCACATTGGAAGTGCCAGGCCCACTAAAGGAATGTAACGAGATTTTATCTCAAAAGAGGAAAAAAGAAAAGAAGGAAGAGGGGGAGGGAGGGATGGAGGGAGGGAGGGAGGGAGGGAGGAAGGGGTAGGGAGGGAGGGAGGGAGAAGAGAGGGAAGAAAAGAAGGAAAGCTAAATGAGCTTTAAATTTTAGCTGGGAAACTAATTGTTCAATGTAGAATTTTCATATTAATTCTATGGAAAGAAAGAAAGAAAGAAAGAAAGAAGGAGTTGAGGCCTCGGATGCTATCACACAGTCCTGTCTGGGGTTGTCATTATGATTTTCATTTTCCATTGGTGGCACACATGCCTGGCAAGGATGTACACACACACACACACACACACACACACACACACACACACACACACACACACTGTAATTGAGAGAAAATGTAAAAATTTGGGCCAGAACTCATTTAAAAGTTAGATATTACTTACATTGATTGGATTTTCTGGGAACAAATTAGAATACAGTGTTAATACCTAACACATCACTTTCCTCATTTCTATAAACCCCTTTATTATAACAGTCCTGTCCTCAAGAAATACAATATCATAGATGTAATTATGCATTTTCTAGCAGCCACATGTTAAAACGCAAAAGAAATTTCAAATATTAATTTTAATGATATTTTATTTAACCTAACACATACAAAATCCTTCCACATAAAATTAGCATTTTTACCACTAGGAACTACTAATGAGATATTATAGTCTTTTTATGGACTTTCAGATCTGGTGTGCACTTCACAAACATCTTGATCCCCACTAGCAAGCACAGCTCTGGCAAATTGGCCTCTTCTCTGTGTTATGTGCACACAGGCCTTTTTCCTAACCTTGTGCTTAACTGCACTGTAGTGTATTCAGTAAGTTAAAAGCTAGTCTGAGCTTTACATCATGTATTTACTTCTCTATATAGATGTGTGTGGAGCGGTGGGGGGAGGAGGAAACGACACACTTAAGTAGCCAAATGCCCAAATACAATTTTGACCAGTAGCTAAAACGATATTCACTCATCCTTTATAAAATGATGGGGCCTGTTAGGTCATCTATTTCAGTGTACCACAGATGTGCGGTTCAGGGCCTCATAAGCATCCCTCTGCAGGGCATCATAGTGATAGATATATACTGAAATCTGCTAAACGTGGAAATTTAAAAAGAAATAGGATGAGAAGCATAGACTTTTATAGCTTGGAAGGTCCCTAGAGGAGCTCATCCCAGCCCTCTTATTTTACAGCTGAAGAAACTGAGGCCTAAAGAACTAAGAGATTTGCCAAGGGCCACAGAAGCTATTAGGACTCACAAGAGATGGAAAGTAGATGTCTTACCTCCAAGTTCAGACTCATTTTACAAATAATGGGAAGGGGTTTCGTTATTGCTTGCATGCTTTAGATTATTATCAAATACGTGTACCTAGTCCATGCTGTTTCAGCAGGCTGTGTCTTCATTTATGTTCAGAAGCATTTAAAAGTAAAACTTAGCTTGTTAAAAGCTCGAAACAGAAATGTGAAGATATATAAAAGATCACTCCTGGGCATATACATAGGAGCGCATATTTACAAATGAATGGTTGATTTAAAAAAACAGTAACAAGCAACCAAGGACAATGCGTGCAGTAAACCTCGACCCCAGATCTAGCCAATGGACAAGCACATTCTCCTCAGTTGTGTGGAGACTGGGGACTAACTCTGACATGAACTCTGATGCCCCATATTTGATGACTTCTCCTTGGTGGGGAGGCCTGGTGGCACTCAGAGGAAGGGGAAGCAGGCTACCAGGGTGAGACCTGATAGGCTGTGACCATATGATGGGGGAGAAGGTCCCCTTCTGTCACAGGCCTAGGAGAGGGAAATAGGGTGAGAGGGAGGGAGGGGGAATGGGAAGATACAAGTAAGAGGATAACAAATTAGATATAATCTGAATAAATTATTTAAATAAAAATGGTATGCTTTTAAAAACCAACTTTAAAAGCTAGGTGAATTTAGGGCTTGGCATGACCATGACAGAATGCGTGGCTTGCAGGCATTTCTTTCTACCTCCTGGGCAGGTGTCTGGTGGAGAATCTGACAAAGCGACCGCACAGTGTTCATTTAAAATCTCCTCGCACTGAGGTTATATATTAGAAGAACCACTGAGGAGCCCACGGCCCTTCGGTACTGGATGAAATGTGCTTCCACTTTCTCCAGCCTTCACTTTATCAAGGGATACTCTCTGGCTTGTATCTCTGGTCCAAGACGGGAAAGGCACATAATTTTAACAGAGACAATTCTTCAAATGGTCTTTTAGATGAATGAACAGGATCTCACTGTCTCTGTCTCTTTATTCATACTGATTCATTATCTGTGAATTTTTCTGCAAAGGAAGGAATGAATTGGGGCCAGCGGGTCTCAAAGTATGGGTTGATGAACACTCAATCCTCTAGGACAATGAAAGGTAAAAAGAAAAGTCCCTGGACTTAGAAGTGTGCAAAAGTCTGTTCTCTGCATCACTTTTGCGAGGGCTGCCACGGGCTTTAGCATATTAAAGGCTTGGAGAGTAGAGGTTAAAAAAAAGATTTTTTTCTTTTAATACAGATTTATCCATTAGTGGACCGTGGTGGTTCCCCACTCCCACCTTTCAGCCTCTGTTAGCACCCCCATGGAACTGAGAGTCCTGTGGGATGTAGGGACATGCTAGCCTTGCATATGTATGTCTTCAGTTTGAGAGGAAGAGGAGAAATCAATTGCACCTCAACAGATGCATGAACTCCTGCAGAGGCGAGAGAGCATTCCCACCCTCATGCGCCCAGCACCTTGAGCTTCGCTTAGAGATGGTGTGGTAGCAGTGCTCATTTAGATCATCACTAAAGAAGACAGCATGGCAATGAATGAATGACACTGTCACCTCATATCCCAAGAGCACTGGGTCACCTTATCAAAAATGTCTTTCCCTCATGAAAATACTCATCTTCTCGACCCACCAACTGCAAGGAAGACAGCAATGCTCATTTCTCGTTATGAGTTCATGTTGCCCACAGTCAGGAGCACAATGCCAGGACGCATTCCAAGTACGCTCCGTGCTAATATGGCAGCGCAGAAAGCGATGTAGCTGAAGGGCTGCGCGGTGACGGCTCTCAGTTGTGTGTCATGGAGTTGAGGACGGAAGCATGTCCTCTCATGCTTCCTCACACATTTCCTTCACAGCCTGTACGTCACATTGGGAGCAAATTCTTTAACATTCTGCTTGCTTTCTTACTTTTGTAGTCTAGTCTAGCTCCGTGCAGCTAGAAATTCCAATTCGAATCTTACCCAAGACTCTTTCACATCTTTGGCCTCTACCAGATCAAGGGACATGGATGGGAAGAGGCGGTTTCCATCCCTCTCTTTTCTGTAGACTCTGGTCCTAAGACTTTATAGGTACAGAGAACAAGGAGATGGACAATGCAAGTGTCTCTCTCTTGTTGTTGTCAGTGTGGTGACTCCTAAACCACCATCACTGACAGAAGCTGTGAATCCAAGTATTGGTTCATATGAGAAGAAAGTGTGAGGTTTCAGGCATGCACCAGCCACACACTCACACTGCTTCTTAGGATGGCATATCCACCCCAGATCTCCCTCCACCCTGGCTCTGTGTATCTTTGTGGTCTCTAGCTATTTGGGTCCTCTACATTGAACAGATGCATAATCACCATGGCCAGGTGCTCTCCTGAAATGTTCCATCAGCCCATGGGAAAATATTGCTTTTACATAGCTTGTAGTGAGAGGATACTGGCTTTTAGAGAAATCTAAATCCGAATGGTAAGATCCAACAAAAGTTTATCTTTAAGAAAAATCCAAAAGTCTGTCTTTGGTCAGTTGCAAATGAACTTCCGATACCCTATTCCTTCTGTCCTATCGATTTCCTTTCCTCCACAGCCATGAGGTTATAACCTCTAGCCTCTGAGGAAAAGGACAGCATGGGAGGGTGGTAGAGAGGCCGCTGTTCTGGATCCAAAACTAGTATCTATTCCAGGAGGAAAGAGTTGAAAGAAATGACTGGTGTCCAAGTTCCTGTCTATTCCTCCCCAAAGAATGATAATATCTCTGGATTTATAAACCAGTCCATACTCTATTTGAATATGATGCCCCAGGTCATTCACTGCTTAGGTGGAAGGCTCCCAAGTCTTAATTAGAATACAGAATACATTTCCCACTGAAAAAAAATTAGACTTAATGGTAGATAGTCCTAGACTGACAGACACGTTAGGCCCACTAATGGGTGGGCTTCATCCAATTTTTCTTCTGACTCCCAGAAATCCTGTTTATGGCTAGTGCACTACAGTAGTGGTGTTTGGGTCTCAGGACTGTCACTGCTCAGACCCATTCCTTGTCCATGGTACTACCCCAGCGAAATTCTGTGTAGAGTTGGAATAAATAGGCCAGGAACCAAAACATCCCATGAGCTGATGGTCTCTGGAATATGAGGAAGGCCATGGGAGTCCTACCCTGGTAAATAGTACATCCTCAGTGGGTTGCCATGCCCTCAGGATCTCTTCCTACAGTGGATATCTGTAAGTCCCTTGGAGAAGGCTGGATTCTATACAATGACCATAGACATCAAACTTCTTCATTCTAGAGAGACTTAAAAGGTATCTTCTTACTGTAGTTATTGTATGTTAATTATCAAGCATGTTAATCACAGAGATTAATGAGATTCCCCATGATGTTTCCATGCATTGATCATGTCTGACTGCCCTTCTTTCACCCTCTGCCCCTTCCTCTCTACTCATCTCTCTGATCTCTTTCCCAGGAACTACTAGGCCCTCTTCTACTTTCTACCATCTTGTCTTAGTTTCCACGTATGAGGAAAGAGGTACAGTTCTTGTTTTCTGTATCTAAATTTCATTCTGTCTGTATATTTTATTCTGAATAATATTTCTCTATGAATGCATTTTATGTAGTAACTTGTGTGTTGGTGGGCACCGAAGCTTACTTCCTAGGAACTATCTTGAGTCTTAAAACTAGTTAGTTCTTAGTCTCGACATGAGGTAACTCTCCTTGCCCAATTTGGGATTTTTCATCACTTCAGGTTAAATAGAAACTTGGTAGACCATGTAAATTCAAAAATTGCCATGCTATAAAACCCATCAACAAAGAATTCTTGGGGTAACCCCTCTTTGACCATGACTGTGGCTTGGGTACCCGTGATATACCTTTGGTCTCTTGAGGTCACGTGTTATACTTTGCCTTTGCCATCCTGTTGTGTCTGCAGTTGCTATAGCAACTAAGAACCTCATTTCAGCAGTGTGATTTCCATATCCATCATCAGCCTCCTGAGATCAAGTCTTTAGCATTTTTCAAGGGTGCTGGTATGAGATATAGATATAGATAAAGATATAAATATATTCCCTAGGGCATCTCACAGATGTGAAAAGAGACTAGTGAGAGTAAGGGAGCAGTAGCTTACATTTTCTGTTCTGCAAAGTCTTTGTAGCCCTTTTCCTGTGAATAGATTCTCAGTTCAGTGTGGCCCACTGCTGAGGCTACTTTCAAATCGATCAACCAAGCCAAGGAAATGAGTGTTGGGGGTGGGGGGAGTATACATGTTCAATCTAAAATTTTGTTCCCCTCAGCCTGGCATTTGTCCTCACATCCTTTGATATGCATTCCTCACGTTTGAAAATTTGTGTGTGTGTGTGTGTGTGTGTGTGTGTGTGTGTGTGTGTGTGTGTGTGTGTGTGTTTATGTGACTTCTGTTCCTAGGCCTAACTGTACTCAGCCCCTTGAGGCTGTTGGGTCTGCTACTAAATACATACCCGGCGGCAATGAGGGTTGGTGATGTGGGGACGCAAGGAGAACCACTGCAAACTGACTGTACCCATGGAGGCAGCAGGACGCGCTTCAATCCAGGTCATGTGCATCAGAACAGACAGGGAGGTGGGGCCTGCTTTTCCCAGCAACTGAAATGCAATGAGCAATTGGACAGCCAGGTATGCAGGCCATCTGAAACTTCAGTGTCTCGAAATAATTTAGTGAAAAATAGCTCTTGCAGTTCATACTTGTAGCTTCCTCTCTCCGACTGGTGACGGGTGCCTGAGTCTCAAGGGGGGTAGATCCAAATAGCAGCCCCATGCTGTGCTCAACTGCCCTTCCCTTCTGATAGCCAAGGCTTCATTCCTCCTTCAAGCTTCCCCGCGTCCCCCCTGAGGACAATTCTCTCCTGAGAGGCATCACAGTGTCACAGGCTCAGACAATTTGGGCAAGCCATCCCCAAGAGTCTGCCAGACACATCTAGACCTGCTGGATCCCAGAGGTAAACAGAGCTCACACAGGAAGCCATGCTGCCCAAGTCTTTAAAGCAAACCTGCATTTCTTCCCACCCTCTATTACACCGGCAAGGATTATCACAGGAAAACGTTCACTCCCGCTCTCAATTATAGCTACCAAGCCTATAAATGCTAGTTTTAAAGGGAAACTTCCCAATGTGAGTTTCACACACTTTTAAAGCTCATTTCTTTTTATGACAATTTCAGACCTATTTTGTGCTGACTTGTTTTACGGTCAACTCGAAGTGCTGGATCAGAGAAGTGAAATACACTGCTGAGGACTTGCTTCCAACACCTGTAGGGTTTCATTTTATTATGTAGAGTTATGTTTTTTTTTCTTCTGACTCGGTTAAGTCAGATTTGTGTATAACTAGCTGCAAATTCCACTGAAAGCGACTTAGCAGATACAGCCAATGATGGTCCATATGCTGTTCTCATCGGGTCAGAATTCGTGAATGAATGAAGTCCCTAACCTCACCAGGTTAAGAGCATAAAAAGAAGACACAGGTGAGGATTCTGAGATGAGCTTAGTAAGGAAATTCCTCCTGCAGGCTCAGTGCTCTCACATCTTCACCCTCTTTCCTAAGAGGCAGGAGTTTAGGATTGATCCCAGCATATACCTGACACAGCCTAATTAATGAACTGAGATGGTAACCCAACTGTGAATCAAGAATGACTAACTCTTAGGGTCTAGCAATAAATAAATATTTCTTCCAGAAAATCTTAACTGACTATGGAAAATGACTTGGCAATTTTATTTCTATTTCTTACTAGAAATACACCACCACTTTCGACCAGGCTATTGCTCTTTCTCTGTCCCCTCCCTTTCTCGCCGACTGTCTCTCTCTTTGCCTTTTTCCCATCCACTTTACCAGACATTTTAGGTATGAAAGTAAAAAGGCACCATCCTCTCACTGTGATTTCCTTAAATCTCATGGGGGTCAGGAGGGCTGCTGGCTGCCAGAGGAAGGTATCTGGTTTTGCTTAACCCATCAGGCTGGGAAAAAGTTAAGAAGTGGCACAAACCACCATTATCTTTTATTATAGATTCTGTTCAAAAGCACGTGTGCCCATGTGTATATGAGTGTGTGTGTGTGTGTGTGTGTGTGTGTGTGTGTGCATGTGTGTGTGCACGCACACACACAAATGTGCCACTATGTACAAGTGGAGATCAGAGGACAGCTTTTTGAAGCTAATTCTCTCTGTTCCCTTTCATGTGGGTTCCAGAGATCAAACGCAGGTCATCAGCCTCACTAGCAAGCATTTTTACCTGCCAGACCATCTTGCCGTGCCTCTGGAGTTTTATTTATAGGAAATGCTACCTCACCTAAGAACTCTGTTCACCACCTAACCAGCTTCCCCAAATCATCCTTTTTTATCTTCCTTTTTACTTAGTCTTATCCATCCACACATTTCCCAGGACCCTTAGGATGAGATCCGATCTCTACAAAGCACACACCGTTGTTTCTCGAGTGCAATTCCTCTGACTCCAAGGCTATAGTAGTTTTCTCAGTGGGCTACAATGTAAACATGTAGCAAGCCAGCATGCATACGCTTCACTGTTTAGTATTGGCAGTTTCCCAGAAAAGACTAGAAACCTGCCCTCTCCATCCCCCACCTCCCTCTTATCACAGTCCATTCCTCAGCCACATGAGTTAATGTGCAAATACAAATGATGAAGGTCATCCGTAGATGAGAACCTACCCCGACTTCAATTCAGAAATGGGATGAGGTGGGGCAGTCAGAGGGGAGGGAGCTCCATCATTATGCAGTGTTTCTCCACTGACCCTCAAAGGCTCTTGAAAAGCTGGATTAACGAACAGAGGTTCCAACTTGTCTTCCATGGTGGTGGTTTTGAGTCCAGATAACCCAGAAGCTACCCTTAGACAGAAGGGTGAGACTGAATTTCTGATCCTCCTGCTGTAATCACAGCCTTACGTGCTACCACTGTAATTTAGGAGGTCTTGGGGAACCAAACCAGATCCTTTCGTGTGTTAGAGTCACACTCTATCTACAAAGCTATAAGCCGTAAACCTCAATCTATAGTCTCACGACTCCTGATTTTCCTGTTGGGTTCACAGGACTGTATGGCCCCGTCCCGAGTTAGGAGATGCTGAGGACTTGAACTCAGGTCCTTTGAAGTGCTAGAGCAGCACTCTGCCCACAGAGCTAGTGCTTTATTGAGGTCTGAGTTGTCTGGTCAGGAGCTCTTTATCCCAACATTGAGCCGGAAGCCAGGCAATTATGCTTACTATAAACATAAAGGTAGCACTGAACATGAGACTACAAGAAAACTTGACAGGCAAAGATGATTTGTGTAGCAAAATAATTTACTTATTGTACTGAGTATAATACATGAGTGCTTATAATAAATTTGAAGGCTTCAAATTTTTCCTATTTTGCACTCTGCTATTGTGTCTCTTGGGTATCTTCACTCAGTATAACCTTGCAGTTTGATCTAACTAACATTCAAAAGCTAGCAAGGATCAAAAGTCAAAAATTCACCAAAACTTCATTGAAAAAAAAAAAAACAACCCGCTAATAGCAACTGTGTATCACCTCCTCTGTTTACTGTCATTTCCTACATAGCTGTTATGTGTCAATGCTTTTGTCTACTTTGTTATTTTAACTGCACATTAATATCACAGTATAGGAATATGGTCATCACCAGTCAAGTGAAAACCCTGAAACGTCAAAGAGTTAATAATGGCTCCAAAGCTGGTTTGTTCCATAGCTCATCCCCTTACCTGGAATGTCTACCTGCTTCTGCCTGGTGGCTTGTTGGTTTGACCTCTTTGCCCTGTTCAGGGAGGACCACCATGGATTACAAGACAGTCAGGGATGCTGCGGAAAGTGTCTTGGTGTTCACAGGAGCAACTGCAGTCTCTTATCAAATAGATGGCATGCCAGAGTCATTTCTTTTTCATCCTAAGCAGTGGAAAATGCTGCCCATGCAAACAGCAATCTGTTGAGCTATAAATAGAGGCATTTCACTGTATTTAAAACACTCAAACACATATACAAAAGCTTTTAATTTCCCTTTAAATTGAAACAAATATTTCTGTTAGTAAGAGCATTTGAAGACAGCAAATTCAAAGCACTAATGTTGTCAAATTTATGAGCAAAGTTTTGTGATGACCTTATCTTGTTCTAAGCAGTCTGTGGGGATTATGCAGAGGGTGGCTTATTCTAATTGTGTTATCAAAATAAAGAGTCTGAAAAACAGCTCTGCAGATTCAAAAAAGAAAAAAAAAAGGCTAAACGAACTGTGAGAAGTTATTTATTTGTTAAAGTATTATTCTAGAGGTTTTTTTTTCCCATATGGTCCACTGTAATTTGGTTTTAAACACTAAAAGCCTATCATATAAACTGAGGTGCCTAGCCAACGTAAGAAATTTGTTTTAAAGGCTTTTATTAAATATATGTGCTATATTTTTTCTTTTAAGCAATTAAGGTATTCACTCTGGCCAAGAAAGCTTTCTTCCTAATGATATTAAAACAAGAAAAAGGGTTCATTGGCATGAATACGATATTTAACTGTTCAAATTAAAAGCGAACCTCAAAGCAGTCTTTCAAAGTAAGTATTTGATATAACTTCTGTGAACTAAAGCTATTAATGACTTGAGGGGAGGGAGCAATACCTCCCTGTCCTTTTCCCACTCATTTCCAACTATTCTGAGCCAACGTATTTCCTGCTAATCATACATATTTTATTTTCAACCTTACTAGGCACCTTAATTTTAAAAAGAAGTGCACAGCAGAGTCCTTAACTCCACACGATGAAAGTGGCCTAGCGTTGCAAGTTGTTGCTTCGCGACAGCATCTCCTCTGCAAGGCTCTTTTTCATCTCTTTCCTTTAAGGGCTTGTTTTAGACTATAATTATTCTTGAGACTCCGGGTTAACACTGCCATTAAATCTTGTATAGGTGGATGATAAATTGGAGGCTAACAAGCTGTACTGATCTTTTTTCTCAGAATTCCTCTTGTTTGAACCCAACTGCCATAAAGCAACAAGAAGAAATATCCCCATTGCTGAAGTCGCCCACAGTCAGTACACACACATACAATGCTGCCCCATCATCCGCATGTTATGAAAAATCAGAGCCTCTGTCCAGAAAATAACTTCTGTTGGCCCCATGGCAGGTGGTTTGTAGTAAATTTCTAAAATGGGGCTGTCACAGTTCACAAATTTGGTGGGCTTAATAGTTCATGTATTTGGTGGACTTAACCATTTCAAAATTACCTTAGTCTTCATCACCTAATGGGAATTCACTGAATTTCGGCTCTGTTTTTGAATATTTATTAATTCTAAAGGGCTTTTCTATGACCTGGCTAGTTACCCAATAATTGAGACAGAGACCTATTGATTTATTAAAATAAGCTTTAAGCACAATAACTGGGTAGGTACAATTTTAAACTAATTTTCCAAGCTAGTCTGGCCACCTCCTAGCTGTGTTTCCCAAGTTATTTGGCAAAATTCATCCTGTCTAATCTGGATCTGCTCCATCAGGCTACGTCCTCTCTCTCTCTCTCTCTCTTCATCTTCCTTCTCCTTCCTCTTCTCTCCTCCTCCTGGCCTCGTGGTCCCTACCTGAGACCCCAAGCCCTGGGAACCAAAGCCCTGCCTATTTCTCTTCTGTCCGGTTACAGGTTGTCCAGCCTTTTTAATTAACCAATCAGAGATAATTGGGGAGCAAAGTTTACGCAACAAAGACCAATGTACAAGAGAATGCACTCCTCTAGACTGCAACCAGATCTTGGGGACCAGAAATGGGCATTTGTATACATAGTACCAGACCAATCCCCAACAGGGCTCCCTAAAAGAAAGAATAGAAAGTGGTTGTGCTCAAAAAAATAAAAGCCATCCTCAACACAATAAATTGTAATTATGTGAGGTGATATGTACGTTAATCGTCTAGACTTAACCACCCTAAAATGTGTATGTTCATCAGATACATCAAAATGCTATGCTGCATATGATAAATGCTCTCTCTGTCTCCTCTTTGTCACTGTGTCGCTCTTTCTCTGTGTCTCTCTGTCTGCCTCTGTCTCTGTCTCTGTCTCTCTCTCTGTCTCTCTCTGTCTCTCTGTCTCTCTGTCTCTCTCTTTCTGTCTCTCTCTCTCTCTCTCTCTCTCACACACACACACACACACACACACACACACACACACACACACACACACACTTGTTCTTTGATGATTTTATACATGTATTTAGTGCATTCTACATTCATCCCTCCACCTCCTCTATCTCTTTGCAATCCCTCTCAGGCCCCCTCCACAGGTCTCTTTAGCACAGTCTTGTTTTTCTTTATTTTGTTTTGTGACAGACTAGTTAGAACCAGGACCGCACCGTCTATGTAAGCCTGGGTTTGGGACCATCCATTGGAGGGCTCGCCTGTGTGTGTTCAAGTGCAGGCAATGGCTATCCCTCCTCTGGAATCACTGGTCATTCATCAAGGAAGAGCAGGCTCCGGTGAGCTTGAGTTTCTCCGTGCTCCATGGTTCGCTATTGACTTCTTAGTCCTGTGCAGGCACAAGCAGGCAGCCACAGCTGCTGAGATAACACTTGCAGTAACTGCATCGTGCCCTGGCGATAGTACTTTGCAGCCTTTATTTCTGTCTTTGATCTCTTGCATTCTTTGCATCCTCTTTTGCACAGTGTTTCCTGATCCTCAGAGATAGTGGTACTGAGCACTCAACCTAAGGCCTGGCAGGCACAAAGGACTGACCATTGAGCTAACTCACAGACCTAAATATAATTTTATTTAACAATTTTTGCAAGTAATTTTGCAAAATGAGCTTAGCCACGTAAAACAGAAAGGAAGCTGTCTCATTTTCTGCCGTTGGTTTTATCAGCTCACATAGACTTGCCACACTTTATACTTGCATTAGATTTTCTTCCTCTTTTCAAGACCTAGTTCTGCTGCTACCTACCACCTATGAAACAGCCTGTAGAACAATTCGCCAACATATATTTTCATCTCCTGTCACTCACTAATATGAATCAAGTGATCTGATGATAACAGGGAAAGATCCAGAAACTCACTGATGATTGTGTATGAAGTGCATATGTAGGGAGAAATTCTCTCCCTCTTCAACAATGTGTCTACTTAAGCCCGTGAAGAAACAAGGGACGTACACAGTAATTTGCAAAGTTGCATCGGGTCGAGGCCTTGTGGTCTCTCCCCCATCCACTTTGCCATGCCATTTGTTGTTGTCCTTGTCCGGTTCATGGTTATGCAATCATGTGGGTGAGCATTTGCGGGTAGCTTCCGACATTGCAAGGATGCACAATCTCACAGCAAACTTCTTCATCCTCTGACTCGTACAATCTTTCTCCCTCCCCCCCCCCCTTTCTGCTATGTTTTCTGAGCCCTGGGTGCAAGAGTTGTACTATAAATATATCTGGGCTTACAACTCTGAATTTTGATTAGTTGTGATTTCCTTTAGTGGTTCCTCGCCCCCCAGTTGTTGTTGTTATTGTTTTGTTTTGTTTGTTTGTTTTTTGTTTTTGTTTTTTTTTTTACAAAGAGAAGTTTCCTAGATGAGGGGTGAAGACTATATGTTGGGACTGGAAACAAAGCCACACCTGGAGTATTTTGAGAGCTGCAAAACATCCAGTAGCATCTTTACCTCTGCTCAGTGTTCACCTTCCTCTAGTTTCCTCTGACTTTTCTTAAATAATGAGCAAAGGACTACATGGGCAAGATAGTAAGATGTGTATGTAAGACACTGAGAGTAAGACCCTGAGGGTCCTGTGCTTCCCAGAACTGCCTATGTGGCCAGCAGTGTCTACGTAACACAGGTGACACTCCCTGGCCTGCAATCAATGTCTCTCAAGAAAGTTCCAGTGAATTAGCACTTAAGAATGCTCCCACTTTCCTAAACAGAACCCCCAGAGAATGACTGGCCATGGCTGTCAACATTCCCAGGACTAGAATACAGATTTGATTTCAATGTCAAAGAACACAAGTTAGAGCGAAATGCAGTCCGGCTGCTTCTTAGAAGAACAGCAGCCACCATGACAGGGATCTCCTCAGCCTTGGATTCCATGGTTACCCCCAAAGGCAGACAACCTGAATGCTCATCGTTGGGTCAAAAACTGGTATCTTCACACAAACATTCAAGAAGAATGAATTCCCCGCAGTTCTACCAGGAAAGAAATGTCTAAATAAAGGGGCCTTCCAGAACCTGTCATTTGAGATCATTTTTAAAACCAAAGACCGTGGCCCATACATCAGGACAGAAGGTGGTGAGTCACTTGGCAGGAGGCCCAAACTGAAGCCCCTCCTGCCCTTTAACAAAGCAACCAATGCACGGCTTCAAACAGCTCCTTCCTTCCCCTCTATTTCATTTCTCTCCGGGTGTTTAGCTGCACCAGCCACTTATCCCAGTTCTTCTTTCATTCCGCATACTCCTTGGCTGCCGGCATCCCTGTGGTTGCTGCATCAGCCGGCATCCCTGTGGTTGCTGCATCAGCCGGCATCCCTGTGGTTGCTGCATTAGCCAAGCACCATGAACAGTGACACTCCGGTATACCCAGGCCGTGCCAAAGAGAGCATTGCCCCAAGCCTCCTCTTGACTGCTATGAGTTGGGTGTCAACAGTGCCAGTCCTAGGAGTAGAGCTTATATACTCTGGTTCCTTCCCTGCCTTCATGCCAACAGTGCAGCCGGAACGAGAAGAACAACGCACCCACTGGCCTGGCGGTTCTGCCTTCGAAGACTCTCTACTCAGCCTCAAAGTGCCCAGCCCATGCACAAGTTACTGGCCCTGGACCAGCAGAACAAAATCAGCCTAATGACGTAAGGAGCACATGAGCTCTAAGGTACAGTAGACGGTCCAATGGGGGCTCTTCAGCCTGCGTATCTTCAGACATCCGCAGAGGCAGCAGGCACTACCAGCAAAAGACTCATCAGATGCCTGAGAAGTTGCCCCAACACCTGACAGAAACCTCAAGTCTTTCAGATCAACTGCTATCAACCGAGTCTCGGGAATATCCACAAAGGAGAAAGGTCACCACATGTATAGTGAGAGCACCCTCCACGCCACAAGCCACCAACTTCAGAAGGAGCAGGGCACCATCCTCGTACCTCCACCCATGTCTCCTCTCCTGGCACAGAGGACACTGGCCTCCAACCAGTGTACTGTTTGTACACTGGTACAACACAGGGTAATGGACAATGGCTGAAAATTTAAAAATAATTACTACTTGGAAACCCAAAGGGAATATTTTAATTGGTTTTTCTTGGCAGAGCTGAATTGTTCCCAGGGTCCCAGGAGGCACCATAGACACCAGACCAGGTGACTTGTGAAGAACCAAAGCATTTCATGGCAAATTTGACCTCCTCCCTGCAACCATCACCTGCTGGGCAGCCTGGACCACACAGGAACTGGAATTAAGACAAGGCACTGAAAACATGTCTACAGGGACACACATGGGTTTCTCTCCCTTCTGACAAGTTCAGAAGCTAAATGTAAGAGCAAGCAGATGGGGAGAAAATGGGAGGCTCTGTATTTCTTGTCACAGAAGTTCTTACTGAGAAATCACTCATAATACTGATCTCTCCACTTGTAGGGTATGCCCAGTGAACAGGAGACAGGGGGGGAATGACAGAAAATTTAATGAGTAATTCCACAGAGTCATTGCGGCAGGTGTACAAGCCTTAGTCCTTCCACAGTGCTTGTATCTTGGCATATTGAAGGCATAGGTGCCCATGAAGTGATCCTATTTACTTATAAGTAAATTCTGTGCCATATTTTTCTTTTTAAAAATATGAGTAAAAATCCTGAACTGATCTTTTCATTTTTGAAAATGACACCCCAGAACTTTATCAAAAATTCCAAGTCAAGCAAAACAAAGACAGTGCCTAATTTTCTCGGTCTAAAATAGCTAAAGTTACATTTTCTAGATACTTTAGCATTATCTATCACACACACACACACACACACACACACACACACACACACACACACATATTTCGGGACAAAGCCCCACGTTACGGGTCTTTATTCCTGATCCTCTGCATCTTAGTGAATGGTTGCCCGTGACCCAAAGCACCAAGTACTATACTCATGGCATTGTTTTTTGGTTGGCTGTGATTCAATTAATTGGATTTTTTTTTCCCTGCGGCTAAAGAAAATGTGAATTGGCGATTCATAACCATGGATACCTGATTTTTATTTACAGTTGCTTGGAAAAAAATTTTCATTAGTGATAGAGCTGTAGCAGCTGTTTGTCACAAGTACTTGACTCTCAAAGACACTGTTAAAGATGTGTGTATGTGTGTGTGTATGTGTGCATGTGCGTACGCACGCATGCATGTGCGAGTATGTTCTGAGTCAGAAAAAAAGTATTCATTTTACAAAAACTTCGTACTGTGTTGTGGATAAGAACTAAGACCCGCACTGAAATCCATTAAACAATTGCTAATCAAATAATAACAATGGACTCCCCAGATGGAACCGAAGCTGAGGCTGACAGTAGCTTACAGGGCTAAATTATATCTTGGCTGAGTTTTCATATTCAGGAAACTCATTTCATAATTGGTAGGTGTGCAAACGTGCTGGCACTCAAGGCTCTCATTTTACACCGAAAGAAAATACATTAGGAAAGCCTGTTTCCCCTACCAGCTTATGTCTTGAATCACGTTCTTTGGGCAGAATTCACTTTTTTAAGAGAAAATATTCATAGGGAAAAAAATCAACAAAGGAAAGAAAGTTTTGGGTTTGTTTGTTTGTTTGTTTGTTTGTTTAAAGAAGGCTACCTTTTGAAGAACTGTGGCCTGCCTTTATTTCAAGTTCCGAGACTGTAGCCTGACCCGTGTGCTATTCTCACGCAGCCGTTTCACGAGTCCATGATCTGTGCAGCAGTCCTGAGTAATGTCCGATCCTTGGGGTTGTGGCCGTGTGCTGGGAGTTGACGCACTCTGTTCCCAAACTGCTACAGCTGCCTTAACAATACTACTGTAAACCCAATGGTGTATAAACAGCAGAAATTTATATCTCAGGGATCTGGAGGCCAGAAGACCAAGAGTAAACCCCAGCAGGACTGTCTACTAGTAATGGCTGGCTTGCTGGTTCATAAGCTATCTCTTTGCTTTCTCCTCACCTGACAGAAGCAGGAAAGGGACGCCTCTAGGGTTTGGCTTATCGGGCACTAACCTCATTCATGAGGGCTAGACCCTCCTGACTTAGCTATCTCCCAGAACCTCATCTCAAATGCTGTCACACTGGGGACTAAATACAGACTTTGCAGGGCCACAAGACATTTAGACTATAGTGCTGTTTGTATGCAATACAATGGAGGCTGAGCAGAAACCAGCTCTCCTGTCTCAACTGAAACAGAATTTCGAGGCAGTTTCTCTTTGTAAATCCACATGGGATCTGGCCAAACTGGTGGGCTGGAGAAATTCAGCAACTGGCTTCAGCAACATGAGGGCGAAAAATTCATCAAACCCAATACAGAAGGCCATTTCAGAAATGCTTGTGGGAAAAAAAGAACTTATATTAGGATAGTTTACAAGAAAAGAACGGCCATGGTTTTGGGTCTTGGCAAATGGCCCGCTGTTTAGAGAGAGGAAAGCTGACAGCGTGTAGATAAATCTTTCTAATAACGACAGGGAGAATTAATACAATGTATGCCTTTCTCTGAAAGGGTCCAAGATCAGTTTGAAACACTCTCCTGCTTTGCAGAAAGTTTCTACAGCAGTGGCATGTCTCGGAGAGATTGGTATCCCTTAGCATTTTAGTGGTTCCTCAACTTCTTGCCAGTACTGATCTTTCTAATATGAGTAGTTATGGCTCAAGTCCACAGACAGGCAAAGTGGGAAATCAGTATAAAGCCAAAAATGGGTAACAGATTAAAAACAGAAATAGGGGCTGGCAAGAGAATCAGCCAGTAAAGATGCGTGCTGCCAAGTCTGAGGATCTAAGTTCAATCCCTGGAACCCCAGGATAGAAGAAAAGACTCATCTCCTGAAAATTGTCCTCTGTCCTCCACCCACACATGCTCACACTCCCACACACCAATAAATGTAAATTTTTAAATAAAGAAATGAAATTAGGAATTAAAAACTCCGTATCACCCAAACTTTTTTCTCCCTACACATATGGTCTTTTTATTAAAAATATTTTTTCTGTGATTTTAAATAATTAAAAAGAGGTATACCTGACCTATTTGAGGAAGCAGTAGCCAAGCATTCTGATATGACAATGCAGCACAAACAAAGATGAAGGGGAAACACTTGACTGAACAAGTATGGAGCCAACAGCAGCCTGAGCAATTGCCTGGGACAAGGACTTCCAGTGGGAAAGCACTCTCCCCTGGCCTGTGCCGTATCCTGGCGCCCCCGTTGTCTGTAATTATACATGTGCGCTATGACAGACGGTGGTTAAATTGGAAACGGAACTCGCGTGACAACTGCAGCAAACCTTGACAAAAGATAAATGTGATTTCTTTTTCCTCTTTTTCTTCTTTTTTCTTTCACTTATTTAAGCATGTATTAATTAACTTGTTCTGGCAAGTGTTTAGTAAACATTGAACAGGGGCATTTCTTTAGTGGTATAATTAAAGTTCTCTTTTAAAATGTTTTTGTGTGATATTTTATGCACAATTTGACTCAAGTAAACAGGGGTTCTAATTAAAGTTTTCAAATGAAGGCAATCAAAATTGATTCTGCACCCAGTATTCCATTCAAGCATATTGCCTTGCTGTCTAGAACGAGTTTAATTTGATGGTCAGCTAACATCTCCAATTAGTTAAAAATGCCTTCACCTTCACAGTCCCCTTCATATTTTTTTTTTAATCTCGAAGAACTCTCTGAATGATGTACTGTCCCTTTTAATTGTCATTCACTACTTATTAAAATACATGTTTTCTAAATTGTTACACCCAGATATCCTAAGAAGCATCTAATGTAGGGTATGAGTCGCCCGCAAATAGTGTTACACAAAACACAAAGCTATGCAGACAGCAGTGAGGTTTTGACTGTTTCCTTCCTACACCTCTAAAAATACTGTTTTCCTTTTGGGTTGAGAATAGCCACGGCAGCTTTACGGTGTTAACAGGCAAATGAAGTACATAAAAAAAATCTAGATCATTATTCTTTCTGTATGTGTGCATGTGTGCATGTATTAATGTGCGTGTGTGTGTCTGTATGTGTGTCTGTGTCTGTGTGTCTGTGACTGTGTGTGTGTGCCTGTGTCTGTGTCTGTGTGTATGTCTGTGTGTGTGTTTGTGTGTCTGTGTGTGTCTGTGTGTGTGTGTGTATGTGTCTGTTTGTGTTTTAGGAAAGGTAAGGCAAGATGGAAAAGAATTTATTTTGTCTTTAATGCATTGATTGACCTGGAGCAAAAAATATTTTTAGGGAACCTTTAAGCTCTCCACCTTTAAATTATTCATATCTTTTCCTTTTAGTGATGTTGTGAACAACTCCAAAAGGCAAACCTGTAAATTCAAGAATTATCAATAAATAATAAGTGATTTGCCTGCTCTTGGGAATGCTGTGTTTCTAATGATGTTTTTAATTAGTGGGGGTTAAAATAGCACCTAACCATCACTTTCTACAGCCCTCTGCTTTCATACCTTGAACTGGCCAGGCATAGGATAGGAAGCTCATCCGCTCAGGCCCTGAACTGGAGAATCAGAACCTGCAATCCAGAGATACAATCATTTCTTCCTTCATTTCTTTTTAAATGCAAAATAAAGGGTAACCCAGGCTCCTTGGGAGTCCACCTAATTCCAGAGTTTACTTAGAAATCCTACTTGACTTTTACGCTAAGCCATCTTTGCCACCTGATTTTTTTTTTAAGTAATAAATAATACATCTTTTATTCCATCTACTGCTCCCTTATTTCTTTTTTTTCTCTGTAACTTAAAGGAGAACAAGGGACATTTTAACCAGCGCCCACCCCCCCAGGCCCTCCCCAACACCAAACTTGACTATTCTTGAATTAAAAGCAGAAGTTCAATGTGTCAAGCCACTTGGCAATGTCTTCTGCCTAGGAAAGGGGCATAAGTAGGTAAGGCGGGCCTAGTTTGCATCTTGCCTAGTGCTACTCTAGCCCCCTAATCTTGTACTTGAAAAAACAAAGGCCTAGAAACATCCAGAAGCTTGTACAAGGTGACCAAGAAGAGAAAGAGATCTTGTAAATACTGCTCTAACAGCTTTTCGACAGTAATCCTTACACTCTTTCTATACAGAACTGGAGTCTTTTCTGAACTGTTTGAGGGCATTTCTGTGTGTGTCCACGTGTTGTGTGTGCACCAAAGCCATGCTTTCAAGCCCTCTCGTGTTTTCATATGTTCATGCTCAGTCCTTGGTCAGATCACTATTAACTCGAGAATCTAGCTCTACACGCGTCCCGTGCTTCTATTCTGCACGCATGCTCTCACGCCTACCAGCACTTATTTTATTTAGTGTTAACTGCAGGCTCTGCTCTTAGCGCTGGATCTACTTCTAAGGTCACAGCAACATTGAACCTGGCCTGTGACTCCCTCGTCGGGTTCAGGGTAAGGCCACTCTCACCTGGTGACTCTGTTACGGCGTAGCTTCATGGTGTGCTCACCAGCTGATCTTGGACGCATTGTTCTACCTCGCTGAGCTTCAATTTCTATCGTCTCCTCACAGGAGCATCATGATGGACTTAGTGTGGGTCTGGCACATAGCGGGTCCAGAAACAGGCTATATTAAATGTTAACCAGAGTAGTACAGACAAGTTGGAAGACACTGATAAAAGTAAAACTGTCAATCAAAGATTTGTTATAAGAACTGATAAATTAAATCACCAAGACCAATTAATAATAACTCCATTCCTCATTATGATTATGCAAGCTCAAGCCCTGAACGTATATATCTATGAGGTATCAACTTCACAGAACTGCTTTGAATTTCTCATACCAACAAAAATACCCTGTCCCCTGCTACAGCAATTTCTCCCAGGCTGCCCTTTCACTAAGCAGTGAAGGAAGGCACCAGATCACTGAAATCTGGAGGCTATTTATGCTAATTAGTTAGTGAGTTTTGACATTGCCTAGGTTCACTTAAGCTGGATTGTCTGAAGTGGCAACTTGTCCAAAAAAAGAAAAAATAATGTCATTTCCAGAGAAACCAAACACATAAACACAGAATAATATGAAACCCAGTCCTTCATACATTTCTGTAGCCTAAACATATGGTCTGCTACAGAAATGCTTAAAATTCATACCATGAACAGCTAATTAAAAGTATAAAATACTTTCTCTTTTCCTTTCTTTGCATGAGTAAATCTTTGTAGAGAAAGACAGGGCTCACATGCCTGAAGGCCCTCAGGAGCCGAGCAGGATACATGAGGGAATGTTGTAAGTGGATCTATGAAAAGAAGGTGACAAACGACAGTTGAGCCATCGTAAGGGAATACAATAGTGAGCAGTGTGGCCTGCGGAAAGCTTGGAAGTTCTGCTGTAGAGGGCAGATCTCCACAATCCATAAATAAAAGGGAGGGCCACTGAGGTGCAGATTTAGTCCAGAAATGGGGATCTGTTCAATTCTGGAGATTAACCCTATTTTAAACTTTTATTTATTTTTTTAAATTGACTAAATCTATTCTTTGATGACTCTGTACACTTATATAGTGTATTCTGTTTACTCTCATCCCCCCCACCCACTGGAGTAGGGTGGGCTCACCTTTAAGTATACAAATGAAGACAATGACTATGGCATAATCTATCATAGAGGCCCCCCCACCCCACCCCAATCCGTGATTGGCTGTTGACAGAGCCAATCTCTGTAGGCCCAGGGCAAACAACGTCAGCTGCTGTGCGATCCTTTTGGCAAGAGCTCTGCAATGCCCCGAAGATAGCATTTCACAGTCCTGCTTCTGCTCCCTCTCCTATGGTGTCATGTGACCCATGGAGAGGGTGATATCAATGTCCTGCTTAGAACCAAATACTCATCTGTCATTTAGTCTAAGCATCTCGAGCAGCTATGAGCATCCGAATTCACCACTGTTGACTGAAAAAAACAAGCTTTTCTGACTAAGCATGAGAGCAGCACTTGCCTATGGGTATAAACAATATTTTGATTGCAGTTTGATACATGACAATGTTACAAAACAACAGTAATGAGTTCTCCCCTCGGGCTCATGGCCTCTCTAGCCAGAGGTTTTTAACTGGATTTACAGTACTAGGTATGTATTCCCTCTTATTGATTGGGCAGGCCTCGAATCCAGTCTAAGAGCAGTTGGTAACACCCACAATAGTCATGCCCTCTTACATCAGTGGCCATGTCTTTACCTGCAGATTGGCCTTATAGTTTGTGTTTGTAACTAGGTAATGCTATTGATGCCCAATTCAAAAAAAAATGACAAAATAGAAATACTTAAGAGCCAATGCATGGCCTAAGGATGACCTACGTGAACTCTGTGCTGAGTCAATCTCTGACTTTGAAGTCATAATAGGCATATTCAAATGTTTGCTCTCATCTGCACAGGCATCCAAGAGGCAGCTACTATGAATAAAGAAAACTGAGATCCGCTATTTGTCCAGCTATTGTTGGGGCAGAGTCTAGCTTACCCGCATTGTGATCATATCTCTGACACTACCATCATTAAGGTGCTTCCCTGCATGTAGAACAAGTTGAGCTTGATTCACACGCGTTTGTTTCATCCTGAGTATCTCAACCAAATGCTCCTTGAGCCCCAACTACCTATAAAACCCCACTTTATGTGCTGCATCACATTTGATTTTAATCTTCATTAATTTAATGTGTGGAATATGATTTTAGGATGAGAGTTGTACTGTTGAAATGGCTTCATCTGGAAATGCATTCGTTTGCAAACAGCTTGGCATGTTATTCACAAATATAAACATTTACAAAAAACTCCAGCATCATTTGATGGCTGCTGCCATGACGATTCACTGGCACAAGAGAAGTGCTGCATGGTGAGAGGTGCCAAAGCTGCTTGACACATTTCACTGGAGTTCATTACACACATGAAACGGAACCAATTTTACTCAACAGTGACTTTGACATTTACAGAAAAATGAAATGGGGGTTTAGAAATGAAGACTTCAAGTGAAATCCCTACCAAATATTTTGTGATGGTGCTATCCTTGTTTTACCCCTTGCAGAAGATCCTCCATGTCCAAAAGCTGCATTGTCAGTCATATCAGACAGCAACCTATTCAACAAAGTTTGTTGAATGATTAAAAGAGAATACACTTAACAAACCTAATTGCCTATTAACTCTATTTTATGTGTCTCTTTAACATCACACTTTAATTCATCCTGCTATGTGCTCTGGTTCTTTAACTGTCGAGATTTTATGTACTAAATGCCATGCCCACTGCACTCATGTAGCCTAGAGAACATCACAGGAAGAAGCAGAGGGAATATTAGAGCCAGCATATGAGGAGGTGCATCACAAAATGTCTTCTGGATGTGACACAGCAGCTGTGGCTTATGCACTCACTGCAGTTGTGGTTATCTGTACAAGACCCACACAAGCCTGGGCCTGTCTCAAGTTCATTGTGGACATGAGGTCCCTCCCCCACCTGAAGTTAAGGGCTGCTGGGGAAGGCCATATTCCTTATTCAGTGGTATAGCCACTAATAGGTACCCTTGCTCCAACAAATAACTTTCCACCTACAGGCAAGCAAGGAACTTAATTCAGCCTAGTGGATCAGACAGAAAGAAAACATTAGAGTAGGAAGGAGACGTTGGAAAAAGAATAGATTTCAACAGGAAAGGATGGGCTGGGTATGAGAGGTGAAAACAGCTAACATTCATTACACTAATGTATGAAACTAACAATAATTTCATAAAAGAATGCCATACTCATGGTTGGAGTGCAATGGGGTCAGGAATAAAGCTAAGTAGTTATAAACAACCAGCTGTTTTATACTTCATTAATTATAACTTGGAAGGAAAAGATACTAAAAATTAATAAAGTACTGATGGTACATAGGCTAAAAAACTATGCTTATGATTTAGATGGCTTAGTATAGAGGATATTTATAGCCATGTTTTCTGTGGGTAGCCTCAAGCAAAATATTATGCTGTTATATAAATACATGAATTCCACTTCATTCATCTGAAGAAATGAGTTCATAACCAATTTTTAAAGTTCTTTTACTATGGTCAGTAGTTGAAAGAGGTTAACAACATTGCCTTATTGAATGCTTGCAGAGCTTTCAATATCACACTGAAGACTCCACACACAAAACAAGGGGTGCATTTGGCTTCATTTGTAAACTAGGTAGAATGTGGTAACACTGCCTGATTAGAATTAATCAAGAACACTACGGCAAATGTACGCCAAGGCTGAACTTTAAAGTATTAATGCAATTATCTTGCTTTCAATATATCTAATAGTATTTGTCTGTAAATAGTGTAATGGAATCAGCATCAAAACCAGGAATACAGTTGAGTCATTCAAACTGTTAGCAAACATAAGTCACCAGAGAAGCAATTCAATCAATGGAGACATTTTGTAATTAGCATATTAATGATTTGTGAATGAAAGGTGATTCCAAAGTGCTCCAGGGAACCTGAAGACCTTGTAATTCTTCTCCTCGCTCTATACAACCAAAGAAACATTTTTATATTATTGAAGTCTAACAGTCTAAGGGAAAGGCTTTGCTAACCAATGGAAAACATCAACTCAGCTTCTGGATTGATCTTTATAAGTTGGAGATTGATAGAACCTGAATTAATGTATCCAACTTTCTAAATGGCATATGTGAGTAAACCCTGGACTTGACTAAGTATTCTTGGAAAGACTAAAGTTTAGCTTGCTTTCTATGCAAATACAGTCTCCACTTATGCAACTACTGAAGTTATGGGGGGCCTTGCTCCACTATCCATAAACATCTTAATTACTTTCCGCATATCACTAAAATAAAGCTTCTACAAGATTCAAACTGTTTCTCTGGTTTAAGCACTTTTACAAACCAACTTTCAGAGCTCACGACAATTGCCTTTAAGAAAAAGCAAGTTTGCTCCCAAAAGAAAATCCAAAGTAGACTCAGAGCCTTCCTAAACTACCATTAGGCTGTAATTAGATGCTTCAATTTGATTTTTTATAGAGTTGTTTGTGCGTCTAACGGTTAGGCACATAACTGATTTGCTCTTGATGCCAATGGGCATAAAAGGAAGGGTAAGGGTGACACACTGGTACAGTCCCCACTTTGTTGTGCTCTCCCCCTCCCATCGTCTATTTTCTGGCTCTTTCCAGATTGAGCACCATCCCTGCTATTTTAAAATCCAGTATGTGTGCGTGCCCTCAGCTCTTTATCCTTCTAGCTAACTTTGGGAGTGTACAGTGTGAGCCTCAAGTCCATTAGAACTTGCCACATGCATCTCTCCTGTCTCCACCACTCAGGAATGGCCAGCCTCCCACTCTCCTCAAAGTTCTGAGGATTCTCAGCACTTCCTTTGCATAAATCCCTGACCTTCAACACCTTGAACTCTGGGGATGTGGTTGCTGTCCTTATTGTCATTGTCCCTTAAAGGCATGTGTTTGGAGTATGTTCATGTTTTCCCCCCACTTCATAATCTTGGATTAAGCAAAATCTAAAATGTAAATAGTATTCTATTCTAGCTATGCCAAATTCTTATCTAACACTACCTGAGAATCCAGTCAGCACGCTATTTACCAGGACCATTCGTACGAAGCCAAAACTACAAAGTTGGCACCTGTTCTGTAATTCTTTACTCCTGAATAAAGATTTATTTTAACGTTATATTTTATAACATTATACTTCAACATTATAAGATGCCTCAGCTATTTAAAAACAAGGAATTCCCAAAATCTGTGGACAAATGGATTGAACTAGAAATGATCATAATGAGTGAGCTAACCCAGAAGCAGAAAGAGTCAAATGGTATATACTCTCTTATATCTGCACACTAGCCCAAGGGGCATGTCCCACGAAAATCTTCACTTACCAGGAAAGTGGGTCAGAGGCAAGGACATTCTATTGGGACTCTAGGTGAGAAAAGCATGGGAGAATGGGGAAATAGAAGGATCCAGAGGATCCTAGAAACCTACAAGAAGAACATTATAATGGGCAGATCCGGGCCCAGGGGTCCTGCTCAAACTATGACACCAGCCAAGGACAATACGGGCAGTAAACATCGAACTCCTGCCCAGATCTAGCCAAGGGACAGGACATTCTCCATCGCTGAGTAGAGAGCAGGGACTGACTTTCACACGGGCTCTGGTGCCCCATATTTGACCCCTTATGGGGAGACCTGGTGGCACTCAGAGGAAGGATAGCAGGCTACCAAGAAGAGACTTGAAACCCTATGAGCATATACAGAAGGAGGAAATCCCCCTCAGTCACAGACATAGGGGAGGAGAGTAGGGGGAAAGTGGGAGGGAGGGAGGAATGGGAGGATACAAGGGATGGGCTAACAATTGAGATATAATATGAATAAATTAATAAAATATTTTTTAAAAAACATTATAAGCCGGGTAGGAAGTAAAACACACAGGCTCTAGGAATGTGTGGCTCCTCTGGTGCACTTTGCTTTTAGTATATGTTCCTGTCCTTCATGTGAGCTGAGGTGACAGGGACAGCGTAGGTCAGCTTTCTTTCCATACTATATTCCGTACCATGTTATATTTGTATCTGTGATTGTTATACAAACGGTAATGGCAAGAAGAATAATAGCTAGTATTTAGCAATAAGTTCTTAAGTGGCAGGCACCATGTTAGGTTCTCCGCATGTAAGGACTAGCTCCTCAAACTGCCCCTCTCTGAGGCAGATGCTAAAACACCCCGGCAACGAAAGAAAAGAACTGAGGTCAAACGGAATTAGACAGTTTATCCAAATTCATAGAAGTTACAGAGAAATGCACCCTTCTGAAAAACTAGCATCAAATATGAACAGATCGCTGTCACTCTGTTTCGCATATTGAGTTTTTCATTAGGTCTCAGCCTGTCAGATTGATACAGGAACAGGATTACAGCAAAACTAATGTTACAGCGAGCATGGAAACTCTGCTTAAATTTGCATCACTTTAAAAGCTCATTACCAACTAAGAAAAAAAAATGAAATACTTGACATTTTGGTATCTGTGGTATTAAAAAAGAACTAATATTTAATATTCAAGTGGCAACAGCTTGTAGAGTTTGCATACAACGCCCACAGGGATCGATTTTTCTTTAAAACGGCCTTTCGGAGTCAGCTTTTCAGCAGCTGACACCTCCAGTCTCTGCATCCCCCTCCCCTGCCAGCACCATGGGGCACACACAGAGCAGAGCAGCAGACGTGTAATTCTTCACTGCAGGATTTGTCTTTGCAAATAATGGCGAGTGTGGGAAATTAAGAAAAATGTAATTTTCACTGAATCAACCTCGATGTAATCTCTGTTTCTAAAAATGAATAAGTATCTCTGGAGAGCTTTTCTCCACATGCGCTCTCGGTCCCCTCACTGTTCAGACCAACAAAGAGAAAGACAAACCAGCCCACACCTGGACAGAGAGGCTGAGGCCTGACAGGTGTGCTGCGGCCTGGTACTGCTCTCACTTGACTAATAGTCGCAGTGCAAACTCAGTCACCGGTGGAACATCATCCAGCGTCCCCAGCCTGCTGCCAGGAAGATGCATAATAATAAACAAAGGCTTGGAAATGCTGAATATGATTCGATATTTCCCCTCCCACCCAATAGAATGCTTTCGGCGCCATGTTAAGTGTCTATAATTACTCACTGCTGGGCCGAAACCAACAACAACAAAAGTTTAAATCCTTGTTACTTACACGTTTGTGTGATCAGATAATAGGGGTCAGGTGGATCAGTGTTTTATGAGACAGAGAAACAAAAATACAAATTACCCTTAGGTATCTTGATCTGTATGGTTTAATAAAGAGGATGCTCCCATCCAATTACCATGCTGCTCGCAACACAAAGCTGTTGTACTTACGGGTGCATCATTAAAGAAAACATTCAAATGCCATGATAACTGTGTTATTCTTAGATTCGTTGTATTCGGATGTGGTGGAGCAGGGCTGTAATGCCAGCGCTCTTTGGAGTCTGAGGCAGGAGGAAAGGGTAGGAAGGCAATATGGCAAAGTATGGATTTCATTGCATAAGCCATCGAATCTAACTGGCCATCTCTGCCAAAAGTCTGGACACGGCATTTCTTTTTAAGTAATGGGTTGTGCTCCTGAAGATTAATATTTGCCATAAAGTATAATTACTCACATTATTTAAGAGCTGACTTTTCTGAAAATCACACAGTCGTCCTCACTGTGATGCTGAGATACTCTTAATGCATTTGTGAACATTAGGGACTAGTTGACCAATTTGACTGTTGACAACACAAGCGAAATTTAGATACAATCCAGAGATTTCCTAAGATACTTGGAATATTGTTTATTTAACTCTTACAAGATTATTCTGTATGATCTGGAAGAAAGCCTGCTGTAGGCGTCCTTTTGGTTTCTAAAGAGGATGTTCACTAAGTATATCACAAACAGAAGTAACATGGTAAGTAGAAAGTATCTGACAGGGAGAAACAGCAGATAGAGATCAAAGTGTCCTCAAACCAGGAACTTGCAGCATTTGGGTGAAATCCCCAATTGAGCTTCCTCTCAAAGGGTGAGCTTTTCCTTTTCGCTATTCTCTAGGACACAGTGTTTTTGTTCTCGAATTGCTTTTCTGGTCTCTTTCCTCCCTGTCGCAGCCAAGTCCCAGACAAGGCATCTTGAGTGACATTGGAGACAACTGAATTTCTAGAGCCAGTTTCTCAGTGAGCTGAAATACTGCATGACAATTTGCCGATGTAAAGTACATTGTAAGGTTCTCAAATATAAATTCTGTATATTTCATAGTGTAAATAGGTCCCACAGGTGGGGTGGGAAGGTGATGAAATTTGCAGAGATTTAGATTAAATACCAGCCTACTATCACCACTGCAAAAAAATAATAATAATCACTTCTGAAATTTTCCTCTGCAAATTTGGATTTTGAAGAGAAGGTGTATGGTGTTTTCCAACCTTACTTGACCGACCTGATCCATCCTAGCACATCTCCTCAGCCAAGACTCTGCAGAATAAGCTCTGTCTCGCCTCATGCCTGGCACATCACAGGTGCTCAGTACATTCCAGTGAAATTTCAGAACAATCCACGGTCAATTGAATTTAGATTGTGTGTGGTATTCTTTGCCTTGGACTTGTTGGTGGAGATAAGTATGCAAGTGGAATCAGAGAGACAAACTCGTTTCTTCTAACCAGATCTCAGGCCATATATTCCAAAGCAAAGGAGAAGGGAAGTGGTCCATCGTGGCATGTTGAGCTGGAGCAGAGCTATTACTTCAAGTCGGATTTGCAAGAGATGTGAAAGAAAAAACAAAGCCTGCTGCGCACGTGCCTCCCATTCTGCACGTCCCGTTCTGTGTTCCTAAAAGGTCTCATTCCAAAATTGATAGTCAACTTTTTTTTCTATTCAAATTCCTGTGCTCTTTCTCTTGCCTATTTGCTCTACTACTGATTTTGAGCATCTCTAAAAGTGCTTGACGTGTTGCTCTTCTTTCTAGATACCCTCTGAAAGCCAAGCAGAGAACACTGGGGAAGAGAGAAGGAATGAGCGCGGATCCAGTGCCCTGAAAAGAGGTGCATTAAGGAAAGGAGAACTCGGTACCCAGAGCCTCGGCTGCCCGCCTTTGCCGCCAGCATGAGAACTTACCGGTACTTCTTGCTTCTCTTTTGGGTCGGCCAGCCCTACCCAACTTTCTCAAGCCCGTTATCTAAAAGGACTAGCGGCTTCCCAGCAAAGAGGAGGGCCCTGGAGCTCTCTGCACACGGAGGGAACGAGCTGAGGCGTTCGAAACGGAGCTGGATGTGGAACCAGTTCTTCCTCCTGGAGGAGTACACGGGATCCGATTATCAGTACGTGGGCAAGGTAGGATTCCTTTGGGTGTTTTGACAGTCCGGGCTTAAAAGCCTGAAGAAGTTACTGCTAAGAAATAGACAGGGAGGGTGTGTGAAGTATTCCCCAGTACAGTATGAATTGTTGCTTATCTGGTAAGACTTTTTTTTTTCTCTCCTCGCTTGAGTAGCTGCGAGATGAAAGTATAGCAAGAAGCTGACAAATGTTTGCAGTGCAACGGAGAGAGAATGCTGCGGTGAAAAACGAACCGCCCACAACCATCCACGGAGGATTATCATAAATCCTTTAATTTTTTTTCCCTTTAGCTGGAAAAATGGGGTCCAGCTAGTCTGTAAAGTAGGGTCTATTAAAAATAGAAATAGAACGATTGTGCTGTGAGGAGAGCAAGTCCTTTTTCTCATTTTGAAAGCAAACGTTCTGAGTCCCATTAACCACTGCTTTACTCCTGCTTCTCCCGGCACTCTTGGCTCTCAAAACAAACGGTGCCTTTTCTTGGCCAAACTCAGCCCTGGAGGTTAGATGCAGTAGTTACTATTGCTACACGTGCTGGTGGTTTGTCTTATCCTAGATAACTGGCAAGAACCAGGCATTTTAAATTCTTAAGATTTAACTGCAGCAAGGTTGATAAAAGATTCATGTGAGACAAAGGTGCTATTTCAAGATAACATCTGACCATTTTATGGACTAGAAAGTAGAGTGAGAAGTTCTCTCTCTCTCGGAGAGGCAGCATCCGCCAATCGTCATGACATGTGTCAGCTGCTTGTGCCATCAGCTCTCTTGCTGGGGAAAAGTTGACCTGGGGAAAAAAAATGAAAAGACAAACCACAACACCAGTTCACAGCTTGTAGATTCATTTCATTAGATGGTGTGGATAAGAAAAATAATGGTCACAGATCTCTTAAGCTGAGAATGAACATAAAAAATAGTGATAAATATAGATAAATCATAGCCTTTGCTTATGATTTATTTTAAAATACCATTCATCAGGATATCACGCAAGTAGCATAAATTTTGCAGACTCCTAAGGCCCAATGTTCATATTTCAATCTGTGATCAAATATCCTCAAATAACTCTGTGCAAATATTCTCCTTAAGTATTTACTACTATAAATGAAGGCGGCTTGGGTTGAGGTAGCCAGGCAATGTAAATTATTAATGTGGAATAAAGTAAGAGCAGAAATATCCAGAGACCTGGTGAACAGTAGCACTGATGCCCCAAGGATCCTGTCATCAACTTGCTTTGCAACCCACACCTGGTGGGACCACTGAGCAAACAGGCTTCTCATGCTTGTACTTTACTTCTTCTGTGCATCTTGATGCCACTGTGTTAATAGAGTAATAGGGTTTTTTTTTTTCATCTTTAAAGCACTTTTACAATGCAAATAGCATTATTACCATAGAAGATTAAGCTTTAGAAAGCACTTTGTCAAAATGATTGAAATCCCCTCCCTTGCTTTTTTTTCTTCCCAAATTGTCGCACGGTTTTATTTCAGTAATACCACAGATTCTTGAAGTCCAGGATAGTATCAGCAGCAATGGGTGAAAATCCATGAGGATCAGTTTTATGCTTATAATCACAATAGAGAAAATAGCCATGGGGAAAAATTGTGTACTATGGATGTACAGGTCCCCAACTGGATAATGAACCTTCTTGGCTTTTGTTTCTTCACAAGGGAAATGCAGGCAGCCCCCTCCCCCACCTCCTCCTGACAGAGCTGTAGGGGAGCGCACCAGCAAGACAGGCACCATTGTCCAATGCGCAGTATGTGCTTAAAGTTTCTAAAATTGTGCAGAGAACCCATTGTCCATGCGCCACTAAGTCTACGTATAATGAAGTAAAGGGGAGTGTTGAGTTTTATAACATTGCAGAAGCAAAATAAGGCGATTAACCAGTCTGGGTGGCTGAGAGCTGTGGCAATTAATGGTGGAATCCCTTCACAGCCACGGCTTTGCCCGCACTCATTGGAGCTCGATGGTCTGTTGGCAGTTCCCTCACCCTTTAGGGTCTTCTGCCCTTTCCTGTCACCCCACCTCCTCCTTGAATTCATAACACACCACACGAGGGAATGTTAGCTGCAGAGAAAAACTATCAAAAGCAAGAAGTGAAGCTGTCCTCTCCGTGCCAGTGCCACTCAGGGGATGTGAGAGTTCTCAAACTGCTGAGATGGCAGTTTCCCAAATTTATCTCTGCAGTAATGTGATACCAACAGACAAATGGTTTTCTTTATTCTAATTAAAAGTAGATGAAAACAAGGATACATTTTAGAAAAAGCAAGAGAAAAACTGGAGTGATAGCTCAATGGTAAAAATACTCGCCTAACATGTCAAGGCCCCAGGTTCAATCCTGCCCCCAGTCCCCCCAAAAAAAATCTCCAAAAGAAAGAAAAGTAAAAGCAGAGGAGAAGGAGGATGGGCCTTCACTGTGACAACACATGTGGTAAACTTTAACTTCAACTAACTGGGAAGAAAATACAACTGACGAGGCTATTTCAGACTTGTCTGGAACTGCAGAGGGGAAAAAAAAAACCAAAACACTAGACTAGGGCAGAGGTTCCAAGGGCCCTGGTGTCACAAGGCTGTTTCCCAGGCTGGCCTTAGGCAGAAATAAATACCTAATGGCCTCATGTAGTAAATAGACTAAAACAGCAAAATTCTCTTCTAAGAGCTCAGTAGCCCTTTGGAGGGATGATGCATGTAAATTAACAAAAGCTAGTCTTTTTGTGCCATTCCTAATCACAGTCACTTACTTGGCTTTGAACACTTTCTCAAACAGATTGGCCCCCACCCCACAGCTGCCCTTCCTGACCGGAAGTGTGGACTGCAGGTGCTTCTCGGCCATTCAGAGGAATCCCAGCACTAAGTATGACATCATCAAAAAGAATATAGTGCCACCTTCTGTAAAATCTGTGAACTGCCTTGAGCTAGTAATGGCAAATTGCTGGGCAGAGGTCAGGAGTTGGCTGTGAGGCCTTGACTTCCGCCATCTCTCTTGGGCTTTGTTCCCAGGAGTGTACAGCCTCTGTGCACACTCTGGGAGCCATGGACTGTAGTCAGGCTGGCGTGTGAATCTACACAAAGGCTGCAATGCAACCTTTAACAGTGTGGCCAGTGCTGCAAACAGTAACTCCTCAGAGCCTAGCATGGTTTTGCCTAAAACTGAAGAAATGGCTCCCATCTACCCATAGAAAGACACCGAAGCGTTCTGACCGCTTTGACACAAGCAAACTGACTGGGGGAGAATGAACGCACGGTGCTTAAAGTCGAGAGAAAATATTCCGCCATCTACACCTCTGCTTGTATCTGTGTTGGTCGGTTCAAAGCGAGTCAAAGTAGAGACAGTAGAGAAGGAATGAAAATGTGAGGCGGAAAGCGGAGAGTGAAGGGGGTAGGGGTCATATAAGGTCACAAGAGCCAGCTAGGAAAGAGACCGAGGCTGGCTGCGGAAGGAAGAAATGAAGGGGACGGTAAGATCCGCACTGGGAAGTGAAGAAACAGCAGTGGCCTTTGTCCTCTTGTCCACAGCCTTCCACTGTGTTCTGTCCCTGGTGAGAGTGACATAGATCCAAGAATAAAGCAGAGCTGGAATGCATTTATGGGAAAACCTAAAAGTCATGGTGGCAGCTAAGCTAGCAGAATATGAAAGAACGGTCCTGGGTGCTGTAACAGTTTGTGAGCTTAAGATACAAACAAGACTGTTGGTGCGGGAGGCAGGAGGCGGGGGTTTGAGGCACTTCAGCAAAGCAACCTTCTTGGAAAGGTACACTCTCGGTTTTCAACCTTCCTAATGTTGCAACCCTTGTGAAAGGGTCATTTGGTCCCCAAAGGGGTCATGGCCCATGGGTTGAGAAACGGTGCCTTACCCAATTCTCACTAAATCCAAATTTGTAGTTCAAGGAGAGTCCCCCAGGGTGAGCAGTTTGCAGATTAAAAGTTTAAGAACTGCTACTTTTAAAGACACCTTGCCCGGGTCTCACCTCTCTGGAGATTCTGATTTAGTTGGCTTTTAATTAAGTACTAATGATTCTGACATTGTTGTGGATTTTCAGACCTACAGCCCTAGAGGATGCAACTGTCAGTCATGAGAGCAAAAGCATCAAGCTCGGTGGTAAAGTGAGATCCATAAAGTATTATGGAAAAAATAAAAGAATGGGGCCAAGCCAGGCTTTGAGGTTCAGCAGAGCCTGATGGTGTCTGAACCCTCCTTCAAGGCAAAGCCGGTGTTAGCACTCAGTGCAGAGGGGGACCTCCCTGCCCTTCCCAGGTAATTGCCTGTAGACACGAAAAGGGCAAAAGTCAGAAGTCCAAACTTTATAGAGCTTTGACAACCAAGAGCATGGAAATGGCACTCATGACCCAGAAAACACGAAGTGAATTGCATTTTCTGTTAGCGGGTGAACGGAGAGTGTTTGACTCTGTTCCACATCCACCTGTATGATATCTGGCTAATGGAAAATTAATGGAAAATGGGGAAGAAAGCTTTTCTAGTCTTCCTTCCTAGGAATCCCCATACCCCCTTGGGCCAGCTTCACAGAACCTAGCATTTTCTTGTCCGTAGCTGGCATCCATCTGAGATCATTTCATGCCACAAGAGACGCGTAGCCATAGACAGAGGCCGGGTTTTTTAAAGTGGAGGCGTTCGTTAGTCAAAGATGAATGCTGTGGGGTTTGGGTGGTTTGGTTTTGTTCATCTCAGAACTTGGCCTCCCTTTCTACAAAACCTCCGCACGTCATTTTGCACAGCCCATCGCAAATCTTTTCCACCTGATCTTCAGGGATGCTCCTTAACTGCTTCCTCCACACAACGTCCACAAGAGATGACTATTAAAAGTATCTGAAGTACGGTTCCTTTTGTAGCATGCCAGGAGGTCTGCATCTGTGGGATTTAGTGTGCTGTGTACTATTACAAGTATTTTCTGTTACCTTTTGGGACATTAATGACAGTTTTCTTGGTGGAGAGAGGGGACAAAGTTTCCAGGAAGTGATTAGCTGTGTAGTTTCTTTGTTTGTTTTGTTTTGTTTTTTGAGATGGGGTTTCTCTGTGTAGCCTTGGCTATCCCGGACTTGCTTTGTAGATCAGGCTGGCCTCAAACTCACAGAGATCCACCTGCCTCTGCTGGGATTAAAGGCATGCACCACTGTGCCCGATGGCTGAGTATTTTAATATCATGAAATTTTAGGTTCCGTTTGAGACCTTAATGGTCCTGATAGAGCTGTCTCTTGAGTCTTTAAAATTAATGTCTACCCAATTCTAGAAGCCATTCTTCTCCTGGTAATTAGACAGCAATGCTTTAACAACTCATAAAAATAAACGCTCTCAGCCATACACACCTTTAAAATTAGGGATGAGCAATTAGTTGTTCCTATAATTACATGGTCCAAATTTAGTCAACACCAAGCAATATTTTACCAATACTTTATGATACCAGTATCTCTCAAACCTGTGTTAGTGTCACTTTCAGAGAAAGCAGGAGCTAAAGAGGAAGTCTGCAGGCTCTAGTTCAATTCAGAGCGTCATTCAACATCTTGTTCCTTCAAATAGCAGCAATGACAGATGAAAATGAGGCCAGAGCTGGCATTTTCTAAGCATCACTTTGGCCCAGACTCTCTGCCCAGCACTTCAAGTGTGTTTCTTCATTGGACCCTGCTGTGGTCTGTCCCCACCGGAACTCATGCCAAAGTTAGCCAATGAAATGGTATCTCTAGTAATGGTTTGGATTGTGGCAACTCTAACCTCACAAGGGAATTAATGCAGCTCACGGGAAAGTGAGTTAGCAATCACAAACATAGGTTCTTATGAACTGGCTGTCCCTACTGTCCCTCTTCCATCTGCAACTACTTGCCTTTCCACTCTTAGCTGCAAGTTGAAGCATCACAGTATCCTCACCAGAACCAGGCAGAAGCTCTAGCAGTCTTTTTGTTTGTTTTGTTTTCCCATCCCCCAGGATTATAAGCCTAACAAACTTCTTGTCTTTATAAACTACCAAGGTTCAGGCGTTCTATTATAGCATCTGAGAACAGACTAAGACTGATGCGTACAAGAACACAGATGCATAGGAATTATTGATTGATTGATTGTTGTTGTTGTCGCTGCTGTTGTTTTGTTGCTGTTGTTTTATACACAAGCCAGCCAAGCTCAGAGAAGTCAGGATTTTCAGCGCACAGTCTCACACTGCTAGGACCCCAGCAGTCAGAATCTGCTGCCATCAAAGTACTATGTTATCCCTTCCTTTCCATATACCCACTATTTCACAACCGTATTTTGAAGCATAACTGGGGTGGGGAGAGTAATAATAACAATTAAAAGAAGAAGAAGAAGATGCCTTGGCATTAAGTGATTTCTTGCTACTTGGTACCATCCTGAGAACTAACTGTGTAAAATCCAAGCACAGGGAGAGAGGGCTGTCATAAAGTCAACTCTGTAAAGCACTGTGCAATTACCAGTGCACACCCATCTTTCTTGATTGTCATTTCCAGAACCTGTCAGTGATATTTAAAACAGTTACAGCATGTAGGCATTTTATAGTTAGACACAGTTAGTGATCTTTCTGGTCACTGTGATTTTTTTTTTTTTTTTGAGGTCTTTTCTTTTCCTTGATAACCTCTAAACTTCTGTTCTGGTTCGATGACCTGTGACAAACTTCCCTCCCTACTCAGGGCAAGTGCCTTGGGCACGTCTTTCTTCTCCATCATTTAAATTTAATGCTCAGCCATTTAACATTTTTATATTTCAGCTCAGTATATTTAAGAGAGACTGACTGCGTACACTCACTCATTGATTAGTATTCACAAAGTCTCAGGGGGTCACGTCCCAGCTGCCAATATTGGAACTCATCTATATTTTCTTTCCACTGTCCAGAAACTGATTTCACATTGGTAATTTAAAAACAAAATTTTTTTTTAAAGCTTCAATCTGCTATTTGACTCTGAGAAACTGTCCTGTGTGGCAGCGGTCTTCTGACTTTTAAACTTTCCTCTGTGCTTGGCAGCTCAAGTAGAGAGCAGAAAAGTTTCACTATCTGACCTTGACTGTGAACCCAAAGGCAACTGTTGAGCTGTGCCGCCTGTGGAACAAGCCGAGCGACGTACAGTAGAGAGCAGATGGAGATGCAATCCCCGATCCTCCATTTCGCTACCATGGTGAATCCGAGAGCTTCCTGCATGAATTCAATTTGCTGGTCAGAATGAAGGGATCAAGGAGAATAAAGCAGAGCTAAGAGTTCAGACCTACCCTGCTGTAGCTGTTTCACCTTTGTGGTCTATAAGCCAAATAGTTGGAGGTCAGTGGTGTAGGTCACAAACACCCCTGCCCTGCACGCATGTGCTCATAATGCAAATCTACCACTTGCTGTGTGGAAACACTTAAAAGCATTTCTTTATTCGCCTCCTTAACGTGGCACTGCTATTACAATGCAAAAAAAAATACTTGGTTTGCATCTGAGTTCATTTTCTGCCACACTGTGGGCTCTGAGGATATTAGTGAGCAGAATGCCAACAGCTTAGCTTAGCTTACACTTCTTTCAAATCAAAATTCCCAATTATGATTTGAGTTTTGTTTCAAAAATCAAATAATAAATTCAATGATAACTAGTTTGCTACACTGCTTTTCTTCATCTCCATTGACATGAGGAGCCAGTGGCATGCTCTAGTCAGAACTGTAAACTGAGAGAGCCTTCAATTCTCCAGTGAAAAGTACACTCCAACCACCTTTTGCCAAAAAATAAAATGGTTTAGGTGAGAGGTCCCCTTTAATGGCTTTCTTCAAGAGTGGCTACACTTATATTTCACTGTGCCATCACAGCTTTAAAGAGGATAGGTTTTATGTAACTGCATATTGCTGGTAGTAAACTTCATCTTCCTGGAAGATTTCATATTGTGACTAACCAAAGTTATGTGAACTATAACCTTCATGAGCACAGAAAAGCTTTCAGAATTGCTTAAAAACTTCACCAGGCACCAAAGAAGAAGTTAAAAATGAAATGCAGATGTTATCATAAGAGAATAAGAGGAGTTTTGTTTTGTTTTGTTTTTTACTTTCCACTATTTTGTTCGCCTATTTTTATGTTATTTTGTGTATGGGTGTTTTGCCAGCATGTATGTCTTTACACCATTTGCATACAGTACCTGTGATGGCCAAAAGAGGGCATCTGATCCCCTGAACCTGAAGTTGCAGATAGTTGTGAGCCACAATGTGTGTGTTGGGAATTGAACCCAGGTCCTCTGCAAAACATCCCAGTGCCCATATCTGCTAAGCCTATCCAGCCTCTTAATTGCCACTATTTATAAGTAAATAAAAGTAATAGTTTTTCTCAAAAGCCAGTATAAAGGCTTCTAAAATTACAGACTGGAATTTTTTTTTTTTAAGAAGCCATAAAACAAAACTCTTTTCAGGGAAAATATAGGTTCTTTTAGTTGTGTGTGGGGTGTGTGTGTCTGTGTGTGTGTGTGTGTGTGTGTGTGTGTGTGTGTGTGTGTGTGTGTGTGTGTGTAAATACATGGAGAAAGAGAAAGAGACATTCAAAAATATTAAAAGATGTGAATGTGTAAAGTGTATCGATAAGTATTGTAGTTGAGTTGGTGCCTTTCAAAAGACTGGTAAACACTATTGGGAGTGTGGCAAAACCCCCAAAATGCCACTTTAGATGCAGAATTTAAAGCTAGCCCAAGGAAATGTTGATTAGAGGTAAGGAAGCAGTTGAAAAAGATAACTCTACTGCAGCATTTTAAAAATAAATCTGAGGAGAGAACTATTTTAACTCATTCAGCTTCACTGCATTTCAGGCATTTACTAGCAGGTGTGTGCTAATGCCATATTCCAACTATGCGTAAGCACAGCTGCATCACTGTGTATATGAGACGGGGCATGGTACTTAACCTCTTTCTGGTCCCTTCGTCTCTCAACCATTTAAATGACAGGAGTAACAAAATTACTGAGGTGAAGATTAAATAAACTTAACACAGAAAGGCTTAGAAAGGACTTGGCATATCCTACTTACTATTAAGCACTTACAGGGAGATCAATACGCCTGCCTTCCAAGAACAGAAAAAAATAAATAAATAAGAGAGAAGAGAAGCAAAGGTGATGATCCTCAGGGTTGCCCTTGGAGGTCAAATGTCATGGACCAGAGCTGATACCAGAGCAAGGCAATAGAGATTTGACTCATTGACAGCAATCCACAGTGCTAAGTACATACGACAACAGGAAGTTTGGGGGGAAATGCTTTCTCTGAGGAGACTGTAATATGCATATATCCTGACAGAGATATATGCACGGAGAAACAATGAGTTTATTGAACACACCTTTAGAAATGAATGAGGCCTTACTTACAAGAGCATGAGTGACCCCCAAAACACCATAGATGAGTCTGACCAAAGTACAAGGTTCATATTGCTACAAACTTCATAGACCCCGACCCTTAAGAATGCTTGTAATTCTGAGTCTCTATTTCAGTTGTCATGAAATGTTTAAAAACAACAAAACAAAACAAAACAAAACATGTCTAGGCCTTCTTTCTTATTACTATAAAATGTTTAAGGCGTCCACCAGAAGCAACAGACCCTGAAAAAAAAAATCATTTCCCACACTTGAAGCCTAATAATGTACGTTAAGTTTTTATATATTATAATCTACTTATTATTAAGCCAGAGTTTTATTGTGGGAACTTAGTGTTGATTTAATCTTTTAATTAGCTGGATGTTTCACGTTCTTAAGAGCAAAATAATTGGTGCCTTGTGTAAGATGAACTTTGAACTTAAAATTATGGAGTAGTGTTCCCTACCCAGCCACAGAACTGCTCTTTTAATTTTATTTCAGATATTAAATTTATACTTTTGAAACATATCTTTGTAAACTCTGAAAAACCTCAGACTGAACAGCTTATTAATTTTTCTGTTCCCAGTGGTGCGTAGCACAGATCTGTGTATTGGAAAAAGCCAAATATTAGTTGAATTAAACTACGATGTCCCCAAAAGATAAAAATTCACCATGTTATCTCAAGACATCCTCCCATAGGTTTAGCGCTTCTCTTAAATTCAGATCCTTTTAATGTATTATGATTGGAATTAAAATTTTTTGTTTTAAAAAACTGTTTCCTAACTTTTCCCAGCTTTAATAAAACATAATTGGCTAAAATTATAGAGAGAGGCTAAGGTGACTAATGAGGAGTAGAGCATTTGCTGTGCTATGTAGAAGTCTGGATTCAGATCCCCAGGGCTCCAGTCAAGCCAGGTGGGTAGTGTGTGTCTATAATGCTGGGGCTTCTGCAGACGCAGAGAGCCGAGACCAGACACTCTCCAAAAGACCACAGGTCAGCTAACCTGGCATACTCAGTAACAAGCAAGAGACCATGTCTCAAGTAAAATCAACTGTAGGTGCCGTCTGACCTCCACATGTGTGCCGCAGAATGCACCCATGCATGTGTGTGTGTGTGTGTGTGTGTGTGTGTGTGTGTACTTAAGGAAGGCAATAGGAAGTTTTGATGTAAGTAGACACTGAAATGTTAGTATGACTAGGCTAATTAACATAATTAATTCTCATAGTTACCATCTGCGACATTTGCTATCCACTAACTGTCCTGTTGATATGGAGAACATGACACAGTATAAGTGATGATTGACATGATACTACACTTTTGCTCTTCTGCTTCTCGGTTCATGGTGCGGTGCTGGGATGAGCCAAAAAAGATCCTATTGTGTGTCATTTGGTTAACAGCTGAATAAATTATTTTGAAGTCTGAGGATTAGATAATAAACACATAAACCAAAATTTTTATGAAGACCTTTCTATGGAAACTACCTCTGTGTATTTCACTTCAGAATAGCACTCATATTTTATGATAGGTAGGAGAAAACTCCAGCTCCCTCTGTGTCACGCAGGAAAACCAGAAGCAGCAGAGTTAGCCATGAATGTACAAGACAGAGAAGACTATACAACAGGCAACATTGCATCATAAAAGTCTTTCTTTAAGACTAAGAAATAAAAATCAGACACTATTTAGTGTCTTGGTTGAAGAAAGTTCAAAACAAAACCAAAAAAATGTCAGAGTTGGCCAAGAGAAATAAAATTTCTTGTTCTTAAATTTCCTAAGAAGTGTGCATGCTGGGGAGCTGGCTTAGTCAGTAAAGTGCTTGGCTTGCAGGCATGAGGGCCTGAAAACTGATTCCCTAGAGCCCAGGACTAAGGGGAAACCCCAAGCAGAGCATGGTGATGTGCACTGGTGATCCCAGCTCTGGGAGGCATGGACAGGCAGATCCTTAGGGCTTACTCTGTCTCAAAGTGAAATGGTGGGGCTGGGGAGAGCTCCCTGGGTAAGAGCTCTCGTCACACAAGCATGAGGACCTCCATTCAGATTCCAGCACCCACGTAAAAGCCAGTCATAGCCATGTCCCTGTAAGGCCAGTGTTGGGAGGCGTCAGAGACTGGAAGCTCTCTGGGGCTTTCTGCCTAACCAGGTAGAGCTGGGGTCACCAAGAGACCCTGTGTCAAGGAAATAAGGCAAGGTAGAGAGTGATAGAACAAGACACTAGTCTCCACAAGCACACACACACACACACACACACACACACACACACACACACACATACACACACAAATGCACACAAAGGTGGGTGAGTGACATTCAAGGTTATTCTACAACTTCCACATGCATAAACACAGAGACAGACAGACAGACAGACAGACACAGAGACAGAGACAAAGAGACAGAGACAGAGACAGAAAGAAAGACCTAAGAAGCTACCTACTTTGTGCAGACAGTTCAAGAGACATTCCCAAAGAACATATGTTGGAGCTGAGAATGTTGATGACAATATTTCACCAAAAACGCCAGCTACAGAGAGCAATGTGGTAGTACAGGGACAGAAAGCGTCTGCATGAGTAACACCAACCATATCTTATAACCAATGCTTTTAGCGTTCCCACAGGGGGAAAAAAGATAATTGTTTCTAGCAAGATACATCTTAAATCATTCCTCTAGTTGTGAGTACAATTACAAGAGAACAGTAAGAAAGATATGCAAAGAAAACTCTTGCCTTAAAACAGTGATTTAAAGCATTAACATACTTGCTATATTATAAAATGTAAGGATCTGGCTCATTTCCTTTCTTAATATAATGCCTCAGGTTAGATTGGTTTGGTTTGGCTTGGTTTTGGTGGCGGTGACAATGGTGGTGGTGGTGGTGGTGGTGGTGGTGGTGGTGGTGGTGGTGATGATAGTGATGGTGGTTATGGTGGTGATGGTGGTGGTGGTGGTGGTGGTGGTGGTGATGATGATGGTGATGGTGGTTATGGTGGTGATGGTGGTGGTGGTGGTGGTGGTGGTGGTGGTGGTGGTGGTGGTAGCTATTGCAGTGGCAAAGATGAAAAAAAAATAAACTATGTAACCTGTAGGAAGGTCATTTCCCACTAGCTTGTATCTTACATTTTACAGCTCTCCTACCAACTCTGCACTATACAAAGGGGGGAGGGGCTATCTGTGCACATTGGATTAAAGCTATGATCTTGGTAATTGCCTGTCCACCTGCCCCTTATAGTAAAAGAGCTTTTAAATCAAACCGAGAAAATTAAATGATGTCAGCAAACTGGAGTGGCAGTACTTTATACACTTTTAGCCTTGTCAAGGGCCTAGCTGTTACTTGCTCGAGTTGTAAAACGGTGATGTGACAGGCATAGTTTTGACTGTGGCACAAACCATCAAGGAACTCCTTAAGAAGAGGCAGGTGCTAGGTGGGGGAAAAAAACGGAAAAGAGAACGCAACACAAGAGAGAACATCCCCTGACAGGCAAGGAGACATCAGGATTGTTTTTGAGCAGCCCTCTATTTCAGAAAAAAAAAAAAAAATTATAGCAAGATGAGAAAGAAGGAAAATAGTTCCCCTAGTGGTGAAGTTTGTGAAACACTCTCGTGTGTGTGAGCATCCCTCCAGTGGCCCATGTCAACACTCATTTAGTTGAGAATGATCCGGTCCTTTCACATGTGGGGAGACAGAGTCTCGGGCGGCTGCAGGTTTTTGCTAACAGAACATGTGCACTGGGACCCAGAGCCACCTGTTACCATAGAGTCAAATATACCACACTTGCTTTACTTATTTGACATGGCTGACAAGATGGGAGTGGAGACTACTGTGGGCGTGTGGCAAGCAAAACTAGAGCACAAATGCTGAGTGGTTGGAGGCCAGGGAGAAAAGCATTCGTGGTCAGGACACCAGCATGACAGGACACCTGACAGCGTGGCCATCAGTGACCAGCTGTTCTCCACTGATGTTTCACAGTTGGCTCCCTTGAAGGGGGCAGAGCTCCCTTCCCCTCTTTTTTCTTTTAACTTATTCTTCTCTCATACATTACACCCCAACAGCCATTTCCCATCTCTCCTTCCCTCCTCCTCCTCCTCCTCCTTTCCCCCTCAGAAAAGAGCAGGCCTCTCAAGGTTAGCAGCCAAACATGGCATAGCAAGTTGCCATTCGTCTAGGCGTCACTCCTGATGTAAGGCTTGACGAGGCAACCCAGCGGGAGGAAAAGGGTTCCAATAGCAGGCAACAGTCGGGACAGCCCCCTTCCTCTGTTAGAAGTCCCATAATAAGGCGAAGCTACACAGCCACAATATACAAGGGGAAGGCTGATGTGGCCCGTCCAGGTTCCCTGGTTGTCAGTTCAGTCTCTGTGGGCTCCTATGAGCCCAGGTTAGTCAATTCTGCCAGTTTTCTTGTGGTGTCTTTGACCCCTCTTGCCTCCTACAGTCCTTCCTTCTCCTTCTTCAGCAGGACTTCCCGAGCTCCACCTGATGTTTGCCTGTGGGTTTCTGTATTGGTCTCCATCAGTTGCTGGATGAAGCCTCTCTCTGTGATGATTGTGCCAGGTTCTTATCTATGAGTATAGCTGAGTGTCACTGGGAGTCATTTCTTTGTTTTGTGTGTGTTTTTCAAGACAGGGTTTCTCTGTGTAGCCTGTGCTGTCCTGGACTTGTGTGTAGACCAGGCAGGCCTCAAACTCACAGAGATCCACCTGCTTCTGCCTCTGCCTCTGCCTCTGCCTCTGCCTCTGCCTCTGCCTCTGCCTCTGCCTCTGCCTCTGCCTCTGCCTCTCCTCATCCCTCTGGAGTGCTGGGAGTAGCCAAGCTACTAGGAGTCATTTCATTGACTTGGTTGGTTGTTGGTTTTGTTTTTGACTGTCATGTTTGGTTCTAACCTAGGTGTCTGTGCTATCCTGCCTCCGGATCCTGGCCCTCCAGGAAACATCAGGGGTAGGCTCCCACTCATGGCATGGGTCTCAAGCTGGACCAGTCCCTGGTTGGCCACTCCCACAATTTCTGTGCCACCTTTACCCCAGCACATCTTGCAGTCAGCACACACTGTAGGTTGATGGTTTTGTGGTTGAATTGGTACCCTAATCCCTCCACTGGAAGTCTCCCCTGGTTATAGGCTCATTCGGTCTCTTTATGAGGGCAGGGCTTTCGAATCATTTATGAATTCATAGCTTGTTCCAAAACAAGAAAACCTAGGAAAGAGCTCAGAGTCTTTCTTCCTAGAACTGTCCCCCCATTACCCCCTTGACTGCACGAGCAAGTTGTGAAATTCAATTTAAACAGCATTTACTGAGAAGATTCAGGATGCTTGAGAGCTATGAATTTGAGGAAGAAATGATCACTCCCTCCCTCCCTCCCTCCGGCAAACTACTGCTTTTATAAAGATAGAGCTTTAACATTTAAGGTACCGAGTCAGAGCTGGCAAAGAAGGATATAATATCTAACTTATTTGGTACCTTTCACGAACAATACATTTTGGGGAAAGTCCATAGTAGATAGTGTGTATTTTATCTATTTATATTTTCCTATAAGGCACATGTGTCAGTGAGAAGGAGAAATAGAGGACAGTGTATGTGTGTGTGTGTGTGTGTGTGTGTGTGTATGTGTGTATGTGTGTGTGTGTGTGTGTGTGTGTGTGTGTGTGTGTCCTTAGATTTGGCAAATGGCTTGAGGAGATTATACTCTGAAGCCAAAAGATAGGATTATAGCTGGTGAGGTACAGCGCCTTACTAAATCAATTTTTGACTGGATATCTGGCTCTCAGCATGATTTACCACTGGCTTTTGAAAATGAAAATGTTAGACTAAGCAGGGGCTGAGACTAATGTTGCAGTCTGCCAAGACAAGGAAAGACCTTGACTTTAGAAGCCAAGCAAAAAGCAATAAACAATGCCTTTTTGGGGAAATAACTTCATGCGGTTAATAAACCAAGCAGGCATTTGTTTAATTGATAAATCCCAAATGAACAATAACATCTATTACAGTTTGTATCATTTGTGCCAATAAAGTGTACAAATCACTTAGCCTGGGGCCTAATATATGAAATGAATCCAGAATGTTCGAAGTCATTGTGGGTGCTGCTTTGGCAATATGGTCTAATGAAAACAAGCAAAAACTTCCGAGCCAGGCATGTAGTCTTGGTAACATTCCCGGCTCTCCCTGTAACTCTAAGTGGATCACTTAACCCCGCTGACCCCAGTTACCAATTCTGGACAACAAAAGAGAAAGATAGGAAAAAATAAAGATTGCCCCTAGAAGCATTATGGGAAATAAATGATGTAACCCCAAAGGGGCCTTATACCTGGCAAGTGTTCAGGGCGGACTAGGCTTCTATCCCCTTCCACTAGGATTTTAAAGGACTATAAACAGTTTAGTTCACCATGAATTTCCAAAAGTAAGGGATTATTTTCTTAGTTTTCATTGCTGCTCTTACAAATTAGCATAAAGTTAGCAGTGCTTTCAAGCTGCGCAGTGGCTATCACCTTAAAGTCTCAGAGATCAGAAGTCTGAAGTGGGTTTCACTGGGCGAAAGTAAGGACGGCTGAAAGTGGTTCTTCTGAAGTTAGGTATGGCATCTCATAGCTATAATCTCAGCACTGTGTTGGTTGAAACAGGAGGATTGCCATGAGTTAGAGGCCATCCTGGCCTACACAGTGTGTTCTCAGCTAACCTAGGGTGTTGAGTGATACCACTAAGCCACTAAACAAACCAACAAAATGACCTTGTGGAGTGTCCAGGAGAGACTCTGTTTCCCTGTCTCTTCTGGGCCCTGAATGTCTTGGTTCACAGCTCCCTCCTCCATCTTCAGAGTCAGCAGCATAGCAAGCATCTTGAAGTTCTCCCACCCTAGACCCCTCTGCCTTCACTGAGTTTCCTTCTATGATTCCAGCTTTTCTCTTCCTCCCCTTCCTCCTCCTGCTCTCCTTCCTCCCCACTGTGCTCTCCTTAGTACTTCAGGATAACATCTCCTGACCCCCCCCACTTCTCCACCCCCTGACCACCCCCCAACCCTGACTCAAGAGCTTAATCACATACACAAAGTGCTTTTGCTACACAGAGCCACATGTGACGGGTCCTGGAAATTAGGACAAGGAAGACCAATATCCTGCCTACCACGTCTGTTATAACACTAAAGTTTCATTCATTTAAAATTGCTTGCTACTTTTGACATTAAATTCAAGGTATTGGGTGTAAAAGATAAATGTCAAGGGAATTAATAAATTCCTCCTGCCTTGACTTAAAATTCTTTCGCTTTTAGCACTTTGTCAGAAATTCTCTTCCACAAAACACAAGACCTGTTTCAGTGGTTATTAAATCTAACAGAAGATAAAAGATTGAATTGGGTGGGGTCATGCAGAATCTCAGACAATGTAGGGCCGCTTCCTGTGTTCTTTAACTGTGTTGAAATTCACAAGGTACACATCGAGAAGAAATTTGGAAGGATAGATAAATAAATGGGTGACAATAGATGATAGATTGATGGAAAGGTGGATGAATGGATAGGACAATAGGTCAGTAGATGATAAGTAGATAGACAATATACAAAAGATAGGATAGCTAAGTAGATAGATGCTTAGATACAGAAGATAGATAGATAGATAGATAGATAGATAGATAGACAGACAGACAGACACATCATCCATACATCCATACATACATATACAGAAGATAGATAGATAGATAGATAGATAGATAGATAGATAGATAGATAGATAGATGCATGGATGGATGGATGGATGGATGGATGGACAGACGGACAGACAGACAGACAGGTATCTGCCAACATTTTTGGTTACCATAACTTGAGAAGATGCTAATGGATGTCAGAGGTAAAAGGATGCTGCTGCTAAGCATGCTTTATGGACAGGTAGACACCCCAAACATTTTGTACACAGAGCAAAGTAACAACAGAGTTGTTGATTTGAGAAACAAGAAACTAGGTTTCTGAAACTTATCTCCTAAAATACTGTTTGACAGGGTGATGTCCTTGGTGAACATCCATACAACTGAATCAAAAAATCTACAAGGAAAAAAAGGTTAGCAAAACTCCCCAAAGAACCACTATGGTATAAACTTAATATCATTTCCCCAAATTGCAGCCAGAACAATGCAAACAATGAGTCATGTCAGATAATGTTTCAAAGGTAAACAACTTCTACCATTGTGAAAGCTAATTATTCAAATTATATAGGAAACACATTTTTTCGGGTCAGGAAGGGAATATGCTATAACAGTAAAGAAGCTAAGCTTTGTCAGAAAAAAATATACATCTCAGAATTTTCTAGATACTCTCAGAGATTGTTTTACATATCAAGAGGTGAACCTGGGAGCTTAAGAGATGGCTCAGTGGTTAAGAGAGCTTGCTGTTTTCCAGAGGATGTGAGTTTGGATGTTCATATGGGACAGTTCCCAGTGGCCTGTATCTCCAGGCTCAGGGCATTAGATACCCTCTTCTGTCTCTCTACAGCACCAGGCACACACATGATGCACATACACACGTGCCAGCAAACCACTCTTACACATAAAACAAAAATAGTTTTAAAAGAAAAAGAGAAATTTAGAAGAACCAGAAGAAGGAAAGCAGAAAGCCAGGAATTACCCAAAGGAGTTGTCCGAGGAGACTGTACTGTTGAATCAGGCAGACATTATTATATTGCACCAAATTTTTGTCTCAATGGTCACCTATATTGAGTTCCTAATATTCAATGAGACTAGGGCTTGAGGGATAAGCTATAAAAAAATAATAAAGACGCCACATCTTCCCTTGTACATCTGAGTGCAATGTGAGAAAGTATGTGACCCTGAAACACAAGAGAAGAGAAGCTATTTTTGCTAACTTTATGGGTTTTATTACCCCAGGCATATACGCAAAGCCTCCTCTGATTTTCTCCCACACTCAGCCTTGAAACCATGCCATGAACTCACATGATAGTGAAGGCATTTTCCTCCCCTCAGTAATCTAAGTTTCTCCAAGAAGCCTTCCTAAGAGCTATTCAGTCTCTGGTTCCACCCTGCCTATTTATAGGTTCTGTGCTACCTTGTCATTCCCAACTAATGATAGTGGGACTCGGTGTCTTATTTCTGCTTTTATTCCATGTCTTTTACCTATCTATGAGTCAGTGTTCCCAAGCCTAAATTGCAAGTTTATAAAAGCCATGTATGAGATGATTTTATGTATTGCCTGATGCAACCCTCTAGGCCAATAAATGTTTTTAAATGCTCTTGGTTGGCAACATTAAATTAGTTTATGATGGAGCGACGTTTCTGTGAATTGGAGCACTTTCTATTCCCTTCCACAACAGTGATACTTGAAAAAGTTCACCAAATGCGGGTGCCTCTTCACCACTGAGAGGAGACCTCTGAACACCGCTCGTCATGAGCAGTGATCTCGATGCTTTTGTAGCTGCTCAGTGACTGTCAACAAATCTTTAAAAAGTTAGCTTTATTGCTCTTTTGTATTTTCTGTCTTACTGAGGTTTAATTGGTTATTGAGGGAAACGTCTGAGATCCAAGGCAGCAGCTGAATTGCTCCTTTGGGTTGGTCAGGTCAGATCACATGTCTGGTATGTGATAGTAATTGCCAAATTATCTGGTAACTTCAGGAATGTGTGCATATTCTTGATATTCAGAGTTCAAAAAAGAAATAAGACAGGGACACTAAGATTTCTTGACTGTCTGCTAAGTGCCAGAGACCTCCGTTCATCATCAGTGTCTAATTTAAGATGACCTTTACGACATTCACTCATTCGTTGTTTGCAACCATTACTTACTAAGGATGTCTCATGTGCCAGTATGTCGGGTCCTGAGATTACTGAAGTGAAGGAAGCAGACTGATTTCATGCCTTCTTCCATGATACTGCGATCTAGTTAAGAAGACAGCTATAAACGGAGTCAGTGGGAAATAAGTTGAGAGTACGCAGGAGGAGAATCATAGACTACCAACATAAGAAATGCTTCCCTGGGAAGCAAAGATTAGGCAGTGCCGGCATAAGAGTTGGATTAACCAGTTAAGGATTCTAAGAAAGGATTTATGTCAAGGGCAGCACCTGGGGAAAGACTTAACTATGAAAAAGACAAACGTGCTCTCAAGAACTGCATGAGGTAGAGGGTGGTGATAACAAAGCTGTATTCAGAAGGAGGCCACTGTGGCAAGTGAAGTTAATGAGACGAGCACAAGCCACAGGAAAAGGCTTTGTCCCAAGGAGACAGAAGATGCTGATGGACTTTACTAGAACAGTTGCATTTTCAGTGTTGATGGGATTGTACGGTTGGGTCTAGTGACAGGAAAACAGGAAGAAGAAAGCATGCTCTGTGCACGTGGAGGGCGAAAATATATCAAAGAGAAATGGCATTGGAAACAGAAAATTGGGCGGGTCAAGATATATGCAAGAGGTGGGAAGACAGCAGCAGGGTTGTGGTGCGGTGCGTTCCAGGATGACCACCTGGTGGCCCTGACAGGTAGGAGACACATGGTAGGAGGGAAATGTTTGCAGGATTGGTGATGAGGTCAGTTGGGATGTACTGAGTGTAAGTGGGCTAAGAGTCTCTCGCCTGGGAGCCAAATGCATCCTTGAAATCATCTATCTCAAGGAAATGGTCAGACACCCTGGGCATTGATGGCAGTGTCACATAGGCGGTAGCTGCATGCATGAAAATAAACAAAGAGAGAGAGATGATCTCCCTTAGAGAAAGTTCATGAGATATGGAAGGGAAAGACCCGAGACACAAGCCCAAAGTCCCCAGTATGTCAGGGGAAGCTAGGGAAAGAAAAGGTGACAAAGTTCATTATTAGAAAAATTGTTGCATGGGACAGATGGAGTCTAACATGGCTTGATTAAGAGGAAAGCCGAAATTCAAACCCAAATCTTTCCATTTTCAAAATCCACCTTCGGAGTCCTTCATGCTCACAAACACAGCATTAGCATGCGGACGGCTTTCTCTAAGCTAGACCCCACTGTCAAGCGTTTCCATGCGTTGTTTTAGTACTTTTCAGAGCAACCTAAGTTGCAAATGAAAAATCATTATTATTCTTATCATGAGGGAGAAAAATGGTCTTCAGGAAGTTAACTAAGTGTCCCAGGGTTGCAAGACTAGTGCACAGCATGAACTTAGACCCATGGCTTTCTGCTGTGCAACTCTATCCTTTCAGCCATTATGGTTTTACTGGTTAAGACAACAAACAGTTCAGACTTCAGCAATCAGCAGAGTTATTTAGAAGGCTTCTTCACTATGAAATGTACAGCATTTACTCAAATACAGAAAAACAGTCACAAATTTACTAAATAGTTCAACGAAAAGGTAGCTGTCCTCACCCTAATTTTATAAATACTTTCAAAGAGAGGGATAGAAGTAAATACAGGATTGTGCTACATAAGAAATCATTTCTGCATATATTTGTTTAATTTATGAATTTTAAGTCTTCACATACCCCTCACCTTCCACCACCAATTTTACTTGAACAGACACCAATCTGGCTACATAGTGAAAAATCCTGTTCATGGCTAAAGAATGACAAGTTTGCCTGTTTTAAAATCTCTAAGTCGGGCCCAGGGGTCCCGCTCAAACTAAGGCACCAGCCAAGGACAATACAGGCCATAAAACTTTAAACCTCTACCCAGATCTAGCCAATGGACAGGACATTCTGCACAGTTGAGTGGAGAGTGGGATATGACTTTCTCACGTACTCTGGTGCCTCACATTTGACCATGTCCCCTGGAGGCAGAGACCTGGTGGCACTTAGAGGAAGGACAGCAGGTTACCAAGAAGAGACTTGATACCCTATGAACATATACAGGGGGAGGAAGTCCCCCTCAGGAACAGTCATAGGGGAGGTGAATAAGGGGAAAATGGTAGGGAGGGAAGAATGGGAGGATACAAGGGATGGGATACCCATTGAGATGTAACAAGAATAAATTAATAAAAAAAATAAAGTTGAAAAAAAAAGGGTCTTTGAGGGATTATATAGAAAGCTAATATATAGCTTCCTAAAACACATACAGACATGAAGGGAATCTGAATAAAATTGCAAATTTGAAATAAAATAAAATAAAATAAAATCTCTAAGTCTTGTACACATGACACATTAAACCCCTCGGTTAGATTTTGTAAATATAGCCAACAAGTGGTATTCTGGGCAACTTCACAAAATTTTAGCTAGGCCACATTTTAGGTGTGCTACCTTGATCATGATCAGAAATGTTCCTTGGTCAAGATGCAGAGGGAAGACTAAAAAGGACAAACAAGACTGGCGAGGTGTCTCAGCAGGCAGAGGCGCCGAGTTCATGTCTCAGCACTCACGGTGGACCACTCACAGCTGCCTGTAACTACTACTCCAAGGGATCTGACCCCCTCCTCTGGCCTCCTCAGGCGCCAGCACAGACATGCACATACTCATGTATAGATGATACACACTTGGCATCCTGAGGAAGGTGCTGTGGTTTGGATAGTGGTTTGTCTCCCAAAGGCTGAGGTATTTTTAAAGCAGGTATGTCTGTCTGCCCTGCAGCTCACAGTTCATGTGCATCCCAGAGCAGTCAGGAATGGGCCCCAAATATTTGCAGATGGCATCACACCACACACAAAAGGTGGGACCCTTTGTCAAAGGCTTGGTGGCCCTGCCTCCTGGGAGAATCTGTACGACATAAAGTGTAGTGTGAATAACTCAAACTCTTGGCAGCTTGCCTCCTCTTGGAAGGTCTATGAATGGCAGCTCCTGACCCTCGCCCTGTTTGCTTCCTAACAGCCAGGAGGTGAGTAGCTCCCCTGCCTACTTACCACAGAGCCAAAGCAGCAGAGTCAAGCAAATATGGACTGAACCCTCTGAATCCATAGGCCAAAATAAGTCTCTCGATGAGTTTATCTCAGGTAGTTTGTTACCAAAATGCAAAGTTCACAGGAACTGGAAAAACAATTAGCACCCTGCCACAACTATGTTAGTCTCAATTTTGTCATCTGTGAAATAATTATCAGATGTAAATGAGCTAAATCATGCAAAATCATTAACATTCATGTAGTAAAATGTAAAGTATGAATTTTTAATGTATTTTTATTTACTCAGTCCTATACAGAATTGAGATTTTTAAGACTTGTCATCCAGCAGGGTTCAATTTCTTCCTAAGATAAACTCTACCCAACAAATCTCTCCAGTCTTTACTATATTAATAATTCATTTACATTGTGTAGATAAATGTCTTAGTTACTTTTCTATTGCTGTGATGAGATGAGAGAGAGAGAGAGAGAGAGAGAGAGAGAGAGAGAGAGAGAGAGAGACCCAGCCTGGCATGGACTTTTGAACCCTTAAGGCCCACCCCCAGTGACATGCCTCCTCCAAGTCTACACCTTCTAATCCTTTCCAAAACAATCTACGGACCAGGGACCAAACCATCAAATACATGAGATGTTGGGGGCCATTCTCATCCAAACCACCACAATGCATTATATAGAAGGATATATAAATATATATGAACATGTATCATAAAGTCAAGTAAGCCTTATCATCATCAAGTTGATGATAGACTCATATCCTAGTTCAAAACAATATTCATTACTTCTCAGGATTTTAGCAAAGATCAAATGTCAAATGATGTTTCATCTGCTGGCTACGTTAGCCACTGCTTCCTACCCCAGCTCCAGGAGTCAGCATCTGTTTTCTGTAGCTGTTCTCTGATTTTCCTAGGATGTCTCAGGTGAGCAGCTATTCCTTTCTTAAAAGGTCACACTTCTTCCTACTTTCTATAAAGGTGTTAACCATACCTCAGTGTCCTGTTTACACAGACCATCACGTAGTCCCTTCCGTAAGCTCCCTTCCGACTGTTGTAGGAACCCGAGCGTGCCATATAGGGTACCTTAGGCTTAGACTCTCTTGCTGCTCCCACAGAGAGCATGCTTGGAAGATGCAGTGTGGACACTAACTCAGAGATCCACTTAAAGGATGCACAAGAGTGAGAGTAATGTAGCAGCATCAGCTGGATTCACAGGCTGCTAAAAATCTATACAAGTAATGTTATGCTCTGGACTTTAATTCAAAATTAAGCTGCGAGTTGGTCCATGTGGCAGATAAAAGGGTGTTGCGTTCCCAGGGACAACCCCTCAGGCAATGATGCTGCCACTACCTAGTGACACCCTCCATGGGGCCATGCAACAAACAGAGATCCTTGTATTTGTTTTCCAAGACACTGCATTTGTGGGTTTTGTTTTGTTTTGTTTTGTTTTTTAATAATAAAAGCAAGCAGAGAAACGGAGTCTGAGTGCCTTACAGGTGGAAGCCTTATACAGTATGAGACACCCTGCCCACCACAGGTGAGATAAGACTTCCGGGGGAGAGTGGGGAGTGGCTAATTCCTGCTTGATGGTGAACCGTTAAAAGTGAACCAGATGATTAAACGTAATGAAACAGGCACATTAAACTGAAATTAGCAAAAATATGCCTTGGGCAACCTCCAACCTTTTATTTGTTGTTGTTTTAACTCCTGTCTCTTCCAGTGGCCGTGATGAATGACATCACAAAAGAAAAAAACCCAATTAAAATCTAAGTGTTTGATAAACCACTGACGGCGTCTGCTTGTGGCACTGGAGTCTTCTGTTTTCTCTGTCAAAGAATAGAGAGCAGAACTGGCCCCAGGGGTGTTCAGCGGAAGGGAGGGGAGTGGGGGGGGGGGGGACGAGCGGCTAAGGCACTGTTGGGGGTTTCCGCAGCATTGCACTTGCACGCCAGACCCAGAAAGCTCTCGCTGGGGGTTTGAGGAGAGAGGAGGTTAAATTGTTTTATTATCAGGCCACGCCTGAGTGAAGAGATGCATTTCCTAACTAGTTTTCAAATGTTGATAAATCAGAGCTGTGATCTGCAACACAGTCCCTGCCCACTCTTTCTGGCATCCCCCCCACCCATCCCCGCCTCTCTTCCGTCCCAGGTGTTTGTAGTATAATTCATGGCAATGGTCCCTCCTGACAGCTAAAAATAAGTTTCTGATTACTTTTACCTGAATAAATCTTGTGACCGGATGTGGTATTCGCCAACTAAGAGTGCAACAATTACACATTGACAATGCTGAAAGATGCAGCCAAGGAGAGTCCGTAATCTAGTGGAATAAAGTGTATAATAAATCACGTGTAAAGATAGCAGGTGCCACCAGGTAGGAGAACACTGGCTTTTCATAACAGATTTTACCTCAGAGATAGAAAGTGCCAGCAAAATCGGGTTTCCAGGGTCCTCAAAGTTCTCAAAGTCACAAGAAGAGCGAAAACATGCTGATGATGAATTCACAGCTAATGCTAGTACAGTATCTTCCACTCAGATGGCTCTTTATAATTCATGAAACACATACCGTGCTTTCATTGCATGTTTATGTGGTAATTAATGAGGTATTTGTATATGGCCTCTAATTAGTTCTTCACAGCCGCTTGTCCTACAGCTCTTATTATCTTTATTTTACTGATAAGGGTCCTGGCTTGGGAGGTTAATTGGCTCCGATGCAGTCTTATACCTGATGAGGGATGCAGTGAATGTGACCTGTTCGTAGGACTTGGATGTTCAGCCCAAATGCGGCAGCAGGCGGCTAACCACAGCTGCCAACCACGGCTGCCCAGGAACACACATCCAAAGGGCAGCAGCGGTGCTTGCCTTACTCATGAGTTAATGAAATGGCTTTTTAAGAGGGCTCTTCAGTCATTAGGCTCTGCCAATGGTGAGCTAACTTTTCCCTGGTGGCTCTTTGTATGTCATGGCGGTTTCGGTATTTCCTTGGCATATCGCATTACACAAATCATCTACTGCTCTGTTTTTACATTTCTTATTGCATTTGTCTCACTTCTAAGCAATTTCCTCCCCATCCACATTTATCTTCCATTATTTCTGCCAAATTGCTTTCAAAGCTACTAATTGTATGAATAATATTCTCATTTTCAAAATTCAGTGATTAACTTGGTGTAGCTATGTGGTACTGGACACAGTCTCTCTCTTGCTGTAGAAATGAGGACATTGCCCCAAATACCCTCCAGGGCACCTTCCCTGCCATCAGAGTCTGGTCTTTGACTCTCTTGAGCTAGGCGTGACTTTGAGTCACTACATAAATTGGAACTTTAGGCTTCCTGTTTCTACAATGACAGATAAAAGATCCTCAGGATTACAAAAGACACTTCGCGAGAAGGCTGTCACGGGTCATACCAGAAAAAGTTCCGGAGAGTCAAGTTAAACAAAGTCACGTCGCTTAAAGTCTGAAATGTGTCCCTTCATAGCTTTTCATATGTTGGTAGGTGATTCCAAGACAGAGGCAGATTGAGTATTTCCCAAACATACAGAACCTTTCCCCTCTGTGCTTTGCAGATATTCAATGGAACGCACATTTAGGCAACTGCTTAGATCACTGTCTGTATTTTTTTAGTTTGAGAGTCTCTCTTTGCTTTGAGAGTCCATCTGACGGCAGTCTAGAACAGAGGCTCTCAGCCTATGAGTCTAGACCCCTCCAAGGGGTCAAACAACCCTTTCACCTAAGACCATTGAAAAACACAGATTACTTATATTATGATTCAAAATTACAATTGTTAAGTAGTAACAAAAATAACTGTGTGGTTGGGGCGACAGCTGTAACATGAGAACGGTACCAAACGGTGGCAGCAGCAGGGAGGGTGAAGACCACGGCTCTCAGAAGCTACGTGGAGCCTTTCATGCAGTGTCAGTCAGTGCTCATGGATGTTCACCTACTGTGGTTACTGTTGCCACCCGACGCCTCTGTTTGGAAGACTGTATGGAGCTTCTGCTGTATCTTACATGTCTGTGACCACCAATGCCCGAGAGTCTGGCTGTTAAATGGTCTTCCTCCAATAGCAACAAACCACATTCTGAAAATCTAGGTATGGTTAAGAATTTAGGAAGTCAACCCTGAAAAGGGATCTTTGGTTCAGGAAACAGGAACCGCTTCTCCCTCTCAGGGTCATCACCGGTCCACATGCTACACTTTTCCCTGGAGCATCTCACTGACACTGAATCGTCATCTCCTCCCGTTTGCTTGCTTTCAAGAGCTGGGGAGTAGGAGGAGGTGGTCAGGCCTCACTACCTCATAAGGCAGACAGTTTCAACTTTAGGCTGCCTCTGCATAACACAAGGCCTTTTCCTATTTCCTACTAAAATCTGAATCCCAGATGCCATTGTTCCAAGGAACTGATGGACATGGCCAGTGAGGTGGTCCTGGGACATTGTTGCAAGCAGCACTGAAGAGGTCTCTCAGATGCTTTAAATTGAATATACAGTCAAACAAATACCACTTCTTCCCAGAAAGCAGATTATAATCTCTATCGCTCAAGGTGATTCCCTAGTTCCTTAATTCACCAAAAGGTGGACTATACCCAGATGTCTCTCATGCAAGTGCCAAAGTCCTTTTATTTTTTTTTCTAAATTTTTTTTATTAATTTATTCTTGTTACATCTCAATGGGTATCTCATCCCTTGTATCCTCCCATTCTTCCCTCCCTCCCATTTTCCCCCTTATTCCCCTCCCCTGTGACTGTGACTGAGGGGGACTTCCTCCCCCTGTATATGCTCATAGGGTATCAAGTCTCTTCTTGGTAACCTGCTGTCCTTCCTCTGAGTGCCACCAGGTCTCCCCTTCCAGGGGACATGGTCAAAGGTGAGGCACCAGAGTATGTGAGAAAGTAATGCCAAAGTCCTTTTAAATGGCAGAGACCTTGTAGGATGTGTGTGTGCACAGTGGCCAGCAGGGTCTGCTCACAGGATCTGACCTCCATAGTGAAAAGATGGAGTCCAGTCAAACTTACATGTTCTTGTGATTTTTAAAATTGCTTCTGTCTTTAGTTTTCCCTTTCCTTCTAGAAAATTCTATGATTAAGAAATACATTCACTGAGTGGTATTTTTCTATTGAAGGGTTATGTAAGTAACAGCCATACCTTCCTTTAGAAGCTGTTGAATACCAAATAACAAGCAATTAACATAGACTGCATGGTTAAAAAAAAAACAGTTTAGGATCACATGCTTGACTTTTACTTTCTTTAATTTTTTTTTCCCTACACTAGTTACATTCAGACCAGGATAGAGGAGATGGATCACTTAAATATATCCTTTCAGGAGATGGAGCAGGAGATCTCTTCATTATCAATGAAAACACAGGCGATATACAGGCCACCAAGAGGCTGGACAGGGAAGAAAAACCTGTTTACATCCTTCGAGCTCAAGCTGTCAACAGAAGAACTGGGAGACCCGTAGAGCCTGAGTCTGAATTTATCATCAAAATCCATGACATCAATGACAATGAACCGATATTCACCAAGGACGTTTATACAGCCACAGTGCCCGAGATGGCCGATGTTGGTGAGTGCCATGCAAGTTCAACAGACTGGGGTCTCCACACCCACCAAGGGAAGAGCTCTCGGCTAAATGTAAATGAATTGAGAGAATTTAGAAGCCAAATCCCCAAACTACCATATGTCCTTTTCATAAGTACACCCCCTTGTCTAATGCCGCCCTAGTCTTGTCTTGTGGCTACTTTAAGAAAATGGTAGTTCCTATAGTGATAACAGCGTGAAAGGTTCAGGGAGAGGCTGGGAGGGAACAAGGCCACCTCACTGTGTTCTCTCTCTCTCTCTCTCTCTCTCTCTCTCTCTCCCTCCCTCCCTCCCTCCCTCTCTCTCTCCCTCCCTCCCTCCCTCTCTCCCTCCCTCCCCTCCCTCCCTCCCCTCCCTCCCTCCCTCCCCCTCCCTCTCTCTCTCTCTCTCTCTCTCTCTCTCTCTCTCTCTCTCTCTCTCTGTTTCTCGGACTAGAGGACAGCAGCCTTGCCTATTGCTCTCACTCTGCATCACAATCACTCTGGGGAAGGGATAATCCTCCCAGTTAAAAATAAAAGCCTGTATTTACAATCCATCCTCAAAAACACTGACAGGGCCAGAAAGATGGCTCAGTAGGGAAAGGCACTTACCTCAGAAGCCTGATGAGTCCAATACTAGACCCTCCTGAAAGTGGAAGGAGAGACCGGATTCCATAAAAATGCCCTCTGACCCCCACAGCCATTCCATGGCGCTCACAACCACACATACACATATATACAGTAGTAAGAAATTTGTTTAATAAGAAATAAGAATAATGATGATGATAATAATAATAATAATTATTGCATTAAGCAACTGAACTTGAGGAAAAGATTCTAAGAAAGCTTTTTTTCCCTCAAATCCACAAACAATATGCAGACAGGTAGAGACGTCCAGAAGATTGAATACAGAGGATTAATATTTTATGCACAAATTCACTACCAATTTTAAGTTCAATTCATGTGGATTAAATTTGTTTAAGCTAGACGAAGGTAAACAGGTTTTAAAGATAGGAGAAAGTTCCGTTGCTATCGCTCTTAGAAGCTTTAAAATACTTCATGGGACACAGTGACTCACTCAAAACTACTAACGTGAAAGGTTGTTTTTATTTTCTCTGCCAACTTCAAAAAGGATGAAATTACAGAGTAGCTTTTCTTTGGTTGCATCAATTAGATATAAGGTATAGTGGAGTTCAGAGGTTCAAAATCTGGAAAATATTACATTTGCGGAAGTGACTATAAAGCATCACCCCCACACACACACCCAGAAGAAATCATCATATTTTTGAAGCTATTCTGTTGTATTAGAAAAATCTGAAGCCATCATGAAAGCAAAAGAAGGGGGTTGGGATTATTTTTAAAGAATATTTTGGGGGGGAGATCCGAAGGCTATTTTTATTATAGGTAGTTAAAAGGGGGAAAAAAAGGAATAAAGAATGATAGTTATCTTTGTCACCAGCATGACCCAGAACAACTGGAATGTGCTTTGCAGGCCCACACCCTGCACTGCTCTTAGGAATTGTCTCTCCCTTTCGAAGCCAGAGAAGAATTGAACATACATTCCAAATGCTTGGAGAAAAGCCCAAAATATATGTCAAGAGAATTTGCATACATGCACGGTAATATTGATATCCATCATTATTGTAAGTCAGTATTGGCATAGACAAAGGAGTCTTGGGAACATTTATATAAAAATAATGTGACAAACAGCAAAGGCGTAAAGAGAACTTCACTATCCAAAGTTCCTAATTTGAAACTGTATCCACTAATAGCCAGCAGTGTAGCCTTGGGCAAATTACTTGATTTGTCTGATCCTGATTTCTTTGATCCTCCAATTCTGCATCTACAAAAATAAATAATAAATGCCTACTCTGAGAAATAATCATGAGGATTAACTAAGAAAACAGGCGTGGAGCCCCTCCTGCAGCTGCTGCACCTACCAGGTGCTTAGAAGCCCAGACAATCACTCTCCAAAGGCAAACAGAGCTTACATTAATGCGAATAAGACCTTGGGTGTTTGTTAACTTCCATTAACTCTCCCTTAAAGTCACAAAAGGTTCTCACTCTTGCCACTTAACCTGCCAAATTGCAAGGGAAAGTCCTGTGCCTCACACCTCAGTGTGGTAGGATGATAGCCAGAGCATCCAACCCCAGCATCAAGCACTCTATTTGTTTAACAAATGAAATGGCTAGATATTGCAAAAGCATTTTTAGAACTCTCATGTTCTCTGCATGGAACTTCCCTGCCCTTTTCAAGGACAGGACACCCACTGCTCATCTGGTAGGAATCTCAAAAGGCAGCCAGCGCAAGTGCCCTGAACCAGAGAGTCTTCTGGGAACTTCTCACCCATATAACAAGCATGTAAACACACACAGGAAATTAGCATAGCCTTTACAAGGGTAAGAACACTACCAAAGTTCTTAGGTAAGGATCCCCACAGTAAGAATGTCAGCATAATACACTATAGCTTTCTTTCTACGCTTAATCTTAATAATTTGAAATTCTTCTTTCAGGTCTTTACAACATCTTAGTGTAATTAACTAATTTTTGTTTTGCTTTGGTTTTGTTTTGTTTTTTTAAACATGTAGCCCAGGTTACCTTGAGCTCACATTTTAGCATAGGATGACCTTGAACTTCTTATCCTCTGAACTCTACCTCCTTGAGGGCTGAGACTACAGGTTTCTTTGAAATTGGGAGTTAAACCCAGAACTTTCTACATGCACTCTACCACCAACCCTTACTAACTCTTTATCTGGTCTAAACTGCCATTTTAAAGGTTCAAATCTTTCATCCTCTTGGAATGATCAGATATTTGAAGAGCCCATAATAGGAAACCTGACTCAAGCTAGTTCAAACAGCGAAGCTATTTGCTGGTCAAAGTGAGCTTTGAACAAATTTGATCTGGATCCTAGCTTCCCAGTGGGTTTCTGTCCTATTCTACTTTGTCCCCAGGCTGGCATAGCTCACATCACAACAGCTGCTGCATTTGTGGCTTCGTGAGTCACATTGCAGTCCAAGAGAAGAAAGAGCAGAGAGGACTGCTACCAAAATCACAAGTGGCCACCCCACTAGACGACACCTAACAGAATTCCTGTGGACAAAGTAATTCAAGAGGCTGATTGCCTCTGGGAACCTACCTTAGTCCTAGGTAACTTGAAGGACCCCTTGCAGCAAGTGTGCAGTCACATGCCATCACAGGAGATGGTAGGACTCGCCTTCACCCAAGGCTGCTCTTCTCTTTAACCCAGCCCATACAGCATCCATTGATGTGAATCTCATCCATCCCTTTCAAGTAAAGGATCAGTGGCTTCCTAGCAACATATATTGTACTGCGGTTCTCTGCTCCTTTGTCATGGAAGCTGGTACCCTAGTTGACTTTATGTTGCTGCGATAAAAGGCTGTAACTCTCGGGTTACAGTCTATCATCAAAGGAAACCGAGACGGGAACCTGGAGGCAGGAACTGAAGTGGAGAGCATGGAGGAGTGATTCTTGTTGACTTGCCCTCCATGACTTGCTCAGCTTGCTTTCTTATACGAATTCAGAACCTCGTGCCCAGGGGTGGCACAGCCCAAGGTGAGCTATGCCCTCCATATCAACTGTCAGTCAAGAACATGCCCCATAGACATACCTATAGGCCAATCCAATGGAGGCAAGTAAATTGAGGTTCCTGCATCCCCAGTAATTCCACTTTGTGACAAGTTGACAAAAAAAAAAAACCTAACCAGCACAACAAGATGACATAAAGATATTTGCTTCCAAGACTGATAACCTAAATTTGATCTTCAGAATTCACATGAAGAAAAGAAAGAAATTGCCAGGTGGTGGTGGCGCACGCCTTTAATCTCAGCACTCAGGAGGCAGAGGCAGGTGGATCTCTGTGAGTTTGAGGCCAGCCTGGTCTACAAAGAGAATTCCAAGATAATCAAGGCTACACAGAGAAACCTTGTCTCGAAAAACCGAAAGAAAGAAAGAAAGAAAGAAAGAAAGAAAGAAAGAAAGAAAGAAAGAAAGAAATTGTTTGTACAAAGTTGTCCTCTGGTCTCTATTCATGCATAGTGACATATGTGAACCATCACATTCACACAAATACACACACACACACACACACAATTTAATGTTTCTAATTAATTATGATCATGCATTATTTATATGCACTTCTTTGTTTTCAGTTACGTTTTTTTGTCATTACAGGCACATTTGTAGTCCAAGTCACAGCAACTGATGCTGACGACCCAACATATGGGAACAGTGCTAAAGTTGTCTACAGCATCTTGCAGGGACAGCCCTACTTTTCTGTGGAGTCGGAAACAGGTTAGAATGCTTCCTGCCTCTCCTAGACTATGTTCTGCTATTTTAACTGGCATGCCCAGCTGAGCTAGCATATTGTTTAATAAAAACAATCAGCATGATTAGATTTTTTTCCCTTGTGTCCCTCTGCCAAACTCTAATGATTTATTTGTAAGCATGGCATCCAGATCATTTTAGTAAAGAAATACGACAATGAATCTTTCACACCATGTGTATGTATAGTGTAGAGTCATTCCTTTTCTTTTTCCACCCAGTTTTGCAGAAAGCTGAGAAAGAGTGACCCTCTCTGAGAGTGACTAGACCTGTTCATCCTGAGTCCTCATTCCTCATGTTCTGGTTACTTGATGGTGCCACATCTTTCTGTTCTGCTCTGAAGCTAGGTACAGCAACGGGACACATTTGCACAAATAAAATGTGGCAGTGAGACATGTCACTTCCAAGCAGAATTGTGCACAATCTGTCCCATCCCCTTTCTCGGGCCACAGTGGTCATGGAAACCCTTGTTGAGACAGCGTCTCAGCCCGGATGCCAATGTTATTATGAACAGAGACTCCTGCTTGCCTGCTTAGATAAGGAGTGAGAATTGAACCATAGCTCTGCCACACCCGTGACAGGTTGTAGTACTAGTTCTGACGTCATAGTCTAACCTATCCTGTCCCACCCATCCCTGGTCCAACAAATCAGCTTGCTGTATGGAATCTTTTTTACATCATCTTATTTTTTCTAAAAATGTGCCCTGCAAAGTCTAACAAGAATGCCGGACTCGTTGCTGCCTGTCACAGATGCCAATGAAAATAGGCAAGAACTGAATCTTTAAAACTGCTTTATTCAGAGAGCTGGCAATCTGAGAAGACGGTTGATTAACATCCTTTTAAAAAAAATCATTCTTCCATCTCATCTCCAACTGGCAGATCACAGGGCAGAGAAAGGGCATAAGAAAGGCAGCCAGTCATTCTGGAGCTGAGTCCTGCCCTCTGGTCAGGTGGCCAGACATGTTGCTGTGATGCCTGTGTTTCTCTCATTGTCATCTCTTGCTGTCTTCTCTCATTTTGTAGATGTTTGGGGTTTGAGCACTTTTTTGAAACGCGTAGTCAAAGTTAGTTGGTATCAAGCCTGATTCTCCAGGGGCATCTGGGCTCAGAGGTGGTTAACTCAGAGCAAGCCCACCGTTGACCGTGGGTACTTGCTAAGCTATAAATAGCAAGTAGGTGCTGAGGCCGAGCCACAATATGGATCACAGGTGCATCCTATAATGCAGAACACAAAAGCGCCTCTGTTGAAAGCGCCATGCTATCTAGCGGTATATTTTTCAGTACAAAGTATTTGTATTGTACAGTAGATTCTATACATATTTTGAATCAAGTTCCTTTCATACATTTTTTTCAAACACCCTTTATGTTAAGCCAGAGCTTTTCTGGGTTACTACATCCAGCTAGAAGTTCACGGGTTAAAAGGTGAATGAGCCTGGAAAGAATCCCAAAGGAGAGAGAAAATGTTGAGTTGAAAAACAATGAGAATGAAAAATTAGAATTATTCTACTTAAAGGACAAAAGGCTAAGGTGATTTCCTGTGTTTAAATAGAGCAGAGCTATTATTTGGAGAAGAGAAAGCTCCTGCTCCTTGAAGCTAAGACTGTGGGAATAAAATTGACCTGTTGTCTGAGGCATTCTTGTTAAAAAAAAAAAAAAAAAAAAAAAGGAAGAAAAGATATTTTCAGCTTCATTAGTGGTTAAGCCTGAGAGTGTGAGACCGGAGAGGGCTGCAAAGCCTACTCCGGTGATTTTTAAGAGAGAGTTAATTTAAGCATAAACACTCTCAGAGATTAGGCAAACTTTGAGAAATTCTTTCAAGTTACTGTCTAGCTGCCTAATAGTAGAGGCAGCTTTAACCTACCTTTAAAATGTTGGCTACTGTAGGGATTGGTCCAATTGATGCCCTCATTCTGTGTAAGAAAATCCAAATTCTCAAGGATGACCCAAGATCATAGCTGGAAGGGACCTACAGGCATTTTCCTCTGCACACAGTTTTGTGGTTTATAAAGCCTGCAGCAGCACAGTCATTACAGTAGGTAGTCTTGAGGAACAATTAGCCAAGTTGATAATGCGAGACTCTGGTGTCAGCTCAGGCATATGGCTTTCTGATCTGCTCAGCATACACCTCAATGCCTTTTATCTAGCAGCAAGTGTGGTCTGCCCTCTTATGCCACATGCCAGTCATGCCGTACAATGTCATCCTGTGACACTTGGGTGGTACTACCCACAGTCTCTTTTGCTCCGGCCCTGACTTGTACTTGTTTTCATTCTCCTTGTACTACAGGCTTTTTAATGAGTATCTCTCCCCCTGTGTGATTGTAATTTCCTTCAGTAGAAAGGCTGCGTATAATCATCTTTATATCACAGTGACATCTGCATAGTGTTTTGCATATCGTGGGTGACAGTCTACATTTGTTTGCATAAATAAATGATTCCATAAAATACTGTTAATGCCTCCCCTTCCACTCCTGAATTTCAATTTTACATCCATAGGTATCATCAAGACGGCGTTGCTCAACATGGATCGGGAAAACAGAGAACAGTACCAAGTGGTGATTCAAGCCAAGGACATGGGCGGCCAGATGGGAGGACTGTCGGGGACCACGACCGTGAACATCACGCTGACAGATGTCAATGACAACCCACCCCGTTTCCCCCAGAGTAGGGACATTTGATTGAATGGGTTTCTCCAATATGCTTTTGTGAAATTTTAACTTTAAGAAGATTTCCATTGTTGGCACTGCTGTCAAAAGCACTGGACTTAGGAAGAACCAGCACTTTTATTAAAATTATTTAAATGAGTTAAAAAACACCACTTATGCTCAGGGAGTGTGAATGCTTATGCTCTGCCATTGGAAATTAGCAGAGTGATTCCTGATGCAGCCACTGTTGTAAAAGCAACACCATTACTTTCACTCCCCTTATAAATTTGCTTGAGCAAAGCATATGTATATAAGCATGCTGCTATTTGTTAGGAAAAGTTGGCTTCATGTTTTTGTGAACTTAATCAGGCATGTAATCTCTGTTAAATGCTCACAAAGCTTTGCGAGGAAAGCACTTATCATTTTTCTATTTCTAAAATCATAGCTATAGAACTTGCTACGTGCTTGATCCATTTGTAGACATAGTTTTCTATATTATGGTTAATTGAGATACTGAAAAGCATCTCAGATATCATTAATTGCCGTGATCAGGTGAGAAAACAGCATCCATCAATGCTGACTTCCTTTCAAGCATCATGCTAAACCTGTACATCCAATCACCCAAGCGGGAAGTGGTTGTGATGCAATTTTTCCTTCAAAAATAGATGTCTTTGTGACCATGCTCCCCTGAAAAGGTCATCTGAATCATTAAGTAGAAAGTGTAGCTGGAAATGGTGACTCACACATATAATCTTAGCACTTGGGCAGCTGTGGCAGCTTCTAGGCTGGCGATCCATAAAGAGTCCCATGCCTGCTTAAGAAAACCCCATTTAAAAAAAAAGGAGGGGGGACTAAAGAGATGAGTCAGCAAGCCAGTAAAAGTACTTGATGCTCTTGCAGAGAATCCAGGTTCAGCTGGATCCTCACAACCTCACAACCACCTGTAAATCCAGCTCTAGAGGATACGACTCCCTCTTCTGGCCTTCACGGCCACCTGCACATACATAAAATACAGACACACAGGCATACACACATACAGAGGAATTAAAAAAATATTTACATCTTTTTAAAAGAAGTAGAAGGAAAGAAGGAAGGAATGGGAGAAGGGGGAGAGAAAGAGAGAGCAAAAAGGAAAGAAGGGCTGGAGGAAGAAGAAACCCTGCTTACTCTACTGTGGCCTTTTTTAAAAAGATAACCAGCTAATACAGGTTTCCTTCACAAGGGAGAGCCAAATGATCAATAGGGAAAAGTTGCATCTTTTTATTCTCCAAATACGTAGCCAGCTGGCTAGATTCCAAAAACAGAAGAGCTAAGAATTTGTGATATAGGCAGAAGAAAAGTTTTGAGCCCTAAGATTTTTCCCACAAAGTCCTAAATTAGAAATAGTATGCTTGGGCCTGACATGGTGGCGTATGCCTTTCATAGCACTTGGGAGGCGGAGGCAGGTGGATCTCTGAGTTCAGGGCCAAGCTGGGCTACATTTCCAGGACCAGAGCTATACAGAGAAACCCAGTCTTGAAAAACATATATATATATGTGTGTGTGTGTGTGTGTGTGTGTGTGTGTGTGTATGTGTGTGTACATATATATATATACATATATACATACATACATACATACATACATACATGTCATACTTGCCAGTACGCAGGGTCTCTGGCACTTGGCTCCATAGAGATTTGTCGCTTACCCTGCTCTTTCTTTGCATTGCCTGTTACCTGCTATGAGACTGTGTGCCAAAGCAGGGGGAAGACAATGCAGAACCTAGTTATATACTTAAGATATTTTGTTATTTGTCATTTTACCACCAGAGCCCAACACTCAGGGAATTTGCATCATTGAAGACCTGTACTTCAATGATGCCATAGTCCGGTGGGGTGTTTTGGGTTTTTTAATTTTCCAAAATCACATGTGAATAACTAGCAAATTATAACATAAAAATAGAATAAAAATTTTTAAACAGAATAAATTTTAGAAGTCAGCTATGCTCACCTTTTACCACCGATGCTAGGATAATTTTGGTTTTTATGCACACATATACCACACACACACACACACACACACACACACACACACACACCACATGCACACATTCTAAGTACATGGCTTGCAAGACTGTCAGATCTAAACTGAAACTCACATCTTTGTTTTTTAAACTAATTCTGCAACCTGACAATATTAAGAAAGAGCATCATCTACAAAATTTTGGATAAGAAGTAAAAATATAAGTATGCTGACCAGTATGGGGGTGCACACCTTATTCACAGAATTCTAGAGGCAAACAAGCAGACTTCTGTGAGTTCAGGGCCAACCTGATCTACACAGTAACACTGTCTCAAGAACAAACAAAAACAAACAAACAAGCAAAAAGAACAACATCAAAAAAACCAACCTACATAAGAAAAACTGCTATAGTGAAATTAATAATGAGTTAGTCAGAGGGAAAAGGGGGGAAAGGATATAGCCTGCCACTTCTCAGCGTATCGTCTGTATCTCTAAATCAGCATCTAGATCCAGCTCTGATTATGAGTCAAATCATGGCTACCTGGGTACTTTTTCAAATTGCTGTAATTTGCTTCCACCTTCAGCTAGTATTAGCAAGGTCAGGAAAAGGCCCCATTAAGAACACATAGTAATTGGCTTCAAGTCAACCCAGGGTTACATTCTCCATTCTTTCTGCTGTATAGTGCCTTCGTGGGGCTTTTGGAACCCTCCTCTCCCACTTAGCCTCCTAATGACAGCATGGATTTGGAAGCTTGTTTACAGACCAAGAGGAAAACACTCCATCTGCAAAGAGACAGGCTATGAAATAGGAGGTGGAGTCTAATTATCGTGAGAGTACAGACATAAGGAGATTAGGGTACCATTTATTATCCTGAAGGAAGCCTAAGTCTGTCTCCATCCACAGCGAGGTCTGAAAGCCGGCTCCCTTCAGCCAGGTCTGGGTTTTCTGCAGCTTCACTTGTTGTCAGCCACAGTCCAGAAGTATTATTTAAAATATCCTTACTGCCATGTGTTATTATTCTTGCCCCCTTTTCTTAATAAGAAATAAGCTATTGCTAATAGTCTATTATTGTGCCCTGTTTATATGTTAAATGTTACCAAAGATATGTATGTATGTATGTATGTATTAAAAAACAAATTCAGAAGCAATACAGTACTTAACCCTGAATTAAATTCTGACCAAACCCTGTATTTAGTATTTAGTACTGGTTGCAGTTAGGACTCCACTGTGGCTCTTGGAATGCACACTTACGGGTAAGAATGGACTGCTTGTTGTGGGAGAGTGTCTCCTGCTCTCTGCCTCACTTGGCTCTTTGGTGATTAATAGGTACATACCAGTTTAAGACCCCTGAGTCCTCTCCACCGGGAACGCCAATTGGCAGGATCAAAGCCAGTGATGCTGACGTGGGAGAAAATGCAGAGATCGAGTACAGCATCACAGACGGTGAAGGACAAGATATGTTTGATGTCATCACCGACCAGGAAACCCAGGAAGGGATCATAACTGTCAAGAAGGTAATGCTGTTGGTATGGGCATTTGTTACAACCCCTTGGGGCTGAGGAGATGGCTCTGTGAGTGAGGCGCTTGTACAAGCATGAGGACTCAAGTGAGGCCAGATCCACAGCACCCACATGAAGTCTGCACGTGGTGGCACTTGTTGGTAACTCAGGTGCTGGAGGAAAGGTAGGGAAAGGGAGATCTTGGAAGCCTCGTGGCCAGGCAGTCTAGCAGAAATAAGTTCAAAGGGACAGAAGATATGATGTTGACCTCTGACCTTCACACACAAATACACAGAACACATGAGTGCATATACACACACATACACACACACACACACACACACACAAACACACACACACACACACGTGCACGCACAGGTAAGCATACACATATAGGAAAGGAGGGATAAGGAGATGTAAACACAGCTTCTTAATAGATTTATTCAATTCCAAATATTATTGTTCAGCAGGGGAAAAAGAGGCTGTTTGTCTGGGCCTGTACAACTACATCGATACCGAACAAAAGAAAAACTCTTACTGCCTTATCAATGAAGTGCTTCTCCCTGGCTCCCAAATTACCAAGGACAGGGACCATCTCCTATAAACATTTCTTCAGACTCATCGTTTCCCTCTTTTTATAAGCCCTTATTCTAACTGCACTGAGATCCCTTACGTTGGCTTTTAGTAGTTAAAAGGACTTTTATATATTCGTTAAGCCTATACTTTCAATAAATTTCTACTAAAATTCTTCTAAGGAAATAACAGAAACAAATGAAATTCATACAGAAGCAACAAAATACGAAATGCCACACACTGCTGTGGGTTGCTGGCACTTACAACAGGTGGTCTCTGCTGTCCCGGAACCTATATAGGCCAGGAGTGAATCAACAAGGGAGCAAAGAGGCCGGTCAATGGATGGGCACCTGCAAATTGTGCAACGTGCTTTGAAGGGAAGTCTAGTGCAAGCAGGGGGCAAGATAACTTGAATTAGAGAGAGAAGAAATGCAGAGACCACACATTTAAACAAATGAAGGAATTTCACGTGACCCACTCAGCCGCTCTCTGCAACATGAGGCTCTCTAAATGGTCTGGCACCACAGAGCACTATATCAAAATGTGGCCATGGTTTAAAAAAAACAACAACAAATTGTGTTTCAGGGCTAAAAGTATTGATTTAGGTTAATTTTCATTGATTTCACTTTTGTTGTGTGTAGTATAGTACCTTCTCTCTCCCTTAGCTTTACCTTGCTGGTCATCATAAACATGGAGGATGTACATAACAAGAAAATTTGTCCTCTTAAGAACATGTCTGAATATCTAGAAACACAATAAACCATGCTTAAGTGACACTCAGACCAATGTTTTAGAGCCTGATATGATTAGGAAGCCCGTTAGTGCACATTAACCTTTTTAATTTTCTTGGTGCCTTATCAGATTCAAACTGAAATTTTGCCTAGCAGACTAAATCGCATTCGCCAACGTCTTGATTAATAGTGTTTCCACTGAGCCTTGCCATGATACCATCTAAAACTACGAGTCAGCAGCACGCATCTGGGTTCACCATGTCTCCAAATGCAAAATCTTTTCGTAGAGGCCCTCGACAGCGGGATCATTGCTTTCTTCTGCAGCAGATCATTAGCCCAGTGCCCTTGTTGAGGATATCAGGAAGGATTTTACTAACTCCTGCAACAGCAACTTGTTTAGTGCTAACTGGCTACACTTAGATTCACCTGTTGATGTTTAAAATTGTACATGGCCATCTCCAGAAGAGAGATGTTGGTTTAGTAGGCAAGAGTGAGTCCTCGGGCATTGGCAACTTCTAAACACCCAGCAGATAGAGCCAGATGTGAGAACCTCTGGCAAAATAAGTCTACTCCATGTGGCCAGTTGCCCCTGATGACCCACTCTATTCAAACACAAGGTGTCTTAAAGGAGAGAGAGAGGAGGGAGAGATCCCTGTGTCCAGTTCCCTTCCTGCCCCATGTGCCTAGCACCTGAGCACCCACTTTTTCAGCGGCAACAGACATCCAGGCTGTATTTCTGTCACGGTTGCATTATGGTTCTTCATAACCTATGTAATAGCAACTGCCCATGGGAGGGTGGTATTAATCTCATCTTTGCTGCCCCTGCCTAACTTTGCACAAATGTGTGGTGATTTCCGTACGCAGCCCGCTCGCGTTCATTCGCCAAAGAGTTGCACTAAAATGGTCTCTGCCTTGCCTTTCTGTGTCTTGCATCACTTTCTTCTGAAGCTGTTGGATTTTGAAAAGAAGAGAGTGTACACCCTCAAGGTGGAAGCCTCCAATCCCCATGTGGAACCCCGATTTCTCTACCTGGGCCCCTTCAAAGACTCGGCCACGGTGAGAATCGTGGTAGACGATGTGGATGAGCCGCCTGTCTTCAGCAAACTGGCCTACATCCTACAAATACGAGAGGATGCGCAGATAAACACAACCTTAGGCTCTGTCTCAGCTCAGGATCCTGACGCTGCCAGGAATCCCGTCAAGTAAGTGCACTTCTACACTTGTCTTTCATAAGTCCATTTTCACATCCAAAGACCCCCGTTCCTTAGAAAAGAGGAATCCTTTTTCCAGACTGTTGTATTCTCCTGAAAAACTGTTCCAAATAGCACCTTTAACTGTCCTTGCGCACTGCATAAATATTATTTTAACAACAGCATAAACCTCAAGTACACAGAAGTTGAGGGAGGAAAAAGCTATTTAAGTGAGGTGATACCAGGTGGCAAGCTGGTTGACATGGGGCTCTTTGTAAGGGCTGAGAAGATCTCCTAAAGAGTGGAACACAGAAATACACCAGCCACTGAGCCTGACAGCCAGCATGCTTTTCAAATGCCGGAAGACCTATCACGTAACACTTAGAGGCAGAATTATGCTCCATTTAGATGAACAATTTTCCTCTTGCATATGTAAATAAAAACAAGGACTATTTTGTGATATGTCTGTGAAATGTTGGCGAAATTAATATGGTAGGATCCAAATTAATGCTATGTAAACAAGCTCCGGCGTCCCTGTGCTTTGCTGGCTCCTGAGTTATAAATCATGTGGCAATGAAACCTCATTGCTCTTTGAGGCCACTGACAACCTGGGGCTTCTAGAATCATATGCAAATCCTGGAATCAACCAACTGCCAACCTTCAGCCAGTAGCTCAGTAGAATAAATGAGAAAGATGCTAAATCGGAATTCTAGCATGTAAATCATTTTCCTTAGATAAAGTAGGCAGAAAAAAAAATAAAATAAAATGTGGAGATTCTTGCCAATGAGTCCACAGTCATATTCTGATCCGGGTACCTGCCACACACCATGCACACGCTGCATAAGGGGATGCAGCAGACAGCTAGGCTAAGTCTGAAACATAGAGAGCTTCCAGCGAGAAATAAAACAAAGGATGAACGTGCAGTAGGTTAGGTGGGAAAAAAAATTCTGAGAATGAAATTAATGGGGATATTGTTTAAGACAGTGTGACCGGGCTTAGCCTTCTTAGTGGGAAATCTTCGCAGTAAAGATTTGAAGGGAATGAAGGGAATTCTGGGGGAAGACTTGCAGAGGGGAAACAGAGGGCGAGGTCTGTTGTCGCAGTAGCTAAGAGGCCGACACACCTAGGGGGAAGTAAAGGAAATGGGGAGTGGGGATAGGGAAAAGCAAGGGGAGAGATGAAGGGGGAGAGAGGGAGGGAGGGAGGGAGGGAGGGAGGGAGGGAGTGGAAGAAGGCGGTAGGAGAGGTTAATTAGGAGGCAGCAAGGTTTGCCGAGGTGGACCTTGAAGGTCCTGCTGGGCTTTATAGTTCATGGTGAAGCCTGCATTTTATCTAATTGAGTTGAGAAGCCATCTGGAAGCTTTGACTAGAAGAGCTACCTAATCCCACACTACACCTTTACGTGGTCGTTCTGTCTGACGTGTGGAGAATGTAATTGCAGATATGTGTAGCTCTAAGTACACGAGCTCTAGCAGCCAGTCCCCTCTGTGCTAGTCAAACCTCCTGATAGCCTCATATCTAAAACACACAGACGTCTACTCTACTCTCAGGGCCCAACAAGCCGCGTCTTATCCACCTATTGGAAGGTCTTCGACACGCTGAAGAGGGCTGCCGTCCGCCGGGGCGGCCCTGACTGAGCGCCACGGACCCATTGTTTCCCCCGCGTCAATCTAGCATGCGTAATGAGGGAAGTCAATGTAGCACACACAACTTAGGTACTTTCACAACTGTTCTTTCGCTTGGAGCTCGTTCTAATTACGTGGAGTGGGAGGGACCTGAGCAAGTCAGTGTGAAGTCCAGTTTAAAGGTGTTAATGCTGGGAGTTAACAAATGTGAGCATCGCTGATAGACGCACATGCATTTAACTTGAAGAGAAAATGTCTTCTGGAAATTTAGGCTAAATAGTTTTAAAAACCAGTTTTACCCACTGCATTATTCTCAGTGTTGTGAATGGAAGTACTTAGCTTGTCAAGCTGGGTTGGCTGTTGGTTCATGCAAAAGACTTTTGCTGCCAGCCTTCCCTTAGTACATACGGATTTAACGTATGAATATAGATTTAACTCTAGAAACACACATAGATTACATTGGTCTATCAATGAATATTCCAGTGATTACCCTTACAGGATAAACTTATTCTTAGGTAAAGGATATGTCTGTAAGTAGTCTGGGGTTAGTCTAGACACAAATAGTGAACAACTGTGTAAGGCTATGTTAGGTGAACAAATAAGTTCCCAAGTGTTGAAGGATTTTTTTTATGCAATCACTATCTTTAACTCTTTAATCACAAAACAATTTCCTACTATTACTTTATTACAGTGTCTTTTGAAACATACCAGAAAAACCGTGTCACTATAGATATCTACCATCTCCAATGTCTATGTGGGGACTAGCACGCCAGCTCAGCACTTGCTGCTCTTACAGAGGATTCAGATCTGCTTCCTAAAGTTTATACTAGTTGGTTTGTAACTGCCTCTAACTCCAGCTCCTGGGAATCTGATGCCCTTTTCTGACCTCCTCAAACACCCAAGTTCACGTGTACATACACACACCCAGACACACACTCACACACATGAATAAAAATAAGGCAAATATTTTTAAATCCACATACAACCACAGTTTCTTGCCCACCAAACAACTCTTTCCCACTTGAGGACACATTACAAGACACATCATTTGATCACAAAATGCGGTGAAGTCTCGGAGGGGAGAAGGTAAGATCATTCTCTATGCCACGCAGACACCCAGTGCCTTAGTTCCTATTGGCAATGACCACAGTCAATGTTTCTGAACAATAAATACCCCTGATATAAACTGAAATTACTTCAGAGGAAAGAAAATAAACAACAAAAAGAAAATACAGCTTTGTCTATAATCATCTTTCCTAAACAATATAGGCATTTTAGGGTTTCCATTAATTTTTAATCTCCCAATTAGGGAAGGCAATATAAATTTTGGTATTTCCTAAATAGTTAATCTTCTCTCTTTAAAATTTAAAGCTGCCTTCAACTAAGACTTCCTCACAGCTTCCCATTTATTTCAAGGCTTGATAGAAAAACGTTATTATTTGTGTAACTTAAAACTGTACCGGAGCCTGAGACAAAGAGCAAAAGATGACTGCTGTATATAATTGCAGCAGCTCATGAACGCATGAAGCAGGGCTTCCTAAGCTTGGCATTTGTCATGAGGGAAAAACACGTTCATAGAGAAGTATTGGGTTTCGCACAGACCATGAGTACAACAGCTTCCTTTCTGAAAAGTAACAATGTATTACAAATATTCATCTTTCATCCTCAAAACAACAACAACAACAAAAAGATGATCAAGTAAGCTCCGTGTCCTAGCCTAAATATTTTCAAAATTGTTGGTTCATGGCAGAAATCTCAAAACCAGTTGATAGCTTTTTAAATAAGTTTGAGCCCTTCTGAGCATAAAAAGGCTATGTTAAATACGTTAACATTAAGACCTGATGACATAATAGCCAGTGTGAGTTTCATTAATTTCTTCTGAAATAAATATGAATAGCAAGCAATAAAGAAATGCCTATTCCATTTAGACAACTGCTAAATGACAAACAGCAATATAAAAATATATTGTTTGCTTTATCCTGTTACTTATATTTTAAATAAAAACAAATCATCAAAATAGAATTTTGAGCATTGTACGTTATTGCAAATGACATTAACTTTTCTTAGATCCTTATAATGCTAAATATAATTATGTCTGATAACTGGATGATTTACTTAAATTGTGTTTCCACTAAACCATTTTTTAATGCCCCACCCATGACATAAGTTTTTAAAATGCACTGGAAATGGGAAATTATAGTGAACGAGTATCAAGAGAAAATTCTGAAGAGACTTGATATATTACACTTGTTCACTCATAAACATACATACATACATACATACATACATGTTCTCTTTACATGGCTACCCTAAAAATCAGTTACAAAATTAAATAAATTTAAAAGTATGTTAAAACTAGTAAAATTTTATATTAGAAAGTTAATATTTTTATTTCTTTAATAAGTTAACATTCAGTCTAGAACCTTCTCTGCCAGCTGTTCCTCAGGCCCTCAGTCTCTACGTGTCCAAAATGGAACCTTGACTGGCAGATCTCTGTTAGTCCAGGGCCAGCCTGGTCTACAAAGCAAGTCCAGGACAGCCAAGACTACACAGAGAAACCTTGTTTTTAAAAAAAAAAAAATGGACCCTTGAATCTTCTCCAAGCCCTGTTTTTCTTTTCCGACATCTTGTGACAGGAATATCCAACCATGCTTCTCGGCTCAACCAGTCATCTCTTCAGCATGATTTAGACTGCGGTGCTACCCTGCGTGGAGCCCATGGATAGACTTATATGCCATTTAAAATAGACCCCAATTCACTGCTATTGCCAACCCATCCTTCTGCATAGACTCTGGGTTCCTATCTAATCCTGTCTCTTCTCTCCCTGTCCTCCCTTACCATTCTCACCCACACTGGGCATCTTTGTTTCTGAAAACAGAATGATTTTTTTTTTTAAGTAAAATGGATAATATAGAAGTAACCAAACCCTATATAAGCACATATATTAATTAACATTCTGAGGATCTAAACACTTAAATCTTTTCTCTTTTTATTTATTCTTCTCTCATGTATTTCATCCTGACTTCAGTTTCCCCCTCCCTCCAAGTTGCTTCCCCTCACCTGCATTTTCCCCCAAATCCACCACCCTGCCTCAGCCTGCCCTCAGAAAACAGCAGGCCTTCAGGGACATCAACCACACACAGCATGAGACCAGGTACATATTCTTATGTCTGGATGAGGCAACCCAGTGGGGAAAAAAGGAGTCTCAACAGCAGATATAATAGTCAGGGACAGCAACCCCCCACCCCCATCACTGTTAGGAGTCTCACGAGGACACCAAGCTACACAACCATAACATATATGCAGAGGACATAGGTCAGAGGGCATAAGTCAGAGGGCATAGGTCAGAGGGCATAGGTCGGGTCCATAGAGGCTCCCTGACCTCTATGAGTCCACTTGAGTCCTGGTCAGTTGAGCATGCAGGCCATGTCCTTGTAGTGTCCTTGATCCCTTTAGATCCTCCAATCCATTCTCCCCCTCCTCCTCAGGACTCCCCAAGCTCTGCCTAATATTTGGCTGTGGGAATCTGCATCTGCTCCCATCCGCTTCTGGATAAAGTCTCTCTGCGCTCTCTAATGACAATTATCCTAGGCTCTGGTCCCAGCACATCCTGCAGGCATGACAATCTGTAGATCAAAAGTTTTGTGGTAGAGTTGCTTTCCCACCCCACCCCACCCCACCCCCGACTTGAGGCCTTGACTGCTTACAGCGGATAGCCAGTTCGGGCTACGTGCCCCCCATTACTAGGAGTCTGGGCTTGTGTTGCCTTGGAGATTCCATGGAGTTTCCATTGCGCTAGGTCTCTACTTCGCCCAATTCCTTTTCTCGCTCCAGCATTCTCTCCCTTCGTGCCATGATACCTGATCCTTCCCGTTCCTATTCAACCAGGCTAAACACTTAATTTAAAAATAGAATATATGCTGGGGAAATGGTGCATGAAATGAAAGAATTAGGACTGGCGTTTGGACCCCCGGAGCATACATAAAGGACAAATGGACATGGTAGCCTGATTAGAATTCCAGCACATGAAGGGGAAAACTGGGGATCCCTGCAGCAAGCTGGCTAGCCAAACGAGCCATGACAGTGACCGCTGCATTCAAGGGAGAGGACCTATCTCTGTGAATAAAAAGAACAGTTGAGAAAGGCTCAACATTAACTTCTGGTGGTGGGTGAGCAAATCCATACCTACACACATACCACACGCGGAGTCATGAGAAATTGAGTAGTTTCTATATAAGCTCAATCTAAGTTACATATTATAATAAGCTTGTTCTAATTGCACATTAAAAAGAAATTAGTAGTGATCTCTAAGATCACATGGCTTGCCTCATAAGTGTACTGTTCAACCTGATTGTAAAGATATAATTTATCAAAATATTTTGCTTAACATTACAGATACTTAAACCCACTACAGGTAGGAAGAATTAAGACAAGATATTCTTGGAGTGGTATTACGATGGGAAAAGAGCAAGCCAAGGAAAGCTTTTCTAAATTCTATTCTGTGTTTTTTAGGTATTCTGTGGATAGACACACAGATATGGACAGGATATTCAACATTGATTCTGGAAATGGATCAATTTTTACATCGAAACTTCTCGACCGGGAAACACTGCTGTGGCACAACATCACAGTGATAGCAACAGAGATTAGTAAGTCCAGCCTTACCAATGCTATCTCCACTGATGTGATAAGGGTCATGGTGAGGGCTTGTTCAAGCAGGGCCAAAGCTGTTCACCTCCTGTCAATGGTCCTGCTTTATACATGTGGATTGAAACAGCACTACGAGATCTGCAATGACATTTCTTCTAAGCATGTGTTAATTGACCTTAACTAGAGAAAAACCATGAAAATTCTGCAATTTGGAAATAAGAACACATGTCTCGAGGCTGGAAAGATGGCCCAGCAGGAAAAGACCTTGCTGGGCAAGTGTGAGAACCGCACTTTAGATCTCCAAGGCCCACAAGCTGGGTGGATGGGGTGGCTGCCTGTAACCCCAACATTCAGGAGGCAGAGGGGTGTCCAGGGCAAGCTGGCTATCTAGACCAGGAAAGCATTTAGCAACCAGAAAGATGGATAATGATGAAGGAAGACACCAAACATGAATTTGGGGCCTACACACACACACACACACACACACACACACAGACACACACACACACACACATGGGTCTATTAAGCAGGGTGGTGGTGGTGTGCATTTTTAATCCCAGCACTCAGAGGCAGAGGTAGGTAGATGGAGGGGGGGGGAGGGCGGGGGGAGAATAGGTGATAGATAAATAAATGACGGATAGACAGACAGCTAGATATGAGGAAGCAAACACATAGGTAACGCCATATATCTTCAAAATGTAGGCATTAGCCAACACCTTTTAGATATTCTTCCTAACTTTCTATAGAATTTCTATTTCAAATCTTTACCAAATTACAAGCTACAGCTTGTCACATTCCTATAGTCTAGAAAATTGTACAACATAAGGCACCAAATAATCAATAAAATTTTTCGAATGAATTTTGTGGCACTCCATGTGAAATCCAACACAAAGAGAAATAGTGCCAAAAAAAAAAAAACGTTTTCAAATGAAATCATTTTATTCAATGGAAGCTGATGTGAACTGTGAGGCAGCGTTAGATGAGAGCACATAAAAAGGGATAATCTTTAAAATAATATTTTAGTGTTTAAAATGGGCTTTTGAAGTATAGCTCTTCTAGTTTTTTTGTTTTGTTTTGTTTTTGTTGTTTTTGTTTTTAATTTCTGAAGTTCTAAACACTTTTATCTCAGCTGGATATCTGCTGTGAAATATTTCATATCAAATGGTGTATTATAGCTCCATTTTGTCAACAAAACGCATGAGATGTGAAGTGTCTAATGGAGAGTGGGTGAAATAATAAACAGCCGGCGTGGGCAAAAGGAGGCGCTGGCATTGAGAGTGATAAGGGCACCTCATTAGATGTCTGCTAGATCGGAATTTGGATTTCAGAGTTTGTGCCAAGGGACTGGCATGGACACTAACAGCCGCGAACTCGTAAAGCTTTAAAATTACAAAATAATTTTCCACTGAAAAAGACCGTTTTTCAAAACATGAAATGTAGTTGGTTTTTTTTTTTTACTAACGTAGTAATTTTTTATGTGTATTTTAGGTTTATGCCAACAATTTTTCTGGTTTTAAATTTTAATGTTTCTCTAATACATTTGAAAATATGGGTGGTTGCGAAGACATAACACAATGTATGTGCAGCCACTTTCACTTTGGGAGGGCCGTGTGAGAGACAAGACTAGACGCTAGAGACCTGAGGAATGCTAGTGTCAGAACTTGTCACCCGCCTTCAACAGCTCAAAATCTGGGCACTTGTAGAACACCAATCCTCTGTTACTCCAGAGCCTTTCTATGTGCTGTGTCATTCCCCCAGGAGTCTAGAGGTTTCCACACTGCTTACTCCTTCCCACTGGTCACATCTGAACCTGGTACCTCTGAGAAGCCAACCCCATTCAATCCAACAGCTCCGTCTCTCTCGATCCCTCTTCTTGGATTAATTTTGCCATCTGGTATAGTGTATGCTCATACGTTTAGTGTGTTTATCTCCACGTTACAATGAATACCTAAAATTTACTATATTTATTTAGCTCCTTCCCTGTCCCAGCACCCAAAATCATTACCAGCCCATATTTAGGTGTTGGATGTCCAGTAAAGTTTTATTGAGTGAACATTCAAATAGATGTGGGTTAAGTGGATGAGAGAGAGGAAACATGAGCTACCAGCTCCTGCCCCTCGGTGTACCAGAAGTCTGTCCAGGGGATTATAGTGGAAGACTGAGAACGAGGGGGTAGCTGGCTGTTGCCTAAAGGGAAATCGTGACCCAACACCTAAACGCCTGCTTCTTTCTTTTTTGGTGTGTGTCAGATAACCCAAAGCAAAGCAGCCGGGTGCCACTATATATCAAGGTTCTTGACGTCAATGACAACGCCCCAGAGTTTGCCGAGTTCTATGAAACCTTTGTCTGTGAAAAAGCTAAAGCAGATCAGGTGAGTGGTATTTCTTAAGGCACCTTCAGATTGGAAGTCAGACGGATTTAGATCTAATCATTGAGGTGATACACACAGCAGAGGGCTCATCTCGATTATCTATGAAGTGGATGCCAAGGATATTAATACCGTAAATAACAACCCAGATGAAAGTTTAACTTGCGTAAGAGAACAAATAGTTTTTAAGAACTAGAGGATCATCAGTCTCCAAGACTGATGCAGATTCCAAATCAGTCTTAAGTTTTCATTAAAATAGATTAGTCACAGTGTTGCTGGAAGAAAATCTTTATTGGTGAACAGATAGCTTAATTTGCATATGTACTTGAAAATAATAACTAGAACATATTATCCAATTGCCTATAATTCACAGCTTTACTTATTTACATTGCCCATCTGTAAAGTAATACAAATTCATGAATGTTTTATTGCTTTACCTATTTGTCAGCCACCTGAAATAGGTCTTTGCAGCCTGTGACAGAGAAATTATGCTACACTTTATCAAAACGGAAGTGCGCTATGAAAGTACAGAGGGAAGCAGAAAGCTGAAGTTACTATATTTTTTTTACATTAGTTTTCTTTGTAATTTTTTCCCAAGTCACTAACCTATGAGCATAAGAAGGTAATTAGGCTGTCCAGCACACTTGCGTTTTGTTAAGTTGCAATGTAGCTGATGATCTTTGGGACAGTTTAGCAGTGCTTCTCAGCCCAGATGAGTTTGTCCATGGGAATAGCTGCCAATGTCTGGAGACCAATCAGCTTGTCACAACATAGGAGGGGACCCCCGGTGTATAGCGGAACGAGTGCAAGGTGAATACCACACAGTTTGCAGAGTGGATCCCACAGCAAAGAAGCAGCCATGGCTCCATGGTTTTCTAATACACCAGCCCGTTGAATGGAATGCGTTGATTGTTTTTAAGAACAATCATCTTTCATTAAGTTACAAACTATAAAATTAAGCAATGTCCTGAAAAACTGTAAGAAACACTTTTGGGTCGTGAAACCTTTATGACAACCTTACGATTCCTATTTTAGCTGATTCAGACCCTGCGTGCTGTTGACAAGGATGACCCTTACAGTGGACACCAATTCTCCTTCTCTTTGGCCCCAGAAGCAGCCAGTGGCTCAAATTTTACTATACAAGACAACAAAGGTAAGTGGGCGTCTTACCTTCCCTCTATTCACATCCCTATAAGATTGAATCTCAATCTCCGTCCATATCTATCCATCAAAACCTATTCAGTGCGTGGCGTGTTATCCACACACACTCACCATTATGCTTTCTGCTTCCAGACAACACCGCAGGGATCCTAACTCGGAAAAATGGCTATAACAGACACGAGATGAGCATCTATCTCCTGCCTGTGGTCATTTCAGACAACGACTACCCAGTCCAAAGCAGCACTGGGACAGTGACTGTCCGGGTCTGTGCATGTGACCACCATGGGAACATGCAGTCCTGCCACGCCGAGGCCCTCATCCACCCCACGGGGCTGAGCACAGGGGCTCTGGTGGCTATCCTCCTGTGCATCGTGATCCTACTAGGTAAACTGCTTCTCCCTGCATCCTATCTCCCCTTGGTGAGGGGCACACACTGTTACTGTGACACTCTAGATTTTTCCGCCTCCCCCAGTAAGGCATACAGCCTCCTCTAGGTGAGTAGAGTCATACGCTGAGAATCTGTGTTGTTCAAACATGAACTCGTTTTTTGCTTTTTTTTTTTTTTTTTTTTTAAAAAGTGGCTTTGAAGAATGAACAGATGTGATATGTGCCCGTGCCATGGCTTGCCCAGGGGACCATTTCACCAAAAGAATACGTTGTCTATCATATTGAAATGCATCTTGGGAGGGGAATTAGAAAGCAATATATATACCATGGTTGTTCCATTGTTGCCCATATTTAACTTGGCAAGCATTGGTAGATTTTGAAGAATACAAGTCATGCAGCACTGGACATCTGACAAAAAGCCCCTTCTATAAAGGTGACACTTACGATCAACTGAAAACTGGAACAAGATGATGGTGACTTTTCTTCTATCTCACAGAGGAAGAAATAAAACTATGGCACTTTCCTTAATAAAACAAACTCATTTTGAGCTACACAATGGAATAACTACCCACTTAGCATCGCTTTCTGGTTGACACATATGTCATGTCTATAATTTTTCAGACTGTTAGTAAATAACTCCCATCAATCTGGATCCCAACGGGACAAATGTAATAAAAAGGAAAACCAAGATCGGTTATGGCTTGGATATGAAGTCCTCTTCCAACAGCTCATGTGTTAGAGCTATCGTGCCTAGCTGGTGGCGCAACTGGGAGGAAACTGGATCAGGGATTGCTAACTTCATCAAATGATCAATACACTGATGAGTTCACGGTTGAGTGGGCTGTTAGGATGTGGGGCTCAGCGGAAGGACTTATGTTACCTGGCACAGCTTTGAAGGATATACCTGATCCCTGGACCCTGCCTCTCATTCTGTCCCTTGGCCACCATGAGATGAGCTGCCTCTTCCATCACATGCCCCCGCCACCATGATGCTTTGCCTCGTCACACTCTCAGCAGCAGATCCAGGTGACCATGGCCTGGCCCCTCTGGATCCACAAGCCAAGTACATCTCTCCCCCATTAAGATGTTTCTCCTAGGAATGTTCTCAAAGAAATAGAAGCCAACACAAAGTCTAGCAAAGATATGAATGGTGCTTTTTCTTCCAATCAACTGATTAAGTCAAAAACCCTGAAATCAAAAAGCTTAACAAGCCTTTGACTATTACTCAAGTTAAAAAAAAAAATCAAAGATCAGCCAATATAACCCTTCCAAAACTGAGAAAAGGGGGCTGAAGAGATGACTCCGTAGTTAAGAGCACTGGTTGCTCTTCCAGAGGACCCAGGCTGGAGTCCCAGCACCTACGCGCCAGATCTCAAAACCGTCCAACATCCTCAACGGAACCAGGCATACACGTGGTACACAGACATGCATGGAGATAAAACGCCCATGGAAATAAAATAAACACAATAATATTTTGAGAAATAAAAACAAGATTTGGCTTTACAGTCTCACCTATACAGTTTAAAAAAAAAAAATCAAAGTTCGACACACACCCGCAATCGCAGAACTGGAAAGGTGAAAAAATAAAGATCAGAGATTCAAAGTCATCCTTAGCTACAGGGTAAGTTCGTGCCAGCCTGAGATCCATGAGACCCTCTCTAAAAAGCAAACAAGAAAGCATTAGGCCAGATTACACAGGAGGAAACGCCGCCTAATAACGAAGCCTGGAGAGCAATAGAGAAGCCAAGAGAGACCTGCATTTCTACAAGAAGGACGCTTCTCATTGCTGACCGATGCTGTCAATCACACCAGAAGACCGGAAACTCGGCTGCCGAACCATGATCCGCCTCTCAAGCAAGATTTGAACAGAGCGTTTTATGATCGGCATATCAGTGTCCCTAACACTGTGCATCTGTAAAAGCTGAAGGAAGAGTCCAGATGACCTGGGGCGGGGTGGGGGGCGGGGCTGTGCTAGTAGAAGGCGGGGCACCTGTCATCTGCTTGCCTTTTTTCCTCTCTGTAGAAGTCTGTCCTTTTTTTTTTTTTTTTTTTTTTTTTTTGCATTTTTGATTGTTTCTTAAGGGTAACATCTGAAACAATGTGTGTCATCAGGACTTGTTCATACACATGTGTCCTCACACCTCATTCTGAATCTCACCTTCCCTGCTGCCCTCTCCTTCCCCCAGCTGGCCACCTTCTGCTTTCTTTCTTATGTTCAGTTCAATACCCTCCTCCTCCCCTCTCATCAGACCTTTTCTAGTTTGTAACCTACACTCCTACCCCTGGGTAACCCCACACATATAAATACGTGCACATATTTGTATGCACATATAATGTTAGTCTAGGTTCCTTATGTAGAAAACATACAAGATTAATTCTTTGACTTATTTCAAGTAACATAATGATTTATAGCTCCATCAATTTCCCCGCAAATGTCATGATTTCATTCTTGTTTGTGGCTGAATAAAATCCCATTGTGTATATGTATCACATTTTCTTTACTCATCTATTTAGACATCTAGGCTGGCTCCATTTCCTGGAAATTGTGTATAAAGCAGCAATAACTATGGATGTGCGAGTGTCTCTGTGACATGCTAACTTACAGACCTTCAGGCACCAATCCATTTTCTCTTCTCTACTTTCTTCCTTCTAACTAACTCATTTTATCTTCCCTTTTCACTTTTTTTTTTCCTGCAATAAATTCACTGTCTCTTTATTATTCTTAATTGGCTTCAGTGCCTCCCACACCTTGTCTAGTGTTTTGGGAATTCTGTACATAATTTTTTGAAAGAAGAAAATGAGATTTAGCTTAACTAGGTTCGCACCATAGACTAGACGCTGCTGCTCAAGGTGCTTTACAAATGTTTTTCCTGTTCCTCAAGCCTCCCTGGAGTGTACTTATATGCAACTTCAATATTAAAGCTGGATGTGAAGGAAGTCATGTGGCCAAGTCACACATGTGACAGATGGTAGAACTCAGTTCTACACCCAGGTTTTTCATTCCAGGCTGGTGTAGTTTCCCTGCGAGCTTCCCTGCGAGCTTCTGGAAGGCAGAGCAATATCCAGGCTTAAAGAGACATCAGACTTAAACTAGGAGCATTGGAGAGATTCAAGGCAGACCTGAGAGGCTGCCAGAGAAAGGAAGCCACACTAATACAGGAGGAAATCTGCTACAAAAGTGGGCCTGGCCTAGTGGTGTAGTTTGGGAATAGGGCACTCGTCCACCGCACAGAAGTCCACAGGTGACTCACAGGCATCTAGTGTTCTGCTCAAAGAAAACAATAAAAGCACTCAAACAAAAGTTAGAGAGTGTGCAGGGAAGGAGCTGGAGGGTAGGGGACTTGGAGTGGATTTGACCTAACATGTTACATGCATGTATGAATATTAAATAAAATATTTGAAGCATCCCAACAATAAGTACGTGTAATCTATATAGCAATTTAGAGTTTTGCAAACTTTTCACACTTAATTCATTCCTTTTGACCACTCCAGACATTATATTATTGCCTTGTATTGTATCCATTTGACAGAGCAGAGAACGGGCTTTGAGAAGTCTATTATTAAAGCTCATTTAGATCTGTTAGTTCTATAACGGTATTGGGGCATGAATCTGACCATGCCTTCCCCTCCCTCCTCCCATCCGTGAAATATTGCTTCTGTCCTCGGGTCCGAGGAGCACTGGGAAAGAGGAGACCAGTCCCCAGGAAAGGCACTTCACAGGTGAATCCTAAACGCCTCTGTCCCAGCCCAGTCCCTGTTTACAGAAGTCAGGTTTCATGAAGATCACCCATTAAGACATCATCGTACATCGGGCTACTAAAAGATGTAGCTAGGAGAATTAAACCGTGAGTGAACGCTGAGGACCTATGGCTTTTGATTATGCCCTCTCTCACTTCTCACTTAGTCTATAATTTCAGATGAACATAGGACTGAAATGACAAAATCTGAGTCCTTTAAGCTGGAGAATGAGGGAGTACTACTAAGTGCTTGCTGTCTTGCCTTTAACGACAGAAAGAATTTGTGTACATTACAGTTGGATTGTCTAAGGCTGGGGTCCATCCTCCAATCCCTAACATTATCCTTATTTACTTACATCCTGTTTTGCAAATCCATGCCACTTCACACTGGAAAGCAGCATAAAAGGAAGGTCAGGGTAAGTCCTGAAGGTCTCCAAACCCCACTAATGTGGAGCTCAGACTCATCAGCACCACCAAGGTCCCTTGGGACATAGCTCTTTCCTGCTCCTCTCCTTGGTTCCTTCTGGCCCAGCCACCGAGACTCTTGGCTGCTCCTCAAACACTACAGGCACAGAACTACCTAGGGGCCTTCCGGTAGCTGTTTTCCCCTTTGCCAGAGAGCACCTTGGCTAGCTCCCCCGGTCTTTCCTGAAATGATGCCCAGCCCCTGGAGCAAACAGAGAAGCCCTCCCAACCCTCCTTGCCTTCCACTGCTTTTTCATGTTTGCCTTGCACTTAACGGCCTCTAATAATTTCCTGCCTTGTTCTATGTGTTGTTGTTGATTTTTGTTTTGTTTGTTTGTTTGTTTTTGTTTTTGTTTTTGTTTTTTTTCTGTCTCCATCCAACAGTCCTCACACATCTGCCCCATGCTCCCAGATAGGGGCTTTTCCTCCACAAGCTTTACTGCTAGAACCCAGAACTGTGGATGGCACAAAGCAGACACTGCATAATCATTTACTGAATGATCTCTGTGAGTTCGAGGCCAGCCTGGTCTACAAAGTGAGTCTAGGACAGCCAAGGCTGTCTCAAAAAAAAAAAAAAAAAGAATGAATGAATGAATGAATGGATACCCTGGGTGAATGAGACAACGGAGGGGTCAGGATGCTCTCTGACAAAAACAAGGAGTGTGCACAGTTACACAGGCACATACTTGAAATGGCAAATTGCATTTCCGTAGGAAAGAGCCAGCCATCCCAATATGCTTCCAGCATGGCAGGTAAGAGTGTAACCTTTTTAGTCTGGTGGACCTGGATTTGAATTTCTGCTGCGTGTGACGTCCCTAGGCCTCAACTTCCTATTTGGTAAACTGGGGTCTTAACTGTGGTTCCGACTATGAAGGACTATTATGATGATTAAATGGGATTGATTGTGAAATGCACTTAGCACAGCAATTGGTACTGAGAAATCTCTCTCTAGAGAGCCAAGTATTAATACAATTAATGTCTGAAAGGATAATATACAGACAAGTGAGCGTGCAAATCTATTCATTAGGAGGAAGATGCACTTGCCTCCTAAATCTTGTTTGCAAGAATTCAATTCTCACCGCTTACAAAAACTGGACTGTGTAGTGGGCAAAATGGAAAAGAGACGGTGCTAGTGATTCCTATAGTAAATGCCACTGGAAAAACATGGGCTGGGCATATGTTTTCTGTGGTGGATAGCCATTTACTCTTTAAGCTGTTGCTATGTTTTTATTTTCCACCCATAAGTACATTTGTAGGTAGATGCGTCTCTCTACAGGCATCTAGCTTTGTTCTACCAACCAGCTGTGAAGAAAGATCAGATGCTGTTTAAACATAATTCTTGCTTTGCAAAGTAAATATATATATATATATATATATATATATATATATATATATATATATATATATATATATGTAAAAAAGACATTCTGGCCAACAAACTTGTGGGACATAAGTCTTTGAAAGTGAAATCCCACATAAATATGTTTGTTTGTTTAACTCAAATACAAATCATATGGAAAATGTATCTGCTCTATTTAACTGGCTGAGCTTGAGGTCCAGACTCACTTTTGGAATCTGGGTCTCTCCAGGTTTCATCTGTACTAATTTTTTTTAATGTGGAAAGGTATGCAAACATTCACATCTCTGTTTGGGATTTTAAACTAATTTTACACTTTTCTTGGGTTGGGGGTGGAGGAAGGCACAGTGCAAGAGTTATTTTAGATGTGGAGTTATGCAAAGTCTTCAACACATCCCAAAGGTGCCAGTCTTTTCTTTATAACCAGTTTTGGAGCATTTTTAGGTGCTTGGCATAATTTGCACTTTTCTTGCAGTGCTTTCTCTGTGACTCCATTTTTTTCATTATTATTATCATTATCATTATCATTATCATTATTATTATTATTATTATTATTATTATTATTATTATTATTATTATTATTGTCCTACCTTGAAAGTAGTTTGCATTTTCAAAGGGAAAAAAGAAAGAAGTACTGACAAAACATGATGATATTTTATCCCCTGGTTAAAATATAGCCTTCTTTAAAATACTCCATGCCAGGGTCCTGATCTGATTACAGATGGAGACAAATTCATTCTTAGTGCTGGGGAAAGTTGAGCCTGCATTTTCAAGTGAACTTTTAAAGCTGCAGGTTGGAGCAGTGTATCTTCCCGACGTTAATTGGGTGGCAAATTAACTTTCCTTCCCTTCTGTTTTGCTTTCTGCTTCCAGTGACAGTGGTGCTGTTCGCAGCTCTGAGGCGGCAGCGAAAGAAAGAGCCTTTGATCATTTCCAAAGAGGACATCAGAGATAACATTGTTAGTTACAACGACGAAGGTGGCGGAGAGGAAGACACCCAGGCCTTTGATATCGGAACCCTGAGGAACCCCGAAGCCATGGAGGACAGCAAATCGCGCAGGGACATTGTGCCTGAAGCTCTTTTTCTACCGCGACGGACTCCAACAGCTCGCGACAACACCGATGTCAGAGATTTCATTAACCAAAGGTTAAAGGAAAATGACACAGACCCAACAGCCCCTCCCTACGACTCCTTGGCCACCTATGCCTATGAAGGCACCGGCTCAGTGGCCGACTCCCTCAGCTCACTCGAGTCAGTGACCACCGATGGAGACCAAGATTATGACTATTTGAGTGACTGGGGCCCTCGGTTCAAAAAGCTGGCAGACATGTACGGAGGGATGGATAGTGACAAAGATTCCTAATCTGTTGCCTTTTTCATTTTCCAAGATGACACTGGAATATGTGAAGTGGCTATTCCTTTCTATTTATCCACTATTCCGTGAGGGGTTCTCTGTTGTACCCGTTCCAAAAGTCCATGGCTGCAGTTCGTGCGGACCCAATGTTAGAGACTTTTTTTCTAGTACACTTTTATGAGCTTCCAAAAGGCAAAATTTTTATTTTTTAGTTCGTGCAGTTAACCAAGTTAGCCCAGCAGGCACACGGGGAGAGGAGGGAACAGCGTTTTTTTGTTTTTTTGTTTTTTGTTTTTTTTCCTTTGTTCTCTTACGGCAGGTTGGCCACACGCTCCTTACTGCTGGCCTGGACTCCATTTTTGTACATGGCCTTTGGTCAGCCGAATGCTCTAACTGTACATTTCACATGCTAATGGGAGAAGGGATCATACTTTAATGATAAAAAATATAGTTTTAGCATAAAAGAAAAAAAAAAGGAAGGAACAATTTGGGCATTGTCCTTGGTCTGTCAGCTCTCGAGGAGATAACTGGCTACGGAAGGGTGTGTAAGGGTGTATGTGTGTCAAAGTGGCATCTGGGGCATCCTGTCTGTGCTGGAAGAGGTGTTTCTGGCACCAGCAACTACTCATAAAAAATCAAAGCCTTCTGTGTGTTAAGATGATTTGGAAGCAAATCAAATGGTAACATTCAAAGACAGAAACAAACAAGCAAACAAAACAAGGCTGTGTGCCTTGACACTCATGATTTGTTACATGTGAGAAAGGTCACCATCACACCAAACGAAGGGAAAAGGACAAATAGCTTTTTTTTTTTTAATTAACAAAGGAAATATTTGGCAAATTTCAAAGGTTTGTGCCACCAACTGTATCACAGATCCCTGAGGTTTTTTTTTTTTTTCCAACTATCAGTAAACAAATGAGAAATAAGTCTAATCATATAAAAGTTCTTGAGGGAATTCCTGAGGCAAATATTAACTCTTTGTCTGTAGTTGTTGTCACTATTATCCTACTATACCTGAGAGTAGCAGTGTGAAGTGCAGTAATTCATATTCTTCAAATGCATCTTATATAATTAACTTGACTTAGTAGGTTAGATCAAATATCCCACCTGAAGTCCGAAGGGAAGGTTAGACCCAGCCACACGTGACCCTAACCCCTGCCCTTTGCCTTAGAAGACATCCGTGTAGTTTCACTGCAACAAGGGAGATAAATGAGCGGCACTGAGATCCTGGCAAGAAACTGCATTTCATGTTTCTGAAATGCTCACAAAAGAAGAGCTTGGACTCCCTTCAGCAAGAGTGCTTAAGACTCTTGTTAAAGTGGCAGTTAGTTTCCAAAAGCAGTCATGGCTTCCCACTGTTTTTAAGTTGGCTGCTGTAGCCATACTGCCATTTTCATCTTTGAAATGGTGATAAAGTAATGGTCTCAACTCTGACAGAAAAGTAATATAAAATCCATCCATCTATTATTGCTCTAATTATGCAATTAGGCTCACTTAGTCAGTTATTATCCAGGGGACCCAACTGAACCAAGCTAATCCTTCTGGCAGGTTCAAATCATCTATTTCATATGGCCGTCCTAATGATTCTCGTCATTAGAGTCTCACATTGTGCAGTCATCAGAAATTTCCAAAGTACTGTAATGAAATCATCATTTGAAACTTAAAAAAAAAAAGCTTTGTACATACATATATAATATATACTTAAGAATGTGCTGACTTCTCTTATTAGTCATAGGAATTTATTTTCAATTAATGTTAATTTTATAGAGTTAATTTTAGTATCATTTCCATTTCAGGGTAATGCTTTATCAACACGTTTTCTGTTTAGAAAAACACTGCTCTTTAGTTGGCTTTTAGATAGGTATGTTACCCAGGAAGTAAAGGTGGCACCTGTAAAACAAGAGAAATGTGGAATTTGAGTTATGGTTTAAAAAAAAAAACTCATTTACAACCACATTGCCATTTGTATTTCCTGAATGGTTTTCTGTTTGTGATGGAATGCCCTGAAGAGTAAGGAGTTTTCATTCTTGGGTTACTTCTAGCTTCTAAGGTTCTATTTCCTAATTTTTCAAATGCACAACACAGAGAGAGAGAGAGAGAGAGAGAGAGAGAGAGAGAGAGAGAGAGAGGAATGCAAACAAATGCTACAAGATGGCTTCGCTGGAACGGACCAGTATGCATCATATTCACAGGTAAGTATAGAAAATTAATAAGTTACTAGTTATAGCACAGGAACAGCACCATACACGGTTTCTTGTAAAATTAGAGTACTCTGTCTTATATCTTACATCATGTGACAAGTTGAACCAAGAAACATAGTTCTTAAAAAGAAAAATAGCATCAAAAGCTGCCCTTTTGAGCTTTTGGTGTGAAATGTGGTGTTAAATTTCCAAGAGCTGACAATAGCAATTTCCAACATTTGGGATAAAGTTGACCTCTCCTCTGACTTCAAGCATTTATTGGAAGGAAGTTGAGCCATCTGACCTGTAATTGGCCAAAATATTTTTATCTCACCCTGAAAATCAAACATTACACGAAGAATAGATGAGTGTGACTTAATATTGAAATAACTGTTTAACGTCGTATCACAGAGATTGTTGGTGAAGCGAATCTACAAGAAACTAAATTATTTGAGCCCTATAGGTGTCGACTTCAGAGAAACGCTTTCCTGTAAGAACCGCCACACAAAGAGTGAGAACTCCAGCCCACCTCTCTCTGCAGCTTTTCTTCCCACCACAACACCAGGTCGAGAGCCTCCCCATGGGCAGATTTCTTTCTGTGATAAGTCCTAAGCCAAGATGAAATGTTGTTCTTGCGCGGGCAGGGCATGATTTTCGCTCGTTCTTCGTGTTATTTGTGTCTTGATCTTAGACACAGGCAATGAGGCTGGCAGGAGAGCGGGAGCGGGGAGGGGTCCGGCTTCAGCTTTCGCTTTGTTGAACATAAGCAGGTCGGTTAGCAGAAAGGGTTGTTTCAAGAGCACTGACGCCTGCCTAACTTACTTTCTTTTAAGTTCTTTTCAACAGAAAGAGTTTCTTCAAACCTCTTATGATGCTTCCTATAGTAAGCTGAGATCTTAAAGAACACTGAGCCATTGTGCATGAGGTTAAAACCCCCTTACTTTACATCCACTTTCTTCAGAAAGTCTGGAACCGTTTGTCCTCAAATAAGTAAATACGTGAAATGGGGGAAAAGGCGAGGGCAGTTTCCTAAGACCTTAGGAGCGGAGATCTGGGCGCTGTCAGCACAGCTTCCCGAAGCTTGCATTCTAGAGTCTCAGCTAGAAAATTACTCTATTTTCGGATGGAACAAAGCTGGGTGATTTCATTATAATTCAGGATAAAAATATGTGGCTTAGTTCTCGTTTCCACTTCTTAAAGTGTTATACAAGAAACTGACTCTGGAGCTGAGACGCATCTGAGTTTTGAGAAGCCAAAATAACTTTCTAATGTTTCCATTATGTAATTTGCATGTCCCCTGTTCCTGAATAATAGTCTACATAAAATGCTTTATCCTGACACAGGTATTTCCTTGAGGAGAGGGATTTATAAAATATCGATGGCACGTTCTTGGATTCTGTAGACCTGAGCACCATAGAAACATATAGATTTAAAAAAAGAAAGAAAAAAAGAAAGAAAAAGTCCTGGATGTAAGATAAATATTTAAATGAGGTGCTTGTCCTTACCAAACAAACCCCTCGTCCTCCAGAATACAGCCATCAAATAAACTCTCTTAGCCCTGATTACTAGGCTTAAAGCAGCATCATTACTTTGGAAAAACACTCTCAAAAGTCAAAATCTCTGCCATTTTGAAGGATGTGCTCTTTATGTATATATATCCATTGTGTCATTTTAATTTCCACATTCTGCTTTCAGGCTATCTATTCTGCTTTCATAGTTTGTCTGTGGAGACCGCCATCTTCTCCTGCCACTTTAAGTTTTACTTTATCTAGATGAAATCATTTTTGAATTGTCACATTGTAGAAGGGGGCTCGAGGTACAGTCAGCTCGTTGTATTTAAATTAGCACTACACCCAACCTTCTCTATCAGATTACACAAGCAGAAAGATTAATAACTAGTACGTGAGTCTCCAGGAAGATGGGCTGCGCCCTAAGCTCTGACAAGCATGTTTCTTTCGCAGAAGATAGAGTTACACGGTGGTCTGCTCAGAGTTCAGTGACGATCATGGTTGCAGCGTTTTAAATCTTCCTTTGACGTCTTTATGGAATAATTTTCAAAAGGGATAATTCTCTACTAAAAATACCAGGCCCTGGCTATATTTAATATAAAGAGCAGTGCACTCTTAGAAAGCAAATACACTGGCTCACACACTTGTTAAAAGTTAATAAAGAAATAGCTCATTTTTAAAGCCTGGAGTTTACGGTCTCTGCATCATCGACTTAATTTAAGCATTGCTGAGACAATCTTTAATCTTGCCATTTTGTAATACCTTATTTATGATGCATTCTCGTTTTTTAATTTGGGGGGAACATTAGCCTGAGAAAGCCAGCAGATGAAAGTGTTAAAAGGAGGTCAAATGGAAACAAAGGCTATTACCCACCATATTTCAGACAGTACTGAGGCACTTAGCCAAGGACTCACCCGGTTATTAGATTAATTTCAAAAGACCTTTTATAAGTTGCTTAATTCCATTTAAAAAAAAAAAAAAGCTCATGGACCACAAACTCAAATTTCTTTTCAAATGAGGTTATTTGACAAATGAGGCATGGATTCAGTGTTGTAGAAAAAGCATCCCACTGTAATGAGAGTTGGGCTTTCTTGTGAGGCTATGATATTTATGTAAATATATATGCACCTCCTGTAACCTTTTAGTTTTCTATGATCTATTAGTTTAGTGTTTATTAAAAAAAAACCCATATGTAGAATCACTTGGCACCCACAGGGAATGCTTGTGCAGCAAATGTCTAGTAGATCTGCTCAGAAGAAAGACAGGAACACATCAAATCCACTGTGCTGTCTGTTTGCAATTATTTTCGCTGCTTTGAAAGAAAGCCGCATCAGAATAGGCCTTGTAATAAGCGTCGTGCACACCAAGTGAAAGCAGTTTGGCGTTCTCCTACTGTGACTTGTGATTTTTAAACCAAGAAAATAAAGGCTTCTGGTGTTGACTGTACTTAATTTAAAAAAAAAAAAAACAATTCAAGTATAAATTGAAGCATGTGCCACCTTTTGAAGACCAACTGGCTGGAGTCCGATATCCATTGCTGTCTTCAGCAAGAGGAGAGAGAGGGTGGGTGGAAGCCATGGCGCTGGCTTTCGTCCTCACGTGCAGCTAGGCAGATCTTCGTAACCCTACACTTCCCACGGCAAGCTTCCTGTGTTAGAAGAATTGAGCTGGAAACAATGACCCTTTAGCTCAGTGTGGCTGGGCCTTATGTTGTAGTCAAATGGCAGATAACGCACTCCTTGACATGGCTCCTTTTGTTTGGTTTTCTTTTCTTAGTCTTATAAAGTTGAAAAGGATGCAACTTTAAAAAGTGATTTCTCACGAAGTAAATATGCCTTTTGCAAATCAATTTTTGTAATGTTATTTATATGATATTACTTAATAAAACTGGTTTTTTTTTCTAACTTGTTTTTTTTTCCCAGTTCTCTCAACTATTGTTTGTAATTAATGAAGGGTTTGGTTTTTTGTTGTTGTTTTTTTTTTTTTCTTTAACGTATTTGACATATTTTAACTTTATGAATCCAGCATTTCAACTTCTTGAATACCTAACTAAAGCTAGTTTGTTATGGAGTACGTAGCTTGTAAACCATCCTTTCTCTCAGGCAGCAGTCTATACCACTGCCACTGCCCTATGCATCACGCTGCCGGGACACCAAGAATTCTGCTGTTATTTATAGCATTGCTGTATTGGGAAGAAGGTTGTTTATCCCCCAACAGTAATTGCTTCAGATAAAAAAGTGGCAGTTCTATATTTGTGTTCCTTCCAAATCTCCATCCTTTATTTCATTCCTTTAAAAAACAATTGTCAGTGGATCTATCATTTAAAAAGGAAAGAAAGAAAAATCAAGAGGCAGACTGGAGTAAAATAAGAATAAAATCCAACACCCTAATACGAAGAGTAAGTGAAGTGTTTTCAGGCAACTTGGAGCTGAAATGCTTCGCGTCTCATTCTTTCTTAAGCTGCCTCCCATTTATATGGCGGCTGTTTGATAATTATTTTTAGCTAGTAGAATACATTGCAGTGCCTAGGAGATTTTCGTTTATTCATTTGTTTGTTCCTAGCATATTCTGTTGAGGATGCACAGTGTGCTGGGGAAAGTACAGCAATGGGCTAGACTAGGACATCTTCCCGTCTCTCTGGACGTGAGGAGTGTTAGCTACTTTTCTGTACCTGTGATTAAAAAAAAACTCCATGATCAAAAGCAACTTAGGGAAGAAAGGGGTGCTTTGGGCTTACAGTTCCAGAGTGGTAGGGGGAGGCCTGACGTCAGGTGATGGGAGCAGGAAGCAAAGAGATCACCACTTAAGCAGGAAACAGGAAATGGAGAGAAGACTAGAAGTGGGCCAAGGGGATAAACCCTCACAGCCTTCCCACAATGCAATGCCATACTTCCTCCAGCAAAGCTCCACCTCTGATAGCTCGGTAACTCCCACAAACAATGCCACCCAACTGGAGACCAAGTGTTCATAGATATGACCCTGTTGTTGAGATGATTCCTGCAAGCAAGCAATATGAAATCAAGCAGACTAAGGAGAGAAAGAAAAGAAGAAAGGACACTTAAGCATTATTGAGCATTATAATTGGAGGGGCCTGGGCTTAGGAAATTCAGATAGTATCAGAAGGTATGAATGCGATGAAAATTCCGTCTTTTTTTTTTTTCTTCTTTTTTTTGGTTCTCTTTGTGTTTGTTATTTTGTCAGTTGGGTTGAAGGTTATGTTTTCAGAAACAGAAGCCTGCAGGAGGAAATGTGGCTTTTAGAAATATGCAGAGCAGTACATACTGTGCTCTAGAGCCAAGTCTCATCCCGCCCAGCACCCTTACGGCACCCCAACTCTATCACTCTCAGAACTGTGTCACCCCTAAGGATAGGCAGAGCCAACCAAGACTGAAGAATGCTGGTAAAGCTCCCTAACCCAATATGGTAAGACGGGTGGGAAGCGCAGGCAACAGCGTGTTAAGCAGAACCCTGCAGACGCTTAAGTAGGACTGAGCCTTTCCTGTTCACTGTAATTGTCGTGGGAACCACTTCAACCCGACGTGACTCAAACCGCAGGTCAATGCAGGTGACAAAGTTTTACTGTAACCAAGGCACTACTGATCCATCAGGGCACAGAACAGAACTCTGACCCCGAAGGGGCGTTGTACGGCGTATTTAAAGAATGAAACCATACACTGAGGGGGAGCAGGAGGGCGCTGTAGCGTTGCCCAATCATGTTTCGACAGAAGTGACTGAGCAAGGGAGTGTCCATCAATCAGTATAGGCGTAGGTTTCTGGGTCTGAGAACACGAACTTAGTTGACCCGGCCAGGAAGATGGAGAAGTTGTCCTTGAAATGCCTGGACTCAGACAACTCGCTCCTTACAAATTGTCCTAAGATGTCTGGACTCAGGCAGGTGTTTCCTCACAGCAGAAGCTGTTCGTCTACTGGGAACTCCCCAGTTCCTCTAGGGCCTAGGACCTTGAACTTAGTTGCTTTCTGTGATTAAATGGAGTCTGAAAACAAAATGGTACGTTTCTTTTGCTTGTTCCCAGCAATAATAACCCACTTTTTGTTGTGTTTTTAGTAAGGATTAGGGAAAACCACCCTGTTTATCGCAACCAAAAAAACCTTAAAGTCTCCATAGTATGGATTGCTTCTCTTTTTAAAAATTCTTCCTTCATGTTATACCCCAAGCGCAGTTTACCTTCCCTCTCCTCCCTCAAGACTCTCCACGGTCCGCCCACGCCCCATCTCCCCCAGATCCTCCCTCCCTTCCACCTCCTCTCAGAAAAGACCAGGCCACCCAGGGACATCAACCAAACAAAGCATAAAGAGCTACAATAAGACCAGGCACACCCATCACATCAAGGCTGGACAAGGCAACCCAGTAGGAGGTAAAGGGTCCCCCCACCTGTAGGCAAAAGAGTCAGAGACAGCCCCAGTTCCCACTGTTAGGATTTCTCACTCTTGTCACATCAGAACTGCTGTAGCCTTTCTCCCTCTTCTGAGGACGTCTTGGGGAGCACACTGTCTTCAAGACAGCTCTGGCTGGTATCTCTCAACCATTGAGCCCAAACTAAGTGGGAGGAGACTAGGCTACCTCCATCAGCCCATGGGTAACTGTTGAGCACCAAGGATCTTTGCCATCTGTAACTTCAATTTCTGTCGATCTTACACTGCTTTCCCCAAAGCCTCCCCTCCTCAGTTTCAATCACTGTAATAAACCACATTCCACAACAATTTTCGGGATATCATTTTTTTTTTCAGTCAGAAATCATTTACAAGTTCAAACTTTGTTTCAGGTTAAAAGCCATTTCAATGGCTATTTATCTAACATCCCTTACTCCAACCCCAGGGTAGGCATTGCTACTCAAATGCAACATTCATTGATTTCCTAAGTAAGATCTTAGACTTCCCAAGTGGGAATACACTAAGAAGCCATCACCAATAGAGTAATGTTGGCTATTGTGCTATCCCAGCCCTAAGAGATGAAGTTTTTTGGTGAAGGTGATTCTCTTCCATTCTAAGTTTTGTCAAATACTCACTCCAGACATTTGGGGAGAGCCTTCTCTTCTTGGGGCTTTCCAAATTTGCAGTAAGTCGAGAAGTTAAAAGACTCAGCCTGCTATTACAACTAGCTCTCATTTTCTGCTCATGAACTGGAGTCAGCAGGCAGGCATCTCCTTGCTCACACTTCAGACATTAAGCACTTGACTTTCATGCTCATTCTTCAGCAATCTTGTATGCCCTACGCTCAAGGCACATATCAATGTGACAAGGCACAATGCTAGACAAAACAGACACATACCCTTCACCAAGGGCTGCTGTGACTTACTGTCCCATTATTAATAATAGTTTGTCCCACTAAACAATTTGTACCGAATGACACCTGATTCTTTAGAGTGCTTTCCAAGGCTTCATATTCTCAAAGCCAATACTTTTTCAAATATGCTATGAATAGATATGGCTCTTTAAAAGAAGTAGATAGTCTCCTACTTCTTGCTATAATATACGTATTCCTTTTTTTTTTTAATGTCTCCCTTGACATGATAGATCATCTTTATTGCTTCCTGAGCCATTTAGTCTCAAAAACCTAACTTTTAAAGGTGAACATCTCTTGTTTGCACATTGGTTAAAAACTGTCTTCATACAGTCAGTCAAGGATAGGCTTTATTAAAGCTTTTAAATTTCCTTAGCTGCCTGATAATGCCATACTTTTATACAGCACTTTAGAAATAACTATCATATATATTACTTAATAAAGTATCTGTGCATTAGACAGTATCAATTCTATTTCATGAACAAAATACTTAGGACCATTTGCCTGTAGATCCCCATCACAAGAATTCTAATTAAACTTACTTTTTTTTTTAATGCAGACTCTGAAAGTCTGCCACTGAACCCCACATTTTCTCCATTGCACACATGTCCATTTGAGTGAATATTTATTAGAAAAAAGGGAATTTTCTCTTTATTCAAATTCTAATGATGATGGCTGTGGCCCTAAAGTCATTACTCTCCATGAGATCAGTTCAAAGGCTCTGTAGGGCAAAAGAAAGGCTGAAAAGCAAATTTCTACTCATTAGCCCCAATTACCCAACTAGTTTGTATTATAAAATTAGAACAGTGTCATTAAGAAAAGAATATCCCCAAGAAATATCAAATTCCACCAGATCTGCAAAAGCTCTAATTGTTTACGTGAGTACAATCTTGACAAGATTGATACACCAAGTACCAGTTGTACTGGACCCCTGTCAAGTAGCAGTGAGAGGAACAGAGAGCACGTTTTATCTGTCCTTCAGCAATGAAGATACTGTGACTAAAGTAGAAGGTGAGACAGTTGTTTGGATCTTGAATATCCCACAAAGGTCTGTGTGTCAGTGGCTTAGACTCCAGCCCACTGCACCAATAAGAGGCAATATGTCCTTTAGCTGGTGGCACCTAGTGGAACAAAGTTAGGTCATTGGAAGAATGCCCTTGAAGAAGATATTGGGGCCCTGGATCCCATCTCCTCTGGATCCATCATCTCCCTCTTTTCTTCCTAGCTACCAGGAGGTGAACAGGCCTCCTTTACCACAAACTATGCTACAACATACTATGCCATTGTAGGCCCATAGCAAGAAGGCCGAGTGACATGAGCTAAAATGTTTAAAAACAAATGCAAAGCTAAGCCCTTTCCCTTCTTAAGCTGATTATCTCAGTGTTACATGGCTCTTCCTGGGGAGATGTGAACAAACATCTAGTAAGCCCAGGTAAGACGCTAACGGCAGGCCAAAGTAACTAATCTATGCAAGTCTAGCTGGTGAACCAATGAGAGAATCCCCTTCCCTCTCCGCAAATATTAAATATTCATACATCCTTTTGTAGGAGTCTCGTGGCCTTAAGATACTTCCTAAGCCTCCCCGGTTTCCATGGGAAAGTATGAATAGGTCCAATGCTCAAGCCTGCTCTGATCTTGATGACTCAAGTTAGAAATAGCCACGGTATGCCCAGAGACAAAGTTCTGTAGCACTCAGGTATTGTTATAGTGATAGACATTGATGACCATCACAGATATGATGGAAGAAGGGACATTTGTTGCTCCTTAGCACTCACTGATGTGCCTCATCCCAATAGTGTGGCATCTGAGATAATCTTAGAAAACCCAATTGATCCATAAGGTGACTACAGTTGTGGCAAGTTATCAGCTACAAATCTTCGATTATAAATTTTAAAAGTTTTTTCTACTATTTTTCTTTAATTAGACTTAATTTTATACTTTGAACCCTACTTCCTGTGAGGAGCAGAAACTTACTGGACTATTCATGGTACTACAGCTGAATTCCTAGACACTAAGACAATGTTAACAGTCAGGTGAAGCATCACCTAAGCTCAAAGCTGATCACCTAAGGAAGAAGAAGGAGCAGGCGAGTTCCTGAGTGCACTGGATAATTTTATGTCAACTTGACTCAAGCTAAAGTCATCTGAGAGGAGGGAGCCTCAATTAAGAAAATGTCTTCTTGAAATTGGACAGTACAGAGGCCTGTAGGGCATTTTCTTAATTAGTGATTGATGGGGGAGAGCCCAGCTCACTGTGAGCAGTGTCATCTCTGGGCTGGTGGCCCTGGCTTCTATAAGAAAGCAGGCTGAGCAAGCCAGTGAGCAGCACCCCTCCATGGCCTCTGCATCAGCTCCTGTATCCAGGTCCCTACCTTTTATGGGTTTCTTTGACAATGAACAGTGATGTGCAAATAAGACCCTTCCTCCACAATTTGCTTTTGGTTACGGTGTTTTATGATACCAATAGTGACCCTAACTAGGACATTCATCTATAATGGAAGTTTTGGTTTCTTTGTAAACTCAGTTATGTTATGTAAATACGTTTTCGTTTTAACGCCAAGTGTGGGATTTAAGTTTGGGATTTTAGTATGTGCACAGCTGACTATTGCCTCCTGCAGGGCATGGTCTTTGCCAGCTGGCATGAGGAGGGGTGTGGTCTAGGACTCTGAGAGAGATAAATACGAGAGAACCCAAGAGAGAAAGGGTTCCATGTGGTGGTTTGGAGAGACCAGAGATGGTCAGTCTAGTGTCTTGGAGAGAAACTTTTAACACAGTAAGTAGCTCAGAGGAGACTACTTACTGCATTTGCTGTTAAGAAAGATTGGTATTGCTCCCAAAAAGAACCTACTAAACAGCCGGGAGAAGTGACGGGGCCTGTGCCCATCTCCTCGCTAGCCTTCTTTCTCATACCCAGGGTAACGGAGTTGGTGGAATGGAGGTAAAGGCTTCAATACTCCAAATAAAATAGAGTTTAAAAACAAGTGTCAACCCTGAGAGAATATGGCGATTTTCTGTCTTAGCTGTCCCTGTCTGTCTTTTCACTCAACGCAACACAAGCCAGAAGTTTAATGGTCACATTTGATGTCACTATCCTTATTCCTCAGTCTCAGAAGGTCAGGATGAGAAGCTTGACAAAGACACCAGGTTCTTCCCTGACTTGCTGCTTTACAGAGATTTAGAAAGAGCTGAGAATTATCTCAGAATGTCACAGTTTCCAACCTAATGCTAATAGACTGTAGAGTTTTCTATTACTGCCTTGGGCATTGTAGAAAAGCATCCACTTGTGATGCCTAAAAATATTAAGTAATATATTAAAAATTGACCTGATCTTCAGTGATTTCTGAACTCATCTTCTGTGATGAATACTTTACCACCTAATTTATGTGTGAGGAATAGTTTTCCTTTATTATAAATAAAAATGAACATGACAAACTATTCTCTGACTTAAGAATATATTATATAATATTTTGAGATGTCATGAAACCACAATTGAACATTTGAATAGTATTTTGAATAATTGAATAATTGAATCATTTTATATCAAAAATAATAAATATGTTCAATCCAGACTGCTTGGCTCAGTTTTAATCCACCAACTTCTATCATCTTTAAAAACAATTTGGTGACCAGGCATGGTAATGTGCACTTTTAATGGCACCACTGGGATTGTTGAGGCAGATGGATCTCTGTCAGTTCATGGTCACCTTGGTCTACTCTGTGTGTTTCAGGACAGCCAGGACTGCATAGAGAGACACTCATGCACACACACAAATAATAAACATAAAATTTTAAAAAGAGAGACTGGAGTGCTCAGCCTTAAAGGAGTGTGACATTTATATCACACCCCTCCTCCAAGGCTCAGCAATTATTGTAGGAAATTGAACATGCTTTTCTATTGAAGTATTGAAGCAATATTTTTCTATTGCTATGATAAAACACTATAACCGTTGCAACTTATAAAAGAAAGAGCCTAATTAGCTTTATAGTTTCAGAGGGCTAGAGCCCCTGGTGGCAGAATAAATGACCAGTGGAAAGCTTACATCCTGATATACAACAAAAACGCAGAGAGAGAACACTGGGAATTACATGGTTTTTGTTTTTTTTAAACTTAAACCTACCCAAGTAACAAACTTCCTCCAACAAGGCACACCTACTAAACTTTCCCAAGCAGTTCCACCAATTGGAGACCAAGTATTCAAATATATGAGTATTCTCATTCAAACCATCACATTCTACTCCTTGGCCTCTGTAAGCTTGTGAACACATAATGGAAAAATGCATTTAGTCCAACTTCAGAAGCCCCCATGGTCTTCCATAACCTTAACACAATTTAAAAGTCTGAAGTCTCTTCTAAGATTCACAGCAATCTCTTAATTGTGATTCTTGTAAAATAAATAAATAAATAAATAAAATTACATATTTCCAACACACAATGGCACAGTATATTTATCATGATTCCAAAAGGCAGGTGTGGAGACATAGTAAAAAGAATACTAGGCCAGAGCAAGACTGAAGCCCAACACGACAAACTTCAAATCCTAGAGCTCTGTGTCTAATGTCAAATGGCTTAAATAGCTCCATCTCTCGAGCTTTACTCCCTGTAAGATACACATTTCTCTCGGGCTGGTTCCACACTATGTGTGCTGCTCTCCTTGTCAAATACCCTATGTCCCTGGCACCTTTAACATCTTAGGGTCTCTAATGTAATCTAGACTTGCCCTTTTTCTTTTTCTTTTTGAAAGTAGTTGGGGTTTTCCCCCACACAATATATTCTGATTATGGTTTTTCCCTTTGCCTGCTCCTCCTAGTTTCTCCTCCCCTCCCCTCCCCTCCTCTCCCCTCCCCTCTTCCCCTCCCCCCCCTTCCTCTCCTTGTCCCACCAGATCCACAATACCTTTTCTGTTTCTCCTTAGATAATAAACAGGAATCTAAGGAATAATAATAAAACAAAAAGTTAAAAGCAAATCAGAACAGGACAGAGCAACCCAACAAGGAAAAGAGCGTAAGAAACATTTGTAGACACAGAAACACACCAAGGCTTCACTTTTATAGCTTCACTCATAGCCTCTCAGGACGTTTATGCAGGACTCCTCTACCACACACTTGGCCTCAGCAGCTCTCCCTAACCACAGAGGAAGACTCCACAACACCTTTCTTCCATCACGACTGAAATCGGATGAGGTAGACGACAATTCCAAGCCTGACACCTTGAATCATATCTGCAGCAGTTTTGACTTTTTGTTGCCAATTAGGGACAGAAAATTGCTTAGGCCTTTTCTTTTTACAAGTTGGACATTTATCTGGATTGTGTCTTGTTAAGGAATCTTCCTTATAATCTTCTTGTACCCTTCAGCACAAGCCTTTGGTTCCAGCATTAAATTTCCTGGTGCCTCCCCAACTATATATTTTCTATTTCTTTTGCCCCCTTGCCCCGCTTGCTCTTTTTCATGTGGACCTGAATAAGAGTGATTACTAATAACTATGGGAGAGCATCAATATTAGTCTGTCTTGAGATCGGCTCTGCCAAGGAAATTAGTCCATTACTTTTCAATTTACCCTCAGAAAGATTCTTAGGATAAGAGCAAGAGCAGCCATGTTCTTTGCTAAAATATCAAAAGAATCATCTGTAGCCCAGTTGCTAATACTGTTCCGCTCTGAAACCTTTTGAGCTAGGCCTCCATAGTCCACATTGCACTCAGAGCTACTATCTTCCAGACTAATACTATGATGACCCCATTAAACTCTGCTTACAGAAGTCAACTGCTTTCCTAGTCCAGAGTCTTCTGCATTCCTCCAAAAGCCTGCATAGTCAGGACTGTCACCACAATAACCTACCTACTCCCTGATACCAACTGTTGTTTTCATTACTTTTCCATTGCTGTGATAAAACACCACAACCACGGCAACTTATTAAAGAGTTTAATTGGGCTTATGATTTCAGAGGCTTAGAGTCCATGATAGCAAAACAAAGGAGCTGAGAGTTTGTATCTGGATCCATAAGCCTGAGGCAGAGAAAAAGAGCTTGGGGAATGGCAGGAATCTTTTGAATCCTCAAATCTCACCCTCCGTGACACTCCCTCCTTGACCAAGGCCACACCTCCTAGAATTTCCCAAACAGTTCGAGCAACTGGGGACCAAGTATTTAAATAGCAAGTGGGGGTCATTCTCATTCAAACTACCATAGGGCAAAAAGATGATAGGAGCCAAACACTGAGGAAAATTGCTACAAAACAAGGTTCTCTGGACACAACAGAGTGGTTTGCACACAAGAACTCACTGCAGTTGTGGCTTCGTGCACAAGGTAAAGCCAGCTAAATTTCCAGGAGGGATGCAATCAGAGGTTCTGTAGTCCCACTCCTACCTGAAAAGTTATTGGCAGTTGAGGGCTGGGCAGTCTGGGAGGAGTTAGAGGGGAGAGAATGGGGGTTGGATCAGATCAAAACACATTATACACATGTATGAAATTCTCAAACAATCAATCAAAAATACAATTAGTCAAGTGATAATAATAGTTTGGTGCAAAGAAGTTCAAAGCATGAGCTGGATGCTGGGTTAGAGAAGGTTGAGGAGCAGATTGACCTCAGCATCTGTACTGAGGCACATTCAAGGAAGCACAGAAAGCTGCCCCTTTAAAATGCAAGTCCTTTGATCAATGCCAGAAATATAGTCAGGGTTATTTTATGTACACCAACAGCCTTAGGCAGTAATCACTTTGGAGAGCCCACATACATTGTAGTAGACATAGTAATATCTACCCACACTTTACCTTAAAAATACAAATTAAGTTGTACTTTGCATAATATTATATACCCATTAGTGTTTTGTAAATTTTTGTCAGTTCTTTTTTCTTTTTCACCCTTGGTGCTATTAATAGAAACCTAATGCCTAGATTGTGCTAAGTACATTGACACTACTATTGGTGTATATCCCTGGTCCTATTTGTTTGCCTACTTGCTTATTGGTTGGTTGGTTGGTTGGTGGTTGGATGGTTGGTGATTGGTTGAGTGGTGGTTGGTTGGTTGTTGTTTGGTTGGGTGGTGGTTAGTTGGTTGATGATTCGTTGGGTGGTGGTTGGTTAGTTGGTGGTTGGTTGGTTGGTTGGTTGGTTGGATAGTTGGTTGGCTTTAATATAGTATTTGCAGAGCTATAGTACCTCTGAGAGGAAGCAGATAGTGTGAACACTGTGCCCAGTGCAGTGCAAGACAGCACAAACAACTTGGAGATAGAATTTATACAGCTGCATTTGGAGCAAGTTCTACAGACTCTTAGTGCACACCTGAATCTAAGATAGAAACAAAGCCATTGACCCAACAGAAGCCAAGGTGTGCTCTAAGAATTGTGGGTAGGTCATTTGACTAAGAAAGGGGGTTCCTCAATGAAAGCCTGCCCCCCCCCAAAAAAACAAAAAACAAAAAGAAAAAGATTTCCAGAAATGATGAGACCAGTAAGTTCTCAAATTTCCTACATACCCTTCAATGTTTCCATAACTGAACCCGACCCCACCCCCAGGAAGGTTGCAAGCTTCCAATTAAAATGCCAAAGCCATAAAACCACATTTATTTAAACTCTCAGGTGAGGTCTTCTACCACCTACTCTTTTTCCCCCAGAACTTTTCTGGCTACTTTCCCTGAAAGTGTCAGTCAATATGTAAATAATTGAAACCTCTCTGGAGTTGATTCACCAGCCCTGCTAGCATCTGCTCCTCCTTCGCTCATTCTCTGGGCCTCAGCTGGGGAACTCCCCCTCTCCCAGGACCCAATCAGAGTTTCACTTCAATTAGGTTAATTGGAGGAAGACACAGCTAAATCTCCAATTAAAGTTCTAAACAGGCTATTAGAATAGTCTATTTTTGTCTTTTAAGAGTAAGCTCTCATAATAGTCATTTTTTTTTAAAGGAAAACATCCTTAAAGGAAAGAAGATAAGCGTCATCGGATCAATTACTGCCATCAGCCACACCTCATCAGAAACTAGGGTCATTCCACTTAGGAGATTTGGAAGAACGCCCTTTATCCTTTATTTATTAATTTTAATTTTTTTACATTAATGAACATAGTTTCAAAAGCCAAATAGTCTTCAAAGTTTCTAGTGAAGGAGCCAACCAGACAGCTAATCAGGTAAAATCATGCAGCCAAAGCATCATGACATGAATCCAATCCCTGGATCCCACATAGAGATGAAAGGAGAGAACCAACTTCACAAAGTTGTACTCTGACCTCCACATTTGCATTGTGTCATGCATATGTGTGTGTCACACACACACATACACAGACACACACTGTATAAACTTCTTTTTTTCTCCCCTACTCCCTTAAGTAGGGGAGAAATAATCTCTTCTTAAACAGAAATAATCTCCATCAACACTTCCAGACTTCCATGTTACCATTTTGTAATTTAAAAATCTGATACTACTATTTCATAAGGTTACAGTTTTAAATACCATATGTTGACTTTTCATTATTGAGAGTGATGATTTAGATTTTACTGAAACCCTCAACACACACACATTCACACACATTAACACACACACACACACAAGTCTATCCCTTCATCTTTCCAATATAGCTATAGCACAGTTGGCAGTTCTATTAACACTACATTACTATCTCTGTATAAATATTCTCATACCACACTATAAATTCACTCCATTTCTTACTCAACTTTCTTTTTCCTCAAATTATTATGCTTCTGTTTAAAAAAATACTTCTTAATCTTCAACATACCTATTATAACTCTGAAATGTATATGGTAACTGCAGTATTTAGTAAGAAATTGTCCATCTCTTTGATGTCATAAATATCTTTAATTTAAATGCATTTATACAAGAAAAGTCAGAATGAAACTATCTATGGTGTCTCTTCACACATCATCCACTATGAAGAGGTGAATGAGTGCCTACACCTGGTGCTAAATGATGGATGAGTGACAGGTGGATGGGTGAGTATGGTACTCTGTACGGATGAGTGACAGGTGGATGGGTGAGAATGGGACTCTGTACGGATGAATGACAGGTGGATGGGTGAGAATGGGACTCTGTATGGATGAGTGACAGGTGGATGTTGAGTATGGTACTCTGTATGGATGAGTGACAGGTGGATGGGTGAGTATGGTACTCTGTATGGATGAGTGACAAGTGGATGGGTGAGAATGGTACTCTGTATGGATGAGTGACAGATGGATATTGAGTACGGTACTCTGTATGGATGAGTGACAGGTGGATGGGTGAGTATGGTACTCTGTATGGATGAGTGACAGGTGGATGGGTGAGTATGGTACTCTGTATGGATGAGTGACAGGTGGATGGGTGAGTATGGTACTCTGCATGGATGAGTGACAGGTGGATGGGTGAGTATGAAACTCTGCATGGATGAGTGACAGGTGGATGGGTGAGTATGAAACTCTGTACTGCCAGAATAACCTTAGGTGTGGGGGAAGCACAGTGTCTGTTTGGGTCAGCCTACTCCTGTCCACCTGTACTTCACATGGTTTTCCCCTCCATTCCTTCTTGAGGCTGTCATGTGTGTTTCCTCTTCTGCTGTTATGTTTTGGTCCTCAAGTTAAACCCTCAACCTTAAAATATAATGACATAAATCATCTCTTCCCATTGTCCATATGGAGTTGTCTATTGGTCATTTTCTTTTCTTGTTGATTAGTTTTGTTCTTTGATAATTTCATATTGTAAGGATCCAAAAATTGCTGAAGGAAGACTCCAGACTCATATAGTATGTAAAAACAAAGAGCATTTATTCTGCAGAAACAGCCTGTATGCAGGGATCAACTATCCATATAAAATGGTGGCAACCACAAGGATGAGCTCATTGGCTCTTTTAAAGGCTTCTAGAGGAATTCTATCTGCGGCTACATGACTTTAATTGGGATGGGCCAGTGCTCTTGGAGGCTTCGTGACTCTAGCCATGGCCTTTCAGCAATGTCCAGTCCTCTCAATACACACACATATTACTCTGATTACCCTTTCTCTCCAACACCTCTTTTGTCTCCCTCCCATCCCTAACAAACCCCTATCTTTACCAGTCCCTTTCCCAGATTCATGACTTTTGGTTTGGTTTGGTGACCCCTTTAGTTTAACCAGGGCCATTTGCATGAGCACCAATTTAGAGCTATCCAGTGAATGTAATAATAAAGGAGACAAAAACATACATCAAAAAAAAAAAAAAGATATCCTATCCAACCAGTGATCCTGGCAAAAATGGATATCCATCTGTAGAAGAGCTAAATAAGATTCAAATAGTTCACTTCTTACAAAAACCAACTGAAAAAGGGTCGAAGACCTTAATTTAAAATGTGAGTCATTAAAATTCCTAGACAGACAAATAGGAATCACTCTTCAATATCTGGGTGAGGCAAGAACTTTCTGAACAGAACATCAGTGCACAGGAATTATCCCCAAGTGTCAATAGATGGGACTACATGAGATTAAAACAGTTATGGCTGAGCATGGTGGGGCATGTCTAATCTCAGCACTCAGGAGGCACTGGCAGGTGGATCTCTGTAGGTCTGAGGCCAGCTTGGTCCATATAGTAAGTTCTAGAGACACAAAATCTAAGGGTTACAGCTCTGGCGATCAGGAGCCAATGAATGCCACAAAGTCACACCACACAACAAACCTCATGCAAGAGATTTATTGGGAAAAACACAAGAAGGGGGCTGCCTCTGCTTGGATAAGAAAAAGAACTGATGAAGAGGTAGGCTGTATACAAGGTATCTTCAGGGGAGGGGGCAAGCTTTCCAAGGTGGCTTGAGATTGGTGAAGTTTTGTGGCCTGATGCTAGGAGGTTTTTTTTTTTTCTCTGTAGGGCAGAGATGAAATTTCTGCATTGTGGAGGGGTTGGAAATGGCTGTTAGGGTAGTCTATAGTTGTGGCCTGGCCACTGGTATGCCTTGAGAGGCTTACACATAAATACGACCTTGCTTTAAAATGTTCCTGCACAACAGCAGAACAAACAGACAGCCCACCAAATAGGAGAAATGCTTTACTAGCTGTACTAGCTGACAAGGGGTTAATAGTCAGAAGTTACAAAGAATTGCAGAAACTAAATATCAGGGAAATAAAACTGCCATTCAACAAGTGGGCTAATGAATTGAACAGGCAGTTTTCTTCAACACGAAATGATTCCATCCTATAGGGAAGCTCCTTAAGACAGAACGTAAACAACTCCAAAAAGCTTCAGGAAGTCCCTGAAGCTGATCAGTCACTAGGATCCTCCCTCCACAAGAGTAAACAGTGAAGATTTCTAAGCATTACTCTCAGAAAAGGCAAGCTGCAAAGCAGCAGATCCAACCAAACAGCCTGAAAGAATCAGAAACCAACTGAGCAGCCTGGAAGTGACGTAGAGCAACTAAGCCACCTGGAAAGGACATTCTCAAACCTGTTGAGCTGCCTTCAGTCTGCTCAGTGTGCTCCAATCTCCCAGCTCCATGAGCTGTCACTCATGCTGCCACGGGCTTTGGTGATGCAGTTGTCTGTGAGTTGTTTATGCTCCTGTAAGTAACCCCTCACCCATATTCCTGTAAGTGACCCAATAAAATGCATTGCTTCACCAACTTGAACTTTAGTAGTATCTGTACTTTGGTCTGTTGTGGGCTCCCTATTTGGAGTATTTTCTCCCCTAGAAAGGTGTGTCACACAACAAACACCCAATAACTATTTTTTAAAGTTAGATTTTTTTTTAGATACCAACTGCCCCAAGTCAGAATGGCCATCATCAGGAAATCTGACCACACATGCTGGAGAAGACATAAGGAATACTGACATTACGGAAATCAGTGTGGGGGTTCCTTGTGAAGGTAAAAGCAGAGCTACTATATGATCCAGACTCTCTACTCCTGTGCATATCCTCAGAGAACCTCACACCCCACCACAGAGATATTTGTACCTCTAAGTTTATTGCTGTTTTATTCACTATAGCAAGGAAATGGAACCAATCTAATTGCCAAGCAACAGATAATGGATGATGAAAAACTGGTATACACAGAAAATGTCTCTATTTCCTTGGCCATTCTCCTTATTTTATAGGATTTTAATGCCATTTCTAAAAAGGTTAAGCAATTTGCATCCTACCCAACAGGTCATCCAGAATTATGCATTTTTCATATCATTCAATTCGGTGGCATGCATAAACATTAATTATAATGAGGACTTAGCACTCAGTGGTGGGTTGTGTCATGCATTATCCTCTGGAAGAAAAAAAAAGATACTTAAATATGCAGTTGTAGAAAAACAAACAAACAAAAAAACATTGTGATAGAAGTATGCCTAGCTGTAGGCATACGTCAAAGATTCTGAGTGAAATAAATGATAGTACAGGCCAGCACAAATGACCTGAGCAAGAGAGGAAAAGCGATCATCTGATGAGAATAAAGACAGCAGGGTCTGCTAGAGAATTTGCAATGGCGGACGTGAGTGGGGAACAGGGTGATGAGGGGGAAGGGTACCAACATGAGAAAGGAGCTGTAGGGCATGTTCTTGGATGGCAGTGTGAGGCATATTATAGGAAGCCATTATGGGATCTAAACAAAGGAAGCAATGATACATATGGTGAGACTGTCTGTTGAGAGGCAACTCTGGTTCCAGAAGGAGGGAAGGCTGAAGAGACTGAAGGCATGATGAGCAGAGAGTGAGGGCGTGGGTGGTGCAGCCTCCCGAGCAGGAGGTGAGCCAGTCAGGCAGGCGCAGTGAAACAGAGATCTGCTCTTTATGCCTGTGGATCTGGGAGAGACTTCAGATCATTTTGCTGATGGACTGGGTTGAAGACAATTCCCATATTTCCAGACGGAGCACATATGTGGCTATCACCAAGATACCAAAGAAAAGAAAAGGTTTGAAGGAAAGACAATGTTCTATTCAAACGCTCATGCTCAGACACCATGTAACATTTAAAAAGAGAAGCCAGGCTGAAGTTAAATACATTGAGCTAAAGTTTAATATAAGTAATTTAAGCCATAGATGTTGGCTTGAGGGGCAGTGCCTTAGTCAGTGTCCTGTTGCTTTGAAGAGACACCATGACTATAGCAACTCATGAAAGAAAGCATTTAATCGGGGCTGGCTTATAGTTTCAGAAGTTTAGTCCATTATTGTCATGGCGGGAAGCATGGCAGCCTGCAGGTAGACATGGTGCTGGAGGAGTAACTGAGTGTTTACATCTTGATCTGCAGGCAGCAGGAAGAGAGAGAGAGAGACGCTGGGCTTGGAAGGGATTTTTTGAAACCTCAAAGCCTACCTCCAGTGACACACTTCCTCCAACCAGGACCACACTTCCTAATCCCTTCAGATAAGGCCACTCCCTATTGGAGTCAAGTATTCAAATCTGTAAGCTTATGGGGGGCGGGGCACATTCTCATTCAAACTACCCCAGACAGCAACACATAGATGGCAATTTGGGGTGAAGAATAAGATTGCATGTGAAAGCCCAAGAGCCTGAGAGAAGAGGAATAAGGGCACGGTATCAGAGAGACAGTATTCATGACATAACCCAAAGCAAAGAACGAGCTGTGACTGAGAAAGCCTCTCAAAAATGAGGAGGAAGACAAGAAAAATTGACATGCACAACATGAGGAAAAGTCACAGGAAGGGTTCTAAATTGGCCGAGTTGAGGGGCGGGGTGGGCAAGTTAAAGATGGAGGAGCTTTCAACAGACACAGAGAAATGGAGGGCATGCCAGGCGCTGCCTACCTAACGGCGTAGGCGTAATATAGCCAGGCTTCTGGAGCTAAAGATGCAGGAGGATTGAGGTTTACCAGCCATGACCAGAAAGGAAGAAACAGCGAGAAGAATGGAGAGGAGGATGTGAGGAGCACATCATCAAAAGATGACCAATTGCGGGTCAGCAAGTTCCAGGGTGCCTGAGGAAAGATGAGGGTAGGCGCCACTGTGGAGAACAGAACGGTGGGAGAGAGAGAGAGCTTCCCGTAGGGAACACTTCCCATTCAGGTGGGCCCGGCTACGATGACTCCTCAGGACTTTTCCATTTGAAAATGGCACAAAAGAGATCGTCAACGCAGTGAGAATTCGGCATTCAGATTCCTTCTTGGCTAGTAATCTGTTATTCAGTCTCCTTCTCCCATGAAGCCGGGCAGGAGACATGGGTCAGGGACAGCTACCAGACCCCAGGGGCGACACCTGTACACACAGCGTGCAGAGCTGCTAAGCTGTGCTGTTTGCTTGTTGGGTGTGGTGAGTGCAGTCTCTCCTAAGCACCAGCTTGGTGTTCGAGGTTGTAAATTTGCAGTAGCCCCAGGCTCCATGCTACTGTGAGTAAAGTTCGATCACCCCTTTTTCTCCCCAAACCTAAAAGATATGAGGCCACTCACCTCTCCACCAAAGTGGCAAACGGCACGGAAAACATAAGGAAATGGTAATGCTGTGTTTTTAGCGAATAACTCCATGGTGGATTTGTCAGTGCTAAGCAATTCACCCTCTTGAGAATCTAGCTCACAGTTCATAAGATCGTGTTTCTTCAGAGATAATGAGCCTTTTACCATTTCTCTTAAGGAGTATTTGATTATTCTCAGACTGCTATATTAAAGGCAAATAATGGCACTCTTAAAGCATGAACAGGTTCTGATACCGGCATCCCGCCCACACACCACCGTCTCGCTGTGAAAGCCTGACGTTGCATCGCACTGACACCTCTTAGGTTTAATGCTGTACCATGGTCTCAGAAAATCGCTGGCCTCTCTAACCAAGAGTGTGATGTCATTGTGCTTAGGAAAAAAATGCGAAAGCATTCCTGTGTGCGTTATCTACCTGCAATCAAATTTGACTTAGATCGACTTTGTTCATACGAGCGTCTTTCTTCAAACCTTCCTTTTAATCCGTGAGTAACACAGATCTGCTAGGCCACATGTGGCCAGATGGATGTCTGGTCATGTTACTGACATATATAAGGAACAGTTTTCATCACCTCTTTGTTTTGATTTTGTTGGTAAAGCCCTCTAGGAAATGGCACTCATGAGGTAAATACAATAAGACAGACATCTGTATGGTCCATCAATACACCTGCTGTTACATACACAGCGGGCTTCCAATGAATATTTACTGAATAACGGAATAAGTAAGTTTGTATGTCTTTGAAAAGTACTCTTTAATATCTGTTCTTTGGGACTGTCAAGCTGTGGCTGAAGCAACCAGGTGGAACTATTGTCATCTTTTCCTAAGCCTTTGCACCTTAGGTTTCACATAAGCATATGTTCGCCTTCAGATAACAAATGCATGAAACGTCTCCTTTGTGTTTGTAATGAGTCTCCACATTATAGACTCCGGATGTTGAGCCACCACAGGCATCAACCTTGAAATCCCTGGGTAAAATACTGAATGGTGACTCAGGGAAAGACATTAAGGGTGTGGGTGTGTGTGTGTGTGTGTGTGTGTGTGTGTGTGTGTGTGTGTGTGTGTGTGTGTGTAATACTGCAGCCGGTTCCTTAATAAGGAGGAAAAGGTTGAATACCTGAGGGACACACAGAGAAAGACAATGCTCATCTCTTCTGAATACATGCTAATGGGGAGAAGGATGCTGCTGAGCAAGCAGAATGTGGAGCGTATTAGTGAGGACCATGAAAAGATGCTGCACAATCAAAACTGATGGGGGCAGGGGGCTCATCCAGGAGCTTTGAAAAACAGCCACAAGTTTTTTCAAAACATAGGCTTTTTGTTTTTGTTTTTGTTCTGGAATTGACATGCCTTCTGAACCTTTAGTTTGTTGTCACAAGGCAACATTGTTTCCTGAGTTTGGCTACTTAACAAAAAGCAGTAGCTGAAAGTCAGCACCAGAAAGTTCCAACCAGGGAAAGAAAAATAAATATATCACCGATTTAGAGGGAAAGAACGCTTTTCAAATGGGAGATAATGAAACAATGAACTTTTTACACCCACCAACTATTTTGTTTTCAATTTACTCTCAACCTCCGAAACACCCCCAGACATTTAACGTGAGTTTTGCTTTCAGCTCGCTCCAGCGCTCACTCCTTTGTTTCTGGACACACTAACTCGGGTGTTTCTAAAAGCATTTGTTGTGTGCCTTCACCACACAGGGTTCTCCCCAGTGTTCTGCAGAGATAAAAAGACAGTTGCATTCCTGTTTGTCCTAGAAGAGCTGTTAAATATTTTCATGCTGAGAATGGTTCAGCATTGTTCATTAAAAATGCTTGTTTATACTCACAACAGCTAGAATTTAAAAAAAAAAAAAAAAAAAGACCCGATTCTCCTAACTATTTTACTGATAAAAGATGGATACCTTTCTAACTAGTTTCTTATGTGGCTTAAGCTAATAAACCCTGAAGGAGAAATTAATACACTACCTTTCCACTTTGCAGAATTGGATACATTAAATCATGATTCTGAGTATTTCAACATCTTTAACTCTGTATAATTTTACATGAAGTGAGGGAGAAAAGGCTACATAAAATCTATTCTTTCCCACTTGAGATAAAATTTAAATTTAGAGTAAATGTCTAAAATGGTAGTGTCCCTCCTCTAGCATATGAATTACTAACTCATGCAATAAGAGAGAAATTACTAAAAAAAACTAAATATTTAAGTATTTATTGACATAAAAATAGTATTTGGTATAGATATGTATATACAACTATATTTTGACATGTGACCTTTTGATTATTTCCTTCATGTTTGTCTGTTTTCTGTAGAGAGTGTCTTCCTATTCTGATGGTTTTCTGGTTTGAAGGTGAAAAATATACCTTAAATGTATTGCTATAGAATTGTTTTTAATCTTTCACAATATTTAATTTGTCAGAACTATGTTACCAGGCAATCTGCAATAAATATTTTTCTCAACTATCAAAATAAATTATAATTAATCACACATGTGATGATCAGAGTTCATTACCCTTTCAAAATATAAAACCAAAGTATTATAACAAAATATATGGAAGATGCAGAACATAAAAACCTAAGCTTAAAAAATGTAATTAACATTTAGTTTAACTCTTTAAAAGTTAACATTTTTTAAAGGCTGGAAATACATCTCAGTGGCAGAATGACTGCCTATCATGTGCAGAACCCTAGGTTAGATTCCCCGCACTGAATAAATTTGTGGGGCTATACCCCAGAACTCTCAGCCCTGAAGAGGATCAGGAGTTCAAGGTCATCCTTAGCTACATAACAAGTACCAGACCAGCCAAAGAGCCTGTCTCAAGGAAAACAAAGAGTAAGACTTTAAAATGTTTATAGCTGCCATGAAGACCAATGGCCACAAAGCAATGTATTGTGGACATTTGTAGAGGCATCTGCCAGCCTTGGCTCCATCCCACATCAGCATGATTCAGCTATCTTAGCCATGACTGCTTAGACAAATGACTTAAAGGGATCAAGGAGCTCTTCTTCCTGTTAATTATGGCCCCAACTAAGCTTTAATTTTGAATAATGATACTGAGTCCTAGTTTAGAGTACAGAGTACATGCTCAAATACCAATATGCTGATAGGTGAGCAAGCCCATCCCACCCTCCCATTTCACACATGGGGGAACTGTCTAAGTAAGCAAGGAATAGAAGTTGGCCATGGTAAATCAGATCCAAAGCCTCAGGTGTAGCAAACACTAACAGATCCAAAAGCAATAATAGCTCCATAAGGGATCCTGTCCACTCCCCAATGTCCTGTTAGTAAGAACCAACCCAATATAGGACTTCACATTGGATCTCTTTCCCTGCCATCCTGTAGCCACCTGTGGCATGGATAGAGTGAGGTCTTGCGTGGCTAGTTTTATTTGACACAAGCTAAAGTCATCAGAGAGGAGGAAACGCCTCCACAATGAACCAGCTGTAGAGCATTTTCCTAATCAGCGATTGATGGGGCTGGGGGGCTGGGGGCGGGGGCAGCTCATTGTGGGCGGTGCCACACCTGGGCTGGTGGTCCTGGGTTCTATAATAGGCTGAGAGAGCCATGAGGAACAAGCCAGTAAGCAGCACCCTTCCATGGCCTCTGCATCAGCTCCTGCCCCCAGGTTCCTGCCCTGCCTTAGTTCCCGCCCTCACCGCTTTTGATGATGGGTTGTTATATGGAACTGTGAGCAAAATAAACCCTTCTCTATTCAAGTTGCTTTTGGTTGCGGTGCTTCATCACAGCACTAGTGGTGGTGCCTGATATTTGGGCAGCAGAGAAAAATGAGTCCTTCAGAGTGAAGAATTATCTCCTAAAATAAGACGCCCAGAGAGGCTAAGAGCAGCTAAGGTCGTTCACACTTCCATCTCTTAAGAAGTGGCTCTGCTCCTTGGATGTTTGGGAAGATATTCACCTAAGAGAAAAGCTTCTGCCATCAAAAAGGTTATGCCTTAGCAAGACAGATCTGAGACAGGTGAGATGGGCCTTCTCCCAGGGCCTCTGGGCAGATGCTAAGCATTTTGAGAACAGTAGTGTTAATAACAAGCATGTGTTTCAATGTTTGTTTTCCTGTAAATAAGCAAAGACATTGGAGGTGGGGCAATTTGACTCCTTCCCTGGTGACTTTTGGACACTCCCACCTGCCCTGGATGTTTGAGCTAAAGAACTGTCAGTCAAATGAGCGGACATACTCTCCTTAAGGCAGCTTCAATCATTTTAAACACTCCGCACATGCCATAAGGAAGTTACATAATGACCTCAGCCGCTTCCCCTGTAGGTGCATCTCCATCCTTGCTTCTGTGGCTTTGGGTACCAATTGTGCTTCTGTCACTGAAGCTGCTGCCGTTTCCTTGCCTCCATCACCGTTCGCCATCTCTGCTGTTTCTCTCTTCATGCCACCAGTGCAGTCCTCTCCGCTAGAGGTAGGCAAGGAAACACCACCCGACAGAAGCCTTCCACTGAAGGATGGCTCCTACCCAGGCCACCAGATGAGGTGAGCAGTCTGCAATTTATTATATGGCCAGAGACGGGGGAGGGGCTGACAGGTACAGAAGAGGCAGAGCTGAGAAGTGGGAGGGCTGAGCTGTGGATGCGGTGTCTTGACAAGCTCTCTGACTGCTAAAGAATAGGCAGAATCACTAGTGGCCAACAGCAGCAGCAGGAGGAAGAGAGGCAGTAGCTACCTCCTGTGGGTGACAACCCCTAGAGGGGTTGAATGACCCTTTCATGGGGGTCACCCAAAACCATTAGAAAACACAGATGTGGGGGCTGGAGAGATGGCTCAGTGGTTAAGAGCACTGTCTGCTCTTCCAGAGGTCATGAGTTCAATTCCCAGCAACCACATGGTGGCTCACAACCATCTATAGTGTAATCTGATGCCCTCTTCTGGCCTGCAGGTGTACATGCAGGCAGAGTGCTATAGACATAATAATAAATCTTTAAAAAAGAAAAAAGAAAACACAGATATTTACATTACAATTCATAACAGTAGCAAAATTACAGTTATGAAGTAACAACAAAGATAATTTTGTGGTCGGGGCTCCCCACAGCACAAGGAACTGTATTAAAGGGTCTTAGCATTAGGAAGGTTGAGGACCGCTGCTCTAGGGCCAAGGCTTTCAGCCACCTACATGAGAAGTGTTGACACTGTATAGCGGAGGGCCCTGATACCAGAAGCCTGCATGAAACTGTGCACACTAAAGACCACCACCTGCTGCCGCCATGCCTTTCTGTTTGTCGGCATTGCTCACTTCTATCACGTGCTGAGGGAAACAAACGCTGCCAGAGACCAGCACACAGAGAGCTTCTCTTTGATTGCTCATGATTTCTTAATACAATACTTTATTAAGCCTCCGAGACTTTCAAGCATGCATAGATTGTATTTTGATCAGAGTCACCTCCCACTCCTCCCACAGCCTATTCTACTCCCCTCCCACCGATTTCACATCCTTTCTTTTTTTTTTTTTTTCCTTAATAACTCACTGAGTTCAATTTGTACTGCCCACATACCCATAGGTGTCAGGCTATCCACTGGCACTACCAGGGCCCAAATCCTTAAAGAGAACTGGTGCTCCCTCCTCTAGAAGCCATCAGTCTTCAATAGCTCACCAGATGGGGTAGGAGCTCATCAGCTGCTTGGTTCTACAAGGTTAACTGGCTTGACCTTTGCATGTCTTGTGCAGGCAACCAAAGCTACAGTGACTACAGGGGCAAAGAGGTCCTGGAATGGTCAGAAGACTATTTCACTCTGTCCCTCCCCAGCTTCCGGTTTCTACAGTGTTTCTGCCTCCTCAGCAGTGATGGTTGTTGGGCCTGGGTTAGGGGTGGTACTATCAATATCCAGTTTGTGGATGAGTCCTCCACAGTCGCTTACTTTCTGCACTTTGACCAGTTGTGAGTTTCTTCTACCTTAACCCCCATTCACCTCACAAAAGAATTCTCTGGTAGGTCTGAGAGCTGCATCAACCTATACTCCCCATGTTTTTACCAGGTAAGGCAGAAGGGCCCTAGACAGCTAAATGACAGTGGAGTTAACAGCCATTTCTGTCTCACAAAGCCACTTCATGTGGCCCCAAATGAAGCAGGTTCAGGCCATGTAAGTACAACCAGCAAACAAGGACCGCCACCCTTGGCATTCACCTTTCATATCTCGCTCTGAACTCCATTGATTGAAATATGTTGCCACCCCTCTCTGTCATTTCACGTCCATCACGTCGAAAATGTACCCAACAGATCTCTACAGATTCAAATGTCAGTGAGAAGAGACCATAGGACCATTTCAACCAGACAAGTCTGAATTTCCTATTGAAATTACCTCACCCCTTCTCAAAAGATAGCTTCTTCTCCAAAGATAATAAAACAAAGACTAATGTCAAGTTCTACTTTGGACTCTAGACTGGACTGCTCCTGATGCACAGCTACATAGACAAGTAGACAAGTGACATAATCAAATTAAGAATCTAAAAAGTTCAAAACAAGGGCAATGTAAAATATTAAGTCTGGCATGGATTGAGTGGTTTATTTTACATCACAGTTCTAAACTTCGGGTCTTTGATCCTTGGAAAACTGTTAGGGTCTTTCAGTGGAGAAAAAAGTCCCTACATCACCCAGTGATCTGAGAATGAAAAGGATTCTGGGAGTGAAATATTGGTGTCTAAATACTTAAATATTTCTTGGGCAAAATCATGATTGAGTTGACTTTTAAGGATGAATGGCAATTTTGCAGACACAGCTGACAGAGTCACATTCTGAGGAAAGAGTGCTGACAACGGGGACCTCACTGTAGTGAAGGCAAATGAGTCAGTGTGACAAAAGCCAGCAGTAAGTGTGGGAGGACTTTGAGCCAAAAATAACATGACAAGGTGTTTGAATTTCCTTCTAAAGGCTTACAACATGTCCTTGAAGGGGTTGAAGTAGACAAGTGACATAATCAAATTAAGGATGCAGAAAGTTCAAAGAAGAGCAATGAAAAAAAATTAAGTCTGACGTGGATTCAGTGGGTTATTCCAGAGTTTTAATCAAGATGCAATTTGGATTTCTAAGTAAGACCACTTAATGAGAATACAAAAAAGAAATGTGAGGGGGGAGGGAGGGGAAGGGAGGGAGGGAGAGAGAGAGAGGAAAAAGGAGAGGAAGGGAGGGGGGAGAGAGAGAGGAAAGGGAGAGGAAGGAAGAGAGAGAGAATGTGTTGGCTAACGGAGCGACCACCAATTCCATCTGGTTAGTGACTGTTAAGACGGTGAGCATGCTTGAAGGAGAAGAGTTGTTTTATAAGTAGGGATGTGGCTCCGTGAATAAAGCACTTGCTCCTCTAGTGTGAGGTCAAGAACTCAGATCCCTAGAGCTCACAGAGAGTGGCCTGTCTGTAATCCTAGTTCTTGCACTCAAGATGCAGAGACAGGGCATCACCAGGAAAGGCTGGAGAGCCACCATACTAGACAGAATTGACGAGCTCTGGGTTAGACAAAAAATGCTGCCTCAGCCAGGTGTGGTGGTGCACGCCTTTAATCCCAGCACTTGGGAGGCAGAGGCAGGCAGATTGCTGTGAGTTCGAAGCCAGCCTGGTCTACAAAGTGAGTCCAGGACAGCCAAGGCTACACAGAGAAACCCTGTCTCGAAAAAGAAAAACAAAAAACAACAACAACAAAAAACAACACACACACACACAAAAAAACAAAAACAAAAAACAAAAACACAAAACCTGACTCAATAAATAGAGTGAAAATCAGTTAAGGAAGATACCTTATATCAACTATGGAAACACACACACACAGAGGAACACAAACATACATACACACATATGTACATTCACTACATATTCATAAACCTAAGAAAATAAGAATTTTTTATTATAGGCTAGCCAATGATTTTTATTTTTTTATTATATTATTTTTTTATTAATTTATTCTTGTTACATCTCAATGGTTATCCCATCCCTTGTATCCTCCCATTCTTCCCTCCCTCCCATTTTCCCCTTATTCCCCTCCCCTATGACTGTTCCTGAGGGGGATTACTTCCCCCTGTATATGCTCATGGGGTATCAAGTCTCTTCTTGGTAACCCGCTGTCCTTCCTCTGAGTGCCACCAGGTCTCCCCCTCCATGGGACATGGTCAAATGTGAGGCACCAGAGTATGTGAGAAAATCATATCCCACTCTCCACTCAACTGTGGAGAATGTTCTGACCATTGGCTAGATCTGGGTAGGGGTTTAAAGTTTACCGCCTGTATTGTCCTTGGCTGGTGCCTTAGTTTGAGCGGGACCCCTGTGCCCAAATCTGCCTATCATAATGTTCTACTTGTAGGTTTCTAGGACCCTCTGGATCCTTCTACTTTGCTATTCTCCCATGCTTCTCTCATCTAGAGTCCCAATAGGATGTCCTCCCCTCTCTCCCAGTTTCCTGGTAAGTGAAGGCTTTTGTGGAACATGCCCCTTGGGCTAGTATGCAGATATAAGTGAGTATATACCATTTGCCATGGCAACAGCCTAAGTGTCCATCAGTATAAAAATGGATAAAGAAACTGTGGTACATATACACTATGGAATACTACTCAGCTATTAAAAACAAGGAATTCCCGAAATTTGTGGATAAATGGATTGAGCTAGAAATGATCATAAATGAGTGAGTTAACCCAGAAGTAGCCAATGATTTTTAAATGTCTTCTAATGTTCTATGATCCTTTTCTAGTGCAAACCTATCATCAAACTTTTCTCTGAACCACTCTGAAACCACTGAGCACTGCTTAAGTATTAATTTTCCATTGCTATAGAAAAATTACCACAGGTCTGGTCACTTTTAAAACAACTTCAGGAAAATGGTTGAGCTGACATTGAAGATGGTAGATGACATCCACGCCCCAGTGCTCTAATTTCCAAGGAATGAGCCAAGGACCATTAGCAGCTACTCAAAGAAGCTGGTGCTAAAGGAAATCAGAAATAAAAATGAACAAACAAATAAAAAAAACAAGCAAACCTAGTTTCAGCAGCAAAGAGAGAAATAGAACTTTCTCTTTTTAAAATTGAAAATAGGTTTATTTTTCCCCTCTCTCTATTCTTCCTAGTTCCTCTCCATCCCCTCCCATCAGGGTCCATTCTCTTCCTGCCTCTCCTCAGAAAACAGGTATCTGAAGAATAATGATAAAATAAGATAAATAACAAACAAACAAACCAGAGTATGACAAAACAAACAAATGGAACCAGAGAAGCACAAGAAATGCGTATAGACTCAGACACAGGTCTGCATGCTCCATTTACACGTAACAGACTAATAACACCTTTGGTCTTAGTGCTGCCTTGTACGTTATACTTTGTGCTTTTAATACTTTTGTATGTTTTGTGTATGTGTGGTTTCAGTTTCTCTGTTTTGTTTGGTTTGCTCCATGTCTGCACTAAACTTCTAGTTTTAAATTTTACGCTTTTGAATAATACATTTAATCTACTTTAAAAATTTACTGATCAACTTTAAACTGTGTCTATAAACTTTCTTAAGGAAGATAAGGAAATTTTCTTGTGTACTCATTCTCTCAAATTTACACATCTCCCCCCCCCCCCCCCGCATATACTGGTGTGATTTGTTACATAGCTGTGTTAAATCATCCTAGCATTATCTTCATGCGCTAAAATAATGTACTTAAACATTCATTGGTTGAGTTATCACATTGTATTTTCTCAGACACCAAAATGAAGACAGAGAAACAGGGGAATATACACTTGCTCCCATCACCACTTCCTTCCGACCTCACAACTGTTGTGGTGAGATCACTATTTCTGGGCTGTTACAATTTATAACCTTCACATTCTCTGCTAAACTCCTAATTTCCTGTTGCTCAGCCTTGGTGCTGTAGCTAAATCATTTCAGTGCTCACATCAGGATTCAAATTTCCTACTCCTGTTCTCTGTGTCTTATTTAGCCCCTGTCACTCGCTTAAGCTGGATTCTGTAATCAACTAGACATATTTTAACCAAAAAGCTAATGTGTGCCACGTTTCTGATTTATTTTGTGTACCAAAAACAATCTGTTTGTTTTCTCTATATCTGAATGATGTTTGACAGAGTATGGCGATTCCCAAAGCACCCGTACTTCCCTAAAGACTTGTAACGGTTGTCATGTCATTTCTCAGCATTCTTGCTATGAAACTTAATGCTGATTTGGCTTTCCTACAACCTAGGGGGATTTGCTCACTTAAACAGCAAATACCAAAGCAATGTCTATTGTGTAGTTAGTACTATTTTGACCATGAAATCTATAATCAGATTCTTGGTGGTTGTTTTGTTTGTTTGTTTGTTTGTTTGTTTGTTTTTCTCTAATCTAAGACAGGGTCTCATGCAGCCCAGCCACTGTAACCAAAGATGACCTTGAACTTCTGCTTCTGATTGTCTGCCCTCACCATTATAGGTGTGACCTCCACACTCAGTTTTATAAGGTACTGGGACTCAAACCCAGGGTTTTATGCATGCTAAGCAGACAATCAGCCAACTAAACTACATTGCTGCTCTCCACATAACACACAACACACAACATGCTAGTTTCCTTATTCCGTTTTTTTTTTCATTTGTTTGTTTTTGGTTTGTTTTGTTTTTGAGACAGGAGTTCTCAGTGTAGCCCTGGCTATCCTGGAACTTACTCTGTAGACCAGGCTAGCCTCACCCTCACAAAGATCTGCCTGCCTCTGCCTCCTGAGTGCTGGGATTAATGGCGTGTGCCATGACCGCCCAGCCCAGTTTTCCTTATTCTTGGCACACAATAATACTTTCATAACAATTACCCTAAGACATGAGGGCCTGGTTTGCACCCTCAGTTCATAACATCAAATCTTCTTTGTGGTGGTCTTAAAAGAAAAACAGTGAAATGTTTGGAAGTACTTAACTAGTTCCATTCTTTTTTTTTTTTTTAATTCACTTCATGGTTTAATTCATCTTCTAATATACACCTTCCACTCTCCTTATTGCTTTCATTTTTTTTTTCTCCAAAACATCTGAAATTGTTTTCAAAGTTTCTCTAAAATACCTAGTCTCTTTAAAACTCCAAAATCTTTATAAAACTCTAACAGTGTCAATAACTCTGTGTCTATTGTTGGGGGGGGGGATTCTTTCATGATTCTCTAAACTTCAAAGAGTTTTCATTTCTCTAACACACGCACCTTGTGTCTCAGATCAGGCTGGTTCCAATCCACAGCTGGCTCTGCCTTTGCTGTTATATTTGCTGGCATCTCCAAAATGCTCAGATCTTTACTGCAGTTGGCCTGCACCTTCAGCAGTGGCCTCTCCTGGAATACTGGCACTCTGACTCTGTCACATGATTCGGAGCCTTAAGTTATCTTCTGCAGCTGAGGCCACACCTTCACCAATGGCCTTTCCTAGCTTATCACACTAACAAGCTTAGCTGCTCTCCATGACGTCATGTCTTCAATACCAGTACTACCTGGAAACCTCTTTCATATTACCAAGTAAGGCTACTAGCACAAGGTACAGCCTTGGGGCCTTCTGGACCACAGCTTCTGTGTGCTGACTCTAAGGAAATAGTTCTAAAAATTTGCCTCCATGATGCTTGTCTCTTCTTAACCACTGCTAATTTCTCAGTTCCACCTAACCAGCATCAACTGTCCCAGTGGTTTCACTTTGGTGGTTCTTAATTCAAAACATCAAACAGTCCCAACCGAGTACTAAGGGACTCTCAAATTTCCCTCTGAAATTTCACAAGCCAGGCCTCCATTGTCTGCACTGTCCTCAGCAGTATCTTCTTGTTTCCCACGATAGCTCATTAAGCTCTGAACACTTACTGCTTTTCCATCCCAAAGTTCCAAAATCCTTCCACAATCCTCCCCCAAAACAGGGTCAAGTCTGTCACAGCAAAACCCCACTCATGATACCAATTTCCACATTACTTAAAGTTTCTATTTCTGTGATAAAACACCATGACCCAAATCAACTCAGGTAGGAAAGGGTTTGTTTGAGCTTACAGCTTGACATCACAGCACATAAGCTGATAAGCAGCATTCTCTACAGCCTCCCGTGTCAGTTCCTGAGTCCAGGTTGCTGCCCTGACTTCCTTCGGTGATGAACTATGACATAAAACCATAAAGCTGGAATAAATCCTTCCCTCCCAAAGCTGATTTTTGGTGATGGTGCTTTATCGCATCAATAGAAACACTAAGACAGGCCTCCTTTTTAAAATGAGCACAAAGAGCATTCTCCTATGCTCCAGTTGACTGTGAAAAAAACATATCAGTTACCATCATTTGACCAGAGCTGACTCCTTGAACACGGCAGGAATACACCAGGGCTTGGAAGTTAAGAGCATAGGCTTGGCCTTCCATTCTAGGCCTCACACTGACTAATAAGCTTGGAGTAAAAATAGCGCCCTCATCATATAGGTGACTACAAGAATTATCCGAATTGGTGCATGTAATCAGTACCCAGCACTGAATACGCTCCTGGCAACTACTGGATTATAGGTATTGTCAACAATGTAATTAACAGTGTCATTAGTCCACAATATTCCAGTGTGTTTCTGCAGAAACAATGTATTTTTTTCTTCTTCTGTTCCCATCTGGTCTGCAGTGTGTCCATGTGGAATGTGACCCTAATGGTTTCCAGTTAAGGGACAACAGGGAAAGCCCTCTGAGCTGTGCCTATTACAGGAGAAGAGTCTGGTACACGTGGACTGTCCAGCGAGCATCCGTTTTTGGCATGCTCTGGAATTGGGGCCAAATGTCCCTATATTTAGAAGCAATTCTTCATCGTTAGGACTTGTGTCTGTCTCCTCGTTCATTAAAGATAGATCCTTTTGTTGGAGTCGTGTTGCTTTCAGCTGGTATTAGCGACCAGAGCTCAGCACAGTTATCTTTATGCTGCTATCTTCAAGCAAAAGCTCTTAATACTTTTAAATCCAGGAATATTTTTAAATAAGTGAGAGACTGGTAAGCGCCTCTCTTTCTCCAGTGAAGCTTAAATATGAAGACATTATAAGAAGGATTTAAGAGTTTTTAATGCACTGTTCATAAAAGGATAGTTTAAACCTTAAAAAATCAGTTCCTAAGGGAGATTATTAAATCTTATTCCAATTTTGTACTTGTGACTAAATATTTTCTTTATTTAGAAACTGGTTTTTCATGAGAAACAGAAATATGATGATAATACAAAATGTTGGTAAATAAATTTCAGGTTGTTATTTAAACTGTATATAAAATTTTAATGAAGAATAAATATGTTTTATGGATTGTATAAATATATTTGCATGTGCATATTAATATAGATATTTAAAATGTATGCATTTCAAATAATATAAACCTGTTTCAACAACTTGCCCATAGTTTGAATTTGTAAATTTAACTTCTCTTCAAATACTTGTCATATTTATTATATTAGAGGAATAATATAACAAAACCAATCCAATGTTAGCTTTTATTTTCATGCTAAGCAGTGACTGTGATGTCTCTCCACATTTATAAGTAAACTGAAACTATGTTTGGAAATTATTTAGTTTTCTTTTTAAAACAACTTCTTGAGGGGGATAGATCATTGGTTCTACTTCACAGACACGGAAGCTGAGGCTTAGAGGGTTAAGTCACATGCCTGCCATAACCATGGTCCCGAACCAGTAAGACACCCATCTTTTGATGCTGCCTCCCCTGATGATGCAGACAGAACAATAGTCACTTTATCAAGTACAAAAGAAAAAAAATCAACTCCAGAAGTGTATTCAAGGTCATCCAATTGCCAAGAGAAACTTAACACTAATGTCATTTTCACTGCAGCTCTTGAAAGTTAGAAGCTGAACTTTTGAGTCCCAGAGCACAGATCAGGTGAGGAGCATCTGGTCAATAGTTCTCGATTCCCTTGTAATTCATTGGAGCCTAGTTTGCCTGCCCTACGCAGTAGAAGAAAAACACCCAGGAAGGCTCTCTTCCAGGGGATGCTAAAGATTCCAAAGCTTCTTCACTGAATCTCCAAAACAAATGATCACTTGGCTATTTAGCCAACAGAGAAAGGAATGGCTCCTCACAACAGCACATATAAACTGAATTTTTGAGGTATAATAAATACTTTCTCCTTGAAGATGTTTCTTTTCTTTTCTTTTCTTTTTTAATTCAGGCTGCTGAAGTAAGTCAAAAGAGACAAATATAGCTCTTTGCTCCTCTGCTTTGGAGGTTAATCATAAAATGCATCTATGTTTTAAAGTCCCATGAATGTCAGAAAAGGAAGCTATCTAGCATAAATGGACTATTCTGTTTGAAACTTTGACAAACGATTCTCTGGGCTTGCTTCTCTCAGTTGAGAAAGAAACAGTGGCCTTCTGGGACAGCTCTTTAAGGTATTTCCATGAGATTTATGTGGCACGGTGAGCTTTCAAAGACAAATCAATATATCCAAGCAGAGCATTCTAATATAATCACACTGATCAAGAAGAGTGTGTCATTGCCACACATCTGTCATCTTTCCTCTCACTGTGTGAAGATGCCTAAAGTTTTTATGTTCCTAAAAACAAAGCTCTGGATGACATTCCTCACTCATGCTTGATGGTAACAGAACTCCATGTAATCAGTCATCCCTGTAGTCACAAACTTTCTCTTAGGAAACCATTCAAGTTGCAAGTTGATAGGAGAGATATCAATTGGAAAGTAAAACATATTAAAGAAACATGAACTTGTTGTGAACCTAAATTTATACACAAAATGAACCTTTGAAAATGTTGTTAAATCTTAAACTTATAATCCTTAATTGCTCCACGGTGTTTCTGAAGAAGACTTACTGATATTTTTGACTATTAGGGCTTGAGTTGTCATGGGGCTGTCTCCAACACTCTCCAGTCCTGAATATGCACACCCCCACAAACTGCCACCCACTGGTAACTTCTCATTGAGTATCAGTGTCTCACTTTAGAAACTAAGCATCGCCCTGAATAAATATCTCCTAGTTCTTGGCATTGAAATAAAGAGAGTGAGATGGTACGGTGGTTAGCTTAAATTTCAACTTGATACAACTGAGAATCACCTGGGAAGAAAGTCTCAATGAGGGACTGTCTGTACTGCACTGGCTTGTGGAACTGTCTGTGGAGGGTTGTACTAATAAAGTTATCTGATGTCTTAACCCAGCCCACTGCAGGCAGCACCATTCCCTACGCAAGGGACCCTGAACTGTATAATAGTGGGGAAATCAAGCTGAACACAAGCAAGAAAGTGAGTGTACATCTACCTATATATTGTTCTCTGCCTTTTACTGTGGATATGGAGTGACTAGCTGGGTGAAGTTCCTCCCTTGACTTCCCCACAATGGTAGGCTGTAACCTGGAATTGTAAGCTGAAACAAACCCTTTTCTTCCCTAGGTTGCTTTTTGTTGTGGTATTTTTATCACAGCAGAAATGAAACTAGATCAGAGGAGGCAAAATATGTCACAAAATTATGAATGGGAGTGTCTTTAAAAGAACAAGAAAAGTAGGGACTATTGATTGAGTTTTTAAAAGCTGGAAAGCCCATTTCTCTTTTTAGATGCAATGATAGGCATTCTACCACCATCATCAATTCATAGTCCTAAATCCCAGTACCGCCGAATGTGACTGCAATTGGAAAGTGGGTCATTAACAAGGTCAGTAAATAAAAAGAACATCTGTACAGTACACATTTATAAGAAAATGAATTGAGTATCTTAGATAGGATTTTATTGCTGTGAAGGAGACATTATGACTACTACAACTCTTATAAAGGAAAATAGCTCATTGGCTTATAGTTTCAGAGGGTTAGTCTATCATCATCGTAGCAAGAAGCATGGTGGCATGAAGGCAGACACGGTGCTGGAGCTGAGAGCTCTACACCTTGATCCACAGGCAGCAGAAGGAGACTCTGTACCACACTGAGTGTAGCTTGAGAACAGGAGAGCTCAAAGCCCATCCCCACAGTGACATACTTCCTCCAACAAGGTCAAATCCACTCCAACAAGGTCAAACTTCCAAATAGGGCCAGTCATTATGGGCCAAGCATTCAAGCACACTTGAGTCTATAGGTTCAAACCACAGCAAAGAGCAAAGTCACACCCAGAAAGGAGACTATGTAAAGACACAAGGAGAGCCTGAACATCTACAATCTATCTATACAGAGAGCTCTCGGAAGAAAACAATACTGCCAATACATTGATATCAGATTTCTGACCTTCAGAATTTGTTTAGCTATTCAGTCTATGCCATTTTGTGATGGAAACCTGAGCATAAAAATACACTACATCAGAGTTCAGAATCAGTTAACAAATAAAAAAGATAAATTCAAAGTTGGAGCTGTGTTATTGATAAGTAGTTTGAGAACATAGCTTTTGACCAACAATCAATAGTAATGACCTTGAATTCATCACCTCAAAGCAACAGGCCTGCTCTGAAAGGAGCAGTAAGAAGGAGCTCCTAGGACCAGCAAGCATCTGAAATTTCTACAAGGACACAAAAGAATCAGGAAGGAAGAGAATTCCCCAAGGAGGGAAGAATGCCTCTCCATTTCTTTATTTTGGGTAGGAGTAGAAATCTAAAGAAATGGAAAGAAGTGTCTCCATGCCCCTATAATTCTATCTTTAGTGGGTCTCAAGTTTTATTATTATTATGCCCTTCTTAGCGACATGAGGTCAACTCTGGTCATCATCACTTAGACATGTAATTGGCAACTAATGTGACAGAATAAGATCCCACTTTCTCACCTTCACTGTTATTATATTTCTATCATTCTTTTCTCAGTTATCACTCTCTAGTCTTGGACCAGATAGCTACCTAATGTCTTGGTTTCTTTTCTTCTACTGTGATGAAACACCATGACCAAAGCAACTTAGAGAACAAAATGTTAAGTTGGGCTTACAGTTTCCGAGAGTTAGAGTCAATGATGACAGGGAAGCATTGAAGCAAGCTGTAGATAGAGCAGCTGGAGTAGCAAGCTGAGAGCTCACATATTAAATTAGAAACACAAGGGTAAATTGTTAGATAAATAAATGTGGAAGGATGGCAGGCTTTGTCCCAGGTGAAAGCAATCTTGATGGGCTTTGCCCCTTGGAAACACCACGGATACCCCACTGAGATGGAAATTGTGATAGGAGCTATCCTGGGCCCAGATTTCAGGAAACCCACCAGGGACTCCAGTAGGGCTATTGTGTTTCTAATAGAACATCAAGGGGAGGAGGGTAGGGAGGAGAGTTTAGGGATTGCAGCCCTAGAGAGTGACACAGGCTGAGAGACAGAGGAGGAGTCTGCAGGTTTGAGCCACGCCACAAGGATGCTGATCACTTCTATGAGGGAGAGGATCAGCATGCAGGCCCAGAGACACCTAGGGACCCGTCCCATGGAACTGATACCCGTAAGATTTATTCTTGTTTCCCTTTAACCTCTTTTTTCCCTCCTGTATAGGATAGCTGGGTTGTATAATAAAGTCTAATTGTTAAAAAACAGAGCAGATAGATAGATAGATAGATAGATAGATAGATAGATAGATAGATAGATAGATTATATATCTATTTATCTATATATGAACTGTGACTAATAAACTGTCTCAAACAAGGTGAGTACCAATGAGTATACTACACACAGTCTTGGGAGAGTCCCCAGTGTCAGGAAGAGCCTTCACTCCACACCTCCTAAGGGAAAAGTCCTGTAAGGAAGAGTCCAGGCAGCCCTCACCTTCTTAACTGCTCTTTGAAGAAGAAAAATTAATTAAGTGGCCCAATATATCACCCTCTTCTCTTAGCATCTGCTGCCTAAAGAGAGGTACCTGTCTTAGTTACTTGTTCTGTTGCTGTGATAAAACACCATGGCAAAGGCAACTTAAGAGAGAAAGGGCTCACAGGTCAAGGGAAGAGTCTATCATGGCCAGAGCCTGAGGCAGCTGGTCCCATTCAATCCACAGCCAGGAAGCAGAGCTTGATGAATACTTGTGTGATCATCTCACTTTCTTCTTTTGTTAGAGTTCAGGATCCCATCCAAGGAGTGGTGCCACCCACAATGCCTCTCTTCCTGCTTTGATTAACCCAATAAAGACAATCGCCCCCATAAGCATGCACAGGGGTCCACTTCCCAGATGACTTAGGCATGAGTATGGTATATGAGTTCACACTTAACTGTCTTGCTTCTAAAAGATGGGTAATAGCCAAAGGAAATGTCTGTCTTGTCAGGCAACCAAGGTGTAGAGTCTGACACTTTCCAGAACACTGTGCTCTTGGGTGCCTCCTTGCTTATTGCTTGTCCCCTGACGTCAGAATTCCATGCCACCACTCACACCCCTCCTTTAACTCTTTATAATTAACCTGCTACCATGGAGATCACATTATTACTCATTTCTGCTTGCAAACTTCCACCCCACCTTACAGCTTTTCACTGGGTAGTATAAAAGTTTTCTAACTGGCCTTTGATTTTGTCTCTCTCCACTGCATTTTTTCCCAGTTCATATCTAGAAGATTATATTATTTCCAGAGGGTAAATTGGGTTATATCTTTCCCCACTTTAAAAAAAATGCCAATGAGTCTCAATTATTTTATCAGTTAAATACAACATTTCCTGATAGAATTCAAGGGGATAAAAAAGCCTTTGACCCTACACTTGATTTTCATCCCTGCTTTTACTAATATGTTTCTACTGTATACATATTCTTTTCCATTCTCAAACGGATTTTGAAAAATGACTACGAATTAGTGAAGTTCAACTACGTCATGAACCTCTTCTTTTCTCTCCAACCCTGACAAAACGTTGAGTTCTTTGGGGGGGCAGTGGGTGGGGGGGGGGTAACATAACATAAGAATACTTTGTTTTCAAGATTAGGCTCATCAACATCTTATGGAGAGGAGAGGGACTCACCCTTCCCCAGGGACCAGTTGTACGGCCACTGGCAAAGAGTACATGTTCCTGTAAGTAACTTCTCATCTCTGCTCCTGTAAGCAAATCTCAGGAAACTCACACTTGCCGGATTGTCAAAACCAAAAGAAGATATGAAAGCAGAGAGGGCCAAGTTGAGAAGAGAAAGGGGATTCACAGGAAGAGGTGGGACAAGTGAGAGTAACCGAGTAAATATGATCAAATGCATTATTCTCATGTATGAAAATGTCATAATGAAACCCATTGTCAAGTATAGTTAATACGTGCTAACTAAAAATCATTTTCCAATCAAACTCTGTGGGTTTGCAGCATTTATTTGATGGTATTATTGCAACTCACCTCTCCCCTCCTACAGGACTGAATTTTTTTTTTCCTTTGGACAATTGTTCCTTTTTATTTGCCCATCCAAGTAGTCACCAGGCCTGACCCTGCTTAGCTTCTGAGATCAGGTGGGTTCAGGGTGATGTGGCCACAGACTGTCCTGTTCTTGGCCATCAATGTTAATATCCTCCTTTGTCTTCAAATAGAACATTTACCGATTGGCTTCCTCCTCGCATTGTGTGAGAAAGATGATATGACTGTGTGGGAAAGATTAAGCTTTGTCTCAAGGTATTTTGACTTATAAGGCCCAGAGGACATACTGGATATTGGTTGGGTCTTTAAGAGAAGTCTCCCTTATCTCTGGAAAAAAAAACTTCATGAAGACATATTTTGCTTTTCTCAGATGGTTTGGTAAGGACGCAGCTAGCACTACAGAAGTAATTTTGCTACGATGAAAGGAGACTCTGGATCCAAAGATAAATGTGGCACAAAGCAGAGGGATCCAGCTAAACATCGTGGAGAAAGTGTGTTGTTTTAAGCTTTTGAGTTGTTGCCCTTGAATCTGGGCCTGATTTTGTACTTCCCATTGTAAGTCTGGTGTTTGGACACCGGTGACCAATTTTCCCCCTTCTTACTGGACATATGTTATCTTTTCAGTGTGTCAAGTGTAAGCCTGATGTAATAGATCTCACAGAGCCTACACTGTAGGCTTTTAATAGGTATCTTTGAACAGGATTGATCTGTTCAGAGGGAAATAAACATTTCCAGGAATTTGCTTAGACATTTTTCAAATGAAATAGAATAAATATTCACTAAACGCTAACCGAGCTGGAACGGATACACCGATATTTAATAGAAGCACACTGCGTCGAGCAGATTCACTATGGCAAACAGCTTTTAAATCCAGTTTCCTTAATAAAGAGGGTTCGGAAAAGCAACCAGCAGGAGCATTCTCTGAAGGCAGAAAAATTGTGAAGTCTCAATGGAGACAGGGAGTACTCTGTCTCACTCCAGAGTTTGGAGGAAATCCTCCCAGACTTCTCCCACTTAGTGCAGTGTTGGGCACAGGCTTATCATGTATAATCTTTATTATGCTGAGGTATACTTTGTCTACACATGCTCTAGAGAGAAGCAGGTGGCTTGGAGAGTAGCAACCAAAATTAAGTATTGCGAAAATGCCATAAGGAAACCTGTGTGTGTGTGTGTGTGTGTGTGTGTGTGTGTGTGTGTGTGTGTGTGTGTGCGCTGATTGAGAAAGTAAATTAAATTTAAAAAAAATAATTAGCAGTCCTAACATTTTATCATTGGGGCCACTTTCAAATTTAATTAATACAGTCTGTCCCATGGAGCCAAATTAATTTCTTTGAATAACAAAATTAGAAGGTCTCTGAGTCCATATGCTGAACTCCAGGAAAGGCAGTCTTCTATAAAGTGCAGATTTATAGATGGCCCAGGGCCATCTCCAACAGTTACAAAACTATCCTAGGCAGAGCAGGATGCTCTCATGAGTGCAGGGATCCAAGTAGAAGTCTAACTATGAGACAAATAAAGCTAGAGCCGGTAAACCCAAAGTTGGAGGAAGCAGAAGAGCACAGATTATAGTACTAGGTTCTAATTCTGAGTAATAGGTCATTATGAGCAATGGCTTCAAACAATTTCCATGTAACAGTCACAATGCTGCAGGTTGTGAGTTTGCTGTGCCGTGGCTACACCTTCTGCTGAGGGAGCTAAGGTTGCCTGTAGGCCCTTCAGTCTTTGAAAGTAGATAGTGGGCATAGTGTGGGCGGGTTGTGGGCACATACCAGTGGGGTGGCAGACTTCCGTGGCTTGTGGTTGTAGAGCCGTAGAGACTTGTCGGTCCCTCTTGGGTCAGTTAGTATGAACCACTCTCAGCAACACAAGGCCACCTAAGGTTCTTGGCATGTGGTCTTTTCCATCTTCAAGCCAGCCATGATGTCAGCGCTTCTGGATGTGAGGGCTGACTTCCTCTGTCATACTGAAAGGGCACAGATGATGCAGATCATCCTACCCATTTAATTTCACTCTCTGATGTCAACCTTTTCGAGATTTTAATTAGATAAAAAAATAATCCTGCACACAGCATGGTGGTTAATGTTGACTTAGGCAACTGGAAGGAGATGTGTGCCAAGTTGGGACCAAAAATCTCGGGACGTCCTTAGAGTACCACCTGTCTCACCTACAGAGAAAGGCAAAATCCAGTCCACAGCACAGAGCCATCCAGTTCTCTACAGGAAATGACAGGTTGTGGACCCATGCATGGGTCTCCTGCTTGGCCTTGACCACTCCGACTCCCCTGTTTACCATCAGGGTCAAGGCCTTGATCCTTCTCTGTGTTTTCTGTCAATACCCATCTCAGTCACCTCAGGCTGCCATAATGACATGTAACCATCCCTCAGTATCCACCAAAATTGGTGCCAGGACCTCTGTGAATCCCAACAGCCAGAAACATCCACGTCTATTATATAAAAATGGCATCATTTTCCATATAACCTATGTGCAACTTCCAATAGAAGTTAAATCATCTCTAGAAAACATATTTAATTTAAGGCAAATTGTTACTCTTTATCATTTATGGCCTGCTGGAAGGGAGTCCTTACCTGTTCGGTTGAGATACAGTGTTTTTACAGATATTTTCTAACCCCTAGTTAGTCGAGTCCATAAATGGGAAAGGCTAAAGATGCAAATGACAAGGGATGCCATAGGCTGCAGGGATGAAATAACACAAACTTATTTCTCACCATTTCAAAGGCAGCAGAGGGAACAGCCATCGTGGTCATCGTGGTCATGACTTCATCTCCACACAGCTGCCTCCCAAAGGCCCCATCTCCAAATCCCATGCTATTGGGGTTAGGCCTGCAGGACAGGTAAGGGAGACACAAGTCAATCCATAATAATTTAAAACACCAATAACAAAAACTATACTCTTCACCCCAGGAATGGTCAATACTCCAGGAGCAAAGCTGTCACCCTAATTGAAATAGAAAAAGCAAACAAGGCCCCCTTGTCTCTCTGTTCCCTGCCCCTAACCCATGTGATTGCCCGTAAATAGCGCTAACAGACCTTTCAGAAACATGTTTCTTGATTTAATTCATAAATGAATGTTCCTGAAAGTAGGTGTTTGGTGCCTCAGTCTCAAACACCTGCTTCCAGTTAGAACTGCCTTTAATCCAGTCCTCTAATATGAAGTTGCCCACACTGACATCCCATAAGTCCTCTTGTGTCAAACTTGTCATAATGGACCCTGAACACTATAGCACCTTGTGCACTGTGGCTCCACATATTAGTCCCCCATTGCTGCTGTAACAAATTAGCACAAGCTCCATTAAGATGATGGGACTACATCCTTTGTGAAGTCTCTGGTTCTTTCTTCCTTGTCTTTCCAGTGTGAGAAGCCATCTATCTATGTCCTTGCCTGGTGGCTCGTTCTCTGTGTCACTCTCCCTTCGGCTCCCGATGCCACACGGCTCTTTCTGACCTTCACACTTCTCACTTAAAAGGATTCTGTGCTTGTGCCAGGCCCACCTAGTAATCCAGAACAATCCTCCCGTTGAACAATCCTTTCTATAACCTTATCTGCAAAATCCCCTTTGCATTGGAACTGTTAATAGGATGAGGGAGTGGGGATGTGGAGAACATTCTACTAGCTATCTGGCTTAGCTGTTTTACAGGTCACTGTGATAAAACACCTAACATAAATAACTTAAAGAGAAAAGATTTGCTTTGCGGTTTCAGGGGGATTTTAGTGCATCCAGGGAAGGAAGGTACGGGGACAGGAGTAAACGTAGAAGCAGTTATAACTGCTTCTGCCAGTTTGGCCCCTCAACTCCAGATTTCTAGATCCTTCCAAAAGGGCATCATTAGCTGGAGGTCAAGTGTACAAACACATGAGTCTAACCATAGCATTCAGTCCCTAGTGCCCAAAAACTCATGATTGTCTCATAGTGTAACATGAATTGGGTCTGTTTTCAGACATCCCATAGTCCAAAAGTCCCAACACTGCTCAGAGTCCTGTTCCAAAGGTCTCTTTTGAAGCTCAAGATTAAACTCTTACATGTGAACCTCTGTTAAAAAAATTTTTTTAATCAAGTTATATAATTCCAAAATGTAATGACACTAAGTAAATATCTATATTCCAAAAAAAAAGAAGGTGGGAGAGTGGTGTTAGGATGACAAAGGGAAACCATTGGGCCAAAACAAGACCAACACGCAGTAGAGCCAATATTAAGTTCTAAAATCATGCCAGCATCTAGGACACATGGAGTCTGCTATGAATGCCAACCATCTTGGGAAGCTTTGATCCTCCCATTTGTAGCACATATGGTGCCTCTTGAGCCAACTCCCTCAGTGCTTGCATTTTCGCTTAGCCAACATCCCGAACTCCTGGCATCTCCTAAATCCTAGGCTCTCTACTCCTTATCACGCCATGCCTCCACCTCTCATTGCCTCTGGGCGGGGAATCTAACCCTGTGACATAGCCCTGGCCTCACGAGCTTTTTCTGAAACCTGTGTGCAAGCCTGCATGGCCCTGCCACTCTTGCTTTCTGTATGCCTGCAAAAACAACACCATATGGGTGATGCCAAGTTCTGAGTCCAGCTCAAGAAGCAGCCAGGCTTCCTTGGACCAGCTTCTGAGAAGCTACATGGCCAACCCGAGGAAAGAATTTCCTTGTAGCCCATTTCCAGCAAGACATCTTAGAGATTATCTCTTTTTAGGCACTATCTCTGCCTCCAGGCACTCTTCTATATGAATGTTTTTCAAATAATTTGAATTTTTACCTCCCCTGCTCCCCAACTCCTCCAGAACCTTCAGTGAAAGGGTTTCTTCCATTATGTAATGTTTTCTAGTCTCCCATTGCAAAGTGCATACTCTTTGATGGCACTGGTATTTTTAATAATTATGGCTTCTGATTCTGCATCCAGTGCCCCATCCCTGAAGGTCTGTGGCAGCCACCTGAAGAAGAGAGGTGAGATCTCCAGGCACCAGCCTCCTGCTTGCATCAGGCCACTGAGCAAACACAGCAGTATTAACTATGCCCATCTCCCTGTGCACTCCATCTACTGGACCTCACCCCTAACTTGCATTCCCAGAGGCCAGCAGGCATCAAGGACTACCATCACTTTGATCCCTGGAGGCGCTTGGTGGCTACCTGGGTAAGACCACCAGGTAAGTCCCCCTCGGACCACAATTCACAGTCTGCCCTGTCCTCCTGGCAAACCTAGCGGCAGAGATACCCCCATCCCCAGCGTACTCCATTCCTAGTCCAGGGTCTACATCCCTGGGGGATGTCGACAGCCACCTGGAGAAGACAGAGACCTATATCTCCCAGAGACCTCCAGGCTACAGAGTAAACTACACAGAGGTGAGCTACATCTGGCCCCTGCACCCTCCATCCACCGGACTTTATACTTGCAGGCATCCCAGAAGCCAGAAGGCCCCCAGGGACCACCCGCCAGATGACTAAAGGCCAGTGCAAAAACACACGTAATAAGAGCCTAGGCAATATGTCAACACCAGAACCCAAGTATCATTCTACAGCAAGCCCGGGATATCTCAACATAACTGAGGAACAAAAAAAGACCTTAAATATGCTACTAGAAGAAATGTTAAAAAATAAAAAATAAAAAGCACAATCTGAAGGAATCCTAGAGCTGGAAAACCTAGGGCTAGGGAAAAGAGCAGGAATAACAGACATAAGGATCTCCAACAGAATCCAAGAGATGGAAGAAAGAATCTCAGGCATAGAAGATACAATAGATAAAACTGATTGATATATCACATCAATCAAAATGTTAAACTGATATATCACATCAATCAAAATGTTAAAGCTAAAAAAACTCCTTATACAAAACATCCAGGAAATCTGGGATACTATGAAAATACATAACCTAAGAAATGATAGGAATAGAAGACAAAGAGTCCCAGTTCCAAGGACCAGAAAATATTTTCAATGAAATCATAGAAGAAAATTTCCCCAACCTAAAGAAAGAAATGCCTATAAACATAAAAAAGCATACAAAACACCAATTAAACCGGGCCAGAAAAGAAAACCCTCCTGCCACATAATAATCAAAATACAAAATCTACAGAACAAAGAAAGAATATTAAAAAGTTCCAAAAGAAAAAGACTAAGTAACATATAAAAGAAGACCTATAAAATTACACCTGACTTCTCACCAGAGACTCTAAGAAGGACCTGGACAGATGTCTTACAAACCCTAAGAGATCACAGCTGTCAGTCCAGACTACTAAACCCAGGGAAACTCTAAATCACCATAAATAGAGAAAACAAAATATTCTAAGACAAAACAGAATTTAAACAATTTCTATCCACAAATCCAGCTCTCTATAAAACAGTAGATGGAAAACGCCATTGCAATCAGAGTAACTACATCCAAGAGGACACAAGAAATAAATAATTCCACATCAGCAAAATAAAAAGAAGGAAAGCATGCACGCACACACACACCACCAACATCAAAATAACAGGAATTAAAATTTTTTGGTCATTAATATCTCTCAATATCAATGGTCTCACTTCACCAATAAAAAGATACAAGCTAACAGAATAGTTGCAAAACAGGACCCATCATTCTGTTGCATACTGAGGAACACACCTCGGCAACAAAGATAAACATTACTTCAGAATAAAGGTCTAGAAAAAGGTTTTCCAAGCAAATGGACACAAGAAGCAAGTGGGAGTAGCTATTCTAATATCTAATAAAATAGATCTTCAACCAAATTTAATTAAAGGAGATAGGGAAGGGCACTTGATACTCATCAAAGGGAAAATCCACCAAGATGATGTCTCAATTTTGACCATATATACCCCAAATGCAAGGGCATCCACAATCTTAAAAGAAACATTACTAAAGCTTAAATCACAAATCACACCCCACACATTAATAGTAGGAGATTTCAACACAGCTCTCTCACCAATGGTCAGAAACTAAAGAGAGAAATAGCTAAACTAACTGACATTATGAGTCAATTGGAACTAACAAATATCTATAGAACATTCCATCCAAACACAAAAGAATACATCTTCCTTTCAGCACCTCACAGAACCTTCTCCAAACTTGACCACACACTCAGCCACAAAATAAGCCTCAACAGAAACAAGAAAATTGAAAAAGCACCTTATATTCTCTCAGGCCACTGTGGATTAAAGCTGGACTTCAACAACAACAGAAGCAATAGAGTGCCTACAAAGTCATGGAAACTGAACAACTCTCTACTCATTGGCCACTGGGTCAGGGAGGAAATAAAGAAATTAAAGACTTTCTAGAATTCAATGAAAAAGAAGGCACAACATACCCAAACTTATAGGACACAATGTAAGCTGTGCTAAGAGGAAAGATCATAGCACTAGGTGCCTTCATAAGGAAATTGGAGAGATCTCGTAGAAGTAATTTAAGAGCACAGCTGAGGGACTGGAGAGATGGCTCAGTGGTTAAGAGTACTGTCTGCTCTTCCCAAGGTCCTGAATTCAATGACCAGCAACCATACGGTGGCTTACAACTGTCTATACTGGGATCTGATGCCCACTTCTGGCATGCAGGTGCACATTCAGATAGAGCACTCATATACATAAAAAATAAATAAATCTTAAGAAACAAAGGGTTTTTTTCTTTTTAAAGCACACTTGAAAGCTCTAGAACAAAAAGAAGCAAACACATCCAAGAGGAGTAAGTAGCAGGAAATAATCAAACTCAGGGCTGAAATCAATAAAGTAGAAGCAAAGAGGACAATACAAAGAATCAAAAAAACTAAGAGCTATTTCTTTGAGAAAATCAACAAGATAGACAAATCCTTAGCCAAACTAACTAAAAGGCAGAGGGAGGGTATCCAAATTAAGAAAATTAGAAATGAAAAGAGGGACATAGCAACAGATACTGCGGAATCCACAGAATCATTAGGTCATACATCAAAAGCTTATATACCACAAAATTAGAAAAATTTAAAAGAAGTGTATGATTTTCTTGGTAGATACCACTTACCAAAGTTAAATCAAGATCAGGCAAACAATTTAAATAGACATATAATCACTAAGGAAATAGAAGAAGTCATTAAAAGTCTTCCAACAACAACAACAACCAAAAAAAAAAAAAAGCCCATGGCCAGATTGTTTTGTGCAGAATTCTACCAGACTTTCAAAGAAAAGCTAATATCAGTACTCCTCAAACTATTCCACAAAATAGAAACAGAAGGAACATTGCCAAACTAATCCTATGAGGCCACAGTTACTCTGATACGTAAACTACACAAACACTTAACAAAGAAAGAGATTTCAGATCAATATCCATTATGAACATTGATGCTAAAATACTTGCAAACTGAATCCAGGAAGATATAAAAAATATCACTCACCATGATCAGATAGGCTTCATACCAAGGATGCAGGCATGGTTCAACATGTAAAATTCCAACAACATAATCGACTATATAAACAAACTGAAAGGAAAAAACCCACATGATCATCTCACTAATTGCTGAAAAATCTCTTAATAAAATCCAATACCCTTTCATGTTTATGGTTTTGGAGAGATCAGGGATACAAGATACATAGCTAAACACAATCAAGGCAGTATACAGCAATCCAATAGCCAACATCAAATTAAATGGAGAGAAACTTAAAGCAATTCCACTGAAATCAGGGATAAGACAAGGCTGGGTAATCTCTCCATATTTCTTCAATATAGTGCTTAAAGTCCTAGCTAGAGCAGTAAGACAACTAAGAGAGATCAAGAGGATACAAACTGGAAAGGAAGAAGTCAAAGTATCACTATTTGCAGATGCTATGATAATATATATTAGTGATCCTTAAAATTCTACCAGGGAACTCCTACAGCTGATAAATACCTTCAGCAAAGTGGCTAGATATGAAATTAACTTAAAAAACCAGTAGCCATCCTGTATACAATCAACAGATGGGCTGAGAAAGAAATTAGAGTAACCACACCCTTCACAATAGCTATGAATAATATAAAGTATCTTGGTGTAACTCTAACCAAGCAATTGAAAGTTGGTATGGTATCTTCAAGTCTCTAAAGAAAGAAATTGAAGAAGATATCAGAAGATGGAAAGATCTCCCATGCTCACGGATTGGTAGGATTAACATAGTAAAAATGCCCATCTTACCAAAAGCAATCTACAGATTCAATGTAATCCCCATCAAAATTCCAACACAATTCTTTTGTTTTGTTTATCTTTTTCAAACAGAGTTTCTCTGTGTAGCTTTGCCTGTACTGGACACACTTTGTAGGCCAGCCTGGCCTCAAACTCACAGAGATTTGCCTGCTTCTGCCTCCCAAGTGCTGGCATTAAATGCATGTGCCTTAAACTCATTCATACAGGAGAAAACTTCCTGGACAGAACAACACTTCAGATTCTAAGATCAATAATTAATAAATGGGACCTCTTGAAACTGAGCACTGTCATCAGAACAAAATGGCAACCCACAGACTGGGAAAAGATCTTCACCAACCCTACATCTGGCAAAGGGTTAATACCCAAAATATATTAAGAACTCAAAAAGTTAAACACCAACAAACCAAATAATCCAATTTAAAAATAGAGTACAGGGCTGGAGAGATGGCTCAGAGATTAAGAGCACTGGATGCTCTTCCAAAGGTCCCGAGTTCAATTCCCAGCAACCACATGGTGGCTCACAACCATCTATAATGAGATCTGGTGTCCTAGTCTGGTGTGGAGGTACACGTACAGGCAGAACACTGTATACATAACAAATAAATAAATTTTTAAAAATAGAGTACAGAGATAAACAGAATTCTCAACAGAGGAATCATGAATGGCCAAGAAGCACATAAAGAAATGCTCAATGTCACTAGCCATCAGAGAAATGTGAATCAAAAGGACTCTGAGATTCTGTCTTACACCTGTCAGAATGGCTAAGACCAAAAACTCAAGTTACAGCACATGCTGACGAGGATGTGGAGAAAGAGTAACACTCCTCCATTGATGGGAGAGCAAACTTGTACAACCACTCTGGAAATCAATCTGGAAGTTTCTCAAAAATTTGAGAATGGCTGTACCTCAGGACCCAGCTATACCACTTCTAGGCATATATCCAAAAGATGCCCCATCATACAAGTTTGTATATTTGCTCAACTATGTTCATAGCAGCTTTATTTGTAATAGCCAGAAACTGGAAACAATCTAGATGTCCCTCAATTATAGATAGAATGGATAAAGATCAGTGGTACAAAAAAAAAAAAAGAAAAGAAAAGAAAAGAAAAGAAAAAAAGAAACAGTGGTACATTTACACAATGGAATACTACTCAGCTATTAAAAACAAGGAAATCATAAAATCATTTCAGGAACTGGAAAAGATCATCCTGAGTGAGGTAATCCAGACTCAGAAAGACACACATGGTATGTACTCACTTAGAAGCAAATATTAGCCATATGGTATAGGATAGCCATACTATAATTCACAGACCCAAACAAGCTAAGTAACAAGGAGGACCCAAGGGAGGATGCATGAATCTCATTGAGAAGAGAAAATAGAACAGACAGAGGAAGTGCCTAAAGAGAGGGAAGAGGATAGGAGAAGGAGCACTGGGGGAAATGAGGGTAGAGACCTGATGTGGGAAGTGGGGGGACAGGAGGGAGAGGACAGAGGGTTTGCAGAGAGAAGAGAAACCATGTCCTGGGGCATCTCTGAGACAGGATGGAGACCTACAACAGGGTAGGCTCCTGGGAGTGTGAGTGGGGGGTGACTCTAGCTGAGACCCCCCTACTGGCGGTGGACATGGAGACTGGAGAGGCCACTCTCTAACCAGACAGGACTCCTAGAAGAGGGAGGCCACCCACAATTTACCTTGCCTACAAGATGTGCATGGATAAAGAAAGAGCAGAGATTGAGGGATGTCTAACTAATGCCTGTCCACACCATGCAAAAGAGCCAACCCCTGACACTATGAATGACATTCCACTATGCTTGCAAGTGGGAGCCTAACATAGCTGATCTCTGAGAAGGCCCACCCAGCAATGGATCAAAACAGATGCTGAGACACAGCAACACATTAGGTGGAGCACAGTGGAAGAGTGGGAAGGATAGAAGAACCCGGAAGGAACAGGAGTTCCATAAGAAGACCAACAGAGCCAACTAATCTGGGCCCAGGGGGCCTTGCAGAGACTGAAACACCAGTCAAGGATCCCATGTGGACTGGACCAAGGCCCCCTACATTTATGTATCCGATGGGCAGCTTGGTCTTCTTGTGGGTCACCTAGTAAGGGGAGCAGGGGCTGTCTCTAACATGCATGCTTTCTTGCATGCTTTTTGATCACTTCCTCCTGGCAGGGCTACCTTGGCAGGCCACAGAGAAAAAGGACACATTCAGCCCTGATGTGACTTGACATGCTGGGATGGGTAGGTGGAAGGGCTCCCCCTTTCTGAGAAGTAGGGTTAGGGTATTTGGGGAAGATGGGGGAGGGTGGTACTAGGAGGAGAGGAGAGAGGGGATTATGATTAGGGTGTAAAGTGAATGAATTATGGCTTCTTTGGGTGCACTTGCTTTGTTCACAATCTTAAACAAGTTCATATTTCTTTCCTCAAAAAATAAACTGTACATTTTTTTCATAAATTTATGTGCTCCAAATCTTGCTCTGTGCCATCATTGTAAATCTGACTAAGAAGAGCAAGTAACAACCATGCCATAGCCTATATGAAATACTATTGTGCAATTTTCTCAGCCAAATAAATTACCCATTACTCTTGTATTCAGGGACACTCAAAACGTCAGGGCATGGGTTGACTATAACAAGATCCTTTACCTGGATGTAACATGCATGGCCTCTACTCCAATTCCCAATAAAGCACCCATTCATTAGGAGACCTCATGAGCAATTTTTGTTTGCATTTCTATTGACATTCTGGTCTTCTGAATTTCCAGAAGAATGCCCATGGGTCTCTCTTTACAGAGTGAAGAGACAGCCTAAACTATAGGAGACGATCTTTGCTAGCTATTACAGTCAACAGAGGACTAGTATCTCAAATCTATAAATAACTTCAAATCACACAATCAATAGATGAGCCAAATAACGCTTTGGACAGACAAAATGAGGAAAGGAAAGTAAGACAAACAAAAATGACTTTAAGATTCCATCTCACCCCAGTCAGAATGACTATCACCGAAGAAAACAAACAAGCACAGAGCAGCAAAGATGTAAACACAGAGAAACACAGTTAACAGGGGTGCAAGCTGGTCCAGCCACTACGAGACTCTCAGCGAGGCGGTTCCTTCATAAAAACAGAACAGACTCAGCGATACCACTCCCGGAACACACCCTAAAGTACTTGCACACTCATGATTATCACTGCACTGCTCACAGCAGTCAAGACACAGAGCCAGCCCAGATGTCCATCAAGAGATGAAGAAAATGTGGGACGAATGCACAGCGGAATTCGATTCAGCTGTAACAAATAATAAAAGTATAACATTTTAAAGAAAAATGCCAGAGATCTACATGGTACGCTTTCTCTCATACATAGAATTCGCATACACAGGTTCATGTTACATACACATACACACACACACACACACATACACACACAGAACAGTAAAGAAGGGGGACTGGAAAAAAGAGGTCTAAAGGGATGGGAAGAGGAAAACACTTGAGGTAAGAGAGGTGTCCAGCTAGAGGGGCAGAGGAAAGAAAAGGGGGGACTACAGGGAGGAGCAGGTAAGAACAAAGCACAATGGCATATGTGTGAAAACGTAGCAATGACACCTGGTTCACTGTACACTAGCCAAAAAGTGCACCAAACGCTCTGTTTATAGCATCTTAAGGCCTACAGTTCTCCCACAAACCAGCTCCAAAGCTCTCTGGCTTACATGTTCATGTTTACCACAGCAATGACTCTACTTCCATGGTACCGAATTTCAGTATCAATTCTGGTTTCAAAGCACTGTGACAAAATGTCAAACAGAACCAACTCAAGGGAGGGAAATTTTATCTTAGCTCGTGGTTTCAGAGATTTGGTATCTCACGGTGAGAGAAAGGTGCTGCCTGGAGCAACTCTGTAGCAGTAGGTGGGCCCCATGGCATCTTCCTCTCCGGAAGCTTAGAAAGCAGGTTAGACCCAAAAATCTTTAAAGGCCCTCTAATGACCTATTCCCACAAACCAGGCATGACATCTCAAAGGTTCTATAATCTCCCAAAATAGTGCCACCAGCTGGGTATCATGTGGTCACACACAGGGACCTGTGAGGAACATTTTAACTTAACTTTAGCATGACTACACTCTTATTACTTTCCTGCATCCATGTGGTACACATGCACTTGTCTGTGTAGATGTGCACAAACACACATGGAGGCCAGAGGTTGGTGCCTGGCTTTCTCAGACTCTGTGTTACTCCATTGAGATGCAGGGTCTCTCTCTGAGCCTCCTGTGTCTGTTCCTCCTCCTGGCGTCCCAAGCACACTCAAGCAACCATTCACAGCTTTTTTCCCCCCTTGAGTTGTGGAGATTTGAACTCTGGCCCTCATGTTTTCACAGGAAGTTCTCCTAACCAAGGTCTCGTCTCCTCAACCCCACACTCTTTTTCTTCTTTTCCTATTGTAATAACTTTTGTTTCTAGTTTGAGTTATAGTCTAGATCAAAAGTAAGTTGTTAATGTGCGTGAATGTTCTGCTTCCTGTGTACATACAAAGCAAAGGTAAGAAGATTGCCCTTGCACTCTTCCCGTTTTCCAAAACACTAGCATATCTGGACACTATTTCCCCCAAAGACAACTGTCCTTATATTCATTTTAAAATGCATTTTGAGTTCAAGATAACCACAAGCTTCCAAATGGCTGAATATTGCTAAGAAAAAATAAAACCAGACCACCGTCCATTAAATTACATCTTGTGTGAACATTCTCTCTCTCTCTCTCTCTCTCTCTCTCTCTCTCTCTCTCTCTCTCTCTCTCTGTGTGTGTGTGTGTGTGTGTGTGTGTGTGTGTGTGTGTGTGTGTGTGTGACAATTGTTGTTTATTAACCATTTAATCTTGTTTTCATTATCCAATTGATATATTTTGCTCAAGAAAGCAAGTGCCTCGGGTGCAGACAAAAATCCATTACAATTAAACGGAAATTTTCTCTCCTGTCAAAAGCTTTTCCCCTTAGTGCCAGGGTTTTCGGGGAACGAATGCAAGGTGACAGAAGACAGTTATGTGTGTTTGCTTTAGGGACTAAGCAGCCCATTCAGGTGGCTCACCCAGAACAAAAGAACCGTCTTCTTCAGAGAGGAGTTCTGACGTCTCCATTGACTGCTGGCAGCTTTTAAATGACATGTTTCCCAACTCTACCCGTCGAGACATCAGAAATCCTCGGGTTGAATTTCAACCAAAGCACCCCGTTGGAGGCATAAAATAGGTGTGTGGAGTTTGATTTCCATTAAGCCTCTGTCCGCATTGTCACCTGTGAATAAGCCCCCGCCTAGGTGGCCAGATGAATGGCCAGGAAGCAAAGGCCAGTTTTTCAGGTGTTGCATTCTAGCAAAAGTGATATACCCCCAAAGCTTCCAGAGGGCTGTTATTGGAAAAGCAAAATTGCACTGCGAGAGGTCAGGAGTTCCTATTCACCTCCCTGTGGCCACATGAAGAGACTTTCTCTTTGGTGGGACCATAATATAGTGTGGAGCAGCGGGATCACATTTTTGGTGCCACCAGTTGAAATCAATTTTAGAAAATAAATCACCAGTTCATTCTGACCATTTTAAGAGTTCTGCAAATACTCTTAGGAATGTCAGGCTGAAATGTTTAACTAACCCCACTAATTGCCTCTACCATCCCTAAACCAACTGGAACTGATCCGGCACCCATAATATGTATATAACCCTCACTCACCTCTCCAGACTTTCAGAGAATGAGCTTGGTAAGATGTCGAGAATGTTACTTCGTGCAGACAGAATGAAGCACTAATTGGGGCACGCCATTCATGTCACTTCCCGGAGTGGACTGCTATTCATTTTGGTGCCATCAACCTGAGAAGATAATGAAGGTTGTTGCCCAGATTTTTGATACAAAGGTCACCCAGAGCAGAAAGAGAAAGAGAGGGAGAAAGAATTGGAAGTGGATCTCAGTGCCCTGAGTTTGACAACACTGTAGACATTTGCTGGGCTGTTTCCTTGACCTCTATAAAGACAAGTCCTTTGTTCTGGAAATCTTCTATTGAAACAGGAGCCAAATGACTTCAGAAGCTCACTCACAAGTTCCTGCCTCTGTCAGCCCTCTGCCAAGGAGCAGCTGGGGGTGTGTAACAGACTGTTAACTTCCAATGAGCTACCTGTGGTCCAAGACCCAAGAGCTAAGTGAGGAAAAGATGATTTGTAGATTAGAGCTCAAGATAAGTGAGAGAGAGAGAGAGAGAGAATGCGTACATGTGGAGAGATAGCACAGTGGTTAAGAATACTCACTGCTCTTCCAGAGGACCCGGTTTCAACTCCCAACTCCCACATGGTAGCTCACAACCAACTGCTACTACTATCCCAGGGGACCCATAACCTTCTTCTGGCCCTACTGTCACAGCATGCTCGTGGCACACAGATACACATGCCGGCGAAACACCCATCCACATAAAAAAAAAAAAGTAGAAATTTTTTTTGAAAGAACCATTCCTGTTACACAGTACAAAACAAAACAAAACAAAACAACAACAACAACAACAACAACCACAACAACAAAACCTCAAAGGCTGGAGACATGGTTTCAGGAGTTTAAGTATTTGCCATGCAAGCATGAGGCTCAGAGTTAAAATCCCTCACAGGTGCTGGGAGGGTGTGGTGATTCACCTATAATTCCAGTACTGAGGTGAAAGACACAGGGGATCCCTAAAGTTTGCTGTGAGTTCAATTGAGAGCTCCTTCCTCGGTGAACAAGGTGGAAAGCAATAGAATAAACTCCTGGCTTTAACATTAGACCTACACACACATACACACATGCACGCACACACAAACATACACCCCACACATGTGCACCCACCCTCATCAGACAATCACACAAATGCACACCCGCACACGTGTACTAAGGGGAGGAATACTAAAATTTCACATTTATCAAACCAAGTCTCCAACTGCTATGGACTGCCTTGCGGGCAGTCTCTCTATCTAACTGATTTGAAAAACCTCCCTGCATTAGTGTTGCATATTTCTTGCCCCCATGAAGTCTATTTCTTATTGTTTGGGTCTGGGGACTCTTACAGGGGTCTGCTTGGCCACATTCTACTGCTCAGTGTTTTCAGAATGCTCATTCAGTGCAACTTTCATCTTCAACACATGTATTCTATTAGCATTTACCACTTCAGCTTATAGCCCAGCAGACACACCCAGAATGGTATTTTTTCCCCCAGTCTTGCTTATCTAAAAGTAACACAGGAATAACGTAAGAGAAGCAGCCCAAAGTACGGAAAATACGATGGAAAGAAGGCCACTTGCCTAAGAAATGCCTTAACTGCTTCTGCTTTTAATTCTTATGCTGGCGACTTTCAAAATACTAAATAATAAGCATAGGAGATTCCTGAATGTATCAAACTTATATTTAGCCCATTGTTTCCCAGAAATGAAAGATGAGGATTTAATTAACTTATTCAGCCGTTCTCTCCTTTCCACCTCGTCTTCCTTTTATTTGATGTATTATCATTTTTAGTTCTTTGCTTGTTTATCTTTAATTACTTTAAATAATATACTTATGCCTCACTGTCTTATTGTAGCAGGTTCAATTTTCTTGAGCCATGTTCTTGGAAGTAAAAAGGATTTACTTCCTTTATTTTCCGTAACTAAAAGACCACGTTTCACCAGTAGGCAGAAGCCTTAATCACTGTCAATTCCAAGCGAACTGGATCATTTTACATTTGAACTCTGCAAAGTCAGACTTAATTCCTCCTTTTCCTCTCACTTTTCTTGGGCAGGCAGCCTGTCTTGGGGATTCACAGGAGTTGAAGCACTCGAGTGAATAGGCATTTAGTACTTGCTTGACCTTTGTCCTACTTGGCATTTTCCAGCAGTCATTAGCCGCTCTGTTGATGTCCACTGTGTGTTGTTAAGGCTCTGTCATGAACTCTGCCTGTTCATCCACTTGTGTAGAGCCGTTTATGCTGTGTTCTGGTAAGGGACCCCCTCTTTAGGAGCTGCAGAAATGACTTAGTGGGCAAAGCGCTGTTGCACAAGCATCAGGACCTGAGTTCAGATCCCCGTCGCCCAAGTAGAAAACCAGGTGTGGCAGTTCACACTTGTAATCCCAGGGCAGGGAGCTTCCTGGCGTTCGCTGGCTAGCCAGTCTAGCTAATTAGTGAACAGTAGACTCAGGGAGATACGCTGTCTCCAAAAATTAAGATGAGAAATTATAAAGGAAACACGTGGCTTCAGCCTCTGCCTCCACGTGTTCAAACGCAATCCCCCTGTACCGTGGATGGCTCCATGTTGCTGGGAGGTGAGGCCATGTCTGTGAGGCTTGCCATCCAGCTTGCTCCAGAAGGGAGTGCACTGCCTCTTACTACTCCTCTGTTTTCCAGCCCACCACCTCTACTTCATCATTGGGGTGAAGCAGAGGCAGAGTCCAGGGAGCCTCCAAGCTTTTCATTGTCCAACCTCCTGACCTCTCTCTTCAGACAAATCCTACCTTTGGACACTGACTTTTTTTTTCCCCAGCTCCACGACAAGTTGTTGGGTTTTGTTGTTGTTGTTGTTGTTGTTGTTGTTGTTTTGTTGTTGTTTTTTTTTCTTTTGCATAGCCAAAGGCTATACGACTATGCATTTTGTTTTGTTTTCCAAGGCAGGGTTTCTTTGTGTATCCCTGGCTGTAGACAAAGTTGGCCTCAAACTCACAGAAATCCACCTGACTCTGCCTCCCTAGTGCTGGAATCAAAGGTGTGCACCGCCGCCGCCGCCAGCTATATGGCTTTTAAGATAATGTTTCAAAAACACATTCAGAATTTTAAAAGCCAATAACATGATTGATGCATGTAACTATATCAGCCCTCCTCTATAGAGTAAACCCAGAATGTCTTAGCCTACCATTCTGTCTTTAAGAGGAAGAACACAACCTCAGGATTAAAGGAACAAATGCTCAGGGAGGTGGGGCCAACTATTACCATAGGCAGATTCTAATGACAGATGTCAGTACCATCTATCCTACTCCATCAAGCAGGGCTAGTAAGAATCAGCTGCAATCCTTCCTTCCTTCCTTCCATTATTAACTGGGTACCAATTGACCTTAAAATGATGCCCTAACCAAATATAAACAATTTTCTTTTTTTCTTTCTTTTTTTTTTTTTTTTTGGTTTTTGAGACAGGGTCTCTCTGTGTAGCCTTGGCTGTCCTGGACTCACTTTGTAGACCGGCTGGCCTCGAACTCACAGCGATCCACCAGCCTCTGCCTCCCAAGTGCTGGGATTAAAGGCGTGCGCCGCCACGCCCGGCAACAATTTTCTTAAATACCAGCAAGTACAGAAACAGGTGATCCTGAACTGATACGATGGCTAATAACATTATCGAAAAGCCTACATTCTGTCTCCCAACAACATCATCCCCAAGCATGTGAGCCTGTTACCCCGTGTTGGAAAGATGGCTGTAACTCCAGGAATGCATCTTTTGTAAAGAGGAGGAAGGGCTGAAGCCAGCTGTATGTGTTTCCTTCATCCACGAATGCAAATATTCTCCTATAGCAGCTCTCTGTCACACACTAAACTCCTGCACCCCATCAGCAGGAGACAACACACGGTGTCATTCAGTGACTGTACCAAGTTTAAAGTCTACAATCTCTAAGGGCTGGGGCCAGCTTCTCTGCAAGGGGTTAGGGAGGATCATCTATGGCTAAGGCAAAATGCTTCTGTCTTAGTTAAGGTTACAATTGCTATGTGCAACACTCTGACCAAAGCAAGTTGGCGAGGGGAAAGGGCTTACTTGGTTTATGTTTCCATATCATAGTCCATCACTGAAGGAAGTCAGGACAGGAACTCAAACAGGGCAGGAACCTGGAGGCAGGAGCTGATGCAGAGGCCATGGAGCGATGCTGCTTACTGGCTTGCTCACCAAGGCTTGCTCAGCCTGCTACCTTATAGAACCCAAGACCACTAACCCAGAAATGGCTCCACCCACCATGGGCGAGGACTTCCCCAGTTGTTAACAAATTAAGAAAATACCTTACAGCTGGATCTTATAGAGACATTTGTCTCAATTGAGTTTCCCTACTCTCATATAACTCTAGCTTGTGTCAAGTTGACATAGAACTAGCCAGGATAACATCTGATACACAATGGAGAAGAGGAAATAGAATAACTGGAAAAAAAAACCTCATAAAACCTGAACCAAAGCAAGACAGAAAGCCACCTATTCATTCGAGAGGAGGCAGAACGAGAAGCCATCAGAGAGATGGCTGGTCCACATATGTACCAAATCACACTGTGGCAAAGGAAGCTGTTGGACCCTTTTCCGTCCGTACTGGGTCCTCCGCTTCTAGTTCTGTTCTCTAGCACACTTGTTCTTGACCATTGCCTCCCATGGCTCATTTCAGGCTGGCCAAGGGTTCCCCCTCCAGAATGATGCAACATCTTGGAACTGAGAGTTAGTGATGAGTGGTGCTTCTCGGAGAGCAGCTATTTTACCTCTAACCTCCCTGCCCCCACCGCCGCGGGGACATGTGATAAGTCTAGAGACAGGTGGGGTAGTTACAAGGTAGATTGCCACTGGTATCTGGTGGGCAGAAGCCAGGGATGCTATTATAATCAAAAGAGAGTTCCCTCACAACAGAGAAGGACCTGGTCCAATACGTCAGTCAGGAAGAGGATGAGCAGCCTAAGTCAGTCATAATAGTTTCATGCCCATATGAATATGTATTACATGTATTATAATATGTACACATGGTATATATGTATACACCACTATCCTTGTGTAATTCTTCTGCCATTTGAAATCTGAGAAAATGCAGCACTAACATGGTGAGGATGGTGGAACAGAAAGAAGAAAGCCCAAGTCTTGGCTGAGCTGCCCCATGTAAGAACTCTCCACTCCCGTCTCCAGATATTTCTTCCTATGAGAAAACAAATGCCCTACTTGCTCAAATCCATTTTATTGGTATTTTCTGTTCTTTGTGGCTGAGTGAGTCTTAGTTGCTACAACTTAACCCTGCTCCCACTTTCCCATTTGATTGACCACTGTGCTTAAATGAGGAGCTCTTCCTGTTTTGTCCCACGACTGATGCTGTTCTTTTATAGTTAACAGCAAAATCCGGGGTGATGAGAGAGGCTTTCCTCTGCTGTTTGTGGGTACCCCAAAAGCCCATCGCCTTGAGAGAATTCTGGATGAGCACGTCAATACAGCTTTGCTTTATAGCGTTTCCTTTAGGAAGGCACCAATGCTGCTGCAGGTCTTACTTACATGGATACCGACTCGCATCAGGAGGCTTTGCTGTTTTCTCTTCACGGCTTATATCTGTTTTTGGAAAGCAGACCTCCATTCTTGCCCAGTGGCTAAGCAGATGACCAGTCAACTGGTTTGGTTTATAGGTAAGACCTCGATTTCTTGTACTGCATACAGAGCTGTGGGACCCAGCTCTGTAGCTCCTCTTCAGCTTATTGTGAATTAGTGGCCCTTATAGGAAAACCACTAATGTCATTATCTAATGTTAACTACTTTCCGGGGCCTCATCCTCAAATACCATTAACATGACCTTGAGAACTGAGTTTCTAACATGTGAACTTTTGGTGGTGCCACATTCTAACCATAGCACTGTTTGGTCCTTCCAGAGTTTGTGGGATTATTGCAAAGCAAATGCATGTTCAACCTGCCATTTTCAAACCAAAGCATGGTTGTTGTTTTTTTTTTTGTCTAGGTCTCACTATGTACACAATGTACAGGCCTCAAACTCATAGAAACCCACCTGTCTCTGCCTCCCAAATACTGGGATTAAAGTCATATGGTACCACACAAAGCTCAGTTTAGCATTTCACTAATAGTTGGTTGTTTTCCACGTGGGCTGCTCTGTGACAACCGCATCCAGGATTTCCTGCTTTGTAGTCTGTTCTCTTTAGGTGTGTCGTATTATCCATTAAAGAGTAATGAGATAATATGTGCCATCAAGTGACTATAGGGAAATAAGTGCCCGGCACAACCTTACAAATGAGCAGTTGAGGGCATATTCTGTTACACCCTGTAGGCCGTTTCTCCAAGAAGGCACCACGTGTTAGCTGGTAACATCCAACTTAGAGAAGAGGGATGCAAAATCAAAGCCAAGGCTAAAATTCAACAATGTTGTAGAATCTTGATGCTTGAAAGGATGGATTGGGGATATTTGGTGGACATCTTCATGGCCGTGGAAAGAATTTGGAAATGATTTTGCCAGGGAAGCTAAGATAAACTCAAGAAAGAAAACATAAGTCATGTATCAAGAGTGACTATAATGTTTTAAATTAATCTCAAAAAGCTAATCCCTTGATGTAGTACTTCTGTATTTCTTTACCTTTTAATCTGGTAATATACTTTTATGTTCGCCTATAAAATAGCACTTGAACCTTCTGAGAAATGTATAGCAGTCTATGGGATGTGTAAATCCAGCCCCTCTGATTGGAGCAGAGTTTGACAAGTGGGTCCTCTGAAAGCTTTTCCTCTCATTAGCAATGTTACTAAGGCAACATGAACAGCAGGGCCGATTGTAGGAAAAACTAATCTCTAAATTTGAATCCTCATGATATTCAGAGAGAGAAGAGATCTCAGAGTTTCCTTAATAATTACATTTAAGTTCCCAGGACTGTAATCTGAGTACCTCAGCCTCCAGCCTCCTCTTCAGAAATGTAAGTAGGAAGGAGATTGAGGGTCGAATAAAGCTCTTGGGGCACAGTGGTCAGAGAATGCCAGAGGCAGCCAAGCAGGGTGGTGCCTGGAACTGTGTGAGCAGCTCTACTGCTTGATCTAGCCAGGTTCTTGAGAAGCAAACAAGGCCTTGCCAGGTTTAGCAGTCACCGGTCTCATCCTCATCCCAATAGTGTATAGTGAGGCTTGGACTCCTCCTCTGCGCATGCAGCCTCTGGATGGGCACTTATGGTCCTTGCCTCCTGCAATAAGAGCCCAAGGAGTAAGGTATCCCTGACAACAGAAGGTACCAGTTGTCTCAGCCACGATTGTTCTACAATTCATGGTGGCTACCTTCTCCCACCGAAACCCAGCCTTTCAGCTCGCTGCTGTGCATCAAAGCCTGCAGCAAACCTGCCCAACACGAAGCCATTTCATGTTCACTTTCTGACTTCTATAAATGCCTCCATGCATTCGTGGCAAGGAGAGTTTTAACAAAAGTCCTGCGAGGACTGTAAAAATGCAATACTAAGTAAAGATTTTATTTTTATATATAACCTGCTTCTTCGAGTGTTTCCAGTGTGAACATATTTTAAAGCTCTCCAGGCAGGACAGCAACTGCTCATTTGCAAGGTTGTGCCGGGCACTTATTTCCCTACAGTCACTTGATGGCACATATTTATCTCATTACTCTTTAATGGATAATAAGACATATCTAAAGAGAACAGACCACCTAGCGGGAAATCCTGCATGCGGTTGTCACAGAGCAACCCACGTGGAAAATAACCAACTATTAGTGAAATGCTAAACTGGAAAATAAGCACCTGAACACCACGTTTGCCCTGTAACAGAGAACAACACTAAACTGTTCAGCCTAATCTATCTAAACCCACAAAGGTATTCAGAAAAAGTGCTGCGACGTGCCGACAGTTAGAGTTTGCAAGGTGTTTGCCCTTAGGTAGGTGAAGTGTTTTCTGCTGTGGCTCAGGTTTCTTGGGTTGGTTTTTTTTTTGTTTGTTTGTTTGTTTGTTTGTTTGTTTTGAAAGTTTTTTGTTTATTTATTGGTTGGTTGGAAGATTAACCTTATAAGTTTTTACAATAACCGATAATTCTTCTTTATGAACACTGTGTTGGGGCTGGAGAGATTGCTCAGCAGTTAGGAACACTGCCTGTTCTTCCAGAGGACCTGGGTTCAATTTGCAGCACTCACATGGCAGCTCATAACTGTCTACAACTCCAAGATCTGACATCTTCACACAGACTGACAGACATGCAAACAAACACCAATGCAGTAAAGAACAAAAGAAAGAAACCTGAAAATTATATATTGTATATATGTGTGTATGTTTATCTGTGCATGCCTCTATCTCATTCTGTACCTAAGTCTCTTTCCCTGTCTCTGTCTTTCTCAATAGCCCTATCAATGTGTACATGTGCGTGTGTGCATGCGTGCATGCATGCATGAGCTCTCTGCAAAGGAAGAGCTGGCTGAAGTTCATGACCCTGCTTGCGCACGGCCGTGATGGCAACAGCACGTTCCTGGTGGGACTTTGCTAACTATTGCTTTTTCACACTCGTGATTCAAACTGTTCAGTCAGCTAAAATGGATAACAAGTGACCTGGTGCAAATTACAGGAATTTGCAGGACAAGCTCCAGAAAGCACTCAGCCAAGTGCCTGTGCAGTTCTATTAGACAAGCTGCGGAATTCTTCTGGAAACGAGCCAGAAGCCCCTTTGACAGGGAGCATTTCTGATCTGGGCATCTTTAAGCGTCATGAGGGAAAGCAAGAGCATTACTTGTGAAGAGAGTCACTTCCAGGGCCGCAGAGTGGTTGTTTTTAATTTCTCTATCGACCTTCAGTCACGATGAGTAATAATCCTATGGAAGAACCGGTTCTCCGCTGGAATGTCAATACACAAAGCAGTGTGAGTGGTTTGTGGGTTTCCTTGCTGACTTTAGAACACCAGATTGCAAATGGCAAACTAAAACTGCCCACAGCCCCTTCACAGATGTACAGGCTTTGCACTTGCTCTGTTTTCCTCTGGTGAGCACACTTGTTCTGTGTAAGACAAAGAAGACCGAGGGTCTGCTGAGTGCTCTTCATCTTCCGTAACTGAATCTCTACTTCTGTTGGATACAGCAAAGGGTAGGAGAAAACCAAGTTCCCTGAACACTTAGCTGCACTCATTTGATGACCAAGCCTTTGCGTATTTTATCACATTTAATTCACATGCCACCCTGAGAGACAGTTTGCATCATTACTTCAGTTTTATGAACGATTTCCCCAAATCACAATACTAATAGATTTTGTAATATCTGCCCAGCCTCAAAGACCATGTTCCCCGCCCCCCAACCATGACTTTATGTTCTTGAACCAATTCATAGTATTATCTAAAAATTGAGGATTGGTGACTTTTCTTCTAGGCCTGCCTTACTGCGCTCTTGCAGAGTACTGTGTTAAATTAAGCTATTGTAGATTGAAGTTAAGATGCATTCTCACTCCTGAGATAACGTGAAGTAATTTACAAGCTGAAGCATCATGTAAAAATATGACATTTACATCAGAAATAGAACTGTGTGCATCAAAAGGAACTAATCCATTCCACCATCATCAGCAAATAGGTATTAGCCAGGCTTTCTCTAGGAGTCATCACGGGACCAATACGAGCTCTGCATTACACATAAATACATCCTCAGTAATTCACAGGCAATTAAGGAAACGAGGAAACACCTTCTATTATGAAGTTTGAATTTTCTAATAAGTTAAAACCATAAATTTCACATGAAAAATAAAGATTCATTCAAGAAGAAAAAATCAAGTAGATTAGTCATATAGATCTTTACAGAAAGGGCACAGAGTAAACCCTGCAGAGAAAATCAAAACTGCCATTTTGAAAAGTACAACGCATCCCGTCCAAATGGGCGATTCTCCTATTGATCTCCCATATACTTAAGCTTTAGAGGAATTAAAGTCTTGGTCATCAAACATCATGGATCAATAACTGGCACACAGAAGCATTTCAGAACCATCTGACAATACTACCAGTTTCCAGACTCCACACTACACTGGAAAAATATATTTACACAGAAAATTTGGTTTTCACAAATGAACTCAATCAAAGATGGTATCAATCATGTGCTTTTCTCAAAGTGCTACAACATGCTTTCAAAAGCCAGATAGAGAGGAGGTCTAAATTATTCAACACGAAGCACATGTACTAGACATTGCTTGGTAACTACCTAATTCCTCCGGTGAAAGAGGTCCGGGCACTGCACCTTCTCCGCCCAGCATCATCCGTTGTGGCCTGATTGACACTGAGAAAGGGTGGGAGGTAATGAGCAGTCCTTCACCGAAGTGTAAGGAAACACTACATTTGAAAAGTAGTGCAGTGGTAAGGTGAGATCCGTGGCCCTCCCTGGAAATGTTGTCTCATGATTCTTTTCTGCTTAAAATACAGTCATCTTACTCAAAAATTCCATTTGACATGTTGACAGCCCCACTATTTCTTAGGCTTTGTCGTCACTGCTTTTAGGGAGCAAGAGTTCTGGTGATTACCCACTTTCCTTCTGGACCACTCCTCTCACTTTTGCCCTCGCTCCTCTTAGCAACACACCAGGGCTTTTAACACACTGGCGCCCACACAGAAAACAGACATTTGACCCTGTGCTCTTCACCATCTGCACTCACTGACAATGTCACCTCAATTTCCCTATGAAACTCTTTCACAGACCCACAACTCGAGCCTGTCACCTGAGCTTTCCAGTGGTTTGATAGATTTTTTTATTTTAACCATCTCCCTCATCACTGTCACAAATACATGTTGACAGAAACAAAGTACTATTTTCTTACACTGTGCCTCACCTTATATGCTGTGGCCCCAAAGCTGCCACAGCATTTTCCTTCCTATGCAGATAAATGATTCAATTGCCATGTGCTGTTAAGCTTTAAGCCACAGCTTCCGAGGAGGCATTTGAACCCTACCATGTGTCAAAATGGGGAAGGAAGGAAAAAGAGGCAAAGATTTGGAATGACACTGAGAAAGTGTGTACATATTGGTTAAAAACTAGGCAAGGAGCCGGGAATGTGGCACATGCCTTTAATCCCAGTACTGGAGGCAGTGGCAGGTAGATCTCTGTGAGTTTGAGGCTAGCCTGGTCTAGAAAGCAAGTCCAGGACAGCCAAGGCTACATAGAGAAACCCTGTCTTGAGAAAAAAAAAAACTAACTAGGGAAGGCTTTAAATCATCAATGTTTCTTCTAACTATGAACTGTTACAGTTTAGCAAATGTCAAGACAAAAAAAGTCCAAGTGTTATAGGGGGCTGGGAGAGTCTTTATTGCAGAGGATTCTGGGAGTTTCTACACAGCGACATGCTTCTTTCATCTTTGGACATTTGCCATCAGTCAAGTCTACACTCCTAGCCTTGCAGTTACATACACCACCAGGCAGAATCCTGGCATGTAGGTTGCACCCCCCCAAAGCTAATCTAATTGAGAATCCCCTGTTGCAACTAGCAGGACTTGGGTTGAAGCGCATCCATGGAAGAAGAAAAATATGGCAGAAGGTCTTGTGCCTTCTCAGATTCCCTTTGCAACTACAGATTACTGATGGCAGCCACTAGGGAAAAGTGGCTTCTCGTCAGTGAAGACCCCGTGAAAGGAGATAACATGAGAATCCAGGACCGGGGTAAGGGGGCAGAGACACACAGAAGGTGGGCGGAACTGAGATGATGCTATCTTTGGGTGAATGTTTGAAAACTAACTGTGTGTTTGTCTGACACACAACTCTGCCAATACCACTGAGCCCTAAAGTCCTTGTTTTGAATTCATTTTCCTCCAGGTAGTGTTATAAGTAGAGGGAGAAACTGGTTTCCCAGTGACATGAGCTCATTTGGCTGTCATATCCACTGTCTATTTCCTTTGGTTCCAATTAATGACTTGACCAAACTTATGATTGGAATTTAGACTTTAAAGCATCACAAACGAGTGGGACTTCTAGGGACACTGGGTTGAGAAATGCTAGTATAAACACCAACATCAAAGCCTCATTGTTGCACACCAGGATAAAAATGAACGCTAGTGGTGGTAATGCTAGAGTAAGGAACAGTTGTTCCAGAAGAACCGAGAGAAAGAACAGAACCAGTTGCAGGCAGCCAAGTGGCCGAGTTGAAGGTATGTGACCCTCTGACCTCTTAGGTAGGTGACAAGAATGACCATTTGCTAATACACCATGGCAAGAAAAATGGGAACCAAGCAGAGCGGCTAGCATATGCAACGCTGTGTTCACAGACACCGCAGATTAGGAAGGCTGGTTTCTATTGAGCATAGGACCACACAGGCTCCAGTTCCCCCAGAAGAAAAGTTCCTATGCACAGTGGAGATGCCAAGAGTTGCCAAGAGGCTAGAACACTCTTCCTGCTACTGGGGCTGGCCAGCTTAGGCTGCTCTATACCTGCTTGCCCACAGTCACCTGGGTAGTCCAGGTAAAACACACTGACTGCATTCGACAACTGCAGCAAGGCTCCCTGCTCATTGTGTGTTTCTGGAAATGAATGAAGGTCCCATTGTCACAGATGGTGTCAGTGTTGTTCTCAACATTTGGAGGTCAGAGTGTGGGTTTGCCCCAGCACTGGCATACTCCCAAGAGAGGGAACAAACCACAGAGGACTGGCTGGGGTGAAGGGTGGCTGTGTCTTTCCCCCTTGCTGGCTCACCTTCTCACACACTCTGCCTGTGGATGTCTTTGAAAATCTAATAAAAGGATGTGTCCTTGTGGTGGGCACCAGCCTTTCAGATCTCCCAGCTGTGTGCTTGGAAATAGAGCTGCTGTGTTTGCCCAGAGCCTGTGCTTCTGACAGCCTACTCCCAACAACTGCTACAGACAGCAGGAATAAACATAGGCATTCCTAAAAGATCAGGGGTTCAAGGATGGGTATTTTTGCTAAAGGCTGTAGTTTGAATGTCTCCTCTCAAACTCATGGTAAATTTAATCACCACTGTGTTAATATTAAGAGAAAGAATCTTAGGTGGGTGTAGTGACACACAACTGTAAGCCCAGCACTCACGGAAGCAGAGACAGGTGGTTCTTTGTGAGTTCCAGGCCAGTCTGGTTTACAAAGTGAGCCTAGGACACCCAAGGCTACACAGAAAAACCCTAGGCGGTGGAGAGAGAGAGAAAGAGAGAGAGAGAGAGAGAGAGGAGAGAGAGAGAGAGAGAGAGAGAGAGAGAGAGAGAGAGAGAATATCTCAAGGCTAGAGAGATGGCTCAGTGGTTAAGAGCACTTGCTCTTACAGAGAACCCAGTTCAGTTCCCAGCACTCACATGGTGGCTCACAACCATTGTAACTCCAGTCCCTGGGGATCTGACCTCCCTCTCTTGCTTCCTTAGGCATGCATATGCATGCACACACATAAAAATTTTAAAAATAATTTTTTTAAGAGAAAGACTCTTTTCTTTATTTTTTTCTCTTTTCCTTTGGTTTTTCTAGACAAGGTTTCTCTGTGTAACAATCCCTGGCTGTCATGGACACTCTTTGTAGACCAGAATTGCCTGGCCTCGAACTCACAGAGATCCACCTGCCCCCAAGTGCTCCCAAGTGCTGGGACTACAGGTGTGTACCACAACGCCTGGCAGAGAAAGAATCTTTAGGAGGTGAGAGGTGACTCAGTCATGAGGAGTGATGTCTTCATCTCAGTGTTCACAGAAGTGAGGCCCTGATAGAAAAGATGAGCTTAGCCCAAGTGTCGTACTTATCTTCCAAATGCTTCTTGGCCTTCTATCATATGGTGTCACAGCGCAAATGCCTTTGCCTGCCGATGTCAAGTTCTTGGATTTTGCAAGTCTTTTAGACCCAGACCATATAAAATATTACTCTTTATAAATTATCCAGTCTGTGGTGTTTTGTTATTGAAGATGAAAAATGTACTTAGATACTTGAAGATTCCACAATGGCTTTACCGAATTTCTCTTACATGAACATAAGTCTAAGAACTACTGGTACCCAACAGAACCATCCACCTTCCATCCTGCTTTTATCTCATCCCTTCTTCCCTTCTCTCCCTTTCATCTTTCCTTCCCTCTCTCTGAGGACACTTTCAGTTGCTTTCCCATTATCTCACTCAGATAGCTCCTGTAAGAAAGTTCTTGAATTTTAATCCTGTCTTGACATCTTCTTGTTAATGTAGACTATTATGGTTTGGATATGAAAGGCTCCCCCACAAATGTGGGGTTTGTACGCCTGGTTCTCAGTTGGTGTTGCTGTGTTAGGCGGTCACAAGTCGTAAGAACCCGGGCCTATCCAAACCAAGTTGGTCACTGGAGGTAGGCCCCTGGGGACAGTATCCTTGACCACTTCCTGTCTGTCATGACAAGAACAGCTACCTTCTGCCGTGTCCTCTCACTGCTGTGCTGTTCTGCTTAAGGACCCAGATCCAAGCCACCATGGACTGACCCCTCTGAGACAGGGGGCCCAAAGAAGCCTTTCCTTCCTTGTTTCTGTCAGGAGTTTTGGTCACTGTGATGCAAAAGTGCACGATAGTTCCCAACATCGGATAAACTGTCTTCGAGATTTTCACAACTCAGAGTCCACCCACGGGCCTTGTGGTGATTGCTGCCATCATGGTAAGAATGCCACCCTGCAACTTGTCCTTTCTTGCCCACTGCCACCAGCACCCTTCTTCTATCTGGGCTTCCGTCATCTTTCGCTTGGGACTTGATGGTTTTCTCACTTATCGCTCTCCTTACAAAGGTCTACTATCCAATCTAGTCCTAGGTGGCTTCCAGAAATATTTTTCTGAAGAGAAAAACAAAACCTTACATGCATCACCATCCTGTTCCCACACCGCCAGTCACTTGCCTTCATGTAAAGGCGAGCCTGCATCTCAAGGATGCTTCAGCTAGGCCCAGTCCTTCTTCTTCTCAGTCTCTGTCCCCTCTGCAGCCACAGGGGCTATCTTGACACACTTCATGCTGCTCATCCATCTTAAGAAGACCAATTCTACTTGCTAAAAGTCATTTCCTTTTGGAGCAAGATGCTTGCCTGACACCCGCAAGACCCTGGATTTGATCCCTGGCACTATTTTTTTTTTAAATGCCCATAGCCCAGAGTGGTTTGTCAGCATTCGAAACCAAAAGTAAATCTTACCATTAGTTAACTCATAAGTATAATTACAAAAAACCAAAAGCACTGTTTGCTGTTCTGTAAAAAGGGATACTTGTGGTAAAGATCAGACTGATTAGAACACCTATGATCAGTATTTTTTTAGTATAAGAATGTTAGTATAGGAATGTTAATTTAAAACCAAAAGAATACTTGATGGGCATAGAAAAGAAATGAATTATTAGTCTATATAATAACACCATTTACTAATTCATTTGTTCATCTAATTGGGTGTCTCTACAGGGTCTCTGATGCAGGCCTCTGCCCGTGCCATGCCTTTGGCCACTGAAGGCAGGTTACTAATCACTTGTGTGACACTCCTCTTCTCTGACGGAGCTTGCTAGGCAGAGCACAATCCCGTTTTCTAGGGGCCTAAGATTAACTAGCCTTGCTTTTCCTTATTATTCTCTTTACATGTTGTATGTTTATATATTCCATCTCATTAGAGTTCAGTCTCCTGGGCCAGAGGTCCAGCTTATTAATTAAGGTGACCTTGCATGTCTGTTCTTGACCTGTGATGTATTGGCATACATACAGAACTAGCTTTCCTTTCAGCTCTTACCAGGCTATAGGCTGTGGCTTCCTCGCTATCCTCCATCTGCCAGGGAGCTTGCATGCTAACAGCCCTGCTATACGACACATTGCCTAAGAAGACATCCTGCTCAACTATGCCATCAGATACCTAATGCCCCCATGTGAGTTTCTCGATGTTGCCACCTCCAACGGCTTCATCCCATCGGAGAATACTGACTTTGTGGCACTCCCATTGACAGTGAGTTTCATGCATTTCTCTTTACCTATGCTGCCCGAGCATCTAGTTAACCTTGTATTCGGTGAACATTGAGTCTCATCAGCACTTTGAAAGCATGGGTTTTGCATTAAACATTAACAGTTGAGATAAGCATTGTATACTCGCTGCCGTCCCCTGTAACCCCCAGTAACCCTTTGACAGGACCATCTGTCATCACAGTCTTGCTTCTGTTAGAAGACTCTTCTCCTGGTTCTCACTGTAGCCTTTCTGCCACAGGCCCGCAGTAAATCCTATTGGTTCTTGAACTCCCTGCCTCCTGCCTGACACTTGCATGGTTCACATTCTCTGATATTCCTTGACATCTTGGCAGCTATATGGACCTTTACAGCCATATATCATCCTGGAGCTCCCTGACCTTCAACCAAGAAATTTCAACCCAGGCCTTACCATCTTCCCATTACCAATGACTTGACCCAAAATAAAAATGTTGAAGTACCTATCCCTCATGTTTTCTCCTTAATCCCAGCTGGAAAGGGATTATCATAGAGATCCCAGAAGCATAATGATCTCGCCTATTGAACATGAAGTCGCTGGGTTCTTTAATCATGTGGGAAGGACTATAAGCTTTGTCACAGGTGAAATCAGTCTTGGTGGGCTTTACCCTTGGACACACCATGGATACCTTGAGATAGACTAGGTGGAGCCATCCTGGGCCCAGAATTCAGGAAGCAGACCTGGGGACTCCACCTGGACTATTGTTTTTCTAATCGACCCTCAACGGGAGAAGGAGACCCCCCCTTCCGCATGTGACACAGGCAGGCAGGGAGGAGAGCAGCAGCAGGTTCAGACCGGGCTTGAGCGCACGTGGATCAGCGAACAGGCTGGACCAGCACGCAGGCCAGAGACACCTAGGGACCCATCCCATGGAACGGATACTGGAAGGTTCACTCTTTTTTCCCTTTAACCTTTTTTCCCTCTTGTGTAAGCTAGTTGGGTTGTATAATAAAGTTTAATTGTTAAGAAACAGAGCCTACAAATCAAATTATCCAGAGACCCCATCCCGTTCCCCTTTTCCTCTCTCAGTCTCCTGTATCTTAGACTGACCTCAATAAATAAGGGTGCTAACCTGGAACTTTTGATCCTCCTGCCTCTGTTTCCCAAGGGATTGATTACAGGCAAGTAGCACCTGTTTTTATACAATCCAAGGGGACGGAATCCAAGGCTTCTTATAGTCTAAGCAAACACTCTCCAAACTGAGCTATGTATTCCAGCCCTCAGATCCATTCTCCTGCAGGAGTGGTATCTGTGGAAAGACTTCTGAATTCTGGTTCCCAGCACCTAAGGAACATCTAAGTACTACAACATCCAAAATCTTCTGAGGTCAAGGCCATGGTGTTCAGATCAAAGATTTCCTGGTTACGGGTACAGATGATAATATGCAAACATCATGGCATGTTCAAGGACTGGATGCTCTGCCATGCAAGACTAGGAGAGATGCCCATGGGCCTGGTTGTCACATCTCCATCCTCTGACAGGGGCTGAAAGGTGCATTCCTGGGTTTGGAAGTCCGATGTCACTTACCTGTTGCTTCTATTGACTCTTGCAGCCATGTCTGAGATCATGGATGTTGTGGTATGAATACGGTTTGTCCCCCGAGGACTCACATAGTGGAAGCTTGATCCTCATGTGCTTTCGATATGGTGATAAGACTTTTTTTATAGAAGACTTTTTAAAGAGGTGGGGCTTAGTGGAAGGTGATTAGGTCATTGAGGAAGCCATCCCTCCTAATGGACTAGTGCTGTCTCCAAGGAGTGGATGGTGTCTGGTAGGCATGAGTTAGTATTTGTGTGACCACAAGTGGCTACAAAAAGAGTAAGCCTGGTGTCTCCCTGGCTCATGTTTCCTCGATCACACACACACATGTTCCTTCTTTATGCCTCTGAGCTAGTACCTTTCTGCTTCCACCATGTTGTGACTATAGCAAAAGGCTCTTTCCAGGCCACCGGTACCATGATGATTGCACCTTGTAGCTACCATACTCGTAAAATAAATAATCGTCTTTTCTTTATATATTATGCAGCACCAATTTTTTTTTTGTTATAACAACACAAAACTAGCTAATACTATGGACAAGCAGAAGATAAGTAAACTCAAAGATGGAGGCAGAAAGGGAAGTGAGGGCTGTGTAAATCCCACTGTGAGTGAAGAAGCATTTGGTGGGAGCTTGTTCGCTATAGCCTCACATATGTCAGAGAATACAGCCAATCAAGTCAGTCCTCTAAACAGTTCTCTCTAGAACCCAGCTGTCATTGACTCAATAGGAAATAGCCCTTGGTTTTGGTGCAGCTGGGTGCCAGTTTCCCAGAATGCATCTCTTCTCTTTGCTAAGAGCAACTGAAGCACAAAGAAGATGCTCTTGCCTTTTGAAGGTTCTCTGCCACAAAAGCCTTGCTTTGTCAGCCTTTACAGATTCTAGCTAGCAAGATGTCACCCCTGCTATGACTTGATCTGGGGATGTGCCAACTACTCCTTCTTCCTACTAGTCAGATGAGCCTTGGGGAAAGTTTGGCATTCATCAAACACAAATCTTAGGGTCAAAGAAATGGATAGATGATAGGATCACCCACGACGCCCCTCAGGTGGTAGCCTGATATCCCTGACCAGCCTGGACAACAGAATTCATGGTTTTGGAAGTCTGCTACTTCTCTTAAAAAAAAAATGATGAAGTGTTGAAAAAAATTCTCCTGGTGTCTCAGAACTAGTAGGAGACAAAGTTGATGCTTACCTTGGCTGTCAGGTATATGGTCATTTTACAATATGACCCCCATAAAGGCCAATAGCTTTTTTTTATTATTTTAGTCAGTTTTAATAAAAACCTCCCAGACAGAGCATCCATTTACACATATCTTGTAATAAAGAATAGAAAAATTGACTGACACTCCTTCCTTCCTATTCTTTAGCTACTGAACAAAAATACTGGTTTTCTTCTGGCAGTGGCTGTCATACTTTTTATTCCAATTTAATTCACTCAGCTTTATAACTGAATTCCTGTTCACAAGGAGTGAAGGCAAAGAGGAGTCAGAGAAACCTTAGCCTGCCTGCACTATTTCTTTTGTTGTTGCAGTTGGTATTCGTTTGAGACAAGATTTCCCTATGTAGCCCAGGTAGGCCTTGAACTCATGATCCATCTGCCTTGGCCTCCCGAGAGCTGGGATCCCAGGCACACACTGCCACACTTCCCTACACTGCTCTCTTTTCACTAACTTGTTACCATAGAAACATGTACAAATGCACAAAACTGGTGTGGTAGGTTGCCAGAGAATCTCTGGTTCCTGACCATGATCTATGGTGCTTTTGACTTCTGGGACAAGCATGTTCTTGCATGAAAACATGAATGTGGAATCTGAGATTTCTTAGGTTTTGCTGGCAGTCCTCTTTGATAGAAAGCCTAGTGCCAATGGCTTCATCCTAGTCATGTATGCAAGGCAGACTGAGCTGCTATACTCTGTGAGAAGCCAGATGTAGATCTCTCTTTGTCTCTGTCTCTCTGTCTCTCTGTTTCTCTCTGTGTTTCTCTCTCTCTCTCTGTTTCTCTCTCTGTTTCTCTCTCTCTCTCTCCTCTCTCTCTCTCTCTCTCTCTCTCTCTCTCTCTGTCTCTCTCTCTGTCTCTCTGTCTCTCTGTCTCTGTCTCTCTTTGTCTCTCTGTCTCTCTGTGTGTGTATCTCTCTGTCTCCCTCTCTCTTCTTATTTTCAGTCTGTCTTAAGTACAAACCTGTTTTTCTTCAAATAGCAACATCAACTTCCTGATAAAATATTATTTGATCTTGAGCTACAAATGCATCCTGTGATCAAATTTCAAATGTACCATGTGTGCCCTGGAAAATAATAGTTAGCCAGTTCTTGATTCAGAATTGTTATCATGAATGTGTACCATTTGAATTTTTAGTAAGCAATACTGGTCCAAGTCTAGAATCTACCTAATAACTCCAGACTTATCATTTCCTGGCTCTAAACATGGCTCCAGCTCTCTTAAGACACTCTCTTTACTGACGTGTTTTAGCCTGTGCTTGCCATCCAAAGAGCAAGAGAAACTTGACTCCAGTGCTTGTAGAAAGGCCTGGTCAAGTAGAGTCAGTAAGTCTGCTACGGAGCTAAGGGCCTTTTCTGTGGCAGCGTTCCTTGAGTGGAGTCCTTACCACTTAACTTCTGTGTCAGGGCTACATTTTACAGAATGGAAGATATAAAATGAGTAAGTGGGAAACTAAACTCTTTAGTAAGCCCACATCTTCAGGGACAGAAAAAAAAAAGGGAGGGGAGGGGCTTCTGTTTACTGACAATAGCGTGACTCCTAAAAGCCATCATCTCTTTGAGACCTTTCTTTTGAAGGGCACTCACATTTCTAGTGATCCAGTGAGGCCTTGGTAGAGCAAAAATAACATGGTTGAAAAGGACAAGAATATCACACACAGCCATGACCACTTGACTCTGAAGTGAGCATTCTGCTGGCAGACTGCTAATGGCGTATAAAGCCCAGAGGCTCTGGGCAGTGCGGCGCTGTAGCGTGTGTGGGTAATGCTAGGTCTAAGAAATGCCCCCCTTTTTTTTTTTGCTGTGCTTACTTTCTCTACATTGGACTTATCATTGTCCCTGTCCTCAAATGCTTTGCATTCCAGTTAGAGGCCAGAATTCCACTTAGGGCTCCATAGTGAATTCTGTGGCTTCATGTCTAAAAGACCTCACGGCCAGCAATGTGTGGCCCAAACTCCTCAAAATTATATCCCATCGTGAGCACACTTTCCCGATGCACAGACCCTCAGTCAATACAAGAGCAAACTAAAATCGTTTTTTGGCATGATGTCCAAAATACAATTATCTCATTTAAAGCAGGTGGATTTATTTAGAAACTGAAACATATCTTTCAATTAATGCACACAGGAAGTATCAAGGTGTTGTCGGTGAGAACATTATCCAGGCTTTATACGGTCATTGAGAGGCACTAGTAACAGCTGTTTTCCTAGTTCACAGGCCCCCAGCCTCTTCTCGTGCTCCGCGGTGTAAACGTCACACAGCTTAATCAATCACTTCTCCAAGTACCAGACAAACATCAGAATTACTTCCTAAGGATGACCCTAGCTTTCTGCACCTTGGTCCCATACCATGGCTAAATGACTGTCATTGCAAGTAGGCAGCTACTCACATTATATTAAATAGAATTCAATTGCCATCAGTCTGCCCACCCCAGCCCACCCTCTCAGTGAACAAAGTCCCCTCGTCAACTGACACCTTCTGTCTTAGATCTAAGCCTCTGTCTGAAACCGTTAGCACCAAACTGTCAACTGGCCAATTCTTGTCAAAACCGCAGATCAAAACTAAAAGGTGATGTTGATGGATAGTTACTTTAAAAATACATGTGATGTTTTAGCATGTGCTCCGGTGGTGCCTAAAGCCTATTGTTTGCTCTAACTCCTCATCAGACTCACATAGCTGGACCAGGCGATTGCTCATCTTCCTCATACTCTACTGCAGGTGATAAGCCTTTCACTTTGACCAAGAGACACTAGAAGAAGAGCCCTAGACAGCAGATGGTGCATTTACTTTTGGATTATGTCACAATGGCATTGCTTTCTTGGTCATTCAATGTCTCCCTGGTGACCCTACTGTATGTGGCACTTTGGAATCCATGCAAACATAATCTATAGCCATCCAGAGAGACATAAGCTGTGTCAAAATCATGGCGTCACTTACTCTGGGCTGCAGTAATGGGCAAGTACCTCCAGCCCAGGCAACAACATGACGGTGCCTGGTGGATCTCCTTAACTCAGGACTTTATGGATGATCTGTTAAAAAGACCAGGGGGGAAGGATATACTGTATACTGGGCAGTAAACATGAACCTCACTTAGTTAAGACGACTCATAACACTGGACAACAGAGTTGTGGTGTCTGTTACCAGACCCAAATCAAAGGCCATCAGGGGCTCTTGGAATAGGCTGTTTTCTTTCCCTCTCGCCTTGTTCCACTCCTGCTAACAAGTGTGTTCCACATTGTTCTCATATCACTCATGTCTGTGCCCTTGATCGAGGTCACACCACAAGCAGCCTTCAGCCATGCTTGCACCTCTACATGCTTTAAAAAAAAAATCCAGAACAGAACAATAGGCTGCCTCTCTTCTCTCAATGGCTCCAAGCCACACCTGCCACTAAGGTAGGTCCCATTTACTCATCTCAGAGTTGAATTCCACGTCTTCTGAAGCAGTCCCTTGGCTCCCTCAACAGCAAACAACTCAGCAAGGCCCCCCAGCAGAACAGCTCTCCTCAGGGCTTTGGCTCAGAGTCCCCGTCCTTGTCTAGACCCCTGTGTGATCTCAGGCAAGGGAGGTCACTTCGCTGCGCCCTGACTTCTCCGTCTAGAGACGGCTTTAACGGTGGTAAGGCTGCAGGAAGGACTGCAAAATTCTGTTTCTGTGAAGTGGGAGGGGAGGAAACAGGAGAGGAGATGGCAAGACAGATGGGCATTCTTTCAATAAGAATGAAAAAACACACCTCCTGTTTTTTATTTATTTATTTATTTATTTATTTTTTGCCTTTCAGCACACTTGCAGATACATTTGATATTCACTTTGATTGGGAAAGTAGATGTGATCTTCTTTCCCATAATCTTGAATGTTTGTTTCTCCTGCATCTTTTGTGGCCACTTTCACTGGCTTCTTGGATCCTCATTTTTACACTGTATTTATAGGTCATTATTCTGTGTGGATTTTTTTTATGTGGGTTTTGAGCTTTGCCTGAGGTTTAAAGGATGTCTCAAACCCTTTATGGAGTAAGACGTGGTATGTATAAATGTGTATATATGCTGACCCAAGCATTTTTATGTTACACCATAACAATATAGTCTTATAACGTTATCTTGTCTTCCTTAATACTCCCAGTGACCCTATGAGACAGACATTATGAACTCCATTGCTAAGATAAGGCAGCTGGGCCTCAGGAGCAGCCTTCCCTCATGGTCAGCGTTTGATGTGCATCCTGTCTCTTGATTCCCAATCCAGAGCTTTTTCTTCTGTCATCAACTTGCCTCTCCGCAGGCTCATTAGCCATGCAGGTTTGCTTCTGCCCTGACAAATAGCACCAGTGACAAGAGCATATCTGTACCATTCACCTACTACGTGGCAGGCATTCTCTATGCATTATCTTATTTAGTGCTCCCCGTAAGCCAATGATGTGGTGACTGCATTACCCTTTACAAGCTATCAGCGACGCAGAGGCAAGTGCCCCATAGTCACACACCAGCAAAAGGGGGACTGGAGATTTGAACCCAGATGAGTGCAAATCCCAAGTTCTTGTTCTTAAACAGCACCCTGCAAGGGCACTGGTTCTGTCACCAAGTGACACTGCCTGAGGGTAGTGTTCAAAAAACTTTGAGTCTGTGTGATGTCACTGTGTGGCCGCGATTGAAGCAGACAGTAGCAGCAGGCTGTCCCAGCTTTTCTGACCTCTTCCCAGAAGGAAGGCTACACCAAGCAGGCAGCAGGGTCGCCTTCACCACTAACCTGCTGTGGTTCATTAAAGCCTTGGGCCTTTATGATCCCCTCCGGATCCGTGTAAAAGGGTCACGATCCCGGGCTTTGTGTCCCAATTCACGGTTCCCTTTATGTCCAACCCGAGGTCTGTGATTTTCTTAGCATTCTCTTGGCTGCCTGTTTTAAGATTTTGACATAGGTGAAAGTAACAAAACTCACATAGTAGTACTGGCCATTTAGAAGCATCGGAAAACCGGGGAAGTCTAATTATTACTACCTTGAAGTCTGTTCTTTTTATCTTTGAGATTTATTCGGCTTTTAGACCCTTTTACCTTAAGATATGCTTTTACGTTACAACAAACAAGAAGGGCTCTTTCTGAAAATATTCAAACAAGGACTTCCATTTCTTTTTCATCTTGGTACGCACGCTGATTCTTTTCATGTTAACAGGACTGCAGGATTGCTCCTTTCTGGGCCGGCTGTCTACTCTGTTGGTCAAGACTCATTGCCTCTTTGCTTCTCTCTCCTTAGCTCCTGAGACTGCTGCAATCTCTCCCGATGGCTGACCTGAGGCAGCAACATCACAGCTTCTCACAACAGTCTTGCTTTCCTTTAGGTTCTAGTTACTCATAACAATGAAGAAAAAATGTTATTCTATCTCTTGGGTCCTTCTGAAGATTAAATGAGGCAATGTGTTAACATGCTTTGGAAACCATATGCTGTCATGAAAACATGGGCTCACCCCCTGTGGTCCCTGGGGCCAACTTCTGATAAAGGGCATGAGTTTAAGGAACAGTGTATGTTACAGAGGTGTGTGGGCCTGAAGCCTAATTATCTGGAAGAAATTCAGAGAATTCAGTAACTATATCGTGATGTCTGCCAATGATTCCAGAACTGGGGCTTTGATGACTGGCATCTTTATCCACCATCATAGCATGCCTGCAGGCACAGGAAGGAACCGCCTCCGGTTTTGAATGCAGCCTGCTTCCTGGTGGGATTTGTCAGTCTTAAAGCAGAGGTCAGAAAGTTATGGCCTATGGGACAAATCTAGCCTTGCCATCTGTTTGTATTCCAAGCCAAGACTTTTTGTTTTGTTTTGTTTTTTTGTTTTTTACCTTTTAAAAGAGTTGAGAAGGAATCAAAATAATATTTTTAATATGTGAAAATTACACAGCATTCAAAATGCCAATGTCTATAGAACATTTAACTTTATCAGCCAAGTGTGATAGGGCACACCTTTAATCCCAGCACTTTGGGAGGTAGAGGCAGGCAGACCTCCGTGAGTTCGAGACCAGCCTGGTCTACAATGTGAATCCAGGACAGCCAGGACTACACAGAGAAATCCTGTCTCAAAAAAAAAAAAAAAAAAAAAAAAGCAAAAGCAGAAAAAGAAGAATTTAAGTTTATCACTAAAAATCGTACATAACTGCCATTTCTCTTAATATAAATACTGACATAATGTTAACATTTGCCTGTTGGGCCCAAAAGCCAAGCATGTCTTATGGGGGCCTTTAAAGTCACGTGAGTCCCGTCTTAAAGTAGTCATTCTCCTCCTGTATTCTAAATCCTCACTGTGAGGCTGCCACACTTCATCTATGCTGAAACCTCAACAGAGAGATGATTATCTCAACAAAGAAGGCTTCATCTTGAGGATTGTTTATGGTTCCATCTGGATGGGAAGAGCCAAAAGTGACAGAGATGCAGAACTCAAAGTGTTGTGGGTGGAAGAATACAACTTCTCTTGGCCCTGTGACCCAGATACTGCTTAGACCCCCGCAGTCGCAGTTCTCTTTCTGGTCCTCCTGGTCACTGATCTCAGTGCTTGCCTTCATACTTGCTGTATGGCTGAGCAACCAATATCTCACTGATGCCATCTCAGGAGACAGGAGGAATGTAGTGCCATGGGGGTTGCATTTTATGCACTTAGACCTTCCTTAACCTCCACTTAGACTTTCCTACACTCCCTGCCTGTCTTCTTCCCTCAGTGCTCCCAGCTCTGAGAACCAGTAGGCTCTGGAAGCCTCTAGCTCACACCTTCCTTCTAGGCTTTTGTTTTTTCTCCTTTTGCATGATTTTGCTTTGCCTGAGAAAAATTCGTGCGCGTGCGCACGCGCGCGCACACACACACACACCCCAACACACACACACTTACTACTTGACTCTGCCTTGCAATTTGCCTCCTAGGAGAGAGGGGCTATAAATAATATATGAGGTTTCCCGGACCCTGCAAACATTGGGGAGTGAACTGGTGCTTTGAAAGCCTTTGTTAGTGGTTTGGGAGTATTGGCAAGTACTTCTGTCTATTGATGGATTTCTTACCCATAAGATAGAAAGCAAGGTTGAAAAAAAAAATAGAGAGATTCCTATGAGAAATCAAAGTCAAAGAATAATTTCCTCGACAATTGCCAGGCAGGACCCAGTACAATAAGTTGACCAGGAGTAAACAACTGTCCCAGCCCAGAAAACAAGAACAAAACCAAGGCTAAACCCAGAAGCATTGTGGTTGTGGATACGTACACATCAAGGCTGTCCAGCCATTGTCAGTCCTTCACCTGGCCTATAGTTTATACTGCTATGGGTTATACACTATTTAGACCATCAGTTAAGCTTCTCAATGTGGCCAAGGTCAGTGATGACTGCAGAGAACTAAAGAAGTGGAAGGGTGTACAATCCACGCCCTGCACCTAACGACCAGGATGAATTCGTACAGCAACTTTTCGATGAAAGCAGATACATTCTCATAGAACGGAGGAAAAACCAGTGAAAGGAAGCAGCCGTCAACCCCAGGTAGAAAGAACCAAGGACAGAATACCACTGGTGACTTTCTAACAAGCGCCTGTTCTGGGGAGTGTTCAATTTTAAGAAAACGAAAGCTTATTTTGTTGCCACCAAGTCCTTTACGCAGAACTGACTTCTTAGCGGGTAAAATAACACTGATTAGCACAGCACTGCAGAGGCCTCCGGGGTTGGGTTTCACATCCCCTTTGGACTTTGTCTGCAGGCGGCTAAGCATTCAGGAGAAAATCCCTTCTCTTTAGGTGACTTCTTTAGCAGCATCATGTGTGAGACGATTTCTACAAACACAACGGACTGCCACACTTGTACTCCTCTTCAAGTTTCCAGCTGATCTTTTCATATGGCTGATTTCTCCACACCCCCAAGTCACCACCATTAAATTAAAAAATAAATAAATAAATAAATAAACAAAAGCGGGAGAAGGGGGAGGGAGTCCCTTGTGTTACTCAGCAAGAGTTAGGCGATTTGTAAGTTTCTAGAAATCCTTCCAGCCCTGCTTATTTTGACAAAACTACTTAACACTTCAAGCAATGAACTACAGGGCATAAAAGTATAATCTACAGAGAAAACCTTAATCCTCTGTAGTAACCCATTTGAATCTCCTCAAACACATTTCCGTGTGGAGGCCTGGAGAATTAAGTCAATTGTTTGATCTGAGAAGAAAGGCAATTAGGCCTCTCTCTTGATCTTTCTGGCTGAATTCTACTCAGGGGCAGCCACTGTTCCCCACAGCTCCTGAGAGCACTATTAGTGCAACAATTGAGGTGAGCATCAGCCTTGCCACCACTACGCCTCATAGTGTTTCATTAGGAGTTGTTTTATCGGAGAGTTTGAAATCATGATGGGCTCCTATGCAGCATACAAATGAGTAGGTAGCCGGATTAAAAACAAAAACAAAAAACCCCATCTAAAACTTTCTCCTAATGTGAAGAAAAAGAACTTGCACGTGCAGCTACTCGAGTGATAGACAGGGCAGCCAGCTTCACTTACCTTTGGGTTGCTGGCAGAAATGGGGGAGGGGATGGTGATTCTCTTCAAGGGGATGTCTCTAGGCGCCAGATTTGTGAGTCAGCAATAAGAATCTAGCTGGGGGGGGGGGGCAGCAAGGGAAACCTATCTGGTTTTTTGGTTTGGTTTGGTTTGTTTGTTTTGAATTAAACTCAGAATAGCTCCCAAAGAACTAAACAGCAGCAGTTTGGTGACAATGTGGTTGCAAATGAAAACAAGATGCGTTATAAAAAGATTATGTAAGATTACATAAAGGTCACTAGTCTGTAGTGAAATATACTGGCTGGAGATAATGGGTGTTGGTGAGAAAACTGGTCCCAACCCTCCAGTTAGTATTCTCACCAAAGACCAAGCCTTCCCTTCCTGTTTCCTGAGGCTGCTACTGTCTTAACACTGCAGGAGCTGATACCTGATTTGTCCACTTCCTCCCAGCTTCTGCCTTGAGAGGTAGACAAAGGTAACGCAGAGGTAGACAAAGCCAACGCAGACAAAGGCACTGCTTCCAGCTGGATTCCACACTGGGCTTGTGGGGTCCGGTCTGGATGACTAGTTTGTGCTGAGTCCAAGTGCAGCAGATCCTGAGAGGGCAGGCGTGTTCCAGCGGCTTCTGACAGGTCACTCTCTTCAGCTCAGCCTCGAGGCCCTTCAGGAGGATGGTGTGTATGTATAGGAAGCTACATTACCGCTGAGGGAGCTGAGGCTTGTGGAAGAATGGCAAAGGGGAGCCCAGCTATGTTTATTCACTGGACAGTGGTGGAGTCCACAAGGAACAGTGTCAAGCTAGAAGCCAGGGCCTCAGAGGTAGATTAATGATGGTCGGACTCACTGGGAGCCATAGACTAGCGAGGGAAGGTAGGTAAGCCAAAAGGTAGCGACAATAAAGATACTGGCCCATCCCTTTAATCCCAACACTTGGCAGAGGCCCATGGATTTCTTAAATTCCAAGTCATCCAGGGCCACACAGTGAGACCTTGGGGACAAGGTGGGGGGTGGGGCAGCAGGGGAACGGGGATGGGGGAGAGGAGAAGGAAGATGAAGGAGAGAGAAGGGAAGGGAGGCAGGGGACACACAGAGAACGAGTATAGACAGACTGGACCAAGAACTCAATAATGGACACGTCACTGGAGGGACAAGAAAAGAGTGACTGGCCGGGCGTGGTGGCGCACGCCTTTAATCCCAGCACTTGGGAAGCAGAGGTGGGCGGATCGCTGTGAGTTTGAGGCCAGCCTGGTCTACAAAGTGAGTCCAGGACAGCCAAGGCTACACAGAGAGACCCTGTCTCAAAAACCAAAAAAAAAAGAAAAGAAAAGAAAAGAAAAGAAAAGAGTGACTGGAGTTCGTACCTGAGCTGAGGCCAAAAAGGAATGATTAGCGAAGAGACAGCCTGCTTAGGGCAGTAAAGGCCCTGGAGGGAAGAAAAGTGAGTGTGCTGTGGGTTGCATGTATGTAGGTGGGGGCTGTCTCCTGCTCATGTCTAATTTTGATGCCACCGTAAGAAAACTGGACATTACTCAAGATGCTACAGGGGCCTCATGAGAGAACAAATTACCCCAAACTTGGCATCTTAAAACATCTGCAGCTTTCCTACCTGACATAAAGCTAACCACCTCAACCACCTATTACCAAAAAGAAATAATAATTGGGGATGGGGGTGCTCCTAAAATACACATTTGCCAAAAATTTCTAACCTCAGTCTAAAAAATCAAGGCTTCAGACCCAAGCTAGAGGATACAGGAGGAAAGCAGATGATGCCACAAGAAACCAATGTATTACGACAAGAATATGTAACACTATGGATTGACCTAGTTTCTTCAACTGGCCAGAAAAAAGATGGGAGTAGAGGGCATCCCTAGGTCAAAAGTCACTTAAGAGTCTACAAAGACTAATGTGTACATACACCATTAAGCTTAGCTGAACCATTCCTTGGACCAGCCAACTGAGCATCTGCATATAGCCTAGTTATTACAAGCTCTTAAAAACTTGGCAATTTCATGATGTCACAATACTATTTTGGTTAAATAAAATGCTTGACTTTAAAGTCTTTTTGTCCAAGGGATACAGTAGTCCACATTGTGGGATAGGCCATTTCTGCAGACCAGACTAAACTCCAAGCTTCTGGATGGAACAGGTCACTCTCTCCTGGTCCTGCGTGGCACCCAACACACACTTCTGCTTCTAAACAGTGAGCTCCTTCAGGGCAAGGACTTAACTTTGAGCCTTTACACCCAGATGTACTCTATGCTACAAGTTCTAACTTGTACGTAGGACTGTTTCATGGCTGTCAATTTTAACATCTTTCAATCTTCACATAGGACAATTAGAGGCATGGATAAGCATCAACGCGAGAAGCCTGTTGGTACTGGTTCTAGGACAGTGCTTGGCAATAAGGCAAGTAAACCAGTTCTTTTTATATGGTTGAGCTGTGAGCTATTAAATATCAGGTGCAGGAGTGGACAAGCCCCAGATTTCAGCGGTGGCAGACAGGTGTTTTCCACATAGTCCAGACATTTATTTGGCAGCTCCTGTTCACTGTCCCAGACGGATAAACCAACTGTAAACTCCTGCAAGAAGCCCATCCAGGCTGGGCTGCACCCCCTCCATGCCCACCCAGAGTCACTTGGAGTCCCTTCATCTGCATATGTGCCCCATTTGACTATTCTCTCAACCACACCCAAGTAACTTTCAGACTCCATGGCCAACAGGCCTTACCTTCAGTTGAGTTACTGCCCGGGCTCACCCCTCGGCAGAACGGGAAGATGACCCTGGGTTGTGGAGAAGAGGCAGGGCTGGAGTCTGTGGTGAGAGTGGCCAATCTGGCCCGATGTGTCCATGACAAGTGCTATACTAGTATTTTGTAGACTTCACTTTACTTTGGGAAGCAGAAAAGGGCCAAAGAACTACAAGCCTCGATAAAGATTCTTGACTGGCATGCTAGATTTGGCATTATTTTGAAACACCTAAGAGTCATGAAAACACTTACTTAAAAGAACAGTTCAAGCCCAGCAGGTTAGAGCTCTTGCTGCACGATGAGGTGAGTTCCATCCCTGAAGCCACATGGTGGAGAACCCGCCCCCAAGAGGTGTCTTGACCCAAGTATGTGTCATAGGATGCTTAACACAGACGTACACACACAGCCTTTAAAATTCCAAGTATATTCCCTTGCATTTTGCTTATAGCATTGTGAAGGCCACTCAGGAATCTGGCATTCCCCACTTCCTGTCCTGCTATCCGCTGCTCAGATACAACTATGCCAATGCCATGGAAGACATGCTAGAACAAGTGGCTCGAGATGAGCCCTTCTCCCTCCCCAGTGCTGGCATGTCACCCTGTCCCCAGCTTCCCTGGAGGGTTCAAAGCAAGGACATGTGATATATATTTAGAACCTACACATCTTTCAGGATCATAGCTAAAGATGGTACGGCCCTACAGCCACTTACAATAATAAGTGTATAGCACACCTTACCAGATAATTTAAAAATGGCAGTGGAAACTGAACATATAGCATTCCAGTGACTAAATGTTTTGAGTAGCATGGACACACACACACACACACACACACACACACACACACACACACACACACACACACACACACACACAGCTCTGGCAGGATGTACAAGTCATGAGGGATTTACTTATTCTGTGCTAATATTTTCAAAGAAACAATTTTTACAATGCTAAAATGCATTTTAAAATGTTCAATGATGCATCATTATGTAGATAAGGAACACTTCCAGGTCCCTAACGGGTTCTTTCCTGCCTTCCTCCTCCTAATTCACTGACAGCCTTTCAGGGAGACTTCCTCTACCATCCCACTTAAAATGGCATCCACTGACTTCCCTGCTTCACTTGTTCCTTGTATATTTGCAGTGTTCCTGTGTTAGCATATGAGCTCCCTGAGGTATGGGTGTGGTTTTGTTCACTGTAATACCCCCAGAGCCTGGAACAATACCTGACACACAGCAGGCATTTGCTATGTAATATCTGCTGAATAATGAATAAAGACACATTTGTGTTGTAAGTTTTGCTTTTATTAATAAGAAATCCTTGATGTTCAGTGTAAAATAACTTAAAGAAAGAAAGAAAGAAAGAAAGAAAGAAAGAAAGAAAGAAAGAAAGAAAGAAAGAAAGAAAATGCCCTGTCTTTTTACTAGAGGGACCATTAGAGAAGCTGCTAAAAGCTATGAAAACTTTTCTTCCTGTCCTAGCCCTTCCTACCCATCCCCCCACACACGTAAATTAAATACATCTTCAAGAGACTCTGAAACACCCACCAAAGTCTCTCTATAACAGTCTCCAAGGGACTGCAAATCCCACTGTGAGAGCAGCTGGCTTAAAAGATGTTCTGACTGAGCACAGCAATTTCTTCCCTATTCTGACGACTCAAAGAATATGTGACTCAGCCCGAGTCCTTCTCCAGCTCCACGAACAGCTAGAGGCTGAGGGCTTCTTCTGCGCAGACTCAATTCTTGGAATAGGCTAGCTTCGGTATTATCACACGAGCAATACAGAAACACCCAGCTGAAAGCGGAAAAACATTTCAAGAAGTAAAGCTGCTACCACAGGCAGTAAGTAACAAGTAACAGAAAATATCTGGTGAAGTGAGTTTGTCCCTTCTCAGCTGACAGTCTGAAGTCACAACCTGAAACAAAACAGCATCTATTCCATAGAATATGCCTTCCTGAATTTTATTCTCTAAAGAGCAAAATGAAGGGAACAATGCACATCCACTAAATAGAAATCCAATACTCTGTAATAAAGACTGTCCAGCTGGAAGCAGGACGCTCGAGCAGTGAGCCGACAAGCGCAGTTTGACTTGGAGCTTGACTTCAATGGGCACACTTCATTCATTGTCTGCAGGCAAACTAGGCTAGGTCTCGCTGGGCAGCAGTCACAGTTCCTAGGCAAGCAAATGCGGCACCACTTCCGTGCCCTCCTTTACTTCTTTATGTCTTCAGCCTCATCTGGCTCTCTCTCTTGATGCTCTCTTTCCCACCTCATTTCTTTTAACTCTTGTCTGTATTTCCGTTCAATGAACCGCTTCTGATGAGCCATCTGGGGAAAGTTATCTGACACAAGGAGATACGTTTAATACTTAATAAAGGATATCCATAAGCGCGAAGATGATGAGATCAAGCATGCACACAGGTATACAGTGACCACACATAGTGATTGTGTTTTATAAAACAGACTAAGAATGAGTTATCTTCTTTTTACTCTTTTGTTATTCATACGCACTCGGAGTCTGGACTGACGTCTTGGATTCCAATGTCAACATAGACACCAATGAAGGCACCAAGCCACACAGCAAGTTAAAATAAAGACAGAAGCTTCTGGAGTGTTTCCAAACAAGCAGGTGCTTTAAGCAGCATTCTCTACAACTAGTGACTTCCAGGGAGACAGGCAGAAAGAAAGAAAGAGAGGGAGGCAGGGGTGGGGGGTGGGGGAGGAGGCAGAGGTTTATAGTTCAGAAAACTTCAAACTAAAAGCTTCCAACACGCGAGGTTACCATACGCATGTTTACCAAGAAGGAAACTTTCTCCGTAGAGCGAAACCGTATCAGAGGGACAAAAGGAAGCCACAGTCTAAGTCTCTGTGTCCAGTGATCAATTCTATCTTTAGTGTAGCATGAAAGGCCAAGGCTCTGTCTGCAGAGGTAACTCATGTGGAGAACTCGGATGGATAAAAGGAGCACTGCCACTCAGTGGTGCCGTTTAGCTATATTTAGTTTGATACCCTGCATAACAGCACAGACACCGAGAAAATATGGACTGTGATTCAGGAATTCTACAATTCTCTTGTCACATGTGGTGCAGTATTAGTGTGCCAATGGACTAAGAAGCCAGGCTCAGAATGAGGAAGTCATTGTGCACCTAGGCAGCCAGCACTCAGACAGAGGTCATATAGGAGAGCCTCTACCTGGCAATGCATGGAGAGAGGACACAGCTGTGCTGGCCAGCCAAGGACTACTCTGTACTTCACACAGGAAGAGTCGGAGGTGAGGAGGTGAGGGGAACGTGCGCGCCTTGACCAGGAAAGCAAGTCTGTTTGCTGTAAGGGCGGGGAGTGATGAAGTGGCACTATGTTCCTAAGTCCTTCTCTGTACTGTGTGCCACCGTCACCACAGGCTGGAGAAGGCAGGGACAGGGCGGAGAAAGCACTTGGAAGACAAGCAGTGAGGCGGAAAGGCCTCGTGCATCTGAGAGGCAGCGGTGTTTAACAGCAAAGGCATGAGATCCGCACCTGAGAGCCAAGGCAGGAGCACAGCCCCATGCTATCAGCAATGCCGACTCCTCACAGACTCTATCAACTTTGACTTTGAATACTGTAAGGACTAAAAACAACCAACCAACCCTGGTCAAAACACCCCCAAAACTCAGCTGTAAAGGCAAGGTTTCCTACATAGGGCCCATTTCTTCAGTAGATTCCATTGTGTAACTGAGTTTGTACTAAAAGCCCTCTTGCTCGTATCAAACCATGAACAGGCTTTCAGAGCGTATCCACAGCGCGCTGTTCAGGAAAGCTTCACTGCATTGTGTAGTGTGTGTTTTTATGTGTGCACACATACACTCCCCACTCCTACCCTGCTATTATGGCTATCATATTTTCCTTTATCTCAGCACAAGCATTTCCTGCAGCTCAATGTCAGTTTCCAACAGCATTATTTCAACAGTTACAAACATCACATCTGGATATTCAGGAATTGGGCAAGTATTGCCAACAGGCCAAATACAGCTCCCAATCGCTTTCTGAAGATAAGAGAGACACACAGACATTTGACACCTCCTGCGTCTGTGTGCTACAGTAGTAACCGAGGCAGATTATGACCTGTGAAGCCTAACTACACACAGCTGGTCCTTCACAGAAAACGTCTGCTAATCCTTGAGATATCCATTTACTGATAAACATTTGCTTACTGTTAATGTGTAGTTTCATTTTATTTAAACATTTTGCTATTATAAACCAAGTTGTCATGAGTACCACAGTATGTGAGCTATAGTCCAGAATCCAAGTATTTCCTTAGGTTGGATTCCAAGAGATCAGAACTTCTCTAAGGACCAGACATAATGCCAAGTTACTGTCCAGCAGCTAAGCAATCCACTCCTCTCAGTATGTTTGGGTGCCTGTCTCGGAATTAGTAATTTTCCAGTACCATTTTAGAGCTGAATGCAAGCATCAGAAGTGGGGTGGACTCTAGTGTAACTGGAAAACAGAAGCCCACTCTCCTTCAAGAAATGATGGTACATTTATACAACCAATCAATGAAAATATTCTCAAAAAAAAAGTCAATGTAAAACTCTTACTGTGGACTGCAGCATGCGAGGCCCTGGCAACACTGCTGCTGTCCCCACTAACTTCCCTCCCTGACCCCAACAGTAAGCCACTGCGTGCTGATTTCCACTTGGCCCTCTAACAGTTCCTGGGACCTCTCAAACCAGAGAATCTTGGGCCATTTCACTTTGAGTTTGTGTATTCACCCTCTCTTACTCCTTGGGCTGGTTCTTGAAGCATAGGCCTATGGTGCCCACAGGGTCTTCTGCGCAACACACCAGACCTCAGAGGAACAATGTCCTGTATTCACACCTTCTGTTTACAAGACTAGGCAGCTCTCTACATGGTCAATTATGCAACTGAAGTCTCTTCAACATGTCTTCACACTTGAGACAATGTATCTTCAAAACTAGATGCAGCACAATACAGACATTTATTGTAGACAGTGGACAGACAGACAGACAGACAGACAGACAGACAGACAGACAGACACACACACACACACACACACACACACACACACACACACACACAGAGTAGCCCAAATAATAAGAAAAACATCAATAAAATACAGCACACCCACAGAAGTAAATAATGTGTAACTATTAAGAAATTTGGAGCCATTCTCTATGACTTATAGGACTGCTCATGACATACTGGACAAAAGTGAGGTATCTTATATACACACATTAGCATGTGAATGTATTCAGAAACATATAATTGCCATCCAACTTAAATAAGACAATGGTTAAAAACTAAACAGAAAAAAAATCTTCCCATGTATATGTTTACGCCTACGTACGATTCCCCACCCCACCCCCAACCCTCTCCACCCCATCCCGAGCCCCACAAGACAGGGTTTCTCTGTGTACACCAGGCTGGCCTTGAACTCAGAAATCTACCTGCCTCTGGCCCCTCAGTGCTGGGACCACCATACCCAGTTTACAGAGATTTTTAGTTTTTTATTTCATTTGTTTTGTTTTGCTTTGAAGCAAAGTCTCATGTGGCCCAGGCTCACCTTGACCTCACAATGTAGCTTCAGGTGGCCTTCACCTCCTGCTATCCTGAATCTACCTTCCACGTGTCACCATGCCTAGCTCATGTGACTACAGAAGTGTGGGGAAATATGGTCAGAAACAGAAGGCCACTCGCAGACGGTTCTATGAGGAATAGAGCTCCATGTAAGAAAAGGAAAATAAAAACCAAACACACTTAGGAATGCTTTCTAAAGACTGCAGTCTGCTATTTACACGGCACAGTCTCCTGTCCTCTGTATGGAGAATAATTATGAACAGATAAGATCCCATTTGATCAGAACTTAGCCATTCCTCTACGTCCTCATCCTCCATCCACACACACTCACTACATTATGAGGTATAATTACAGAAAAGGAGATAGGCTTACATTTCTCCAGGGCATCCATTGCTGCTCCCATTTCTGCCTGCTGAATACTGTTGAGTAAAATAAAAGTGAGGTAGATTTTAAAGGTTTTCTTTTTCAAAAACACAAATTATAGCTACAAATTCATTAATGTTGATTTTCATATCTAGTGCATAAAATTCCACGTGATTACTTCCACCACATATGAAATTGCATAGCTAGGAATACACACAAGAGCATTCAGAAATGTCTTTTATTTACACAAAGCCTCTTTAAGGTATCTGTTCCACACTTTTAATATGTAGTAGAGTATCTTCCATTTTCATTAGGGCTACAGCATTTGTCTCAAAATACTCCATGGAAAGTTTAAATATGAATAAGATAAAATGTACAGAGAGAAAAACAGGCAAAACATAGATTAGAAGGTTCAAAGAAAGGAGATTTTACACACACACACACACACACACACACACACACACATATTATTTTTCCTTTTTCTTAAAACTAGCAAGCATGCCCACAAAGCTCAAGTGACAGGAAACATCTAATGGCTGTGCTATGCACACCATGACACACCTAACATGCCTGCATTCTGCTGAGGCTGAAACTGGACAGAACTGACTTGTGTAACAATTGATACGGCCCCTGGTACAATGGCGTGCCCTGTGCAAGGCTGATCACCAAGCCTTTCAGTCGGCTTAGAGGGGACATTGGTCCTCGGCATTCACTGTGCTGTAACCAAAGACACCCACCTCACATTCTAATGTGAGCCAGACTGCAGAGGTTTAAAATACCAGGTAGTCTTCCCTGAACACAGAAACACACTCAGGGAAATGGTGCTCTTTGCATACCTTGGTCCTTTCCCGCAGCCTATCCTTTCTCCCTTAAAATAAACAGCCACAGTGTAAGTTCTAGCATGGGATGGCCCCACTGTCTGCAGAGTCCTGAAACAAAAGAACATTAATTATGATACAATGCTCAGGTAGTGTGCTGTAATATAACTAACAAAGTAGCAAAGAAAAAAAACCTCATTCTTATTGCCTAGAAATAGTATAAAAGTATATAGAATAGAAATAAGTAAAAGCATATAAAATAGAAATAAAAGTAACAATACGGAAAAAGGTAGTAGTTCAATTTTTGATTTGCTAACCTAACAATATTTAGAGCTTTGAAACAGTAACTTTTTTTTTTAATCTGCATTGCGGTTTTACATTTTTCTCAGATAGGATCAGTGTCTGAGGGCTCAGGGTGGATATTTGAGTATCACATAATTAACAAACTTTCATTATGAAGAACTGCGGGCTTTAGTTGGTTATTTTACAATGCTTATCACAGCTCACAGCAATAAATGGATAATAACACCTCAAGACACACCTGAGTGGTTTCACACCCTTTATGGATTCTTTCTAATGTTTAGTATTTTACCTAAGAGATCAGCAAACATATTTAATTTCTGAAACATCTGTGATCATTTTAGAGATATGCTATAATGGCGAGTATATAACAGCCACTAAAAAACACAGCTCCAGGTACTCTGGATGTAATGAAAAGATTTCAAACAGAAAAAACAAAACAAACAAACAAAAAACTGATAACTCATGAAAAAGGGAAATTAAAAGTAGCCAAGAATGAAGATGGAATGAACAGTGATCATGAAAACTATGTAAAGCAAGCTACCATCTTGATAACAATGAACAACGTCACCACGGACTTTTGTGGGAGGATTTATGGACAGAGAGCACAGCAATTCCTTTGTGTTTGCATATTCAAGGAGTGCCCACTGTGGCTTAAGGTGGTACTTGCTAAAGCCTGTGTTATAAGACACACACCACCTTTATCACTGACCCTTTGCCCTTTGAAGGGGAAATTCTGTTATTTGTTCACATCACACAGCTCATTATGTTTATCAGACAGCTTAATATGCTATTTCTAAATATTTAGGACTTTCCTCCAATAAAGAAAAACTGTTTTACACTGACAGCTTCTTGCCATGGGGTGACTAGTCTTCTGGCCTGTTTTGCTGGCAGCACAAATGCTTATTAACTGTTGTGACTTTAGTTATTTTAAAGTTTAAGAAGTCCAAAAGGAGGAGCTTTCAGAAGGAGCACACCTGCACAAATGGGTGTGCTTAGAACCCTGTGTTCCCAAAGGCAGGGAGTAAACAGTATTGAAACTACTAGGCTCTTTTTAATTTAGTGAAAAATACATATGTATGTGCATGTGGGTGTGTTGGAACACGGTCCAAGAATGGAGTCATGTAAGAATTTTGAGCACTTGTAAGAAAACTCCAAGAAAATAAGGCAAAGAGTCTTTTGGCCTCAGCTTCAAAACACAGACTTGTTCTTGGAAATGTGCTCCGCGCTCCTCCCAGGTGCAGCGGGGAGGAGGAGGGAGCTGACCTCAGCTGCTGCTAGTCAAGTGCCTCCATGGGGGAAAGCGCGTCAGCACCTGCAGCCTGTCCTGGTGAATGAGCGCCTTACTCGTGTGGTTCTTCTTAACCCTCGAGTATAAACTGTCCGCTGCGCTGAATAGCGTTGCCTACTGCATGAGACTTTAGTCTGCCTCATTTTTAGGCTGGCTCTCCCTGTTCCTCTGGCCCTGGACAGTACCTGCACATGTTTACCTCTCTAGCTGGGGCATGCCCAGTGTGGGTGCTGGGAACTCAACTTGGGTCCCTCTGCAAGAGCAGCAAGTGTCCTTAACTGCTGAGGATTTCTCCAGCCCAGTGAAAATGGATTTTTAAGCTTCCTAAAATCGTGTATCGGTGCACCTTGGGAGGCAGCCATGTACTCGGATGATTCTTTACTTTGCAAATCCCATTTAGCCCCCTTCTCAATCCAGAGTCAAATCTGCTTTTATGAATACTGGTGTCAAGTGACACAGTGACTCACGCACATTCCTTCTGAATGTCTGCTGGCTACATTCACAAGTTGAGGGCAACTTTTGATTCAAATTCCAGGAAAAGCGAGGACTTGAGTAACCAAGTAGCAGCACTAAACATTTGTTCCATTTTGACCAGGCTTGGGAAACACTCTTTCAGCTAACAGTCAGAGGCCAGCAGAGGCTCAAGGGAAAGTACAGAGTGGCACTCAAATATTGCTACAAACAACACAGTCTATCACCCTCTGGGAAATCAGACAACAGAAACCTGTACAAGAGAATCACTTCATCTGGGGGCTCGAGAGATAAGTTGGGGGGCGGGGTTAAGAGCTCATGCTGCTCTTGTGGAGGGTCCCAGTTATATCCCCAGCACCCGCACGCAGCTCACACCTTCTATAACTCCAGTTCCAGCAGAGCTGATGTTCTTTTCTGACCTCTAGAGGCGCCAAGCACTCGTGTGATGCAAATACACACATGCAGGCAAAGCATATGTACATATATAAATGAATATAGCTTTATGAAAAAAGCAAGCACAGCACCTGAATTGCTATACCCTCGGTCTTACAATCTTAGTATACCCTCCTGTCAGAGAAATGTATGTATAGGAGAAAGCAGAGATAATCAAGATGCGCCCACTTAAAGCTAGGGCGGCGTGCTTCAGGCTTAGCATCAGGTCTCCTGTTATCCTCACCCTCTGAGTTTCCCACTTAAGTACTGACTGAGGACACACCCTGCCCTGAATGGCTGGCAGACTGCAAGCACTTACTTGTATAAGGGGATGTCCGGCTCTTTCCCCTCTGTCCTCAGTGTCAGGCAGCACTGCTGCAGTTGGGATTTGGGGTCATTCCAATCCTGATTCAAAATGAACTCCTGTGGGAATCCCCAAAGCATTGAGTAGTGTGTTTCAGAGCCGCCGGAAACAAAGCACACAGTGACGTAAACGTTAGCGCTTACCTTCAGCCGTGGAAAGAAGCAGACATTCATGAAAGTATGAACATATTCCAGGTCCTTGTCGATGTACAGTGCTGCAATAAATGCTGCAAAACAGATAGGAAACATGCAATTCACTGTTAGTTACCAGAAACAGCAACAATGGAAGGTTCTTCGTTTTTCTTAATCTTGATGCTTCATTGCATGTATGTATGTGTGCTGTAAACGCTCTTAACAGCTGAGCCATCTCCCCAGCCCTAAGGGCTAAGCTTTTTCACAAGGTTTTCAACTTCTAAACACTCTTTTTTTAGGCATAATTATTTGTTTTTCCTTCAATTAAAAATCAACCCTTTATCACTAATACCAGAAGCACCAACATAGACATGTGATAAGACACAAAATCACAGAACACAGATGCAGATCTGCACTTAGCTGACGGCTAAGTGAATAGTCTAAAGCAGTGGCTCTCAACCTCCCTGACGCGCGACCCTTTACTACAGTTCCTTATGTTATGGTGAGTCCCAACCATAAAATTATTTCATTGCTACTTCATAACTGTTATTTTGCTACTATTAAGAATCATAATATAAATATCTGTGTTTTCCAATGGTCTTAGGCCACCCCTATGAAAGGATGGTTCAATTCCTAGGTTGAGACTCATTAGTCTAAAAGTATGCCAAATATTGTATTATACTACAGATGGTATCTGGGAGTATAACCAAGTTAACACCAATAAAATCAAACACGAGCTGCAGGTCACAGACAATGATAGAATAAGCACATCTTTGGACCTGCCACTCCCAACACCAATCTCAAGACCACTCATGTGACCAGCTCCATGTTAAATTTCATAAACAGAAAAATGAGAAAAGTAAAAATTTTTTATCTGTCCAAGTTAAGGAAAAACTCAGTAACAGCAGCATAATCTATGTAACTAAATTAATAAGTGACAATTCTAAAAAATGTTCAAATGAGTTCATTTAAACGAATTTTACCCAAGCAGACTGGAAGCACCATTTATTGAGCTAAAATAAAAAGGTCAGTGACACCAATCAGAACTGACTTTTGCATCCCTTTAGATGTCTTGGTTAGACTGCCTTTATACTTTGTAAATAAGCTAGTCTATACAGTGTACTTTATATTTTATATAATTCCAATTCTGAAAAATACTATAACATAAAAAGCTAGAAAGCCCAGAGAATAGTCTAGATCTTTTGAAGTAATATTAGAAATAATAAAGTTATGTATATAATCCCTTAACTAGCTATAATGGAATTATTTGTAATGCTTCCAGACTTTATCAGAAAATGAAAAAGATGGTATCTGTTTACAGTTTTGTCTGATTCAGAACAATAGGTGATGATTTTGGTGTCTAGAGAATAAATTATCCTTCCTTCTGTGCCCCTTTGCTGGATAGCAAAAAACAAACAAACCAGCAAACCCAGAACGCTATGGTGATTTTCAATAACTACTACTCTTCATTGTGTTCCTGTTTCCTACAAAGAGACTTGATGGCTGAGAGCCAGGAGTGTAGGACAGGCAGCCACCCCTGAATGTACACCAAACCAACAAACGTATCACTCACATGTCTTAGTGAAAAGCAAAAATAAATAAATAAATAAAAAGTAAAAACAAGAAGTTTCTTAGACAGATGTGGTCACCCACGCCTGCAACACCAGCACTTAGGAGAAAGGAACAGGAGGACCCCAGGAGGTCAAGGCTATCTTTGACTATACAGAGGCTAGCCTGGGCTATACAAAACACTGTTTGAAAGACCTAGAAAAAGAGAAAAGAAGTTCTTTAGCCAGAACATCATCATCGTCATGAGAAGAATAAGCTCTATTCAGTTTAATTTAAACCTTGCCCCTGAAAGTTCAGCTTCCCACTGTGGGCAGGACTCACATTCCAACAGGTCCGCCAGAGTCTTGGTTCTTAGGGCCACGGGTCTCTTGGTTTTGTCGTTGGTGATGGCATACTCTTGCATGCCCAGCTCTTCTGCTACCTTGGCTTGAGTTCTGTTATTCACTAAAGAACTTCGTAACAGCTGGTAAGAACGGATTGGGGCACAGTTAGACACCTCTTCAGTTCTGGTCTCTCTTGCTCCCCTGTTAAACCTAGCTAGCCACCCTGACAGTTTGTCCTGAAGGTCTAAGTCCTCTGCCCTTGGGTGACAATGACATACTTCAAATGCTCCTATTGTCTCGTAATGACTCACCCTGAGATACTACCTGGATTTAACCCAATTACTATCTTGATTTAAATACCCAATTACTTATTTAGTAGCAGTGAGCAGGATTTGGAGAGAGGGGTGCACAGCAATCTGACTAAGATATGACCACTAACGAGCTCAAAGCTACCAAATCAGGAAGCATTTAAAAAAAATTTTTACTTAAATATGATTTACATTCAATAAAATATACCTTTTGTGTATAATTTGATAGAATTTGGAAACCTTACCCTTTTTTTACTACTCCAAACAAATTTCCCATATTGTGAAATAACCAGCCTTCACCAATGATTACAGCAGGCACACCTACCAAGCAAGCCTGTGTTTATGGTTGTCTACGAGAAGCATCATGCTTCATGACACAGATCCTAATTTTAATACTACATGACTTAGGGAAAAGACGTTTTAATATTATTGAAAGACCTATTTATTTATACCGTTATTAAAGACATATTATGTACCCTGCATCTCTTTCTTTTCATACTCAGACCCTTCATCTTTAACCAATTTTGAATATAACTTTAAAGATTTAATTTTTATTTATATTCTGTGTGTATGTAGTATATGCATATATGTGCACCACAAGTATACAGACGCCTATAGAGGCCAGAGGATGCTGGAATCCCCGGAGAGAGCAGCTGTACGCCTCCCCACACAGCTGTTAGGAACAGAACTTAGATCCCCTAGAAGAGCAGCAAGCTCTTTAAACCACTGAGCATTGCTCCAGCCCCAAATTTCAAATTTATTTATATATTTTAACCTCAGGAATTCAAAACAGAAATGTCTGCTAAGAATTTGAGACCATTATTAGCCCTCCAAGGACTATTCCATAGTAATGTTAGATACTGCCTAAAAATTGTTCTGATCTATCCCAAGTGTCCACACAACAAGCCCAATTTAAGCACTTGACACACACTAGAAGAGAGAAGGCAAAGGAGACTAGGGGAAAGAGGCAGACAACAAGATGGGAATTCACTGAACTTTTAACAAATGACATTATTATGCCCGATCCCTAAGACTCAAGGGACTAATGTACCAAAATCTATGTTTTCTTACCAGAAGCATACACAAATTGCTGTGTCCTGAGCAAGGATCAAGAGAAGCCACTGTGAGTCCTGCTAGCATCACACCCACCACTGTTCCACAGTGCACTGTGTTTATTAGATACAAGTTTTATACTCTATGGCTCCACAGTGTCAACAAAGCTTATGAAAATCAAGATTTATTCTCAATGCTTGATATTGAATCCTTGACAATGGATAAATAAGGAACGATATGTTCTTAATTTGTCTGACAATGATTCATGAAGCAGAGATACAACTTGATCTTCATAAGCCTCACCTGCTACTGAATTTCAGCCTGTAACTCTTTGCCTGTCTCTGTTCCATTTTCTTTCTAACTCCTCCTTAACTACAGCTTTTCTTTAGTACACTAGTTCTTTAAGTATATATATGTTATTTTGTACAACCAACATATACCAATAAAAAGATAAAAATTAAAATGCACAAAGAAGCCTAAAATCTAAAAGGCCAAGTGTGACATGCGATACAAACGACAGAAAACCCACCACAGCAATTTACAGAACACATGAGCTGGAGGTGATTCTCTTTCTGTGGTTTGGATTTCAGGTTGAAGCAGGATGAGCATGGGGAGGGGCAGCTGGGTGCTGCGCCTGCGTCTCCATCAGCCTGCAGGATAAGAAGCTTATTTGGGAGTATGGTTATGTTGAACAGATAGAATCCACTTTGCGGAAGGAGGGAAACGCCACGGGCTGTGTAAACGCTCTTCCCCGGGACCAATGGGCACAATGTAAGCAAACAAGAGCACACAGCAGTGATGACATGCTGCTGGCTGCCGTGCCCAGCTGCCACCTTCCAGTGTCACGGACCCAGCTTCAGCGCTATGTAACAATGCTGCCTGACAGAGAAGGAACCAGGAATACTCTCAGCTTTGCTTTAAGATAAGCCCTGGCAGATCTTAAAGCAGTGAAGTAGGTAAAAGTGAGGTCTGCTAAGTTCTTGCCAGAGTATAACCCAAAAGTCGGCAAGGAAAAGGAAAGCAGTCATTAACCTTTATTGTTGCCGTCCACTTACATCTGGAACATGAAACCAACCAAGGTAAACAAGTATCATCTCGGGGTGCACAATGGGTTCAAATGTCCTGCAACAAGTCTCTATCCAAGCATGAAAGCCCAAATGGGGGTTCATCCAAGGGACAGTTTCCATCTCTGTCCCCAGCTGAATTCAACCTTAGTAAATCTACTATTTGGCAAACCATGGGTCCAGTGAGGATGGGCACAAGAAGCAAGGCCTGCGAGGTTCTGGGTTAGCAGGCAGCAGGAAGCAGTGCTTCACAGTGTACCTGCTCCTTAGAAAGCCACACCTTGCTCAACCACAAGCATCACCAGGCTGATGGAGAAGTAGGCACAGCACCCAGCTGCCCCCTCCCTCATGCTTTCCAGAGGTGCTGACCTGGGTAACCCCTCTCCAGAGTGTTCTAGCCAACTTCAGTCCTAAGGCCTAAGACGCTTCTCCTCAGATACTAGTGCCCACATTTCTCCCAAACACCAAGGAATCAGAATTTTGAACTCTGAACTTGGGATGCTTGCCTTTTGAAAAAGTTCGTGTGGATTCTGTTGAACATAAAATTGGAACTGAAAAAGACTGAGTTAGTTAATGGGAAAATGGCTGGAGGGGATTTTCTAGGAAAATTAAACATAGTGGCAAAAGTAGAGACCACAACACAGCAAGGTGACCATAGGGGGAACTAGAAAGAAAATCAGAACCAAGTGAGGGAGACCAAGGCCACCAGAAGATGGAAGAAGTGTCAATGTCCCAGCAGACGATATGGAATCCCCAATGGGGAAGGGGCAAGGCAAGATGTTGACACTGAAATTACTATTTCCACAGAGGCGCTGTCTACAGTGGCGGCGGCAGCAGCAGGTAAGGTTTGCATGCTCCTCAATAACAGGAAAAGGAGTCTAGAAAGCTTTGGAATCCCTCTAGGTTCTACTTTAATACGAAATCTTCTCGATATCCATTTCCTTGCTGCCTTCAAACTTCTCCCCTTTACCAAATCGTTACCTGTCTCTAATAACCTTTCCAGCCCTCGCTGAAGTTTAATTGCAAATCAGAAACAGTGAAGACGAGTTCAGCTAAGACCTTTATAAAGCTGTCAAAGGGACTGTTGCTCTCTGGTGCGATGCCGAGGGCCAGTAAACACTCCAAAGCTCAGACTCTGGTTGTAATATTTCCGAATGTTCCCACAATCTCAGCAGAAGTCTCCCACACTTACTTTAAACTTAAATTTCCATAAGAATAGGATTTCCTGGATTAAAACACGGAGACTGACATTCTTCCCCTAAACTTCCCTTGTCATCCTAGGTCGCAGAAGGAAACCATAGCATGAGACATAAGCTGCCCAAGAGGGCCACCTAGTGTAAGGCGAGCACACTTAGATCTATTATCTTGAGGGCTTTAATAGAGGACAGTGGAGTGAAAGCAAAGTATACAATTAAAATTAACAGTGATATGCCACACAGGGCTTTTACCCAAGAGTGGTAGCTAGATGGTCGCCATTTCTATGACAATTAAAGAAAAGCTACACAGATGATAGGCGGCAGAATGCAGGTCAGACACAAGGAGCCAAACGATGTCAGTGATAGAGAACTCCTGTCGGGATGCTGGGGAATCCATCTTCTCGGGGCTCTGTTAGGTAGGGTACCTGGCAGCCTGGGTGATTTATACTCCAGCTGGCAGGAGGCAGCAGGGCAGGATGAGATCACCACTTCTCAAGCTTTTTGTTTGTAATCTCTGTTCTCTTTCTATTATCCTGCATCATTCCTCTACAATCAAGCAAACAGCTCCCACAAGTTCACTGTGCGGATGCACTCCACCATTGGACACAGTGCCTGGCACACGGGAGGCACGGGACGAGCAGCTGCACTCCACCACCGGACACAGTGCCTGGCACACGGGAGGCATGGGACGAGCAGCTGCACTCCACCACCAGACACAGTGCCTGGCATACGGGAGGCACGGGACGAGCAGCTGCACTCCACCACCGGACACAGAGCCTGGCACACGGGAGGCATGGGACGAGCAGCTGCACTCCACCACCAGACACAGTGCCTGGCATACGGGAGGCACGGGACAAGCAGCTGCACTCCACCACTGGACACAGTGCCTGGCATACGGGAGGCATGGGACAAGCAGCTGCACTCCACCACTGGACACAGTGCCTGGCACACGGGAGGCACGGGACGAGCAGCTGCACTCCACCACTGGACACAGTGCCTGGCACACGGGAGGCACGGGACGAGCAGCTGCACTCCACCACTGGACACAGCGCCTGGCACATGGGAGGCATGGGATGAGCAGCTGCACTCCACCACCGGACACAGTGCCTGGCACACGGGAGGCATGGGATGAGCAGCTGCACTCCACCACTGGACACAGCGCCTGGCACATGGGAGGCACGGGATGAGCAGGTGCACTCCACCACCGGACACAGTGCCTGGCATACGGGAGGCACGGGATGAGCAGCTGCACTCCACCACCGGACACAGTGCCTGGCACACGGGAGGCACGGGACGAGCAGCTGCACTCCATCACCGGACACAGTGCCTGGCACACGGGAGGCACAGGATGAGCAGCTCCTGTTAGCTCACCAGTGGAGCAAAAGGCTAAGTAGGAAGGGTGCTAATTTGCAAGTGCCGTAAGACAGTCATTCTGACCAGAGTAAAAGGTTTCTTTGTGGCACTCTATTCTCGCTGACCTTCCAGGTAGGCTTACCCTGAAGAACAAAAGCCTTAGTATATAGACAGAACATCTTCCCTAGACACTCCAATTCAAACTTGATTAAGCTATGGCAACTGTATATATATCATCTGCATTCCTTCCCCAGCAGGCCCTTTCAGGACTCACTCATAGAGTAATACTTTTCCCCAACAACCTGCAAAACTTAGCAGACACGGTTAGATTTGCCCTGTGTCTTGATTCTTTGTAAAACAAGTGTGTCCCCAACTAGCTCAATGCTAAGGCTCTCAGACGTGATTAACTGCCATCTTGTGCCTGTAATTACAAGAAGGAATCAATTGCTGCCCTTCCAATGCAATTCCAGTAATCTGCACGCTTAAAAATTTTTAATCCTTAAACATTTCAAAGTCAGTTTCCTGTTCATTACTTGACACATAAAGTAACATGGCCATTTCTCTGCAGAACCGCCTCCACTGCCCTCTACGTGACTCACCCTTCTGCAAACTCTCCCTCGCTTACTTCTTTATCACGTCTGTATTGAGAACCTAACACATGCTGGGCACTACTGGGCTAAAGAGGAAACAAAACACGCTCTTTCAGAACGTCTGGTCTAGTGGGGTAGGCAAGCTGAAAAAAGTGTGGAACAGAAGGAGTGCAGAATTTGGCCTCGGGTGGAGTGAGGGGTCAGGGCCGTTTCTCCTACATCCAGAAGTCTGGTCAGAATTGCCAAGTGAAGGAAACACTAGAGGACACTAAGCAAAATAAAGAATCAGCTGCAGAATGGTTTCCAGGCGGAGGAACTGCATGTGCAAAGGCAATGGTAGAAAGGCCTGAACCTAGCAGGCTAGTGCAGAGCGGAAACAGCACATGACACACGGCTGAACAGGTGGCAGGACCACTAAGGGACCTGCTGGTTCTGTAGGCACTGTCCAAAGAGGAAGCAAAGACCATTAATCTGGGCTGTGAAGATCATTCATTCAAAGCCTATCTGCCGAGTACATACAGAATAGGAGTGTGGCTACAGGGACCTCGTAGAGAGGAGCATCATAGCGCATGCTGCATCCCCACTCTGGTAGGCCAGTGTCAAGACGATGGGACTAAACAGCATTTTCTTCTTAGATGGAAAGAGGTCTGATGCAGAGGACGCTTGTTACTGGTTGCCCTGTCAAAGAATCGCTCTAGGTGATGCAGCTCAGAGGTAAGAGCGCCTGCCTGCCATGTACAACCCCTGTGGTTCAGTCTCCAACACTGGAAACAATTCCTCCACACACCGTACTGAAGGCAGACTGCAGAGGAGGAAAAGGCCAGATGTGACAGGAGAGCATGGCTGCACTTTAGACAACAGCATCAGCGGAGAAGCTGGAGCCGGGACTCAGAAGAACTAAGACAGTAGAGCTGACAGGCGGTGTGCACGGTGGGGAGGTGTAATAGGAGACGAGGATGAGTTAAGGTGATGCTAAGGCTTTTAACAACTGAAATAATGGAATAATCCTTACTGGTATGAAGAATGCTGAGTGGCAACCAGGACGGAGGGTGAAAACTGTTTTGCTTTAGACACATTTGCCTGAGGTACCTGTTAGAAATCTAACTAAAGATGTGCATGTTTTTATATGTAGGTACTTGAGTGCCATTATATTCTATAGATATGTGTCTAAAGTGTGAGAAGGAGGCAAAGGCTTTGGACATAAGTCAGGAAATATACAGATGCTTCAAAACCACAAGACAGACAGAATGAGATCACCTACGGAGCAGAAGTCAAAGGCAGAGAAGAGGTCTGAGAACTGAGAACGGGGACAGTCTCGGCGTTAGCAGGTTGCGGATAAATGGCTCACTGGCATAGTCCCAGGAGAGCTGTTGTGAAAAAGACTCTTCTGGCAGGAACACATAAAATGGATGGGATCACGGTACAAGCTGATAGAAGAAAAATGAGTTCATGCCATCCTGAGATCTGCGTCTCCTAAAGATTCTGGCTTTAAACTGTCCATCTCTTAGGCAGACTACAAAAGTGCCTTCAGAAAATATCAAGGCAAGCTTTTCAAAGAGTAGCAGGCAGTCTGCAGGGCCTGGGGAGCCTACTCCTCTTGAGAAGGATGCTCTACTCTCCTGTGCTTTGTACGACCAGAACCCTAAGCTGGGCATCTGTTACAACTCTATGAATGTTCCTACTTCTAATTGGGTCTCCTCATCAATCACATCTTCCTGTAACACCCCGATGCGATGAAGGGCGCACTCCAGTGACCCAGGTGATCAGGACTGGTGTGTGTGATGGCGATTACGTGGTGACAGAAGGACACGTCCCAGAAATACTGGAGTAGCGCTGTTAGGACTTGGGAGGAGAAGTAAAGGGTAGAAGCAAAGATGACTTCTAGGTTTCTGATGCACAGTACTGGATAGCTGATGTTGTCATCAGTGCACACACAGGAAAATGTCAAGAAGACCAAGGTGGAGGAATATTCTGTTCATTCATGGCATCTGGAACTGGAGCTCAGGACACAAGTGAACCTGCAGACATCAGGTGCATGTTTTCTGCCTATAAGGTGGAACTGCTGAACACATGGAGTAGACTGTCTGAAGACAGTGTATTAGGAGGAGGCGTGGTCTAGCAGTGACCTCTTAGATCTGACATATTTATTAGCTGCAAGGAATAAGCTGAACATGCAAAGGATGCTAAGCTACAGTAGTTAAGAAAAGAGGCACAGAAAAATCCAGAATACAGTGCGATAGAAACCAATGGAGAAGCCATTTCAAGGACAGTTTACCAGCCTTTAAATTACGTGCTTACGACAGATCAGCTTCGCCTTGCCTACAGATCTGCTGCTGCTACTCTTTTCTCCCAAAGGTTTCTGTAACGATACTTCATAAAACCGCCATATGTATCGGAGCTTTATCATTGCTAACACCTGTCTAGTAAAAGCTCTGACTTTAAGACAGCAAGGCTTATAAACTCATTTTGTACAAATCTATGTGTCTGCAGCAGGGTATGCTGGATCTCACCCATAATGCTCGCATTTGGGAGACTCAGGCAAGGAGACTGCCGTGAGTTTGAAACCAGCCTGGAGTACAGAACAAAATCTTATCTCAAAACAACAAAACCAAACCAACTACACTCCTAGCACTGAAGTAACAGTGGAAAGAAGCCAGGGCCTGAATCTGCAGCACTGCCCTGGGCCTGGCTTTGCTTCACCTGCATCTCATGGCAGGCCTCCTGCGCTTAGTCTATTGTCTACTCATGGCTGGAGCTAGTGAGGGGCAGCACATCTGAGAACAGGCCCCATCCCGGAACACCCCAAGTCCACAGTTAGTTCTGAAGAGCAGGAGGAGGGTGCCATATTCAAGCAGCTGGTTTCCAGAGTCCAGGAATTGAGCATCCTCAGGCCACCTAGTATGCTCTGGCAACTTTGCTGATAAAGCAGGTACTTTTGACATCTACAAAGTCTCTTCTCTAATGGAGAAGAGCGAATACACAATTTGCTGTCGTCCTCAGTGAGATGTGGACACTGGCACTCAAAAGGTTCCTATTTTCTAAAGAATTCAATGATCAACTAAAGAAAGAAATCCTTGCCTTTCTAAGAGCAGCTCGTTTTAAACGGCAGTCAACATGTTCACTTAAAGCTAAAGGTGTACTGCTGATTCCTGAGCACTTACCGTAGGACACGGCAGCACATGGCGGACGACAGAAGCGCAATACAGAGAGTGAACACCGACATGAGAAATACTGCTGAGAATTCACATCTAACACCACGCTCTCTCTGTTCCCAATACTTACAGTAAGTACTTACAGAACTAAGATCCAATTCTAGTCACAGAAAACCATGCATAACAATTTAAAGAGTATGAAACTATTGCTATTAGCTTCGTCACGATAAGGATCACACGGAAGGGCATACAGTGCAGCTTTCCTAATAGATTAGCACCAGCTTTCCCAATACATGGTTCTCAAGGGCTTCTCAGAGGTCACTCGCAGGCCTGAGACCACTGCTTCTCCAGACTCAGTGTGAAGGAAACACTGCATACAAAGTGCCCCCTACTAAATTCACAGTGGCGACATCCTGCCCATCACCAGACCCACGAAGCCTTCCTTGCACTCTGTGGCTACAAGAATCTTTCCTGACCGTGTACGCCTAGCAACCAGCCTGTACTTTTGTATCTGACATGTCCTACCCTGCATCGAGTTATACTCACTCACACTTTTATAGTGTGTGCATGCACACCCACAAAATTTATATGGCAGAGTATCTGTAATTACTTATTCTTGGGGGATATGAAAAGTGACTATATCATAAGTCACCTTAAGTTAAGTTAAACAAGTATGTATGTGGGCCTCCTATTTCTTACCTACTACCCTGCAAACTTACGAGAGGGAATAACTGAAGACAAACTCACCGTTAAGTGTCCTTCATGATGATCTGGGAAATGAATGAACAAGTACTCTGTGGCTACCAGCTGCATGATGGAGTCACCTAGAAATTCCATCCTCTGGTTGTGGCCTCTGAAAATGAAATATCACAGTAAATAAAATAGTAAGTATTTGTGGATTTTAAAAAACCCACATAATTTTTAAGATTACTTTTAAAGCATAAAACTAAATATAATTCCCTGAACATTCTCAATTGTTGAAAATTTCTGAATATAATTTTTTAAATTTAATTTTTATTTAAATCATGGGTATATGTGGTGTGTATGTACCTGTATACAGGTCCTGTGAAAGAGCAATACTACTTACTCTAACCACCAACCCGTGTCCAGCCCAAAACTGAATGCTTTCAGGATTAAATGGCTACTAAATTAAATTAGTAAACAGCACCTGGCCAGAAGCAGAGTAATACCAATTGAAAAATAAAGTCAAAATTAGAAAACACTCTTGTAAGAAAGAGCACTTAATTTTCTAAACCTATTAAACATGTATGTCCTTTATTCAAAGATTATCTGGAATATACAAATGTTTACAAAATCTATGTCTTTACTCTTACAGTTTAAAGAGAGTTTAGAATTTTCCAATCAAGGAAGGGGAAACGTTTTATGTTATGTTGCCCCACATATACACTGGCACCTAAAATTTTGCTACTGTTCTTATTTTTTTCTTTTTCCACTGTGCTGAGGACTGAACCCAGGGTTTCAATCTCTAGCAGAGTTTTTCTTATTTTCAATTTCAATAGTCTCAATAAATCATTTGTCTAAAGCAAGAGTTAGAAAGCCATATCCAGCCACAGCCTGCCTGAAAGCTTTACTAGAGTGGTCACACTTAGGTTTTTTTTGTTTGTTTGTTTTTGTTTTTGTTTTTAATCTATGGCTGTTTTTATATTATTATGGCAAATAATGACAAATAGACCACATGGTCTGCAAAGCTTCACCTGTTTAGTGCATGTCTCTGAATGAACAAAGGTTTTACTCCCTTCAGATCTCATAAACATCATGAACACATCAAGATGTATGTAATGGGACCAAAAGCTGCCTGGCTGCTGTCTGCCTCGCCACGTGACTGGTGCAGTGTGCCTGCCCTCCCGGTTCCTCTGGCGGGCAGGACCGTTTGGAAGCCGCTCCCCTGCACGGTCAAGTGGACCAGATGAGCGCTCTTCACTCACAGGGTCAGGTGGTTGAAGCCCACAGTTCTCAGTGTGAACGCCCGGGCCAGAAGGCGGACATGAGTGAAGATCACTCCAATTGCTTCTTCAAACTCGGTAAGTTTTTGTAGAACTGGGGAAGTTTCGATAAGTTGTCGATCCGTATTTGGCTCTTGTAGCTACAGAAAAATAAATTAAAAGTCACATGTAGTTTTTGTTACATGAATAATTATCAATTCCCTGACACTGTTCTTTAAAATTCCATCTCCCGTGGGCAGAAATTTCTGAAATGCCAGATAAAACATGAAAGCCTCTTTCTCATCTCTTAGAATAGCAAACAAACCTAATATTTAAAGAAGGCTCAAATAATATTTTCCAATCTTCATTCAAATTTCAAGGCCAAGTTCTGTACACAGATAGTTCAAAATCCCTGGTATTAGACTAACTCTCTAAGGAAGATGCAAGCTGAAGAACAGCTGCCATAGACATATGTGTGTGTTTGTGTGTGTGTGTACACGCGTGTGTGTGCACATGTGTGAGCGTGTGTATGAGTGCATGTGTATATGTGTGAGCATGCGTGTGTATGTGTGCATGCGTGCATATGTGTGTGTGCTCACATGCGTGCACTGGAGAGTGTGCTGAGAACCTGTCTTTCTGACAAGTGTGCAGGTGATGGGCTGCTGTTGTCTGCGAACTGCCCTTTAAGAGTCACTGATTTTGGAGTATCTGGACTACTGTGCATAGTGACATACTGTGCAAACTATTTTGGTAAATGAGCATCATTAAAACTGAATTTAGCTTCCAGTGGATATGATTATTCCACGAGACAGGTGGTGCTCCATGTAACAATGAGCCTTTAACAACTGGCAAAGAGAAAATTTAAGAAGTGTAACTAAAACTAACATATTCAACAACATTGGGCAACCTTTTATTTTTAACAATTTACAGCACTAAGTTGCCTTTTACTATCATAAAATCTCCTTGAACAATTGATCACTAGTGATTACTATGTGTTAAATACATATCCACACGAAAGATGTGTGACCAGAAATGCATATATGCATATCCTACACTAACTCAGAAAGAAAAGTATAGAAACTCTTAGAGCCAACTGAGGAAAAGAATGTCACCTCTAAATCCTGAGTAAAAAGCTATTACATAGGCATTAAATTTTTAATGTGCAGTAAATTTTATGCAATCTAAATCAATTTCTAAGACCCAAATTAGGTTATAATTTAGCAATATTAATTTAGTATTTGTTCTACTTTTTAGCAATGTCTAAAACTGCCCCTAACATCATTTTCCCCATAACAGCAGGCATGCGGGTGTGTAAGAGTTAACACAGCACACTCTTATGGAGAGGGCTAGTCCTGCACTCCCATGCTTTCCAGACCACGTGAGCACACACAACACATGCACATGGCCCTACTTACTTCCAAAATTTCCCTGGCACCCAAACTAAAGTGTTAATTCCGGGGAAGAGACTCAGAGAATAAAGGTGAGAAAGAAGCAAAGAAAGCCATGGAGTTACAAGGCTCGCGGGGACAAGAAGGCCATACGTACTTGGAGTGGGTGGAGAGGGTAATTGAGCCAGACTTCTCGCAGGTCCTGGAAAATGGAATGATGCCTTTAGCGCTCAAGGGAGTCGCTTAACACACTAAATAAAATGTCACTATTTGAAATACTAAACTATTTCAGATGCTGACTCCACTTACTGCAAATTCAATAGTGCTAGCAAACTAATTTTTTAAAGTGTATTCACCACTCAAACTGCCTATAGTGACTCTAATTAGCCTATTAAGCTGAGGAGGAAAAGAGCCTTTTAAAACTAAGTTCCACATCTGCTGAACCTAACACACTGGATGAAACTAGTGCTTTATTCATACTTTTCCACCCGCATTCCCAAGACCTGGGTATCTCTGAAGCTTTTGTGAAACTCGCCTCACATCTCTTTTATTTCGCTTCATTGTCATAAGCTTGTTTCAGAGGAAGCAGGACTGTCCCACATCAAGTTCCTAAGCCCTCGCAACCATGAGACCATGCTTTAACACGGCTCACACAAATGTTTATTTGACACACAATAATAAACAAACTGTACGGAAAATCCTGATATACTGTCTCACTGGCTGAGTTAAATCTAAGAGCATTTATAATTCTAATTTCCTTGGGATTAAAGTGTTTTTCTCTGAGGTTCAGACTCTAGTGAGCCTCTATCTAGACCTACTCTCAGGCCACGATCTAGGCTTTTTAAAATAAGTGAGAAAAATAGCCTTTTAAAAAAAAAGTTAGTTTTTGGCAGGATACAGGAAAATTTAGGGTCATTTGTGACACATAAGGTGAGAAAGTGAAATAAAAGTCCAATGGTTCCGAACGACTTACAGAGCTTCTCAGACAATGTTTAAAGACAGTGTTTAAATAGCAAACTGTTGTTTAAAGGCACATGAAAGGCTTCTGTTAACCAAACCAATAACCTCTCCCTTTAACTCCCCAGAGGGAATTACACAGAATATCACCCCCACCCCCGTCCACCTGCTGGTCTCTCCCCTCCCACAGCATGAGTGCTTCCAAACCAGCCCCTGGCCTGCCTGTCTTAGCACTCTCCCTTTGCTTCCGTATGGGTTATTTTGTTCCGCTACAACGCCCTCTCGTCTAAGTCATAACTTGGAATGCCTTATGGGCATCTTTTACCTCACATGCACTCCAGCAGTAACCGTCGTCCACTTTCCACGCTAAGCAAGTGTGCGGGCTCCGCTGCAGCGCTTAGGTTTAGTTCTCAGTCCATGTGGGTCACTTACTCGTTCTCTCCGCGCCTCTATTTCCACAGGTATAAAGCAAAGCCTAACGCTGGGACCCACTACAGTGCGCTCCCTCACACCTCAGTGAGGACGTGGTGCAAGCACTAAACCCAGCGCGGGGTCAGAGGGCAGACTCCTAGCAGGAACAGGGTAGCAGCAGTGTCTATACGTCGGCTTTCTCGGCCAGCCTTCCCAGCGTCCCCAGAACTCAAGGTTCACATGGACATCCTCACTCATTTTCTTCTTGCTGCCTCGTTGTTGTTGATTTTTTTTTTTTTTTTTTTTTTTGGTTTTTCGAGACAGGGTTTCTCTGCGTAGCCTTGGCTGTCCTGGACTCGCTTTTGTAGACCAGGCTGGCCTCGAACTCACAGCGATCCGCCTGCCTCTGCCTCCCGAGTGCTGGGATTAAAGGTGTGCGCCACCAACACCCGGCTCTGCCTCATGTTTTTCACTTAAAAAATACTTATGATTGTCCCTTGGGTGTCCATGGCCACCCGTCTTGGTGTAAATGTATGCCATCTTGCAACCAATTCCCCTTACACCCGTTTCCTTGCATGTATCCCAGTGTAGCAGAGAGAAAACACACATGAAGATCTAGACTGGGGTCCCAGCAATACTGTTAATTAGCTCTAGGACTGCGGCATGCTTCTAGAAGATGCTTAAGACTGACTGGCCATTCATTGACATGGCATATTGATATTAAATACCTATTATGCATTAGGTTACTAAGATAAATAGGACACAACTCTGTCCTCAAAGAGGTCTAATGAGGAAGAACGCCGGTGAATAAATAGAGCTTAGGTACCTGCAGTAGGTCCCTTAATAGTGAAAAATCATCAGAAGCTACACCACAGGTGCCACTTTCTCGGACTACACCTCATATGAGAGGAAATGGATACAGCTGAGATGGGCTCACCAAAGGCCGTTAGGTTATTACACCGATACGGGCGGAAGTGGGCACCAGAGGAACAGCCATCACTCTGGCCCAGGCTGCTAGGAAAGGCTTCAAAGAAGACTTGGGAAAATACGGAAAATCTAGTGAGTCCCAGCAGAGGGCGAGAACCAACTGTCAGGCAGACACAGGCAGAAAAGGGAATGTTTAAGGATGGCATAAAGATGTAGGTGACAAGGAGACGGAAACAGGTAGAAAACATCGGATCTGGGTATGTGGTGCCAATATAATCCCAGCACTCAGGAGGCAGAGGTAAGGTCAAGGCCACTTGGGCTACACCCTAAGCTCTTGAGGAGTCAGGGATATACAGTGAGGCTCTGTTTAAAACAACAACAAAACCCCACCCAAGCCTTCCAGATGTTACGTTGTACAGACATCGGAGGCTAACAAATGCCTGAGGCAGTGTGAACAGCAGACAGTTAAACAGGTGAGCGATGAGAGGCCTTAGCAAGAAGCGGCAGCTTTGAGTGGAGTGCACCAAGAGTCACTTGAGTCAACAATGATGAAATTTAAAACTGAATGGAAACACAGAGAAAAAAGGCTTAGGGGCAGAGAAGAGCCTGAGGTTTCTGATTTAAAGATAAAAATAAAAGCAAAATATGTTGGAAACTAAAGGTGACAGGGCCAATACTAAACATGCTAAAATGGCAAGTCTGTGGAAGACCCACACCAGGCTGCCCAGAAGCAATTTGAAGAGATGCCTTTTCCAATATCTAGAAGGCCAGAGAAAGGCCTGGGTCAGAGAGGCTGAGGACAGATGTACAATGAGAAAACAGAGGTGAAGATAGGAAAAATTACATAATGCCTTCCATTGCTGTAAAAGGGCCAGCAGGGCAGTCAAATCGAACCATTCTACACATGCAAACTCACTGGTAAGCCTGAAAGTTAAACAAACTAAAAGCAAACATTTTTTTAGAAAGAACAATCAGTTGAGGAAGAAAAGGAAAGACAGGCCTGCTATTAAGAGGGCTGGAAAGAGAGCACAGACAGAGAAGTTAACAGAAAACAAGGCTTCCTTCTCAGCCAGCAGCAAGAGAAACGCCCAAAGGACTTCTCCTTGAGCCCCTGCTGCCTTCCTGGCGCTGCCCTCTCACCTGCTTCGCTGCACCCTACCCTAAACAACCGCCTTCACTTCACGGCAGCACGCTATTTCAAACTAACCCTTGTCTTAATTTAGTCTCACACACAGCATCCCCGTTACTCAGCACCAGCATGGCCTTAAAGGGTGCCCCTCTCCCCACTAACAGACAGCCCTTCCTCACAGAGCTCGTCAACCTGCATTACCTGTGTATGTTTCTTTTTTCCTGGCTGTGTTTGACGCACGTGTGCGCACACACACACGCGCACACACATACACAGTTTGTCAATGTTTCACCCATTCAGTGGCTAGCAGATCCAAGCTAATTTAGAAGTGTCAATCAAGTTAGAAAGTCTTAAGAGTGTATACATGAAAATTCTGTGGCAGAAAGTTATGTATTACTGAGCTTTACTCAGTTTTAAAAGAGACACCAAATGAATTCTGAAACTCAGTCGTTCTGGCTCTGATTTTCCATTTAGACAAGTCTTCATTTCACCCTTTTAACAAATATCAAATGTTGGGCAGGTCAGTCCTGCACTAGGTGCTAGAGACATAGGATGAGCTTACTAAGTAGACAAATGGGACAGAGCAGTTTAAAGAAGGAAAAAAAAAAAGGCTGAAAACACAAGCGGATCCAATTAAGAACACTAGACCCACACATTTGGGGAAGGAGCACAGGAGTGGGTGAGGTTAAGCCAGGACAGAGAAGCAGGATAAGCAGAGGTGAGGAAGACACTGAAGAAGTGGGGAAAGTCGCTGGAATTGCCAACAAAGGACAAAGGCCAGAATACAGTATTCTAAAATTTGAGAAAAAAGTCTAAAATATATGCCATCTGCCACAGACACAAATCAAGATGCACAGCTGTTTGAGTCTGTAGGACAAAAATGGGGACGGTAGGTCTGCAGATAGTCTCGTACTGCAGGCAAATACACAAATATGAAAATCATCACATATCCAGAAAAATAAACTAAGTCTTGGATGTAACATCGAGGTCACGTGTTTAAAAGTATCGACTTTTAACTACACACAGTCCTGCAATACCACCACCACCAGACAGCGTGTAGAGGAAGGTCGCACAAGGGTCTGCAACAGTGGCGGCCAGTGTTCCTCACTTCTCCACAGGCTAATTCACTCAATTATGGTGGCATTTCAATTTGGAATAAAGAGCTGCCTTTCTCTTTCAATGTCAAATTGACTTGTTTGGGTACAGAACACATTTAGGGTGCTTTAGCACATGCAAGAGTGAGGGGGAATCGCTAACAATATTAACAGCTTACAACATTAGCAACACAAACTATCTGAAAATCTTAAAAAAAAAACCTGTAATTTGCTTTAGAAAAAAGTTCTCTTAGATTTATTTTTCTGTCGAAAATAAATGAGTTTTTCTAATCTACATCATTTACAAAATAAAAATCCAACAAAACAAAAACAAATCATGAACAGACTAATATCTTTAACTAAGCCTGAATGGTGCAGGTCCTTACTTCTCAAAAAGTGTAAAATCATAATCAACTTAGAGAAACTACAGAGCACAACAACTCCTGTTGTACTTGTAATGCATATTTAATCTAGAAGTGGCCACAAGGAAACATGACCAACCAGGTGAAAGAAAACCGCCTGGACAACATGTCGCAGAACCCTCACACCTGCTCGAGTGGAGTAAGATGATGCTGGCAGGCTTGACATGCCCCACCCATGAGAGAGCTGGCATTTAGTCTTCCCTACAGTCTTTTCAAAACACAAAACTTCTGTATTGATATATAGCTGAGGAAAAAAGATGAGTGGATATAAATACCGGATCATTAAAGAGCAAACGTCCGAATAACTGCTTGGCTTCCTCCAGGCTTCCCTCCAAGTACACAGCTCCTAGATGAAAGGGAGTGGATGTCAGAGGAAGGCTGCATTAATATTCAGAGAAAATTACACATCTCTATAAAAAGCAAAAAGGCAAGCCAAAACCAGTCACAGAAGAAAGCCTAGGAGCTAAGAGGAGAATGTTTTAAAGGAAACACTTCCATGCTTTTAGCTATGCTTTTGTGCTAAAATTCAGACTGAAATATAAATTTAATTGACTAAAATTTGTAAGTAGAAGAAGCTAGATATGAACTCTGCTAAAAGATGTGGCATATGCCCCACCGAGGAGACAATATGTAACCACAGTGAAGGAAACACTTCAATTCAGTTTTTGTTTTTATAGGGCATGTTTTAAAACACATATACATGCTAAGGGGAAAAAAGGACAGATAAAGCTGGAATCTAGACCAATGAAGGCTACTATTAATAAAAACCAGGATAAGCTACACTTTTAATTTGAAATAATTAAGCACTATAAATACACTTAGCATTAATCATAAGCTATAAGCACTGTAATAACATTTGAACTTGGTAGCAGAATAAGCCTAGAGTAGAAAAGTCACATTGTCTTGAAATCAGAATTTCACATTTGTCTTCAGAATGGCTACATTTCCATGTCCAGTGTTAAAATGCTAACTAAGAGGCTTTTGATCACTAAATATCAGCAGTTATACAAGGTGGATGCCATAGCAGCTGTGACTGAGGTGCTGCGGGCTCCAGGCTGACTGCCCCACACTCACTTTTCCCCTTTCGCTCAGCAAAGTGTCAGGGCAGGCACAGGTGCGGAGCTGACTGCTAGGAAGGCTCAGTCTGTGGACCTCTACTCTGGACTGGGTGCTCCCAGGACTGGGATGATTCTTTCAGGAGCTCCTTGAGGAAGGGATGCTCTGTCCACCTCTGACAGGGAAATGCAGGCCAGAGATTGGACATCTAACAACTGATGGACTAAAGAACTGAATCATGTCCGGTTAGCCCTGAAGCCAAACTGTAACAAATATTATGTGGAGAAGGCACAATACTCTCCTATGATAAACTCTCTGGAAACAGAGCTATTTCTGAAAAACAGACCCTGCTGGGAAAGAGTGCATAATTATTAACATTCTTTTGCCACTATCATCAATATGAAGCTATAATAGGAAACTTTTGTGTTCATTTTCAAAGGAAGGGAGCAAAAAGAAATACAAAGGACTTTGAGAAATAATGTACTAAACCATTTACTTAAAAATCAAGAAACTGTCGATAGATTATAACATTTTATTATAAAGTATATTTCAATTACCAGCCAATTAATTCTCCATTAATTTTCCTGTAACAACAGCTAACCATATGCTGTAAATATAAACCTTGGTGAGAAGTACCTACATCAGCCTTGCTTTGCAAAAACAGAACATTAGTTACATAAATTTTTTAAATGGTTTGTTCTTTAAGCTATTGAAATCAGAAAACTTGGCTAACAATTTAAAATGTGTTCAAAAGCCATACTGTGATCTTATACCAACTTAGTTTCTATTTCCTTGTGTGTGTGTGTGTGTGTGTGTGTGTGTGTGTGTGTGTGTGTCTCAAAGCTAGAAAGCAATCTACATATAGATCACCTCAATTCAGAAAGTGCTAAGCATGGTCTCACACACGAAGGGCACAGGAACTAGAAAGCATGATTGATTCCTCAGACATTGAAATAACTACAGTGCAATGCAGTGGGTGCTCGCACGCGTTAGGAACAAGCAATTCTATTGTAAGCTTCTACACTGAATTTCATGCACTCTCCAACAAGCTCAATAAATAGAAAAGGCAGATTTTAAAGAGAAATTACCTATCAATGCTTCAAAACAATTGGCCATGGCATGCCGGAGGTCTGATTCTCTACAGAGGTCGGGCCCGTGGGCATACAGCATGAATCGATCCAGTTCAAGTTTCTACAAAACCCAAAATGACAAAAAGTGAGACCATTCATTTGCCAAAAGAGCCGTGCATCTCAGGGTGAAGGGAGCGATGGTAAAATGCACTGGCCTTATGCAGGCTTCTCGGGAGCTTAGTCTACCATTGTAAGAAGTCCTTATGATCAATCCTGACCAGCTGACCTATCTCCCAAATTCCAGTGGTCAGATCTGGGGTCAGAAACGACTGGATCTGACTTTTCAAATCCAAGCACAAACCAAGTCTGAGACTACACTAAAAAAGACGCTGCTACAAGATCGCGGGCGTCTGGAGAACAGAAACCTAACCCAAGGGTCTGGCCAGGATCCTGCCTCTTGATCCTGAGTAACACAGCCCAGACAAAGTCTGTATCACACAGAACAGGTGAAGAAATTTCAAAAATACTTTCAGCTACATACAAATATTTACGTGAAAACTCAAGGAGCTGTGTTCTGCACACATGTCCCCTTTAAGAGGCTGCCACACTCACCTCCCTTGGGCTCACGGAGACTTACCAAGTAATCACTGGATTAATCTTAAAAGTTTTATTCATCTGTACTTAGGAGTGTTTTCTTTTTTGGATGTAGCCTTAGAAAATGTGTGACCCCCACTTGTTAACCCATTAGTTTCTGCTTCTTATATGTTGACATTTTATGGCCTTGTCCTTTTTTTCCCTTTATTTTTGGGAGACAGGGTCTCACTGTGTAGCTATGGCTGGTTTAGCTCCCTTCATCTTCTAATTCTACCATCAAGCCTAGCTCTTCTGCATTGGTTTCCACATCCACTCTTTTCAAATCCTAATATATAATTAAATACAAGACCTTTTAGAGCTAGACCCAAACGAATAAATACTTCCTTATAAAATTCCTGAGACTAAAGTGATACTTTTCATAAAAGGAGACACATACAAATATTACATAAATATGTAATAAATCTGTTTCCATTTCCATAAAGTTAAAATTTAGAATACTTACTAAGCAAAAGTATGAAACATAGGTACAAGCTACAAGCTAATGAACAACCTAACAGCTGGAATCTCATAGCCCTCGGATTAAAGACATCCAGATTTCATGTCTCACTCTCTATGATAGGCAGCCAGATCCATTTGTATTGGAAGCACTGCTAAGAACCTAGAGTATAAAATATATTCAAATCAGTTTTGACTGCCACAAATATTAACAGCAGAAAGTTCCTTAAAAAGCAAAAAAATACTTGATCCCAAAGTGCCCAAGTTTATACTAGAATATGTAAACTTCAACTGTTTCACAGGCTCACTGGGAAAACACAATTGCTTGCTATCTCTGGAGTCCTGCTTGAGAGCAGACTGCAAACTGTACGTCTACGTTATGAGCAGTTATTCTGGAGTGCTGAGGAGTTCCAACTTCTCTTATCCTTGTTTTTCTATGGAGGCATTAGCAGAACTCAGAGAGTGAGCGCTCGGGCTGAAGCACCTACGAGTCACAGCAGTTGTCAGTAAGGAGTTCTCCAACTCCTTATGCCCAGTGGATGCATGGCCACTGCTCTAGAAAACAGTGGGGCCACCATGCCTTCTGCTGGAGACAAATGCTCCAGGGAAGCTAGGCGATAGGGGTCCAATGATGTAATTTCACTTTGAGGAACTTTGTAAGAAAATATTCTCTAATCATGGTCCTGGTTCTACAAAGATTTGTATTTAATTGTATATTATGATAAGAAATGAGTAACTTCAGAAATCAAAGTGGAGGAAAATACGGTCATCATACTCTGAGACCTCGGTGGATCCACGAGGGTGGACCTGGTGACACCTCCTATAGGGACACATGCCAGCCAGTCATCTCTATCCATAGCATCCGCTGTGTTATATAACGACTTGCTTTCAGGCTACAGCAATTTCCTACACCTAGTAAATGTGCTCCCCACTGCCATCCCTATGTCTGAAGAATAGTTGAGCAACTTTACTACGGCCCAATGAAAGAAAAACAAGCATGGGTGGGCTGGCAGTTCTTGGATATTATATACTTCCAGTCACGAATATGAACTACCAGGAAACATCTGAAAAACCAACTGAATACCAAAGCAGTTTTACATGGCACTTGGATTTCACTCACTAGAAGGTTGCTAAAATCAAGTTAGTTTCCTTTGTTGCTTATAGTTTTTCACTAGGTTTTCTCATTTACATTAAAAGCAGTTTATGGCCTACCACTGTAACTGTGATAATGGTACTACACAGAATACAACAATGCTTTCTTGCTAACACAAAAATCATAGGCTAAAATTTGCTACATTTTTAATGTTATTAACACCTTGGCATGATCAAATCAACCGGCCAGTCACAACACTAGTGTTTTCCAACTTTTATATCAAAGTGAAACAATAAGAAAAGAAACTACTTAAGGCAAAAGCAAAGAGAAGCTTTGTCAGTCACGCTGACATCTAGAGACCTAAAAGCCTTCATTCTTTCTGCATAAACACAAAGGCCTATAAGATGTGAGAATTTATCATCAGAACAATGGCAAACAACAGTAAAAATAACCAGCTACTGCAAATGTATTGACATTTTGTGTGATTTCTCTGTGAAAACTCATAATCTCATTTAATTCCATAGCCAGCATGTGTGGGGGAAGCTGATGTGGCTCCCACCTTATAAACCAGAGAGCGGAGGCTTGGGGAGAGACCAACTCACCTACTGCCACCAAGCATAGAGGAAAAGAGATGGACAGAACCCTAAGGGGTCACCAAAGCACCCATGTTCCTATCTGCTACGAGATACTGTGAGACATCACATGGGAGCGGCAATGCCAGATCAGCCCAGGTGTAAAATCCTAGCATGAGTCTGAGTTAAACAGAGGTTCTGTCAGCCACTCAGCTAAGCCAAGAAGGCAGACAGCCTAAACCCTAAGTGTTAATGGGATTCATGATTTGGAGAGTCACAAAGGTCTAAAAAGTTTCCCTTATGAATGGGAACTGTCTGCAATATTCTGTTCAGAGCTATAATTCTGCCTGTTAACATAAATTAATAAAAAATTGTAATACAGAAATAATATACAAATTATATAAAATATTTCATTTCTTTTGCACTGCTCCCGTGTTACTCCCCCCCCCCCAAATGTTTAGCCTGCTCATGTGCATCTGTCAGTTTCACGTTACCTCCCTGTGGAGTTCATTAGCTGTTGGTGAAATTCACAAAGGTACCAACCAAAACAAGCAAACAAACATGACCCCCAGCATGGTCTGTCTATAAACTAAGATTCCCCAATACGCTCTCAAGAATGACTCATTCAGCTGCAGACATCTGTGGACTCGAGAAGAGAGCATCAGACTCCATGCAATCGCCTGAGAGGCTGACAGTACCTTTGCAAGCATGGCGAGGTGCTGGTTCTGAACGATGGCAGTCCGGTAGGTGGCCAAGCCTCCTTCTTCCAAACTAGGGAACAAGTAGTACAGGTGGACACTGCCGGAAAGAAGAGCAGTAGAGCACATAAATACGCATCACAAAGCTGTCTGTGGCTCTGCGATGCAGAGGTAACACTCTGTCTGCAGCAGACACTAGTTGCATGAACTAACCTAAAGAGTAAATGACTTACGAACGCACTGAAACCCTAATAGCCACATTTACTCATATGTCTAACTATATTTAGATATAGTTAAGGGCAGATATGGTGACAGGGGTCTGTAATCCTGGCATTCTAGAGATAAGACACAAGAGAGTCACCACAAGGTCAGAGCCAGCCTGCTGTACATGGAGAGTTCTATGCTAGTCAGGGCTGGGTAGTAACACCATGGCTCATATGCAAAACCCAATGAAAAGGTTTCTCTGGGAACTGATAAGGATACCATCTGTCATACTTTTGTGACTAAAGAAAGCACTCAATGTCCAAACTTCGGACTATAAACAGATGCTTTCACTGGGTAGGATTACGGGTGGCCCCTGGAGACACTCTCAGGAAGCCCTGAGTGGCAACCCAGTGGTAAAGTGCACTGAAGCACAGCAGGCAGGAATAGAGCCATAACGCAACGGCAGGTTCTAGGCGATGCTGACTGAAGGGAACTCCTCAGCAATGTGTGGCCAAGGGTGAAAGGCCACACAGAAAACTGAGCTGGATCACAACTGCAGCTGCCCTCTCCTGTGGCACAGCATTTCATCAGACCTGCTTCCCACCAGGAGAGCTAAGCTCATTTAGTTTTGGAGGATTAGGAAATGGCCCCTTGTCTCTATGTCCTTAGGAAAACAACTGACCTAGAGAGAATAAAAATAGTTCAAGACTGTTCCAAAGGAAGCATGTGTCACTTCCCTTAAGGAAAAGACTGTGAGCATAGAAAGGCAAAATGAACTTTCCGGTCAAGATCTCAGACACACACACACACACACACACACACACACACACACACCATGCACACCACACACACACCTAGTATTAAAATTATGTGTAAGCTTTATTTCTCTCAAGATTAGGAAGACAGACAGGATCAAAGGCAAATCCTGAAAGAAGAAATGACATTTAAAATATCATCCTTTCCCTTTCAAATGGAATATAAGCTCTGAAGCATCTAGACCAGGGCCAGCTGATCTCCTGTGGCTGTAAGCAACTTTAACACATGCTTGACAGGACAGAGACACCAGCCTTTCATCTTGTAATCTCATTCATTACAGCAGCAGCAACAGCAGCTGTCAGAGCAAGAGCCACAGACATGTGGCTTTTAAGCTTTCCAGAAGAGAAGATTCGTGGTGCTTCAATGCCTTGCTTGGCTAATTACAGAGGAATTGCATAACAAGCATGCAACCTATCAATGTAATTACGGAGGGGGGTGCGAGGAAACCTACTTACCTGGTCAGAAACTCGACAACAGCATCTCCCAGGAACTCCAGCCTTTCATTGTGGTTAATCCTACAAAGAGAATTTAAAAGATCATTGAGAACAGCACACTTAGGGCCAGTAAAACGACTCCACAGGTAAAGCTGTCGCCAGGATGCCTATATGGGGAATAGAAAGGAATGGGAGAAAAATGAAGATACACATCAATTTATGCCTATGCTGAGAAAGTCTTGATCTCGTTGATTTTTTTAGAATGTAAATGGATGCATATATTAAAAAAAAACAGAAGCCTATAACAAATCTCTCTACCTCTGGTCTTCTCTTAGAAGACATCTTGGGTTTGTTGTTGTTTTTACAACTCCATCAGCCAAGAGTGACTGGGAAGATTGTATGTTGTTTGTAACTGAGCCAAGCATGGTGGCGCATGTCTGTAACTCCCACTCAAGATGCTGAGGCAGAAGGACTCTGAGTTGAAGGACAGCCTGGACTACTTAGAGTAGGGCAACGTGGACTACACAATAAGACTCTGTCTCAAAAATGAAAACAAAGAAACAAACAAACAACAACAAAAAAAAAACCCCATGACTCCCAAGTGCCTGCTATTCGAGAAAGCATCAAGGAATAAAGACATATTTAAAGGTAGAATGAAGCAACCTCAAGTCATCTTGATGTGTGTGTGTGTGTGTGTGTGTGTGTGTGTGTTATTTATTTATTTATTTATTTATTTATTTATTTATTTATTTTGCCTTGCATGGCTCAATTAAACAGAAAAAAAACTCAAAAAAAAATAAGGGTGTGGACAAGTAAGAAAAATTCACCTAGAAGATTCTTAAAGCTCAAATATTTCAGAAAAACATTCAAGTTCTTGACTTTCATGCCGCTGCAGTAAGATTGAGTGGCTTATATTCCTCCAATGCTGTTTATCTGATACCCACATGGGTTATCACCAATGATCAAGGCTGTGTTTCAGGCTAATCCTGAGTCCTCTATACAACTTCTTAACAGCCACTGGCCATGGTTAGATGAGATGAGGGACCACTGTCCTTGTTCCAAGAGCTAGGTATGTCTCTAGATGCTCTGTGGCTGTAGTGTAAGACTTCCTGCTCTTCAATATGGAAGGCATTCTGGGGCTGATACAGTGATTTAAGTTAAGTTGGGGATAAGAGATCTACAAATCTAAATTATTTCGTGTGGGGGGGAGGGCGGGGGGCGGGGGGAAGATGTGAATGAAGTGTGAATGTGTGTGCATATTTGTGTATGTGAGAATAAGTGCACATGTGAAGGAGGTGTGAGTGTGTGTGTGTGTGTGTGTGTGTGTGTGTGTACATGTATGCGGAGGTCAGAGGACTATATTGGGTGTTCATTCCTCAGGCACTATCTACCTGATTTTTTTGTTTTTTGGGGGGGGTGTTCATTTTGTGAGGTAGAGTTTTGCTTTGGTCTGGAACTCATTAACTAGTCATGCTGGCACGGGGACTACAAGTGTGCACCACTGTGCCTGTCCTCATGCATGCATGGCAAGCGATATGTGTGTGTTTAATTAGTCAGCTGTTGGTCTAAGAAGAAAAAGAACTGCCAGGTATAAAGGCTCACACCTTAATCCTAACACTGAGAGGCCGAGGCATGCAGAATGCCATTAAGTTCAAGGCCAATTTAGGCTATAGAATAATACCTTGTCTGTCTGTCTGCCCCATGTATATCTTTCTCTTCACATACACACAAATTATAAAAGAATGGTAAGTTGTTTTCTTTTTAAGAAAAAAATTACATTATGCTATTCTTTTTCATGAGACATGAAAATGAAAATCCATTTACCTTAAGGGAATTTTTTCCTAACAGTTCAAAGTATTACACAGCAAAATTAATCTATGAGAAAGCATGAAGCCCTGTTGGGAGTTGGTGGTACGGTAAGCAGACAGATCACATCTGAACCTCAGGCTTATTAGAGACAGTAAGACAGCAAGTCTAAGAACAGGAGCTACTTGAGCCATATGACTTTAAATGGACATAGTGTGGTGGTCTGAATGAGAACGGCTGCCACAGGCGCAGAGATTTGAACACTGGTCCCCAACTGGCAGAACTATTTGGGAAGGACTGGGAAGTGTGTCCCTATTGGAGGACATGTGTCACTGAGGCTCGGCTCTTAGGTTTCAAAAGCCCGTACCACTCTCAGTGAGTTCTCCCTGCTACTGCTCCAGCACCACGGCCCCTGACTGCCATGCTCCCACCAAAATGGTCATGGCCTCACCCGTCTAGAACCGTGAGCCTCAAATCAAACACCTCTTTTATAAGCCGCCTTGGTCACAGTGTTTTGTCCCAGCAGTATAACATACAACAAAGACACAGAGTAGGCAAGCTACTGGTGCCCACAGCAACAGCAAACCTTCTGTCCCTTCCAATGTTTATGCTGTCACCGGCTTCTTCACCAAGAAAGCAAGATCCAGGCTGAGATGTTTGCTCAGTAGTAAATGCTCTGTCTGTTTTTTGAGAACTGAATTAACACTCTGTACTCCAGCAAACAGTGTAGGATGCCATTTCTCCCATGCAAAGCCATCATGGCATGGGCCAAATCCAAGGGTGAACACCCAACATTTTCTCACAGTCTCAAGCAGAGCTCTAGGATCCTTGATGGTCAAGGGAAACACCGACCATCCTTAGGAACTTCTTCTCTCACTGTATGTACATGGATTTGAGTGAAGCATGGAAAAGGCCACAGCCTCATCAGATCTCAGGCCTGCTGGACTTGCATGCATCATGTGAACAATGCTGGGTGCTAACCTTTCACACACATACACACACACATGCATGCATCATCTGTATGTACACACATGTACACATAAATACCACACACAAACATTAATTATAGTGAACAGAAAGTCTTTGTTTTAATACTTATTTACTGAAATGTTTTCCCCGTGAATGGAAGTAATCACAAGATGAAAAGGAGAGAAAAAGAGCAGGAACACGGACCTTTAAAACCCTCACTGTCTAGTAAAGAAAATTAGCTCTGCAGCATGATCATATCCGCAAAAGAACAAGACACGTATGAAGGAACAGACACCAGCAGGCTTTCCACAGGCCATCTGGGAATTCCACAGCAAATGTAATATGACAACCAGCATGTGGGGAAGAAAGAATGGCTGACAACTCAGAAGGCCTGTGGCTCTCCACATGAGGAAGACATGCCCGTAAACATAGGCCAGGGCCAGGTCACGTGAGCTGTGACTGCCAGGTGGTGGCACAGCCTTTTTTGGAGCAGACAACTGCTAAGATCTAAAGCTGAGGCTCAGGGGTAGACGTCTAACGCAACAGCAGCTCCAGGGCAAACAGGCAGAATGTGACCAGCCACTCATGATGGCACTGCAGGGTGGGCACAGGGTCCAGGGCACCAGAAGGAAAGTTCTGTCAAGAACTTAGAGGACCAAAGTTCTGGTGTAGGTGCCTCTCTTCTTCTCCCCTTGATCAGTATTAAAAACATTCTCTACCCCAACCTCTCGCTTGAGCTCTATCCACCAATTCTTAGGCTCCGGGGAAGTGTGCCTCAAAGATAAGCAAACACTTCCAAGAAGCAGACAACTGCATCCCATTCACAACAGCAACTAAGAAACAAACAAAGGCGGCGGCAAATAGTTTAAAGTCAATTCAATTATTCAAGCACATAGTACAAACTGACCTATAATCCTGAAACAACGGCCTGAGCTATCCTGAGCCCCTAGGTAGTTTGCACGCTTCACTTTTGATCTCCACTAAAGCACTTACCAGAGCCGCTCCTATATAATTCAGGTTCCAAGCATTCTCATCCTACCCTAGGCAATCATGCCTCCTGATGAGTGAGGGTTTTGTGGTACTTGGCTTCGGATGCCCTAAAATACCTACAAACTGCCTCAAACTAAAAGACTCTGAATAAATGTCTGTTGAATTAAATTTGCACGAAGCTTCTTAAGTCTGGCTCCTGGGGCCGCACAGCTGCAGACACACAGCAGCAGTCACGCAGCAGACCCCGCAGCAAGGCCAGGAGGCTCCTTCAGATTAGACACTTGAGGTCAACACTACAGCCACAAAACCCACCTATTCAAGGCAAAAGTCAAAGAATGAGAGAAGCTATTAGCTCTCTGTCAATGGCAGTGTGAGAGCATTCTGCCTGCCTCCTCTGGGTTGCTGCTGCAGTCAGCCATCTCATGACTTCTGCTGCCTCAGTACTCGATCTTAGCTGCTGTCTACATTGAAGTTTCAAAACAGTAAATTCAGAAATGACATAATTCTGAGATGGCATTCTTTTTGGCATGGTTACATTTCTCGCCCCACCTGCCCCCACTCTGCCCCCACTCTGTTTCACACGCACAGTCAAGCTCAGACCCCACACTCTCTGGAAATGGAATCCAGAGTGCTATCTGGGCATGCACGACCCGACAACTATGTCCCCACAAAACCTGTCTCTTTTAGTAGTAGTAGTAGGAGGAGGAGGAGGAGGAGGAGGAGGAGGGAGTCATCCTGTGATGTCAACAATGAGCACCATCAAAAGATGTACATTAACTGCGGTGGGAGTGGATGCTGTATTTTCACCTGTGATGTGCTCTGTTAGGAAAGCGTGCAGAGTTCCTTTTAGTAAGAACTGGTCATCAGGAGCTAGAGAGATGGCCCAGTGGCTAATACCACTGGATGCGCTTTCAGAGAAACTGGGTTCTATTTCAGCACCCATGTGATGGCTTATAACTGTAACTCTACTTTCAGGAGACCTGCCACTCTCTTCTGGCCTCCACAGAGACCAGCCTGTGCATGACACACTTTCAGGCAAAACATTCATACGTATAAAATAAACTAACAAAACCACAACAGTCATCGCAGGCCAGTGGGATAAAGCAAGTGAAGACACTGGCTGCCGAGCCTGCTGATCTGAGTTAGAGCCCTGGGTACACATGGTGGAAGCAGAGAACACAGTCCCTGCTAGCTGTCCTCTACTGTGTGCCCTGCTCCCCTAAGCGAAAATGTAATACAAGTACACAAGTACTGGCCACGTGGAGTGCACGACATAAACAACGTAAAGAGGAATCAGGGCTTGCATCCCCAGGGTGTGACTAGGAACCTCTGAGGCAGGTCCTCTGCACTCTCAGACTCTGAAAGAGCGCCACAGTGAGGCATACACAAAACTTCACACTAGAATGTTAAAGCTCGGCATTGCTTTTCTTTGTCCCTCTTTGGTTGGTTGTTTTTGTTTTTCAAGACAGGGTTTCTCTGTGTAGCCCTGTCTGCCCTGGAACTTGCTCTGTAGACCAGGCTGACCTCAAACTCACAGATCTACCTGCCTCTGACTCCTGAGTGCTGGGATTAAAGGCAGGTGCCACCACTGCCCAGCTTTTCTTTGTACCGCTTAATTGAAGAGAAAAAAAAATTGGAGCTAAGACAACCTCAAAAGAAAGGAATTTGAGGCAAGCCAGTTGAGAAGGAAAACTGGCACACAGGCCAATAGCCCACAAATCCAACATCAAGATTGTTTCCTATCTCAGTGGTCCTAGTTTGCTTGACATAGCCAAGACTCTGCCTAAGGAGGAAGCTGCCCAGGTCAGATGGGCCAGTGACCTTGCCTACGAAGGGAGGCCCCACCCCACTTCAAGGCAGCACGTTCCGGGCAGGTGGCTCTGAGCTGTATAAGAAAGCTAGTTAAACATGAACTTGTGTGTGAGGGAGCCAGCAGGCACTGTCCTGCCATGGCTCCTACTTCAAGTTCCTAAGACTCCTGCCCTGACTTCCTTCAATAATGAGCTGTAACTTATACGCTGGACCTAACCCCCGCCCTTCCCTAAATTACTTTTGGTCAGACTTTTTATTTTATTATTATTATTATTTTAATCACAGCAACAGAGGTGAAACTGGAACACAAAATTTTTCAAGCAATCATATCAGTGCCCTTAAAAATTTTGGGATTTTGGAAAACTTAGACTTTTGGATTAGAGCTACTCAAAGTGATAAAGTCAATGCAGCATTCTAAAAGGTTTTTAAAAACTCAAACTCTAAAATGTTCTCAAATATTTCTGGTCCAACAGTTTCAGATAAGCAATTATCAAGCTGCATGAAGGATAGAAAAGGAAGGTGTGGAGGAAGGCAGCCTCTAAGCAACTGCCGTAGCTCTGTGCTCCCTACCCGACCCGAGCCTAGATACAGAGAGCAGCCAACGCTACTCAACATTCCCACCTCCCATCTTAAAAGGGAAGCTTCCCTCGAGCGCTCTCCTTAAGAGGCTTTCAAAATACAGTCTGCTCTACTTCACACACTAAATAATGCTCCTGCTAGCAACCTCAGAGTCTGATCACCAACCAGACATGTGATTCTATTCAGATTTCATGAGTACACAGCACATACCTGGCAAGAAGCAACCCCAGGGGAGTTTACCATAGCTTACAGTTTAAGAATAAAAACAGGCCAGGTGGTGGTGGCGGCGGCGGCACACACCTTTAATCCTAGCACTCGGGAGGCAGAGGCAGGCGGATCTCTGTAAGTTCGGGGCCAGCCTGGTCTACAAAGTTAGTTCAGGACAGCCAAGGCTACACAGAGAAGCTCTGTCTCAAAAAAGAAAGAAAGAAAGAAAGAAAGAAAGAAAGAAAGAAAGAAAGAAAGAAAGAAAGAAAGAAAGAAGGAAGAAAAAGAATAGAGTACATCACAATGTAAAAGGCCCTGATGCCATCAGAAGCGTAGGGCAGCTGGTAACACTGCATCTGCCATCAGGGAGTACTGATAGACCAGAAGTGGCTTATAAAACCTCAAGGCCTACCTACTCACAGTGTCCCATTTGCTCCAGTAAAGTGCCACTTCTTAAAGGTTCCACAGTTCTCCAAACAGTGCCACCAGCTGGGGACCAAGTGTTCAAACACACAAGTCTGTGAGGGACACTTCACATTTAAGCCACGTGATGTGGAGCTAATAAAGGTCCTGCCCACTTCCTTCCCAGATTCTTCAAGGCCTCAAAGCCAAACAAAAACAAAGATGTTAATAAAGATAGCTTTTGTGAAATTAAGAAATAAGGAAATCAACCAAGGGCCTATCTTAATGTAATATGGCAGAAAGCAACAGAGGAAGTGTACACACACACACACACACACACAATATGTACATGCTCTATACTACACACTCACCAAAATTTTAAATTAAAATGTTTTTTGAGAGACATATGAACATTTATACACTGCTGTTATGAATATAAAATGGCGTGGCCACTTGAAAAACACAAAACAAAACAGTTCCTTAAAAGATAAAACAATTACCACATCTCCAAAACTCTATTCCTGGATAAATATTAAGAGAAATCAGAGCATATGTCCACAGCCTATCAACTACTGAGTGAATAAACAAATGTGCTAGATTTCACACCATGGGATATTATTTAGCACGAGAAGAAATACAGAATATTTGTTACAGACAAATCTTCGGCTGAGAGAAGCCAGCCGCAGAGATGAAGAGAGCTCAATGCTGCTCAGGCAAACGGTTCAGAAAGGTGTGAGCTGAGAGTGGCAGTTGCTTAGGGTTGGGGAGGCTGAGGGATCCTGGGACTAGCTTTGGGCATAGGGTATTTGTTTTGACATGATAAAAATGTCCTGAAACTAGACAGCCACAGTTGAAGAATTTAATGAACGTACTCTCCAAACCATTTGATTGTACACTTGAAGTGAGTAAATTATAGAACATGATCATTACTTCTGATAAATCTGCTTTTTAAAAATTTACCTTGAAGGAGTTGGATCATCTTGGCCGAGGCGTGACATAATATTTATTAGGGTATTAATTCCTATTAGAAAACCACAAAGATACAAATAGATAATGTAAGAAACATTTTAGATTATCTATGATATACACAAAGGAATTTTTCTCACCCCAATTTGATTTTAAAAAGTTTAACATCTTCATTCAAGTATTTAAAATACTTGCTAGAAGAACATTTTCTAAAATATGCGTCTTTATTATGTAGCTCGAACCGCAGTGAGTGTTACTGTGTGTGCGTGAGCAGCACTGCAGTGGGGGGTTATGGAGCCTGTGGAGCTAGCCCCAGGACCAGGCCTAATCTGAGCCTTAGGAACAGCAGAGGGCAAACAAAGTGGCAGCAGTGTCCTACAACCGCCCAGACAAACCTTTTTTCCGCATGTGCATGTGGTGAACTTTTCTGTCTCCATATTTGGGCTGTCGGATTCCGCAGTTAGACAAGGAATTCCTGGCATGATCAGGATTCATTCCAAAATTTAAATGATGGCTCGGATGAGTCATGGCCAGCTACAGTTTTAATGAGACAAGTGCAGGTTAAAAACTGGACACAGAGGCACTGCCTTAGAATACTCCAAATGCAACATTTGTGGGACCTCAGCTCCTTCAGAATCAAATCTGCAGAACCCTGCTGCAAGCAACCGTAAACAACTCTAAAATAAGGCAAAGCAACCCCCAAAGCCACCCTAAAGCCCTACCGCTTTCAGGGGAGGATTAGCATCCTGGGCTGTAGAAAAAAGAGCCATAAACAAAGGTTGTATCTCAAAAAAGCTTTGTCATCTCCAAAGAGAACCCACTCTGCCCTTTATAACCTACAGGGTTCCCTCTTCCATCCCTCCTATGTGACTTCAAAGAGAAATTCTGTAACACAGCAGTTCTTACCTGTAGCAGACAGCGGTCTTGGAAAGTATATCCTATCAACTTGTCCAAGTGCATTAAGCATTGATGGTACCGGATGTGGTGGGTCAGAACAGGCAGCATCATTGCATGCTGGGGGGGAAAGTTCAATATATTTAACTCCTAAAACATTGTTTATTCTACAACAAGTAAGAACTATTTGATCCCCCCAAATTCCATCTCATACAGTCCTGCAGCAGGTGACTAGCTATGTGGCGGCCTGGAGAGCTGCCTACCAGGAGCAGTCTACTATAGCTCCTAAGTCTCTGGAGCCAGAGTGCCTGGATCTGGTCCGGCCACTCACTCACTGTGTGACTTGCCTGTTTCCTCACCTGTAAAACAAGGATATTAAATGTAGGGACAGTTAAATGGATAATAAGTAAGTGCAAGACTTGTTTTGCGTGTACGTGTTTGTACGTGCCTATGTGAAGGCCCGAGGTTAATTTAGGTGTCTTCCTCTTATGACTCCCCTCATTTTCAAACAGGCCTCTTACTGAACCTAGAGTTCACAGGTTCGGCTAGACCCCCTGGCCAACAAGGCCCAGGGATCTGCCTGTCTCTGGTCCATCCCCCTGGAGGTACAGGGATATGCTATCCCACTCAGCTTTTACATGGGTTCTGGAGACCTGAGGCTTCAACACGCTCTTACCCACTAAGCCATCTCTCCAGCCTGTATTTATTTGTTTGTTCGTTCATTCATTTATTTACTATTTGTTTTAAATCCAAAGCTTTGCTATACACCTAAAGCTAACTTGGAATCTGCTTTGCAGAAGGACGGCCTTGAATTCACAATCCTCCTGCCTCAAACTTCTAAGTGCTGCGATTGTGAGCATCATCTAAGGAATAAGTCTGGTGTATGAGTAGGCAGCAAGACAGCCTCAAGTATACCTTTCTGTGACTCCTTGTCTATCATTTCAAGGGACTAAACTAACACACGTTTGTATACTGTAGGGTCAAGACATTGTGTTTGTTGCGCCTCAGAAAGAAAGAAAGCTTTCTCCAGAACGTGTATGCAATTTTAATGTGTGCATAAACCCCTAAGCCACACCATTATCCTTTAAAAGCACCTGAGCCACATACCTAGCAAAGCTGCCCCAGGTCTACGGCTTCCTCCTCAGCACTCAAAAACAGCCTGTACAGACCGCTAACCCAGTCAAGGCAGCACAAGACTCAGAACCTCAACCACTTTTCATCTGGCTAAAGAGAACTTATCGGGAGATGATCTCATGAAAGGCGCACCCTTTTCTTTTCTTTAACAATGTTTCCCTAGAATTCAAGAGACTGAAGGAATCATTCTTATTCATCGGAATCTGGAGGGTGAGCACAGCCCACAGAATGACTGACACATGCTTTTCACTTTGGTCTCTGAAGTATTTTAAGCTGGCATTATCAAAATACACGTAAAGAAGGGCCTACTTAAAGCTACAGTCTGGGTGTTTTGGTTTTTATTTTTGTTTTTTTTTTCTTTTTTTGTTTTTTGTTTTTCAAGACAGAGTTTCTGTGTAGCCTTGGTTGTCCTGGATTTACTTTAAAGACCAGGCTGGCCTCAAACTCACAGAGCTCCACCTGCCTCTGCCTCCCAGAGTGCTGGGATTACAGGCGTGCGACACCGCATCCAGCTAGTCTTATCTTATTAACTTAAAAAGAACACTAGTTCTGGCAAACAGGATCTACCTGACAGCAAGCCTCTCTCGCCCGTGCAGCTCAGTAAAGTATCTACTGAGCACCCACAAGTGCAAGGCCTCCCTGTGTCTGGAAGGTAAAAAAGATGAATGCATAGTTTTTGTAGCAAGGGCTTCCAAGAGACACCATTGTGATATACATTACTGTCGTTTTGTCAACTTTGTTTTTCTAAATGCAACATCTAAGAAATATGACAATTTGAACACAAAGCACGCAGCCAATATAATACTGATTCAGCCACTTAAACTGCATGAAGAGATTCATATGAACAGCCCAGTGTTAAACTGCAGTTACCAAGCACCTTTACTTTCCTCTTAAGCCATGGCAAGTACTTGTGTTTATTTAAAAGGGGGAGAGACAGAGAGAGGGAGAGAGAGAGAGAGAGAGAGAGAGACAGAGAGAGAGACAGAGACAGACAGACAGACAGACAGATACACACACACACACACACACACATACACACACACACAGAATGAGAACGTTCCTTTGAAATAGGATGAGAAAACAGCAATGCATAGTTTCCAAGTGAAGCTCCTGGTGCGAGGTGAGGAGCTAATGGCCGTTAATGGCTGCTGAAGAAAAGTCACCTGTTCCTTAGCAGGGATGTGGTAAGCCACTGGTGATCACCTAATGCCCTAGTAGATGGCCCTACACACATACACATTAATTGGACTTAATTCACTATTAAAAAATAAAAAGAGGGGGGAAATGACATAAAGTTGGCAAGATAGAGAGGAGGCTTGGGGTGGGGATGGGGCTTGAGAGATGGATATGACCATGAAACACTGTATGCATATATGACATTTTCAAAATATTAAAATGTAAAGGGTTAAAAAAGACTACCAAAATCCCTACACTAGAGCGCTGTGTAAAGACAGAGAACTACGGTGGCATCAGTATCTACCTGAGACAAAAGGGCCGAATAAAGAGGAGGCCTGATGAACACAGGGCAGGGGAGCACAGCAGGTAGACCCAGCACGAGGCTGGGAGGGTCTGCAAAACCACAAGCTCAAGAGCCACAGAAATCTGTCCGCCTCTCCTGCCTTAGAACGTACAGGGAAATATTTCACTTGGTTTGCTTAATTTAACCAACTTAGAAAACATACAGAGCTACAGAGAACAATCATAATTAAGTCTCATCTAAAGATGTCAAGAGAAGTGTAAATAATATTTTTTAAAAAAATTTTTAATGAAAATGGCAAAAGTTTTATAGAAGTGAAAATGATGAGGAGAAAGGAAGATGTAAAGAGAAAAAACTCTACAGAGCACAGAGCAAGTGTGAGGACCACAGACACAAATTAACCCAAAGGGCGGTCACAATGAGGGGTGTGCAAACGTACAAGAACGAGCACAGAAGCAGGGAGAGAGGCACACACCTGTACTCCCAGCACCCACTGGTTGAAACAAGGATCTGAGAGACTGTCCCAAAGCATCAAGTAAGCAAGAATGAATGTGCACTAAGGGTGCCATGGCAGTGAGGTACGGGAGGAGGGAAGATTGTAAGATCAGACAGACAATAGCTATTTCCAATAATAACGGTTTTAAAGGAAGGGACTCTGTGCTTTAAAGCAACTATGCTTAGAAAAACCAAGTGAGCATGAAAACTACAGTAGGAAATAAACGGAGCAAAATGGGGTATGCCTTCAGACTGGTCGCCCACCGTCCAGGAGCCATTTTGTATCTTGCAACTTTTGCTCCCCAAAAGTTTTGTTTGAAAATTCACTTTGAAGTTAACCAAATACGTAAGTTTAAAAAGACTGGATATGGGGCTAGAGAGACCTCAGCAGCTAAGAGCACTTGCTCTTCTTGCAGAGGACTCGAGTTTAGTTCTCAGCACACACATGGGGGCTCACAACCATCTGTAATGTCAATTCCAGGGAACCGGACACCTTTTTCTGACCTCCATGGGCTGTAGTGCACATGCATACATGCGGGCAGAGCACTCCTACACATAAAATAACTGAATCTTTAAAAAAAAGTATGCACACTGAAGGTCTCAAAACTCTCTCCCAGTTCACAATGTACCAGGTTCTCAGGACTCCCTGGTGCTGGTGCTGTTACATTGCAAAACCCAAACCCAGAAAGTTCATGATTTTTTTAAAATAATTTTTAAATTTTATTTTATTAATTTATTCTTATTACATCTCAATGGTTATCCCATTCCTTGTATCCCCCCCATTCCTCCCTCCCTCCCATTTCCCCTTACTCCCCTCCCCTATGACTGTTCCTGAGGGGGATTTCCTCCCCCTGTATATGCTCATAGGGTATCAAGTCTCTTCTTGGTAACCTGCTGTCCTTCCTCTGAGTGCCACCAGGTCTCCCCCTCCAGGGGACGTGGTCAAATATGAGGCACCAGAGTACGTGTGAAAGTCATACCCCACTCTCCACTCAACTGTGGAGAACGTCCTGTCCACTGGCTAGATCTGGGTAGGGGTAAAGAATTATTTATTTATTTAATGTATTTCAATGCTCTATTTCCATGTACACCTGTACGCCCGAAGCGGGCACTAGATCACATTATAGATGGTTGTGAGCCACCATGTGGTTGCTGGGAATTGAACTCAGGACCTCTGGAGAAGCAGACAGTGCTCTTACCCTCTGAGCCATCTCTCCAGCCCAAGTTCATATTCTTAAGTAACCAACTAGGAGCTGTCACTGAGATTAACAAGATTTTTTAGTAGCCTGCTCACCAGTCTGTTCATTGTCTATGATATCATCTTACATCATCCTGCTTGGCTTTGGAGAAATACTACTGACCAGAAAAATTAGGTGATGACTTCAAATAGTCTGAGGGAGAACCAAAGCAAGTAAAATAACTGCACATTAAAGTAAGGAGTACTGTCATGCTGGACATAGATGCACTGCACATAATCCAGAAAGGAAACTGGTCAACTGACAAAATACCTTAAGGTAGCTGACTATCCTCCAACTATTTCCTACTCTTTACTAATGCTACGTTAACAGTAGTTCATCTTACTGCAAAGTTAGTTAGCTTTGACTATCACTCAGAATGTTAAGCATTTAACAATATTTTAATAATTTGTATAAATTCTAACGTTCGATATAATTAAATGGGAACGTGAATTTTTTTAATTCATTACAATGAAATGAATACCTACAAGTGCATAGTCTGAACTTATTAAAATACATGCTACCATTAAATAGATACGTGTGACCTTGTAAGTATTTTTTTGTACAAGACTGAAGGAAGTAAACTTTATTACCTGCCCCAGTCTGTGTGCTCATTTTCCTTTACTTCTCATATACTTTAAGCAATACCAATCATGACAAAAGAATCAAGTACAAAGCCACAGAACGTGCCGGCTTGGTGGAACATCAACACTGGTGTAAATTTCAACTACAAGATAGATAAAAATGCTTACTAATGAGTCATTGACAAAAGAAGAAATGTTTCCCTATCAAGCGTAAAAGGGAAGTACTGTCATTACCAAATAGGAAGTGCACACTGTGTTTATGATGCCTTCAGGTCTCTGCAGTAAGTTTGAGTCCTCAGCCATAGATGTCACATACGTCAACTCTCTGCACATGTGCTGCAATGTGGGCATACATCTGACGACAGATTTGTCTTCACCCAAAAAGACGGAGATTGACATTCCACCTGTGCTCCTCCCTACCGCACCTCCACGCTACACCCCACACAGCATCAACACAGAAAACACAAACAACCTAAATAGCTAAAAAGAAACCTGTGTTTGGTGTTCCATTTCACATACGGGTATAATCCACAGAAACTTCTCAATTAGAAAAACACCTCATTGCCAACGCCTGTAACGAGGAGATATGTGGGCATGACTGTTTTCAGAGGAGTGTCATCACCTGACAGACATCAGAACGAATGCCAGTTTTCCAGAATCCTTGGCTACTTAGCTCCACAGTTACTTCTCGCCGCATTGTATTCTTCTGTCGTATTTTCTGGAGTGCTTCCTGGAAAAGAGCTCATTATAAGTAACCCAACGGCAATGAAGCAATACTAAGCCAAGCATTAGACAATAAAAGTCCCTCAATGTTGTCTTTACATTCAGGCACTAAACCATCTTTATGCAAAAGGACAATATTTTGTCTGAGATGAAGGCAGTGATGTGAGATGCTCTGGGTACAAAGCAATCTTTTCTATTAACCACGTGACAGAAATTCTAGACTAAATCTTACTAACCCAGCAGATTTGAACAAAATATGCTTTTACAAATGAGAAGCAATATACGGCTTGGGATCTGAATCCACCCTTTAAAAAGCATACATATATATATATTTCAAGCCTTACATTAAGCAGTTCCATTTAAGAAAGACAATCAGATACCTACATGATTCTAAAAGTTGCCTAATCGGTAAAACCCTTATAGTCTTGGCGCAGGATACATTTAGAAGGGGCAGAGGGCAGCCAGGAAGAATGGCACAACGGTGCACACCAATAGCTTGAGCACTCACAGGCTGTTAGCAAGCTGACTGCGGATTAGAGTACACCCTGGGCCATAAAATGAGACTTCACTGAAGAGAGGGGATAAACAGTGACCTCAGACTGCACCTGTGCGGCCCAATTAGGAATGAAGTCTCCCTTTTCACTGCCCTTCGTATACTTAACTGTACAAAAAAGTTGTGTTTGGATGCCTATAATTTAATAAAAGTCCCAGGGATTCATGATGAAAACAGTAACTTTTCCAACACCTTCACCCTTGCGTTCCTACCAGAGGCTACCTAGCAGGAGAGGGTGTTCAAGGGCACGATTCAGAGGTCCACACTCGCACCTTTAGCTTGGGTGCACAGCAGGCCAGGCAGCCTCTCAGCCTTGGCACTTCCTTGGTAAAGACTGAACTGGCTAGAGTCACACGGAGTCACAATATATTCACATATTTTCCCAGCTTCTAAGCCACGTGCTACACACAGTAGAATAAAGCCTCACTGAGAAAAAGTCTTGCTAATGTAAACTAAAACAATCCTGGAATAGAGACGAACCCTACTCGTTAGTAAACAACAGGGGATGTGAGATATCAAGCTTTACAAAATAAGCTCACTGTTGGTCTAGAACTACGGGAAGATGGCCTTTTACAACTGTAACACCCAAAAATCTAGGATCCAATGTTCTGCCATGTAAAACTAGGAGTAAAGGTTGACTGACACATTTTAAGCTTTCTCTCTTGCTACAGAAGGCCTATTTAAATGTGGCTCAGGAGCAACACGCTCATTTTGCATGCGTGTGCTTAAGTCCCTAGCTCAGCCACCAGTACCCAACCAAACAACAGATACATGATTCCTAAGATAGCGATTTATTAGCAAACTGGCCCTTTTATGGGTAAAAAGGGGCCACAGTGGATGGCCCCACACCAATCAAACACCAGCAGCACTAACCAGGGCCAGTGGTTACAAAAGAAGGTTACATGAAGTTACAAGGGAGACCTGGCAAGGAGGATCTGCGAGCAGAGTTGGGAGGACGAATATGGATTGGATCCAAACACACTGTGAACATGTATGAAATTCTCAAACTTAAAAAAAAAGCTCCCTTGAATACTAAAAGGTTTTTAAGAACCAATCAATATACTAAAATACAGAGAGAAGTAACCCTAACTGCTTAAGATCATTTTTTTTTAACCTTATTCTAGAGCTACAGTACAATGCAACCAACATGCACCATCACTAATTGCCAAGGAATTGATTCAATACCCACCTCCCTCTGAGCCAGCTTCTGTTTGTCAGTTTGCTTGACTTTGGGACTATTTGCTAGGAGGTGGCGAAGTTTCACATAACTTTTCCATAATTTTTGGTACCTAGGAAAAGGACAGATAGTCACCTTAGACAAAGAAAAGGCAAAATCTACAGTGAAAAAAAAAATCAACCAATTATTCTGATAAGCCTGCTTGATCATACATATGTTCCTTTAAATACGTTACTGGCAGAAAAAGCTCATTTTAAAGAGACATGGGGTTTGAGAGTTCGGGAGCTGGATGACCAAGTGATCTGGAGCCTGCTGACTGAGTGACTGATAGATTATTTGGATTAAAAGTGAGGTTCACACTAAATTGATGAGTCTCTGGAAACAACTGCACAGAAGACTCATAAAACCACTTCAGCCAATGGAATTATGGTCCATTTCTCAGTGTTACCTCTTTGTGTTTATTTAAATTAAAAACAAATCTTTTATGAAAAAAAAATCCCTTTCTTAGCATAGAGATGGGCAGTTCAGGAGCACTAGAATGAAGGGCACCTTGGTGCCAACACTCCAGCCACACCGGTGTACCCACTTTTCAACTGGGGCGGGGACGGGCAAAGAGTATGTGCATCCGAGTATGTGACAGCCTGGGTTCAGCCTGAGGGACACTGCTAAAGCCATCTGGGATGCAGAGACCATGTAGGCCTTCATCAGCTCACAGCCCTGCCTTGAGTTGACGAGAGCCTAGTCACATTCTACTAACAGTTTTCTGACAAGACAGGATTTGCCAAAGACTTCCCGCCATGTTGAAATCGCTCCTTTCCTGGCCTGAGCCAGGCCTCTCTCCTTTTTCGACAGCTTTAGAGAACGGAGGAAAGAAAGAAGTACTTACACGGGGCCTGGGTCACTGCTTCCTACTTTTATCCAAAGAGGGAAAAAAAAGAACAAAGCCCTTTAGCCTCTTCTAATAGACGTCAGCCACAACTGCAGTTATGAACTGAAAATCTCCCGTGCCCTTTTCTCCCATTTTAAAATCCTTATTTTTTTTTTTTTAATTAAGTCAGGAAATTGTTTATTTGTCTAAAAGGTAGGAAATTCAAACACACCTGAAAGGTCCTATCTATCTCCATTCCCACATAGCCTCATCTTCTCCCAGAAAAATATTAGTGTGCCAGTTGGAAAGGCTCACATCTGCAAAGTAATATGAACTCTAAGAGTAGGCACACACCGGTCCATCCCACGCAGCCCGACTCTGTACGGGATCTGCCAACTACCCCCATGCAAGGAACCACTATAGTGCTACTTGCCATGAAGGGCACTGAGCAAATGAAAACAAAACAAACAAGCATGAGTGGATAGTATTATAATGATAAGTAAAGAGCTCCCTAAAGTTGACATCCATGCAGGGCTCTTGCTGACAAGACTGAGTAATATAGTGTGGTTAAATGTGTAAAGAAACTCACTCTCATCACAAGCTACCGAATCTAACTTGTACATCTGGAAACATGGTTTGTTTCAAGTCTTAGTTTTTAAAAAAGGAAGATGTCCACTAAGGTACTCCTCTGCTAGTTCAGTTGTTAGTAGAAGGTGAAGTTGGCCAAGACAAACACCGAGAAATATCTTACTGTGGGTCTCCTGCATAACTCAACTGTGCAGGGCGTATCCCAAAGTGGACGATAATTGGAAATGTAATCACTTCGGGGTTGAATTGCTCACGGTCCAGTTGATCAATGCGGACGGAGCTTGGTTTCTAGGGAGAAAAGAGTATCAGCATCATTTCTTCCCATCACAAGTCCTGAGGCACCAACTTTAACCTAAGAAATTAAGTATTCCCTGCCCCCCCCGCCCCGCCTAGGAAAGCTCTGTTTCTAAACAGAAAAATTCTTTAGTATAGAAAATCCTATACTATATAAAAAAGGTGATATCACCCTGCAAACAAATCTTTGCTATTTGGTATAATGAACAATGATTTTCTTTTTTTTTTTTTTCCCCTAGTCTAAACAGAAACCTTTAAAAATTAAACTTTTAAGAGGACACCTGGTCAGATGTAACTCTGGAGGAGTTACAGGGGAGGTGCAGGCTCAGTCTATCGTGACATCATATTCAAATAACTGAAGCACTGCTTGCTGTTTAACACAGATGCCTCTATTTAAATTTTCCACTAGATTTTAGTGTACCTTTATATCCCTTAATTCCTCGCTTAGAATAAAAGGTGTGGTGATACAATGAATAGCTGACTTCCTCCCTTTCCTTTACAGATTTATGTTATGTATGAGTGTTTCATACGCATGCATGAAGGTCAGTGCTCGGGATCCCCTAGAAGTGGAGGTAGGACAGGTGCTCCCTACTGTAATACAGCCTGCTCAGCCAGCTAACAAACACAGCTACATGACAAAGAGGATAGACTTGCATACATTCATTCACATTGTTAAAAAAGAACAGCAAACTTTTAAAAATATATGTCACCTAAAAATAAAAATCTCACTACAAGCTTGAAATGGTTATCTTTGTCCTAAAAAAAAAAAAAAAAAATCAAAACTTAGATGACTTTGCTCACAGGTAACCTAAACATAAAGTTACATGAGTGTCCATTAGCAGTACAAATATGTCATTTAGGTCTAAAACTGTCTTGTTTGGGCATAAAGTGGCATGCTATGTTTTTACACAAACTGTACAGTAACTCTACTGAGTTATGCATGCTCTCGCTGCCACATTATGTCGCCACAACCTACAGAGGCCCTAAGTACCTACAACTGCAGCGACTCAAGTGGCTGAGGTGGGAAGATCACGTGAGCCTAGCTATCCAGGATGAGCCTGAGCCACACAGCAGGGTACCATAAACAGAACGGTAATATTCATCTCAACCATCCCAAGAAGTGACGTGTTAGCACAGGCATCTGACCCAGAACCCAGACGTGGAGGCAGGACAACCAGGAGCGTAAGGCCAGCCGGGCTCATAAAACCTTGACTTAAAAAACCAAAAAATTTTTAAAAATTAAAAATCATTTCTGAGTTATAAGGACAGTGGGTTGGGGAACGAAGTAAATTCTAGACTTTGGCCATAGTCCACAAATCTATCATGCCATCTCTCTCTAAGAATTTAAAAGTGTTTTCACTAATGACCAAAGTGTTCTCAGGCAGAGGCAAAACTGTCAGGCAGGAACATTAATTATTTTAAGTCTGCAGCAAGAAAGTATTTAATGTGACCATAATGGCTTGAAAAACTTAATAAATTTCCCAATGTCCTTGCCACTGGGTCATCTTTCAAAATGAATACTGTCCAGAATGAAATGCAGTGTCATGGCTGCTCTGCCCTGTGAGTGCCACGTACACTTCTGAAGAAGACGTAATGAAAAGCTGGTTCTACGACAATGAACTATCTTTGCATAAACAGTAAGAAATAACTGACTTCATCTTCATGGCCCTAAACCACACGCCTACTTTCCAAACCAACGTCTGCGCCTTCTCTAACATAAGCCTTTTATCCTGACTGATCTGGTTGCTTTCACTATCTACAAAACAAGCTTTTCACCACCTCCAGGCTGTACATTAGTCACGCCAGTAATCAACACAATTTCTTCATTTCTGTGAGTTTTCACTGGAGCATTTATGGCATACTGGTCTCTGCTAAAACTAGAGGTTTCAGTGTGGGGGCTGCTAACTAAACATCGTAGGCTCCTTACGTTACAGACAAGCTTGAAACGGCTGTGGCTCACATAGTTGTTCATCAACAAACCAGCTGCATGATGACTGGGTGAGAGGTAAGTGACCCACACCAATGCAGCAGAACAAAGCAGGAAGAACCAGAAGCACCTAGGACCTTTTTAAAATCATAACTTCCTGGAGGCTGGAGAGACGGCTCAGAGGTTGAGAGTACTGGCTGATCTTCCAGAGGTCCTGAGTTCAATTCCCAACACCACATGGTGGTTCACAACCATCTATAATAAGATCTGGTGCCCTCTTCTAGCATGCAGGTATATGTGCATGTGGAACACTGTATACATAATAAATAAATAAATCTTAATTTAAAAAACCTATAACTTCCTGGGCCCATTGTCTGGAAGATATAGAATGAGTCAGTCAGAATATTCTTAACTTCTTTCAAATGGCTTCCAACTGACCATAAGATTTCAGGAAAATTGAACTATGTTGTAGAAGCAAGCCCAGGGTGATGTGCTCCCAAAGAGACCACTACAGAACATGACAAATTACGTCTCCTACCATCACCCACTCTTTGATTTATCTCTAAAGTGGCCAGAAGAAATGAAAACATATGAACCTGTTTATAATGAAAAGAAGATTCACTGCCACATAGTGCTATTATATTTCTCTTTTTAAAGATACTTTATTAATTGTGTGGTGTTTAACAGTATAGCAACAAAAAGTTATTTTCCTTTTCTAGTTTTAAACACAGCTTTGGATATATAGTGATTAAAAAAATAATATCTATGTGACAATGACAAATAACAAAAGGTAAGTGTCACAAAATAAAACCAAATGGGTATCGACATGCAATCTATTAAATAAATAAATAAATAAATAAATAAATAAATAAAACAAGAATTGGCAAGAAACATTTAAAATATGAATTGTCATTAGAACTAAAATAAATATGAAATGAGGCAAAATACTGATTTCCTCCACTACCAAAATGACAAGGCTTTTGTTTTGCTTGGTTTTGGAGCTAGTAGAGCAGTACGAAGGAATGAGTATTCTCATATAACCTGCAATCCTCTCGGGGTGAAATCTGCAGTGTACATCGAAAGGCTTAAAGGTATAGACATCTTTATGTGGAATAGATATACTGGTCAGGTGAAATAAATACACCCAAATTATAGTACTTTTCTTATTTAGTAAGTATGCAAAGAAAAATGACCCAAAGGACAAGAAGCTAGCGTACTCAAAATGCGGTCCACGTTGGTACTGCTTATGTGGAACATCCAAACAAGGAAAGAGGATGACTCACAGCCCAGGCTGTGTGAGCACCAGAACTTACCGTGCCAGGGTTGGTAACTATCATGCCTTTGCACTCTTCTGCATATTTCTGCCACTCAAGCTCCTCCCATTGGAGCATGTTGGCAATTTCCTCCTCGGGTACCAAAGCCTTGCTACACCGGAGCAGGTAGAGGAGAATCTGGTGCATTGATAACACTTCTTTGCCTCCATCTTGGGTGAGAATACAGGGTGGGTGGGAGAGGAATAAAGCTACTCAAGCAACAGCAAAGCGTCAGCTCACTGAGGTAACACAAGACAACGGGTGTGGAAGAGCACATATAAAAAAGTAATTTAAAATTTACATTGTTCAGCCAGGTGCCAAATAATACGAACGCCATTTGTCTCACTGATGAACAGTGCTCATAAACCATCTCATTTACTAAAATGGGAACAACAACATTATAAATGATAAAGGCTTTATTTGTAAGGTATGAATACAAAAAAGGGTGCTTGCCTAAATAAATTTAAAGTAGCCTAGCATAAGAAATCACAGTTTATAATAAACAGAATCATATTATGTCTAAATATTTTATCATTCTTTCTAGAGTAACAGATGAAAGCTTTTCAGCAGCAATGTTACTGTCTTAGAGAAATTCTAAGCTTTATGAGATATTTATAGATGTTTTCAATAAGACATTGTTGCATTATGATCTAATTTGGGGGTGCTAATGTGCTGCACCTGCCATGATGAACGGAGCTGAAGAGCTTGTACGAGTATTACAGAAGATCGTTATGGAGTTAGTACAAGGATAAAATACCAACTGTCTGAGGTTTACAAGTACAGAGAACTGAAAACAACAAAAGACATAATTAAAGTAGCTCAGTAAAAGACAATCTGTACTTTATAAACCAAAGGCACGTAGTTCATGTGTCCCCCACGATGGGGGCTGCAGGCTTCTGTCTGCTCTTCAGATCTAGATTCATGACCAACATGGACAGCACATCTGTACCATGTTCTCGATCCACCCAAAAGGCCAGAGCCCGCCCAGGGACTCTGAAGATTACTACCCTCCCCTCAAACATCAGGTGCAAGCTAAGACCAAGCTAAACACTGAGTGACCAAAAAGGAGCAAGAAGACCCTTTTGGGTGAGAGGAACTAGGGGCACCTCAGAATCCAGTGGGCAGACAACAAGAGGATCAAGACCATACCAGCTGTGCCGGCTGAGAACCTTGGTGGGCCAGCATACTTGAATGAAGGAATACAGACCAACATTTCTACGTCAGGTGTTGCTCTGGAAGTGAACACTGCCACCATTTACAGACATGTACATGTGTATATATCCAATTCTCATCACATCCACTCGCTCACTCACTCACACTTACTGAGTACCTGCCGTGTGCCAGGCACCATGCTAGAGGTCCCGGGAATACTGGCACTGATACTCTCCTAACACTTACAGCCCAGTGCAAAGGAACAGATAGTTGAAAGCAACTATATAGTAGATCGGGTCGAAAGAACCTACCTGGAAACAAGGAGACGCGCACCATGGCACATGCCTGTAACCTCAGCACTCAGGAGGAAACAGCAAGAAAAGTGTGACTTTAAGGCCAGCTTGTACAACACTTGGTGAAAAAAAGATATTATAAGATAGTCTAGTCAGAGAAAGCACTAAGAGATATACAAAATAAAAGGACTGAGGAGATGCTCAGTGGTAGAGGTCTTCTCCAGCATGTGTAACACTGAGGTTTACCCCTCAGCAGTGAAAGAAATACAAAAACAAAAGACAGAACTTCACAGCTGAGACCCACCATGCAGCTACCTGGGTGTCTTAATCTCCTTTCCTGTGGATGTGATAAAAACACTACAGCAGCTTAGGGAGAAAGGGTTTATTTTAGCTCACAGTTCCACAGGCTGCATTACATTTTGGGAAAGTCACAGCTGCAGAAACTAAAACTGACAGACACAGCAGAGCCACAGTCAAGGGCAGAGGAGGAACGAACCGTGTGCATGCTTGCACTTAGCTAAGCTTATCTTCTACAGCCCAGGACTCAGGAATGGTGTCACCAACTCTTAGGCTAGGTTTTCCTATGTGGCTTAGCATAATCAGTCAGTCACACAGACATGCCCACAAGCCCATCTGATGTACAGTCTCTCAATGAAACTCTTTACCCAGGTGGTACTAGACCACGTAAAGTTGACAGTTAAAACTAGCCATCACAATGGGTAAAGAGCATCTCATAAAAGAATCAAGCAAACTCCAAAGACGATGAGGTGGGTACATTCCAGGAAGTCATAGGCCAGTGTGGAGGGCACAAATTAAGCAGGAGAGGGCTAGAGAGGCAGCAGGATGTCAAAGCTTGCAGGACTTGCTTGGTGCTTTATTTTGCAACTGGAGGATACTTCTAATTAGGTGCCAGACTCTCTGAGTGGTCCCATGTTGCAATCACGCCCACTCAGCAAAATGCACAACCTTAGGCCCACGAGAAGCACATACGGTAATAACGACCAGTCACAAGGGTTCTAAAAGAGGTAATATTCTGAAAACAAATTCTCTTCATCCAAGACCATGAGCCTCTTAAAAATATATCTAAATACAAAGAAACTACCCAAAGATGTGTTCTACCTATTGACTCAAAATTATTGTTCATAGTAGTGATGTCTTTATTATTATAACAAGACATCTATCTTAAAGCAAAGTCTCATGGTGTTACAGACCGAAAGTTGTTTTCCTCAAAATTAGTATACTGACATCTGTCCTGGTTTCATGTCTGTGGTTGTGATGAAATACACTGACCAAAACAACAACTTAGGAGGACCAGCAACATGGCTCAGTGGGTAAAGGTGACTGCCACCAAGACTGATGACCAGAATTTGACTCCTGGGACCCACATAGGGAAAGAAAAGAAGCAGATCCCATTAGGTGTCCTCTGACCTCTAAGTGTATGCCATGACACACCTGTGCAATCACACAGAAATAACCATAGTAAGTCAAGAAATTGTTTTTTAAAAAAAATCTCTTTTTAAAGGTGAAATAGAGTTTATTTTAGCTTGCAGTTCCGGGGTATGGTACTTTCTGGGGGTTGGGGAGTCAGAGCCATAGGAACTTGAAACAGCTAGTCACATGGCATCAACAGTTAAAAGCCTGTGTGCTCAGCTCATTCCTTCTTACACACTCAGGTGCCCACACCTAGCAAATGGCAGAGCTGAGACTTCCCACGTCAACTAACATGGCAAGACAACCCTCTACAGGCATGTGCACAGGCCAGCCTAATCTAGACGATGCCTGGTAAGACTTCTTCCCCAGTGAGTCTAGACTGTCAAGTCAACACTAAAACAACATCTTAATCTCCAATGGGAAGGTACTAAGACACCAGTCTGTTGTGACGGGATCCAGCCAGGCAATAAACTGAGTACATTGCACTTGGAGATTGTTTTGGGGTGGGCATGATCACAATACCGTGTTCCTATAGGAGAGAAAACCTGCCTTCCCTGCAGCTTGTCCCATCCTCTGCATCTCTCCCTGGGGATGCTGTCTTTGAACTTATAAGATGTAATAAGAAAGCAGAGTCTGGTGCTACATGCTTGTACTCTAGTTCTTCAGATGCAGAGGCAGGAGGATCACTGCAAGTTTGAGGTCAGCCTGAGCAACTCTGCTAAGCTCTACCCTGAGCTACAGAGGAAGGCCCTGTCTGAGAGACAGGGATGGAGGAGGGAGAGAAAGAGAGACAGAGACAGAGAAAGAGACAGACAGACACACACACACACACACACACAGACAGACAGACAGACAGACAGAAAGGGACAGAGAGAGAGATTGATTCTGTCTTCCCTTTGTTTCCCATTGCATGGGAAAACAATGACGGCATGCTAATCTCTCATCTTCCAATGGGTCTAACAGGTAACAGATACTATAAAGCAAATGAGGACTGTACACGGCACGTGCCTACAGACAGAACAACAGAGACGAAGACCCGCAACGCCTAAGCAGTAACTGCCAGACTGACTAGACTCAGCAGGAAGAAGGAAAGAACACACTAATGTTTGTATGATGTTTATAACCTAAAATGAGCTAAGTGTGTCTAGGAGAACTGTGGGCTACAACGGTACACAACAAGTCCAAGACACTCCACAGAGCAGAGCACTGTCTGCCTTAGGATCTGGAAAGTTTTCATATTTTGATGAGCGGTGGTAGGGAGGCGTGGGAAGAGGGGCAAAGAGAAACAGACACAGCTGTAAACAGCAACAGAACCTCTCTGCATGCAGTTGTGCCTGGCTGACTGCACAGCACTTCACATACAGTGAGATGGGTGAGAGGTATCTAAATGAAAAAGCTAAGAAGAGCTACAAAGGGAATTACTTAAGTCTACAAATCAACTGTCTCTTTAAAAAAATCTCAAATTCTAGGCTAAATAAGTAGTATAGGTACTGGCCAGTTTAGGAGAGGAATAGCTGCACGATTAAAAAAACAAAACCAAAAAACAGACAGACAAAACAAAAAAAAAAAACAAAAAAAAACAAGACCAATAAATACTTATCAAGAAGCCAACTAACTACCCAGTCTCCAGTTTGGGCTGGGAGCAAACCTGCTGATGAGAAGGTAGAGCATCATCGAAACTGGACACAATTACACAATCAAATAAAACGTACATCAGGTGCAAAGCTGCTACTGCTGAAAGAGAAAATACATTCATGCTAAATGGCTACCGAACAATTCACATGGCAGCTACAAAAAGATAGTTATTTACAGCTGTGGAAGAAGTAGAAACCCAGGACAGACAAGTTGAGGTGAAAGGTTTGTCCGGGAAGGGGGCTGAGGCTCTACGCCCTATTTGGGACCAGGATGTAATCTTCATGGATGTATTAGAAGAGGCAGACAGAACAGGAGTCCTGTAGCAGCCCACAGACTACAGGCAGCACTCCTCACAGCCCGCCCAGCAATGAGACACCATGATAAATATTTGTGGAATGACTTCCTGAGGCAGATTAATCATATGGCCACTTGCTCTCATACTGCCATGAGTTTACCAATGTTAATGAATTGGCTCTTTGGGTTTGTCTGTTTTGCTACATGTTTATGTTGAGGATTTATGGAATTATGTCACTGACGGCAACAAAGTAATTTTTATCTCGTTGGCTAGGATAAATACGACACGATACAAATGAGAAATTAGCGCGGGTAAGCTAAGGTTAGCAGGAATTCTGCCAGCTCCGACGCTGGAACCGTGACAACGGCTCATTATTCGGGAAGAAGTGGAGTTAGTGTTTCAGGGAATGAATCTGGACAGTCACTAATGAACTGACAGACTTTATAAACTGTTTCTTAGAGACCCAGCTCCCTCAGTTTATATTGCTCGTTATTTATATGGTTATTTGGGAGAGGGGGACAATTGGTTAGGGAATCTGTGTTAAGCATAGGGCAGCTCGAACAAGTATTTGTCAATTACATGACAAATAGTCAATTCAAAGAACTATAAAAAAATACCTTCCCCTTCCTTTGCACTAACATACTCCCACCATGATGACTTGGGATGATTTTATTTTGTAAATTTGGTATTCACAATAACTATTTTTTAATTTCAAAATATAATGTTATATTAGGAGCTGGATGGATGGCTTAGCAGTTGAAAGCACCTGCTGCTGCTATTGTTGAGGACCTGGGTTTAGCTCGCAGCACCCACATGTGCATAAATAACTCCAGGTCAATAGGACCCAACGCACTCATCTGGCCATCAGGCATGCACACTGATGCACATACATGCAGGCAAAACACCCACCCAATTTTTAAAATTTTTAAATAAAATAAAAAACTAAAGATGCTGTATCAATTGAAGTCCCTCCTCCCCCACAATACACACATACCCCAGCCCACTCCGGAATATTCTTGCTTCCTACAAATGTTGAACTATCTTCGCATCCTTCTGGCTTCCTGCCAGCCATACCTGACTACTGCCCAGATAAGGCCATTCCCAAAGATCATTGATAGACAGTCAATCTGCAAAACTAACTCAGGATTTTCCAGTTTCCTCCAATAAGGATGTGGGCTTTTCTCTACAGGTACTTCCTGCCCCAATTAGTTAGGGTCAGAATAAAATCTTAAACTGGTCCAGTCCCTCCCACTTATTCTGCAGCCAGAGGGCAGGATACTAGAGGAACAAATGAAAGAAGATTCCTAAAATCTAAAAAACAACTTGGTTTCTGGCAAACTGGCACACACCGAACAGCACCTAGTTTACAATCACAGGCAGGGATTTGTACAGATGTGTAAGGGAACTGAAATAGATGCCTTCAAATTAGAGTAATTATGATGACTGATAAAACTTTAGCATTCAATTTAAGATTATAATACACTGATATTAACAGACAGCAAACCAGGTATGGTAGTGCACTTCTTTAACGCCAGCACTAAGGATGCAAAAGCAGGGGTGAGGTGGGAGGTGGGAGAGGGGTTGTAAGTTCAAGGACAGCCTGGTCTACATAACGAGTTCCATGCCTGTCAGAGCAACAGAGTGATACCCTGTTTCAAATTTGTTTAAAAAAAAAAAGTAGTAAATAAAAAAATATTTTGCAAAAATCTAAGTAGAATGAAAAGACCACAAAATACTTGAAATATCAAAATAAAACTATCCAGTGTCTCAGAAATTCAAGAAGCATGTATATACTACAAAGGCATTGTTTTCTGTGAATCAGATGGACAAAACTGTATAGGGTAGATAGTCATATTCAGTCAGCATATAACTTTTCAAAAGAATACTTCCACAAAAATTCTTGGCCAGAGATACAAATTGGCTTGTACTTTTCCAAGAGGTAATCTGGCCACTCTTTCTTATTTAAAGTGTGTACAGTGCTCTACTAACAAAGCAATCTTATTTCTGGAATTCTATCTTTAGGAACACACGAATGCAGATGGACAAACCCACAATCAGACTACTATTGAGTACGCTATAGAACAGATCAAACAGGAAGCCCTCAAACTTCATCACTTGAGGAGCTGTCAAAAAAGAGTAATATCCATCTGTAATACACACTTCTTTGTCAGTGTTAAAGGAAAAGTGTGTCAAGTATTTTGGAGGAAAAAGGCCAGGTTATGTAGTGTGCTCAGGATACCCTCATTTGAAGAGTGAAACAAAATGCACCTCACACAGGTTGAAACACAAGTGGGAGAGTGTGCTAGGTTTGCAATGTACATTCTAGTTTGTGTGCACGAACCAAGGGCAGATGATTACAGGCATATGACAAAAACACTCCAGTGCCATCAGGAAATGTCTTTAATAAGTAGTATGCCGCTGGGCGGTAGTGGCGCACAGTTTTAATCCTAGCACTTGGGAGGCAGGCGGACTTCTGTAAGTTCAAGGCCAGCCTGGTCTATGAAGTCAGTCCAGGACAGCAAAGGCTGCACAGAGAAACTCTGTCTTTAAAAAAAAAAAAAAAGATAAAATAGTATGCAGTAATTGATATCTATGCTGAAAATAAAGAGTTTGGGCCTATATTTTATACCAATCATATAAAAAAATCAAGACCGAATATTAATTTAAAATGAAAAACACATGAAAGAAAATTATGACATTAGAATAGGTAAAAATTTGATCAAGATACAGGAAGCTATAGCCGTGAGAACACACACAATGTGCAAGGTTAGGAGCTCCTGCTCCTCATGAAGCACCACACGCAGCTTATGAAAAAGCATCTGCAGAGAACAATTCACACAGACAGGCAAGGTGGCCTGTGCCTGTGATCCCAGCACTTGGGAAACTGAGGCAGTGTGACAACTCCGTTTCAAAAGAGGGAAAAAGAGGCTAGTGAGATGTTTGATGACCTAAGTTTGGCACACATGCAATCACACATGTACACAACTTAAAGAATAAAATTTTTAAATTAAAAGAAAAACTCCATAGATGGTACTTTGCAAATAAATATAGGAAAAGACAGACATTACTCAAACAATGGGCAACATTTGAACAAGCACTTCAAGAAAGAGTGAGTAAGCAGATAAAGTGATGCACCCTTTCATTAGTGACTGAAGAAAAAAATCATGTGATACACTATCAGAAGAGCTAAACTGGAAGGGAAAAAAAAGAAAAGAAAGGCACTGAAACAGCTTGGGGCCTGGCCCAGCAACAAACACCAAGGAAAGAAGTGGTACGGGAAAGAATGGAAAGTGTGACGTGAGTGAGGGGCCCAGTGTTGAAAAGAAGGACCTCTTATACATGACTGGTGGCACCATCATTTCTGAAGACTGAGAAAACCATAAAGCTTAATATAAAATACCTTTAGCTTCCATTTCCATTCCTATATATAGCTCAGAGGACATATGCAAAAGACTCAGGTCTTTAAAGAATATATATATGGAATTTTAATATACATATACTTCACATATCTATGAAATCTGACAGTATTAAAAAAGTGCATTAATCAGTTAGGCTTATTTTAGCTATGCCTTATAAAATGGCACAGCCAAATACAGTATCTGCAATAATAGACTTCTGCTAAACATATTTAACAAAAGAAAATACAGAATTCTAGTTTCTAGTCCAAAAACAGGCAAACCCACTGCACAGTACTGCAGGCCAGAAGGTTCTGGGCAGTGAATGGGTAGGCCCAGAGAAGCTTCTCAGACACTGGCAGTCTTGAGCTGGGTCCTGAAAACCCGTTCACATTTACTTCCTAAAAGTGCACTGAGTCCTATAGGATATGTGTACTTGTCAATTTTTTGTCGTAGTTTGATTAAACCTTTTCTTTAAAAGAATGATAGGGATACAGTCCAAAGACATATCACCCTGAACACACCCGATCTGATGTGGTCTTAGAACCTAAGCAGGGTTGGACCCAGTCAGAACACAGATGGGAGAAAAAGGAAAGAAAAGTACTGGGCTTAGTGAGACATGCCCATAATCTTAGGAGGCTGAGGCATAAGAAAACATAGTTTGAGGCCCGCTTGGGCTATGTAGTTATAAATTATAAGGCAGCCTGGGCTATAAAGTCAGAATGTCTTTAATTTTTTTTTTTTTAAATAAATAAAAGTAGGTTTGGGGCAAGAACAAAAACATTTGAAAAGCACCTTCATGAATAACTGAGCACTGTCAGGCTGGAAAGATGGCTGAGTATAAGAGCACTTACTGGTTTTGCAGAGGGCCTGGGCTCATTTCCCAGCACCCACATGATGGCTCCCAACTATCTATAACTCCATTTCCAAGAAGTTTAATGTTCTCTCCTGTCCTCCATGGGCACACACATGGCACACATACATACAAGCAGGCACTCAAACATACATATGAAATAAAAGTACATAATTCTTTAAAAATAAATAAGGCACTATTATGACTCACTAAATAAGATGGGTAATTACATATTTTAAGGAGTCCCTGATAGATGCAAGAATCACATTATCATTGATAATGCAAAGAGCAGATGAATTAGACATAAATAGAATTAGAATTCATTAGAATACAGGCACACACCTGAAATGCCAGCATTGGGAGAGACAGACATCAAGATGTCAGGTTTGCGACTGCCAGCAGAGAAGAAGCAAGGGACAAGAGGGGACAGAGAAGGGGCAGTGCTTACTCTTGACCTCAAAGGAGTAGCTGGCTGAATGTTTCTTACAAAGGAAGAAAAGAATGCAGAAAGGAGAGAAGAGGAGGGAAGGACCTGCCTGGGCGTAATGTTAAAGAGTAACACTGTCCTTTTCATGGCCACGTAAACTGCTGTGGTTCCTCTGACAAGAAATATGGCAGCGCTACAAAACTATAAAATGGAACCTTTAAAAATACCCATCTGCTCAAAATAGATGTAGGACTAATATGATAACTTTATTTTAAAAAACAAGCTCATGCATAGAAACATATGGAAATATATATCAAGGGTGCCTTTTAATTCATTTCTTAAAATGATCTTCAATGAAGTCATACTGTGAAAAAAAAAATCAACCAAGTGCCAACAAGAAGAATTTTACAATGGGCATTGTTCTGTAGCCTTCAGAGTTTTTTAAAATATGTATATTTTCAGGGGCAAGTCTAATACAAAAGCAAATCCTATTTAAAAATAAAGAAATAGACCTTTTCGTTTATGACGGCCTAAATGTTATCCTATAGTTATGAGAAGCATTTGTAAACTGAAATCCAATAAAATAAGATTTTTCTATATGACAGTTTTAAAACTGCCTACTTTCTTCTAGATTTGTGAGGTTGTAAAATGCCGAGAGGCAGCAAGGTACAGAGAGGCCAGCTTTTCAGCAATGCCTCTCCAATACTATTTTCTAAGTCACTTGTTGAAGCTCCATTATAAAATCAAAGATGCATTCGCCTGAAATGAAACCAGAGCAACAAGGAAAAAAGCTTCTAAGAGCATTTCCTAAACGAAATCAACACTAACAATAATAAAAGTACAAATGATGCTGTCTTAACATAAACATAAGCCAGTGTGATGGCCTTGGTGAGGTGTCCTGTCCTCAAACTCTCCAGGGATTCAGCGGACAAATAAAAGCAACGAAGGAGGAAGCAAAGAGGCAGAAAACAGGCAGAATCCAGAGCCCAGGAGAGTGCAGCGCTGCTCTGCAGGAGGCGGCCTTGACACCAGAGGCTTCCATGGACTGCACGTCATCAGGGAAGGCATCTGGCACTGAAGCAAAACTTGTCTTGAACAGACTGAGAGAGCTTGAAGAAGCTAGCATCTGTCAAGTTCCTAGGAAGGTTCTGGAGCATGAAGACCAGGAAAGCCACCTCAGAACAAGAGTCAGAAGCAAAAACATGGCTGTGGGGCTGGAGTTCCCAAAGTGACATGTGACATGTACACACAAATGGAAAACAGCAGCTGTATTTCCTTCCTCCAACTCCTGAAAAGGCAGGTGGCTGGAATGATGGCACGGGCAGTGGTAATGGTGCAGGGGACTAAGTGGCAGAAGGAACCAAGAGAGAAAATTTAGTGAAGAAAGCAAAGAAATGTGGCTGTGCACACCAGAAGGGGTGGAACCCCCTGAAACCACAAGATAAGGGAAGCCAGAAGCTGTCACCCAGCTGAAATACTGGAGCTCAATTCTAGGGACAAATTCATTTAGAGTGTTGGCACGGATCAAGGTTCACCCAAGGACTCAGTGGCTGAGTTGCAGCAGGCATCAGAGTAGAAAAAAGGAAAACACCATACAGCTTAGGGAAGAATGGTGAGAGATGCTCACTCAGCTGGTAGCAAAGCTTTGCAAGATTGCACAGCACTGAACAGAGCAAGTGATTGATAAGATCAGAGAAAGACACTGGATGGCAGAAGACTCCAAGAAAAAGACTGCAAATAAGGCTTCCAAAGATTTCATTAAAAACTCAATCATCAATGAGACAAATATAGCCATATCTTGTAAGTATATTCTTGAAAAATGTCAGAAAATAATTAAACATTACTTTACAAACTGTTATTCATTTACTTATATATCTTAATAGGACAAATTATTATATATCCTTTCTCACTGCAAAATAATTAAAAGTATATCTACGAATCTAGAAAATAATCACCTATAATACTATCACCTTAATATAACTACTATTGTAATTTTAGCATAGCTATCATTATATTATAAATTTAATTCTCACTAATTGTTTTCTAATTGGGCATAAGCAGTATTAAACAATGCATTTTTCTTTAACACTTCATGACATTTTACTAGGTACATTTTCAAAATGTATTAATCACCAAAGTGAGGATTATGATAAACTGTGAGAGGCATAAATCAACATGTAAAGTCTTTTGTTTCCAAGTTCAACCTGAGAAGTAGGTAATTAACAGCATCCAACATGGAAGCGTCGCCCCTAAAGACCATAAGCAGAGCGGCAGGCTTATTTTCAGACACACAGTCACACCAGGTCACTGACAAGTCAAAAGATTTACCTGGAAGAAATCTTACAAAACGTGGCATGAAATGAAATCTTGGACAGCAGGGAGGGCTGTCTTCAAACAAAGGACCTAAAGCAAACAAGGAAAAAGCAAAGAAAAAAGAAATCAAACAGCCTTAGAGAGCAAACAGTGCAACTTCATTCCCAAGATTTATGGGAACCACAAAAAATCACCACCAGAAGCAGGGACATAAAAAGTGCCACTCCCTCACTCTGCGTCAGCCGCTCAATCAATCATCAGCAACTGCCTCTGCATCCCGTGAGGACTGCAATGAGGCGCCTACAGCAACGCAAGGGGAGCGTGAGAGCCAAGTAGTTGGTGCATACCAAAAATAAAATCACCCTTTAAATTAAAAATTTCAACATCTTTGTTAGAATTGAAGTACAGCATTATATAAAATGCATATATGTTAATTCCTTCCATTTTTAGTTAACATATTAGAAAAACTAAACCCTGCTGCTAGTTCAGGAAAGCACTTATCAACGCACTTGGATTTAAAAGCTGTGCATTCATCTCATTTAAAAACTAACTTCAAAAAGTCTCCCTTCAATATACAGCTCTCAAAGAAAGCAAATTTTAAAATCAGCTGCAACAGACACCTGCTGGGTTAAGTCTTTATTCTATGCGTGCATGTATGTTTTCATGACATCGGTTCTCTAATTTAATGAACTGCTATATTAACAACTTTATTACAGTACTGGTCACTATATTTAAAATATTAACTGAGCTGTTTTCCCTAGTGCACATAAACCAAGGTAGTTCTATCAGTGATAACTGGTCCATCTTCTTAGCTAATAACAGGCACTGACAAACTACACAAAGCAAAATCTATAGCTACTTATTCATGTCGAATGATAGCAAGTCTTCCTATAGAAATCATTTTTACTTAGGTATTTACAAAATAAAAACTTCAACTATGCCCCCACCACGTCATGTGAGTTTTTTATATGCACCGTGACATACATCTTAGAAGCATTACACTTTTTTTAAGCCCTATGATTTACCTTTGAGATTCCAGTCATATAATTCCAAAATATCTCTGAATAGGAACAGTGAAAACAGTTCAAGTCCTTTCACACAAAAATTCTGAAAAATAAGTTGAAATCAAATTACTATAGATCTGCAAATATATATTAACTTGCCATAGCCAAGCATCTCTGACGTGTTTGTTAAACTATACTGAAAGCACTCCCTGCCCAGCTCGGCCACTCTTCTGAAAGGGCTCGCCAGTTTCAAAGAGGAATGAAGCGGCCATATTGGCGCTAGGATTTCTACAAAAATGTCACCACAGCCCTTTTCAGTGTTCAAATAAAATATCTGAAACTTAAAGTCTTCCTTCTATCACGTTTTTCTAATCTAGGTGTAAAGTGCATGAGACTCTCCTAGAAACATTTTGTTAACTGACGTCACACACACACACCTGCAAGCTGACTAGCCTGGCCCTCCCATCCCAACCTACCCACGCATCCCAGGGACACAGTTGCCAAGATACCAAAAAGCAGAAGTCCTCTGTACCAATAAACTTCAATCTCTTAGCAGAGGCAGATAACATTTCTACCAAAATTCCTCCTGCCAACGAGCTAAAACAGATGTCCTATCTGTGAGTCTTGTGTTGTAAGTCTTCCAGCTACTTATTTTGCTCAAGGTTCATAAATCATCTTGCATGAAATCACATCAAAGTCATAAAATATTACAACAATAAGCAAAGGGTTGTGACCTTAGAACCAAACGAGCAAAGCAAATTTTAAAACTAAAAATTCAAAAATAAAAACTACACATAGAAGGAAGGGCCAGCCCTTGCTCTTTACCGCTATTTAAGTGCAGGGAGCATGAACAGGTCGGGCCCAGGATGCCGGAGGTGCTGACTTAGCACATCAGGCGCATCAGGCCTCCCCATCACTCCCTGCTGGCCCACCACGGTGCTTCCCTGTTAAACAGATCCCAAGAGCCAAAGGCTCCAGAAATCGACCCCAACTCTGAGGCATCAAGTACACAAGCTTGTTTGCTGTCTACTTGTTATTTCCTAGTGTGATTTGTTGACACCACTAAATTCAAGCTCAAGCAATGACTCATTCTGAGGTTCACATTAATCTTACTTTGGAATTCAAAATCTCTTGCATATATTTAGATAAATCTGCTGTTTAGCATCCGAAATGAAAAACAATTAGGAAAAAAAAATGTAAATATACGGGAAGAAAAATGAACCAAGCACTGATCTTGTCACCAGAGATAATGAGTAAGATTATTTTAACAGCCTCAGCTTCAGTTTCACTATTCCAGGCCTCTCTGTGATACTGGCTGGGACCCAAGGTCTGTCCCATAAGCAAAGCTGGGAACAGATGTACAGTGACTATCAGCGGAGGCAGCATACGCAGCTACGGGTTCAGAAAGAGGTCAGTGAGTTTACAGTCTGATCCGTGGCACCAGAGCGACAGTATCATGACCCTTCTGACAGTGAACATGGTATTTTAGGGGCCTCCAGTGGCAAAAAGCTGGAGCTGACCAACTTCCACTGTGGCTGGGGTTTTGTTGCTGCTGTTTCTTTCATAAGAAAAAACATATAAAAACAGAGTAAAACACATTAAGCTACTAGGCACTCATTCCTCTTACCTCAGGCATCATCTCTTCAATGAAATGAATTGTGTAGTCTATGTTGAATCGAATCACTTTACACAGTGGGATCTGCAAGGAGAGGAGTTATGACTTCCCTGGATTTCTCTGCAGGAGAACAGCGCAGGGTCTGCTGTCTGACTCAGGGGCCCATGGACTAAATGAAGTTTTACCTTTGCTTAACCTTGGGCATGACATTCAGTCACGACTTCTGCTTTCTTTTGTTGTTGCTGTTGTATTGTTTTGTTTTGTTTTGTTTTTTGAGATCTTACTCTTCAGCCTTGCTGGTCTGGAGCTCCTGTGTAGACTAGACTAGGCTGGCCTCAAACTCAGAGAAAGCTGTAAGCCTCTGCCACCTGAGTGCTAGCATTAAAGGCAACGTGTCACTGTGCCTAGCCCAAAACTACTGTGTTCTGATGGCAAGAACCTAGCGCTGACCACCCATCTGTGAGAGACGGGAATAATACTGGTGCCTCACTAACGTGATGTGGAGAGCAGCACAAACACGAGAAGATATAATAAAACCAGTCATGTACTACGTTTCCCTTTAATTCGTAACACAGATAAAGAATAGCAGCACAACAATTTATCAGTTATATAAACTCAGTTTATTGATCACAATGCATCCACCTGTCTGATTCTAGGGCAAGCGCAGCTCGGTGGTAGTCAGTACAACAAGACTAGCCTAATGCTTCAACGTATTAACTCATATACCTGTCACAGGTACCCTAAAAGACAGTTTTGACCATGAAGCACTTGGAGAGAGGGAAAAATTAAGACAGAGAACCATCAAGTATCTTGCCTAAAGACCCAGGTGGCTGGTGAAGTAGGAATTTTGATTCTAGACCCAAGCCTGACCTACCAGAGAGTGCCCTCCCCTCCTCGTTACCTATCCTGCTGCCCAGAGCGTGTGAGAAATGGAAGGCTCAGCATGGACTAACCCGCATCTGTCCCTGCCTCCCAGAGTGTCAGCAAACACTGGCCTGTATCTAGACAGAAAGCTTCCCATAAACAGATTTCTGAATGAAAAAGACAAAGAGGAAGGGAAGGAAAGAGGTTACTGAACTGGCTAGCTGGGTACAATAATTGAAACCAGAGGCCCTGTAGATGTGTTACACGCTCTTACTGGCTTAGCAATCTGTCCGTGAAACAATGTAATCACTTTTACAAACCACAGCTGTCAGAAGGAAACAAATTTTAATTCTCCTAGCAAAAGAAATAGTAAGAATATAGAAAAATAGTCTTACAATGCCATCTACTGGGGGAAAAAAAGTTTAGCTCTTAATCTTTTTTTTTCAATACGGTGGTTGCTATATTTAACTTTCATTATAATTAACCTGAGTGTGGGATTCACTGTCAACATTCTGAGCATACTGTGTGTTCAGTCCTCAGCTAATAAAAGCAATATGCTTAATACACTATTATTTTTCCAATCTACTTTAACCCCACAGACATTTAAAATACTTGAGAGTTACAAATTGGTACATGATTTAACCTGGTTTTAAAATATCCATTCTTTACTAACGTTCTACGTAAGATTCATACTTTAGAATGAGCCATAGGCCCTATCTTCAAGAGCAAGGATGCAGGGTCCAGTATGACGGCATAACTCCTATAGCCCTAAAGCTCCTGAGGCAGAGGTGGGAGGACTGTGAATCCCAAGTCAGCCTGAAAAGCAGAGAGACCCTGTCTCAAGGGGAATGTAGACAAGTACAAAGAAAATAATACATTGTAAGTGTGGTTAAAAACAAGCATATGAAGAAGCATAAAAGATGCAGGTAACGTTTGGGTTACTCTGTAAGACCAGTGGAAAACCAGACACACCTCTATAATAGCAGCCCTTGGGAGGTAAAGGCAGGATAACTCCAAAACTGAGGCCAGCCTAGTCTACATAGTAGATGCTAGGTCAGCACCAAAGAAATACAGCAAGAATCTGCTCAAAAAGAATGGAGGGAAAAGGAAAGAAAAGATACGCAGAAGCATGCAGGTCAGGAGTGCAGGGGCTAGACCACAGGAAAAAGGGACCTGCTGAAGTGCTTTCAGCTCTTCAGAAAGCACAGCGCATGCACACAGGGAGAAGCCAGGTGCTGCTGGGGAGAAAAGAACACTGTAACGCTGTCCTTCAAAACCACCCCTGGGCAGGGTCTACCGCTACACCCCAACCTCTTTCAAGCCCCTTCCCACGGGACACTACTGCAGTTTACACTCAAGTGTACACAATGTACACTGTGGGGATGGCTTAGAGAGAACACAAAGAGCAGAGGACCAGGCTACGGTCTAATATCCCCGTCCAGTTCCAAACAGGGATGACTGGAAACAGAGGCAAGCGCTAAAGATAGGGGATGTTACTGACCTATACACTGATCGTTCTTTCATGAGAGGAAAGAACCGAGAACAACTGCTAGATCCCTGGGCTTTTGTCAGTAGGGAGCTGGCAATGGCATTAATGCAAACACAGAAATCCAAAGACCTGTCCCAAGTAACTCAAACCCAACAGGAAGAGAAGATGAAAAGTTTGGTCTCAAAAAGGTTGAGTACCTGCCCTGGCTGGTGTTATGTCAACTGCAAGTTAGACTAATTTGGGAAGAAGGTCTCTCAGTTGAGAAAATACCTCCATAAGATTTGCCTATTGGCAAGTCCACAGTGTAATTCCTTCATTGATTGATGAGGGAAGGTGCAGTTCGCTGTGGGTGATGCTTCCCCTGGGCCAGCAGTCCTAGGTGCTATAAACAGGCTCCACGAGCCAGGAGGCAGGGCTCCTCCCCAGCCTCTGGATCAGTTCCTGCCTTGAGTTCCTGATCTTCCTGGTTTCCCTGGATGCTGGACTACAAGCTTTAAGTAAAACAAACCCTTGCCTACTCACGTTGCTTTTGGTCATGGGGTTTCAACACAGTCAGAGAAACCCTGATGGGACAGAGCTGGGCAGAGCTGCGGGAGTGCACACAGGAGGGAGAACATGAGAGGCCTGCCACCATATACAAGGCACGCAAACCTCTCCTCCTCCTCAGCCTGTGTGAAGGACAACAGAACGAGGCAAACAGAACTACCTCCACCTCCTTGTTACAAAACTCACTGGACTTTGTTCTCTGAACTCCTCTCAGTACACACCCGGGCTTCCATCCACACCACCAGAGCCCTCTGAGAGGCACAGGCTGGAAAGGCACCACCCGTTACCAGCTCACTCACATCCTCATCTCTTTCTAAGACTCAAAGAGAACTTGCCCTCTCTGTACACATTGCTCACCCAGGAAACTAGTACTTCAAGTCACCAAAGCAGCCTCCACCAAGCCGCAAAACAGCATGAATGCCTACTACTTCTTAAAACAGCTTTGATTACTTAAAGTAAGCACTACTGTACGCTGATACCAATTCCTACGCCACAATAGCAAAACTGATTAGTTCAGCACCCCCAGTCCATACAGTCAACCCTACTTTTTCTAGACAGCGAATGAATGAACCATCACTAGTCAGAAAAACTGAAAAGCAACCAAGTTCTTGATTATGGAAACAAACGATCGTGGGTTTTCTTGTACACATGAGAAGGTTACATGACACTGTAAGCTAACACACTTCTTTTAAACTTCACATTGTCAAAGTCACCAACAATATCAGGTATTGTAAGTAACCACAAGTGCACTACAGGACAGGATAAAACCCTTCCAAAGTGCTACACACTTAGCCAACAAAGCTTTCAATCCACTTCAGTTCAAGACCTTAAAGTTAGCTGCCACTGCTAGCTCTGCAGAGAGTGCGTGACCATCACCTGCAGGCCCTTCCTGCTGTTGGGCTTGCTCTAAGAAATGCATCCAATCAGTAATGCAGTTTAAAAGCCTCTTTGTATGGGTGTCTATTTGAAATTCAAGATGTCTTTGAACTCCTATGAACTTTAGAATACTCAGTTCCAAATTTTATTTCTATTATCAACATCACTCAAGAAAATGATAGTGAATAAAGTGATTTTGAAGTAAAGTCCTCAAGTTTTTAAAATGAACTCACTATATAAATATATGCTAAGGTCAAAGATTTTGTCGTGTTGGCTTTGGTTTCATCTCTTATATAACATGTAAAAACTGAATTTAGTACAATTGCCTCTCAATGTCAAGCCTTGCGCTGGGAAACTTTTTTAAAATTATCTGTAAAGAAAAAAAAATCTTGTACTCACTCTTGCTGTGAAACAAAAACCGCTCTAGGAAAGCAAATGTATAGTTCAAACCAATTTGGACCACACAGCAAGGTCCTGTCTTACAAAAAACAAAAACAAAATAAAGATTCTATTTTAAACGTAAGCCAGGGCTGGAAGGATGGCTCAGTGGTTAGTAGCACTTACTGCTCTCAGAGAGGACCTGAGATTGAGCCCAGCAGCCATGTCAGGCAGCTCACAACTCTTGTATGTCCATCTCCAGGTAATCAGATCCAGGGCCACCTGCATTCCCATGCACAGTCATGTCATATATATCATTATATGTATAATATATTATATTATATGTGTATATATATAATGTGTGTGTATACACACACATAAGGAAAATTAAATCTTTTCTTTTTTTGAAAAAAAAATATTGGTATGATTTTAGCTAAAACCCTAAGCACAGCTATTATTAATAAAGCTCAAAGAACCACGAGTCCAAAGTAAAACAAAAAAGAATTTAAAAGATTCAAACCATTCTGTTTGCTATCTTTCCCAAAATGATGGATAAGTTTAAGTATTTTCATGCTAACAAAATTGGTATTTTAAAGTGGAGTTTAGTAGACTACAAGAACTTCTAAACACCATTAAGATTCTAAGACTGAAACGTGGTGAACAAAGACTTTAAGATACAAACACAGCAAAGAACTCACTGAAATTCTGATACTTTATAGTATCTTACATGACACGAAAGGAAAAGGAGAAATACAGGGGAAGAGATCTACATGGGGAAGCATTAACATGTAATGCTAATAGAGAGACAGAATACACATACTTTCTGATAATAAGAGTCTAGGTTCATAGGTAGATAGACAGACAGACAGACAGACAGACAGACAGAGATGTGCATATGTGGCATGAAGGCAGGAGACTGCTCAGGGGAAGAGGAAGGAACTAACAGTGGGAGAAGAGGGACAGGAAGGGTAGTGAGGGACAAATATCAGAGTGCTACAACAATGTATGTGTATGAAAATATCAAGGATACCTATGATTTTATGTATTTATAGTATAATGATCATTATGCCTCTGAGAAAAACTCTCCAAACATGGCTGCACTCTGAACACTCAGGGCACTAAGGCAGAAGCATTCCAAGTGCAAAGACCCTGGGCTGTACAACAGAGTCCACGCTACTTTGTGAAACTCTGTAGGATTATGATATAATGTAGAATATGGAAAACACGGAAGCACTGTTTTAAGTTGGTATCACTACCTTGAGTCTTATCTACTTAGTAAAGGGATGGCAGATGGAAGCAAGGTGGGGTCAAGGTTTGCATCTCAGCCTCCAATGGACAAGTTCAGGTTAAAGTAAGCATAGTGAGGTGACCTTTCTAACTGTAGACAAGCGGCCCAGCCAAACTCCCAAGGTTCCGTGGGATACTCAGGCCAGGTACAGTACGGCCACACTCTTCCCAGGGCTGTCAGCTTCAAAGCAGGCTGGCTCTGATGCGCAGACACAGAGCGTGCCCTGGAGTAGCATCCCTATTACTAGCATCATGAGTCCCTGTGTCAGAGCCAGGCTGAACACAGGCACGGCTCCAGGATTCAAAAGCAGAAACCGTGTGAGGTTACCTGGGCTAAGTGCCCTCGGCAGGTCCTGATTCTCTTTCCTCTGCCCAGAGACATGGGTTAGCTTCTCCTGAAAACTCCAACTTTCCTTTGAAGGACAACAACCCAAAAATACTTCACCACATCACTCCACAGTTTATCCTCCTTTTTCAACGTTTCCCACTCTCAAACTGTTATTCTCACACGTTTACTCACACCGTTTAATGCAGCCCAAACCTGTGACTCATTAGCAGACTCCCAGGCCCACCTGACACCCTGCTGCAGCCATCCTCCAGGTCACGTGGGCAGCATGCAGAGTAAATGGTATGAACACATAAAGGGGATCTATTCTAGTCTGGCAGAGGAGGCAGGAGGTGCAAGGCAGGAGAGAGCAGCCAGCGAGCACGTACTTACGTTGGTCAGAGGGGCATGTGCAAACATAGAAAATCCTTCAAAGATATACTCATGATCATCATACTCTATAACTGTTGGCCTGTCCGTCTAAAACAAGAACACAAAACAGGATTTAAAGTAATGATATCATTTGCATATGCAGGAATCCGCCCAGACACAAAGTAACCCACGGCAGAAACAACAGCAACTTTATAGGCTCAACATTTTTCCAAATACCAGGAAATATACACTAAAAATTAATCTTAAGTGGAAATCTCTGACTTGATGAATTCTCTGACTTCAGATGTTATATATCACACTACACAGTTAACTAACCAATGATGCCTAGTATGTACACCATAAAGAAAACTAAAGGCCATATTATAGCTGCGTTTTCTAGATCTTCGGCTTCTTTAATCCCACAACACTACCAGTTCCACTTTACTGAACTGTATTTTTGAACAGACTGACATCACAATTGTCAAGACCAGAAGCTAGAGAGGGCGCTAGGGGCCCCAAGTGCCAGGAGCTCAGCCCCACAACTGCATGTCCCCCATCCCCAGGGAGGAGACCCTCAGACCCTGCAGTAGAGGGGCCCATGCCATGCCGACGGCTACGATTAAATGAAAGCAGATCTGTGATAACATGATATAAATGTCATCTCAGCAGGAGAGACTCTCCCCTTATGAGTCATTCCTTTGATACTAAATGCCAAATGTACAAATGTGGAGCAAATTATGAAGATTGGTACCCTAAAAGATGTTTCTTACCTAGGTACTAGTTCACAGATCACCTATGTAAAAACTGGGAAGAACTAAAGAGTATCTACATTCACATTACTTCTTCTGTCAATGTAACTGTCACTCTCTAGTTGAGTGACTCAATAAAACTAAATTAAATATAATGAGAAGATTCTGATGAAACAAGGATTAATAATGAATGGTACAACCACTCCGAAAACCAGACTGTTTCTTGGAGTATTAAATATAGTTACCACATAAATCAGCAGGTTTAGTCCTGAGTGAATGCCCAAAAGATATCAAAACATATTTATAGAAATAGATTTTATTAAAATGTAATTAAAATTGACGTCCCCTCCCCTGTCCTCTCATCCAATCCCTCCCACTTGAAATTTCATTGTATTTTATTTTATGTGTATCTCTGTGCACCATGTGCATGCTGGGGCCTATAGAAGCTAAAAAAGACAATCAGATCCCCTGGAGCGGAAAACACAGATGGTTGTGAGCTGCCATGTGGGTGCTGGGGGCCTAATGTGGGACCTCTAGAAGAGCAGCAAGTGCCCTAAACTCTGGGTCATCTCCCCAGCCCCACACAAATACTATCAGCATCACTCTCAAGAGCAAACGAAGGACACAACCCAAGGGCTACAGCTGAATGAATGGACAAATGAGACATACTGTAGCCATACAACACACACACACACACACACACACACACATACATACACAGACACACACACACACACACACACACACACACACACACACACCGTCTAAGTAAAAGAAAAGAAACACAGAACAAGCAGCTACCATATGGTCCCTAGGAAAAGTCTAGGCTAGAGGAGTCCACATACACATGCCACCTAAAGGATATTATGTTTCTTTTAGGATAAATGTTCTAAAGTTAGATTGTGGTGGTTTTACAACTCTGTAATTAGAATAAACATCACAAATTATACACTTCAAATGGGTAACGCTGATGACACAAGAAGTACAGATAAATAAAGTTATTAAACCATGTAATTATGAATAATTTTGAAATCCAGACTTCTCAATGCATGTAACTAGAATTAATAAATTTTGTAACATGAGAGACGATGCAGCCCAGCACATAGGCGCATGCGCTAGAGCAGATGCCTGGTGCCTAAAAGCACACTGCTTAGTACCGGAGCAGTTACTCAGCTTCATCTACAAAATATGAAGTAGAGTCCCAAGTGGGTAGCACAGAGACTACATCCATCTAAACGTACACTGTGAAAACTGTGTCGACACTTAGAATGTACTGAGAACATAGTACATGAGCATGATAACCACACTAACATACAGTCACGTCACACCCCGGATGCTCTGATCTGGTCAGAAGACGCTAGGCTGCACACTGACTTGGAAAACATGTGGAAATGCCCTTCTTTACTCTTCCCATCCCAATGCTCCAATGGCAGCTTCTTAACTCACTGGCTACTATAAATTTGGTCATTGCATAGAAGCAATACAAATAAAAAAGACATGATAATATAGTGAAGGAGGAAAGTTTAAATAAACATTGGCATGATTAAAGCCAAATTTTATCAACATCATGATTTTAAAATAAAAACAATGTAAGAACTGGATCAGATGCTAGTGTGGTGGCTTGTGCCAATAACCCCAGCACTGTGGAGATGAAGCGGGAGAAACGCCATCAGTTGGAGGCCAGCCTGGGCTACATAGCTAAATTCCAGGCCATCCTCAGCTAGAATGTGGTATCATTAGAACTTACTAAAAAGTTGGTAGGAGGGGAGACGGTAATCCGATAGTGGAAAAGTCGTCCAGCGTTGTTTGTCATGGGACGACAGGGCTTGATTGCCTAGGGGAACAAAATGAAAGAGTTTATAAATCAAGTAGAAAATAATATTCTTTAAAATAGACTATACTGTCAGCTTCACATCTGACTACTACTTCCATGTGTGTTCCTTCACAGACTAGTAGGAAAAACACTATCCACTTTACTACGTATTGGCTTGTGAGTTGCAGACAACATCTTTTGGGTACAAACCTAAGTGCACCATCACCAGGTGCATACCTCTTTGTGGACTCAGTGTTGTCTAGGGTGAACGTGTTTTCATCTGAGCCAACCGTGTATGTGGCAGCTGATTCCTTAACCATATCCTAAGCGGTGAAGAACCGCGTCTCACTCGGCATACTGTACAGATCATAGGGCTCCTGATCTGTGGAGCAGAGCAGTGCAACTCTGAGGGGAACTGGGAGACTTGAGCCCACTCTTCGGTTATGTTTGTACCTAAAGGATGTAGTCTGCAACCTACCCTGGAAGAACATATACATATGGCACAACTGCACTGCACCATTACAGCTGTGGCATGTGAGCACTGCACCAACAGCCCCTGGCAGGCATCACAGAAGGGGGCCCTCTGCAGAAAAGGCCATGACAGGAAGTACAGGTGAGGTGCAGTGACTGTGTGGGCGTTGCTGGGTCCAGCAGCAGATACTCATCTAGATGCCGCACTGACAAACAACAGATGTAGTTTCAAATGCAGACAAGCGTTTCCTTAGCCTTCTTGTTCAGTGGCATCATGACGCCAAGGCCTTTCAGAACCAGCCATACCCCTACACAGCAGGGACTAGAGACACGCTATCTGCCAGTCACTCTGCAAAACAGGGGCACACTTCCCACCAGACAACAGCATGCAGACTGGCCTCCAGCGACTCACCCGCAGAAGGGGGCCCAAGAGTGATCTTAAGAGTCATTTTACCACATTGTGAGTGGTAGCAATTTCCGTTACAGAGACAGAAAGTACATGTAGAAAGCTGAAACAGGGCAAAAGCAAAACAAAGCCACCAAACCAACGGTGGCACACTCCAAATTTCCCGGTCAGAGCCAGTCACTGTTCCCTCTCCAGGCTCTCCCACAGCCATGAGTGGGATCCCACCCTCATCTCCAGCTATCACGCCCAGGACTCTTGCGCTGGTTCAGCTCATCAGTGTCCCTAGGAGTGTGTCACTTCCCCTTCAGTTCAATTGACATCACAAAAGTCTTAGGCACCGCCCAATGCTCTAGCAGTTTATCCTGGCAGCATCACCATAAAACACTTGGCCAAAGTGGGTCAGATACAGGCATGGGACAAGTGACGGACTGACTAGAAGGGTCCCGACATGAAGCTGACCTTGGAATCTGGGATATCCATCCTGCTTTCTTACGCCTACGTTCAGCCTAAGGTGGTTAGCAGGCGTTCCCTGCTCTTTGAAATGACTGTGCAGAGGGTTTTGTTGTTGTTGTTGTTGTTTGGTTTTGGTTTTGGTTTTTTTGAGACAGGGTCTCTCTGTGTAGCCTTGGCTGTCCTGGACTCACTTTGTAGACCAGGCTGGCCTCGAACTCACAGTGATCCGCTTGCCTCTGCCTCCCAAGTGCTGGGATTAAAGGCGTGTGCCACCTGCCCAGCTTTTTAAAAAGCTGCACTTGCACTAAAGGATAAGTCTCTTGGAAACACAGACCTGAGTTGTATCACACTGCATCTAAGACACCTTAGCTCTGCTTCCAGAGAATCTAGTATGTAACAGAGTGTATTAGGAACAAGCAAGCTAAGGAAAACAGGGGGAAAGATGGCATTTCAGAGCTGAAATACTATCCACCTAGCAAAGAGCCCCCCAACACTGGAGGTGAGTGAAGTACTAATGGTCCCTGCCATCAGGCAGCCAGAGGATCGCCATATTCAGACTTCAAGAACTGAGGGCAGCACCACTGGAGGAGCTGGTACAACACATCAAGTATTTAGGACTCCAGAGCAAATGGTAGCTACAAGGCTGAGGATCACCAGGCATGGTGGTGCACATCTTTAATCTCAGCACTGGGAAGGCAGAGGCCTGATCTACAGAGAGAGTTCCAAGACAGCCAGGGCTATACAGAGAAACTTTGTCAAAAAAGGAGGGGAAAAAAAGAGCAAGGGTCATAGATTTTAGAAATAAAAACGTCCCCCTTAGTCTGGAGGGCTAGATCTCAGTGTTTCCCTGGGGCAACTCATAACCATTTATGATGAAAATGGGAAATTAATGCTGCACTGCATACAGCTTGAAAACACGTAATAACATACATGAGCCTTCCAAACACCTTTTAGTTTCCTTGACAACATCCTGGATCTACTCAAAGCCCAAATATTTTCCCTCTGTAATTGTCAGTAACAGGGGTCTATAACAAGGACCATGAAAAGATTATTTTGATGATATTATTTCATCTAATGGAAAAGAATAACAATGGCATCTGTCTACTTCTGACTCCTTGGTGCTTACATAAATCATAACCCGAGGCAGTTACCTCTTCTCCAGGATAAATGCTGTGCCGAATTCCTGTGCGCCTTGCTTTTGCACTGCATTTGCAAAGTGGTCCATCATTCATCTGTCAGAAATAGAATGCAATTCAGTGTTATTGGGGCAAGAGCCACACAAGGCACACGATGCTTCAGAAACTGTGAGCTTTAGCGTCATGAGTACTGAGGCTGTCGAGATTAGGAGATTAAATGCATGTTCCAAAGCCAATAAAGCTGCCAACTGTCTATAACAGCTGATAAAAGGAAACTGCATGACGACGCTGGAATCCCAAGTCATGTGTGCAGCCGAGCAGGACGTATCAGTGTCAGCACACTGTTTGCTCCCATTGTCTCCCACTCTCTGCAGGACTTTCTCCTTTTTCTTTTTTCAGGAGAAAATGCCGTTCACACACAGAGACAGGTATACTTCATATCCTAAAGGTATGAAGACTTTGAATTAGTCTGCTCTGAAGATGACCTACAGACTAAAGGTTTTAAAAACAAGTATGTATGAATGAAGCAGAGGGGTGTTGGGGGGGGAATGTCCAGAAGAACTTAAAAAAAAAAAAAAACAATTACTTTCCCCCTTGTCCTTTTCTCAGTAAGTGGGCAACGTTAAATCCTCAGCAGAGCAGAACACACCAAGCAGAAGAAGACAACTAGTACAGAATCCGTGAACTCAGATAAAGGACAACAAGTAATACACCTAGATTCTAAGAGAAGGGCTGGAGAGAAGGCTCAGAGGTTAAGAGCACTGACTGCTCTTCCAGAGGTCCTGAGTTCAATTCCCAGCAACCACATGGTGGCTCACAATCATCTATAATGTGATCTGATGTGCACTATATACATAATAAATAAACAAATCTTTAAAAAAAGAGAGAGAGAGAGGAGAAGAAGAAGAAACTCCATGTAAGGGATGCACCACTGGAGCAACTGCAGTGCTGCCCCACTAAACAGAAAGGATCATAGATATGTGAAGGCCAAACATGAGCTGAAACCCAAATCCCCAGACACATAACAGCCAGTTTCCAGGCCGAGCAGACGGCTCAGTTGTTCAAGCACTTGCCTCACGGGTGTGAAGACCTGAGTTGAGAACCCACACACAAAGCCAGGGTGTTGGCACACGCCTTTAAACCCAACACTCACGAGGCAGAGGCAGGCAGATCTCTGAGTTTGAGGCCAGCCGACAAAGCAAGTCCAGGACACCCACGGTGACAGAGAAACCCTGTCTCAAAAAACAATAAAAAGAACCCACACACAGCCAGGCACGGTGGCACATGCCTACAATTCTAGAACGGGAGGACGGGAGGTAAAAATGAGCAGAGGCCTGGGAGCACAGACCAGCTGGGCTGGCCCAAGAGGCAAAGTTCCAGGCCAATGAGAAAGTCTGCTGCCAACAAATGGTGGGCAGTCCCTGGGGACTAAAGCTGAGCTTGTGTTCTGACTAAACTCCATGCACATACACACACACCCACACGTAGGTGCAGGCATGCCAGTTCTAGTATAAATGTACTAAAAATGAATTGTTTTTTTCATTCCCTAAATAACTACTACTGACACAGTGTTATATTACATTAGGTATTTTAAGTAATCTAGAGATTTAAAGCATAAAAAAGGAATGTGTTACTTCTACATAAATATTACACTATATTCATAAGACTCTACATCTGAGGATTTTGGTATCTGTGCAGGCCCTAGAACCAATCTCCCTAGACACTGAGGGGGATGGAATATTGATAGGTATATATATATTTTTTAAGTTCTAGGGATTTGTAATTCATTGCACTCAATTAAAATATAAATGAAAACATCTTGATAAGACTTTGGTAAGAAATACTAAAGTGAGAAACTTAAAACTCTTTGTAGCCTTTTGGGAAATCTAAAGCTCCAGGAGGTAGAGCAGAAAAGTACCGTTACCACCTGAAAACCACGTTAGGGTACCACCTGAAGCAACAGCTGGCCAGGGAGCAGCCCAATAACTTCCCATCACACATCACAGCAGACTCCTAGTGCCAGTCATGGCTCCAGGGGAGCGGACAAGCGGCCCACACTCCTGCCATCCCCCTGCCTGCGCCCGACATGGGCCCCTGCACAAGGTTCAGGCTGGAAGGACAGGAAGCCAGGCACAATACAGAGAACAGCAAACCAACAAGGAGCCCTCCTAGCAAGGCTGAGCAGAGCAGTAACACACGCAGCAAGGACTGCACAAGACTGCAGGGCCAGTGCACTGTGCTGAAAAACATAAAGAAGCAACAACGCACTGCCAACGTCTGTGTCATTTCTACCGCAGGAAACGTAACTCCTTCATCTGGATAAAAAAGAAACTACTAAGTGCGGTAGCATCTGTTTGGAACACCAGCATTCAAGAAGCTGAAGCAAAAAGAGTCGCCAAGTTCAAGGTCATCCTGGACTATCCATAAAAATATGATGGTTTAAAACACCTTGAAAATTTGCAAATGTTTCTACTCAACTCCAAGGCATAACAAAGTACATTTTTCTCAGTCACTTCAATTATATTAATCCTTTTTAAAAAAACTGAAAAGTGGGCCTGAAGAGATGGCTCCTCTCCCACACATGCCGGGTGTACCCATTAGGTGGCTCAGAACTATATGTAACTCCAGTTGCAGAGAATCCACTGCCCTGTTCTGGCCTCAGTGAGCACAGGGCACACACGTGGTACATAGAAAGAAATGCAGGCAAAACACCATACACTTAAAATAAAAGAAAATAACAATAATAAATTGTTTTAAAAGCTTGAAACAGTTGTTATCTAATAAGAATCAGAAAAAATTCTAACTATCGCAAATGATATAAATTTATTCATTAACTGTAACTGTAACTGGTAGATTATTGTAGAAGCAAGTAGAGACATGTCTTACTATGTGTAACAAATTCATATCCATACAAGACACATTTTCATGTGGACTGTGTATCTGTGAGATACAAATGTGTTAATGAAGATACCATTTTTAGAGGCAAGCCCTGTGGCTCAAGCCTGTAAGCTAGCACTCAAGAGGCCAGCCAAAACTACAGTCAGATCCTGTCCCAACAACACCAAATATCTATTTACAGATATTGTTTTCTATCAGATAGTACGTCAAAACCAAAAATCAAAAAAGAAAATTTTTTAATGTTCCAGCTATTTCGTTAGTCCACAAGCTCAACCAAAAAGAGAATTTACAGAAACCCACAGCCGTTACCAACTAAAACAAGTGTAATCATATAGATCAGCTCTGTTCACAGCTCAGCAGCAACATCCCCTCCAGGTGAACTGCCGTAAAAAGGCCACACTCCTTCCTCCTCCCGCCATCCATCTGCCCCCTACTGCAGGTTTAATGACTATCACCACTACTCCATGCCGCACGAGGTCACAAACGCTGTCAATGTGAGTCAGGAAACAGCTGTTCTGTGCTCACAGTGTGCATCTGAGCTCTGAGGCTGGAAGGAAACAGCTCTGAAAAATGACACACAGCCCAGGGAGCACAGTTGCACTTCAACACCAGCCAGCATGCATCTTCTCAGGCCTGGGTCGTAAATGCGATGTGTAGGGTTTGCGACCTGCACAGCAAAAGCAGAGAAACGCCCGTACCTGGCCCGGGTCGTTGTACCAAAGTTCATCATGGAGTCGGTCGGGGTGAGCCTTTTTGCGCTTAATCTCTGCAATGACATCGAACACCTCCGAGTCCGAGCTGCTCGAGCATGTGCTGTCCTCGTCTGACTCACATTCAGATTCACTGGAACTCTCTGGCAGAAGGTGGGAGAAAGCACAGCAGAAGTTCGTGAATGTAACAAAAGGGTTCTGCAAAGACTTTCCAACACCCTCAGCCTCTAGAGGTAAGGGGCAGCTGGATCACTGCTTACTCCGCTAGGAAAGTTTTGAGGGGTCGGTCAACACCAAACCCTGCTAAGCAATGCCACGAAAACACACAGTTCAGAAGGCTGCCATAATCTAGCTGGGAAAACCAAGAAAATATAGATTTTTATAAAGAAAATGAGAGGCAATAATGACCAATATCAAATAAAAATAACACAGTAGCTTCACACTGGAAAAATGGTATTGATTCAATGAACAGCTAGTCTACTGAGCCAGAAAGGTCAGTGGCAATTTCACAGAAGGAGCAGTTGCGACTCAGCCACTGGGCAGAGGAGGAAGGGTGACAGAGAATAGAGCAGGGTCATGAGTCAGGAAATGGAGGCAGGCCTGGGGTAGGCTCTGAGCACAGCAGACCCACACTGCGAGGGATGAGGGTAGAAGCACCCCAGACGCTAGACTCTAGGCTACGCATGAAAGCCACACTGAAGATCTTACACTTTCTCTCTCAGTAATAACAATAAAAGACGTTAGTCCTTTCTGAGTGTGGTGGTTCACGCCTATAGAGGCAGGGGAGTCAAGAGTTCAAGGCCATCCTCAGCAACATAGTGAATTTGAAATCAGGTTAAACTAAATGCGACTCCCTCTCAAAGAACAGAGAAAGACAGAAAAGAGTTTAGTTCCTGAAAATAACTGCATGAAAAGAGAGAGTTGTGACGTATGAAACAAGCCACAAGAGGCAAATACTACGTGATTCCACTTAGGTGAAGTGCTCGAAGCCATCAGATTTAGAGACAGAAGGTGGTGCAAGTACAGGGAGATGGGGGGGGGGGGTAGCTTTCTGCACTTTTGCCTAATGGGAACATTTCCGTTTTACAGAATGAAGAGGACTGCACACTGGCTGCTGGCAACTCACATGTACTTAATAACAAACTAGATGAACCAAGTGGTTACAATAGAAAAGGTTGTTGTGTTTTATTATAACTTGAAAAAAGAACCAGAAATTACCAGCATAATAAGAAAACCCAGTATCACAAAGTTTATCTTAAATAGACAATACTGACTGTCCCATTTTACAGTGGGGAAGCGGAGACACAGAGTCGCATGCCCAAAGTCTTTTGCCAAAGTCACTTAACACATAAAGACAAGGCATCTGAGTCTACAATTTTGCCACTGCTGCACAGGATGAGGCAAAATGAAGCTGAGCAAGTGAGAGCCATACAGAAGAGGCAACAGCATATGGGATGTCTCACTGGGATCCTCACCTTTTGGCCAAGATCAAGTGTAGTAACATCTGTGCGTAGCATTACGTTAGCTGCTAAGGACACAAAGTGGCAAAAGGCATTTCTACGGGCATTTCTAACCTCAAAGGTAACATATCAGCACACCCTGTAGCCTGCGATCCTGGCCCGAAAGAGGCTGCAGCAGGAGGACCACCATTAGTTCAAGTGTAGCCTGGGCAAGAGATTAGATTCCAGGAGACCTGGACTGCAGAGCGAGAGCCCGTCTCAAAACCCGGTGGGCATGGAGACTCTTACTGTACTTCAAACCTAGAAGTTACACTTAAAAAATGTACATCGACATTAAAAGAAAAAATCTGTGTGAGTAGGTGGACTTCACACAGAAGTGACAGTTCCTCATCAAACACGGAGCACTCCACAGTGGAAAGAGCCAAGTGCATGAGGCCTGCCCACTGTCAAGGGTTGAGGGCACAGGCTCCTTCCTTTAGAGGGACGCAGGAATACAGCATTTTCTGACTCTAAGGCTAGACAAGGCTGCAAGAGATAGACTTGTTAGCCCGCCTTATAAAAAAAAAAATAAGCTCTTATTCATTCTGGGATGCAACTGAGAAAGTAGGGCCACATTGTTGGCTGACTATAGCTAAGGAAAATAAAACAACAGAAGGAAATATTTCAAGCTGGAACGCTGAAGGTATTTCCCCAAAGGCCAGGCCTAAGCAGTAATAAGGAGCGGTCTTGGGCTCTTCCACTCACCTAAATCTTCATCTAGCTTTGTCTTCGGAGGCTCCCACGGGGGTCGAGCAGCCTTGGCCTTCTCTTGCCTGTTCCCCAACTCTTCCTCAAATTTGTCATATAAATCACGGAGCCTACTTGTTCCAACGACAGTAGAATCCCCCTTTTCAAAGTAAAGGATTAATATGAGAAGCCATAGTAACAATCACCATACCAAGAACCTTTAACTACAAGATGCCATTTTTAAGCCCCCAGTGCAATCAGTATTTCAAAGAGAGAACACCACACACTGGCATGTGGCCTCTGACGCAAACACACACTGCATGCCTGGCAGCATGGGGGCTGTTTGCCTGTGCCCGTTGCATAGGACATTAAAAAACACCACGACCCCTGGAGCAAAAACAAAGACGCCTTCCCTCCTGTCTGCCCTATAAGCACATCTAACAAGCACAGGCCTTCTACAATAAAGTCTGCGAGGAGTCCTCTGCTGCTGCCCACTCTCCTTCCAGAATGAAATCACTGTAAATGCCGAGGCTCTTTGGCCTAATAGCCTCAAAATGTAAAAAGCAGACCATTCATACTTAAACCAAAATCCAAAGCCGGGCGTTGATGGCACACACCTTTAATCCCAGCACTTGGGAGGCAGAGGCAGGCGGATCACTGTGAGTTCGAAGCCAGCCTGGTCTACAGAGGGAGTTCCAGGACAGCCAGAGCTGTTATATAGAGAAACCCTATCTCAAAAAACAAAAATAAAAATAAAAAAATAAAAGCAAAGCAAATGACGATTATCTACCACCCAGAAGAGGAAGTGACTGCTTTTCATCAGTCCCTCCCAACTCCCAAGACTCTTGCTGCCTTGACAGTTCTGACATGTTTCCCACCTTTCTGGGCACCATGTGTGTGCCTGGTGCCTCGGAGGCCAGAAGAGGGTGCCAGAGTTAAAGTTGCTGTGAACTGCCACTGGGGTGCTCGGAATTGAACCTGGGTCCTCTGTGAGAGCACCCGCTGCTTTTAAGCACTAGGCTGTCTCTAGCTCCCTCTTCTTAGGTCTTGAACGGTGCACTATTAGCAGGGAAGCTGATAAGACAGCTGTGTCTGGCATCTGCCGTTGGGCCTTGCCGTCCCTGGCACAGAAGGTGGTAAAAATGGCAGCTGTCATGGCAGCAGGTCTTGGGAATAAGGAGAAATGCAAACGGCCCCCAAGGTTGAGGAGCCCACAGGAGACATCAAGCAATCAAACTAGACCCTCTGCTTGATAGCATCAAGAACAAGACTCTTCCAGCAATTGGACGAATGAGAAAAGATTTTCTCTAGAGCTCCAGAAAGAACAAACTGCCCTTCTGACACCTGGATTTAGCCGATGAGACGCAAGCTGAACTTCTGACCCCAGAGCTACGAAATGATAAACACTTTTAAAGCTTTGTTATGGCAGCAACAAAAACCAAAATCAGTGGAGAGGAGTGACACGGCTCTGGAAAGAGAAGAAAGGGGAACTTGGCAGGGTACATGCCCTTTGAGCCTACAAGCGGACAGAGGTAAGAACATGGCGCTACACAGTGCCATTCTGGAACTGGAGGATTCTCAAGACAACATCAGAATGCTACTCTCAACCACTAACCAAACGCTGGCCATGGCTTCCCTCTACACACCTCATAAGGAAACTAAACTGACTCATTCAAGAAGCAGTCTTACTTCTATGGAAGCAAGCCTAGCTAACAGAACACAGATACTATGGTGATCAATTAGGACAACATGAGCAACCTGGAATGAAATGTCAACACCATAAAAGTGCCCAGCACACGTACTTTCCCTTTGCCACATGCCATGAACAGACTGACTTAAAAGCCTGCTCTAATTTACCAAGTGTCATGCCACTATGAATCCTCAAATCCTTTTCTTCCAAACTCAAGGGAATCCTTCAAGTTCTGCACCGGTCTGGGTCAAAACAGAAGCGACTACATACTCAGTAGAGGCTGCACTACAGGGCCAGCAAGATGGCTTAGCAGGAAAGGACACTTGCTGCTGAGCCTGACAACCTGAGGCCAGTCCTCATGCCTGGTGGGAGGGGATCAGCTCCCATAAGCTGTCCTGTGATCACACATATGTGCATTGTGCACACAGATATACAAAATAAACAAATGTGTGGTTTTTTTTAACTGTACTTCAAATGTGGGTTTTTAATCTTTTCCCAAATTAGCAAATAAGTATGATCACCGCCTGCTAGGTGCTGGCAGGGAGATGTTGCTCTTAGGCAGCCACGCCATGACTAAGAGGCTCAATCTGTACTCTACTTCACAATCTGTACTCTACTTCACACTATGCTGCTGCCAGGAATTCTAGGACACACATTTCAAGAACTTTACATGAACTCCCATACTTCATTACAAGACAGGCTCTGTATAAGTAGAGAGTAGACCCTAGGTGTTCTGAGCACACTTCAGGTAGAGTAGGGTTAACTATGACATCTGGTGGGCACATTAAATATATCTTGGACATATAATAGCTTCAACTTGCAATGGTGTTGTTGAACGCTGCCCTGCACTAAGTCAGGGAGCATCTATTTTCACAAAATCCCAAAGAGCCAACCGCAGCTTATCTGATCTCATGCACTAACCCCCACATGGTCCCCTTCCTGAGCCTAAACCTCTAGTCATTGTTCCACTCACTCATTTCATTAGTGAGCCTCACTCCCTGGCGGCCTGTATCAGCTATGAGATATGAGCTTAACTTATAATTATGGGGCTAGCATAATTCTTACAGGAAGGTCGATGATGTACTCCACACAAAATGAAACCCAAATCTTTACCTCTCATTTGGGACACACACACACACACACACCACTGTACACGAGATATAGGTTAGAGGTTCTGACACCACCAGTATTAAGGCCATTAGCACCAAAGAATGAAGAATAGTTCAAGCTACTACATACTCTTGGCCTTTGGTGTTTCTAAAAGCTTTTGCCCCATAGTGACTTTCAACTTGGATGAGAAAGTGCCCTATGGGCCATGTATAAACACTTGGTCCCCAAGTGGTAGCTCTGCTTGGGGAGGCTATGGACCCTTTATGAGGTGCAGACTAGCTGGAGGAGCCATGTCTCTGGGGAGTGGGCTCTAAGCGTGTACAGCCTCACCCTGCCTCCAGCTCTTGCTCTTTGCTTCCTACATGCCACTGAGATCTCTTCTCTACAGCCAGAGCATCCTGAAGGCGCCGGATCGTGTCTGTCTCAGAAGACACAGAGGCAGGGCCCTGGCTGGTACTCTGACTGCTGCTCTCAGCTTTCCGCTCCAGCTGGCTGCTGCCATGCCAGACTCTGTCATTTTGGCTAAGCCTTTGGAACCATGAGCCAAAGTCACTTTCTCCCTTAAGTTGTTTCTGGTCGTGATTATTTTATCACAGCAGCAGGCAAGCAACTGATAACAGGGAACAGATGGTCGCATTTGAAGTCAGTTTTGGTTCTCACCGCTGGGGAAGGGTGCTATTAGCATGAAGTGGATAGGGCCTACAGATGCTGCCCGCAAAGAGTTATCTGGCCTAAATGCCAACAGTGCTGTGGTGGGGAAACCCTAGTGGACAGTCTGCCTCAGACCTACCACCTGATCCATGGGGTCACTGGAATAATAGCTTTCTGAATGTGTACATCGAATCCACACAGGCTTAAGAAGCTCTTCATCCTCCTCCTCGGTTTTGTCAGGAGGCGCCTCCTCTGGCTCTTTGTCTTTGATGGAAGTGTAGCTCTTCTCTTTGCCAGAGCTCTGGCTGTCACTCCATCTGTCTTTTTCCTCCTCCCAACGAGCTCTCTTCTTCTCTCTGCTTGGAGAACGACTTCAAAAGAAGGGGGTGGAGTAAGTTATTAAAAATAACGTTCCATCGATCAAGCTACCTGATGCATTTCTACCTACATGCCAACGCCATGCCAATGCACCATGCCAGCCTTCACTAAACCAATGATTCCCAAATGCCAGTCTGCGAGCATCAGAATCACCTGGTTTATCTGCATAAAAATACAAATTCCCAGGCCCTACCCCCAGATTTACTTACTGATTCATAATCTCCGGGGGTGGGGCCCAAGAATCTGTATTTTTAACAATCTCCCCAGGTAATTCTGGTGTGCATCCAGCAGGTTCAGGAGCAACTGGTAAACCATAACTCCTGGAAGAAAGAGATACTTAGAAAATATTTGGAAATCTCTACTTATGGACAATTTCATCAGCTGCCATGGCAGTGAGTCTTGGGAATAAGGAGAAACGCAAACGGCTCCCAAGGTTGAGGAGCCCACAGGAGACATTAAGCAATCAAACTAGATCCTCTGCTAGTTTTGAATCTTTCATATACTGCTTTGCCAAAATAATTTTTTAAAGCTTCCTAAAGTGTGGCCTCCGCTTAGCTATGGATTTAGCCTGACAGCTAATACAAGGGAAACAGCACTAATACTCCCACCCTTGCGCTGGACAAACAGACTTGAGTATTACTACTAAGGCAATCAAAACTGTGGCTAATTTTGGTCCTCAAAATACTAATGTCAACTTAGTTAATAAAGAGGATAAGAAATCTACTACCCTTGGATTCCTGGGACTTAAAATACATGAAGATTAAACCTACAGATATACTTGAAGGGAAAATCCATAGTGGAGATTCTAACTTAAGCCCGTTAAATTTAGAGAGGACCTAAGTCCTTCAAAAAGACAGCTAATGAGAGTAGCCACCATGTTGTTAAACCAGTGGCCCCATCGTCCACTAATAAAGTTAGTACTATCCAATGAAGTTTACCCTTAGATTAAAGTCAAAAATTATTTTTGAAACAGGCATGGTGGCTTGTTGTGCTCTGAATGAAATGGCCCCCATACATTTCTAGAAAATGGCTCTATTAGGAAGTGTGGCCTTGGAGTGGGTGTGGACCTGTGTCACTAGGGGATGGGCTTTGAGGTTTCAGAAGCTCAAACCAGGCCTAGTGGCTCGCCCTCTCTGCCTGCTGCCTTCAGACCCACATGCAGAACTCTCAGCACCTTCTTCAGCACCACGTCTGCCTGCCACGCTTCCCATCATGATGACAATGGACTAAAGCTCTGAACGGTAAGGCAATCCCAGTTAACTGTTTTCCTTTGTAAGAGCTGCCATGGTCATAGTGTCTCTTCACAGCAAGAGAAGCCCTACGACGCAGCTCATGCCTGTGACCTCAGCGCTTAGGAGGACAAGACAGGAACACTGTGGAGTTCCAAACCTCCCGGATACACAGTTAAGTTCCATGCCAGCCTGGGACCGAATGAGACCATGTCTAAAAAATTTCTATAAATTCATCACTTCTCAGCCTTTTGGCAAAGATCAAGTGTAAAAATTTCTATAAATTCTAAACACACACATTACAAAATTTATCATTAGTTATGTTAGGAAAAAACAAAAAGTTTTTGTTGAGATGGCTCAACAAATAAAGGTGCTTGCTGCCAAGCCTACAAGTGTAAGCTCCAGATCAGACGTGGTGAAAGGACAGAACCAACTTCTAGGCACAGTCTTCTCACTTCTCCAGGCTCACACACAGAAAGGAAGGAAGAGGGGTGGGTGCGTGTGTCTGCTGTAGAAGAAGAGAGCGGCTTCCGGGTTTATTAGTACACGCCTACAATCCCGGCACCGAGGAGGCAGAGGGAGGAAGACTGCTCCAAGTTTGAGCCTGACTCATTGAAATAGCAAGTTTTAGGCCAGACAGAGCTACATGGTGAGACCCTCATCTCACTAACAAAAAAAATAAAAATAAAAATAAAAAGCAAAGAAAGGCAAAGCATAAACATATAACAAAAATTATCCGAAACACCATTATAGGTAACAATCATCTTCTGTGAACATACTTAAATATTCTTAATCAAAATGCTCTATCTTAACACTACTATATCTGAAGCACTTTTCACAGGTTGTAGGCTGCGTCTCATGTAGCCCAGGCTGGCCTCAAACTTCCTATGCAGCTGAGGGTAGATTTGAACTCCTGATCCTCCTGCTTCCATCACAAAAGTACTGGAATTACAGGAGGAAGCACCACTTGGTTTTATTCTCCTCTTACATGTTTATACCACAATTTTACAAATCTAATGCTAGTTGTGTAGGTCAGCAGTTTTCTCTGCTATGAACACCACCATGTCTTCTTTGCATATTTGTCAGATCAATCACCAAAGTGTGTGTGCTGTTTTTCAGCCCTCTGTGCATATACCCATCAAAACACATGCCCGGCGTAGTGGCGCGTGCCTTTAATCCCAGCACTCAGGAGGCAGAGGCAGGTGGATCTCTGTGAGTTTGAGGCCAGCCTGGTCTACAAAGTGAGTCCAGGACAGCCAGGGCTCTGTTATACAGAGAAACTGTGTCTTTTTTTTTTTTTTTTTTTTTTAAGATTTAATAGCATCTATTTTCATGAGGCATGTCTAAGAAACCTTGTCTTGAAAAAAAAACAAAAAAACAACACATGCAAGTTCCCATTTCCATGCATGTCATCAAAATAGTTCTTTTAAAATCTTTGCCACTCTGATGAAAAAGTAAATTAACTCAATTAAATTCTGTCTGATAATGGCATTATATATGTATGTGTGTGTATATATATATATAATATAAATATAAATATATATTATATGTTATTTATATAAAACACATTCTGATTAGTCTACCTGCCCCTTATAAAACTTTGGGGTGCTTATGAATTTACATGTCAATCTGTATAACATTCTAATCCTTTTGGAATCTGAGCTGCTGAAGTGTGCATACAATTGTACCACCTATGCCATGACTACAATTCCTGTCTTCTTTTGTGAATATTCTGGTCATGTTACTGCCCCAAACAGAACTCATTTCCTTATCTCTTTCTTCACCCCTCACAATAACAAACACCAGACCTCAGGATGATGGCTGGCTATTCGTTCCCTGCTCCAACACATGTGATCAGTTATCAAGTGCTCATTACTACTGTCACGGCCATCAGGATCCCTTCTGCGGCAGACTGGTACTGTGACCTCCAGGGCTGAGCACCTCAGAGCCTCAGAGCATGTCTCTACACTAAGGCCTCCACACGTATTCTTCTCGCTTCTCCTACAGCCCTTGTTCCCTACTCTGCTCCTTCAGGCATCAGTAAACTTTCTCTTCGTCCACTCTATACTAGATCTTTCACTGCTGGGTCCCCAGAAGAACATGGGATTGCCCTATCAAAAGCCCTGGACTTTTATTCTCCCCTATTAAAAAGTGAGTATCACATTTACAACAGCACGATACCTAGGGGGAACAATGATGCTGGGTTTTGGGTTCTTTTTTGTTTTTTGAGACAGGTTAAGACAGGTTGTCTTGGAACTCACCCTCTAGACCAGGCTGGCCTCGAAGTCACAGAGATCTGCCTTCCTCTGCCTCCCGAGTGCTGGGATTACAGGCATGTGCCACCACGTACTTCACCTGCATCTCTATAATACTCTGTATCACACTCAGCATGTACATCTTCATTTGCCACTTTTAGCTACAGGCTCTTTCAAAGAGCCAAACTTTGCATTTATTTCCAAATTTCATTATGCTGCTATAGTGGTTTCAATTTCATTAACTTACTTTATACTTAAACTGTTCTTCTTTTTCTTTTTTCTTTTCTTTTTTTTTTGAGACAGCCTTACTCTCCAGCCCAAGCTAGTCTGAAACTTAGTACTATAGCACAGGCTTGCTTGAAACTTTAGTGACCCTGTGTCAGTCTCCCAAATGTTGGGACTATAGGTGTAAGCCACTACACTCAGTTCCTTACATCGCTTTTTTTAATCTGATTTTCTTATTTGCTACCTATTTTTAAAGTCAAATGCTCACATAATTATATACAGTTACCATTCATTTCCTACTTATTTTAAGATAGTTCTCAGTGTTTAACATATTGTATCTCAGTGACACTTCCCTAGCCAGTAGGGAGAATATAATTACTCTTTATTTTACATGTAAAGAATTATGGCTCTGGATGGATAACTGTACCTAGTATCAAAGCTGAGAGAGCTAATAATCAGCCTCCAGTGTATGAGACTCCAGGACCGACTCTCAACAGCCATGAACTAAGACCACAGATTTACTTTTAGACATAGAAATGATGTCTTAAGCTATAGCAATCATAATTGTGATGTTAGTTTGCTAAAAAGGGTAGAACTGAATACTTCGCTCTTTTCTCTCAAACAAGTAAATTTAAGAGCATACTTATGAATTTCAAGTTTTTTATATAGACTTCTATTTTTAATCTAGACTTATTAGTTCATAGTCTTACAGCACTGAGGATGGATGGATGCATAGAAACCTACACACAGCACACATACACACACACACACACACACACACACACACACACACACACACCACACTTTCTAATTTGGGGACACTTATCAAGACTTTTCTCAAATACCATCAGTGCCCACGTTATGCTTCCCAGGCTAGAGTTGTAATGAAAACTTGGCAGACAACTGCACAAACATTTGACTTTTAAGAGATAATCCTACAATTGCTTACCTTCCAGATCGCTTATACTCTTTTTTGTAAGACCTTTCCGGAGACGGTGATCTGCGGTTTTCCCGGTGCCTGTGTCTCTCTCGTTCCCGCTCTCTTAAAAGAAATAATATACAGAGTTGTTTTCAGCAAGAAGACTCAAAAACACCACTATCTCTTCACTGAACTGTCCTCTAAAGAAATGGCCAACATCTAAGAAAATGTTAGGGACTATTCCTACTTAGTCACCCTGAGTTTACTAGAAGGACACACACAGTCTCCACATGGGGAGTATTAGTAGTCATCCCCAGTGCTGAGCACTCGGCAAAAGCATCATGATCTTCTCCAGTCCACCTAAACCTACAGCAAATGCATTCAAGAAAGAACTCCTTTACCTACTGGTTTCTAGAAAACCACTTATTTAACAAATAAGCAGACTCAAGGTTTAATAGCAAAGATGAGAGCACGTGGCACAATCCACGAGTGCTGAGCCTTATGGAGAAGGGGCCTGCAAGACTGTGACGTCAGCACCTGGGTTCTACTTTCCTCTAGGAAAGAGACCCAAACAGAAGATTTACCTAAAGTGAAAAGGGAATGAGAGACGCGGAAATCTTTCAGTAAAAACCTCTAACATAGTAACAGCTTGAGTCTATCTGGCAAGTGCAGTGAAGACCTAGAATAAAATCCAGTGTCCAGGGTGTCTGCATCAGGACCACCAATCTAAGGGAAGTCAGCACCCAACTGAAGGAGAGGGAAGGGCAGATAGCTAAATAAACTTTATTTGGAGTTTTAAGGTTTAGCATATTTATCAACCTTACAAAGCTGGATATCGCGTAGTCTGACAATCTGAAATACTCCAAATTCCAGAACTTTCTGAGCAGGATGTAACACCTGGACTTTTCAGACCAGGGGTCAACAAGAAGAATTAATCTAAAATGTGCTGATCTCAAAAACAGCCCCGTCCTATATCCAACTAGAAGAAACAGCAGCACAGTAAAATCAAGTCCAGAAGACTTCAGTGGCAACTTAGAAATTATGACACGAGATATTCTTCCCTTAAAGATGACCCTGTTCCCAAGAGGACTACTTTGAATTAACATGATTCTGGAATACAAAAGCCTCAGGTGAATACCAGCAGCCCAAAGTAAAACACACAGAGGCGGAAACTCATTCTCCATCTAAATATTTCTAAAACCACAGTTTACATGGAGGGAATAGTCTCAACTATAGAATAAGGGCGTCAAAGACATGACGTGGCTGCTGAAGGCAGCTGCTTCTATTTCCAAAGTTAAAAGCCCAACTGAAGGACATTCTGTGGGTTTGTTTTTTTGTTTTTTGTTGGTTGGTTGGTTTTTTCAAGGCAAGCTTTCTTTATTTTAGTCTTGGCTGTCCTGGAGTCACTCTGTAGAGCAGGCTGGCCTCAAGAGACTAACATGGATATAAATGGACGTAATGAATGCAATATAAATAGATTTAACTAGATAACAAATCTACTTAACTAAGCATGTGTGTGTTATTTGTATGCAAGTTTTCCCAACATTCCTCCTTTCTTACAAACATTAAGCTGTTACTTGATCTTTCACGGTAACAAATGCATGTAACTCTTTCAATCTTGCAGTATTCAACCGTACTTGGGGCACGCGCAAGCAAGCACAGAAGCAGTGCATTCTCCTGCTCTGGGCTATGGATGTGTTGTCCTGCCTTGTATTCCCACAATGGTGAACTGTAGCCTGGAATTAGAGGCTAAAAGAAACCCTTTTCTCCCCTAAATTGTTTAAGAGTATTTTATCACAGCAACAGAAGGGAAACTGGATAGAATGCATCTGTTAACATTTTTTTGTATTTAAAAAAAATTGGTATTGGGGGGAAAAAATATAAATCTAGAATTAAACAGTATTTTCAAATACAACTTTTCTCCATGAGAACACCTCCATGCAGGAAAATGGCTAAAGCCACTGTGAGATATAATTCTGATAAGCAGTCTTGCTTCACTTGCCAAAGGCAGCACCAAGAGTCAGAAAGCAAGGTCTATGCCTGAGCCAAGGATGTCCGCACATCACCAAGTCCCAAAACAAAACACACGGCTGTGCTCAATGATGACCATGCGGAGCTAATTTATCCCCAATGATTAAAAACAACATGAAAAGCTTTCATGTCATGGGATGGTCACTAAAGCACACAGTGTCATGAAGAAGAAAAAGGCTACACTCAATCTATACTGGTAATTTCGAAACATTCCTTTTCTTTTTGCTTTTTTTTTTTAACTTATTTACTTGTCAGTCTTCTTCTAAAAAAGTCAAAATCATGTCCCCCCACCCTTTTTTTAAATAAATCAAAGTGCATGCCAAGTGGTGGTAGTGCATGCCCTTAATACAGGCACTCAGGAGGCAGAAGCAGGAGGATCTCTAAGTTTGATGAGGTAAGCCTGGTCCACAAAGTGTGTTCCTGAACAGTCAGCACTATATCAAGAAACTCTGTCTCAAAAAAGTGGAAAAAAAAAAAAAAGGAAAAAGTACGTTCTTGTTGGTCAGCGGACAGAGAGAAGCTAGCTGTGTCTGCACCTCTTTGGCTTTATTAAAGAACTCCGTGTGTGGGCTTACCTGCTCCTCTCATAGCTGCGGTGGCGAGACGGCGTTCTCCCCCGATCGTAATCCGACCGGTAGCGGCTGTCGGGTCTTCTCCTTTCAGGGCTGCGGCCTCGCTCCCTGCGCTCCAGGGACCGATGCCTCTCACCTCGCCCATGACTGTGATCTCGATGCCTGTGGTCATCATAGTGCTTAAGCCTTTCTGGGGACCTTCTCTCACTCGGAGCCTTTGGGAGCGAGTATGGAGAGAGGTGTCTAAAATGGGGGCTGTTGCTGTTATTAGCACTGGGTGGGAAAGAACTCGAGTTGTTCTGAAAACTGTTGAAATTGGGAGGTGGGAAACTGTGCGAGTACCCAGGGGGATACTGGTAATTAACCTGCTGCGGCACGACGGGCGGGGGTGGAGGGTGGGGCATGGAAGGAGGGGGTACCATGAAGGGGAAGGTGCCTTGTCCGGGAGGCGCTCCAGAGACTGGGGGGTTATTGGGACAAGGCACAGGAGGGGGCATGGGGGGAAAGCAGGGAGGCACTGGGAAGGGGTGCCTCATCTGGTGGTTGGGAAAAGGGGGCCTCGCTGGGCAGGGTGGGAGAGGGCCTTGCGCCGATGGTGGCATGGGTGGAGGGAAAGGTACAAAGTCTGGGCGCGGAGGCATAAAATTCGGGGCTTGAGAGTTGGAGAACGTGGTAGAAGGGGCATTTGGAGGCTCATATTGGTACTGCGCAGGCGGCTGCTGGGGGTGGAGAAGTCTCAGATTCTGCGGCCTGAAAGCTGGTGCTGAAGGTCTGGCTCCATGCCCTCCTCTTCCCCGGGGACACCCTCGCCCTGGGTGGAACGACATTCTGTGACTTTTCAGAGAAAAGAAAAGGAGAAATCAAAACATGGGCCTCACTAAGACCCGCAGCATAGAAGAAGAAAATGACTCCTGAAAGTTGTCCTGTGACCGACACACACACAAAACAAATGTAAATTTTAAAGTAATTTAAAAAAAAAAAAAACCTAACGGGATAGGGAGAACATGGGTAACCAAGTTCAAGGCCCAGAACACATAAAAAAGGCACACATGGTGGATGAGCTTGTGATCCCAGAGCTGAGACAACAGACATAGGATGATTGCTGAGACCTACTGGTCACAAAACTACAGTGGGGTGATGCCTGAGGTCACCCTCTGTCCTCTGCACATACACACATCACTATGTAAACAGGTTTCCTGATGAGCCCCAAACCACTTCATCATTATCACCAAAATTGGTTTTCCTAAAATCTCTTTTTTATTTCTTTTTTTGGGGGGGGGGGGGAAGGAGTAGGGTTAAGATGAGGTTTCTCTGTGTAGCCTTGGCTGTCCTAGACGTACTTTGTAGACCAGGATAACCTCAAATTCTGCTTCCCTCTGCCTCCCCGAGTGCTGGGATTACAGATGTGCACCACCATGGCCAGCCTGAAAGTCTTTATAGCCAGCTCTCCTTTCTCCTGTCCCTTCCACACAGCCCACCACCACGTCAATCCTTGGACCACACAGTTGCCCTCTTCCATCCTCCATCATTTACTATCATGTCCACCACGTCAATCCTTGGACCACACAGTTGCCCTCCTCCATCCTCCATCATTTACTATCATGTCTACCACGTCAATCCTTGGACCACACAGTTGCCCTCCTCCATCCTCCATCATTTACTATCATGTCTACCACGTCAATCCTTGGACCACACAGTTGCCCTCCTCCATCCTCCATCATTTACTATCATGTCCACCACGTCAATCCTTGGACCACACAGTTGCCCTCCTCCATCCTCCATCATTTACTATCATGTCCATCACGTCAATCCTTGGACCACACAGTTGCCCTCCTCCATCCTCCATCATTTACTATCATGTCCACCACGTCAATCCTTGGACCACACAGTTGCCCTCCTCCATCCTCCATCATTTACTATCATGTCTACCACGTCAATCCTTGGACCACACAGTTGCCCTCCTCCATCCTCCATCATTTACTATCATGTCCACCACGTCAATCCTTGGACCACACAGTTGCCCTCCTCCATCCTCCATCATTTACTATCATGTCCATCACGTCAATCCTTGGACCACACAGTTGCCCTCCTCCATCCTCCATCATTTACTATCATGTCCACCACGTCAATCCTTGGACCACACAGTTGCCCTCCTCCATCCTCCATCATTTACTATCATGTCTACCACGTCAATCCTTGGACCACACAGTTGCCCTCCTCCATCCTCCATCATTTACTATCATGTCTACCACGTCAATCCTTGGACCACACAGTTGCCCTCCTCCATCCTCCATCATTTACTATCATGTCCACCACGTCAATCCTTGGACCACACAGTTGCCCTCCTCCATCCTCCATCATTTACTATCATGTCTATCACATCAATCCTTGGACCACACAGTTGCCCTCCTCCATCCTCCATCATTTACTATCATGTCCACCACGTCAATCCTTGGACCACACAGTTGCCCTCCTCCATCCTCCATCATTTACTATCATGTCTACCACGTCAATCCTTGGACCACACAGTTGCCCTCCTCCATCCTCCATCATTTACTATCATGTCCACCACGTCAATCCTTGGACCACACAGTTGCCCTCCTCCATCCTCCATCATTTACTATCATGTCCACCACGTCAATCCTTGGACCACACAGTTGCCCTCTTCCATCCTCCATCATTTACTATCATGTCCACCACGTCAATCCTTGGACCACACAGTTGCCCTCCTCCATCCTCCATCATTTACTATCATGTCCTTGAGCAGATCTCACTCTTATCCTGCCCTAACCTAATCCACACACTCATTTTCTACAGTCTGGGTCCACCTTGCTATCACTCCCTTTTTTCCCACTTACTATAGGTTGCCCGGCCCAGCATCTCAATAGCTTGTATTTAAAACAGCACTGCTCTGAACCACTCTGCTTTAGTCACCAAAACCCAGGCAATGCCTCACACTTAAAATGAGCCAACAATTCATTCTCTGAAGGCCAAGTAGAAAAGAGTACTGTTGACCAACACTTAAGTGGGCGGGCTGAGGCCCACAATACTTCAGTCAGTTCCTGCCAACACACCCCTGGCACACTCCAGCAGCCAGTTTATTGTCCTGCCACTACAGCTACTGACCGCTTTCTTCTATGGGCATCCCTCTCGCATCCCCATCCCTCCTCAATATACACAATAGCCTCTTCTCCTATCAGACAGAAACACTAACACCATCAGAACAGATGTTACACCACCTTACCAAACTCTGCATCCAACCCCAGCCCCAGTTGCCTGCTCCCGCCAAAGCTTATCTCCCTAGAATCACCATCTCCAAATCCACATCTATGACTAGGGGGCCACTCTCCACCTGCCATCTCCCACCCTTCCCTACCGCCAGCCCCTTCACACCAGCATTTAAGTGCCCAGTCTACTCAACACTGAACGCTTGCCGTGGCCGCCAGTTCTCCCTCAGCTTTGTACTTCCTCTTCTTCATGTTCAAGCTTCCTGAAAATGCTGCTATGGATTAAATGGGTTTTGTTTCCTCAAAATTCCTATATGCCTACATGTGATACATGGAGGAAGGGGCTTGAGGAAGTGACTGGGATTAAGGTAAGCCATGGGCATTATTAAAGTAAGTCATAAGTGTGGTAGTTTGAGTGAAAACAGCCCCCACATGATGTTTGAATGCTTGGTCCACAGTTAGTGGGACTGATAGGGAAAGATTAAAATTGCTGGAAGAGCTACATCACTGTTGGTAGGCTTTGAGCTTTTTACAGCCCAGACCAGGGCCAGGCCCAGTCTCAAATGCTTTCTCTTGCAAGAATTTCCTTACTGGTGGTGTCTCTTCACAGAAATGGAAGAGTAACTAAGACAACGAAGTAGTCTAACGATGAGGTTACTGCCCTTATGAAAAAAAGACGAGAGCGTGCCCTGTCTCTACCCAGTGAGGGAGGGCACAGCAAGAGAGCCACCCGAACGTCAAGTCAAGGATCTTCACCACGAAAGCTAACCCGAAACCTGACCATGCTGGTACCCTGACAAAAGTGTACAGTCCTGGATTAGAGCCAGGGCCTTCATCTCTACAGTTACTGAAAAACAAGAATGCTCAATTCCCTTCCCAATAAACATCAGACATATACCAGGGAATTGTCATCTTGAAAGCTTTTTCTCCCTTACCCCATTTAACTACAACTTCATTTTAAAACTGGCATAATATATGTGTAACTATACCTTAATAAAAAGGTTTTGAGATTTTTTTTAGCTATACTATCACTCTGCAACTCTGGCTTGCACGAAGATCAGCCTGCCTCTGACTCCCAGTTGTTGGGATTAAAGGCATATACCATCAATATTCAAAAGGGGGGCGCGAGCGTGGTGGCGCATGCCTTTAATTCCCACACTTGGGAGACGGAGGCAGGTGGATCTCTGTGAGCTCGAGGCCAGCCTGGTCTACAAAGCAAGTACAGGACAGCCAAAGCTACATTTAAAAAAAAAAAAAAAAAAAACCAACAAAACAAAACCCTGTCTCAAAAAACAAACAAACAAATTTAAAAAAAAAAAAAAAAAGAGGTCTGGAAAGTGGCATAGTGGTAGAGCACTTGCCTACTATATGTATATTTCCTGGGTTCAATTCCTGGCACTGAAAAGAATAAACTTTTTAAATAAATAAATATTAAAAGAATAATAATTCCTACCCTTTTTTAAAAATAGTCCCTGAGTATTTCCTACAGTATTATTCTTGCTGATCTTTTAAAAAACCCCCACACCACACATAAGTCTTCTGTGATGGCTACTCTTGGTTGTCAACTTGACTAATCTGGAACTGAAACCCAAAGAAGGAGGCCACATCTGTGAGGGACTTTTGCACAATTGGAAGTGGGAAGAGCCACTTCTGACCCAGACGTCTTTAATCAATCTGTAATCCTGATCTAATCTGGCCACATGCTCTGCTGGAAACCTGCATAAGGACATGGAAGAAGAAAGCTTCTGCTCTTTGCTTGCAAAGTCCATTCCTTCATTGGCATTAGAGCCTGCTTCTATGGGTTCCAGCATCTACTGAAGACCAGCTGAGACATCCAGCCTCATGGACTGAGCAACTACAGAATTCCTGGACTTTCCATTCACAGCCAGGCATTGTTGGGTTAGCTGGGCAAGAGTCTGCAAGTTATCCTAGTAAATCCCATGTCTATGTATATAGACATTCTTTCTATAAATTCCTTAGCTCTAGGGAACCCTGACTCATTTACCTCCCTTAGACTTCCTGCTCTTAAAGTACTCTGTGCTGCTGCTTAGCAGGTCCTACAAGCAACATGGTCAAGCAGTTAATTATGGAAGCCTGTTTTCAGTGCTTCCTTGCAATCAAGAACTGCAAGCTCAATCAAGGGATGGCTCTAGCATGTTCCATTACCTCTTCCGGTGTGGTTCCTGTCCCTACACCCAAAGCGCTAATGAGTTACTACATAGATAAAAGGATGAAGGCAGTCCCTGCCCTTCCCCTGAGTATGAAACTTTGCCACCCTCTGTGGCCCACCACCTCTTCTCCAGGCTCTCTAAAGTGCCATCCTCAGCAGAGCACTTACCACGTACTGCCTTGCATGATGTGTCCTCTAGATAAGCAGCATCTTCCCCTTAGAATGCAAGTTCTACAAAACAGAAAGAATAAACTATAAAAGCACATTTTTAAGGTTTTGTTTTTGCTTACAATTATCTTATCAGTGATTTGTTTTGTTTTGTGTTTGTTTTTCCAGACAGGGCTTCTCTGTGTAGCCTTGTGTGTCCTGACATCCAGATTAGTTGTACAGTTGTGCTAACTCAAAACTATCGTTGCTAAACTGACCGAAAGCACAACCACCTCCCATCTCTGGTTTAATTAAAGATCAAAATAGGTGCCTGCTGCTGAGGGAAGACTTACCAGACTTATACCTCTGGATTTTTGTTGTTGTTATTTTGTTTTGTTTTTAAAGGAAAGAAGGAAGATCTTCACTTCCTAGAGAATGCAAATTTTTAGAAGCTTTGGTCCCACGTAGAGTAAAAATATACTATTCTTACCACAACATCATTGGCCATCAGCACTTTAATGAATGCTTTAAACTGTTCTGTAGGCATTGTAACTGTGTAAACACTAAGTATATATGTTTGTATACATTTTTGTGGCAACTACTGCTACAAAAAAAAGCTTGGATGTTTACATTTTTGTTCATTCCATGTATATATATACCACATAGGAGGCTAAATAGGGAGGATTTTGAATTTGAGGCCAGCCTGAGCTCCATAGCAAGATCCCACCTCACACAGTAATAATAATAATAATAATAATAATAATAATAATAATAATAATAATAATAATAACAACAACAACAACAAAAGATCGAAGGAAAGATTTCCTGCATCCTTCACAGACACTCTTCCCTTCACTGTAATATAAATTAGTCATAAACCAAACACAAAAATCAGTGAAACTGGCTTTCAAATTCAAATATACCCACAACCTTACTAAGACAACAGATACCATTCTTTACCTTCATTCTCAATTCTTCCTACAGAAGAACATGGTAAACATAAATGAACTTTGGCTAAATGCTTCTTTTAAAAAAATACAATACTGGGCTGTGGTAGTGCACACCTTTAATCCCAGCACTCAGGAGGCAGAGACAGGCAGATCTCCGAGTTCGAGGCCAGCCTGGTCTACAGAGCTAGGACAGGCAAGGCTACACTGAGAAACCCTGTCTCATAAAACCCCCACAATTAAGTGCAAAAAAAAAAGCTTTAATGTAGAAACAAATTTCCAGGGACTAGAGAATGTCTGGGCAGTTAAAGAACGCACCTGCTGCTCTTTCAGAGTTCAGTGGGTGGCTCCCAACAGCCAGGAGATCCAGTGCTCTCTTATGCCCCTGGAGGTACCGACACACACATACACACACACACACACACACACACACACACACACACACACACAAATATGTGGAGCAGTGGTTCTCAACCTTCCTAAGGCTGCAACCCTTTAATACAGCTACTCATGTTCTGGTGACCCCCAACCATAAAATTATTTCATTGCTACTTCATAACTATAATTTTATTACTGTTATGAGACAATAAATGTAAATATCTGATAAAGTAGGATATCCTAGACACACTATGCTGGCTATTCTTGGCTGTCAATTTGACTACATGGAGTGCACACCTGTGAGAGATTTCTGCTTAATTTGAGGCAGGAAGACCCAATTCTAGTCAGGATCTTTGAGGAAGGCAGACATACCTTTACTCCCGATCTAGATCTAATGTGGGTCACACCCTCTTGCTGGAAGCCTGTATAAAGACATGGAAGAAGGCATCTTTTGCTCTTTGCCTGCTTGCTCTTGCCCTGTTAGCAAGTCCACTTACTCACTAGCATTACAGCCAGAGAACTCTAACACACACACACACATACACACAAATAAAATTGTTTTAAATGTTTAAGCTTTTCTTTATCAAACTAACAAAGTAAAAACAAACCAAAAAAAACTGAGCTCTATCAATTACTGCTTAATAAACAGTAGCTACGGAATACTGTGACTAATGATTACTCCTCATCCCAATGGTCTCATAGCTAAACCTGGGGCCCAGTGACCTACTGCTGGCATCACAGGCTACTCACAGCCAACAGAATGGAGCACAAACTCCATGTTTGGCATTTGAGGCCCAGACCAGAACAGGTTGTCATCTTATTTCCTTCCCCACAAAGCCCCTCTCAGCCCATGGGGGAGGGGGGGCAGTTAACAAACTGAGCACTATCATGAAACTTCTTTGGTCTCATTCTCCCCAGCCTATCCGTGAATTCCCATCCACTAGCCAACCTCTTATTGGACCCCCTTTGTGAAGCATTCCTGACTTCTTTTGGAAACATAATTTCTTTTTTTTTTTTCCCCTGAGACAGGGTCTCTCTGGAAACATAATTTCATCCCTTCTAGATTGCTGCTGCTTAGTCTATACTCTTTAGACATGCATATAGACACACATACACAAAAATAAAATTTTTTAAAGTGTTTAAGATTTTATCAAGTTGACAAAGGGAAAAAAAATACAAGTAATTGAGTTCTATCAATTGCTGGGAGCTACTGATCATTAGTCATAAACTCTTTTACTGAACTCACCAGAAACTGCCTCATGTGGCAGCCATGTGTGCCCATGTTGAATTCCTCCGGGATGATACTGGATCCGTGAAATCATGGGCTCACTCCTCATGTCCCCATCCTTCACAGCCTCTGCACACAACAAACGCCAGGAAAGTTTTACACCCTCTCACTGCACAATGTTGCATTATCTCCAACTTTACATTTCCCTTCTGTTTCTCACCACAAACCTGCATTAACAAAACCACCTGGGAAGCAGGAGTTGTTTTTTTTTTTTTCAGTGATTCCGTCATTTCCTGAACCAAAACATGTGAGGCACCGTCCCAATCTCTGAAGACTCAACGATTAATAAGGCATACAAGCCTGTAGGGTTCAAGGATCTCAAAACCCATGTACAGATGTTTAAATAACAATAACAGTAATAATACCATATCTCGAACACTACAAAAGGGAAAATGCAATGTGATAAATACAAGAAAATAAGCACGTGAAGAGCCCAGGAGAACAAAAGGGAATATAATGAATCTAGAGGTGGGCAACAGTCAGAGGAATTATCACCTCTCAACAGTGTAAAAAAAAAAAAAAAATTCCTGGGCTGCCACCTGAAAGCAGGGAAACCAAGGAAGCTACTCTTAACAGTTCACTCGTCCAGGAACGCCAACGGACACACAGGAGTTGCAAGGTGTCACCGAGACGCCTGACTTTCCCCGGGCTGAACGTGCAGCCAGGCCTCCTTCTGGCTGATACACAATTGCACGTTTTCTAGTTTGCATCTCCCGCCAGCCTGCGAGCTTAAGCGCGGGACTCCGGGACTCGCGTTCCCTCCGGCCCCGGGGCGGCCTCGCGCCTGGAGCGTGGCGAGCGCTCCACGAACAGATGGAAGTCACCGCAGCCCGCTTCTGCGTAACTGCGGGATCTGTGCCCAGGGTCGCCCCTTCGCTCCCGGCGGCCGACCTGCACCGGAGCTGCCAGACCCAACTCCCACCATCCTTTTCGCTGAAGCCCCGGACTCCATTTAGATCCCGACCCTCGATACTCGCTCTCCAAACACGGATCAAGCGTCCCCGTTTACCTACAGAGCATGCCGGGGTCACCGCCAGAGCCGAGCCCCGGTAACTTTAACAGCCTCCACGGCAGCGGCGCCGCCCGCGCCTCCGGAACAGGAAACCCCAGGAATTAAAAAAGCAAACCTGAGAAAGCTGGGCCTAGGGAGGGAAAACTCTCCAGAGAGCGTCTCAGCACCTTCTGCGCCGTGATTGGCGAGTCAGGGAGAGTGACAGACATATAGACCAATTGACATCGCCTACAGCTCTTACACCCGCCCCCCCACCTTGTCGTTGTCCAATCCGGAAGCGCAACCGGGTGAGCGCGCGTTTCCGCCTCGTGAGGGAGGTGGGGCGCGCGGCTTGTGGGGATGCCCGGCTCCTGTCCCGGCACCTCGCAGTTATTGCAGCCCAAGTCGCGCGGAGACATGAGTGACACTGGAGGCGACCGCGCGCGCCTCAGGCGCTACCCCAAACTCCCGGTATGGGTGGTGGAGGATCACCAGGAGGTGAGCTGGCGACAGACGCCACCGAACCCAGGCAGCCTGCGGAGCCTTGGACGGCAACTAACGCTGGCTGCCGCCTGCCCCAAACCGAACCTGAACCCTCAGCTATGAAGTGGGAACAAAAATCATAGATCGTTTTATAGCGCTGTTACTGAGAGAACATAAGCCTTCGGCGTTTATTAACGTTTATATGGCAGTGCTGTGCAAGAAACTTATTAAAGACAACCAAGCCAGAGGTCCATGGGTCTAGGAAATTTGTTTAAAGGGCCCATAGAGGATCTATCTCTCTCTCTCTCTCTCTCTCTCTCTCTCTCTCTCTCTCTCTCTCTCTCTCTCTCTCCCCTTCCCCCTCCCCCTCCCCCGTGTGTGTGTGTGTGTGTGTGTGTGTGTGTGTGTTCAAGAGTGTCAAGAGTGAAGCTCAATGGTACAGTGTTTGCCACAGACTTTGGGCTCAACCCCTCCCCCGAGAAGAAAGGAGGAGAAAGGGATTTACTGATGGAGAAAGTTTTTAAAAGGGAAAAGAAAGTTGATTTCTAAGACAAAGCAAACTTTGGGTTGGCCTGTGCTTTGAAATTTAGTAGTAAACCTAGGCTTATAGAGTGTAAGAGGAAAAGTTGGCATCTAGTGCAGCTCCACCATCCTAAAGTGACAGAAAATGCCCCAAAACTGTACCTAGAACACAGTTAAAGCTAGAGAGAGTGGTTCTGGGCTGTTGAATGATAGAGATGGAGGTTGTCATCAGAACCATCTATGGTAAAGAAATACATTTTCCCACTTTTAACAACCTGATGCGCTTCAACTTTGTGTGTAGAAGAATTTCAATTCAGAACATGGCTGTTCTGGCAAGAGATCACATCCTCAGACCTTCTAGGTCTGTGTGATCCAGCTGGAATAAAGACATGCCTTTAATCCAGGAGACAAGCAGATCTGAGTTCAAGGCCAGCCTGGTATAGAGCACGTTTCAGGTAAAGAGAAGCTTAGGTCCCGGCGTGATGGTGCACACCTTTAATCCCACACAGTGAAGGTAAAGTTAGTTTGTAAAAGGAAGTGCCCAAGTTTAAAGTGTTTTAGTTAGGTGACAGAAAAAGTGACAAATCAGAGAAGACTTGACAGAATAGGATATGCCCATCTCCTGGGAAGAAACAGGAAAGGGAAGCTGCTTTAGGGAGCAGCAAAGAGAATGAGGAGAGAGGCAGGTTTTTGGGGGTGGGGATTGGGGTTTTTTAGGGGTTTTTTTGCTTGGTTAGGTTTGGGGTTTTTTGTTGTTGTTTTCTTTGTTTTTCGAGACAGGATTTTTCTGAGTAGCCCTGGCTGTCCTGGACACGCTTTGTAGACCAGGCTGGTCTTGAACTCACAGGGATCCACCTGCCTCTGCCTTCCAAGTGCTGGGATTAAAGCATGCTCCACCATGCCCGTTTTTTACCAAGGCAGTAATAGCATGGTAGGTTGCAGAGAGAGAACTCAGGTGAAGACCAAATGAGCCAGAGAATGAGAAGAAGCCAGAAGATTAGAAAAGATTGCTGGAGTTAGTTTGAGGCCAAGCAGAGCAATTCAGGGGCCAGGAGAAAAGCCAGAGTGCGTTAAGTTGGCTGGGAGAGGAGTTTGAGCCAGAACAGCTGGGTTGAACCAGCCAGCCAGAGTTCAGAAAGAACAAGAAACCTGGCATAGTAGCGCATGTCTTTAATCCCAGCATTCGGGAGACAAAGGCAGGTGGATCTCTGTAAGTTCGAGGCCAGCCTGGTCTACAAAGTGAGTCCAGGACAGCCAGGGCTCTGTTACATGGAGAAATCCTATCTAGAAAAAGAAAAAAAAAAAGGAAAAAGAGCAAGAAGGGGTGAACTTATTCAGCAGTAAGTCTCAGAGGCTGAAAACGTAGTAGGCCTAAGTTAGATGGTATGGGGGGCTAGAAGCTTCCAGGACTAGGCCTCAGTTAGCAGACAGAGGCAGTGAGCCTCCCAGACAGCAGTTGAAGCAGGCAATTAAAAATTAGTCTGCACCTGACAGTGTACAATTCTCAATGTGTCTGTGCCTCTCTTACAGGTTCTGCCCTTCATATACCGAGCCATAGGTTCGAAACATCTTCCTGCCAGTAATATACGTTTCTTACATCTTGACTCCCATCCAGACCTGCTCATTCCTGTGAATATGCCAGCAGACACTGTGTTTGATAAAGAATCACTCTTTGGGTAACGTTGTTTTACTATATTTTATTTATTTGAAATACAACATGTAGCAGATGCTAAACAATAGAATTTTACTACAGTCATGTTTGGCGGTTTTGTTTGTTTGTTTGCCTTTTTTTTTTTAACTTAGAAAAAGTGTTTCACAAGCTAAAAGAGCCAAATAGAGAATAGTCATGTTGGTTGATACCTGTGATCTCAGCCCTTGGAGCACTGAGGCAGGAGAGTTACAGTGTAAGGACAGCCAGGGCTACATTGAAACCTCTTTATGGTTAAGTGTTAATTGTCAACTTGGTAGAATCTAAAATTATCTGAGAAGTGGGCTAATGGGCTTGCCTGTGGGGCATTAGTAGATGTTTGAAGACCCTCCCGCTGTGAGTGGAGCCATTCCTGCCTGGGTCCTGGGCTGAGTGAACAGAGAGGAAGTGAGGCAGCACCTTTAATTCATCTCTGTTCCATGATTATGGATGTGACAGGATCTTTAAGCCCTCGCTGCCTTGACCTCCTTGCCAAACTCTAAATGTCTTATGTCATAGTATTTTATCATAGCAACAGGAACAGAAACTAAGACTCTGTGTGTGTGTGTGTGTGTGTGTGTCAGTGTGTGTGTGTGTGTGTCTGTGTATGTGTGTGTGTGTGTGTGTGTGTGTGTGTGTATGTGTGTGTGTGTGTGTGTAAATGTTTGCATCTGTTTTAGGTGTTGGCATTATGTCCATATAGTAACTACTTGTAATGTGAAAGCAATCATGTATGTTTTATAAACAATGACAAGAGGTTGTTCCAATAAAGGTTTACCAAAAAAAAAATTATAAAAACAGCTAAGCCAATAGAAGATGGCCTGTAATTTAGAATTTGGAACATTAGAAAATACTTGAAAAGTAATCTGGGCAAGTTCTCCTTTCCTGTCCCCAGCTAAAATCAGAATAGGGGACAACAAGATGTGCCTTCTCTAAAGAGCAGTCTCATAGTTATGAAATGGAACACCTTTAATTTGCCTGTCCTTTCAAGGACTGTGTCCTTCCTACACCCTTCCTACATCTAGTGTCTTTATTTTCAGGTCACAAATCCTGTTGACTTTCATTTTTACAAAATCATAGAGATGGGGCTGGAAAGAGGACTCAGCAGTTAAGAGCACTTACTCTTGTAGAAGACCCAAGTGAGATTCCTTGCACCTTCACTGCTGGCTCACAACCACTCTAAAGGAGCCAGCACCATCTTCTGATCTCTGCAGCTGCACGCGCACGCGCGCGCGCGCGCGCGCGCGCTCACACACACACACACACACACAATTAAAAATAAATCTGAAAAAAATAAAGCCATACAGGTGGAAGTAAAGTTTGTAATTTTATCTTCAAACATTATAGCTTCTCAATATAATAAAATTCCCTGGAATTGCCATTGTCTCATATGTAAGTGTATATTATTTTCAGCCTATGGTAGCTTTTAGTTGACTTTTTCCAAATCTCCAAATCAAAGCACTAATTCCTAAAGAAATGTGTTAGTTCTACCATTCCCTTCCTGTCTTTCATTGTTTAGAAATTGAAAAGGAATGTTAAGATTCTTTTTCTAGTTTTGATATTTTGTAGACCAGGCTGGCTCTCAACTTGCTATATGGCCAGGGCTGACCATGAGCTCCTGCTCTCTCCACCTCCTCAGCGCTGGGACTGAATGTGTATGCCACCATTCCCGTGTCTGCCTTCTTACACTCTTCAGAACCAAGCCTTGCAAATAAGGAGAGTTATACTTGTGTCTGTTTACTTTATTTCAAGTTAAAAATAAAGTTTTCAGGTGTTCATTGTAAGGTATTAAATTACTATATCAGTACAAACAAATTAATGCTTGTAAAAAAAAAACCTATCAAGTAACATTATGTAAATATTTTAGGATCTCTTTAATTTTGCCTTTGTATGCAACACCTGGGCTCTGCTTCGTTCAGTCTGTTGCTGTCTGTTGTTTGGGACACTATGCTCTCACAGAAGTGATTGGAAAATTAGATAGTAGTTTCCTTACTAATTTGGATGAGTAATGCTGTGATTATTCTTTGATCCTCCTCCAAAACTCCACACACTTCTGAAAGCTTAGCTGGAAAGCAAAATCCAGCAGTTCAGCCTCATGTCTAAATAACCACAGTTAGTTCATCTTTCAAAGAACCAATTGTACTTGCTTCCCAAGTCCATCCTAGGTACTTTTCCCTGAAGCAACCACTGTACTTCACAATCAATAGCACAAGTTTGGGTGTGCTCCTTTTTTAATACACAGAATTTTTTAAAATCTCTACTCAGAGCCAGGCGTGGTGGGGCAAGCCTTTAATCCCAGCACTCGGGAGGCAGAGGGCGGATTGCTGTAAATTCGAGGCCAGCCTGGTCTACAAAGTTAGTCCAGGACATCCAAGGCTACACAGAGAAACCTTGTCTCGAAAAACCAAAAAAAAAAAAAAAAAATCTCTACTCAGGAGCAAGCATTAATAAAGCCAAGAATATTCTTCAGTCAAACTAGCTTTGGACAAGGGTGATGGCTAGTAATGAAACATGTAGTAACCACTAACAGATCCTGCATTGTACTTAGGGTACCAGCCCTCCAGGATGCTTGTACACCATCAGTACATTTGTTATTTATTTAAAATAAAAACAGTTTTAACCTGGTAGTCTCAGCTTCCTCAGGGCCATACTCCTGAGACCTGCTGTCTTAAAACATTTGTGATAAATCATTCATTAATAGTTTGAATGTTTCTGTTTTCCAGAGAATTAAGTATTGAAAACTGGATTATGCCTGCTGTTTATGCTGGCCATTTTTCTCATGTCATATGGCTTCATCCCACGTGGGCTCAGCAAATCAGAGAGGGCAAACACCACTTCTTAGTAGGCAAAGACATTTCTACCACAACCATCAGGTAATGTCCTCATTTTTGATGAATATGAAAGGATGTGAACACTTTTTATTTTACTTTGGATTCGTGTAATAACCTCCTAAAAGCTTACCAGAGTCATGGTAAGCCCCACCTCCTCCAAAAATAGTTCCTAGATCACCAGAAATAGATTTTTAATCCTCCTGATCTCTGTCATGTATCTTGTATCTGTTGCTAGTTGGATTGTTTTGTTTTAAATAACGTTCCTTAGAATTTGGATTCCATTGCTGGCTAACTTGATCCAGTCTTTATAGTACCTTATAGATTTATATAGCCAGTGGTGCTTTTTTTTTCCTGCTTCTTCTGATACAACTATAGTATGTTGAATTTAACTTTTAGAAGTGAGCCAGGCAGGGTAAGTGGCATACATCTGTAATCTCAGACCTTGAGAGGCTGATGTAGGACAGTGCTGAAAGTTAGGAGTCAGCCTGAACTACAGAGTAAGACCCTGTTTCAGATGCGAAGACAGGACTGGAGATGTAGTTTGGTAGAGAACACTTGGTCTAACATGCCTACAGCACTGAGTTTAAGTCCTAGCACTGAAAAACAAACAAACAAAACACCTTAAGTTTACCTTGGAGTTGTGGCACACACTTGTAATCCTAGGGGTCTGGAGGGAGAAGCAGGAAGATGTAGAGTTCAAGGTCATCCTCAGCCACATAGTGAGTTTGAGGCCAGCAGCAGAGGCTGCATGAGACCCTGTCTCGAACAAAACAACAACAAAATTCACTGGTTTTGTTTTCATTTTTAATAAGTCAATGTCTGTATAAGTAGATTTAGGTCTTAAATTCATTGATGTGACTTTTGGTATTTAGTCTAAATTAAATTATTATGCCCTCTGATTTATGTACGTCAGGGTTTTTGGCTGCAGTACTTAACCAACATTCCCTATCCTCTGCCTTGTGTTGCTACAGTGTCTGTGTGTAGCTTGTGTTGCTACAGCGTCAGTATGTAGCTTGTGTTGCTACAGCGTCAGTATGTAGCTTGTGTTGCTACAGCGTCTGTATGTAGCTTGTGTTGCTACAGCGTCTGTATGTAGCTTGTGTTGCTACAGCGTCTGTGTGTAGCTTGTGTTGCTACAGCGTCTGTGTGTAGCTTGTGTTGCTACAGCGTCTGTGTGTAGCTTGTGTTGCTACAGTGTCTGTGTGTAGCTTGTGTTGCTACAGTGTCTGTGTGTAGCTTGTGTTGCTACAGTGTCTGTGTGTAGCTTGTGTTGCTACAGTGTCAGTGTGTAGCTTGTGTTGCTACAGTGTCAGTGTGTAGCTTGTGTTGCTACAGTGTCAGTATGTAGCTTGTGTTGCTACAGTGTCAGTATGTAGCTTGTGTTGCTACAGCATCAGTATGTAGCTTGTGTTGCTACAGCATCTGTATGTAGCTTGTGTTGCTACAGTGTCAGTATGTAGCTTGTGTTGCTACAGCGTCTGTGTGTAGCTTGTGTTGCTACAGCGTCTGTGTGTAGCTTGTGTTGCTACAGCGTCTGTGTGTAGCTTGTGTTGCTACAGTGTCAGTGTGTAGCTTGTGTTGCTACAGTGTCTGTGTGTAGCTTGTGTTGCTACAGCGTCAGTATGTAGCTTGTGTTGCTACAGTGTCTGTGTGTAGCTTGTGTTGCTACAGTGTCTGTGTGTAGCTTGTGTTGCTACAGTGTCTGTGTGTAGCTTGTGTTGCTACAGTGTCAGTATGTAGCTTGTGTTGCTACAGCGTCTGTATGTAGCTTGTGTTGCTACAGTGTCAGTATGTAGCTTGTGTTGCTACAGTGTCAGTATGTAGCTTGTGTTGCTACAGTGTCAGTATGTAGCTTGTGTTGTTACAGTGTCTGTGTGTAGCTTGTGTTGCTACAGTGTCTGTATGTAGCTTGTGTTGCTACAGTGTCAGTATGTAGCTTGTGTTGCTACAGTGTCTGTATGTAGCTTGTGTTACTACAGTGTCTATAGCCTCTATCTTGTGTTGCTACAGGGTCTGCATCTGTCTTTTCTTACTGCAGTGTTTGTTCTCTAGCTGTGTGACACAGTATCTGTATCCTCTAGCCTGTGCTACTCCAGTGTCTTTAGAAGTAGCAGTTCTTCTGGGATAGGAGAAAACATGTCTTGGGATAGGAGGAACTTTTTATCAGTGTGCACATAACTTTCTGTGTCCTGCCATATGAAAATTGTGCTCTTTATTTGTTTCCATTCTTGACTATATTACCTCTGGTGGTGTGTGTTGTCATTTATATGAGTAACATCTTAATTTATGAAAATTGTCCTTACTATACAATTTTTAAAGTAATTAGAACTCAACATATAACACATATTGGTCTGTATGAAAGAGTGAGTTCAGTGTGTTGAGTGGACCTAATAGAACCTGTAAAATCAAATCATTTCATAGATTTTTGTTGTTGCTGTTATTTGACGGACTCACAACAGCCCTTTGGTCTCCTAAATGTTGGGGTTAAAGGTATGAACCACAGTGCAGCTTGATAGGGATATACATGTGTGAATGAAAGGGCTTTTCATACCTAGAACTCTCTGTGAATACCAGATTGTCTTTGAACTCACAGAGACATGTCCTCCAGGTGCTGGGACTAAAGTCATGCACCCCATGCCTGACATCATATAGTGGAATTTTTAATCTCAGAAGACAAAGGCAAGCAGATTCCTAAGTTCAAGGCCAGCCTGGTATAGAGCAAGTGTCAGGTAGAGAAAACCTCAGGTCCAGGCATGGTAGTTTAATCCCAGCACTCAGGAGACGGAGGCACACAGATCTCTGAATTCTATTCAGTGCTGTTCAGGCAGTTCAGTTGGGTCAGTGAGTTAGAGGCAGTGCAGTGGAGTTGAGTTCATGGCCTTTCAGTTCATGGAATTCGGAGGCAGTTTTTACCTGGAGAGTTTTACAGAGAGAGGTTGAAGAGAGAACAAGCTAGACACAAAAGAAGACAAAAGAGCCAGTCAACTGGTCCACGCTCTTGGGAGTCCTCCTAGGTCAAAGTAGCTTTCCATTTTCATGGTCATGGCTGGTCAGCAGGGATGGGGAGAGCACTGCTTTATCCACCTATTGTCCTACCACAGCCACAGAGCAGAGCTCCTGTGGTGGCCATGTCTAGCTGCAAGGTGGACTACAAAAAACATGCAATCCTCCCTTTGGGCAGTAGTGTGCCGGCTCAGATGTGGAGAAAGCAGTTTCTACTTAAGAGAAAGTGCAAGTGTTAAAGCCCCTTGTTTTTGCCAGATGAGTCTTACTTCTACCATGTTAAAGTATGATGTCAGCTAGTGTGCTCATTCTTTAAACTACTTTTCCCTTTGGTCCAGGGTTACAAGTACTGATTATTACTTCCTAAGTGATGGTCTGTTTGTACCTGAAGATCAGCTAGAGAACCAAAAACCCTTACAGTTGGATGTGATTGTGGTAGACCCTCACACAATGTGTCACAATCCGGATGACAGGGACTCTGTGTCCTCTGCAAAGAAGCCCAAGCTGGCACCGCGAGGTACAGAGAGCACTGCTGCTGCGAATGGGGACTCTTGCTCAAAAGAACTGCAAGGGGACACAGTGACAGCCAGAGGTGACGATGCTTGCCAAGAGTCCGCATGCTCATGTTCTGAGAGTCCGCCATGCCGGAGCACGGCCTGCGCTGGGGAGATCCTGGAAGTGGTGAAGACTGGAAACGCATTTGTTTTAGATATTGACCTGGACTTTTTTTCTGTCAAAAATCCCTTCAAAGAAATGTTCACTCAGGTAAATGTGGTATTTTGAAAACATAGACCTTGAGGATTGCATGGCATGTCTCTGGATTGCAGACAGCAAGCTTTCTGCAAACGGCCAGGTGATAGTTACTTTAGGTTCAAAGGCCATGGTTTCTGCCACATATTCTTCTGTTCCTTAACAATCTTTTAAAATTATATACAAGTTAAGCGTTCCTAATTAAAAATTCCAAAATCTGAAATACTCGAAAATGATGAAATGCACTTGTAAAGTCCCCAGATACTCAAAGTCCGAAAGACTCTGAAATTTGATAGGACTTCTGCTCACAAGCATCTCAGATAAAGACATCCAGCGTGCATTCTATTTTATAATTTACTCGCTACATTCTTATTTCCTTGTACATACATTTATTTATCTTAGGCCACAGCACACATGTGGAGGCCAGAGGACAGCTTTCCAAAGTCAGTTTCAAAATCATCAAGCTTGGTGGCAGGCGCCTGTACCCTGTCACACATCTCGCTGGCCCAGCCTTATTTTTAATATAAACAGGGAAAGGCATAATTGCATGCACTTATTTTGGCTGGTTGGTTGGTTTTTCAAAACAGGGTTTCTCTGTGTAACAGTCCGGGCTATCCTGGACTCACTTTTATAGACGAGGCTGGCCTCGAACTCACAGCGATCCTCCTGCCTCTGCCTCCCAAGTGCTGAGATTAAAGGTGTGCTCCACCATGCCTGGCATGGCACGTGCTTATAATGCCAGTGTTTTAGAAGTAGATTCATGAGTTCAAATCCAGCCTGGGCTACATAAAACCCTATATCAAAAAAAAGAAAAGTCATCCTGGGAAAGGTACTTGCCTTTCTGTTTGTTTGTTTGTTTGTTTGTTTGTTTTTCAAGACAGGGTTTCTTCATGTAACATCTCTGGCTGTCCTGAAACTCACTCCGTAGACTAGGCTGGCCTTGAACTCACAGAGATCTGCCTGCCTCTGCCTCCCAAGTGCTGGTATTAAAGGCGTGCGCTACCACCTGCCTGCTTACCTTTCTGACTTACAATGTAAGCAACCATCCACAGCCTGCTAAGGGTGTATCTCAGTAATAGAACGTTTGCCCAGGGTAATGGGTTCAGTCCTAAGTGCTGCAAAGAAAGTACATAGTAAATAAGCCCCAGCTCACAGTATTATTAGAAGCAGTAAAGCACTGAAGACAGTGCTGCAGTATGTGCCTATACATTTTAGCTCTGAGCGAGCACTAGTCCTAAATAGTCGCTTATATACAGAGCTGCCTAGTTACAGTTTATTTACTCCTTTTATTTAACTTACAAAAATATCTATATGTATTAGGCATCTTTTCTTTAACTCAGGTCTGCAAGCCAGCATGGCTTTGGTACAACGGAGTTCTCTTTGTTGCCAGGGAAGTAGCTGCATGGTACACAGGGACAATCTTCTGTCGTTGTCATTGAAGACATGTATGTCTCCCATAAACGGCTAAAGTCGGTTTAGGTCATGGGGATAAATCCATTCACATAATGCTATAGTATTAGAAACACTTTGATGACCGGTAGCCTATTAGCTAATCTTTATACTGTGTCATGCTCACCCAGATAAACTTGTCCTGATAAGTTAGGTCTGCTTTGGAAATCTGAAGTATGCAATGTGCCTGTATACAATACAAAAATAAAGTGTGCAGTTTCTCTGAACATTATTTAACGAGTTCTTCCTGTATCACAGACGTATCAGTGGAAACTCCTAACCTGGGGGGTTTTGTTTTATCTTACAGGATGAGTACAAAATCCTCCAGGAGCTTTACCAGTTTAAAAAGCCTGATAGTGACCTTTCTGAGGTAAGCCTCACGCTTTATCTACCACTTTTGTTCTTGGGTTGTTTAACAGTCTATGTAGTTCTGGCTGGCCTCAAATTCAGCCTCCTGAGAGCTGGGACTGTAAGTAGGAACCACCTGCCTGGCTCTAGTAAAATCTTGTAGCTTAGTTACATGTTCTCAACTACCCAGATTCTTTGTGTGCATATATGTACTCACACATGCATGTGTGTTCTCTGGTGAAAGCCCCAGCTAGAACACAGAAGATACTTTTAACTAAGTGAACTGATGTTTTCATCATAGGAGTGTTTACCTGCATAACTTCCGTTCTCAATGTCTTTGAAGGAAGATTTGGTAGACATTGTGGACACGCGAACTCGTCAGTTAGAAGATTTAGAAGCAACTTTTGCGGATTTGTGTGATGATGACAGTGAAGAAACTGTACAGAGATGGGCTGCAAACCCTGGGTAAGAGCCCTAAACTGTTTCTTCCCAAAGCATGAATTGCTCATTTTAATTACATTTGCAAGTTTGTTGGGTGAATGGCTCTTTAAAATTAGAATTAAGGGTTGGGGGGGGCGGGGTGCCTTCATCAGTAAGGTGCTTGCTACATCACCGTGAGGTCCTAAGTTCAGATCCCGAGCATCTATTTAAAAAGCCAGGGTCAGTAGTACTAGGGAGGCAGAGACTAAAGCATCATAGGTCAGTGGCCAACCAGCCTAGCTGAGCTGATGAGCACCAGAGTCAGTGAAAGATCCTCTCTCAAAAAATAACTGAAAAGCTGGGCATGGTGGCACACGCCTGTAATCCCAGCACTCAGGGAGGCAGAAGCAAGCAGATCTCTGTGAGTTTGAGGACAGCCTGGTCTACAAAGCAACTCCAGGACAGCCTAAGCTATACAGAGAAACCCTGTCTTTAAAAAAAAAAAAAAAAATGAAGACACCACCTAGTGTTGGCCACTGGCCTCTTTATTGGGTATTTCTATGTGATCTCTGTCAAAGGATTTGGAGGTAGAGGCAGGAAGATCAGGAGTTGAAGGTTACCATCAGCTATATATTCAATTACAAGCTAGCCTGGCCTCAATGAAACAGTTATTTTTCTAAAATAAAAGTAATAATTATAATAATAATACATTTTTATTAAGGATCAAAAGCAAAGTGGTACACACCTTTAATCCCAGCACTCAGGAGGGAGAAGCAAGAGGATCTCTGTGAGTTCCAGGCTAGCCAGGGCTACATAGTGAGACCCTGTATCAAAAAAAAAAAAAAAAAAAAGTTCAGTCCTTTTAAAATATCCAATCTCTTTAAAATTCTAAAATGTCTTTTAAAAGTTCAAAATCTCTCAACTCTGAGCTCCTATAAAAATCAAAATTAAGTTAAATAACTTTTTACTTCAAAAGGGAATAACCAGGGCACAGTCACTATTAGATCAAAGCAAAACCAAACTCCCAACACTGTATATAATTCAATGTCTAGTTATCTGGGATCCACACCCTATCTCCTGGGCTCCTCCAAGGGCCTGTGACACGTCAGCTCTGCCCACTGCAGCACACACAGCTTGTCCTCTAGGCTCCGGCTGGCTCCCCTCCACGGCTGCTGTTCTTGATGGCCACCCCATGGTACTGGCCCCTCCAAAACTGCTGGGGTCCCTTGCTGCAAGTGGGCTGTATTTTCACCAATAACTTCTCGTGAGTCCTGTCACACAGTGCTAATCCTCAGCCGGTCTCCATGACCCTTTCACACCTTCAGAGCCTGAACCACCTGAGTGATTCTTGCACTGCCAAGTTCAGCTGCCAGCACCAGGTACAACCTCGGCTGTGTCCGGAACATATGTTCTGTATGTTGACTGTCAGACAACGCTTTCCAGCACATTTCACCTCAGTCATGCTGGGCTCTTCTCGGTCACTGCTAATTTCTCAGTTAGTGGACAGCATCCATTCTTCCAGGAATACAAAGGTTTTACTTTACTGGTTCTGCTCTCTGATTAATCACAGCTGATTCTTCAGCTCCAGCTGCGCAGACACCACAGATTCTTGACACAAGTGTCCCAGTACAGTCTTTGCCTCCCTCTGAAACTTCACAAGCCTGGCCTTCATCGTCCGCATGACCCTCAACATCTTTATCTTCCAAGCCCCTACAGAACATCACACTGAGTGCTCCATGGCTCTTCTAACCAAAGTTCCCGAGCCCTTCCACAGCCCTCCCGAAAACAACATGGTCAGCTCCGTCACAGCAGTAACCTGCTGTGCTGACAGCAGTTTGCTTTAGTTAGGATTTCTGTTGCTGTGATGAAACACCATGACCAAAGCAACTTGGAGAGGAAGAGGTTTATTGAGCTTAAGCCTCCACGTCAGTGCTCATCATCAAAGGAAGTCAGGACAGGAACTCAAGCAGGGCAGGAACCTAGAGGCAGAAGCTGGTGGAGAGGCTGTGGAGGGGTGCCGCTTACAGGCCCGCTCCCCATGTTTTGCTCAGCCTGCTTTCTTATAGAACCCAGGACCCCCACCAGGGATGGGCTCTCTCACATCAATCACTAGTTAAGAAAATGCCTCCCAGCCTGATCTTATGGAGGCGTTTTCTCTGTTAGGGTTCTCTCCTCAGATGACTTTAGTTTGTGCCAATTGGCATAAAAGTATCCAGCACAACTCATGATCAGGGTATATCTAGCATGCCATTGGTAGCTAGCTCTACTCGAGGTTACTGTGTCTAATGTCTGCGGTGGCTTTTTTCCAGAATGGAGTCACTAGTTCCACTTGTACAAAGTTTGAAAAAACGGATGGAAGCACCAGACTATGAAATGGTAAATATCTCATCATTGTAAAATTGATCCTTTGTACAGGCAATTTTCTGGGTGAAATTTTTGTTAAACTGGCTCATTCTGTTCATGTTGCTGGACCCTGAATGAATTATTAGAAAAATAAAAGATAAATACATGTTAGAAACAATTTTGAAAACATTTTTCCAGGAAAAGTATTCTTGTTTTATGTGTCTTAAGAAGCAGAGGTGCTCAGCGTCTTTTACTGTGTTTTACTATGATTTGAGACAAGGTCTCGTGTGGCCCCGGCCTGTCACTCACAGTCTTTTCCACCCCCACCTCACAGCTCTGTAGTTCAGGCATGCGCCACCATGCCCAGCTGTTATTACTTCTCCTTTGTTCACTGCGCTTGCTGGTAGTCCAGTCACACCTCGCCATCCATGATTTAGTCTGTAATTTCTAATTTCACCCATTTATTTTTATTTTATTTTATTTTTGAGACAAGATTTCACCAAGTAGTCCTGGCTGATCCGGAACTTGGCTATATAGATGAGGCTGGCCTCAACCTTCCTGTAGTGAGTGCTGGGCCTAACAGGGTGTGCCACCACGCCGGGTCATTAGTTCTTACTTAGGCTCCTTTCCTTTTTTTGAAAACTTACCTGATCGCAAAAGCCACACAAAAAAGAGGAAAACTGTTTGGTACATTTGAAATGTATTTGTTCTTTGATGCTTGTCAGTAGTGACCTGAGTGGTGAGAGAGACAGTTGTCATTTCTAATTTCATGTGACTTCACATAGACCTTAAAGCATATATTTTCCTTTTTGATCCAAAATTTAAGAAAACATATAGCTTTGAAAGTTCAGTTGAGGAGCCTGGAGAGATGGCAGTTAAGGGCACTGACTACTCTTCCAGAGGACCCAAGTTCAAATCTCAGCACCTACATGGCAGCTCACAACTGTCTGTAACTCCAAGAACTGACAATCCTACATGGACATACACACAGGCAAAATGCCAATGCACATAAAATAAAGGTGCATTGGGAGAAAGATTAAAGTTCAAGTGAAGCCAGGAAGGGCTTCAGAACAGTCCTCACACTCCGGGAGTGGAGTCTCCAGGCTCGCATGGACTATGTGCTTTCTTCCCAGGCAGTCTGGGCTACACAGCAAGGCCCCGTCTCAGAACTCAAAGATGAAGAGCATTTCTCAGATTGCCAGGCCATAGCCGAGACTCTAGGTGCTCTGCCTCTCAGCCTGCTGTCTCTGTCCCATCAGTGAGAGGGGCTGTACTGTTTTCTTCTGTTGTGGAATGTCATACCACTTTATGTGAGCTGGTATTTCCTAGCTTAACCTTCACTTGTGAAAATAAAAATAACAGCGAAAGAATATCACTGTTAATGCCTGCTAAGCCAAGGCTTACACTTTTCTGAACATGGCATTTGTTAAGAATAACAGACACTGGGGCTGCAGAGAAGACTCAGCCGGTAACAGCACCGGCTGCTCCTTCTGAGGACCCCGGTTTAATGCCAGCCTCCGCATGGCTTCTCACAAGCATCTGTGACTCCAGTTCCAGGGGATCAGATGCCCTCCTCTGGCCTCTGTGGACACTGCACACATGTGCTACATATGCATACATGTAAGGAGAACATCCATACACATAACATAAAAGAAAACGAATGATAGTACATGATACTCGGGCTTAAAAGTGTTGATATAGTCAAGTGTGTGTTCAAGTAAGTATGCCTGCAGCACTCCTCGATGGCCGCCTGCCGTGAGGGGTTTTGTGGCAAGCACTTTGACTGGCTGAGCCATCTCACTGTCCCATCAGCCTTCATTTCTGAGATGAGGTCTGACTGAATGTGAAGCTCATTACTTCAGCTTGGTTCACAGGCCAGTGAGCTTTAAGGACCTACCTGTCTCCTCACTGCCCACTGTCTCAAGAATCATCTGAAATCAGTAAAGTCTGAAAATGTCATCTAGAATTTGTCTGTCTTCAGTATTGGACCCTGACCAGCCGGTGCATGCTAAGCATACACTAACATGGAGCGGTACTCTGAGATCACGGTGTCATTTTTAATTCCTTTCACTGTCAGGTTCACCAGGCTGGGCTAACCTGCGACTTCTCAGAACTTCCTCATCATGTCAGCACAGAAGAAGAAATCCAGTATCTCATTCAGTCTGTCTATTGTTTATTGAAAAATCTACCAAAGCCTACTCTTGTGACAATCGCAAGGTAAGTATGATGGGCGGAGTGACAGCCCATCACAGCTGGCCGTGTCCCACTCGCTGAGACCTGTGGGGGTGTGGTCTCTCTGTGCAGTAGGGACTTTTGCAATGTAGTGAGTGCAAGGATCTTTGAAATGAGATTATCCTATGACCTGAGTGGAACTGGTATTGTCACAAGACTCCTAGTAAGAGGAGTCAGAAGTATCAGAAGCAGAGGAGGTAAAGTTTGGAAGATGCCATACTGCAGGTAGCATCTAGATGCTAGTAAAGGTGAGAGAATAGAACTTGCCTAAAGCTGCATCTTTTACAACCCCACCATCCCCCCCTGCCCTCACAGTCCCGCGCGCGCGCGCGCACATACACACACACACACACACACACACACACACACACACACACACACACACAAAAGAGAATGCTAAGCAGTGAAGAGCGTTTGCTGCTCTTAGAGAGGGCCTGAGTTCTGTTCCCAGCACCCAGCATCAGGTAGCTCACAACGACAACTCCAATTCTAGGGTTTCTAATGCCCTATCCTAGACTCCGTAGAAATACACATGTGGGTGCACACAACACAAACACATAAAAATAAAATTTAATGAAAAACTTCCCTTACTCTGAAACAAGACACTTTTGCCCTTGTGGGGGCTGTAGGCGGTAAAAAGCATAGAGAAGATGATCTGGGGAGATGGCTGTGTGGGTAAAGTGTGACACTGCAGCCCATGCTGAGTGCGCACTGAGAGGCCAAGGCAGGAAGATCCCGGAAGTTTGAGACCAGCCTGGTCTCCGGAACCAGTTCAAGACCATCCAGGTCTGTATGGCAACATCCTGTCTCAAAACAAATACCAGTCCTTAGTAATTGCACCTGTCCTGTAAGATAACTTTTTAAAGCTGATAAAGAACAGTTCTTGTAGAGCACCTGCGGTAGGGTAAACATGTCCCAGCTCTGAGCGGTTCCTCTACATCGCCCACTCAGCTGTTCCTTTGCGCACAATGGCTGTCTCACCCTCACCCAGTCTTCTTCTCTTTCTCTTGACTCCAGGTCGAGTCTGGATGATTACTGTCCCCCCGAGCAAGTTGACAGCATCCAGGAAAGGGTCCTCGGTGTGCTGCGCTCACTCTATGGGGCCCTGGACGCTCACCTGGTGTATTCTGCAGAGTCTCCTTCTCCATGATGAAGCACAGAGCACCAGGCCCCTCTGCACTTGGCAGTTACAGCGTTTCTGCTCAGGAGTCTTCCACAGGACATGTTTTTATGTCAGCGTTCAGGTGAAGTCAGACAATTTGAATTTCCACGCAATATCAGTTGCTGAATACAGCAGTCGGGTAGAGGTGTTTGTTTTGTTTTTATTATTTTCACAGCAAGTCTGCTAACCCCAGTCAACAGGGACTGTTGGTTATCTTGCTTGCTTTCCGTTGTTGTCTTTGCTTTTGTGAGAGATATTTTTCTCTTTCCCGAACAGGTCTCTATTGTATTATGTGAGATTTATTTATTTATTCATTCAGCTGATGTTTATTTAGCACTGTCATGTGCCAGACACTATGAAAGACAAAGACGCTCTGCTCTCCTGTGGGAGACATGAGAAGCAAATACCAGGCTGTGGACAGCCTCAGGAAAAGGGAGAGAACCACAGATGTGTCTGGGGCATGCTGTCAGTTCTCAGGGTACCCTTGCCTTACAGGAAAGAAACAGTCTCCAAAGTAATAGAAAAAGATCCTTGCCAGCCTTGGAGCAAATCTGCCACTCTACGGATGTTGGTTTTTGGCTAAATGGTGGTAAATGTTCTCTAGCCTTGTTTTTATGCAAGAGATCTGGCAGAGCAAACCTGACCAGACACAGTTTTCTTTTTGTTGTTGCTTGTAGGTCTTTTTAGTTTATTGGTTGGTTGGTTTTGGTTTTCTCAAGACAGGGTTTCTCTTTGTAGACCAGGCTGGCCTAGAACTCAGAGCTCTGTCTGCCTTTGCCTCTTGAGTGCACTACCACCACCCCGCTGCTCGTAAATTTTGATAACTGGAAAGGCCTGTGGGGAGTTTTCCCTTCTGGTGGTCATTGTGGACCTCAGTGGTACTTAGTCACTAAGTATCACTTTACTGGCCACCAGGATCAAGGACCTAGAAAGTTTCTAAGCATTTAAGAGCCCTTGCTACAGGCTGGGAGCATTGGCACACACCTGTAATCCCAGCACTTGGGAGGCAGAGGCAGGCAGATTGCTGTGAGTTTGAAGCCAGCCTGGTCTACAAAGCAAGTCCAGTACAGCCAAGGCTACACAGAGAAACCCTGTCTCAAACAACCAAAAACAAAAGAAAAAAGAGCACTTGCTGCTCTTGGGGGGCTGGAGTTCAGTTCCCAGCACCCACATGACAGCTCACAACCTCTTGTAACTCCAGAGCTGGAGGCCAGTGCTCTCTTGTGGCCTCTTAACACTGCACACATGTATACATAGCCACACATAAATACATAAATAAAAATAAATCTATTAAAAATCAATGTTAATAATTTTTTTCTGATAAGCCAAGCCAACTTTTTAAGGAAAATTAAATCTTTGTGACCTGACATAAATACCTAAAGTCATAACAGTCTTCCACCAGCTTCCTCAAAATGTGACTGAACACAGTGAGTCCTCCCTTAGGTGAGAGCAGAGACAAACAACTAAGAGATAAAGAGTGAAGGACAGTTTATTACGTGAAGCAGTGAGGGAAGCACTGGAGACATTTTCCATAATAGTGTCTCTCCCCCAGTGAAGAAAGGAAGGGGATTTGACTTGGGCACATTTTTAGTGGAAAGACCATCACTGCATATAGAAGAGAGTATTTTTCCACTACATGCACTTGAAGCTGTTCCTATATGTATCCCAGAAGAGGGGCTCGGCCATTTTGACTGGATTAAACTTGGTGTGGGGGAGGGGAGGTGTGCTGGGACTTAACACCTGTAGCATCCTTCCCCCTCCACAGACAGTGTTTAGCCCTGAGCTCCCACTCGCCAGCTGTAAATAAGATACTCTTTACCACAGAAGCTATTTTCTCGGTTTGCCTTTTTTCCACATTTTGCTTCGCTTTTGTTCAGTAATTACATTCAACTGCTTAATCTCTTTTCCTTTAAAGGGGAAGCTGGTGTGTAAAGAGAAAATAGAACATCCATCATTCCTGCCTAGGCACAGCAGTTGTTTTCATTTTCACAGATCACTTTCAGCCCTCATCTAGCACAATGCAAGCATGTTTGTGTTGTGTAAGCAAAGCTAACTGACTTAGTCTTCCATTTTGATACGTGATGGCTCCAAAAAGTTTGTGTTCTTATAAAATCAGAATTGCAAATTTGTGCTGTTTGTTTTTAATTTTTTTAAATTTTCTGTTAGAATTCTGTAAGTAGGCATTAATTTTATGAATAAATTATTTTATGTGCTAAATAAAATTAAATGATATTTTTGGAAGTTTTAAGGTTTTTAGGTTAAAGTACAACACTAATTATTCTTGATCTCAGTCTGTTGCTTTCATTGGGCTTTAGCTATGCTTTTGTTTTGTTGTTTTGGAGGAATTATTATTTTTATAATTCCAGTGAATACTGATGTGATTGTTCCCTTTTTCACCTGGGTTGGATAAAATTGTATCAACTATCCAGGTACACACCTATAATACCCAAGCTAATGCAGAAAGATTCCTGTGAGGTCAAGGCCACATACTGAGTCTTATCTCAAAAAAACAAACAAAAATTTCATTTCCTTTATAGGATTCCTTGAGTTGAGGTTCATACACACACAGGCGCGCGCGCACACACACACACACACACACTTGTTGAATAAAGCCCAGTTAGTAAAGTATGAGTCTGCACATTCCAAACAGGAAGATACTGAACTAGCACATCCTTCATTTGTGCTGCAATGCCAGTGAGGGAATACATACACAGCACTGAAGCAGGGGACTTCATCCACTGAGCCACCTCTCCAGCCCCTGAATCCTGATGTTTGAAACAACATTGAATTTCCCAAAAGTTCTATGAATAATGCTTTCAATACTAGAAATCTTAGCCGAGCGTGCTAGTGCACACCTTTAGAGCAAAGACTTTTTAATGAATATATTTCACAAGTACACCAGAGAATCATGCGATACTGCCTGCATTGGATGCAATCCTGGACCACAAGTCTGCACACTCCTTTGCAACTGGACCTGTGATAGCAGAACCTTTCATCTCACCTTTATTGTTCACTATGACCCGTGCGTTATCTTCAAAATAAAGAAACACCCCATCTTTTCTTCGATATGACTTTCGTTGTCGAATTACCACTGCTGGATGGACCTTTTTCCTTAATTCTGGTTTGCCCTTCTTAACTGTGGCCATCACCATATCGCCCACACCGGCGGCAGGAAGCCTGTTCAGCCGTCCTTTGATTCCCTTCACAGAGATGATATACAGATTTTTGGCTCCTGTGTTGTTGGCACAGTTGATCACGGCTCCTACCGGAAGACCCAGGGAAATCCGGAACTTGGCTCCGGAGGACCCGCCGCGTCCTCGCTTCGACATCTTGAGAAAGAGTCAGAAAGCTAGTGCACACCTTTAATCCCAGCACTAGGGAGGCAGAGGGCAGGCAGATCTCTGTGAATTGGAGGCGAGCCTGGTCTACAAAGAGTTCCAGTACAGCCAGACCTATTACATAGAGAAACCTTTATTGAAAAAGGTGCTTTCCCATAAGGAAGGAAGCTAATGGGAGTTTAAAAGAGTTATTCATAATTTAAATTTTTCTATTATAATACAAGCATTCATTGACTTTAAATTTTTTATTATTTTATTTATATATATGAATGTTGTTTATGTAATCTTTTTTCCTTTATTTAATCATTTTACAGCCTGATCCCAACCCTCTCCCTCCTCTCCTCCCAGTCCCACCCTCATGCCCCATCCCCCATCCCCACCTCAGAGAAGGCGAGGGCCCCAAGGGGTGCCTATCCACCCTGGCATCTCAAGTCGCAGCAGGACTAAATATATCCTCTCCTGTTGAGGCCTAACCAGGTGGCCCAGCTCAGGGGAAAGGGATCCAAAGGCTCCTCCAATTGTTAGGGGGCCCACATGTAGACCACGCTGCACATCTGCTAGCCCAGGTTCAGCTAGTGCATGCTCTTTGGTTGTTGGTTCAGTTTCCATGAGCCCCCATGGGCCCAGGTAGTTGACTCTGTAGGTCTTCTTGTGGTGTCCTTGATGCCTCCAGCTCCCTCTATCCTTCCTCTCACTCTTCCACAAAACTCCCCAAGCTTGCCCTGTTGTTTGGCTGTGGGTCTCTGCATCTGTTTCCATCAGCTCCTGGATGAAAGCTCTCACGAAATAGTTATGGTGGGCTCCTCTCTGCAAGCATAGCAGAGTACCATTAATAGTAACAGGGGTTGGCTTTCTCCCATGGGGTGGGTCTCAAATTGGGCCAGTCATTAGTTGGCCATTCCCTCAGTCTCTGTTCCATTTTTATCCCTACACTTCTTGTAGGCCAGACAAATTTTAGATCTAAGATTTTATAGGTGGAATGGGGTCCCCCTCCCTCCATTGGAAGTCCCAACTGGCTACAAGAGTTTTGACTTTAGGCTCTTTTTTGTTTGTTTGTTTGTTTTTGTTTTTGTTGTTGTTTTTGTTTTTTGAGACAGGGTTTCTCTGTGTAGCCTTGGCTGTCCTGGAGTCGCTTTGTAGACCAGGCTGGCCTCAAACTCACAGCGATCCGCCTGCCTCTGCCTCCCGAGTGCTGGGATTAAAGGCGTGCCCCACCACGCCCGGCTGACTTCAGGCTCTTTAACCCCCGCTGCCAGGAGTCTCAGCTAGGGCCATAGGCTCCTGGTAGCTGCCCTGTCCCTGAGATGCGCCCCCAATGACTTCTGGTCTCTTTCCCAGTCCTGCCTACGCTTGCTCCTCACCCCCCTCTCCCACCACATGCCTTTAGTGCCCATGGAGTCCAGAAGAGATCCCTGAAAGTTAAAGTCAGTTGTGCCCTTCCTTGTGGGTTCTAGGAATCAATGCCAGTTCCTGTGCAAAGTGTAGCCAATGCTTTTAACTGCTGATCCATCTCCAACCTCCCTAATATTTTAATTTCTATTTTTTAAAAATTTTAGACAATGTAGTTTGTATATAACTCTTCCTAGATCCTTTCTACCCACTCTGTGTATTTTCTTAAAAAAGAAAAAAAAAACTAAAAAGCATGTCAAAAAATACCAAAACAAAAACTTGAACAACCACTTTGGAAATCATTCTGGTGCTTTCTTAGAAAATTGGAAATAATGCTACCACAAGACCCAGCCAATACCATTCCTGGGCGTATACCCAAAATATGCTCCACCATACAACAAGAAAATTTGTTCAACTTATGTTCATAGCAGCTTTATTCATAATAGAATCCAGAAATAACCTAGATGTCCCTCAACCAAAGAATGGATAAAGAAACTGGTACATTCACACAATGGAATACTACTCAGCTATTAAAAACAAGGAAACCTTGAAATTTGCACACAAATGGATGGAACTAGAAAAAATTATCCTGAGTAAGGTAACATAGACCCAGAAAGGCACACATGGTATGTACTCACTTATAAGTGGGTATTAGCCCCACATAGATGTCCTCTGAGAGACTCCACCCAGCAGGGGATCAGGACAGATGCTGGACTCTGGGTAGAGCTCTGAGGGTGGTGTGAAAGAATGGAGGCATGGAAGGATACAGAGGGTACAGGAGCCCCACAAGGAGACCATCAAGGCAGGCAGATCTGGATCTGTGGGGGATAGGCTGCACCAAGCAAGGACAATGCATGCAGTGAACCTCAACACCCTGTTCCGATATAGCCAATCGACAGCTCATTCTCCATGGTTGTGGGCAGAGCAGGGACTCCCTCTGAGATGAACTCTGGTGCCCCCGATTTGATCAACTCCCCTTGATGGGGAGGCCCAGATAAGACTTGATAGGCTATGGTTAAATGGTGGGGTAGGAGTCCCAGAGGTCTAGGACTGGGAAGAGGGAGGAAGAGGGAGGGAGGGTGGGGAGGGGGAAGATACAAGTGAGGGGATAACAATCGGGATATGACCTGAATAAATTATAATGAATTAAAACTTTAAAAAATGAAAACAAAATCACACACACCATGGAGTCCATTTTGTGTAGGCCAGCTGCTATTGAGATGTAACTTGCCCTAGAGTGTGGTTAACAAACCTAGTAACACTCCACTGGAGAAACCTGATTTCCTCGTTCCCTGAAAATATGAGTTACAAACAGCTCTTGATTGCAGGTTGGTCTTTGTGTCCACTACTCAGTGCTGGGATTTTGTCTGATTTTAACCTTTGTAGGTCTTGTGCATACTGTCACATTCCCTATAGTTTATATGTGTATCAGTCCTCTTGTTTCTAGAAGATGCTACTTCCTTGGAGCCATCCACCACATCTGGCTCTTACAGTTTTTCTACCTCTTCTTCTACATAGATCTCTAAGCCTTGAGGGCTGGGGTTTGATGAAAACATTCCATTTAGGGTTGAGTGCTCCAAAGTCTTTAACTCTGCACATCACCCAGTATTGGGTTTCTGTTTTATTTACCATCTACTGCAAGGAGCTTCTCTGATGAGGGTTGAGCAGTGCTCTGATCTATGGGTACAGCAGTATGTCGTTAGGAATCATTTTATTCCTATGTTCCTTTAGGAGAACAACAGTGTAGGTTTTCCCCTAGGCCTATGACCTACTTAGTCCCAGGTATTTTGCCACTTCGAGTATGTCTTCCATCTCACGTGGTGAGTCTTAAATCCAATCAAAGGGGTTTGGCTACTCCCATAAGACTTGTGCCACTACCACATCAGTGTATCTTGCAAGCTGGACTTTGTTGTGAGTTGCAGGGTTCGTAGTTGAGTAATACTAATGATCGCTTTTCTCTTCCAGCATGCAAAGTCCCCTCCATCACTGTGAACACCCGTCAGCAGGGATGAAGCTTCTAGTTGGTTAGCAGATTGATTTCTCTATCTTTGATTACATAAGAAAGTTGTGACCTCAGCAAAAAGGCCTTACTATTCAGTCCTGGACAATAGACCATAGCCTTGGCAATAGCCTGTGATGTTTGGCGAAATGCCTGTGGAACCCCTTTGTTCATCCTGCTAACATTTTTAATCTTGTACTTACATCTTCATAGATGGTAGGGTCTTTTGCGACCTGTCATCCTCTTATGAATAAGACCTGATGAGAGCCATGTTCCAAATGCTGGGTGAGCATAATCTGATATTTAACATGATTTCCCAAGAACTGTATGTGTGAACTTTAGATCCCTAAAAGTATCCTGCTTTAGGCTGAGCTCTGCTGACTATAGAAGGGTGACACTTCTTCCCCACTTCTGGCTACTTCCTTCCACTTGGAAGTACAGCTGTAGCCTTTCTCTACTTCTTCCTGGCCCAAAAGAGTAAAAGAAGGACCGTCAGGATCTTCTCTTACAGAAGGGTTTGTTCTGCCCTCCTCGTCCACTGATGCAGGTTTTTGAAGGTAGACCCTTAAAAGTGGCTCACAGTGGATGACCAAGTCCACCTTAAGGAAACTGGTGCTAAGAAGTTGAAATCCTGCTCCTTGCCAGCAACTGGATCAGTGATGGTGATACAGTTATTTAGGAAATTAGGAGAGAAAGGTGATATCTTTTGGGCCGCCTCGTATCCCAATATAACATTTGCTTTTTGAATTTTTGAAATTCTTATAAAAAAAGAAGGAAATTCTCTCAATACAGTCTTTTTAGTTGCTTCATGGCATGGATCTTTTGAAGCTTTTTATGGTTTATTTTGCTTTTGAGTATTAATAGACTAGTAATTTGACTTTTATCTGACATCATGCTGAGACAGGCAACATGGAGCTTTAGAAAGATTCCCAGATGAATAGTATGTAGTCAGAAAATGTCATCAAATAGGATGGTATATTCAAAGCAAGATACCCACAAATTAAGCTTTATTGCAACCTACATCAATAGACCCTTACAAGGTTATTAAATAATATAAAGGAAGATATGACTAGGGAAAGATAGGCTATATAAAAATATTCAGGTTGCCACATACTGACACATATCCGTAATCCCAACAGTAGAGGCAGGCAAAACACCATGTATTTGAGGTTAGTCTGGTCTATATTTAGCAAGGTCCAGGCCAGCCAGAACTACATAACAAGACTATATCAAAAACTAAAAATGTAGCTGATACTGAGGGGTAAAGACAAAAACTGCAGACCACTGAGGCTCTGCTCATTGCTCCAGCTCTGGTCTGCTGTTCCAGGGGTCTCAGGCAGGTGTCTGCCTTTCCCCACAAGGTCAGAAGCCTCTTCTAAAGAGTCCATGACAGATTCCCTCTACATGTGGCCAGGAAAGAGTGCAAGGCCAGTGTTGCCTCCTAGACACTGACAGCAACCAGGTTTGTTGTTATGGCTAGACCAGAAGCCAGCAGCTGGGAATGGTGTTCGGCCCTTGATCACTGCCTTGCCAGGAACCCTGTTCTCAAGTAGCGGTTCTTTTGTGCTGTTCAGAGCTTTGCACAATCCAAAGCCATCAGGCTCTTCGTGTGACAGTGGCCTTCATCTTCTTCTGAATCTTTTTTGCCATGTGAGACCCTCCCTCCCTCCTGTTCTAGAACTTAACTATATTGCCCAGGTTTACAGATTACAGGTGTGAGTCACCACATACACCTGAGGATATTTCAACTAGTGAAACTGATATAAAAATGAACATGCAAGGAAAGCCAGAAAAATATTGAAAAATGAATATTAACAAAGGCATTGTGTACTAGATGCATAATTATATTAATTAAAATTATATTAACTAAAACAAGATAGTACAGGTCAGCAAACATGAACAAAATAAAATCCAGAATTAACCTATATTGATTAAATAAAAGATGTCTGGTTTAGCTCTCACACTAAATGAAAATTTTCATCAAGTTCAAAATAAAGTTTCTGTTTAGTGGCTCCCTTCTAAAGCAAGGATTCTGGGCTTTGGCTGTTGTGATCTTTGAATCTACCATCTTGAACAGGTAGCTTCCAGATTTTCCCTGAGTGCACCTCCATTCCACCTCACAAGAAGGCAAAGAAGACCTGTTGGGAAGCTTATTATGTTCCTGGACCATCAATCCCTAACTGAGAAAAGCTGGTAAAAATGGGACCAGGAAGGTCTGGTGCTGCATGCATGCAGTGTTAATACTCAAGAAGTTGAAGCAAAGGGTCACTGAGTTATTGGCCATACCGAGCTACATAGAAAGACCCTGTCTCAAAAAAGGATAAAGGCTGGGACCGGGAGCTGACTCAGCAGTTACAGGCACTCATTGCTCTTCCTGGGAACTTGAGTTTAAGTCCCAGCATCCACATGGTGGCTCACAGCCATCAGTGACTCTAGTTCCAGGGGACCTCCTGGACCTCCACAGGCACCAGACACACACTGCACACAGACATACACACAGGCAAAACACCCATAGACATAGATGACAATAATAAAGTAATTTTTTTAAAAAGAAAAAAAAAATCTGGGCGGTGATAGTGCACACCTTTAATCCCAGCACTTGGGAAGGCAGAGACAGGTGGATCACTGTGAGTTCAAGGCCAGCCTGGTCTACAAAGCAAGTCTAGGGCAGCCAAAGCTACAAAGAGAAACCTTGTCTGGAAAAATGAGAGAGAGAAAGAGAGAAGAAACAGGGCATGCTCATGAATTGAATTAACACTGTGGAAATGGCTATTCCGCCAAAAGCAATCTATAGATTAAATGCCATCCCACCAAAATTCCAATGTCATTCTTCACAGAAAGAGGAAAATAAAATCTTTAAAAAGTAATTCAGAAGGCCATCAAGATGGGCCAGCTGCTAAAGGCTTGCCACCAAGCCTCACAACTTGAGTTCAACCCTGAGGAAAAAAAAAGACCACCACCACAAATATCACATCTGTTTCCAAGTTATCCTCCTGAGCCATAGTAACAAATACAGTAAAATACTGGCACGAAGAAACACAGAGATCAGTGGTCTAAGATAGAAGATACAAATATAAACACACAGGCAACTAAGTTTTGACCAAGAAGCCAGAAAGATACTTAAGAAAAACAGCCCCTTTAACAAATGGTGCTGGTAAAACTGGATGTTCATATGTAGAAAACAATCAGCTCCAAATGAGCCAAAGACCTTAACAGAATTCATGAAACTACTAGAGGATAAACAATAGAAACATTTCGAGATATTGGCATAGGCAAGGACTTATTAAATTGGGCTGCAGTCAGGCAGGAAATAATGCTAACACTGACAAACAGCATTTTGTGAAACAGAGAACTAAGCAGCAAAAGAAACCGCTGAGTGAAGAATTGGCTTATAGAATGAGAGGAAAGCTTTGCTAGCTATATATGTGTCTGACAGGATTTATGGCTAGGATATACGAGAACTCAAAAAAACTAGCAAGCTCAATAACTCAATAAATGGGGTCATGAACAAATGATTCTCAAAACATAAGTACAAATGGTCAACTTACATGTGGAAAACATGTTCACTGTCAGCAGACATCAGAAAATGAAAGTTGCACTACATTTTTTTTTTCTTCTTTAGTAAGGTTATAGATCGTACAATATCCCATTTTCAGTTCAAGGGCATGGATGCAAAAAACCAAAGACTGCTGCAGCCGTAAGGAATCCTAGAAACAATCTCTTCAGCTCCCTTATACTCAGATGAAAAAAATTGAGGTCCAGGTAGACTAGGAATTGCTCAAGGTCAAAGTCATTCAGTAACAGATCAGACATTACCACCTGGCTCTCCAGAAACCCTCTCCAGAGCTTTGTCGTGCTGTTTGGCCTGTTTTATAAATAAATAAATAAATAAATAAATAAATAAATAAACTCACAAGCTGAGTGTGGTGGTGCCTGCTTGTACTCTCAGGGCTGAGGAGGGAGGCTGAAGAGTTTGGGGCTTCCTAAGTGGCAGGGCAGGAGCCTGTCTCCTGGGGAGAGAGAAGGAAGGAGAGAGAGAAAAGGGATGAGAGACAGAGAGAGGAGCAGAGAGGGAAGCAAAAGACCTTTTTTCTGCTAACAACACTGTGTTGGAAACAGATATTCTCAGGGCCACACAAACCCAGGAACAATCCGGCTATCTCGCCAGTCAGAATGCCAATCATTAAGAAAACAAGTATTAACCGGATGTGGTGGCACATACCTTTAATCCCAGCACTCCGGAGGCAAAGGTAGGTGGATTGCTGTGAGTTCGAGGTCAGCCTGGTCTACAAAGCAAGTCCAGGACAGCCAAGGCTAACACAGAAAGACCCTATCTCAAAAAAAAGAAAGAAAGAAAGAAAGAAAGAGAAGGAAAGAAAGAAAAAGAAAACAAATGTTAGCCAGGCGTAGTGGCACACGCCATTAATCCCAGCACCTGGCATGCAGAAGCAGGTCAATCGCTGTGAGTTCGAAGCCAGCCTGTTTAGTCTATACTACTGTATATTAGAAGTATGTCATTTATTTTTTTTTTATTTTGCAGAGGGATTACAATTAAGAGATTGTTGTAAACCTCAAAAGAGACTTGAGACTGCAAAGGGCTATGGAGACTCTTGAGGTTGAACTAAATGCCTTGTACGTTACGATATGGTCATGAGCCTGTGGGGGGCCGGGGAGTAGAACACGGCAGTGTGAATAAGAATGGCTCCAGTAGGTTCATGTATTTGAATGGCCCTAGTCGGTGGACCCGCTTGGGAAGGATTGCTAGGTATGGTCTTGGAGGAGGCACAGCGCTGGGATCAGAGGTTGAGGTTTAAAGACTTCTGCAGTTATCAGTGCTTGCTCAGAGTCCCCACCCCGAACCCCAGCTTCATGGTTGCGGATCAAGATGTGAGCTCTCCGCTGTTCCTTCAGTCTACCATCATGGACTCTAACGCTCTGAAACCATTAGCCAAATTAAATGCTTTCTTTTACAAGTCACCTTGATGATGGAGTTTCATCACCGGAATAGAAAAGTAACTAAGTTACCTGGCTCAGTAGATAAGGTGGAGAATGGTTGAGGAAGACACCCAGACAGAGGCAGGAGTGGTGAAGGCCATGATGAACTACAGACCAAGTACCTAGCCAGACTGGGCTACCTAGTAAGACCCTGTCTTAAAAGAACAGGAAGCAAAGAGAGAGAAGGTTTAGATTTAAGCAAGGGCATTAAGAAAACAAAAAAGAGACACATAAGGAAAGGACAGTAGCACACACCCTGATGTGGGCTTTGGTTTCTCTAGGGAACATAGCATTCTTAAGCATAGTTATATATACAGTTTTTGGTGACTATCCAAGTTACATTGTTCAAAGTCTTTAAAAGATTAAGTAAGAACACTCTGTTATGTTTATTTGTATCTAAGGAACTTGTCTTTAATGAGTCATGAGCTCAAAGTAGTTCTTAGGTACTTGGTTCAGAATAACATTCTGATAAGCTAAAATGGATCATAAAAGGTTCTCAATAAGATAAAACTGGCCACTATATCTGTGATGTTCCAGAGAAGCACTAAGGAAAAAGCAGGAACTTTATCTTGTTGATTTTCCTTGGAGGTTTTATTAATGTACACTGCTAACATTCAGAGAAAAAAAAAAAGAGGACCCTGTTTGTCATCCACAACACAAAGGCCACTCAGGAGCAAGCCATCAGAACCTAGGGAATGTAGACAGGAAATGTCACGAGGTGATAAAGCAATGCTTGTCTGGGATGCATGAGACCCTGGATTTGGTCTCCAGCACCAATAAGTAAATAAATGTCCAGTGGATGCCATGTGGTCACATTTTGCCCTGGCTGGCCAATGACAATAAAAAGTAGGTCTTCACCTGCTGCCAGTAAAGAATTGACACAGACCTATTTTATTTTATTTCTCTCTTCCTGCAACCCCTTTAGAAGTTACTATATAATTTTTTTATTCTTGTGAGCTTAATTCTGGCAAATGTGTAGATGAAACCATTTCCCCAGTAAACAAGACCCAGAAGAAGCCAGAGTCCAAGGCCATGCGCCTCAGCTACACAGACCCTATCTCAAAACATCATAATCTATTTTATATATTATCAAGCAGTATTTGGGCTTATGCCCAAATGAGAAAATGAGAAATATTTTAAGAGTTATTTAGCCTTTTTGGTTTTTTGAAACAGGGTTTCTGTGTACCCCTGGCAGTCTTGGAACTCACTCTGTAGATCAGGCTGGCCTCGAACTCAGAAATCCACCTGCCTCTGCCTCTTGATTGTTGGGATTAAAGGCATGCATCACCATTGCCTGGTTAGCATTATCTTTATATTTAGTGCGTTTTCCAGTTAAGATCAGTAATGTATTGGGGAGGGGCTTTGGGAGGATTTGGTACATTCTAAACACTTAGTAAACTTTTTAGACACCAGTAGAGACATTTCTTTTTCTGTTTATCAGTTCCATGTTACAAACAAGAGCACAGAAAGTCTGACCGAATGGCTAGCATTTGACTAAAATATAAGTAGCATATCTACCCCCACGGAAAAAAAAATTAATAGATTCTGTGGTAGGCAAAATAATGTTGTTTGCCCTAAAGAGGGAATGTTAGTTTATCAAACCTATAAATAGGCCGTGTTACATGCCTAGGGAGGACTAAGGTTGCAGGATGGAAGAGTATCCTGGCTCACTGTGGTGGGCCCAGTGTGATCAGAAGGTGCTCGTCAATAGACAAGGACACGGTGGTGTCAGAGTGACGCACCAGGAGGAAGATCCCGTTGCCTGGGACCGACCCTGAAGACACAAGGGGATCAGCAGACAATGCGGGCTACCTCTACTGGGGCAAAATTCAAAGCAGCGTTCTCCGTGACTCTCGGAAGGGATGCGGGGCCCTGCTGAAACTTTAATTTTAGCCCGCTGAGATCTATTTCAAATGCATGATTCAAATGCAGGATTATAAAACCGCCTATGTTGTTCCTAAGCCACCAAACATGTGATAATTTATTGCAGCAATGCGGAGGCTCAGAAAATGACTCTGCAAAGCATGGGGCGGGGGCGGGGGGGGGGGACGACGTTTCAGCGTGCTGGGCGCTTTGAACTAAGGGAAATTGGAAAGCCTAAGAAGCTGCCTGAGAACTGTGGTCCCTTAGACCTTACTTCCTCCCCTGATGGTGCAGAGGGAAGCTTTGCCCTGCAGTTCCCTTATCTACCTACACACAGGACCCCAACAACAACAGGGAAAAAAGCGCACAATTACCTCAATCCTCTTATGAAATTTCATTAACCAAAGAAGATTAAATTTATCAGAGGAGGAGACTGAAAATCAAACACCACTCCCAGAGCAAGTGAACTTTGACCCAAGCCATTGTGTTTTGTGGGCCGTTCAATTCTCCTTTAAAAGGGGAGAAGTGGGGGGCGGGGGGCAGGGGTGAGGGCTGAAGAGATGGCTAAGAGGTTAAGAGCACTGACTGCTCTTCCAGAGGTCTTGAGTTCAATTCCCAGCAACCACATGGTGGTTCACAGCCGTCTATAATGTAATCTGATGCCTTCTTCTGGCGTGCAAGTGTATATGCAGGCAGAGCGTTGTATACGTAATAAATAAATAAATCTTAAATTTTAAAAAAAGGACAAGGTTAGATTACAATGACCCTCAAACTTAAAAAACAAACAAACAAACAAAAAAAAAAACCTACCCACTCTGGATTGTCTGCCCAGCTACATAAGTGTATGAATCTTGTTGAGTTGGTGGGTAGTCACATTCCTGGAAAGCCCCTGGGCAGGGAAGTACACACATCTTCTCTTTACTCTGTTGCCACTTTTCAGCCAAAGGAAAGACTCAAACCCTAGAGAAGCGGGAGAGATTCCTTCTGTCCTTCAGCAGCAACAGTAACTAACTAACCCAGTAGCTTTGTCATTCAGTTGTGTAAGGAAGGAGTTTGGACACAAGATGGCAGTAGACTACCAGGTTCATCAAAGACGGGTTTTCCTGATGGTCACACGACTTTGTAAATAAGTAAATAAATGGCCATGAGAAGAGAGGTTCCTAATATAATTTAGAATCTTCCCATACCATTTGCACTTAAGATCTCTTCGGTGCTGTTGGTAGGTCTCTAACTCGGTGTCGGTGAATTTTCCTTTTTTTTTTTTTTTTTTAAGGAAATACCCTCTCTCTGCTGTGTTAATTGAACCTAGGGCTTTACATATGCTAAGGAAGGGCTCTTCCTTTGACCTACATCCCTAACACTTCATTTTCTTTTTTTTTTTCTTTTTTTTTTTTTTTAGGCAGTATCTCTACATAATCTACTCTGCTATTGCCCTCTGCGACTCCATAACCCAGGCTCGCTCTTCTTCTGGCTCAGCTTCCCTCTCATAGCTGGAGCCACAGAACTGAACACCAACTTCACCTTGAATTCACTGTAAAGCTCCGGCTGCCTCCAGCATGTGAACAAATAAAGTCACAAGAATATGTACCACAGCAGTAGAGCGTTCTGTCTCTGGTGCCTTGAATGCCGAAGGTAGCCCATAGCCCAATAAATAATTGAATTTTTAAAAACTTGTGCCCTGATTTGCGTATGTAAATTGCTGGTTGAGTCTTTTTTCCACATTAACCTGGATAAACTGGAACATGAAGGAAAATCTTTTTTCCGGATTTTCAAACAGCACCGTTCATGGACTGTGTGTTTATTCAAATGTGCTTGTGGCGCATTCTTTGTGCTGGAAACAAACAACCATTTCCTGTTCTGTGGCACCCGCTGGGCGCTCCGCCCAGGTGTATCCAATTTTAACCCAACAGCCCCCAACCTTTCTATGCATCTCTCCTCGAGTGTGAGCGGTTCGGAGAGATCCTGTAGTTGGCACAACCGTGGGCCGGAAGTCAAGCACCTGGGGACCTGGCTGGCCCTTGGGTACTCTCCATCTTTGCCTGCCACCTGTGTGTTCCTTTTTGGATGCACAGTGCTAGCTGCTTCCTGAGAGGCCACAGTATGGGGCCCTCTCACCTGGCAAGCCGGCCACATCAAAGGGAGAGAGCACACTCTTGGGAGACTGACCAGTTGTAGCAGTGGAAACTTTTCTCTCTCTCTCTCTCTCTCTCTCTCTCTCTCTCTCTCTCTCTCTCTCTCTCTCTCTCTCTCTCTCTCTCTCTCTCTCTTTCATACTCCTTAACTGGAACTCCCTGTAATGAAAGAGAGACGAAAAGGAGAAAAGCAGACATGTTTATTACCATAGATTCCTCATACCTCCTGTATATGTGGAAGAAAACAAATCTCTAGATCTTTTTAAAAAGAAAAAAAAAAGGGGGGGTGGGGTGGGCATTTAAGCATCAGGCTTAAATACTATCGGGCTTGAAACAAAGACGAGAATAAAGGATGGCCCAGTTAAGACAGCGTGGCCTGGAAAAGCCTCCTGTAGCAGACATAAGTTGTTACGTGAATTTAGGTCTTTGCTTTTTTCACTCTGAACAGGGTATTTAATAAGCCTAGAGCTTGCATGTGCTGGGTGAGCCCTCTCCCCACGGCCTGCACACACACCAACCCCACCCCTCCACCCCCGGCCCGCCCCTAAGCCCCACCCACCACTCTCCCCCGGAGAACACACCTTACAAGTGCAATTTCCTTTAGAAATGTAAATTCCCCTTACAAATGGGTCAGTCTTTGTGTTACTGAGGACCAAGCTAAATGAACCTTCTAGCTTTTCAGCTGACCTAAAAATCCATAAGCCTGGCGTTCTACAGGGCAGCACACCGTCACCTAACTGTAGGCAGCGCCTCCGGCGGCGCGTGGGGTGAAGGTAGTAGGGTGCCTAGGTTGGTTTCCAGGGACTTGCGGGCTGTTGTTACTAAGAGCCCTGACTCTTCACCTGGGCCTGCAGATCTTGAAGGGTTAGGAGAACAAGGTAACTCTTGGCACCTCTGGCTTCATAGCATGTCTGTCACCTCTACTGCCTTTGTCGGTCAGTGGGTCTCTTCCTGCGTCCAGAGGTGGGTGAGTTGATGAATGTTTTGTTCAGAAATACAATGAAAAACCAGCATGAGCTTGCCTTGTGTCTCCCTCCCTGGGTTTCCTTAAAGGCCAAAGAAACCTATCAGTCAGCTTCTCCAAAAACACCAAACATGCCGAAAGAGGCGGCATCCAAGTTCTCGGAAGATGTGGGCCCATTTCCAGAGAAGCCATGAACATATTAGCCTCTTCCCTTTCTTATTCTTAAACTGTCCCGACTCTGAAAACCCCCTGGAGCTGAGGACCTGATTGATACGCGTGAGCAGAAGGGCCTCTAATTTTACCACTGAATAGAGCTTCTCCCTAATGCCTGTGCCTCCTGGACGTTGGCTTCCTGTGGAATAAACTTCTGGACTTGGGCTTGGCAACGCTCGGAGCTACTCTTACATCGGCAGTTTCTCCAAACAGCCGGCTCAAAACAATCGATATGCCAAAGAGGCAAAACTTAAGTCTCGCCTCCTTTGGTCACATGACTATAGTACACCCTGGGTCACCAGATACGCTATAAACTCTGATTCCTTGGTCTTCTTCCTCTCCGTGTTGTTTTCTAGCTAGTTGTGTAAAGTGGTACAAGATTATAACTTCCCAACGACTGTGCATGCCTGAAACCCCAACGCTTGGGAGGGGGAGGCAGGAAGACTAGGAAGGAATTCAAGGCTAGCCTGGGATGCAGGAGCCCCTGTCCCAAGGAACTAAAAAAGAAATTTTAATTTCCCATAAAGAAGATGTGTGTTATCCTTTTATGTATGTGCAAACCCAGGCAATAATGGAAACAATGTAAACACTTCTGGAAAGAAAGAAGGAAAGAAAGAAAGAAAGAAAGAAAGAAAGAAAGAAAGAAAGAAAGAAGGAAGGATTAGGGGTTCAAACTGGGGTTCAAGCTGCTACCTCAGCATGGCACTCTGGTATGCTGAGCACTTCCGGCTGATTACAGCCAGGCTTTCTCTGAAGTTCCCTCAACTAAGCGATGACAAGGAAGCTACTCCAGTAGGGACACACTTATCCTGAGCTCCCTCCTGTAATGGCGTCAGCTAAAGAGCACAGCCTCATCGGAAAGGGGCCCTGTGTTCTATTGTACTTACCTTCTTGGTTTTGGTGTGTGTTGCGTTATTGCTGTTGTTTGGGGGATAAGGTCTTGTGTGTAGCCCATGTCAGTCTCAAATTTGCCATGTAGTCAAAGCTAGGCTTGAATTTGGAACAATTCCGCTTTTGGCCTCTCAGTTGCTAGTGTTGCAGGTATGCATCACCCGCTTACCACCTGGGAGACTTCACAGCACGATGTGGCAGCCTCTCTGTCTCATGACTGCACGGGTATTTCTCTGGAAATCCCAGACTCCTGTTCCTTGCTGTTGCCACTTCCTCTGAGAAACCCCCTCCCCTCCTTTTTTTTTCTTTCTTTCTTTTTTTCTGAAGCTCAAAGCACTGTTTAAGCTTCAAACACCTGGCCCTTGGAATCTCATATTTTGTGTGACTCCCCGGATACAAGCACATAAACCCTTTGTATACCTGTTCATACACACAGACTCCACTATCACAGCTTTAGAGACAGAAGGGAAGTTCTCGTTCTTGCTGAAGGGTGGGGCTGTCCCGTCACTAGTCTCATGCTTCAGATGTGAAAATAACTATCACTGATTCTTAATACTTAAATATGCATGCTTGTATATGTGTGACCCAGAAAAAGAACAGAAACAATATTACATTCATTTTGGTAGAATTTCTGTCTGCAAACCCTTGGAATAAAAAACATAATGAGATCCAAAACCAATGTGTTTTTACTTTTTAAAAGATAAGGAAGGGATTTGAAAGCAACTTGTAATTTTTTTCCTTCAAAAAAGAGTGATTTGCCTCTCTTTAATTTGATAAAATTCTTTATGCTTCAAACATAGACTTGGGCTTTAAATATTAATATACTTCAGAAAGTGGGAATGAAATTGTCAAGCTTTCATGAATTAATTATCACAGTTTTAAAACTCTAATTTTATGAAGTATATCACAAAGTGAAAAATGGCTTTTCCAAATCTTCTCTGCCTTTTGGTATTAATTCATGATTAAATAAATTTTTATTTATGTTACATTGTATGGCAATGTATACTTTGAAGGTTCTTATTTCTTGGTATTATACAATTTCAAATGTACTTTTTTTTGCATTCACTAATATAATTATAATAATTAGCAGGCTATCAGTGTAGCTTGTTGGTTCCCCAGCATTCACAGGACTGCAAGAAAAACAGCAACAATAATAAACAATTTTTAGTTTTCATTAAAGTGGTATATGTGAACACATGAAAGATCAAACATTGATAGGAGTATGTTTTGCAAACAGCCCTTTTTGTACCCTCTTGCCCCTCCCATTTACCAGGAAAACATTTTCTTTCTTCTTTCTTTCTTTCTCTCTCTCTTTTTTTTTAAAAGCTATTTTCACTGGTTGCACTCTCTTATTTCTAAATAATACCTAGGCTGTTTTCTTCCTTCTTTTTCTTTTCTTTCTTTCTGTTGTTTTGTTTTGTTTTGTTTTGTTTTTTGGAGACAGGGTCTCTCTGTATAGCCTTAGCTGTCCTGGACTCACTTTGTAGACAAAGCTGGCCCCGAACTCACAGAGATCCACCGGCCTCTGCTTCCCCAGTGATAGGATTAAAGGTGTGCACCACCACCACCCAGCTCTATCTCCTTTTGGTATTTTTGTTTTGTTTTCATTTTTTACTTTGGTTTCTTTGAGACAGAGTCTCACTCTGTAGCCTGGGCTGGCTTGGAACCCACTGGCCTAGCCTGGTTTCGTGCTGAGGCAGGAAGAGTTTGTATTGGAGTACCAGTATTAGAGGCATGAGTCCCCTGCCCTTTTATTTGAAGGAGAAAGTGGCTGAATATGGAATTCTTTTTTGTTGTTGTTTTGTTTTTCAGATGTTTGTTTGTTGTTTGTTGAGACAGGGTTTTTCTGTGTAGTCTTGGCTGCTCTGGAGTCACTTTGTAGATCAGCCAGGCCTTGAACTCACAGTGATCCACCTGCCTCTGCCTCCTAAGTGCTGGGATTACAGGCTTGCACCACCACACCTGGCTCCTGGAATTCTTGATTAAAAACCCATCTTTTCTCAGAAATGTGTAGGTATAGCTCCATTATTTTCTGCTTTCTATTTGAGGAATTTGGTGCTATTGGTTTGGTTTTGGTTGTTTTTGTTTTGTTGCCTATAAGTGAATGCTGTGAGTTTACCACTGCCCAGGAAGACCAGAAGAGGGTGTCAGATCTCCAGAACTGGAGTTACAGGCAGTTGTAAGCAACCCCATGTGGGATCAGGCAACTGAACTCAGGTCTTCTGGAAGAGCAGCAAGAACTCTTCACTGCTGAGCCATCTCTTCAACTATTGAATATCCATTATTAGAGCTACCATCTTGCTTTGTTTTAAGGACACAATATTCTTTCCTACTTCTCTGAAAATAATAATGCTTATTTTTCTCATGACTTTCTTCTCTTTCCATCACTGAGTTTTCTGTCCGTTCCTTTCTTAAAAAACAAACAGCCATAAACCTAGCTTGGACTGGCTCACCATGTAAAGGTGCCTAAGCCTGGAGACCCAAGTTTGATCTCTGGGATCCACATAGTAGAAAGAAAGAACCGATTTCAAGTAGTGACCTCTATAGGTACACACACACACACACACACACACACACACACACACACACACACATGTTAAAAAAATCAAATATTTACTTACTGGAGTATAATTTAAATGCGATGAAAAATATACTCACTTAAAATTCTCATCCTTTGCCTTGAATTGATCAAAAATTCTACAGAAGACTTCTCCGAGGGGTGCGATGCTAACTGGTGTGCCAGAATCAGGAGAAGTCAGAAAGCTAAGATGTTCTAGGCTGCAGCGCACAGATCACTTCACTCCCTCCTTTTCAGTGGGCGTTCCCTCCTCTCTTCTTCAGTAGCTGTAGGACAGAGGCGATGCTGTAACAGCCCTATGCAAACCTATGGCCTTGAAAGCCTCGGGATGCTATTTTGAGATGGCAAAGAACAAACTGAGAGGACTCAGTGAGGACTAGACATCTTTTATTACTTCCCCAACCCTCTGCCCAAGCCAAGGGCTCACTCGGTGCTTATAAGCAGATGAAGTATTTATACAAATGCTGAACAAAGAGAAAACCTCTACTGGGCGCAGCCTGCGGGTCCGCTCCACCTTAGCTTTTTTCACTCTCTTCAAAGGAAGAAAACAACCAGCAGCCCTCCTCTCACATCAGTACTTAAAATTCACAAAACTCCTGCAAGGACAAGATGGTGGTGGCCACCTCCAACACTGACACTGTGTTTCTCACACAAGCACACACCTCCTCCATTTTTCTTTGTCCTCTCTTATTTTTCCTCTTTTTCTTCTTTTCTTTCCTTCCTTCTATTCCTCCTCCTCCCTCATCATGGTCTTTCATGTAGGCAAAGATGCCCTGGAAGAACTCTAGATGCCCCATTCTCCCAAGGCCTGGGTTACAGACATGGGCTACCACACCAACTTCATTAGCAGACACTGAAGAAATTTCTGTCTTTTCAGCCCAACGTGTGAGTTTTGCAGCATAAGGTGGTCTGGCTACCTCTTTGCTTTGCTCCCTTCCAATCTGGTTTCTTGGGTCCACTAACTCATTGCCCCTTTTCCATGGACTTTCTAGCATCCTGACATTTTCATTGCTATTATTTTCCTACCAGTTATTTTTGTTTGTTTGTTTGTTTTTGCCTTTTTAAAGTTTTATTTATTTATTTATTTATTTATTTATTTATTGACATTCTCACTCTCTAGTCTAGGCTAACTTCAAACCTATGGCAATTCTTCTGCCTCAGCCTTCCAAGACATGATATCACAGGCAGGAGCCATCCGACTAAACTCCCAATTCTTATCCTGGGTCTCTGTTTTCACAAGAATGTTTCATTCTAGGTTGGAGCTATAGCCCAGTGGTGGGGCATGTGCCTAGCACATGCCTAGCACATGTGAATGTGTACATCATGTCAAAAATAACAAGAGCATTTATTTTTAGCTCAGTAATTGTCACATGTGTACCATACTAAGCGAGGAACTTTGCGGGAGGTTTATCAGTGCTCTCCACATTTGTAACCTTCCTAAAATTATAAATCATGATTCAGAAATTGTATTTATAAAAAAAGAAAACCTTGAGTATTTGTCCCTTAGCTAGTTACTGTTATCCATTACAGTTTTATGCAATAATAAGTAGGTTTATAATCTTGGCATCTGTAAAGACTGGTGCTAGCACGCTGTCCTTCCTCAAAATGGTGTTGGTGAGTCTGCACCGTGGGTAGTTCTGGATGAATTCTGTGAAACATCTTTTCACTCTGTTGAAATTTTGGTTGACTTTGGCTTTTTAGATTTATTTGAAGGAGCAGAAATCTTTATGATATCGACCCTTCTATCTAGGAATACGGTGTAACTTTATGAAGTGGATTTACTATGGCCACAGTTCCTCTCCACTCTATTAAGGAGTCTAGACAGGTGGGTGTCAAGTCCTACGTGCCCTGCACTCTGGATGCCAAGGCAGGAAGAGTGTGAACTCAAGAACAGACCGAGCTAAACCCTGAGTCTCTTTTCCCAAAGAAACGAAAACCAAGAGGCCGAGCCTGTTCTCCACCTTGGCTCTGGGCTGGCTTTGCCATTTGCTTTATTTAACAGAATGTGACAGAAGTGAGTTTTTCAAGTCCCCGAGCTTGAAGTGACATCATTTCTGCCTTCAATCTCCTGGCATGCTGCTGCCTGACTTGAGAATGCCATACCATGTAGAAGTCCCTGGGGCTGAAGGGTAGGGGGAGAACCTCAGCCCATCCTGATGGCCCTGGTGAGTTTAGCAGCAGCCAACTGATTCATCAGCTGAGTGTATCTCTGTCAATGAACCCAAGCAAAGGGCAGAAGGCACAGTGTTACATAAAATGGTAAACTGTTGTTGACTGAAGCTACTACCTTCCATGGTATTCTACTCTACAACAAAAACTAGCTGAAAGAGAAACCATCATTTCACAGCAAAGTGGTCCTCAATAGTCCTAATGCCCCATGTTAAAACCTCTTTAATACAGTTCCCCATGTTGTAGTGACCCCCCCAGCCATAAAATTATTTTCATTGTTACTTCTTAATGGTAGTTTTGCTATTGTTATGAATCATAATGTAAGTATTTTTGGAGATAGAAGTTTGCCAGAGGGGTCATGACCCACAGGTTGAGAGCTGCTGCCATATAGGGATGATGCTACAGTGAAAACTCTGCACATGAAGCACCAGCTTTGAGTCTGGGTAGTAGATGCTAAAGGACAGAAGGAGAGTTGGGGGAACCTTAGACAAGCACTGAGGAAAATGCTACAGTAGTCTAGACAATGCAAGTGGAAATCAGCGAAACTGTTGCCTGGGTGACTAGGAGGACTTGAATACCTCTGTTGGGAGGAAAGATTTCTCCCTAGCACCAAGGATCCCCTGACACCTAGTTCTGTGGCCAATGGAATGCACACTAGTGTGCTTTGATGTGTGTCTTCTCCCAGATTCACTGAAATGTAACTGCCATTGTAATAGTACTAAGAGACCAAGCTGGGGGAGGGGGGCTAGTGTGGGGGTTCGGTGCACGAAAGAGACCCGAGTTCAATATACAGGACCAAAGAAAAAGAGGAAACCCTTTAAAAAGAGATTAGGCCTGAAGGCTTTGCCCTCATGAATTAAGTGATATCACTGCTGAGGAAGTGAGTTCATTATAACAGGGGGAGACGAGTTTCTTTTCTCTCTCCTGGGCCCTCTTGCTTTCTGCCGTGCTCTAATGCTGCTTGCGGTGCAAGTGTCATGGTGCCGCCCGGAAGCTGCCAACCTCCAGACTGCGAAAATGCATCTTCAATTTGATGTAAATCGTCCAGTCTCTGATGCCTGCCAACAGAGCACAGACTTGTGGAAGACATAAACAAACCAACTTCGTACAAAGCCTGTGTGACAAATGGAAGTCCCTGCCAGGGGTGGTGGCAGCGAGTTCGAGGCCAGCCTGGTCTTCAAAGCAAGTTCCAAGACAGGAAGGGCTACACAGAGAAACCATGCCACACCTCCAAAAAAAAAAAAAAAGAAAGAAAGAAAGAAAGAAAGAAAGAAAAGAAATGAAGTTCCAAAGAAACTGGAAATTGGTACATTTTTAAAGTTAGTTGTGCTGAAATGAAGTTGAAGGACAGTAGGATATGATGTATGGTGGGGTCCGGAAGTAATTTAGCAAGACCTCAATGTCCAGATTCTCGATAGCGCTGCTTCCGGTCCTTTCCTTGGAGACAGGGTATATAAAGGGAAGGGCAGCTGGCTTTACGGTTTAGTTAAGGGGAAGCCTTTCTGCTTCCGCTGTCTATTCAAAAGCCAGGATGATGTACTTTGAATTATCGTGCCCTAAGCCCCCAGTCAATGCACGAATCAGCACCCAACTACACTCTCCTCCTGGAGCATGCACTTTCCCCTGGGTCTTTTCCTGTTTTGACTCTAGCAGACAGGCCCCAAGCAAACACCTGACAGATCCTTGCAGACTGTGGATGTTTCTTTCCGAATGCTTCTCAGAACCTGGCCACAGTGCTTTGAGGAAATCAGTAGTACAGCAGAGAAGTGTACAGAGTAAAGAAGAGGGAGTGCAGCCCCCCACACCCCCACCCCCATCCCCAACCCCCTCATCCCCCATCCCCACCCCCCACCCCCCACCTGCTCCCAATTCAAACCTCCCAACCATCCCACCATCGCAGTCTGACCGGCAATCTTCATTGTCAGCTTGGCTGGATTTAGAGTCACCGTGGAAAACACACTTCTGGGTGTGCCCACGAGGATGGGGGACCCTATCTTTTATGTGGATGGCTCTAGGCCAAGACTAAATGAAAAGGAGAAAATGAGTGAGCAGTCATCACTCTCTCCTTCCTAAAGATGGATACACTGGGACCAGCTGCCTCACATCCTCTGGGACCTTCCCACCATGGCGACCACACCCTCCAACTCTGAGCTGAAAATAAGCCCCTCCTTCCTTAAGTTGCTTTTGCCGCATATTTTATCACGGCAACCAGACCAATAACTCCCCGAAGCCAAACCACATACAGCAAAAGAACCACGCGGCCAACCCACGCATTGCTGTGAATACATTTGCTTCTTGCAATGCGACAGTGGACTTGAGGGGACTTTTATATAGTACAGAGAGTTGAAACACTAGTGGAAATGTGACTGTAACTGTTACAGACTAAACTGTATCCCCCTCAGAATTCATCTGCTGCAGCCCTGAGCTCCAACTTGGCTGTATCCAGAGACTAAGGCTTCTGGAAAGGTGGTGTCAAAGGAATCATAGGGGTGGGATGTTTTTCTGATAGCATTGATGACCTTTTAAGAAGAAAAGAGATGCCCACAGTCTGTCCCTCTCTGTGCACACATGTGAAAGAAGCATTGGGACACAGAAGAAAGCCATCTACACATAAGCAAGAACTCTGGACAGACACCAGCTGCACTTTGATTTTGAATTTCTCCACATCAGAACCTTGGCGGAATATGTCTGCGTTGCTTAAGCCACTCAGTCTATGGGGACGTTTTAAAGTGGCATTCCGAACAAGGTAACACGCTTATTCTAGGAAGAATGTCAAATGCGGTCAGTATTTTAAGTATGTATGATGAAATATAGGAAGACTGGACTGAATCAACAGCAGTTGGCAAGCAGAATTCTAAGAAATTCTGAGCACTCCAGGATTGGGCTGGCAATTTAAACTGTTCTAAATTTCCAGTCTTCCAAACTGGCAGAAGATTCTCAGAATAATGATAAGTACCCTTAACATGCGGCTAAAATAAGTGTGGGACTGTAAGACCCCCTTGGAAGCCTTCAGGAAAATGTAAGTGGAACCTTCTAGAGCCTCTCAGCTGTATAAGAGTGCTTCTAAGAACCCTAACAGCTGAGTCTCATCACTTCTCACCTTCCTGAAAGGAGCGAGTCAGAGACCAGCAACCTGGGCTGTATAGGCTTCTACTGAGACTCTGTCTAAAAGAGACAGAATAAGACAATAAATGTGTGGTTGGGCATGCTGTTGCACACCTGTAATCTCAGAACTCGGGTGGCAGATCACTATGAGTTAAAGGCCAGCCTCGTCTACAAAGCAAGTCCAGGATATCCAAGGCTACATAGAGAAACCCTATCTCAAAGAAGCATAAGGAGGTGGAGGAGGAGGAGAAGGAGGAGGGTAAAGAAAAGATAATAAATGTTCCATTTAGGGCAAGAGTAGACCCCATTCAAATTCATAGGATACTTATAAGATTCTTAAGTGCTTTTTGTTTGTTTGTTTGGGGGGGGGTTGCTCATAAAGGGACTATGATGTTGGAAAAAAACAGAAGAGCCGTGGTTTGAAGAGAAAGAGGTCTCTGGGGTCCCACCTTTCTATAGCTGGCCTACAGGCTAAGAAGGCTGTTCAGCCACTACAAAAAAAAGCCATTTCTTACATTTCAAAAATGTATTAGAGAGTAAAGGGAGTGGATCTGTGACCAGTGAGCTGGAAACCACTTTGGAAGACTAGACACTGACATCAGTCAAGGCAATTACCGAGGAACTGGCAACATGTACCTAGGTGGATTCCAACCTGCTCAGACTAGTGCCTGGTGTATGCTTCCTGGCATTGCATTTGTTTGTTTGTTTGTTTGTTTATTATTTTCAAGACAAGGTTTCTTTCTGTAGCCTTGGCTGTCCTGGACTCGCTTTATAGACCAGGCTGGCCTCAAACTCACAGAGATCCACCTGCCTCTGCCTCCTGAGGGCTGGGATTACAGGTGTCCGCCACTGCGCCATCTGACTTTGTCTCTTTAAATGAAAATTTGTGTTCTGTGGTCCTGCTACCTCTCATGGTATATCAAGTATTTGAAGGACAGGTAGCCTGTCTTTAGTTACAATTATCCTGAGTGAAGGGAGCCACAAACAGAGGCAGTGCATCTGAGAAATTCTATCCATACTTGGACCAGATCAACAGATGCTAGACTTGGATTCCACAGCTGGGCACCAGTTTTGACACTGGTGTGTTTTGTAACCTAGAGGGAACAGTGCCTGGGATCGCTCTTATTCTTGACACCCACTACAAATGGAAAGCCTCCCTAGATTTGGTGATTCACTGAAAGAACTTTGTGAAACTCACTAAAGCTGCTAAGCCTATGTTGTTAGCAGTCATTTTAAATGTGTTTATTTGTTTATCTGTTTATCGTGTGTGTACACCTATAGGAATTTATGGGTGCCGTATGCACTCAGTAACCCTCGGAGGAGAAAAGAGAGCCTCAGATGCCCTGGAAACTGAGTCCTAAATGGTGGCAACCCATCTACTCTGGTCTTAAACACTGGGCCATCTTTCCTGCTTGCTTATGTTTCAAAAGGGAGCCTGTCCGCCATCTTGGGATCTGTTGCCATGATCCATCTCCACTTAGGAAGCTGTGTTGTGCCATTTGTCAACCCTGTAACAACGAGCTGCAGGGATAGATGTGGGAGGACACCCATCTATGAAGTATTGTGAAGCTATCACCTCAGTCCTCATGCCCTTTTAAATACTTACTTGTTTGTTTGTGCATGCGTACGTGCGTTATGTGGGGTGGTGTTTCTGTGTGCTTGCCAGAGTGCACATAGAGGTTGGAAATCAACCTTCAGGAGCCCTTCCTCTCGCTCCACCATGGGAACTCACTTAGGCTGTCAGGCTTGTACAAGGGCTTTTACTCACTGAGCCATCTTGCCAGTCCTGTTTTCCTGACTGGGTGCTTCTAGAATTCCATTTCATCACTTCTGTTGTTTGTTATCCTTTCTCTCTGTTTTACTCTTCTTCGTAGTTGCTCTCGGGTTTACAGTCCTTAGTCTCTAAACTTATCACTGTCCACCTTCAAATACTACTTCTGCCTAAAATGCAATTATACTTTAATTTCCTCCCTTTTGTTCTTTATGCTATTGTTGTCATAGTCCCACTTTCACCTACGTTATAAACTCTATGATGTGTTATTACTTTTTGCTTTACATAATCAAACTGTCCTTAAATAAAATTAAAAACAAAAGGAAAAATCTTTCATATTTGCATACTTTCAGGAACATGATTCTTATTTTTCATTTCTTTCTATAACTCCAGGCTCACCCCTATTATTAAAGGGAACTTTTTGTTATTGTTGTTGATTTAATCTTTAATAGTAAATTTTGTTCTTTCATACAAATACACTATGCATCTTTGTCCATCTCCCCTTCCCCACCCCCTCCCATTTCCCTCTTGCCCCTACCAGACCCCGATGCCTGGCATAAATCTCGACTCTATTTCCTGGCTTGAGTTTTGTGTAGTGCGCTGTGTGATCGTGGGTTTGGAACTAGCATTCAGAGCCTGGTGGGCACTCTAGGGGCACACAACTAAGACTGTCCCCTGTATCTCAGGATCTGTTGTTTGCCAACAGATCAACAGTATGTAGTAGGGGTCCCAAGATCCCTTCCTTTGTAGGTGACTGTTAGGAGGATACAACTTCTGTGGCCCAAGGCCAGTATGCACAGCTGTTGTGGGTTCATGGTTTTCCTGTCACTGTCCTGCTTAGAGGACAGTATTTCACAGCTCTTCTCCCTGTCCTACAGCTCTTATGGTCTCTCTGTTTCTTCTTTTGCAATATTCCCCAAGCCTTAAAGGAGTGGTGTAAATGTCTTGTCTGTCACTGGGCCTCAGCACAGTCTGTGTTCTCAGCATTTTGTCCAGTTGTGGGTCTTTGCCTTACCACCATTTATAACAAGGAGAAGATTCTCTGTTTAAAGCCAAGAGTACTATTTGTCTGTAGATGTACACATAGGTATTTGGAGCGTGGAAGTTGGGGGAGGTGGTGGTGCTATGTCAGTTCAGCTCAGTTAACTGTCTTGGGTTCCCAGGGTCTAATTCATGTGTTTTAAAGTAGGTTTACAGTACAAGGAAAGGATTCCCTCTTATAAAGGAGGCCCCAAATCTAATTAGGGAGCAGCTAGATACCCACATGACAGACGTGGCATCATTATACCAACAGGCACATCTTGCCTGGCAGGTTGGTGTTATAATTCATAGAGTTCACAGCTGGGTAAGACTGTTGAAACCTTTACCCCACAGCAGCCTATACAGCACCATGTAAAACCATGGGAGGCAGCCATCAGAGAGGAATCTTCCAGCCCACTTCCAGATTAATCTCTACATCCTTCACCCAAGCAATGGGGTGTCTACAGCAATGGGGTGTCTACAGCAATGGGGTGTCCATAGTAATAGGTGTCTACAGCATTGAGGTGTCTACAGCAATGTGATGTCTACAGCAATGGGGTATCTATAGTAATGGGTGTCTACAGTAATGGGGTATCTACAGCATTGGGGTGTCTATAGCAATGGGGTATCTACAACAATGGGGTGTATCTTATTCACTAGTTCTGGTGAGTAACCAAGAAGAATGGCAAGAGCCTGTGTTGTTTGGGGGGGCCTTTGGGGCTCTTTTAACCAACAATTCCTGCAGAGGTGTCCTACAATTGTCACTGGAGTCTGTCTTTGCTGACTCATTGCTTCTATGACTTGCACTGTCCAATGTCACAGGACATGGTACCACATAACTTAATTAAGGGTAGGGGAGAGTATATTGGGGTGGGAATGTTGAAACACGAATGATCTCCTTGCTTTTTTGTGTTGATCTTGAGATATTTCTGTAGTGATAACATTAAAAAGTGTAACCAAAGCTAGGGATGATGGCGCACACCTTTAATCCCAGCACTCAGGAGGCAGAGGCAGGCAGATCATTGTGAGTTCAGGGCTAACCTGGTCCAAGGCAGTCAAGGGTACACAGAGAGACCCTATCTCGAAAAATCAGAAAAGAAAATAAGTGTAACCCAAATGACTATGAAAGGTAGAAAGGCCAACTCTTCCTCTAGCTTTTACATTCTTTATGCTCCCTCTGAATGTCTAACTATGGTCTAACTCTAGTAGGAGTAAATCTTGTATCTTTTTATTTATCCCTGTTTTCAGAGTATACCTGGTGGCAAGTCTTGGTGGGGATTTTCCCTATAAAACACATCTGAGGAAAAGGCCAAAAATGAAAAAACATAAAAATGGCCAAATGAAGATGACAGCAATAATAACCTCTGGTCATAAAGAGGCACTTTGGGAAGCACCTTTAGCCAAGACACCATACTTACTCTCCAGCAGTTGTTTTCCACTGGACCCTATGATCTCCCAGGCCACAGAGTTTTCTAAGTTCTCAGTTCCAGGTGTGAATTACTCTGTGTGGAGTAGACCTTAAGTCCAACCTGAAAGGTGGTTGTAACTATAACCACTTTTGCCATTATTATATCATCAGACACGTCTTGTCTGATATTTCTATTATGAAAAATGAGGAATCCACAGTTGAATAGGACTCTGGCCATAATTCTTTCCAGAAATCTTAATAGTACTTCCAGCATTACAGGAGCAAGGAAGCAAGGAGGGCACAAGTCTAGTTCAGTCCTGGCTTATTTGTCCAAGTCCTGTCATCAAAGCATGTGACCTCTTGGGCAGTAGGGTCTTACCACCTAATTCTGGAGTGTAACCAACATCAATGACAACTTTTATTGTTTTAGGGGCCTCAAGTGCATCTCTGGCCAACACCCCCTCAGGAGGTAATTCCAACACAGCCCTAGCATTTTTTTTCACAACTTTATGGCTTTGGGGTCCTCGGCTTTTACTCTCACGGGACATCTTGTCTAGTGTTTGTGAACTGATTTTTCATCTGTATTCCTCTACATGCACACATGTCTCTCAGATGGGTCCCTAAATATGTGGAACACTTAAAGATTAGCCTTATGTTATCTATTTGTAACAAGATCGTTTTACAGAGGACAGGCAGTTGGCCAATTTCTTATGGGATGCCTGAACCACCATCCCATAACAAACAGTGAGGTTATAGAGATACCCTATGTGAAGGACTCTGAGAGTCTGTTGTCATCTATTCTGAGTGAGTATCAAGTGATCACAGACGTTCACATCCAAGAAGATACTGAAGTCAGCCATTGGCAAGATTTAGTATGGCGTGACATCTGTACATTTGTATTGGTTAGCTGGCTGCTGCATCTTGGCACACCTTTACAAGGCCTCTGTGCATTTTCCCCCTGTGAACTCAGTGGAGATGGCTTTGCATGATTAGCCAGGCGTAGGGCCAATGGGGGAACAGTCCACCTCTTCGGCTATGCCCTCGCCCACCTCCTACACTAGGCCTATATCTTCCCTCCCAGGCTGTGCTGGCTAGTTTTATGTCAACTTGATACAAACTATAGTCAACTGAGATAATGCCTCCATCAGACTGGGCTCCAGGCAAGTTTTTAGAGCATTTTCTTAATTAGTGGTTGATGTGGGAGGGCCCAGCCCACTGTGAGTGGTGCCGTCCCTGGATTCTATAAGAAATCGGGCTGAGCAAGGCAGTAAGCAGCATCCCTCCATGGTCTCAGCTGCAGCTTCTGCCTCCAGGTTCCTGCTCAGTTGAAGTTTCTGCCCTGACTTCCTTCCATGATAGACAATGACGTGGAAGTATAAGCCAAATAAACCCTTTCCTCTCCATCTTGCTTTTGGTCATGGTGTTTCATCGCAACAATAGTAACTTTAACTAAGACACAGGTTGTGTCTGCACATGCCTCCTGGGCTGGTGTAGAAAGACTCTCTTGTGTACTGTTATGGAAGTATCACCTGTCAATAAAAAGGTGATAGCTTATTAGCAGAGGCAGGAAATAGGAGGTGAGAGTTCCCTCCAGGGATTCTGGAGCAATATAACCTTACCCACACTTGCCTCCAAGTAACATGGAGAGTGCCCTTGGTTTGGCATTCTTTCTTTTTATTTGTTTTTACATGTTTGGGCGCTCTGTGGATGCAGTCCACATGCGCGTGTAAGGCAGTGATGCCCTCTAATGCCGCTTACTTTACAACAACCATGTCCTACCATGGAACTCACCAAAGACACTAAAGCTCCATTCAGGGCCAATGATAAATTGACCTTTCTCTCAAGTCTTGAATGACAGGGTCTTACCTGCTCAACTGAATAGCAAACATCACTTTTTAAAATCTTTAGTTCTTTTAGTATTCCTTTTACCTTATTTTCCTCTTTTTACTATCTTTCTCTTTCCATGGGTTCCAAAGTTTTGGATCCTAGGATAGATAGGCTCTTTAGCACAGTTTTAGCATGTGCCCTTTTTTTCCTTGAATCTTCTATCTTGGTTAGGTTTTCTATGGCTGTGAAGGGGCACCATGACCATGCCAACTCTTATGAAGAAAAAAATTCAACTGGGGCTGACTTATAGTTCAGAGGTTTAATCCATTATTTCTATGATGGGACAAATGGTGACATGCAGGCAGATATGGTACTGGCGAGGTATCTGAGAGTTCTACATCTAGATTGCCAGGCAGCAGGAAGAGACAGTGACATTGGGCCTGGCTTGGGCATCTGAGACCTCAAAGCCTGCCCCCAGTGACACGCTTGCTCCAACAAGGCCACACTTATTCCATTAAGGTCACACCCCATAATAGTGCCACTCCCTATGGGCCTATGGGAGCCATTTTCATTTAAACCAGTACATTTGGTAACTGTAAGGAACAGCATGCCAGCTTCTCTACCTCACCCTCTCTTCCAAGAGCAAGTTCCCACTGAGTAGCTACCTCAGCCTAAGACACATTTTAAATATACATAGCCCTGGCTACACAACCTCTGTAGCATCTGTTGACTCTTTTGTCTCTTGCATGCTACTCTTATGGACTGCAAAATTTGTTCTAAACTTCTAAACATATTAAGGGAGTGTTTATACTTATTAACTGGATGCAGCTCATCAAGTAGTTACCACTGTATACCACAGACAGACAGACTCTCCAGGCTTTCTCTACCCACGCTTTTCTTCTACATAGAGGTCTCAGTTTTTGTTGCTTGCCTCAGCACCCACTATGGAGGTCATGCAACCACCGAGATAGGAAGAAGACCCACGATCCCATACCACACAGGAAAAGGTAGCTATTCTGGTGATGCTTCATGCACTGGCTGTTTAGCCTCAGTGGTATGCCTTGATACCAGGACATTGCATAGCCATGGCCATGCAATGATTTCTCTCAGAACTCAGCTTTGGTTCTGGCTGCCCCTGTTCAGACACCAATTATGTTATGCAGTGCTGTTCCTCAGCCTAAGGAGACACGAACAAGTGTCTACTTACTCCAGACAGGGAACCAATGACAGACCAAAGTACAGATACCATCTGTTAGAATTCTGCTTCAGTCTGCCTACCTGTGATGTCATTGCCTACCTGACATGGGGGTGTGACCCTCCTCATGGCAATCTCTCTTCTTAACTCCTTACCCCCTTTCTCTCTTCTTCTGTCTCTCTCTCTGTCTCTCTCTCTGTCTCTCCCTCTGTCTGTCTCTGTCTCTGTCTCTGTCTCTGTCTCTCCCTCTGTCTCTGTCTCTGTCTCTGTCTCTCTCTCTCTCTCTGTCTCTCTCTCTGGGGTACCCCACCCCCCTCTCCTTCTCTCCCCATGCTCACTTAATAAACCTCATATATTCTAATATCTGACATCTGTTGTCTTTATTATCTTATCATCTTAATCATAAAACCACCAAAGTCCAACTTGGTGAGCCAATGTGTTTACTGGTGTTTACTTAACAGGAATATGAGTAAGGTGTTACTTACAGGAGCAGAAATGACTCAAAAAAAAAAAAAAACAGATACATTATCAAAAGCTCACGATAGCATGGGCAACAGCTCATGAGAGCTGGAAACCCTGCAGCACACCGCACAACCTGCAGGCAGCTCAGGCAGGAGAGTGTCCTTTCTTGGGTGGTTCTATTGGCCTGAGAGTCTTCTAGGTACCTTTCTCTATCTCTTTCAGGTAGCTTGGCTGACGTATGAGTACCTCTCAGAAGTCCTTACTTTTATGATTACTATAAAGAGAATGATAACAGATAATAAGATGCCAGATATTATATTATAGAGGAGTTTACCAAATTAGCATGGGGGAGAAGGAAAGGGAGGAAGAGGGGACCCTAGAGAGAGAGACAGACAGACAGACAGACAGACAGACAGACAGAGACAGAGAGACAGAGACAGAGAGAGGAAGAGTAAAAGGAATAGTGAGAGAGCCATGAGGAGGGTTTGTCCTTTTATGTAGCCCTGGGCAGGGCCCCGCCCCCACGGCAGGTAGGCAATGACATCACAGGTAGGCAGACTGAAGCAGAATCCTAACATTTACTGCTCATATATGCTTAGGGAGGGAGGGGCCTAGAGTATCGGGTCCATTTCAGAGGCTTTCTGAAGCCTTTGAGTTGTTTAGTTCTGGAGTTGAAAAGGTTTCCCTGCAGGATGAAATGTTGTACCTCTCCTTAGAACATCTCATGTCACCAGACATGGTGGCAAATACCTTTAAACTCACCCAGCACTGGGGAAGTAGAGGCATGCGGATCCAGCCTGGTCTACAGAGCGAGTTCCAAGACAGCCAGGACTACATAGAGAAACCCTGCCTTGAAAACAAACAAACAAACAAACAAACAAAAACATCCTATGTTTTAAAAAGCATCCATCCAAGATGGCATTCGTCTCAAAGGACAGTTTTACACAACATTGCTCACCGGCTAAGAGTTTGTTTTGCAGAAGACCAGAGCTCAATTTCTAGCAGCCATGTCAGACATAAGTAAAGCTGAAGATTAGGTTAGTGACCACTTTACCTAGTGATGTCTTAAGCTGCTGCATTTTCTAGTTGGAGGGTTTTAGTTTAGCTAGTATCTGGTTAATGCTCGTTTTGTGTTTGTTTGTGGAGTCGAGGTTTTGTTGTGTAGCCCAGCTGGTTTGACCCCTGTTACATAGCCCAGACAAAACCCAGGGTCTTTTTGTACTTCACGCACCCCAGCCTCTGAGGGAGTGCAGGGCCTCCAGGCAAGTCCTGCCAGCACCGCCCCCCTCCCCTTCATTCTTGCTTTTAAAGAGCAACCCCCACTCCCTTATCCCTACCCCTCAACCCCTTCCCAAGCATTTTCTCCTGCCTCCCAAGTCTTACTTGTTTGAAAAGAAGCATATTAGGCCATGGTCCCAGCAGGAAGCTGACTTCACTTCAACTCATCCCATAGAAGGGACATTAGTGAAATGCTTCTTTCAGAGGTGTGGATGGGAACAAAAGGTAGTGAGGTTCCTGAGGACATCCATTATCATATCAAGGGGAAAATGGACAAAAGAGGAAACAGAATCCTGAGCCCAGTGAAAACTGAAAGTGTAGAGAAAGGCTACCAGTCTGTAGCTGGGGAGGGGTACAGCTACTGTCAGAGGCTTAACCCCAAATCAGAGGTGAAGGAAGGGAGGAGTGCCCACCTATAATTGCTCTTCTCTGGTCTCCATCCCCCGCCACAGCTCCACACTGGTGCTGCAAGCCAGTTGTCAAGGGAACTTGGGATATCAGTGTACCACTACCATGGTCCAGACTGTCTCCTCCTGAGCAGCCCCAATGGGCCTGAAGACCAACCGTGGCGACAAAAGGAGAGCGAGCAAGCGATGGATACATGATGGTTATAGAAAGTTCTGTTGCCCTAGTTAGGGGAAAGCAAGGTGTATGAAGAATCTATGCATACTCAATTACGTAGTGACTGAAACCGAAAGCTGAAACCACCCTGTGAGAAAAAAATTATTTCTTTACTTTTGATGCCTGTCATATGTAGAAATAGATAAGGATAGAAATGAAATAAATGACCCTGAGCAACATAGTCAGGTCTGAAACTGGCTGGGCTGAGGGACTAAGCAAGTGTTCATAATGTGTGAGGGAGGTTTCTAGATATGTCAATTCTCTCATGGATGTCTGTAAGGATTTGCTTAAAAATCCAAATGCCAAGCCGGGCGTGGTGGCGCACGCCTTTAATCCCAGCACTCAGGAGGCAGAGGCAGGTAGATTGCTGTGACTTTGAGGCCAGCCTGGTCTACAAAGTGAGTCTAGGAAAGCCAAGGCTACACAGGGAAACCCTGTCTCGGGAAAAACAAACAAACAAACAAAAATCCAAATGTCACAGGTTCCTTTCACATATGCTAAGAAACCCACACTGTCTTCAGTCGTAAGTTCTGGCTGACACTGAAAATGATCCTGAAAGTACAATTTATTCCTATTTGACTCATTGGCTGATAGAAAAGCCTGAGCACAGGGCTTTACCAAGGGCATAGATCCTGCCCCGCAAGCTGCTGTGGGCCTTCTGATGCTCCTCCCATCCCAGCCTTACACACAACTAAGGGCTGTGTCTTATTTCAGGCTAAGGCCAGGAATCACTCCATAGGGCTCAGAGGACTGTGACACTCCTAATTTTGTGAGACGCAGGGCATGAAGGCACTTGGCTGAGAAAACCTACTATCCCCATAAATCCATAAGAGCTCAGCCTCCATATCAATCAGTGTTACCTAGTCTTCACCCCAGATGACCTTTCAACCTTCTAGTTCATCATTTCAGATATGTTATTTATTCATTAGATACCACAGAAAAATCTCAAGGGAGTACAGATAAGCAAGTGTGCCTTTTTAATGTTAAAGACCATAGCCCAATATATATTGAATATAAATAAATGTTTTGGAAGGAAATCACAGGTCAAGAATGAGAGAACTAATAGTTTTTCTGCTTTCAGAACATAAAAGGGGTTTTTGTTTGGGGGGGGGCCTTTTTGTTGTTGTTGTTTTTTGGTTTTTCCAAGACAGGATTTCTCTGTGTAGCCTTGGCTGTCCCACACTTACTTTGTAGACCAGGCTGGCCTTGAACTCAAAGAGATCCACCTGCCTTTGCCTCCAGAGTGCTGGGATTAAAGGCGAGTACCACCATGTCCAGCTCTGTAGGAAAGGAGTCTTAATGAAGGACTGTCTAGATCAGGCTGGCCTGTGGGCATGTCTCTGGGGGCGTTAATCTTGATTATGGTAACTGATGTCACCAATGGAGGTGGCACCATTCCCTACGCAGTGGATTCTGGATTGTATGAGACTGGAGAAGGCCAGCTGAGCACTAGTATGCATGCATTAACACATTGCTCTCTGCCCTTGACTGTGAATGTCATGTGACCAGCTGGTTCCAGTTCCTGGTGCCACAGGAACCTTTTCCTTTAAGATGCTTTTACTTCATTTGGGTATTTTAGGTATTTTATCACAGTAGCAAGGAACAAAATTAACACTGAGGTGCACACTTGTAGTGTCAGCTCTGTGATCTGTAGCTGAGGCAAGCCAACTGGCCAGGCAGTCCCACCAAATCAGCCAGCTCCAGGTCCCAGCATCACAAAATCAAGGTAGACAGGTGCTATGGAACAGCACTTAAGGCTGTCCTTTGGCCTCCACAGATACAGTCTCTCTCTCTCTGTCACTCTCTGTCTCTCTTTCTCTCTCTGTCTCTCTCTTTCTCACACACACACATATACACTCAGAACAAAATACATAACAAAAAACTATGCTTTCCTGATAGTCTTTTTTTCCTTTGTTCTTCTGTCATACAATACATCCTGACCACAGCCTCCTGTTGAATGATTATTAATTTTTAATATTGAGTCCTTATTTTAATAAATCAACAATTACTCCCTGAGCCGCTGTGTACCCAAATAACCACACATAGAGACTAGGATATATTTAATTAGCCTAGAGCACAATAATGAACAAAAATTACTCCATCCTAAACATCCAAGCTAGTATACCTTCCTCCCATTCAGATTTCCCACATTATACTTGCTTTTAACTCATCTCCTAGGTCCAGTTCATTCCTCCTGGTGTTTTCCTGGTCCCCTCCATGTGCATCTCTCCTCTCCTTCTGCTCTTTTTCTTTCTCTCATTGAAGCAGGATGTCCCACTCTATTCTTTGTATCACTCAGCGTTGGCTAGTTGGATTTTATTGGCAATACAGAGAACAAATAATAGCATGTTTACACAAACTTGAGACAGGAGATACTTAGAATAAACATCACAATGCAAAGTCAGGATTGAAACTAGTTAGTGGGGTGGAGACATCAGCATTTGAATGAACAAGGGTGAACTGTACACAGTCCACAAGAACATTATGCCAACAGCCTCCCCTCACCTTCTCTCCTCCCAGACCCCCTCACCTCCTCTCTCCTCCATCCCTACTGCTCTTCTCTTTTTCTTCAGAAAAGAGCCGGCCTCCCAGGGATATCAATTGAATACAATAATAACAAGATGCAATAAAACTAGGCATAAACTCTCGTATCAAGGCTGAATGAGGCAACCCAGTAAGGGTCCCAAAAGAAAGCAAAAGTATAAGAGATACCCCACCTCTCACTGTTAGGAGTCCCCCCAAAACCACCAAGCTAACAACCATAAGATATATGCAGGAGACCCAGCACAGACTCATGCAGGTTCCAGACTGTTGCTTCAGTCTCGGGGAGCTGCTGTGAGCCTGGCTTAGCTGATTCTGTGGACCGTGTTCTCTTGGGGTTCTTGGGGTTCTCACTTCTCTCTTCCTACAATCCTTGCTCCCCCTCTTCTGTAGGGTTCCCTCATCATGGCCTACTGTTTGGCTGTGGGTCTCTGCATCTGCTTTCCTGACAGTCTTCACAGGTGTTTCAAGTGAGAGAGTTTGGGGTGTAAAAAGTAAAAAAATGGGACAATATTTTTTCCAGAATATAATGACTTGTGTCCCTAAACATGATTGGTCTCATGATCTGGAGACGATCCGTTCTCTCAGGGAGACTTTCTTTACATTTTCCCTGGGTTTGCACATGATACCAGAACCACGTTCTCCAGCCTGCCAAGGTGGTTAAAGGCAATACTGATAGAATATATGGTCTACATGCAGATAGGTAATTATTTTGTGGCGTGGCAAAGATTTATATATGTGGGGTAAGGAAAATGTCTCAAATGCAAATGCCTCTTCAGAGCTCTCAGAAGACAGGAAAGTGGTATCAAAGGAAATTTCTGTATGTCTGAAGGGGGCACTCTTGACTCAACTCCACTTTTTAGATTAAACAAAAAAAATTACAATTTGTAGAAGTTGGCAACTAATTAAAAACATTCTAAAACAGTGTGTGGGATGAACATATGTTTTGAGGGTGTATTTGGCCCAAGGGCTGTTGGTTTGGGTCTCTGTGTAAAGGAGTCGTTCCCAAGCCTGGCTGCAGATCAGAATCATCTGTAGAGCTGAAGAAACACAGATGTCCAGTCCCCTCCAGACGTGCTGAGTGAAGTCTCCTAGGGGATGCTGATGCTCAGCCAGGTTTGAGACTCAGGAGAGTAGGACTGGCTGATGAACAGCAGCTACCACTGATAACTAGGAAACCCAGACAGCTGAGCAGAGGACGTCAAGGGAGCGTGAACTCCCGGGTTGTGGCAGTGAGGGCCTAAACCAACTCTCCCTTATCATCCTTTCTGTCTATTCATCTTGCTTTCTGAAATAAGGGCTCACTATCTAGCCCAGTCTTACCTCGAACTCATGATCCTCCTGCCTCCACCTTCCAAGTGCTGGGATGCTCCCAAGCACACACAACACCATCCCTGGATTTCCCCCTTCGGTGCTTTCTAATAGGGTCACTATTAGCCATGTTGCGGATACTTGAACTGAGACAAAAGCCTGATGGTGTGCCTCTATGCTGCAGGACTCACCCGGCATCTACGAAGCCCTGGCTTTAATTCCTAGCATTAAAGAACAATTGGCTTCCTAGCTGTGGTTGCCATATTTCAGGTGCTAATCACCACATACGGCTAGAAGTTACTGAATTGGACAGTGTGGTTATAAAGCTCCAACACTAAAGCCAGACCTACTGGACAGCCAAGGTATAAAGTATGTATGAAGGTCAAGAGCACTTTGAAGACCTTTTGAGCCACTCATGTGGGACTCTGATATTTACAGGGAGTAGCAGTAATTAATACGGGATTTAACATTTCAAAATTGGCCATGTGGGCTCCTGCCCACTAAGAGAGATGCTTACTTGAATGCAAATTAATTAATAGGTAGGGAGCTTTTTTTTTTTTTTAAGTGAGAAGGTATTTGTGCAATCACTGGGCCAATGTTGATCTAGTACTTTCTAAATGCCAAGCACTTACTCTTGATGTTTTAAATTATTCAAGTAAGGTCTAAAATAAAATCGACTTGGGTAGCTTCCAAGAGTTATCTTCCCAGGTATGTTGAAATGTTTTCATTTCCAAGTCTACATTTCTCTTTTAATTATATGGAATTTTACTTAAATGCAATAGCCATCACTAGGTTATGACATGTTATTCAGTATCTGTAATATAGCTCAAAAGGAAGGAAAGAGAAACCATAGTGATTAATAGCAGAGTTTTTTTCTCTTCCCAAAGTATAGTTTGTCAGGTGAGTCTCAGCACAGCCACGTCCAGATGTGGAGCCTGACTACCTAGCAGAGACCATCTGACACCATCAACCAGGGGAGCATCTACCATGGCATGCCACCCAAGTCCATGCATATTCTTTACTCTTGCCTGACCATTTTCATCTACATGGCATTCCGCCCTGCTCCACACATACCCCTTACTCTTGCCTGGCCACTTTCATTGGGTCAAAGGCTCCAGAACGACAGAAAGAACTCCAGCAATGAAGAGCTTTGGGCCTTGTGGTCAAGAGTAAACCTTTTTACAGCCTTGAATCTTGAATTTATTCCCTTGCGTAGGCTGACTCCAGCTACTTCGTCCTTCTGTCTATGGACGCTCTTTTCCCACATACATTTCCTTTGTGTGTGTTATGTTGTTTGTTCTGCTTTATTCTGTTTATGTAGCCCAGGCTCCTGGACCTCAAGAGTTGAACACCATTTTGAAATATCCTTTTGAATTATGACATTTAATTTAATAGTAAAACCAATTCTATGTTTGGTGGTTCTGTGCATACTTGATAGTAAAACCAATTTTATGTTTGTTGGTTCTCTCTCTCTCTCTCTCTCTCTCTCTCTCTCTCTCTCTCTCTCTCTCTCTCTTTCTCTTTCTCTCTCTCTCTCTCTCTGTGTGTATGTGTGTTCAGATTTTTGAAAACCACAACAAAGAGGGACATCTGCCTTCCGGTATCAAACCTGAATTCTCTTAGGCTCCTTCTAGACACTGGTTTTCTAGTAACTGGATTTGAATAACTATACAACAATGATCTGAAGCTTCACCCTTTCTTCTGTGTCAAATATCAGATGATAACACTTGCTTAGCAGAAGAATCAGAGGTGTGTTCCTTCAGTTTTTTACACCCAAATTCAGGCATTTTTCTAGCAAAAGTCTTTTAAAAGAAAAAGAATGACAAGCTAATGGGTTTTGGCATCAGAAAGGTAGAGATACTGCCTTTTCCATTTTATGGCCTCAAGCTCATGGTGTTTGTGTGTTTTGGAGTTTCCTTAACTTTTCCAAACCTCTAGATTTTTACAATGGCGGTAATAACTAGGGGCTAGCTGCAAGTCTCTCTTCAGTGCTTAGTAAAGAGTAGCAGGTTCTATTAAAAACTCCTATCCCTTGGTAGGCTGGAGAGATGGCTCAGAGATTAAGAGCACTGACTGCTCTTTGAGAGGTCCTGAGATCAATTCCCAACAACCACATGGTGGCTCACAACCATCTATAATGAGATCTGGTGCCCTCTTCTGGCCTGCAGACAGAACATTGTACACATAAAAATAAACAAATCTTTAAAACTAAAACTAAAACAAAACCTCCTTTCCCCAGAAGACCCCACCTGTCAATAGCTCCCACCTTGAGGTAGGTCCTCATTAGCCCCTCCTCCTTCCAGTCTGGACCATTGCTCATCTTGATATTGTGTAGACGCCACAGCTAATGTGAGCTCACAAACGCAACATCCCTGTCACTTACGGATGTCACTATTTTGCGATAATGCTTCGTCACTTCTGGCTATGATAGCCTTTCTAGACTCTCTTTAGAGATATTCCCTGAGCCTTGGGAAGAAAGGGATGATATAAATAACCTACTGGGGCTGAGCATCCCACCATTCTCTGTGCTTTGGTTAGTGAGTAAGCCTCTGTATCCGACTGTAGTCTACTGATGTCAGAAGTGCCTCCGTCTGGTGGGGGTAAGGACTGCACTTACTTATGGATTTAAGGGTAGCTAGAAGGCAGTCTGATGTTGTGTCCATTTAGCAAAATATCATTAACAAGTTCTCTTGTAGGACATCCAACCTCCTCAACCATGTGGCACGTGTACAGTGCCATGGATGAGTTCCTTCCTGTAAAGCGGGGCCTTCAATCGAATCAGAAAGTGGTTGGTTACACAGCATGCTGTATGCCACTGCTGTACAGATGGGCATATCTTATCTTGCAAAGCTGGTTCTTATGGTAGTTGTTAGCATTCCCAGTGCATAAGACTGTTGTTGACTTTTCTCCCTCTAGTAACCTGCAGAGCACCTTCTATCACTCTGAAATCTAGCCAGCAAGGAGGAAGCTTCCTGGTCAATGCCAGCTTGACTTCTCCATGACCTGTGGCCCGCATGTGTGGTGTCTTCGGCAATAGGGACTTCCATCAAGTTCTAGAAGTGACCAAGAACAACAGCAGTGGCCTGTATTGGGGAGTCTCCTCTGGGACTCCCCTAACTAACAATAGGAAGGCAGGCTATTCTATACCTGGCAGTGGTTTTTCTGTTTGATTTTCCACCTATGGAATCTGGTAGGAGCATCCTCCAGTCTCTCCCACCACCCATGTCGGGTAACTTTAATTAAATTTCCTTTAAAAAATATTTGTAAGGAAATGTACAAGATAATAGGATTCCATATGACTTTTCCAAACATCCTTTGGGTTAGTTGTCGCTCCCTCATCCCTCCTATACTATACCACTTAAATACCTCATTATTTCCTTTTCCTTTTCACATGACCCAGAGGACGGGAGAACAATGGTAAACTTGGCACAAACATCTAGACTCTTGGGAAGCAGAAGGTCTAAGTTTAAAAGGCAACGTGTTAGGTTTGAAAATAACGCAGTAATTCAGGAGAAGACACTGATAGCTGATGTTAAGAGATGGTTAACATGAAGGAACTCGATGGCATACCTGACGAGGGCAAGACTGTGCTAAGGGTAGGCAGCCATGGGTGAGAAGTGAGGGTGGGGTGGTGCAAAATGGGAGCCTTGATGCCTGTCTCTTTTTGGAAGTGGAAGTTTCTGGTTTCTTTGAAGACTCGGTTGTGGCACGTGGTGTTTTTCTGGGCGATGTCTTGTGAGGGAGCGTGTGATGTTTTGCTGGGAGCAGACACGAGAGGGTTGGTGAGGGTTGGAAGGGAGATCAATAGAACCACAATAGTGGGATGATGCTTCTGACATTGCTACTTGGCTACGCTGTGCAACTCTTCGCTGGCCTTCGTTGGTCTGCTCTGGTCTTCACTTCACAGAGTGCTCCGGAGAACTTCTTGTGGTACTCTGGCTGATCCTGGATGCTTCCGCTGACTGGTGCTGATTCACCAGAGCCTTGATGTTTCTGCTGGATCACGGCCCCTCTATGGATTTGTACTGCTGGTTGGTGTTGGCTATTGGGCTGGACTGCTGGTATCCTGACAACACAGAGTGGAATTGGTCCATGGCATTACGTCTAAACGGGTCCACAACTCTTTTTCCCTATTAACATTCTTTTTCTGTTTCCTCTGGTCAGTGGGTTAGAAGTGAGGTTGAAATGTTTAAGAACCCTAAATAAAGTAAGTTTTGAAAAATCTAAGCCTACACTTTTCTCTAGTCATAAGCAGTTAATAAGTCACTTGAGGACATGAGGACAAAACTTGAAAATGACCTGACCAAGTTAACAGTTTTGTCTGCAGTAACATCTGTGTGAGTCTTATGGAGTCTCTGTGTGGCCGTGAGGATGAGAAGAAAGGTGGGGCTGCCTTGGGAAAGTAGGGAGATGTGGCGCCTGTATGTGTCTGAAGTGTTAAGGCATTCTACATAGGGACTGTCTTCCAGGAATTCTGCCGTTTGTCTCCTTTTATTTTAGAAATCTTGGTTATCTTAGTCTCCTCTCACAGCGGGAGCTACTTCCTTTATGCAAATGTCAGCCAGGTCCGCTGACTCGATCTCATCAATGAGTGTCTTGTACAATAAAAGGGGCTAGAGTGACTTACAAAAGAGGATGGCTCTCTTACATGCGCGTGCCCCCTACACACACACACACACACACACACAGGGAGGGAGGGGGCTATGGTGGGACTCAACTATCTGTGAAGATCCACTGTGCAAAACCACTACAAAAGCTCAGACTTGGAGCCAGCAAGATGGTTCAATGGTTGAAGCTCCTAGGCTGATGATCTCCGTCCAATTTCTGAGTCCCACCTGGTGAAAGGAATAGAACTGACTTCTGCAAGTTCTGTCACACACACACACACACACACACACACACACACACACACTAAACAAATAACTGACTAAATATATTTTTAAAATCCACAAACACTGTTCTTGAAGAAATCATATTTCTGAAGGGAAGTATACAGACCTATGAACTTGAGGGAATAATGTGGACACAGACATGTTGAGATGGTGGAAAGTCTCTCCCCTTTTATCACAACAGAGAGTTACCAGTGCCGAGCAAGCATCCAGGGTGAGCACGACAGTGCACACCTATAATCCTGGCACTTCCCGGCCAAGGCAGAAGGATGAAGAGTCTAAGATCAGCCTTCTAGAGTTTGAGGCAGAGACCCTGTCTCAAATCCAATCAGAAAAAAAACAAACAAAACAAAACACAGAGCATTTGGGTGTGCTGTTAAATCCAAGGTAGCTTTATTTTGATTTTAATCTTGGTCATCACTCCTGTGTTGAAATGGCCCCTAATCCTCCTGCTAGCAGACTGAAACCAGCTCAAGGAAGACCCTGGGCTGAAGGCAGAAAGGATCCGAGTGGTTGTCTTACTTAGGGTTACTATTGCTATGATGAGACAGAATTCCAAAAACAACTCAGGAGGACAGGGTTTAGTCAGCCTATGTCTCTACATGGATGCTCATCGTGGAAGGAAGTCAGAAGAGGAACTCAAGCTGTGCAGGATCCTGAAGTCAGGAGCGGATGCAGAGGCCATGGAGGGGGGCTGCTCACTGCCCCCCAATGGCTTTGCCCACCCTGCTCTCTTAGAGATCCCAGGAACACCAGTCCAAGGATGGTATTACCCACAATGCCTGGGCCCTCCTCTATCAGTCACAATTAAGAAAATGCCTTACAGCTGGGTCTTACGAAGGCATAGTTTCAGTTGAGGCTCCCTCCTTTCAGATAACTAGCTTGTGTCATTTGACATGAGATCAGCCAGCACAGAAGTGAGTGAAAGAATAGCTTCTCATAACCTGGAGTGTGGGGTCTAAACACTATATAAGCGAGGCTATTATTTTAGGTAAGGAGAAGGTTAGTGATGTTGGGTAGTTTGGAAAAGCACAGAGCAAAGAACCTCAGGTCAATCTCTGGAACTTCCTAGCAGACTTGTCTGTCTGTCTGCCTGTCTGCCTGTCATGTGTCAAGGCAGGAAGCAGAGAAGTATTTGCCTAATGATGAAAAGCAGTGATATGGAACAGTACCAAACGCAATGAGACCCATTGGAGTCCACAGATATGGAGTTAAAGAAATTCAGGCAAAACCATACATTTTGGATAAATTGCTTTATGGCATTATGAAGGTTGGGCCTAGCCATGGGTAAAGAGTCCCACCTGGTGAAAAGAAAGAAGTGACTTCTGCAAGTTCTGTGACCTCCACACCCATGCTGCTATTGATGATATGAAGAAAAGTGACATTAACTTAAGTGTAAAATATTAAGGGGAGGACTAAAAGAAACTTAAATGAATCTTTTTTTTTCTTATATAGAAAGCAAGAACTGAGAACAATTTCTCCCCCAGTGGTCCTAGCTTCACCCCAGGCCTTTTTGTCAAGTTGTCTAAGATGAAGCCTCCTCAGATAGGCTCTAAGCGGGTCTGGGGGTGCACCCCTGTAATCTCGGCACTCAGGGAACTGAGGGAGAAGTTTGAGACCCTCCTCAGTTACGTAGCAGGATCAAGGCTAGCTTGAGCCACATGGTGAGCCACCATCTCACAAAACCAAGGTCTAGGGGTGCTGCTCAGTAAGACAGTGCTGGCCTAGGGTGGACAAGACCTGGGATTTGATCGTCCAGAGCCTGCCCTCAGAAAGCTCTCTAGAGTAAAGCTTGGCCTTTGGGTGTTGCAGAAAGCCTCTAATACCCTAACCTGTTCTAGGCATGTGGGTCTTTTTATCTGTCTTATAGTCTTTTATCTGCCCTGTAGTCAGCCAGCTGTCCTGACACACTTCAGCTGGGTGAATTCGGGTTGACAGACAGTGCTACTTACACACTAAGGAGTGGCTATTTTGAACAAAGCTAGTTGTGTTAAGAATGAGAATCCGTACAGCACAGGCAAATGCAGCCACTGCTTCTAAGACAGCCACATTTGTACTTTTAAGCCAAAAAAATCTTTAAAATAGTTTTCTTGGATCAGTCCTCATCAGTACATTAAAAAAAAAAAACAACCTTAAGAGTGTTTTTCCTTTAGCTATTTCTAGGATGAAGAGATTCACTTGGATGTATAAGCTGTGGCCTGATAAGAAATTACTATTTATAATAAAGAGGAATGTGCAATAGATCTTGGGTTATTAAAGTCCAGAAAGATTGTATCAGAAAAATGCAACCACCTTTCTCTTAAGCTGTGCCTACAACCCCAAAAATGAAAAAAAAAATTTCATAAATCATGTTAGTTACGGAGGCAATACTATTTGTATATTAGTTACTGAGATATTAATGTTAATATCTTCAAACTGCAAAGAGTCTTAGCAATCACTAGTGACCGGCAGCCACTTAACATTGTGATGCTCTTAAGGCACATCTAAATATAAGCACTGAATTATGACAAAATAAAACACTGCCAGAGCTGAAAACATGTAATTTTCTATCTTGAGCTAGGGCAGACACATTAATAGTTGATTTTAAAATGTAAGGAGTACGCTCGCTTGCCCCGTGAGTGCAGCTCCCTGCTAGGTCGGGAAAATGCAGCCTAAATGTATGCACTCACCTTGAGTTTTGGGTTAGCCAGCTCAGACCCCATTAATAGATGAACAAGGGGAGATATTTAAAACTCTGGAAGTGAGGCTCTTTAACCTGTCACCCTTGATATTTGCCTTTGTGGAAAATGTCCCAAAATATGCATGTCCAGGGACCAGCCAGGGAGTAGACGTGAGGCTCTGTGCACGTGACAAGTTAAGATCTGTGTGAAGCTGTAGTTGTATCATCCTGACAGCTTTGCTTTCCAGACTCTCTCACATGCGATCTTGGTATGTGTCCCAGGATGTCTTTACCCTCTTTTTATAGCTCGAGATCCTGGGAGGAAGGGCGGGGTGGGGAGTGAGTGCTTACTGATTTTACTCATCTTTGCATGCTCAGCGTAGAGCTAAGAACAGGCTGTTTCCCTCAGCCTCTACTTCCACCTTGTTTTACAATAGTAAAGGTTTCGAGAATACAGGAGTCCAAATAGAGGGCCGCCTATGGGTGCAGGAGGGTCCCACTTGTGTTCATGGGCACCTACCTACTTTCTTGCACAGTCAGGACTTAGGGTGTACTCAAGTTCATGGCACAGTGCCTGGCACATGCCAAGCACCCCATAGCTATCTGAACAGAGACCCTGAAAGGCCGAGAGAGAGAGAGAGAGAGAGAGAGAGAGAGAGAGACAGACAGACAGACAGACAGACAGACAGACAGAGACAGAGATGAGACAGAGAGAGCTGGCCATCAGCTAGACTACCCCCAAATTGCAGGCCTTAGCGTTTAACACTCCATGGGAGGCCTACCTTTTTTTTTTCACAGAAAGAGCTCTCCCTGACGGAGGAGGGAAGGAAGGAGATGTTTTTCTAATTAGCCAGATGAAAGTGGTTTCGACTGGTCAGCCCACTCCTTAAGTACTGGCAGCCATGTGGAAAGGAAGGCCAGCCATGAAGTTTTCATTCCCTTGAACTTTGGCTTTGTTTGGTCCGTCCCAAGGGTCCTACTGTGATGCTGGGATGAGCCGGGCAAGGCCCTCCAGGAAATTACTTGATTTATAGCAGACTGCCTCTGTGTTTAGGGTTAGGCCTGGGAGTCAGCCCTCACCAGCTGCCTTGGGGGGAGAGCCCAGTCTGGAGGCTTCACTAACGACACACAGCAGGAGATGTTTGTCTCACTGAAGAAAAGAGCTCACAGCCTGGTGGAGAATCCTCCACTACACACCACAAAGGGCGGCCCTTTACCTTGCTACTCTATGCTACTACCCAGTTGCTGGGCCGCTATCCAACTATGTCAATCAAATATGGCTGCACCACTAATCCAGCTCCCTAATCCAGCTCCATCCAGCCTCACCCTCCATATGTGGAAGGGTATTCTGGAAGAAAGGAAGGCATATGGATAATTCCCAAGATGCAAAGAGGGCTTTGACACTCCTCCTCGACTTTCAAGAAAGCGTCCTCTCACACCTTTTATGAAGCAACGATGACTCTTCATAAGTCATGCTAAGCTATCGAGGTATTGCTATTTGTGTCTTCAAACTGCAAAGATTCTTAGGGATTTCTCGTGCTGGCAGTGACGGATGTCACCATCCCAGTAGAGAGTGTGCCCTTCTGCTCAGCCCCTATTGGAACTTTTCTGTGGATTCCGTGGGCATGAAAAGCATTGCTGAGGACAGCGAGCAAAGAAACAGGTGAGGATGAAGGAGAACGTATGCTTTCTTTCCCCCATTTCTCAGTGTTTGTCCATCTTAATTTCTAGGTCAGTAGAGTTCCTTAAGGGGGCTTTGAGTTTTTAATGAATAGGAAAAGCATAAGTGGGGCTGAGGAAAGATGCAGGGTGTGAGGCCTTGAAAAAAATTTTTTTAAAGATTTATTTATTATGTATAATGCTCTGCCTGCATATGTGTCTGCTCACCAGGAGAGGGCACCAGATCTCATTATGGATGGTTGTGAGCCACCATGTGGTTGCTGGGAATTGAACTCAAGACCTTTGGAAGAGCAGCCAGTGCTCTTAATCACTGAACCATCTCTCCGGCCCAAGGATGTGGACATGAGTTCAGATTGCCAGCACCTGTGTAAGAGCCTAGAACAGTGGTGTTTATCAGTAACCCCAGTGCTGGGGGTGGGGCAGGAAAGGGTCTGAGATAGCACATTGAACTGTAGTTCTGGGCCTGCTACTTTTCTGGCCTATCAAAGGATTTTTATTTTATTTTATTTTATTTTTTAAGATGCCAAGAATGTGGGTGGGTGGGGTGGGGTGGGGGTGGGGAACTAGATGAACCTTATTCCTTGGCCTTGGTGGAGAACTGTGAGGAGGAAGACTCTCATGAGATGTGAAGGCATGCTGTTCACAGGCATGGAACTGGCAAGGAAGACTCACTTGTCTTTGGGACTCTCTATCAGGAAGAATTCTCAACCCCTAATCCCAGTGAAGCCTATGAGCTTTTCTCCTGTTTTGAGCAATGACAGCCAGATCGTGTGTAAAACTATCTGTGGCCCTGTCACTCAGGTGCCATGGGAAGTTGGCACTGTGCCACATCTGCTTATAACAAAGCAGGTGTCTGAGTTTGGAAGGCTTTGTTTTTAGGGTGCCTCTGAGATGTGGTCCATACCTCGCAGAATTCCTGAGAAAAAGGACAGGGGGAGAGAAAAAGACTTCTTGGCACAAAGACTGTGGCTTTGGTTTACTGACCCTCCTGACCTACCTGATGGTTTATCTGCCTTCCACTGTCTAACCATCTCCCAAGGGCCTTCCCCGCTTCTCGCCTCAGTGGATGACCTTACCTCCCCTTTGTGCCTTCCGCTCTCTCAGTAGCTTACCTCATCCCTACCCTGACTCAGTGCCTGCCCTGCCAGCCCCTCCTGTGTGTTCAACGGGTGCCCTAACTTCTAGTCCACGGTCTCTCCACATCAGCAGCTGTCTTTTTCTCCATCTGTAGATGAATATACTGCAGACTTGCGTCTTGTGATTCATTGTAACTGGCATAACTCTGCTGCCAGGTGGATGGCAGAGCACCTTGGCCAACACCACACAGTGGTAGCTGCCGTAGACTATTGCCCCAAAACAATGAAGTCAGGGTGCTCCACCTTCTAGTAAGTCATGGAAGTATATGGCCCTTGCATATTCCTTCCCAGCCCTGTCCCCCAGGCTCTGTCAGGCCCTTGAGAAGCTGCTAGTGGTGATACAATGCATTGACATGGTGACAAATGACTGAACCCTTCCTCCATTTAGTTGAGTGACGTGTGTATAAGAATGTTAATTCGGAACATGGCTGCTCTGGCAAGAGATCACACCCAAAGATCTTCTAGGTCTGTGTGATCTGGCTGAAATAAAAACATGCCTTTAATCCAGGAGACAGAGTTAAACAGATCTGAGTTCAAGGCCGGCCTGGTATAGAGCAAGTATCAGGTAAAGAAAGGCTTAGGTCCAGGCATGGTGGTACATGCCTTTAATCCCAAACGAAGGTAAAGTTAGTTTGTAGAAGGAAGCACCCATGTTTGAAAGTGATGTCTAATTGAGTGGCAGAAAAGGTGACAAATCAGAGAAGATTTGACAGAATAGGATACACCTAACTCTTAGGATAAGAGAGAGGAAAGGAAAGCTACTTAAGAGGCAGTTTTACCAGGGCAGTAGTAGATGGGTAGCAGAGAGAAAACTCAGATGAAGACAGAACGAGCCAGAAAATGAGAAGATACCAGAAGATTAGAACAGGTGCTGAGTTAGTTTGAGGCAAAGCAGAGCAATTCCAGGCCGAGAGAGAAGCCAGATTAAGTGAGTCAGCTGGAAGACAAGTTTGAGCCAGAACAGTTGAGTTGAACCAGCCAGCCCAAAGCTCAGAAAGAAGAAGAAAGGGTGATCTTATTAAGCAGTAAGTCTCAGAGGCTGAAAACATTCTAGGCCCGTGTTAGATTGTATGAAGGCTAGAAGCTTCTAGGACTAGGCCTAGATTAGCAGAAGGAGGCAGTAAGCCTCCCAGACAACAATTCAGCCAAGAAAATAAGTTATGTTTACAGAAGTTGCTAATCACACCTGGCCAGAGAAATAGCAAAATCTGAATGCCAGCCTCCATGCCTGCTGGTGCGTCCACACCAGACTGAGAGATGCAACTACAGGGCTGGCTTTGGCTCAGGAAGCACGCTAAACTTTAGTTTTGAGATTGATACTTGTCTACATTTCTACCAAAGGTTTTCCTTGAGAGACCAAGAAAAGTGTGTGTGTTTGTGTGTGTGTGTGTGTGTGTGTGTGTGTGTGTGTGTGTGTGTGTGTAAAATTCTTGGCAATTTCAGATCAAGTGATGGAGAATCCAGAGCAAGTGCACTAGGTGGTGAAGGCAGAGGAGAAACACTGAGAATATCAAGACAAAGAGGACGCTTCACAAAAAATGGAAAAGTGGAGTATGTTGCAAGTTGGGTCCTCCAAGAAGCAGATTCTCATCAAATGTAGCAAATGCCCATCACCCAAGCATGCAAGAGACTGAGGCAGGAGGATTGCTGTGAGTCAGAGATCATTTCAGGCTATTGAGTACAATGTTAGCCAGGACTACATAGCAAGATCGAATCACAAGAAGAAGGGATGAGGGAGAAGAGTGGGAGAGAAGAAAGAGGAGGAGACTCGTACATGAAGAACTGCGCGCCCCGAGCTGTGCGGCGAGTGCTGTGGAAGTGCACTGAGGAAGCAGAACGGGGCAGAGGGAGGAGCTGGTGTGCAATGTGGTCTCAACAGAGGCCCCAGCCAACCTGGGGAAGCTAGGTTAACACCAGCGTTGCCCTGAACTGGAGCAAAGGTTCTGGATCTGTATTCTGTCTCTGGAAGCCGGTGTGCCCTTGGGCCAGGCAGCTCTTTTTTAGCTGAGACAATTCCCAGAGAGCCGATAGCCGATGGCTATCTTTGAAAGCGCGTTTTAGCAAGCAGCTCTTCCCAGTGTTCAGTGGACGGCAGAATGTGTGATATCACAGCCAGGACACTCAGATGAAAGACTGCTCCAGTAGGGCTGTGGGGAATGAGAGAAGAGCTACAAGGCCTGTTGGGACCTGGCCAGAAAAAGGCCTCTGTGTCCTGGCCTAGCCTCTCCTTTCACTGTGGCAAGAGTGATTTGGTTCACTGGAGAGGGATTCCCAGGGTTTTAGCCTCCCTGGGGATCAGCTAGCCTCACACCTTTCAGGGAAAACAGCAAATTGATCACAGAGAAGTTTAGTCTTTACAATAAGCCAATAAGGGGGCACTCCCTACTACCCAGCTTCCTGGTGTGGGCTTGGCTCCCATATACCAGCTCTCTCACTCTCAGTGCCACAGCTTACTAGAAGATGGGCTGCTGTCCAGTTATTTGAGGGTCATTTGGGGATAAAGATGAATCTGGCTGAACCCTGAAACAGTCCAGATCTCCAGTGTCTGGGTGTGAGTGTAGAAAAAATAGTCCTGTTTCCCTTCCCCTCCAAAGGTGTGTCAGTGGTAGACTGATAACACCCCTGTTAGCAACTCCTGATATAACCCGTGCTGGCTTAGTTTTTGTCAACTTAACACAAACCAGAGTTATCTGAGAAGAGGCAACCACAACTTAGAAAATACCTCAGTAAGACTGGCTTGTCGGGTCTGGAGAGATGGCTCAGTGGTTAATAACACCGCCTGCTCTTCCAGAGGTCCTGAGTTCAATTCCCAGCAACCACATGGTGGCTCCTAACCATCTACATATGATGTGATGTTATGCCCTCTTCTGGCATGCAGGTATTTATGCAAATAAAGCACTAATATACATTAGATGAATAAATAAATCTTAAAAAAAAAAAGACTGGCTTGTAGACTGATGGACTACAAGCTATAAGATAAAATTAAAGCTATTCCTCTCCAAATTGCTTTTGGCTATAGTGTTTTATCACAGTAACTAAGACATCATCTCAATGTCAATTGAGGGGCGTGTATATGTGTGTGTGTGTATATGTGTGTGTGTATGTGTGTGTGTATGTGCGCACGCACACACGGGCATGCAAGTGCACTCTCTCTAAAACAATGTTTGTATCTAGATTATAAGGGACCCATGTGAGATTTTCTTTCACCTTATTTCTCTACATTTTTCCACTGTTCTGTATTTTTACTCCACCCCACCCCCCTTTTTTTTTTGTTTCCGAGACAGGGACTCTCTGTGTATCCTTGACTCTTCTGGACTTGCTTTGTACACCAGGCTGGCCTCGAACTCACAGCAATCTGCCTGCCTCTGCTTCCCAAGTGCTGGGATTAATGGGATTAAAACTGCATACCACCACCGCCCAGCAATTTTCACCCTTTTAAGTGTAATGTTTTCTATTTGCTAATGATAGTTTCAAATGTAAGAAGATTCTTGCTTGGCCAGGCACGGTGCCAAATACTTGTAATTCCATAGTTTAATACATGGGAGATGAAGACAAGAGAATCAATCAGAAGTCAAGTTCATCCTCAGGTACATGAGTTCAAGGCCAGCCTCTGGTGTATGAGACTCAATCCCACAAAAAAAATAATAAGAAGGATACACAGGGCGTTGTGGCACATGCTTTTAATTCCAGTACTTAGGAGGCAGAGGCAGTTGGATCTCTATGAATTCAAGGCCATCATGGTCTACAAAGTGAATCTAGGACAGCTAGGGATGTCGCAAAAGGATGATGATGATGATGATGATGATGATGATGATGATTGATAATAATATCAACAACAACTCATGGATTCATAGCAGCATTTGCTTGCCTGCACAAGACCTATACAAGGTCAAGCCAGTAAATATGGAAGGGAAATGATCATGACCCCACATCTGACTGATATGCTGAACAGTTGATGGCTTCTGTGGGAGGGACAGTCCCTTTTCCTTAAGGGAGGACCCTGGTAAGTTGACCACACTCCAGTGAATGGTCCCACACCAGGAGTACACATTTTATTTAATGTGCTATTGAAGAAGAAGAAGAAGAAGAAGAAGAAGAAGAAGAAGAAGAAGAAGAAGAAGAAGACAACACAAAGTTGGGGGTAGGGTAAGAAGATGAGGGTGGATGTGGGAGTAGTAGGGAGGGAACTTAATAAAAAAAAGTATTAAATTCTCAAAAATTAATATATTTTTAAAGCTAGTTTAAATGGAAGGAGGGGGAACATTTTTCTGATATTATATATGTGTATATTTACTTTCATTTCCTCAGTCTTCCTTGCTGTTTTTGAATGTCACAGGTCCCTCACTTTCTCCGCAGAATGGCCACAATGGTACACATACCCTGAAAACTGGAGGCTTTCCAGACTTTCATCACTGCTCAGAACAGCAGGCCCCAAGTCTGCAGGCTCTCCAGGTCACCTCACTTCCACTTTCGCCAAACCAACCTAGAATTTCTCTGCAGCTTTTGCGGAGGCCAGGCTCCACCGGTTGAGAGGGATGATGAGTTTTTCTGTGATAGAGGGTGTGATGGGTAGTGTTAATTATCAGCGTAATCTAAAATTATCATGGAAGAGAGTCTGAGTGAGGGGTTACGCTGATCAGGTTGACCCTCTGAGTACAGCTTGGGAGATTTTCTTTCTTTCTTTCTTTCTTTTTTTTTTTTAAAGGTTTGGTTTCTTAGACTTGATATTTTTTTAAGATTTATTTATTATTATGTATACAGTATTCTGCCTGCATGTACACCTGCAGGCCAGAAGAGGGCATCAGATCACATTATAGATGGTTGTGAACCACCATGTGGTTGCTGGGAATTGAACTCACTACCTCTGGAAGAGCAGGCGGCGCTCTTAACCACAGAGCCATCTCTCCAGCCCCCGGGAGATTTTCTTGAATGATTCAAGTGGCAAGATGCACCTTGAATGTGGATGGCACCACTACATTGACTGGTACCTGGACTGAATGAAAAGGAGAAAGCTGTGCACACCAGTGTGCATACATTAATCTATTGCGATCCGCTTTCCACCGTGGCTGTGATGGGACTGACTTGGAATTCCTGCTGCATTTGCTCCCCTAAAATGATGGACTGCAACTTGAGGTTATGAGTCAAATAAACCCTTAAGTTGTTTTTCGTCTGGGTGTATCTGTCACAGCAACAGAAAATGACATCAGTGCAGACAGCAATGCCAGCTCCTGTTTTGGGAACACTGAGAAGCCATACAGAAGTCCTCTAGAAGCAGAAGATCAGGTGGTTCCATGAGCAAGTGTTGCTGATAGTGACATAGTTCCTGCAGCCAGCACCTGGGGGTTTCCCCCTTGGGCATCATGTAGTGTGACAAACAAGCCACTGAAAAAATGTAAAGGAGAAAACGAAGCAAATCTTGGGGGCTGCTGAACCCTCACTGGAAGAGGAGGACATTGATAGTGGGTGAGTGGGCTGATACCACAGTCCACTTTATAAACAGAACTTAGACCCTTCTTTACGCCAGGCACCCACCAATGCCAACTGCTGGTTACTTACCTACAAAGGGGATGCCTTCAGAAAGGTGAACCTATGCGAGAAGATGATCCTGTTTGATGCTAGGAAATTTGTAGAGAGCTCTAAAAATGAAAAGAATTCACAGGAAGAAAAGCAGAGACCCAAGGCCAAGTGGAAAGCGGCGTTCCAGAAGAGAACATAAACAAAGCAGCCAGTGCCTGCTGAGCCCAAAGCCAAGGACCTTTATTCTGATGCCCAAGAGTATCTTTGGTTGGATCATTGCAAGCATGAGTGCCCCAATGGAGACACCCTCATTTGTGCTGCCATATTCAGGGGAGCACTTTGGCAATAATTGTTGGCTCCTACAGTGTGGTGAGAGCTGCTTTCTGAAGAGTTTACCCAGACCCTCATGAGTGACAACCTCATCACTGGTGTCTTCCAGTGATTGGACAAGCTGAAGAAATCTGCCTTTGCCAGTGCCATTCTCTTTGGACCCAACAATGGCAGCGCCATTGTCCCGACTGTCCAAGAAACTCTAAGTCATATATATCATGCAGAAGGGAGCCCTGGATTCTGGTTGGTTCTTCTCCTGGAATGGGTTCTTCCAGCATGTGGACAGAGCCTTCAGTCAAGGCACGATCTTCAAGTGAGTGTCTCATGCTGTTATCCAGCTGCCTGTACTGACCCTTCAAGGGAGATGAAAGTCATTAAAGTGAACAGAATTTTTTTTTAAAGTCACAAATCACCATTTGAACATTTTGGGCATTTCTGAGTTATTTCATTTGTTTTAGGTTTGGTTTCTGAGCTAGAATGCAATGAATTTATTGAAGAATGAATATCCTGGTGGGCCAAAGGATGGATATTTCATACCTGCCACCCAAGCATGACTGATGTGGTTTCCCGTATACAGTCACTTCCTTTCTTCTCGTCTTCATTGTTTTACAGAGTTGCCCATCCTCAACAAAGTTACAAGGACCTGCATTCAGAGCCTCAGAACTCACAGACAAGCCTGATGCTTAAACAGAAACACATAGACAGACCCACGCAGCTTGCTGGCCCAACAAGCTAGTCAAGTCAGTGAGCAATGGGTTCAGTGAGAAACAGACACTTAACATCAAACTCTGATCTCCACAGACATGTTCACACCCACCCACGTGTACCAGTAGGCACACACACACACACACACACACACACACACACACACAGAGCACACAATACATCCTTACTGTCACAAAGGATTTGGATTTGTTAGGGATAGTTAGAGGACATTTGATAAGGTAATGGAATAAAGAGAGCCCCCGTGTTGAGTAGTGGTAAGAGCCTGCCCTAGAGGGTCAGGTTACTTGGGTTTGAGTCCTAGCCCTTCCTGTCACTGACAATGGAACATATTAATTATAGTCAGGCCACTTAAGATAGATTAACGTTTCAGGAAAGGTTATTTTTAATGAAAAATGAAGCTATAAATTATGAAGAAGCTTTTGTTGAATAGAACATAGGCTATAATTCAAACTGTGTGCTCGTTCTTAGAATGAAAAATAATAAATCTCACAGACTTTTCTGGCAGAATTATTAAACTAAAATCCCATGATATCGTATGATACAGTAGTCTTCACTTTGTGTGTAGTTTTGGCAAACATATTAAGAAGTCTCATTCATTTTCCTAGGGCTTTCTTCTAATTCATGGACACTAAGTCATCACGTTTAAAAGCCACATATTCCTACCATCTGCAGTGGTTTGAATAGGTATGGCCATAGGGAGGGGCACTGTTAGGAGGTGTGGCCTCGTCAGAGTAGGTGTGGCCATGTTGAAGGAAGTGCGTCACTGTGGGGGCGGGCTTGGAGGTCTCCTATGCTCAGGCTACGCTCAGTGTGGAAGAGTTTCCTGCTGCCTGCAGATCAAGGTGTAGAACTCTAAGCAACTGCAGCACCATGTCTGCCCGCCATGCTTCCTGCCATGATGGCAATGGACTAAACCTCTGAACTGTAAGCCAGCCCCAACTGTTTTCCTGTATAAGAGTTGCCGTGGTCGTGCGTCTCTTCACAGCAATGAAACCCTGAGACACCATCCTTTGAATTTTCTTCCTCCAAGAACTATTTTATCTAGTCTGTAATGGTGGCTCATACACATGCAGGAATATCTCATTACTTTCACCAACTCTGTTGACTCCTGCATCGTCTGAAATGATTTCAAAGTCACTTTGCTTTCTTTCTCTTTCCTTTTTTGCTTATGAGCCTTTAACAGCTGAGCCAATTTTCCCACACTCGGTTTTTTCATTTTGTTCTTCACTTCTTTTTAAAAAACACTTATTTTTAATTTTGTGTGTGCATGTGTGTGTTTGTGTGTGCATGCTTGTGTATGTGTGTACGCCTGTATGTGTGTGTCTATGCATGTGTGTGTGTGTGTGTGTGTGTGTCAGAAGGTGGATATGTCCATGTGAATACAGGTGTCTGAGGAGGCAAAAGAAGTTGTTAGATCCTCTGCAGCTGGAGTTACAGGTGGTTACCAACTGCCTGATATAGGTGCTGGGAACTGAACTAGGGTTCTTTGCAGCACTCTAAACCACTGAGCCACAAAACACCACCTTCCACACACTGTACACATAATTTTTAAGGAATAAAAATGAGGGGCTGGAGAGATGGCCCAGTGGTTAAGAGCACTGCCTGCTCTTCCAAAGGACCCTGGTTCAGTTCCCAGCACCCACATGGCAGCTCACAACTGTCTGTAAATCCAAGATCCGACATCTTCACACCAAAGCACATAAATTAAAATTAAGTAAAAAAGAAAAAAAGAATAAAAAGTAATCTTATTGTTAAAAACAAAACAAAACAAAACAAAAGCATGACCATGACCAAAGCAACTTGGGGAGGAAAGGGTTTGTGTGGCTTAACTTCCATATTACTGTTCATCACTGAAGGAGTTTAGGACAGGAACTCAAAGAAGGCAGGAAACTGGAGGCAGGAGCTGATACAGAGGTCATGGAGGAGCTCTGCTTAATGGCTTGTTCCTTATGGCTTGTTCAGCCTGCTCTTTTTTTTTTTTTTTTTTTAATAGAGCCCCAGGCTACCTTTCTTTTTTATTTTTATTTTTTACAACTTTTTTTCTTGGTTTTTCAAGACAAGGTTTCTCTGTGTAGCCCTGACTGTCCTGGGCTTTCATTGTAGACCAGGCTGGCCTCGAACTCACAGTGATCTGCCTGCCTCTGCCTCCCAAGTGCTGGGATTAAAGGTGTGCACCATCACGCCTGGTGCCAGACTACCTTTCAAAGGATGGCGCCACCTACAATGGCCTGGTCCTCCGTCATCAATCACTAATTTTAAAACTGCCCTGTAGACTTCTGCAGCCTGATCTTATGGAAGTATTGTCTCAATTGAGGTTCCTTCTTCTCAGATGACCACAGATTTGTATAAAGTTCACTTGAAACTAGTCAGCAGAGCACAGGTAGTCTGTATCATTGTCCCATTTTATAGTTGAGGAGACAAAGGTACATATGCATTTAAGTTCCTTGTCCACAATGTCATAGCTACGGTATAATAGGGATGGAATTCAGGCCAGGCTTTCTGACTCTGCACTCTATCCTGTCTCTCTGCGCTAGCTGCCTCCTGCCCTACGTCACTGTTACTTTCACATTTAGGCAAATAAATTAAGACTTACAGAGAACATAGTTGAGCAGGTATCCTTGTTGTAAGGGGGAATGTCTTTTGGGTATATGCCCAGGAATGGGATAGGTGGGTCTTTCAGTAGCACTATTGCCAATTTTCTGTGAAACATTCTTAATAGCAAGAAACTGAAAACAACCCCAAACCAAAGAATAAATAAACTGTGGTACATTTACACAATGAAATACTGCTCAGCTATTAAAAACAAAGAAATTGGGGCTGGAGAGATGGCTCAGAGGATAAGAGCACTGGCTGCTCTTCCAGAGGTCCTGAGTTCAATTCCCAGCAACTACATGGTGGCTCACAACCATCTATAATGAGATCTGGTGCCCTCTTCTGGCATGCACACATGCAGGCAGAGCACTATGCATAATAAACAAATCTTTAAAAATCATCAGTAACAACAAAACAATAACAAACCAAGGAAATCATGAAACTTGCAGGCAAATGGATGAAACCAGAAAATATTATCCTGAGTGGGGTAACCCAGACCCAGAAAGACACACATCATAGGAGACCAGCACAACTGTCCTCTGAGAGGCTCCACCCACAGGCGAAGACCCACAGCCGAATGCAAGGCGGAGCTCGAGGAATCTTGTGGAAGAGTTGGGGGAAGGATAGAGGGGCCCAAGGTGACAAGAACTTCACAAGAAGACCGACAGAGTCAACTAACCGAGGACCACGGGTCTCACAGAGACAGAAGCACCAAGCAAAGAGCATGCATGAACTGGACCTAGACCCCCTACACATATGTAGCTGATGGGCAGCTTAGTCTTCATGTGGGTCCCCTAGCAGCCAGTGGAGCAGGGGCTGTCTCTGACGTGAACTCTGTTGCCTGCCTTTGGATCACTGTCTCCTAGCTGGGCTGCCTCAATGGAAGAGGACGCGCTTAGTCCTGATGCAGCTTGATGTGCTGCGGTGTGCTTGTGGGTGGGGCTCCCTTTTCTGAGGAGAAGGGGAGAAGGGAACTGGGGAAGAGGGTAGAGGGTGGGAAGGGAAGGAAAGGAAGGAGGGGGCTGCAATAGGGATGTAAAGTGAATAAATAATTTTTTAAAAAAGACTTAGAGGGTTTTAAAAAAAACTTTTATTTTTATTTGCTTTTTATTATGGTGTATGTATATGGCACATGTGCATATTGGGTGAGGGTGAGCATGAGAGAATCTCATCTGATCTGAGTCTACTTTCTTCCTCCATGGGACCTCCAGAACCAAGCTCAGGGTCTCAGGATTGCATAACACATGCCCTTACCCACTAAGTAATCTCCCAGAACCTTTTTCCTTCCTTCCTTTCTTTCTTTCTGGCTTACTCTAATGAGTGACTGCTTCTCTTCTTGCCAATGGCTGGGTAGAATTTTATTTTTCTGAGGGAAAGGTTGGAACATCTGTGATTTGCTAGACCCCTTGGGGAGTCATATTTAAGGGCAATTGACTCATTAATAGACTAGGCTCTTATACCCTGACTCTAAAGAAGGAATTATTTTAGCCAGTCCTTTGGCGCCATGTGTGTTTTCCCTGTTGTCATTTGCTAAAGATATGACAATGTGCTCTTTGCTTGGGTTTGCAGCTAGGAGACCCATGTGTTTTCCCACCTACCTCTGGAATGCAGCCAGAAAAAGCACTGGCATCCAGGAGCCATCTGGGAATGCTTCCTGAACCTGCTCTCAACTGGGGCGCAGAGGCAGCTGCACGCTCACATGCTTCCCAGTTCACCTGGATTAGGCTCACTGCAGAGGGCCTTATCGCCCAAAGTGATTTATCTGCGATGCCAGCTGTCCGGCTTCTGATGAGCGGTTCCCAGGGAGGGAAGCTGCTGCTGGGCAGCTATCAGTTCAGTGGGTGAGGCTACGGCTGAGGGGCCCCTTGACTCTGCCACTGCCAACCTCTCGACATCTGGGTACATTCCTCATTTTGATTGTTTCCGGATGCGGGTTGCCTACCCAAGCAATGGAAATAATGGCCACCTACGCTCAGGAGACATCAACCCAACTTCTCTCTTGCTTAGGGGAAGCAGAGAGATGTGTGAGAGCCACTTCAGTGCTATTTATTTAGGCAACGGAAGTGCACGAGTTGGTGTCCAATCAGAGAGCAAAAGCATAGTCAGGGGAGTGACTAAAGAGAGAGTCATTGACAGAGCAGTTAAGGGGAAGCAAGAAGGGTGAAGAAGCATGCCACAGGGAATGCGAAAGGGGCCCATAGCTACCCAGGGTCAGAATAGGCATGAGGAAGGAGCACCTGCAGAGACAGGGCCTGCGAGTGGTCAGGTGGGCCTTCAGAAAAGGAGGAGGAGGAGGAGGAAGAGGAGGAGGAGAAGCATGGATCCAGCCTAAGCTATGTACCCGACCCTATTTCAAAATACAAAAGGAAAGCAACAAGAAAGGATACATGGACCTGGTAGATTAGAAAGGTTCCTAAGAGCAACTACGTCTTCATGGAGAAAAGCAGAGACACTATCAACCCACAACCCAGAGGAGAGTCGGGTGGGTGTCGGGTACCTTCTCCTTGCTCTCCTGCCTCCAACCATTGGCTGGTGGTACCTACTGCTCAAACCCAAATAGAAAGCCGAAGTCAAAAGGGCAGAGCATGAATCCCATCTGTAATTCCTGGGGCCTAACACTGGGAAGACAAACGGTGGTAGTTCACAGAGGGCAAATAGACACAATCCATCCCAGGAACCACACATTAGTGCAATTTTAGGCTTCTAGGTTTTGGCATATTGGCTTCTTAAGGGCCTCACCTTATGAATGACTAAATATGCTTGTTATAGGCTGCTAAGCAGAGGAAATCAACTGAAGAACAATTCGTGCCACATATGGCAAGAGCAAAAAAACTGTTCAGATAGATACCTTTCCCCCCAACAGATCAAGGAGCCTAGAACTAATGCAAAGAAAGAGCATTTTTATTTTTAGATGTTATCTAACTTTTACAAGTTCAAGGCAATTAGCCAAATGGTATGTGTGTTTTTCCTCCGCAGCCCTATGAGATGACTGTTAATCACCAATGTCCTCAACAAATATTTCCTAAGCAGCCACTGCGTGCCAGGCATTGAAAGATATTTCTCTAAACCAGATGAACAAAACGTTTCCTATTGTGAAGTTTGCTCTCTACCTGAAAAAAAAAAAAAAAAAAAAAGAGCAAGTATTAAATGGGTAATTTAACCAAGAATTAAGAGCAGTTCAGATAAGAGTTTTACTATAAAAGTAGTGTCGTGGGATAAGGCACCTAACCTAGCCTGGGAAAAACAGAGCTTTTCCTGATGAAAATTAGGGTTGCTCTGAATCCTGGGGAACAAGAAGGAACAAGTTGAGGGGAGGAAACCTCCCTCATGGCAAAGGAAACAAAAACTCCCAAGTTCCATGCAACGAAACAGCATCATGGTGTTTTTGAAGGATGGAAAGGCAGAGAACACTTCTGAAACTGCGAAATTAGGGCTAGAGTGTGTAAGAGGTGGTGGATGAAGATGTGCACTCATATTTTTGAATATTTAGTTCCCAGTTGGTGGGAGTGTCTTGAGACGTATCAGGAGGTATAGCGTTAGTGGAGGAGGTGTGTCGCTGGGGGCAGCTCCGAGGTTTCAAAAGGCTCACGCCATTTCCTGTGTGCTCTGTTTGTGGCTCAAGATGTGAGCCATCAGCTGCTCCTGTCACCATGCCTTCAGTCTGCTATCACGGACTCTAAGCCTCTGGAACCATCAGCCCAGTTAAACACTTTCTTTTCTAAATTGCCTTGGTGATGGTGTTTTTGTTTGTTTGTTAGAGTTATTTATTTATTATGTATACAGTTCTCTACCTGCATGTATGCCTGCAGGACAGAAGAGGGCATTAGATCATAGTACAGATGGTTGAGAGCCATCATATGGTTGCTGGGAATTGAACTCAGGACCTCTGGAAGAGCAGTCAGTGCTCTTAACCTCTGAGCCACCTCTCCAACTCTAGGTCATGGTGTTTTATCACAGCGATAGATAAACAATTAAGACAAAGCAATGAGAATGAGAGTGAGCCAAAGAGCTTGGGCTAGGGGACACATGTTTTCAGCTTTCAAGGTTTTTTGTTTTGGTTTGGTTTTGGTTTTGAAACAGGGTTTCTCTATGTAGCTTTGGCTGTCCTGGACTCACTGGTAGACCAAGCTGGCCTCGAACTCACAGCGATGCACCTGCCTCTGCCTTCCAAGTGCTGGGATTAAATGTGTGCACCACCATGCCCAACCCTTTCAAAGCTTCTAACATGGCCATGAAGTCTTTCAAGAAGACCATCATCTGTCCTGTAGCACCGCACGTTTCTGTGGAGCTTGGTGTAGGCTTTGTTGAGGAGATCCCTGTTGTAGTATAGACCTGGGGCCAAATGGACAAATCTTGCTTGTCTAGGGCCATGTAGCAAATACCTTCAGCAGTGTGGTTCTGTCCCACCATGTCAAATGACCATGTCCAGTTCTCCCCTTGAAGGATGAGCAGCCGTAGCTTATATATATATATTTGTGTGTGTGTGTGTGTGTGTGTGTGTGTGTGTGTGTGTGTGCCAAACTCTGTTTAGAACAGAGTGGTCAAGCCTCTAAGTACTGCAGAAAGAACCGAGCAGACATAGTTTTGAGATTTAAGAAGCAAGAGACTTTTGAGAGTTTTGGGTTAGATAATAGGGGATATTTGTGTTCTGAAGGTTTCAGGGGAAGAGATTACCAATTCAGTTTGTAGTTAAGGAGCCTGAAGAGCCCAAGGAATTTGAAAGGAAAGAGATGTCTCAGGGTTGGAGAGATGGCTCAGGTTAAGAGCACCACAGCAACCACATGGTGGCTCACAACCACCTGTAATGAGATCTGGTGTCTTCTTGTGGTGGGTAGGCACACATGTGAGCAGAATACTGTAGAAATAATAAATAAATCTCTCTTTTTTTTTTTAAAGCGATGTCTTCTTCATGAGGACGAGGGATGCAGGTCTGATTCAGAGAAGTCCTATCAACCTAGAGAATTAAGAAGGAGAGTTCTTTTTGGATAAGACAAGTAAAAAATTTGACCATAGTAGAGAAGGTAATAAATAGTAGAGTGGATGGGCCATAGAAATAAATATTGGATGTTGCTACAAGCCAGTTAAGATTGGCAACTGAAAATTCACCATCTACTAGACTTTCTATAGTCTTGCCGTGAGCATTTCAACAGACAATATAAGCCAGGCACAGAGCAGCTTTCATGCCGGGGTTGGAGTTTTCCCGGAGTTGCCACCCAGGGACAAGAGTGTTTAGATAAGCAAGTGGTCAAGTGAAAAGACATGGAGTTCTTCACACTGTTCCTGACAGTGAGCTATGAGGTTACATGTGTTGTGATCAAATAAACAGACTCCACTAGAGACAGCTGCGGGGAAGGCGGGGTCCTTGGTGGAAGTCTGGAGTGGAAAGGAATGTTAAGAAGAGCGGCTGAGGACACGGGGACACTTGTTGGCTGTGGGGGTAGGGGTGCTAGTTGCCACAGTAGTTTGGGACATAGGAAAGGAAAGCACACTGGGGTCTAGACAGGGCATTAGTGACCAGTCCATGGTAAATGGGGATAACAGAAGGCTGACAAGGGGCGTGGACCCATGGAAAAGTGAAGGCACAAGCACTTAAGTTTTCCATGCCACTTGCAGGGTGCTGAGCACTCAAGCAACAGAATGCAGTTGATGTGCAAAAAATAGAAAGCGTGGATAGGCCGCTGCCAGAGCGGCCTCTTGGTGACTGTTTGCCAAGTGTTGACAACTGTGCTCTCAGGATGTGTGTGGCCATCCAGAGGGGGAATGTGGGAGGGTGTGGGCAAGGCAGAGAGCCGAAGTGTTGCATCATGGAGTTGCATCTGGACCCAGCTTTCCTGAGCTCACCTCCACAGTCATTAACAAAATCCTAAGCTTGTCTCCAATTTGGGCCATTAATTACTGCCACAGAGGTTCTGGCTGGTTGATGCCCAGTGTTTTAGCCTTTTCAGGCCCCTGCATTTTATACATTCTGTAGGAACCAGAATCAAAAGTAGGGTAAAGGGAGTGGCCAGCCAGTGTCTGGTCCAGCTTGGGACCCACACCATGAGAGGGAGCCCATGCCTGAAACTGCTAATGCTACTCTGCTGTACTTGCAAATCGGAGCCTTGTGTGAACATCATCAGGAAAGCATCACCCAGAAACTGATGGGAACAGATGCAGAGACCCAGAGCCAAACATTAGGCAGAGCTTGGGGACTCCTGCGGAAGAGGGGGAGGAAGGATTGTAGGAGCCAGAGGGGTCAAGGACACCACAAGAAAACCCACAGAATCAAACTAAACTGGGTCCATAGGGGCTCACAGAGTCTGAACTGATGAGTAGGCCTAGGCGCTCTGCACACACGCTACAGTTGTGTAGCTTGGTCTTCATGTGAAACTCCTAACAGTGGAAGCAGGAGCTGTCTCTGGTTGGTGCCTGTCTTTGGGGACCTTTCCTCCAATAGTAGAAGAGGAGGCACTTCGTCTTACTGCAGCTTGATATGCCAAGGCTGGTTAATTTCCACGAGAGGCCTCTCTTTTCTGAAGAGAAACAGAGGAGTGGATGGGCTGGGGAGACTGGGAAGAGAGGAGAGAGGGGAAACTGGCCAGCACATAAATTTTACAAAACTAGAGTAAAGGGCTGGAGAGAGGGCTCCAACAATAAGAGCACTGGCTGTTCTTCCAGAGGACCCAGGTTTAATTCCCAGCACCCACATAGCAGCTCAAAACTGTCTGTAACTCCTGTTCCAGGGGATCCGAAACCCTCATACAGACATATATACAGTCAAAATACCAATGTACATATTGTTCTAATTTTGAAAAGACTTTTAAAAAATAGAGTAAAGAAAAGGAGACATCTATAGAGGCTTAGCATCCTGCTTATGATGCAGAGCCATGGTCCATCCAGAGAGCTGCTGTGTCCAGCATCCTCCTGCTTCACCCTAGGTCCTACCCACATCCAGTTAGGATGTACTAGCCTTGGGACCATTTGCTTCAAATATTAATAAAGGCTTGCCAGTTAAAAACTCCATGAAAAATTAGGTTTGCTCTTGGAATAGATCATTTATTAGGAAAAAAATACTGTATTGTATGCACCTACAGTAAAGCAAATTTGGGAGGCTTCGCTCAGTGACCCAAGCAGATCTCTAAAATCTTCTTCTTCTTCTTCTTCTTCTTCTTCTTCTTCTTCTTCTTCTTCTTCTTCTACTTCTACTTCTTTTCAGTTCCATGCCGGAGAGGCAATATTGATAAGCTGTATGACATTCTGACTGATCGCAGACATTTCAAAAGACTGTAATAAGAAAAATAACATGCTTTGAGGAACATTTGGAATTTATCATAAGGAATAAATTTATAAGTGTGCTGCCCTCATTGGAGATTAATTTGTCTCCTGGGCCATGGCACAGAGGTATGTATCTGCCCGTACTGGGGACCATGAATGACCTTAATTCTTGAAGCTGGTCCACATTGTGGGGAGTAGACGAAGTCCCAAGTAAAGGCGTGTTGTTGATATGATCATGACCAAGTCAAGGACCTCATTGCCTCAAGCCAATGGGAATGCCATGCCAAAGCCTTCCCCTGAGCTGTGTATGGATGTTGACAGGGTTTTTTGGAAAGTGTGGGAGTCAGTTTCTTCCCTCAGGATATTTACAGCCAGAGACTGCTCCCCTATGGAAACTTCTTATTGACATCAGCTGTGTACAATAAACCTACGTCTACCAGCTACAGTATACATTAAACCCGATGTGCTTTCTGGCTGATGCTGCAGCGCCATTAAAGCATACAACCCACCTGATGCAAGATTTACTATACATGTCCCTGTTTGTTCCTCACTGACCCAGTGAGGTTTCCAAGGCCCAGCCCCACAGGGCACAGCAACTTGGTCGTATTCAGCACTCGAGCGGCTGAGGCAGAAAGACTGGGAATTTGAGGTCAGTTGGGTTACCTGTCTAGTTTGAGGCCGTCCATTCCGGAAGGAGAGGGGGAGGGATGAGGTGAGTAGGGGTGTGGGGGGAGTGTGGAGTCGGGTGGGGCTCCTCCTTGCAAACCCGATGTGGCCTCCTGCGCCACGCTCTTGCCGCCAGGCTCTCTCTGCCATGATGGCGGTCACCTCTACCTATGAGCCAAAATAAACGCTCGCTTCCTCAAGTTTCTGTTGCCAGATATTATTCACAGCAACAGAAAAGTAACTAAAGCAAGGTCAGTCCAGTTTACCCAGGGAATCTTAGGACAGGCCCAGCTCCATAGGACTTTTGTCTCAGAAAGACAACAAAAAAAAAGCAACCCCTCCCAAATGTAGTTTAAGTCATTTGCCTTATTGATAAGCACATGAGAAGGTGAAGGAAACAGTAATTCATTTTCCCCTGGGGCCATGGAGTTTTTAACATTCAAGATTTCATTTGTTCTCCTATTAGCCAGGATAGGACAAAGCCCTCGAGTTAAGTAAAATCTAGACAAGACCACGGTCACCTGGGCTCATTTAAGAAGCAGCTGGGTGGAAGTCTACTCTGACAAGCAACTAGTGTTTGTTTATTTGTTTGTTTGTTTGTTTTTGTTTTTGTTTTTTTACCAAATGTGCCTTTCAAGTTCACCTTAGCATTTCATGCAAGGTTTTCATTTCTGTGGGTTTCACTGACTAATGAACTTGCAGACGGCAAAGATGCAAAATGCATTTTTAATATCTCACTAATTGCTGCACCGGGTGGAGAGGCTGCGGATGATCACTCACCAAACGCTCCTGGTGATGCTCACTATGGAGGCGAAATATAATAAGGCGCTTTATCTGCTCACACTTGGTGATAAACTGACGTTGGATTGGCTGTTGCTCACACATGCTTCTCGTTTGAACAGAACTTTAGTTTCTTTCAAAGTGCCATCATATCTTTGCTCCCTTTAGGGACCTAAAATCCTAATGAGACCTTGAGTCACAATCATTTCAGTGAAGCTCACCCCAGGTTATGCTCGTGCTTCCTCGTGTGGTTGCGATTGGTCTCAGAACGACAGAGCTTGCTCTCTGTTGTTTTCCCAGATGAACTGTCATTTCTGTCTCCACATCCAGAGCACCAGTAAAGATGGATGCTAAGGTTGGCAAAAGAGATAAGGAGTGAAAAAAAAATATATTTAAAAGGAAGAAAACAGCACACATGAGCAATATATTTCTTTCTATAATTACCATTTTTTAGATGATTCAGTGAAGCTACTTAGAAAGTAAAAATAGCGTGTGACTGACTTAAAGTGATGCCTTTTCCCTAAGCTGTGCAGAACAGAACGAGGATGATCAGCAGGGAAGCTGGGACAGGACTGACGATGCGCTGTGCACAAAATCAAAGGCATAGATAGCAAGCCGCTTAGCTAAAGAGACACGCGTTTTGATACACAGTATTTGCCTGTATTGTCCCAAGTTTGGAGACCACAGCCGTAGTAGCACAGCAGAAACCGCAAGCCCAGAGAGGACTCGCTGCCAGGCCCCATCTCTGGTTTATAAAATGAAAGCAAATTATAAAAAACAAAACAAAACAGAACACCATCAAAAACGCACTCTGTGCCTGTGTAACTACTACAACAGCTTATTTTAGAGAGGCTGGTTGTAAGACAGGTTATGCTAGTCAAAACCCCCTTTTTCTTTTCTTCTAATTTGCAGTAGATGTGTTTTGCTGGTGCCCTAATCCTAAGGATCAAGTAAGCTCAGAAGCAAACCAAATGCCACTGCCACCCATAGAAACCTACTGGACTGGGGAGTAGTTCAGAGAGTGAAGTGTTTTCCTAGCATGAGTGAAGCCCTGGGTGTGACTTTAGAACTCTCTGGAACTGGATATGTAATGCCCACCTGTAATCCCAGTGTTCAGGACATGGAGGTAGGAGGGATTCGGAGTTCAAGGTCAGCCCCTGCTACATGACTTTTCATTTAGAAAACAAAACAAAACAGGATCTACTGGATTCCCACTACATCCTGGAACCCTTTGACACAAGTATTGCATCATCCATATATATTGTGAACATAATAAATAATACATGAGCTGTACTTGCTAGTGTATAATTGATTTTTCCTGCCAAAATATATGGAAAAAAAATAGTGTGGTAATCAATGTTTCCTTATTATAAGTGGAGAGTTGCGAATCAAAGTAACAAAATAATAGATTGGCTTGGCTGTCTTAATAAATTAGAGTGTGTTTTGTTATTGTGAGGCCAGGCGAAAGTCAGAGCTTCTGCGTATGTCGAAATATTAGACAACTCTGAAAAGACAAGGCGCATTTGTCCAGGTTCCAATATCTCACTCATGAAGCATCACTCTTATTAGGTGTAAGAGGGAAAGTACTTAAGTCTTTCCCTGGACATGTCTTTCAAAGAGCATTCATCAACTGCACGTCCGTTCTGTATACTGGCTAATCAAAGACTGGGTCTGAGACCAATAAATACCACAAAGTTTTCATCAGTATTTAAAATGCAGTCTATCATTGCTATGACCCAGGTCTTGGAATGTGAACCTGCACTGCTTCTTGTCTGGACTACAGAGCTTCTCCAAGCCTGCAGCATGGTTCGGAATGTGAACCTGCACTGCTTCTTGTCTGGACTACAGAGCTTCTCCAAGCCTGCAGCATGGTTCACCCAAATACCAGCCACTGGGCTCCGGGTTAAGGATGAAGGATACAAGATACCCCAACCCCATCAGGGCCAACTTACAACACCCAGACATTGATGGCTCAGGGGGCTTCGAGCCCAAGGATAGAATTTTCCCATCTCATAGGAATCTGTAAACCCCAAATCTGATTTGGGGTCCAACAGTTACTTTTCTCTTTAAGCCCTTTTCTGGCCAAGGGATGGCACATTCCAATTTGAAGTCTCGAAAGGGGAGTTTTAAAGGACAACAAGTTACAGAGAGGGAAAGGGAGGCAGCCAGCCTAGTAACAGGACGTTAGAGTCAGGTCTGGGGATAAAATGAACCCCCAGAATCTGAGAGGAGAGGGGGAGCCAACCCAGCACACAGTTGACTAAAGCTCCTTTTCCTCCCAGTGAACTTGGGAGAGAAGTGGAGGAGGCGAGATGGAAAGAACAGAAACTTCCAATGTCTCTTCTGAAATGTGTGACGAATCGATCTGGTGGGGGAGATTCTGCTTCTAAAATGAAAGCTCAGAGATGACCCAAACGTCCGTGAAGTCTGAGGATGGCACACGAGGGACACAGCATTCTTCAACCTGTCAATATGTGATAACTGAGATAATGTTTCTTTCTCCGTTCATTATTTTTATCTTCTGTCTGAGTAAGTGCAACAATTTCTGTGATGAAACACCATGACCAAAGCAACTTGAGGAGAAAAGGGATTGTTTAGCTTATGCTTCCATAGTGGCTTATCATCGAAGAAAGTCAGCACAGGGACTCAGGCAGGGCAGGAACCTGGAGGCAGGAGCTGATGCAGAGGCCATGGAAGGGTGCTGCTTACTGCCTTGCTCCCCATGGCTTGCTCAACCTGCTTTCTTATAGAACTCAGGACCAAGCCGGGCGGTGGTGGCACACACCTTTAATCCCGGTACTTGGGAGGCAGAGGCAGGCGGATCTCTGTGAGTTCGAGGCCAGCCTGGTCTACCAAGGCTACACAGAGAAACCCTGTCTCAAAAACAAAAACAAAAACAAAAACAAAAACAAATAAAATAAAATAAAATAAAAAAAGAACTCAGGACCACCAGCCCAGCCCAGGGATGGTACCACCCACAATGGACTGAGCCCTCCCCCATTAATCACTAATAAAGAAAATGCCTTACAGCTGGATTTTATGGAGGCATGTCCTAAATCGAGGTCCCCTCCTTTCAGATACCTTTAGCTTGTGTCCTGCTGACATAAAAACAAGCCAGCACACCTTAGTCTTGGCTTTTGTGCTTCCTCCTCCAACCATGCATGTTTCAAACAATAAATTAAAGTGGCAACTTGGATAGATGAATTAATCTGTGACCAAATATTTGACAAGGGGGGCAGAAAGGATTTACATTTTGATCTTCAAACATTGGACATTAAATGACTTCGCTTGCCAGTCTTCAAATCAACAGGACGGCAAGGGCAAAACAAAAAGTCCACGCCTTTGATTGACCTCCTGTGAGTTGAGCTTCTATTGAAGAGCGAGAACTCATGAAAACACACCCGAAAAATAGCAGATGAAATAGCAGTGATTGGAGCCTGACGCCTTTTAAGCAAGGTAACAGAACCATGTCTGAACGAGGCAGATAATAAAAACATTCCATTGCGTGCATTTATGTGTAGTATTGGTCACACGTGTATTTAGTAATAATTTATCTTTGCGTGTGTGTGTGTGTGTATGTGTGTGTGTGTGTGTGTGTGCGCCATGGCACACTTGTGGAGGTCAGAAGGTAAGCTGGTTTTCAGTTTCCATCTTGTCTACAGCCTGCCTCTCTTTGAAACAGGTTTGCTGCTCTGTGTGCCAGGATGGGGCTCCGGGCTCCTCAGGGTCCCCGAGACTTGCTGCTCTGTGTGCCAGGATGGGGCTCCGGGCTCCTCAGGGTCCCCGAGACTTGCTGCTCTGTGTGCCAGGATGGGGCTCCGGGCTCCTCAGGGTCCCCGAGACTTGCCTCTCATCTCCCTGAAGGAACACACATGGGTTAATGATGTCCTATCACGCCTGCCTTTCCCTGGGGTCTGGAGATTCGAACTCAGATCCTCGTGATTGCACAGCAAGCATTTTACTCACCAAGTCATCTCCCCAGCACCCTAACAACTCATTTTACTTTGGTAAATAATTTTTTGAGAGGCTGGCTATCGGTTGGACATGACACTGAGCAGAGCTTTAGAAACACCATACGATCTGTTGGATTTTTGTTTTTTTTTTTTACTTCCAGGAACTCACAAGCTAGAATTACATAATACAAACACTATCAGCTCCACAGCTTAGCACATCCAAGAAGGGCTCTGTTACTGGTATGAAGGAAGTGCTACCTTTGCAGCAATTAATGAGGAAGAGGGCACCCGATGTTGGTGCTGTGAGTAGGGGAACCCTCCCAAAAGACAGACTGTTCAACTCTGGGATTTCAGCAGAGCCTGGTGAGTGAGAATGCCATTCTGCCAGAAGAATTACCGGGCTGGGGAGATGGCTCAGAGGTTAAAAGCACTATCTGTTCTTCCAAAGGTCCTGAGTTCAATTCCCAGCAACCATCTAAAAGGAGATCTGGTGCTCTCTTCTGGTATGCAGGCAGAGCATGTATACATAATACATAAATAAATCTTTAAAATAAATAAATAAAGAAAGAAAGAAAAAGAATTTCCAGGTCAGAGCACAGGGTTGGGCTGAAAGGATTTGAACTTTGGATCCGGCTCTGTGAAAATGAACAGTGAGAACCCTTGGAGTGATGACCATTTGCATATTCAGCTGAGTGCACAGCAGGATTTCCGGGCTCCGGTGCTGGGTACAGAGGCTTGGAAGACACAGGTGGCCTCTTTTATGGCTCCTGAGATTGGGGGTGGGGGGTGGCAGCTGAACCTGGGATCACTGAACAAGCAGATAGCACTGCATAATTGTGGAAAGATTTTTAGGGGCATCCTAATAACACCTTCCTAGGCAGAGACCACCTCCTAAGTGCTACCCAGAACAGCCTACTGCTGATCCTTACTCCATTTCTGCATGCTAAGTGTTTTCTCTTATTTATAGGTAGGAAGAGAAGCTCTAGGTGCTGAGTTTGTACGGGTGTTGGTCTCTGTGGCTTGGGGACTACAGAAGCTGAGGAGGAGCTGAATCCAAGAACCCCAACCCTTGCTGAAAATACTATCCAGAAATGCCTTGGGAGTACGAGAGAGAGAGAGAGAGAGAGAGAGAGAGAGAGAGAGAGAGAGAGAGAGAGAGAGAGAGAGAGAGAGAGAAGGAGGGCTTATTTTCTTGCTGGGGAAATCTAGAGCCCTAGCCAGGTTCCGCCATCTCCCCATCTCCCTCAAAGCAAAGATTTCCAATTACTGCTCGGCAGAAGATGTCAAAAGCATTATTCAACAACTCGTGATCCCCAGGTTTGTAATTTTTCGTATGTTTCCACCCTTATCTGCCAGCACTTGAAAAAGACCAGCTTTTTCCTCTCAAGAGAGCTTAATTTGCAGAGCTGTGCAATCTCCCTATTATGTTCTTATCGTCCTCTCCCTATGTTAGGCAGAATGACAAGGATGACAAAAAAAAAAAAAAAAAAAAGAACCAAAAATATGTGAAGGCTTCCTGAAAATCTATGGGATGAAGCATCCTAAAAGGCAGAAGTTCCGCTTCCCCTAGTGACCTGGAATAAGGCGAAGGGCAGTTGGCCTTAGTTCTTGAGGCCCACTCAGCAGGAGTCCCTGGCTAATGCTCACAAGGTCCAGATCCCCCATCCTGGGGCCCATGGAATTTCCTCTAGCGCCTTAATTGAAGGATTAACAGCTCTGAGGTTCTTAATGCGCAAAGAGGTTCTCTCTCCCGAGGAATGCTCATAGCAATGCTATAATAACTTTTGGTATCCTAAAGACCAGAGGCCAGGGTCGTTTAAGATGGGTGGTTGGCTCTTCTCCAGTCTCCCTTGGCTTCCCCACTCATTCGCTGATAAGGCAATTGACATTTTTCTTGGCGCTATGTTAAGTGCTATGCAAAAGCTAGTTCAAGTCTCTTAGCTCTGGTTCTTCCACCTAGAGGGCGCCCCAAGCCCTGCCTGCACGACAATTCTGAGCCGCAGTCTCCCTGGATCGGTTCCTCCCAGGATCCCCAGGAAGCGAGAGCATCAAGACGCTGGCTCCCTGGGAGAGCCGTCCTCCCCGCCTAGGGGCTTGCTCGGGGGAATCCCCGCCCACCTTGTCATTCCTGCGGGGGAATCCCCGCCCCCTGGGCCTGTCACTCCGGGAAGGTAGTTCCCGCCCCTGGACTCCAGCAGTGGGAAGGAATCCCCGCCCATCCTGGAGGCTTGGAGCATCCCCTGCGCCGCGCTGCGCAGCGAAGAGCTCACTCCCATCGCCCGTGCGTGCTGGCGGCGGGCAGAGGGACGCGGCGGGGCGGCTGCTGCGGGCGCCCTCCAAGCTCCGAGCCGATCGGAAGGCGCTCGGAATCGCGCCTCCCGCAGCAACCCGCGAACCCCTGCTGCTCCGCAGCTCTGGTCAAGGCGCGGCTTCGGCACCGGTGGAGGCAGGGGCGGCGGTAGCTGAGCCGGCACGGCCGGGCGGCGCCTGGATCTGGACACGCCAGGAGCGGCTGGAGCAGCTCGAGCTGCCGATCCACTAACAGGTGAAGAGACCTGGCTGCGGCCGCAACGCTGGAGGGCGGGGTTGGGGGGTGGGGGACTCACCGGACAGTGGAGCTCGGTGACCCCAAGACGGTGTGTGCCAGAGAAAGTTCAGTGACTATTGGGTGCGGGAATCCCAGTCCAAGCAAAGCGGTGAGTGAGGGCACCCAAGTGGGTCTCCACGTTAGGTGGCGCAAACTCCTCTTCCTTCTAGTGGGAGGTGAGCGGGGCACAGTGTAAAAGAAGAGATTGGGCAGAGCTGGACGGAGGCACATCGCCTGGGACGCCAAAAAAAACGGGCCAAGAGTCCTTATCCGAGTGTGTTGACTGGCCTTCCTCCCTTAATCAGTTACTGTCTTGAAGACCATCCTCTCCGCTGCATCCCTTCCGAACCCCCAGCCCACTAAGTGGTACGAGAAAGAGTATGCTTGAAGAGCAAGGACATCTTTGGGGTGATAATAGCATCTGCTAGGGAGATAAGGGATGTTCCAGTTGGGAAAGTATTTCCCTCTGAAGTCTCCCCACCCTTCGGCCTCCCTCCCTCCCATTCCCCACCAAGCACAAGACTGAATTGGGGGGAGGGGGCAGGGAAGGCTCTAGGACTCTGGACAGAAGAAGTTTACTAGCCCTCCTGCCTTCGGCAGCTCTGCTCTATGCATAGATCTTGATAAGAACCCTGGGGTCACACCAGGTCTGGCTTGTGCTGGTGGCAGCCACTGGAAAGACAGACACCAGGGCATCCCAGAGTCTAGGCATCTACCAGGACTGGAGGTTGGGCACTGCAGAGGCCTGAGCTGGGTCTTGCCTGTTCTGTGTGTTGAGCTCCTGAAGGTAAGTGGTTGTGGAGCGGCCAGCACCTCTTGCAGACACGCCTCCGGATGGACCATCACCGTCAGTCAGAACACCTTCTCTAGGGGGTCTCCCACACTCATCTCGGCTTCAGGCTTGGGTTTTGGGTTCTCATTATTTCTACTGGGTCAGCTTTTTCTGGCCTGTGACTTCTGGGTGGGAGGGAGCCAAGTAGGTGCAGGCTGGCAGGTGTGGTGTGGGAGGGCTGCCTGTGAGGGTGGAATAAAATATCTCAGAGCACGCCCCTGGCTGTGGGTGGTTGTTCTGGCTTCCGTGAATCTCTTCTTCCATTAGGATGAGCCAGGAGCTGCTGCTACTATAAAAGCCACACCATGGTGTAAGCTTGGGTGCTGTGTTACGGGGTAGGAGGAGTGGGGTGGTAGGTGTTGGGAGAACAGTCAGAACCATGCGCAGTATATAATGTATCCCCCTTGACATAGTTAATAAGCACCTGGAAAAATATTGAATTATGCTTTAAATCGAAAACTGAAATTGATTTGGGAATGCACTTACGGCAGTTTACTATTTAAGGAAATGTGTGATAATTCCTCTATTCATTTCAATCATTTTGGGGCACCTGTGGTTTGCTGGGTCTAGACGGTCTAGCCCGTAGAGTAAAGAGGCTCTGTCCCTACGGTGAAGCGATTCAGTGTAGCAGGAAGGAAGCCTATGGGCAGTGATGGCGCCAGCCTATAGTAAGCTCCCTATGTTTAGTGGATGAAGGATTGAAGGGATAGTTAAATGATTAATTCAAGGATGTTCCAAATGAAACATCTATGGAGGAGAACAAAGCCCCCTTTTCACGGTGGGGATCGGAAAGCTTTGTGGAGGACCACCTAGGGGAGGAGGTGTGTGTCAAAGGATTGGTCCTGTCTTAGGAGTCTTCCATGGCAGAAGAGGATGCACTTTGACCTACAAGAATCAAGTTTTCCAGACAGTCAGGAAATGCTTAGGATTTTTGAGCAAGGGTTTATCATGATCAGGTATGTGAGCCATCTCTCGTAGATAGGACTGAGGTGAGTGAGGAGAGAGGCGAGGTGGCGTGCCTAAGGAGGAGATGGTTGCAGTGTGATGGTCGGGAGGCAGGGAAGTCCTGAGCTGGTAGATGATGATGGTTTGTGAGGAAGAAAGGAAAGAGTCCTCCACCGCGGGGCTTGACTGTGGGCATGGGTGGGGTTCAGAGGGCAGAAACAAAGGCTACCGCAGGGTCTAAGTACAAGTACTGAGCTAAGTTAGGGACTTTGTGTATGTGTGTGCGCGCGCGCGTGCATGCGCGCATGCGCATGCGAGCGTGTAACATGGCTCATGTGTGGAAGTGAGAGGACAATTTTGTGGAGTCAGTTATGTCCTTTGACTGTGGTTGCCCGGAATAAACTCAGGTGGACAGGCTTGTATAGCTGGTATTTTCACCAACGGAACCACCCAGCCAGTCCCCAGCCTTCTTTTTCTCACTACTTACTGTAAAATTTGTCAAGGTCCTGGGGACCTGTAGGCTACGCTTCATCCCTGTCTGCTGAGATTTCTCTCTTGCCACATTACACACACACACACACGCACACACACGAGTCAAGGACTAGTCTTCCTTACCTGCTATGGTCTCTGCCTTATAAGGCTGTTTTCCCTGGGTAGTGGATCCTGGAATGTCCTTTCCTTCTCTGGTGGTCGTGACAAACCTCTTCATCAAGATCCAGCTACAGGGTCTCCTCTGTGAGTCTGCCACCATTCCCCAGGGACACGTGGTCATGGTGCTTTCTTCCCTGCCCACTCTCTGCAGAGCCTGGGTGAGGATCTGCTCATCAGGGCATCCTGGCTGTTTCTCATAACAGTTCTCCTGCATATCAGACGTTTACATTACTCTTTCTAACAGTAGCAAAATTACAATTATGAAGTGGCAACAAAATCATTTTATGGTTGCCGGGGGGGGGGTGGGGTGGTCACCACAACATGAGGAGCTGCATTAAAGGGCCACAGCATTAGGAGGGCTGAGGACCGCTGCCCTAAGACCTTATTTTAGACTCATGCCCATATTAGACCTGGGACAGTGGCCTTAGGCTAGGCAATAGAGTGCAGGGGAACTGCCCCAGGCTGATGGCGCCTTAGGGTCTCTAAACCCTGAGTGAGAGCTCCATGTGGAATAAGACTACAGATGCTCCCTTGACTTAGATCACATGAGCCTAGGTTAGTCATACCTTGGTGGAAGAGGCATCCTTATCCAAAGGTGGCCCCAGGCCTGGGTACACTAACCAAAAGAATTATCCCAAAGAAGAGGAAGGAACCCACCAAAGGTCACGGCCAAACCCAAGAGAAGGTGAACCTCTTGGAGATTTTCTTCTGTCTTCAAGGATGTCCCCAGAGTGTCCAGAAGGAGGCTGAGCACAGCATGTGCCTGATATAGGAAGAGCCTATGGCAGAGAAGCTGATGCCGAGAGAGATGGAAATGACCCGCCATAGATATACAGAGAACAGTCTAGAGCAGTGGTTCTCAACCTGTGGGTCGAGACCCCCCCTCATAGCACTGCCTAAGCCAATTGAAATACACAGATATTTGCAGTATGATTTAGAAGAGCAATAAAATTATAGTTATGAAGTGGCAACAAAAATAATTTTAAGGTTGGAGGTCACCACAACTTGAGGAGCTGTATTAAAGGGTCACCGAGTTACGAAGACTGAGAACCCTTGGTGTAAAGGAGGGTCACTGAGCCAGCTTGCAGAAGAAGAACAGGATTGGAAGATGGCGAAAATAGGCCCACAAGCACCCGTTGCAGTGTGGAGTGTTTGGAGAAGGTAGTGGTCCTTGAAAGAAGAGCTGATCCCAGTTTCTCCTTCTCAGGCATGCTTGGAAGGCAACAGAAAAGTGGGAGAGCATGGAACATCCGAAGACAGGGTGTTTGGGAGGGTTGAGGCTGGAGACAATCAAGAACAGGTACAGGGAAAGAGAAAGTCTACCTTCCGGCTTCCCTGTAAGGAGGGAGGCTGAGGACGGGAGAGCACTGGAGAGGGAGGGCGGTGGGGGGGATATATATATATATATATATATATATATCCAGAGAGAGAGAGAGAGAGAGAGAGAGAGAGAGAGAGAGAGAGAGAGAGAGAGAGAATGGGGCAGCAGAAGGGGGGGGGGGAGAAGCGCCACAGTCAGGGCAGTAGTGGAATTGAGTCTTCTCAGAGATACAAGAGGGGTCTTCAGAGAGCTGGTATGACATCTGGTTAGCCTGGGGGCTTGGAAGGAAGGGACTGTGGTCCCACTGCTCGCCCTGGGATGTGAACGAGGTTCTCTCTGAGGTAGCTAAGGCGGAGAAGATGGAGTCTTGAAATGGAGACTCCTGGAATTTGGGCAACGCAGAGATCTTGATGACCGTATCATTGGAATTTTGGAGTAGCTACTTCACAGCTGTTTTTAAGAGGTATACAAAGAAGTGCCAAGGTGTGCAAGTCCCCAAGTGATGGCCTCTGGTATGCAGCAGGCCCTCTGGAACAGCTTGGTGACAAGGGAGTGAATCTCTCTCCAGTCCTTCCCGCTGAATGTAGTTGCAGGAACTTTGACCAGGCTATGACCAGGCAGGCAACTCGTCTTCACGGTTGGATAAAGATCTTTTTTTTTTTTTTGGATAAAGATCTTTGGACTGCTCTGTGCTATCTGTCCCTGCCGTCCTCACCTCAAGGAACCCCTTTGGGCTGCTTGCTTTTTCATCTATTGTCTTACAGCAGTGACTCCGCCGTCATCAGATGTCCTTCTTGAGCAAAGGTCCAGTTGCTGGGCTCTAGCAAGGATGGTCTGCCCTGTCCCCTGAGATCTGGAGAGGGACAGTGCATCAGCCCTCTCAGTTCCTGTCCTTGAGAAAGCCAAGGCCCAGGAAAGAAAGAGCAGTGGCCCCCAACCCCTCAGCTGGACCGAGAACTGCAGCACACCCTTGATTGATCAGAGAACTCTTGTCAACTTGAAAGCAATTGAGCCAGGTGAGGTAGGCAAAGAAGTAGTAAGCTTCATGCCAGCAAGATGAAATAAATATTCTTTGTTATTAGTGAAGAAGGGGAGAAATAGATCTCATCACTTTATTTACTAAACACTCAATAGATGTATGCCAAACTAAATTAACTTTGGGAGAAATGAGAGAGTGTGTTGTAAGGAAATAGAAGTCTAGAATTTTTTTCTCTCATTCTTCATTTTCCACCTGGATAGTTCATACCTGAATCATGTTGCCCTTTGGGCTTATGCGTTGCTTGCATATAAAACGATAGGTATTTTATGACATTTAAAACTTTTAAATCTTTCATACTGGTGAAATGGGAGCGGGGATGGGGATGGAATTTGGTTCTGGGCAGATAGACATTTGTATCAAGGCAAGTCGTGTGACTCAGTTTGACTATGACAGGTCATGTGACTCAGTCTGACCATGAACTGAAGGATCCTATAGTCTGTTGACAACTGTGTTCCAGAGAACACCTTGTGTTTACAGCCTGACCCCAGTCAATGGTTGCAAGAGGCCCCTTGTGCTGTGATAAGGCCAAGGAACTGGTTTGTTAAGGTGCAGGTGTATGGACAAGATGCACTTGTTTCTGTTGCTGAGAAGAGACCAACCTGGGGGCTGTATCTCTCTCAGATGTCAGATGACACCCTCTCCTCCTGACTCAGTCCTCATCACGTCATGCCCTGGATGTCTCTTTTTTTTTTTTTTTTTTTGCTACCTACTTGAATACATTATGAGTAAAGTGCGGCTGGAAACTTACAGAGATGCTTAACTCTTTCTACTACAGTCTAATGAAACCAGATGGCAGCGAACACCTGGCCCAGGAAGTCTTCCCTGGGTTATTGGATTTTAGGTAATTTTTTTCCCTTGTGACTCAAAAGTACTCTTAGAACTTGGAAGTTTGGTGGAAGCAGGGATGTGGAACCTCTGTATACAATGTGGATTTATTTTGCACATATGATTATTACAAGTTTTGGATGAAATAATAGTAAGAAAGTAGAGAGATTTGCCAGAGGCAGCTGGAGATGACAAGATCCCTCCAGGAGGATAAAAAGAAATCCGCAAACTCCACAAATCCTTGAAGAGGGTAATCTGCTCCCTTGCCTTCAGTTTGAAGCAAATTGAGGCCTTCCCAGATGGGATCTGTGCTGGTTTAACAGCTTCCTGGGCAGGGACCTCTGTGACATATTTGTCCTTTATAGAATGATGCCCCAAACGGGGTCCTCTGAGGTGTTTTGCAAGAGCGGCTCTCTTCCTGGGCTCATTTTTATCAGCACTTGGGCACCTCTACTACCTTGACTTTGTAAGGACGAGTTTCACTGTGTTACCTCAAGCGAATCATCCAAACTGAAACACACACACACACACACACACACACACACACACCCTGTTGTGTTGTTCTGGCCTCAGAGAGTGCTCATCCTGCTTTGCTAAAAATAAAGATGGCATCCGGATCATGCCAAAGGGGATTCCTACTGTGAACAGGGGCATACTCGGTGCTGTGTAAATCCAAAGTCAGTTCCTGGCTGGCACCTGCCCACTGACACAGTGGGGGTTGAGCTGGGTGGAGGGTAGGCAAGCGGGCAATTTTGGATGCTGGCGTTCTCAGTTCTCAGTAGGGGAAGGAAGGCAGGGTCCTGGGCTTCCGTGCTGGGGCGATTTCTGGGCATCGGGAGGAAGCTGGTGGGAGGAAACAGAGTGCCCAAGAGAGCTTTGACTTCCTGGGGCCTGGCCTGGCTACAGTTGCCCCAGGAGATGTAGGAATTCTCCAGGAGGGAGAAAATAAACAGCAACTCTTGACTTCACCAAAGGCCAGCCTGGCTCAGCCTGTTTAAATATGCCGGGTATTACTGCAATTCTGATATTCTTTTTTTTTTTTTAAGATTTATTTATTTATTATTATATATACAGTGCTCTGCCTGCATGTACATCTGCAGACAGAGGAGGACATCAAATCACATTATAGATGGTTGTGAGCCATCATGTGGTTGCTGGGAATTGAACGCATGACCTCTGGAAGAGCAGACAGTGCTCTTAACTACTGAACCATCTCTCCAGCCCCTCTGATATTCTATATGGTGATCGTCCTGGACGGTGGACTGACAAGCGCCTTTTAAGCTAACTGTAATATCTTGGACTGGCACCCAGTAATGCCACCTTCCTTGAAGAGTTCCAGTGATGTGGCCACCAGAAGTGTCACCACAACCTGACCCCCTCTGTATAGTGAGCTCTGTATAGGTGGCTCTTTATATGACTCTGGTTTGCATGCTGGTGGACACAGGCAATCACAAACTCTTCCCAAGTGTTGTAGTGGTACTTTCTCTGCATCCAACAAGATGAAAGTGGAGCCAAGGTTAATGAAACAAGATGGCAATAAATCTCTCTCTCTCTCTCTCTCTCTCTCTCTCTCTCTCTCTCTCTCTGTGTGTGTGTGTGTGTGTGTGTGTGTGTGTGTGTGTGTGCGTGTTGGCCAATAGAAACATAAAATGTCTAATTCCAGCCATGTTTCAGTTCATTCCTGACACCCTCCCCATCCCGTCCCGTGCTCCATTTGGCACAGTGTATTTTATAGAGATTCGGGTAAGACTAGATTGTGCTATCTGGGTCTCCTGGTGAGGAAATTAACTTTCAAGGCTAAAGCAGCCATGCAAATATTATTACAAAATCACTCAGCATACCGGATCGGCATGGCTCTTCCCCAGTTTCCTCTACCCACTCTCCACACCTACCCTGCCCTGGTCACTGCTATTCCCAATATCATTAAGCTAATAGAAGAGACAGCTGTCCCCAGAAAATATGCTCCGAGTGTCCTCATCAGCATGGGTTCTCGTGAGAGAGCAGGCAGTGAGACAGCGTGAAGAGACGAAGGTACTGGAAAAGATTGCATTCACCCCTCTCTCGATCTAATACTGATCTTGGAAACCCTAGGCAGATGTAAAGCTGATTGATTGCTTGATGGTGACTGCTGTGGGGGCAGCCGACAGCAATTTTTGGCACCAGGAAAATACACCTGGTACCTGACCGTTCATCTACCGTCTGGTCCCTCACCTGCCCAGTTTTCTTGAGTGCCATCTTTACCTTGAGCATGGGCATATCCTAAGATGGACTGTCATTTCCTCTTGCTCTTCAGTATCCGGCACAATGTCAAGTACATGGTAAAAAAAAAAAAAAGATTAAGATGGTTCTAATGTTTAGTATTTGGCAAGCGCTATTCTAGACACTTTCTACATGTTAACTCATTCAGTTCATAATGATCCAGGGAGGCGTATACTTTTAATTGCTCTTTGGGCTGCCAAAACAAATTAACACAAGCTTGGTGGCTTAAAGCAACAGAGGTGCATTATCTCATGGCTCTGAAGGTCAGACGTCTGAGATCCAGCTCTTGGACAGGGCTGTGTTCCCTCCAAAGGCTTCAGGGGGGAAAATGCCTTACCTCTTCCAGCTCCCCATACTGTTGCCATCCCTCGAGTCGGTGCCACTCCATTCTCTGCCACTGTCGTCACATGACAGTCTCCCGTGTGTGTGTGTGTGTGTGTGTGTGTGTGTGTGTGTGTGTGTGTGCGCGCGCGCGCACGTGCGTCTCGTGTTTACATGATTCCACTTTGTGTCTTTTCCAAGGACACGAGATTAAAGACAAACAGATTGTCTTTTCAGAAACAGAACTGATGTATTGAAAATACATAGCCAGGTGTAGTGGCTCTTGCATTTAATCCTAGCGCTCCAGAGGCAGAGGCAGGGGATCTCCGAGTTTGAGGCCAGCCTGGTCTAAAGAATGAGTTCCAGGATAGCCAGGAAAGCCAGAGAAACCCTGTCTCAAAAAAAAAAAAAAAAAAACAAAACCCAACCAAATAAATTATATGTATTATAAGTGTGTTTATTAGATTGGCGTATACAAAACCGCCTGGTAGTCCACCAATGGCTGTCTTCAAATTGACGAGGTAGAGAACTTTGAGATCCAATAGCTACTCAGTCCACAAAGCTGGCTACCTCAACAGTTCCAGCCTGGTGTGGAAGGTCTCGGGGAACTATTGGAGAACCACTGGCCTTCCTCAGTCCACACCGGAAACCAGAAAGGGTTCTGATAGCAGCACATGGGCCTCTCCATGAGCCTTAGACTCACGTGTTGTTGTGCTTTTAAATTGTATTTTTATTTTGCTTTCTTTAAATCTCTTTCTCCCTCCCCCTCCCCAATCCCTTACAATATCCCAACACCAGGTAGGAGAGAACGGTTAGTGGGGAGAGAGGGGCTAGTTTTCCTTAGCTTAGTTTCCCTGCTGTCTGGGGTTGTCGGGTTCCTTGGGGCAAGCCCGATCCTTGTTTCAGGACATCTCTGTCTTCCTGTTGTTACACTGCATCGACAGCAACCAGGAGCAGCAGAGAGAGAACACCAACAGCCTTCTTCTTCTTTCTCTGAGCCCCCAGTTTCTCTCTGGGTCTGGCATTTATCCCAACCGGCAAAGACCACCCCTCCACACGAGGCACTTCACAGCTGACAACCGTCACAGGCCTTCTCCTCAGGAGGCAGTTGTCAGCTGTGGGTGAAATGGAGCAGCCCCCCTCACCCCCCATCCCACACCTGGGATTAAAACAAAACCATGTTTACATAGAAACCAAACCTTCCACAACACTCATGTGTCAACCCCCGCTGAATCTCTCCACATGGGTGAGTTACAGATATCAGAAATCAAACCCAATGGGGTAGTTCTCCCTCCGACGAGGTCCCTCCTTCTCTCAGAGACTCCCCCATCCGCCCAACACCTCATTCCCAGGAATCTAGCGGCTACTCTTGACATTATCGTCCGTTTTGTAACCCCACCTCCGAACCATAGGCAGCTTCTCCTCTAGTACCTGCACCAAACTTCCACCTCCAGTGAAGCCACACAGGCCTTCCCGTTGTATTTGTCCAGCTGAAACTCCTGTCCTGGAGCTTGTTCTGCGGACCAGGCTGGCCTCGACCTCACATCAATCCGCCTGCCTCTGCCTCCCGAGTGCCGGGATTAAAAGTGTGCTCCGCCACCACTCAATCTTGAACCCTCGTCTGAAAACTTTCTTGAACGCTTGTCTTCTCTCCTCTGAGCAGACGGAGGGGGTTGTTGGAAGAGTTTATATTTTCCTATTTCAGTTTGAGGTGCATGGCCAAAATAAGAGGGCAGCACAAGTTTCCTCTGTGCATGCGTGCCCGCCCCATTCTGAGCGTTCTCCACGAGGATGCTGTGTTTGTTATGCTGCCCCTATAGTCTATCTTTTACATCTTGTGGCAGATTCGTGAAGAGCACTGTTACAGTAGCATATGGGGTATTATCATTACCCTAAAAATCCTGTGTTTCTCCTGTTAATCCTTTCCTTCCTATAACCCACTCAGATATTTTAAACTTCTTTCTTTCTTTCTTTCTTTCTTTCTTTCTTTCTTTCTTTCTTTCTTTCTTTCTTTCTTTTTTTCCAAGACAGAATTTTTCTGTGTAACCTTGGCTGTCCTGGTCTCACTTTTTAGACCAGGCTGGCCTCGAACTCACAGAGACCCACCTGCCTCTGCCTCCCAAGTGCTGGGATTATAGGTGTGCACCACCTGTACCCAACTTATTTTAAACTTTTTAAATGTATATTTTTATTTCATTAATTTTTTTTTTTTAAAGACAGTGTCTCATTATGTAGCTCTGGCTGGCCTGAAACTCACTCTGCAGACCAGGCTGGCCTCTAACTCACACAGATCCATCTACCTCTGCCTCCTAAATGGGTCCTTAAAAAAGCATAGTCCAAGATCTGAAGGGATGGCTCACCACTTAAGGGCACTTGCTTCTCTGGTGGAGGACCTCGATTCAGTTCCTGGCACCCACATGGCAGCTCATGCCCGCCTGTAACTCCAGTTCCAGGGGATCTGACGCCCTCTTCTGGCTTCTCAGGGCACCAGGCATACACATGGTGCACAGACACACATGTACAGATGAAACCATTCTATAAATAAAATAATAAAAGTTAAAAAAAGAGGCTGGTGAGATGGCTCAGCTGTTAAGAGCACTGACTGCTCTTCCAGAGGTCCCGAGTTCAATTCCCAGCAACCACATGGTGCCTCACAACCATATGATCTCATGCCCTCTTCTGTTCTGCAGATGTATATGTAGGCAGAGCATTGTATAAATAATAATAACTAAATATTTTTTTTTAAAGTTTAAAAAGATAATCTTTAAAACACAATTCAAATCATCTCACTTCTTAGTTTAACACTGGGGATTTCTCAATATTAAACATGATCTGTGCCCCTTGGGCAGACCCACATCTCCTGTGGCTGTGACCATCCATTGCCCTCCCTCTGTGCCTGACACACTGTCCTTTCAGGTCTGGAACCTACCATGTCTCATTATGCATTGGGACCCTTCTACTTTTCAAACCTTCTTCTCTAAGAACTTCCCAAGCAGCCAGGCGTGGTGGCGTACGTCTTTAATCCCAGCACTTGGGAGGCAGAAGCAGGTGGATTGCTGTGAGTTCGAGGCCAGCCTGGTCTACAAAGCCAGCCCGGGACAGCTACGCAGAGAAACCCTGTCTTGAAAAAGAAAAACAAAACAAAACAACAACAAAAAACACAAAAACAAACAAACAAACAAACAAAAAACTTCACAAGCCTGTCTTATAAATTGGAACCTCTTGAGGCTCCATAACATAATTCCTGTTTGACTTGTAGCCTTGATTTCTTTGCTTATTTTCTGTATCACCTCTAGGAACACAAACATCATTCAAGTAAAGATCTTGTTTTGTTCCTGTTTCCTAAGTGCTCACAGCAGTCTTGCCATACAGCAGTTTCTGCCAGTCGGAGCCTCCCCCCCCAGTATAGCACGTCATCAGCTGTTAAACACATCGGACACTTAAACCTGTTTTTCAGGTCAGGGGACGCAGTCTCAGAAAGACTAAGTGACACGAGGCCCCATATTCTCCTAGATTGGCATCAAGATCCCTGTGTCTCCTAAACTGGGGCCCTCAGCCATACTCTGCATGGAGTCTCTGAGACGCAGGCGTGGGCCAGGATCCTTGCAGTCCGTATAGACTGCTGAGCTCTCCCAAGCTTCGTCTCCTCCTCACAGATGGTGGTAAACAGGGAGGAGGAAATCCCAACCTCAGATTCTCGATTTCTCTGAGAAGTTGGCCTAGAACTTAAACCTGAGAAGCCGCCGAGGAGTTAATTCTGCTTTCTCTCCACTTTGGGCTCAAGACTTTTTTTCCTGTTCCATCTTGAGACTTGACGGACTAAAAGCGCCTTCCTTGAACCCTCCCAGGGAAGGTAGAGATGGCCGCCGGAGTCCTGGCATGCAGCGGTGTGAGCATCACCGCGATAGGTAAGAAAGGACTAGAAGGCTCCAACGTCTGCGGGACCGTAGGAACCCGGGTGCTTCCTTTTTCTCAGAGGCTCCATGTGGAACATGGCTGAGAACTTGGGCTTAGGAGGCCAAATCCAATTTAGCCGTTAGCCTTTAGTCTGGTTTTCCTTACACATGAACACTTTTCTGTACTTTTTGGGTTTTGTGGCCCCTGCATCTTTTCACCGACGATGGAGCCCCTGGGTACAATTGAACCTGTAGGTTGGTAGATAACTTACTTCCTGAAGTCTTGCTAAAAGGCTGGCCTCTCTGTCATCAGCTATGGGCTAGTCATGGGAGAGGCCAAGAAGAAAATAGCTACCCTACCCCCTTTGCTGTTGAATCAATCTCTCTTTCTCTCTGTCTTTGTCTCTCTCTCTTCCCCCTATTTTTTCTTCCCTCCCTTCTTCCTCCCTTTCCTCCCACCCTCCCTCTCTCCTTCCTTCCTTCCTTCTTTCTTTCCATACCTTTTTAAGAGAGTCTTGCCTTGCTGCCAAAGCTGGTTTTGAACTCTTAGGCTCAAGTTACTGTTGCCTCAGCCTTGTGGATAGCTAGGGCAACAGGCCTGACCCACTGCGCTCAGTTAAGACCTCCACTTAAAAACAAGGCCAATCCTGAAAATTGCATCAGCATGCCAGCAAGTAAACATCCAGATCTGGGGGTAGCGGGGAGAAACCCTCCTCTTTCTGGCAAATAGCGATTGTGGTTGTGAGAATTCCCAAGACCCACAAGTGTTACGTGACTTTTCGTCGTGGAGGGGGCCACAACGGCTGAGCAGTACTTGTGGCAGATATAGCTGCTTTCCTGGGGGAGGGCAGAACCCTGGCTATTCAAAACATCATGCACTCCACCTCTGCTGTCGTAAGTGGGGTTTGCTATGGTAACTTGAACTTGCCCGAGGATTGTGCATGTAAAGTGCCACTCATTGGTAGTACCCTTTATTTTTAGCATCTACCAAAGAGGAGCTGCTCATTGTTCCCGTTACCAGGCAGGTGGGTAGTCACAGCGGAGTCAGGATGGATGTTACGTGCCGTCCTCACGTGGAGTTGTTGCCGCCCACCACAGTTCTCGCTTGGTGGATGGTGGTGTGCTTCCGGAATCCCATTGGTTCAGGCTCTTGCTAGCGCCTGCACACTAGGATAGTTGGACGTACTATTTTTTTCATCTCAGCTGCTGTTCCTGATCATGGTCTTGGCACAGCATGCCAACTTTATAACAGCGGTGGTCCTTCCTGCAGCTAGGAGGTGGATAGCTACCCATAAAAATCAACGAAAGCTGAGGAAGCACGGCAAACACACGGAGGAGGTCGTATGTTTCCCCTCAGCAGGATGCTCAGTTTTCTCTTACGGCTTTACACTCTGTCCTTGATGCCCTCAAACTAACTTTTTCTCCTTTTTTTTTTTTCATTCAGCTAGTATTTATTTAACACATGACACATAAAGAAATGTTATATATGCCTCTCATTCTGTACGTGGCGAAATAAATGAAATTCAGATTTCTTTGAATTATCATATTTGAACTATCAAGTATGTCAATGTACTCGACATTCTGGAAAGACTGGGCAGAGTGATGGCAGCTACCTTCGGGTCCTTCTCTTCCAGCCTGTATTCACTCCATGATGACTTTGTCTGATACTTTACTGGTTCTGTCAGCTTCCAGTGTCTTTTCTTTCCCTCATGCCCTAGACTTCATGTGTGGAGCTGCATGCCTATAACCCCAGCACTTGGGAGGAGGAGGCAGGAAAATGAGGCATAGGTCACCCTCAGTATTGAGTTTGAGGCTAAACTGTGTTGCATGAGACCCTGTCTTTAAAAAACAAAAGACCATAGTGAGCTCACAAAGCCCCGTTTTCTGGGGCTTCTGGGTAAATTGCTGGCTATGCAAACATGAGGACCTGAGTTCAACCCCTCAGTGCCCATATGAAGGCCAAGCATAACTGTGAGTGCTGAGACTCCAGCAGGAAGGTCCCTGGGGTTTACGGGCCATCTGCTGTAGCTAAAGTGATGGTTTCCAGGTTCAGTGAGAGAGCATCTCTCAAAGAATAAGGTTCATCTTGGTAAGAAGGATTTCTAATGTCCACATGCTCCCCCTGCCCCAGATCCTCGCTCAGTGGGTCTGGGTGGTTGGACCTGAATGTGAACTGTCGTCTAAAGCCAGTTTTGGTGTCGGCATTGGTCAGAAGAGTAGAGTGGAAGGCCCATTAAAACACTGACCATAGGGCCAGCGAGATGGCTCAGCAGTAACAGCATTTGCCACCAAGCCTGACAACCCCACACAATGAAAGGAGAGAACTGAGTTCCATAGACTATGCTTTGGGTTCTGCTGGCACACTGTGGCACATGTGCAGTCATGGCTGCACAGTCACACGGTCATGCATGTGTACACACACACACACACACATACACACACACACACACACACACACACACACACACACACACACACGCTCGAAATATAACTAAGAAAAAGAAGATTGGTGGCATGGTGTTGCTGAGACTCAAGCGCTCCATGAGCTGTAATACGTTCTTCATGAAGCATCTTCTTAAATGAATGAATTTAGTTTCGGCTGCCATGTCTATGGTGGCTGAGAAGACACGGGAATGTGCTCACAGCTGAGCCATGGGGATGCTGCGGTCTGAGATGGCACTGCCCTCGGACATTCCAGTTCAGCTGATGAACCTGCTGATAGAAGCCCATATAGAGCTATGGTGTCATCAACAGCCACTTTCCACGAGCGAAGAGCCCCATTTGGCATGCTATTTTAGATGCTTTCCTGAATGCCCTGTGCAAATACGTGCACAGTTCTGCTTACTTAAGTCAGTAAATCCAGTATCTGTTTGAGCTCTACTATGTGTGAGCCCCTTCAATCACTGTAAGACAGACAGACATCCCATGAGCTGGCCAGCAGAGCATCTGTTCTCCCATGATCCTCATCTCCAGCTGCTAATAAGTGCTCTTCTGTAGGCTGCTAATGAGGATGCCACATTTGCCGAATCCTAAGATACTTCCTAACCTGGTACTTGATCCCTCCAAACATCTGACACTGTCAGTCTATCCGCTGCTATCCTTGAGGTACTCCTTGGTTCTGAATGTCACATTTTGTAGGCATTCCTCTTTGCTACCCAGTCAGCATTCCTTTTTTTTATTTTCAAGGCTGCCTTCTTACTTCTCCCTTATCCCTCTAATAATACAGAGGAGTCCAAGACTGCACATTTGGATTGTCTTTCTATGATGTCACTCATCCTGCAGCTCTGAATGCCACCCAGAAGTCAAGAATGCTCACCAGTTTACCCTCATCTCCTACTGTTTCCATATGGAACTACTTACTTGGTCCATAAGGCTCATCCTCTTCCTCCTGCCCCTCCCCCACCCCTTCTTCCTCCTCTTCCGTCCCCTTTCCAATTCTCCCTCCCTTTCTCTTTTTCTTCCTTGAGACAGTCCTGTGTAACTTAGGCTGGCCTGACTTTGAACTCTTGATCCTACCTTTATCTCCCTAGTACTAGGAGTACAGGTGGGTACCACTGCGCCTGCTGTATGCAGAGGTCAAACACAGGGCATCCTGTGCCCTGGATAAACACTCTACCAACTGAACTATATTCCCCGCCCTCTTTTCTTCCTGCCTTTCTCTGTCTGTCTGTCTGTCTTTCTCTCTGTCTCTCTCTCTCTTTTTGCTTTTTGACATGTAGCCCAGGCTGGCCTCAAACTCAGGACTCTCCTGCCTCAGACTGGAGTTAGAGACATATGCCACCGTGCTCAGCTCAGATGATACGTCTTCACTTGGGCCTTTAAAATATATCTGGAACCTGACCATTTCTCATCACTTTCCTCATCCAAGCTCTTCTCTCTCAACTGGGCTATTTTAGGAGACTCCCATTTGCTCCTTTTCCCCTTTCCCCATCGTATTTTATTCTCAATGGAGCATCCAGAATGATTCTAGTAAGATATAAGTCATTCCCTGTCACTTCTCTACTCGGATCTTTCCATCACATTCTCACCAAACTCAAAGCAAAAGCCTGCTCATCACATGGCCACCAGGCCCTTGCTGGTGCTCCCCTGCCCTGCTGCTCCCTCTCTGACTTGTCTGTAACTCTTCCTGCCAGCTCTAGCCACACTTGCAGGCTCCTGCCTCAGGGCTATGATGCCATTCCCTCTAGAATGTTTGTCTCTTATATAGCTAAGTTCTCCTTCACTTTTTCTGAGTCTTGATTCAAATGTCTCCTCCACTGGTAAAATCTTTTGTGCCCACCCTATGCCATCTTGAGGTTTCCTGGGCTCCATTCTCAGCTTTATTTTCTTTTAGTTTACACACACACACACACACACACACACACACACACACACACACACACACACACACAGAGCTGATTTACTTTCCTTTTCTGCCTACAGATTGCAATGTGAGACTGATGGTGTTTTCTGGGGGGCAGCGGGGGTGTCTGTTTGGCTCACTGCTATATCACCAACCTTTACAAAATGCTTGGCTAGTAGCAGGCACTCAGGAAATATTGGTTGAGAGAATGAATTAGAATCAGTGGTATTTTTAATTTAAATATGTGTACTCCGGGGACTGTGATTTAATTGGCCCAAGGTACAAACCCGAGTGCTGATCGTTCTTGAAGGCTTCCCAGGTGATTCTAATGTAGACCCAGGGTTGCAAACCACTGCTTTGTGAGCTGAACTCTGCATTGTTTTTTTTCTTTTTCCCCTTCGTGGATTTTTACGTCTGTGGCATATGCTGTTATATTCTTAGAAAACCCATTCATTTCAAAACATAAATTGCAGCGACTGGTTCTAATAAAACTGGTGCTATGTAGGGTAGCATATTAGGGTTTTAATTGGAGCATCCTATTAAAGTGAGTGTTCTGGACATTTGTCTCTGTATAACCTTGGCTGAACTTGGGCTGGGATGAACAGGCCCCACATTACAGTGTTCTCGGTGAACTCCCCAGCTTAACCTTAGATTTATTTTATTTTATTTTATTTTATTTTTAGGAGAGGGGATTTGACTATGGCTATTTATAAACTCAGTTTGCCTGAGTGAGCTACGTACATTTTCAGCCCCTACCCAATGTCTGCATGCCCACAGTCTAAATTCTGTCTGTCTCTTGGGGCTCAGGAGAAGACTCATCTTCCTTTCTTCCCTGCCTGGCAGCTCCTCCCAGGATGCTTGGCACAGTCACGTGGTGTCCAGTTTGTGCCATATAGCAAATGAGCCCTTTCTGAGGGCATCTTGTGTTTTGTTGCTACTTTTCCCTTTCCCTATATTTTCTCTAGGGCCAGGCCATTTTTTTTGCCCCCCTCCCCACCTCTTTGAGTCCTTAGCAGTAGACAGTAATCAGATGCTGATGGATTGCTTAAACTATTGCTGTTTACTGCATGGACAGCATTATCTAAGGACAGTTGCCTGGGGGAAAGGCTGCTACATCCTTCGTAATGAGGGATTATCCCCTTCATAAGCACCCTGGCGTTTTTCACTGTTTCATCATTGATCTGTATCATCCTCATTTTATGATATTTTAAATTTATTCTTCTCTCATACAATACATCCCAACCGTAGCCTCCCCCTACCTCATACCCCACACCAGCCCTCTCCCCTAGATCCACTGCTCCTCTGGTTCCCTTCAGAAAGGAGCCTCCCAGGGATATCAAACAAACAGGGCAAGACAAGGTGCAATAAGACTAGGCACACGCCCTCATATCGAGGCTGGATGAGACAACCCAGTAGGAGGAAAAGGGTCCCAAGAGCAAAGAAAATGAACTGAATATATATATCTATGAGATTTAAAACCCCAGGATTTCTGGACCCTATTTGAAAAAGTACTCAAGAAAGTCTGGACATCATCACACTTGGCCTTAATGTCAAAATCAGATGCAAAGGGGTAGATTTGTCATTGCATCTGAGGCTTGCTGAGATGACTTTGCCAAACAGGTCAGTGGGGCCTGTTTAGGGTTCATCTGTCTATTCCAAATAGTTACTTTTCTTTAAAAAAAATTGTGTGTGGGTGTGTTTTTAAGATATATTTATTTATTTTATGTTTATGATTGTTTTGTCTGCAAATATGTCTACAAACCAAAAGAGGGCATTGGATGCCATGGATGTCTATGTTGTAGATGGTTGTGAGGCACTATTTGGGCGCTGGGAATTGAACCTAAGCCCTCTGAAAGGGCAGCTAGTGCTCTTAGCCACAGAGTCATCCCTCCAGCCTCTGGGGTTACTTTTCAACCAGAGTCACATTGTCTGGGTGACATTCTGCGTTTCAACAGCCTGAGAGAGTAGGTAACCTGATACACTGGAGTTGGGGGAAGGTCTGAAACTAAGTCCTTAACACCTTTATGTCCTTTTGAGGCCCGGGGCTTAAGGGAGAGTGATATCTTGGTGAGACAGGAAATGTTACAAAGCTATAAAATGCGACAAAGCAATCTCCATCTGGTTGGAGGTGAATAAGGAACAGCAAAGAAAAGTGTTTTGTATTCTTACTTGCAGAGGTAAGGTTACCAGACCAGCTCACCGCGGGGGAGCCGTTGATCCAGACTTTCCAGCCTGGGTCATGAATGGTTGATACCTTTATCTTTTCATTGTCTCGTCTAAAACAGGGTCTTGCTGTGTAACCTAGATTAGTCTCAAACTCACCATCCGCCTGCCTCTCCTATTGGATGGAACACTTGGATCAGAGGCATGTGTCACTGCACCCAGCCTTAGTGATATCTTCACAGGCAGAAATGGTGTGTCATGCCCAGCATGTGGCCACAGCAGTGGGGTGGGGGCGGGGGAGATCTTAAGGTGACCAGCTGTGTACCCAAAGGTGCCTATGGATTGGTGTCCCCCCGGAGAGAGGGTTCCAGAGAAGGAGTGCCAGGCACAGTTCCGCTACTGGCATTACCCTGCTCCTGTTCCCACATTTTTTACCAAAAACCTGAAAAAAGGCGCGGGTGACATGTTTATCCCATTTGCTCATGACCCAGATCTGGGAAACACAGTGACCTCATTTCACTCCAGGAACCAGACTGGAAGCGGAGGCCAAGCCTCACAGAAGTCAGCCAAGGGCTCCAGCGAAGATCTTGTACTCAGGTCTGAAAAAGCCAACTGCGTTTATTATGGGATGGCCAGGAGCCTGTCTTAAGAGCAGCCTTTGTGGAAAGGATTTACCTCTTTATTGTGGTGTGCCTCTTAAAGAAGGTCAGTCCCAGGTGTGTGAGGCCAGACACAGCACGGCGCTCTGCCCCAGTGCCCCACATCCAACCTGTGCTGTCTGGGGAAACATGAGGTGACATACTGAGAAGGGCCCAAAGCAGAAGAGTCAGTGGGAGAGAGTGTTAAGAGTTTTTTAGTCCGCCTATGATATCACTGCTTACTGCCATGGGGACGTGGCCCTGCCCAGGCCCCCCTAAAAGAATAAACCCTCCTCGTGGTCTCTACTTCCTCTCTCTCTTCCTCTCTCCCTCCCTCCCTCCCTCCTTCCCTCCCCCCACCCCTCACCCCTCTTACTCTTCCTTTCTCTTCTCATTCTTCCTCTCTCTCTGTCTTTCTGGGGCACCCCTCCCCCTTTCCCTTCTCCTCCATGCTTAAGAAACTTTTCTACAACATAGTATCTAAGCCTTGTAATATATATATACATATATGAGTTCCAGGAGAGAAACTGGCTGTCTTCCAGGACTTTCCCCTTTCCAGCCTGTGCCTTGTCACTTCATCAGCTCCTTGGCTACTGTCACAAGCTTCCTAACCTCTTCCCAGGCCCTCCAATGTTTCTACAAAATCAGCCACCTTCATTTTCTGCCCTTGTGGTCTGACTGCTAAAGCATGTCTAAGGAAGAAAAACACAAAACGAAACAACAAACAAATAAAACCCACTCAAGCTGGGTGTTGGGGTATACGCCTGAAATCCTAACACTTGGGAGGCAGAGGCAGGAGGATCCCAGCAGGTTCCAGGCCAGCCTGATCTCCAGACACCAAAAATCCAAACTGAACCCAGATCTACTCAGTGACGTGTAGTGGTAACTGCTGTAGAGTGAGTCTCTAAGCTCAGGAGACACACAGGCTAGTGCTCTATCCAGCCCATCATCCCCTGGACCACACACACTAACTGCTGTAGAGTGAGTCTCTAAGCTCAGGAGACACACAGGCTAGTGCTCTATCCAGCCCGTCATCCCCTGGACCACACACACTCATTCCCATTCTAGCATCTACCCTAACTCTTGCCCTCCCCTTCGGCTCCTACCACCGCTGTCTCCTTGCTCTTAGGAGAGAATGTTAGTGTGGTCTCCAGAGAGAGAAGCAGTAGAACTACCCCTGCCACATTCCCTCTCACTACAGACTGCTCACCCCCACACCCAGCCCGCGTGCCTTCCTTCCTATCCGATTTCACTGGGAAGTTTATGGTTTGGGGTGACTGTCTCCTCTGGCTTCACTCAGGGTCTCTGATGAGGAGCATCTCTTTAGCCTTTCTGTGTCGAGGATGGGAGATTCCTCGCCTGCCACTCTTTAATTAAAACTGCCTTTGCCCCGTATGCATAATCGCCAAGTCACTTGAAAAACTGGTCCCTCTTGGCTGTTCCTGCTTCCCAAGTCTCTCATTAATCTTTGGGTATGCTATGAGGTCTGATTTCCAGCGCTTTCTAGCGCTCGCCGTGTCTACCTGTGGGGACCAATACCTAATCCGCTAAGGGATTTTCAGCTCCACCATTCGCTGTGAGTCTTTTATTCTCAGGGACTCTGGGCTGTCACTTTCTTTGTAGATCTCCTTCCATCTCCCCCAGCTTCCGCCTGAGCCCCTATCCAGGTCGGCTCTCAGTGAATTTCTGCAGCAACCTTTAGAACCTCAGTGTACTCTTGGAGATAGGGTCTCATTATGTAGTCCAGGCCAGGCTAGCCTCAAACTCAGCCCTTGGCCTCAATCTCCTGCATAGGCCATAATTTCTGGCCTTGTTTACTTGTTTTGATTGAATTTTGTGCTTTGCTTTATAACAATATTGCTCTATAACAATATAACAAAAACAATTGCTTTATAAATAAACATTATTTATTTATTTATTTATTTATTTATTTATTTGGTCCACTGTCTGCCCTCCCACTATAACCCCAGCAATCCAAGGCTAATTGTCAAACTTTATCCGCTATCTACCTATGGACTGGTCCTTCCTACATCTGTGTTGTGCACACAGTCTCTGAGCTGTAACTGACCCATTATGTCCATCTGGACCCAACCCTGGCTCCTCTAAAGCAACATGTCCCAGACTACATTTGTCATATCCTACCCATGGGCCTGCTCCTCTTCCTCTGTTGCCTAGGTTGGTCAACACCCAACATGGCGCGCCTCTAAATGAGAAGCCCTGGCTCATCCCTCGCCTCTTTCATACTCCCCGTACTTGGGCTTGTCTGGTTTGAAGCTATAATCTGTGTGTGGCCAACTAATGAACCATTCCAGTGGCTTCATGGTGTAAGACTTCTTTTGGGTTTGAGAGACAGAACAAGGGCCAAAGCATTGCAGTTAATGCCTAGAGAAGCAGTCCCATGTTGGGAATTTTTCTCTTTCTGTCCTGTGAAGACACGGAGAGCTTGGCAGCTGCCTTTTTCTGTAGACATCAAGAAAGGACTGGAAGATGGATATGCCAAGATTAGACTGTGTAGCACCTGATGGCTCTTCTAACTTGCAACTCCCTCCAGCACTAAACCTTGCCCTTTCATCTCCTTTGACTCTAAGCCACCTCACCCTGGCTTCCTAACGGATTGCTAGACTCCTTAACCAGTCTCAGAGACAAGAGCATTTCCTAAGGCGGCGTGGCTGAGCAGATAGCCTTCCACAGGAGAGCCGTTTCTCTTAGTAAAGCCGCTGTCTTCCATCTGGTAGTAGAGATGAACCTCAGGTCAACTGAGTGAGGCTGTGCCTCTTCATTTGGTACAGTTAAACCTCTGAGGATAATAGAAAGAAGCCATCCTGTGGTTTGAAGCTCACATTTGGAGCCTGGGTCCTCCCTGAGGGGGCCCTGTGCTTCTGTATGTTACCGTTCCCTCCATGTCTACAAACACCCAGTGCAGTCTTCTTTATAGACAACCACATCTATTTTCAGGGCATTTGAAGAGACACATGAGGAGGGCTTGGTTAACTCTTTGCTTTACTTAGAAAGGGTTATAATTAAATGCAGATCCTAGCCAGCCTAGGAGGATCCTGGCTGTGGGTAAACAGTTTGTGGTTATGTTGATGAGGTTCATCCTGGGTCTTCCTTTATAAGCTGGCAAAAGAGGAAAACGACTGCATATATGGGAAAGACTTCAAGTAGAGAATATATAATATATAATATATACACATATATAATGTACATTCATATGCATACACACATATGTGTGTGTGTACACAAATATTTATCTCCTTTTAATGTCTTGTCTCTAGATTTCTTTTTCTTTTTTTTTCTTTTTTGCCAGCCACTATACTGGTAGGACACAGAAGCCTGATTTAAACACCTGATTTAAACAGCAACCTTGCAGGCAGTGTAGGACAGTAACCAGGAGAAAGGACAAGAGGGGCAGTTGAGTCTGGATCTGACACCAGGGCTGTCGAGGCTCGACTCTCATGGGTCAGCTGTGAGCCGCTATTTGGACAGCACTCGTTAATGGCTGTTCCCAGCACTCAAGGAGAACCCACCCTTCCACGGGCTCTGAATTTGCAGCCACTCTCTCCCTCCTTCTTCTCATCCTATCATGACTGTTGCAGTGTGCGCAGAGCTCGCTCAGCCTGTGGGCCTGAGGGACTGCCGCGGCCCGTGTAATTAAAGTTTGCAATAATTCCTCACCCTAAAGATAGACAGAAATAGTCAGCTCCTTCTCTCCTTTTCTCTGAAGCCCAGGTGAAAAGTGTCAAGTGGAGTGGGGGGGTGTGGGTGGGCAGAGGGGGTTGGTGGAGGTATGGGGTGGGAGCAAGGACAAAATCCGCAGACCCCTTCTCTCGTCTAGACACTTCTGTCTGTCTGTCTGTCTGTCTGTCTGTCTCTGTCTGTCTGTCTGTCTGTCTGTCTGTCTCTGTCTCTGGCCCTGTCCCTCTCCCTCCCCCCCCTCTCATTTTGGGTAAGGCCCTACCTTCCTCACTCTCAGAGGAAGTGATGGCCATTAGTAAATCCCAAAGCCACTTTTCTGGAAAAAAAACTAAGAAGACAACAGCTGGGTGTGGCAGCATACTTAGGCATGAGGAGAACCAGGAGTTCAAGGCTATCTAGGACTACAAAGTGCATCTGAGGCCAGCCTGGGTTACAAGAGCTCTTGTTTTAAAACTAAAATAAGAGAAGACCGTGGCCCTGCCAGTAGTAGTACCATACAGACACCTGTAATTCCAGCTCAGGCACGAGGAGACCAAGGCCTGGCTGGGTTACATAGTGAGACCCCGTGTCCAAACAACAACAAAGCCCAAAATAAGCCAGGCATGGCGGTACATGCCTGTCATCTCAGAGCCTGAGAGGGAACAGGGAGGGCCAGGAACTCAAAACCAGCCTGAGGGTGAGTCTGGACTACCCCGTCTCAAACAACAACAAAAGAAACCATCCTAACTTGAAGTTGTTTTGCCATAATCTTTACATTGCCTTCCTTAGTCCTTTTGGGCTTCTCTGTAAAAAATACTATAAATGGTGTGGCTCATAAGCAACACAAATATGCATTTCTGGTGGTTCTGGTGTTGGAGGAGTTCAGATCAGGTTTCCATGAGACCCACATAATCATGCTGGCTGGTGGATTGTCCTCAAAAGGTAGAAAGGTCGGGCTACTCACTGGGTCTTTCAGAGAAGAGCTATGATTGTCACAAGTGTTCAGTTTTTAGCCACTCCCCCCCAGGCTCCAAAGACTCACTTCTATTAGCACCATGGAGCTGGATTCCCCCATAAGGCAGTGGTTCTCAACCTTCCTACTGCTGTGACCCTTTAATACCGTTCCTTGTGTTGTGTTGATCCCCCAACCATAAAATTATTTCATTGCTGCTTTCTAAGTGTGATTTTGCTGCTGTTAGAAAAATGTAATGTAAGCATCTGATAGGAAACTACTGTAGGGTCATGACCCACAGGTTGAGAACCACTGCTGTATGCTTAGGGGCAAGCCACAGGCATTCAGACATTAGCGCTGCCCCTTGCTCAAGAGTGTCCACTCCTTTCCTGTCTCATGACTAAGACTCAATCACACTGGCAGGGGCTTGGACTTCAGGCCTGGAGGAATAAATTCCTCCAAACCAAGCTTCTCACGAAGATACCACCGCATTTCTGTTAGGAGTAAGTTCTATGGCAACAAAAGAGTTACAAGGTATAAAAAAATAAAATAAAATAAACCAGTTCCTGTTCACTGGAAGTTTCTTCCTCAGACTTCAGAGGCTATTTATTCTAATTTGTGTTTTATACGTGAACAAACCCAGAAAGCTGAGGCAGCTTCCTAAGAGCCACACAGCAAAGACTCCTGCAAGGGGTTTTCTCACTGCCCCAATTGCAGGATACTTGGCACTCCGTGTTTAGAAAAAAAAAAATTACAGTTTCATTTCTAAAAGGGCTATTTTAAATGAGAGATTCATTCACCTTGACATTTTTTTAAAGGGGACAAAAATAAACAAGTACTCTAGATTTGTCCTTTTAAGCCAATTTGAAAAGTGTGCCTTCTCTGCTGTTGAAACTGGCAGGCTGGCATCTTGCAAACAAACTGTTCTGGTCGGTTCTGGTTAGTTGTTATCCCAAATGCCAATCTGACTCATGGATGAGATCATGAGAAATCTAGACTTTTTTTTTTTTTTTTTAATGACTTTTTCCTTCCTGCTCCAGTTTTCTTTTTCGGTATTTGGCTGTATGTGATACCCGTGCAGGGCGGTGGCGCCTTGGAAGGACTGTTTCTAGGATGCTCTCTGTTACTGTATGAACCACACATAGGCAGAATAGGCTTGGCCATGACGCTATGTGGTTTTGGTGCAGGAACTTAGGGTACATGGGCATGTGGGGCGGGTGTGTACATGTGTTCATGCCTCCGTGTGTGTGTGTGTGTGTGTGTGTGTGTGTGTGTGTGTGTGTATGTGTGTGTGAAAGAGAGAGGGGAAGAGAAACAGACAGACAAGGACGGAGACAGATGATGGTGATGATGATGATGATTGACAATGATGATGACGAAGAAGAATTTCTGTGAACTTTTATTTTCTGGGATTTGAGTCCTCTTAAAAAAAAACGGATTAGGCTCATTCAACAAAAGGCTGGTGAGATGGCTGTGTGTGTTAAATGCTTACTGTGCAAGCATGAGGACCTGACTTGGTATCCCAGGACTAGTAAAAAGGGGACTTGGTATCCCAGGACTCAGTGTGGCAGTGCACATGGATTTCCAGTGCTGGGAACAGTTGGGGATACCAAGACTCCACTGGCCAGGCACTCTAGCTGAGCTAGGCTCAGTGAGAGACCTTGTCTCAAAAACACCCCAGGGCTGATTTAATAAATGCACTTCTCAGTGTTCAGACATTTGGGGAACTCCTATGAATATTAAATCAGTACAACAGTACCTACTCTGTTAGATTAGGGTAATGATAGGTCTGGTGACCACCCAACTGCCACATTTTAGTGTGGTTTATTTCAATTCAATGTAACAAAAAAAAAATCACTTCTCTTTCACATAATAACCTCTTGTCAGCAGGTGGCTCTTCCCTGCATGGAAAGTCAAAGACAGGGGTCTTTTCTTGTCTTCCAGTTTCTCAGGGCTGCAAATGTTTTGCCTCTGGCCATTAGAAGGGCCTAGAGATGGTAGGGTGATATCATGCCTGTCTCTTTGGGCTGCATTGGCTTGGAGCTGGTACCCAGTCCATGGCCCTGGTCAGATGCCAGCAGGACAGGAAATGCAGTGTGCTGGGTCTGCCTGTGCTCTATAAAAGGGAATATCTGGGCTTCAGGAACATGTGGACTTTGCAGGTTCTGCTCTTGGGCCTTGGGATGTAGTTGGGGCACTACCCACGTAGTGAAGAGATGAACTAGGTTGGTGTGCAGGGGAATTGGTCCTTTCTGAACTTGATTTCAGCTGCCTCTCCCAGTCTTTCTCTCTATTGCACCCGCCCTTCCTGGTCTTTGACCTTCTTCTCCATCCCACCGTGACCTTCCTCTGCAGACCTAGCATTCGGTCCATTGGGGATAAAAGTGGGATGCACTTTCCTCAGAATCCTTTCTTGGGTCGGGGTCACAGGTGTGTGTTCTGGCCATCTCTCAAGACAAGTTATAATTTCTTGGGATTTGAGGGCCGTTGGGGAGGCACTTGTCCTCATCAGACAGAAGTTTTATGTGCTGTAACCCTTAGTACTAGAACAGAGAGGCAAGAAAGCCTTAAGATCATGGTGGGGGAGGGGGTTGCTGGGGCAGAGGGGGGAGGGGCAGGGGGAGGGAGACTGGCCTTCACGCCTTCCAGCCAGTGGCAGGGGAGCCCTGCAGCCCTCTGAGGTAGACCAGGCTACTTGCGATCTTCAGCCGACACTTCTTGTCTGGCCTTTCACGAGTCTGTTGAGGAGGCTCATTTCCAGAGAGTAAGTCAGAAGAGTTTTGTGCTGGTTAAGGAATGTTTTCGTGTTTCTATGGGGCCAAGCACTCCTCTGGTAGTATCTTCCCAGCCTAGAGGCCAGAAGGAGTTATTTACCCAGCCAGCCTCAGTCTGGCCCCGAAGCTGAAGGGCAAAGTACGGAATCCTCCAGTACTGAGGTGATCCTGGAATGTGTCTTCATGTCCCAATGGCTCTCGACCTTACAAAGGTTTTAATGTGGAATATAAAAAACGAACATGATTCTGCAGCCGAGCTTATCTCCTTACTCAAAAACTATTTCTCTTCTAATTATTTTTAATGATCTCCAGGAAAAGGGCTTTTTTTTTTTTTTGCAGTTATTTTGACAAGTTCATACATGCAAGTGCCTGCTGATCCTGAGTTTACAAGGTGGTGGCAGCTTTTACTGGGTAGGTTACCGCTAGAGTTGCCTAAAAATAGACCACTGAACTGTGCTCAAATACTTGGCAGACTCCCTTAGGAAGGGGACAGGGTACTGCCATTGGCTGTCTGCAGCCTGCAGGCTTGGCTCTCTGAAGCCAGGGTCTGGTTGTATCAGGAGAGATCAGTCTTGCTCTGAAGACTGATGCCACTGAGGACAAAGTATCAGAGATGTGTGATACTAAACCTCTAAGGTCGGACACGCTGAAGCCTTCTTGGTTAGCACCATTTACAAACCCTCGGTCTCTTGGCCACCCAGACAGTCCAGGCTCAGACCTTTATTCATGCACTAAATATTGACAGAGCTTCTACTGTGTGCCTGGGGAGCCAGACTCCAAGCTTCTGGCTCTCATGGCAGTCACATATGGAGTGTGGACACAAAGCCAATGAAAGCATAGGCAGTGTAACTGGGGAACTAAAGGCTTCTTAAGGGCACATAAAACGGGTTAAGGAGTATGGAGCATTTGGGGGGGCTGCTGTGAGGCAAGGCTACTCTGAGAACAGGGCTTTGACACAGAGGCTGGGACAATGAGGAAGTCAGTCAGGCACTGATTGCTGGGGATAGAGAGGCAGAGAGACGGGACAAAAACTCAAGGACAAGGGCTGGGGGAGAGAGTGGCGTGTCCCTTCACACGAACTACAGTTACCCTCCCCAGTCTTCCCCCTCATAGCAGCAGGCCACCCCATCACCACAGCGGTCTTCTGTCACTCTTCTTAGCTACTGAAGTAGGACACAACATCATCCCATGCCATCCACTGCAGTCCTCCCTGTCAATCCATCCATCTTGCCACTCGCTCCATCAGTCCTCCCTGTCTCCACGGCCCCATTTGCCATCACTACAGCAGCCCTCTCTATCGCTCCGTTGCTCCTGCCCTGCCACTCTGCTCATTTGTGAGGGGCCAGTGGTGGCATCGCTAGAAGCTGCCTTCTCTGTGGGTTAATGGTACTTAGGTGGCCCCTGCCCTGGTTTGGAAAGCCAAAAAAGGAAGACTGTGGAATGACTTATGTCCTCTAGCAAATTGACTTTCTCGTTGCCCTAACACATGCAGCTCTGGCAGTGTGCTGCTTGGTCTTTACAGGAATTTGTTTGTCCATATAAAGGGGGAATTGATGTGCCCAACCAACCTTGAGCACCTGTTTATTTGCAAGCTGGCAGAGCATCAGGCTGTCCCCTGTTCCTCCAAACCCTGGTGCTGTCCACCCCCAGGCAGGCTCTGGTCCCTGGGGGTGCTCTGACCTTCATCAAATCAACTGGGGTTCACATCCCATTGTGCAGCGACCTTGACCATCGCCCAGAAAAGCCATCCGATCTTTCTAGTTAGGAGCAGCAGTGTTGTTAATAAATCCTTTGAAATCGTTTGCCTGTGCTGGGATTTCATGGCACATTTGCATGTCAGGATCATCTGAGCTTTGGAGTTTGGGTCTCCTGCTGCTTCTAATGTCATAAACAGATCGTGATAGCCGTGGCGAGGGTGTGTTATTCTGGAGTTGTGAGGAGATGAGCTTTAAAAACATCAATCCTATTTGCAGGCAAATGTAGCTAATGATAGACTAGGGAAAACAAAAATAATCTTAACTCTGCAGCAAATGCTTGCTTGTTTCCTGAGGCCTGCTCTCTAATGACGTGTAGTGGAGAGGAAGGATGAGCGAGGCGGGCAAGAGCTAGCTAGAGAAAAGGGTAGGTGGGCATGGCGAAGACGGTCTTAATATTCTTGTCATTATTGTTACCAGGCCAACCAAGGCAGAGGAGCCGTACCGACTCCTCCTGACATGGGCCTGGGGCTGGATCACAGGGCCTTGCCCCTGTCTGGGGGCCGCTAGGGAATCGAACCTTCACCTTTGTGACTCTCCACTTGACTGGTTTTTGCTCTAGGGGAACACTTGGTGATGTCTGCAGACAACAGTGTCTGGGCTGGGTTAGGTAAGAGTAGAGATCACATACAATACTACAGGTGGTCTGACCGTATTCAAGATGGCTCCCTTAAGCCCCAAACAACCTATTTTCCTTTATCAGCAGTGAGGAGGCTGAGCACTACCCATCATGGCCTGTTGCTCTGACCTAACTTTCGGGGCAAACTACTCACCTTTAGTGAGGGAGACCTGGGAGGGCCCTAGAAATGGCCTGCTACTCATCTAACGGTCACAGGGAGGGCTGTGGGATGATGAAGTGACTTCCCTAAGCCCGTATCGCTTTTTAGTCATAGCGTAGGTTGAATGAACAGCAAAAGATACAGGTAAGAGCTTTGGCCAAAAGGGAGGGGGCACTAGGGAGAGGGCTAGCCTAGTGCTGGGAGCACAAGCAGGAGGACCCAAGTTTAAAGTCAGAACCTACAGAAAAAGCTGTATGTAGTGTGTGTTTGTGAGATAGGAGGGCCCCTGAACCTTGCTGGTCAGCCAGCCTAGCGTACCTCATAAGCTCCAGGCCAACGAGAGAGAGAGACTGTCTTAAACAACAAGATGGGCAGTTGCTGGGAAACAGTACTCAAAGTTGGTATCTATATCTACCCTCCATGATATCTATATCATGCACTGAGGATGCCTCTTGCGTTCTACATTTGGATAGTTCCATCATTTATACAGTAACTCACTACTGTGTGTCTTTCATGTAGCTGGCACTCTGCCCCCATCAATCACCTCATAAACATGGAGATTGCTTGGTATGGGCAATGAAATAATAGTAATGATAGTGTGAAAAGCATTTGTTGAAGGTTTTTTTTTTCTTGGCCAGGACTAAATGCATCAAATCCTCTAATAAGTCCTGTTTCGTTAAATCCTCCCCCAGAACCATGCAGGCACAGCTTTCTAGGTAATGAATCTGAAACTCCAATACGTCAGGAGGATGCCAGGCTAGACTGCATGCCGTAGCCTACTGGCCTCCAGAGCTGGCATCTCTAGCCACTGAGCTCTTGTGTATGACAGTTAGAAATTGAATTGTTAGTGTAGGTAGAAAACTAGGCTGTTTTTAATGTGGTTTGATTTTTTTTTAAACATCGTGGGAAAGACGTGTTCTAGTCTTATTACAAAGGCTTTCCTAGTTTGTCTGATTGCTGTTGTGTTGGATTGTCAAGGCACGGAGGGACTTTTATTTTACTTCTATAAATACTTGGTGTGTGTGATAGTTCACAGTGTCAGGGTGTGTGTGGCTAAACATTGAGTTTTTAGCAGTGAGTGAGATGCTTGTCCTAGTTTGATTCCTGACAGCAGAGCAGTCAAGGCTGTGGTACAGGGATGATGACGAATACAAGGTGAGAGGAGAGAGAGGACAAGGGTTCGAAACCTGCTTTAGAAGTGTCCCACCATGATGCATGGACTCCAGGTTATACACCACTGAGTCTCGGCCTCCTTCCCTCACTGGGGGCACAGTGGCACCTCCCCCAGGCAGGGTTCCCTGGAGAGAATGAAGGACCCCAGAGCATTTTTGGTGGCTGTGTTTTGGTGATCTTCAGAAGAGAGGCTAAGATCTACCATTTCTGCCATAGTCCTGGACTCACAATCATGTAGGCAGGAAGAGGATCAAAGCTCACAGGTCAGTGGGACAATTAAAAAAGAACTACGAGGAATGCAATAGGAGGAGGAGGGGGAGGAGGGACAGGAGGGGGGGGGAAGGAGGCTCAGTCAGGGAAAATGAAAGAAGACCTTCAGGAGAAGGTGACATTGAGTGACCAAGAAGATAGACACATCCCTCTTATTGACACTGGCATCTTCCCTGATCTCTTCTCTGGGTCGGCACACATAATGCTGAGGGGTGTTGTGTGAATTCTTCCTTTCCACTGGGTTGTCATGCCCAGTTTCTCATGTGGTCATCATGAAGATCTGGGGCCCAAGAGCTGTGCTCCCAGCAGTAGGAGTGCTCCCAATCCACCGATCTTAAGAGTCTTGTGCCAGTTCCAGGATCCTGCGTGTCGGCTGGAGCCTGCCCTTCTTCAGATCTGGATAGCAGCTGTCACTACTGATACCTAGCCAAGCCTGGGCTTCCTGACAGCCATCCACGGACAGGTTCTCATGGCTTACACCATGGCTTCGTACTGACAAGTCTAGAAGCAAAAGAGCATACACGCAGTTCACAGAGAATTCCGAGGCTGCTGCGAGGTTCTGGTCTTGTAGTTGCAGGTCATGTGCCTTCTTTTTTTTGGTTGAGGGGTGGTTGTGCAGGGACTCTTTTATTTCAGTCTTCACGTGGAGGAACAAGGGCTCTGGGACCACTCATCATTTTTTCTCCTGCATTTGTTCTCTTACAGCAGGATTTCTCATCCTGGACTCTAGAGGTTCCTGGGACAGATAATTTGCTCCCCTGCTCCCTTGGTATTTTGAGACGGGGTTGGTCTTAGTTACTTTTCTGTTGGTTTGACAAGAAACCATGACCAAGGCAGCTTATAAAAGCAAGTGTTTAATGTGGCTTATGGCGTCAGAGGGTTAGAGTCCGTGATGGTGGACTTGAGGAACAGCTTGATCTGAAACCACTAGGCAGAGAGAGTTGGTCACAGGGGGATGCACTGAAATCTCAAAGCCCACAAGTGACACATCTTCTCTAAAAAGACCACACCTCTTAATCCTTCCCAAACAGTTCCACTACCTGGGAACCAAGTTTTCAAACATGAGCCTACGGGAGCCATTCTCATTCAAACACCACAATCTTTTTTTAAAATTAATTTATTCAGATTACATCTCAACTGTTATCCCATCACTTGTATACTCCTGGTTCCTCTCTCCCTCCCGCTTTCACCCTATTCCCCTCCTCTATGTCTATGACCGAGGGGGGCCTCCTCCCCCATTATATGGTCACAGGCTATGAAGTCTCATCTTGGAAGCCTGCTAATTCTTTCTTTGAGTTTCACCAGGGCTCCCCACCAAGGGGAGGTGGTCAAATATGGGTCACCAGAGTTCATGTCAGAGTCAGTCCCTACTCTCCACTCAACTGTAGAGAATGTCCTGTCCATTGGCTAGATCAGAGTAGGGGTTTGATGTTTACTACTTGTCTTATCCTTGGTTAGTGCCATAGTTTGAGCAGATGCCCCTGGGCCCTGGTCCACCCCGAAATTTGTGGGCAAACACCACAATCTTGATGGATATCTCAAGCTAGCCTTGGATTTGCAATCTTTCTGCTTCAGGATCCTGAGCATCAGGGTTATAAACATGAACCAATATACCTGGCCCCATGTAGTTGCTCATTGCAGTTGTCTGTGCCTTACCCTAGGCTCTGCCCACCATGATTATACCTTTGTAGGGGCACACAAAATGTCTTCAGACATGGCCAAATATGCTGGAAGGTAAACAAGCATCATCTTCCTGGAGAATGCCTAACCCTGCTATTCTAGAATTTGTTCAGGCTTTGGTACCCATGTGACTCAGATGGAAGCCTTTTTCAAATGCAGATGGGAATTCAGGAGGCCCAGGGAGAGCCAGAGTCCATCTCCATTGATGGCTAGGTACTGCTGGTGCTGCAGGTTGGCCTCTAGGTACTGCTGGTACTGCAGGTTGGCCTCTAGGTACTGATGGTGCTGCAGGTTGGTCTCTAGGTACTGCTGGTGCTGCAGGTTGGTCTCTAGGTACTGCTGGTACTGCAGGTTGGTCTCTAGGTACTGCTGGTACTGCAGGTTGGCCTCTAGGTACTGCTGGTGCTGCAGGTTGGTCTCTAGGTACTGCTGGTACTGCAGGTTGGCCTCTAGGTACTGCTGGTACTGCAGGTTGGCCTCTAGGTACTGCTGGTGCTGCAGGTTGGTCTCTAGGTACTGCTGGTGCTGCAGGTTGGCCTCTAGGTACTGCTGGTACTGCAGGTTGGCCTCTAGGTACTGCTGATGCTGCAGGTTGGTCTCTAGGTACTGTTGGTACTGCAGGTTGGCCTCTAGGTACTGCTGGTGCTGCAGGTTGGTCTCTAGGTACTGCTGGTACTGCAGGTTGGTCTCTAGGTACTGCTGGTGCTGCAGGTTGGCCTCTAGGTACTGTTGGTACTGCAGGTTGGCCTCTAGGCTCTGCTGGTACTGCAGGTTGGTCTCTAGGTACTGCTGGTACTGCAGGTTGGTCTCTAGGTACTGTTGGTACTGCAGGTTGGTCTCTAGGCTCTGCTGGTACTGCAGGTTGGTCTCTAGGTACTGCTGGTACTGCAGGTTGGTCTCTAGGCTCTGCTGGTACTGCAGGTTGGCCTCTAGGTACTGTTGGTACTGCAGGTTGGTCTCTAGGTACTGCTGGTGCTGCAGGTTGGTCTCTAGGTACTGCTGGTGCTGCAGGTTGGCCTCTAGGTACTGCTGGTGCTGCAGGTTGGCCTCTAGGTACTGTTGGTACTGCAGGTTGGTCTCTAGGTACTGCTGGTGCTGCAGGTTGGTCTCTAGGTACTGCTGGTGTTGCAGGTTGGTCTCTAGGTACTGCTGGTGCTGCAGGTTGGCCTCTAGGTACTGCTGGTTCTGCAGGTTGGTTGGCTCATGCTCAGAGGAGAGGCCCACACAAGTGAGTGCACATCTCTAGTAACATTCAAGGCTCAAAGGTGTTAGTGAAAGAACTGATAACTTGTACCCCTGGTTCCCTTCAACTTCCCCAGATGGAGGACATCTGAGGCAGTTCCTTCCCATCCCCCACCGCCCACTCCCTACCCCCCACCCCTCCCGCCCCTGCCACTACACCCCTTCCAGCTGGGTGCCTCCAGCCTTTCTTGTCCTGGGAGGGGTAAGCTTTTCTCCAGGAGTGACAGTGAATCTGTCTTCCTTTGGTGCGCTTAAGGATCTCACTAGGGCCTTCTCAGTCTCTATTTGCCCTTTTAAGTCTCCTTTTTCTTTTCTTTTCTTTTTTTTTTTTTAAGGGGACTATAGGAGGGAGCGTCCTTGTGGAAGAAGAGAGGCCCAGGTGTTTGGCCTGAACACGGGGGAAATCTAGAGTCTCTAGGACAGTGGAGAGAATCTGGAAAGCCGGAAGAGTAGCCTTAATTATGCAGCGGAATGGGGAAGGCCTTAAGCAGATGGGACTGGAGGGGAGGGCCCCTCTTACATACCAGTGAACCCCAGGAATTCTGCTAATGAAACTCTTTTCAGCCTCCTAGAAGTGCTGTCACTTTGCCCATTGTTATTTTTAGCCATTGTCTGTTTCCTATTGTTAGGAGCAGCGAGAATTCTTAGGAGACCTCTTCTGTGTGCTTTTAGCAAGAAGGTTGAGATATTGTGGAGAAAAAGAGGTGGCTACTGTCCTGGGAAAGTCCTCCAAGAAAGCACTCTTGTGTGGGGAGCAAAAGGGACCGAATCTCAAGGATCAGTGGTGGGGGCCCTGACTGCGGCTGACTCTTCTTACCCCTGCTCACTGGTTCTTAAGGACTGTGCTGGTTGGAGGGAGCATCCTCCTTACTGTTTCTATGGAACAGTGTATTGCAAATGCTGAACTGCAGACGGGTGTGTTGAGAACTCCTATTGGCCGGACTAGGGATGCTCTATCTCATAAGCCCTACATACAACAAGAACATAATCCTTCAGTTGTCCATTAGGAAGGGTATGGGCGCAGAAAGGGATGCCTAAGAGCATTTGAATGAACTGAACAGGAGGGAGATTGGTCGGTGCTGAGAACTGAGCAGTTGTTTCCTCTATGTTGAAACCCTAATCTCCCACATGGTGGCAAGTAGAGGTAAGGACTTTAGGAGGTCACTAGGACATGAGAATGAAGTTCACACAAAGGCATCATTGATCATAAGCAAAGACACATGAAAATTTGCTCCCTTCTCCACCCGTGAAGACATACTGAGGAGGCAGGTGTTTACCAAGGACCAGCTCTGTCGGCCCTTTGATCCCGGACCTTCAGACTCCAGAACTGGAGGAAATGACTCTGCTCTTCTCCAGCGACATGAGATTCCCGCTCAGTCTGTGGGGCTGCTCTGTGATCGCAGCTCATGCAGAGTAAGACAGGCAGGAAGAAGACAGGTCAATGGGCTTCTGAGTGCCATCTATGCAGTGCTGGGTACTGGTCATCACTCAAGTGTTAGTCTGTTGAGAAATGAGGAAAACAAACTTGATACAGTGAACTTTTTCTTAATGCCACATAAGTGTCTTAAAGAGCAGTACTGTGGGCCAGGCTGTGTCTCTCTTGCTTGGAGGAAGGAGATTAAACTACGAAAGAATGGCTTTACACAATTGTATTTATTTAGTATCTTAATTGCAAAAGCCTTTGGAATAGTTTTACTCCAACAATAACTTATAAAATCTTTTATTGGCTTGCAAAATCCAGATGTGTTAAAACCACAGCATTGGGAAATGCAAAAAGTGGAAAGGAGGCATGATGGGGGTATAGACTTGGGTGTTATCAGCAGGAAGGAGGGCCTCGGAAGGAGAGCAGGATGGGGTTTGTGTCAGGCTCTCTGTGGGTGCCTCTGAATATGGGCTGCCCAGCGATATCAGGAACTTTTAGAAAATCTAGAAGTTTTGGTCGGAATGGATCTGGGGACAGATGGACCATTTGGGAACCATAATCATTAAAACATTAATGGCCGCTGTCTGTTGAGAATCCAGTACTATGAGCCCCAACTCTTAAGATGCCAATTAATCAGTGTGACAGCCTTTTGAGGTTGGTGCTGTTGTTGCCTTGGGGGTTACAAATGAGACCAGAAGAAAAGAGAGTGACAAGGTCCTCTCGCTGAGCAAGGCAGATGTGAGGAGATGGGGGGGTGTGTGACTCAAATATGGGACTTTGCGAGCCTACAATTTGGGAGGCACTAGGCCATTGTTGTGTTATGGTACTGTCTGTGGGAGCACTTTATTCTGGGCTCGGGTGAGATCTGTCTGGGAAGGAAAATGAAGGAGTGAGTAGGGCAGAGACTAAAAGTATTTGTTTAGAGCCTTCAGAACCCCCCTCCCCAGTATCTTGTCAGTGCCAGACAATCCCCTGATAGGGAAGGGGAAAGCACTATATATACAAAGACTGTTGACTGGCCGGGGAGCGCTGTTTTGATGTAGGCTTCTTATGGGCAACTAGCCAAATTAAAGTGATTTTGAGAATCGCCCAAGTGGGTGACATGACAGACAAGAGCCAAAAGCTTAACAGGTTCCAATGCAAGTCAGGGCCATGTTACTGTCAATCCCTGGGTTTCTTGGGCAGATGGGAATGCCTTGCTTTCTCTGGCCTTGTGGGCTTCAGAGAACTCCAGGGACAAAATCATTAGGAGACATACAGTGGACTAGAACTCAGCAGTACCAAGGCTGATAGGTGAAACAGCATGGACCAATCTCAGAGTAGCTGTCCTGAATCAAAGAAGCCAAACAGAATGGGTCCGTTCAGTATGTAGTCATTTGAATAAAGTTCTAGAAAAGGCAGGCTAGAGTGCTGCAGGGAAGGACTCTTGCCTAAGCTTGATCCCTGGAAGGAGAGAACTGATCATGCTGTTGTTCTCTGACCTTTAAGGGTGCACCATGGCACCCTCTCCCAAAAATAAATACATTTTTAAAAAAGCAAACAACTCTTTGGTGACAGGAAGCAGGTGGACATTTTTCTGGGAAGTGGGGATAGAAAGACATAGGATGGAGAGAGAAAAAGAACAAAGGGAACTTTCAGAGTGGGGATGGCACATGGGTTTGCTCATTGTCTTAATGACAGTTGCACTGAATATATATTTGTTAGACTATGGTGGTGTACACCTGTCTGTAATCCAAACTCCTAGGAAGGCTGAGAAAGGAGGATTACAAGTTCAAAGCCAGCCATGGTGGTTTTGTGAGAATCTAAAAGAAATAAAAAAAGGAAAGAAAAGGTAAAAAGGAGAGAAAGAAGCTGTCCTAGTTAAGGTCACTTTAGGATTCTGCTAGTCACCATGACCAAAAAGCAATCTGGGGAGGGAAGGGTTTATTTCACTTCCGTGTTCACGTAGCAGTCCATTATAGAAGGAAGTCAGAGCAGGAACTGAAGCCAAGGCCGTGGGAGAACACTGCTTATTGCCTTCTCCTCATGGCTGACTTAGTCTGCTCTCTTATACCATCCAGGACCACCTGCCTGGGGGTGGCATCACCCACAATGTGGTATGGACCCTCCCATACCAATGTGGTGCACACCTTTAATCCCAGTACTTGGGAGTTCAAGGTCAGCCTAGTCTACAGAGTAAGCCCAGGACTGTCAGGGCTGTTATACAGAGAAACCCTCTCTCGAAAAACCAAAAACCAAAACAAAAGGGAAAATGCACCACAGGCTTGCCCACAGGCCAGTCCGGTAGAGGTATTTTCTCAGTTGAGGTTCCCTCTTCTAAAATGACTCTAGTCTATATCAACAAGCCAGCATAGAAACTGAGGGAAGAGTTCAGTAGTGGAGTACTTGGCCTAGCACGCACATAGCCCTTACTTTAATCCCCATTAATGCAAAAAAAAAAAAAAAAAAAAAAAAAAGAAGAAGGAAAAAGAAAACACATCAAGTTGTGTGGTTTAAGTTCACTTTATGCACATCAATGACACCTCATAAAGCTCTTTATAAAACTCCAAACATCAAACTAAGGCACCAGCCAAGGACAATATAGGCCGTAAACTTTAAACCCCTACCCAGATCTAGCCAATGGTCAGAACATTCTCCACAGTTGAGTGGAGAGTGGGATATGACTTTCTCACGTACTCTGGTGCCTCACCTTTGACCATGTCCCCTGGAGGGGGAGACCTGGTGGCACTCAGAGGAAGGACAGCAGGTTACCAAGAAGAGACTTGATACCCTATGAGCATATACAGGGGGAGGTAATTCCCCTCGGGAACAGTCATAGGGGAGGGGAATAAGGGGAAAATGGGAGGGAGGGAAGAATGGGAGGATACAAGGGATGGGATAACCGTTGAGATGTAACAAGAATAAATTAATTTAAAAAAAAGTATAAAATAAAAAAATAAAATAAAACCCCAAACATGCTGAGAGACAGTCTGAAGGCATCCCCTAGGACCTGATGTGTGTTCATGGTTGAATTCTGAGTAGTTAAAGCGTGCCTGGAAGGTGGGAAGGGGGGCCGAAGGAAAAGCTGGACCACAATACAGAAAAAAAAATCCCCAGGATCTCTGGGTTAGGACAGTCCTTAAGAGTTAGTCTTGAGTTGTGGTCTGGGAGCCTGGTATTTACCCTCCCACATTGGAAGCAGCTACTGAGGACTGTGTGGCTGAGGGCTGTGTGCAGGTGCTTCTGGGCTGTGGGTGTCAGTTGGAACGCGGTGTCAGTGGGTCTTCACAGCCCTGTCTGGAGTCCAGACAAAGCTGTCTCTTATTTCTCTTTTTTATTTGATCAGAGAGATTGGCTGGGGTCCGCTCCTGCTTGGTGGGTCTCACAGCTCCTTTAGTCACTGATGATATCAATAAATGTTACCCTATTGGACTGTTTGGGGGAAAGGTGGCTGTGTTGGCTTCTGAGCCAAGGAAGACACTCTTTTTATGTGTACTGGGGTGGGTGGGGGCAAGAGAGGACAGGCATGGTGCCCCTTAATCAAGTTTCACCTTCTGTGATGTCACTTACTCACAGTCACCTTCTTACTGGACATCTTAATGTTTGTCTTGACTCCTTTTGTGAGGTGAGAAGGAGGAGGGGAGACCTCACATCCGCATGGCTGCCAGTGTAGTAAATTGTTATATTGCTCTGTTCTTAGTTACCTCTGTGCCTGATGTGCCTGATGTACACTGTTCTTTATCAGAGGGGTGTGTGTGTGTGTGTGTCTGTGTGTGTGTGTGTCTGTGTGTGTGTGTGTGTCTGTGTGTGTAGGAAAGTGTACTAACTGTTCGGTACCTTCTCTGAGGAGTGGGTGATGCGTAGATTCGGGAGACACTGCCTTTCTCACAGTGCTGACCTACTGTTAAGATGCCAGGTCCTTTTCCCTTTTCCACAATAGAGTGGCACAGTTCCAGAATTTCTGGTGGCAAACAAAATGTTTGTTTTCATTTCTGCAAAGTAGCTTATGCTTAAAGACATTCTCGGCAGCGCATGCTTTCAAAGGCGCCCCTCTTACAAGCAAGGCTTCAGAAAGTAGGCTAAAGCAGCTTGTTTTTCACCCATGAGATGTTATCTCTGGGCAGGACACCAGCGCTGCTTTGCAGGGTCTTGTGAGGTTCTGTTACCCGAAAAGACACTGGTCACTGTACCTCCTTGCATGGCATCCAGTTGTATTTTTATGTATCAGGCTGCTAAGCATCGATTACCACGTGCCAAACATTGTTCCTTGTATCCCAAACATACTGGTTCATTTCATTTACTCTTTCCAACAAGCAAACGTAGAATAAATACCCGTAACAAATGAGCAAGAGTGGCCTCTGACTCATGGACTATAAGTTTGCAGAATCACATACTTATATACACTGAGCTGTTTTCAATCTGCTTCAGGATTGAACATCACAATTTAGAAAGTTCCCTTCTGATTGTCTCAGGCCCTGTAATACCAAACCTGCGTGAACTAAGGATCCCCAAGATGTCTTGGGAATGCCTAAACTTACAGAAGAACACTGAATTCGTCCTATTTTGTCAAGTCTTCAAATAGCATGATTTCCCCAAATGTTCAGCTGCAAAAGTTTTAAATGCGTTTTCTTTTCCCTCTTGCCTGGGTACCAGATGGAGGCTCACTGTATGCCTTGGTGTGCTTCGTGCTCGTGAATTGACTTAGAAGACTAAGGATGTCCCCATTCTCCCACCCAGCCTTTCATTTGTACAGTTAAGAGTAGCTGTCTCTGAAAAACTAAGTGGAGATAGGATGGGACAAGCAGGACCCCACGGTGGTTGCCCATGGCAGTCTGTTTTCTGTCAATATGCTGAAACACCTTCAGCTGGTTATTTCTACAGAAAAGGGCTTTATTCAGCCCGGAGTTTTGAAGGGTCAAGGGTACGACACTGGTATTGGCTCTGCTCTGGTATAGGCCTTATGGCATCACAGTAGTGACAGGGCCTCCAGGAGGGAGTGATTGATGGTGAGAGAGGAAGCCAGGCAGGACAGCTTCCACTAAGAAGAGCTAACTCTGGGAACTGAGAGCCCCCAGGCACTACCTCATCCCACCAAGTGACAGTGTCCTCCTCTTAACGTCACCACGCTGAGAACTAAGCTTCCAGCATGTTACCCTCTGAGGGACAAAACCATGTTTAAACCATCATACTTTCTGTCACCAGGATTGTAGGGGATCACTCTGATGTGACATTAGCTTCCCTTTCCAGGAAAGGCTCTTGCCAGATGAGAAATAGAGCCAATGTTGGGGGGAAGTGGGAAATGTGGGTTCTGTAGACATTGTAAGAGAAAGACCTCTACCCATCTTTCAGATCAGAGAAGAAATAGGTTTGGGTCCAAATAAAATCTCTGAGACCCACTGCTTCTGGGTGGTAAGACTGAGCTGGGTGTGTGGGATTCAGTCACTAGAGAGCTTGGGGAAAGCTCTGCATTCAGAAGGCCACTTTTCAGAGACAAACATGCCTTCAGAAGCTAAGTCTCCCCCATGCTGCCAAGGGAGGGGCTGGAACCAAGTTGCACACTGCTCCCAAGTGTGTGCCCAGACCTTGGTGACGAACACATGTCAGCCAGGAACAAGATTGTGACTCCTCAGCCTGCCCTGCCAGCCTTCTGCCTGGACTTGTGAGCTTAATTGCTCTGTAGCTCTCTGGAAGCAATACTGGCCCGACCTTGAAATCTCTGAGCAGGAGCCAGGCCCTGCTGGGGTTGTAAATGCCTCCCGTTGTGGGTACAATTCAGCAGTGCCCAGTTGGGCAACTTGTCTCCTGCAGTTCTGAGAGATGCCTCCTAGCAATGGGTCTTGCTTGTGCCTCTTTAACCAGCCTGGGCTTCTCAGATGATGATTGACTGTTGATGCCCATTTGGGGGATTGGCCAAAGCTCAATTTCTTCCTTGGGCTCCCTGAGACTTCTTATTCTCAAGGTCGACCCCTGAAAAATAATTGCCACTGTATATGCAAATGGCTCTGCTTTTTCCATGAATAGAGGCTGCTGCCATATTATCAATAAATGGCTGGGAATTCACTTCTGTTTCCTTTGCCTTGTGATAAACATTAAGGGCTTGGGAATGTTGGTTTATCGATGCTAATGACAGCTTCTTTTATTTGTCATGAATTTTTTTTTTTATTTTGGAATTATTTTAGATCTACAGGAAACGTGCCCAGATATTAAAGGTTGTCCCGTTCTGTTTAGTTGTTTATTTACTGATCTTTGAGGTACTGGGGATCAACCCCCAGGGCTTTGTCGTGGTAGGTTTAGTGCTGGGCCACAGAGTCACACACTACCATGTGCTTCCGCTGTGGCTGATACGTTACACAGCCATGGTGTGTATGTGTCAGAGCTGAAGACCGCTCGTGGTGCATTTTTTCTAAACTGAATTCCATCCTTCATGCAGATTGCATGACCGTCCTTCATCTGTTCTAGGACCCAGTCCAGGATCCCACAGAGCTCTTTGTCGCATTACAGCTTAATCTCAGAGTTTCTTACCTCCAAGCACTGAAAGGACAATACAGAGTGACTGGGCAACTGTGGCTTCTCTTGCAGAGAATACATCCTTATGATAACAATTAAATGACAGTCAAATCCTGATCGCCAGCTGTCAACCTTGGCCTGCCATAGAGTTTTCCATTGGGCTAATTGTCCAAATTTGGTCTGATGCAGCCACTTCTGCTTATTAATTTTATGACCTCAAAAACTAACACTCTGTGTTTTGCTTCTCTCACCATGTATGTGTTTCTCATATATGAGCATTTCAGGTTCATGAGATGTACGCACATGTGTCTGTGTGTGCCTGTGGCTCCACACCTGTCCACACTAGCCTTCCTGCCATAGTGAATCTCACATTGCCATGTAGAACTCTTCATGGGCTAATCACTGTAATAAAAAGATTTACCTTTAGAAAAACTGGGTTAGATGGCATTTTATGATACTTGCAAGCTGATTTTAGCAGCTCTTATTATCCTCAGTGTTGTTGGGTCATGCTTTTGAGCAATATAGAAATCTTTATGTAAAAATCTCAGCTTGCCCAAGCGGGTTTCTCTAAAGAAAAGCACATTTAGAAGAAAGCACGATAGAGAGGTGTGCACACCAACTAAAAGAAAGCACGATAGAGAGGTGTGCACACCAACTAGAAGAAAGCACGATAGAAAGGTGTTCACACCAACTAAATATATTGTAGTAGCATAGTTTAGATTCCTTTACCAGATGTAGAAAATGCTTAATATAGGACCAAAAGAAGGGTATAATTTCTTCAAAACACCATATTCCTTTTTCTCTCTAAGGCCCACAGAGATAATTGTATGATTGGAAAATTATTCCCGGGAGGCAAGTTTAAAGGAACCAAGACTGACTGCACCAGAGGAAGGGAGAGCAAGGGCAAACTGATGGCCTAGCACTTCCCTGTAGACCAGTGGTTCTCAACCTTCCTGATGCTGCAGCTCTTTAGTACCGTTCTTCATGTTGTGGTGACCCCCAACCATAAAATTATTTTCATTGCTACCTCATAATTAATTTAGCAACTGTTATCAGTTGTAATGTAAATATCTGGTATGCAGGACATCTGATATGTGACCCCTGTAAAAGGGTCAGTTGACTCCCCCCAAAAGGGGTCATCACCCATATTTTGAGAACCTCTGCTGGATGGGAAGAGGCAGGGCTGGATACAGCCACAGTGTTGCCAGCATCTTGGTTAGTCCTGATCATGACAGAGGCAAGCGTTTGTTTGAAAAGCTTTTCAGGTATGTGATCAGTGTGAGTGTGCAAAGCCAGCACAAATAGATTTGTTCCAAAGCACTACGTCTAGAATTGGGGAAAGTGCACCTAGGGAAAGTATCAACGCCTCATGCTAGCTTTGTGTCTCCAGAAGCCTGGCTTCCTATGACGCTAGTTAATTAGGAGAGTGGGATGGCAGACTCCTGCTTCCAATTAAATGCAAGGCTTTATTGCAGCAAATGACTCTAGCACTACCCGGTACTATTAACTTTGTATTTAAACAAGGCATAAACTTTTAAAGCCCCTTTTTAAAAGTACAAATAAGGACCCATTGCATACCTCCCTTTCCCATTTAAAATTCTTGGCAACAACTTAATTGGGTTTTGTTTGTTTGTCTCTCAGGTTGCATAGAACAGCTCACTCTCAGTCTTCAGTGTGTGTGTGTGTGTGTGTGTGTGTGTGTGTGTGTGTGTGTGTGTGTGTGTGTGTGTGAAACAGTTCATGTCCATCCTAAACTGTCCTACTCCTTTTCTGTCCTAAGATCTTTTTTTTTTCCTGACTTTCTAGCCTCCATTGTATGGGGGAAACAAAAAGACAAAAACAGACAACCCACCTTTTTCTTAACTCCTTCATGAGTGCATGGACCAGCTGGATGAACCCATGACACCCTCCCTACCCCCAATCAGATGGAGTCATTTATCTTTCTCTGGGCCTGACCAAAGGCTCTGGCTTTATCTCTTTGAGGGATCTCCTGCTTGACCCCTGCCATCTGGTGTTTACTAGTTATTTGTATCCAGCCCTTAAGTTTTGCTCATTAAGCACCCTGGTTGGCAGCTCTGTGGCTTCCCTGCAACTTTTACAGCTTGGCCTTGGGCACAGGCTGCTTCCAACAGAGCCTGAAGGCACAAAATCTCAGAACATTCAAAACAAACAAACAAACAACACCAAAAAGGTCCTAAGAGTTTCACGCAGATTTAAAGTGAATTGTCCACAGTCTAATGGAGTAGGACCATATTCTTTCTTTGTCCTTTTTTTTTCCCCTTCTTTTAATGGTACCCAGAAGGATGTTTTTAAAGACGTATACAGGGCTAGAGAGATGGCTTGGTGGTTAAGAGCACTTACTGCACTACCACGAGCATAGGTTTGGATCCCAGCACCTATATAATACGCTGAGTGTGGTCTTGTGTGCACCTGCAATCCCAGCACTGTGGGAGGCAGAGAGAACAGGATCAAAGGGTGTCTTCTATCTGTGTCTTCTCTCACTTTTAACCTTTTTCCTTTGATGCAGTCAGTCCCTGATTGAGGCAGCTCTCAACCCATGGGTCATGACCCCTCTGGGGGTCACATATCAGAGATCCTGCATATCAAATATTTACAATACAATTGATAACAGTAGCAAAATTACAGTTATGCAGCAGCAACAAAAATAATTTTATGGTTGAGGGGGTCACTACAACATGAGGAACTATATTAAACGATCGCAGCACTTAGATGGTTGAGAACCACTGTCCTAGAGCTTGCAATTTTTGGCAATGCTGGCGGCCAGCGAGCTGGTCTCACGTGAAAGCACAAATTAAAATAGTGAGATCTTTGATCCGTTTTGTTTGGTATCCGTTAGTCAGCACCTTGAACAGTGCATGATGGGCAGTAACCACTTGAGCTAGCTTTTAGAATTTTGCTTCGCACTGTATCCTGTCTGTTTGCTCTCTCTCCAAATTCCTTTTGTGATTACAACTTCACAAGAAGCTTTAATGCGTACAAGACCAGGCTTTCTCTTTCACAAAACCCTCTTTCATAATTTCTACGGCTATTATATTTCTTTTCCTAGAGGGTTTTTCTAAAAGTACTCCCTGTTGGCATTATAATTGGATTCATATTGGATTTACAGAGGGGGACCATTTACCTTTAAGTTTTATTTTATTTTCTTTCTTTTTTGAACAGAGGTTCACTAGCCCTGCCTAGCTTCAAACTCATTGAATAGACCAGATGGTCCCAAACTCACGGAGATCTACCTGCGTCAGTTCAAGTTGGCCTAGAACTCACTACGCAGCCTGCGTGGGCCTTGAACTCACTACGCAGCCCAGGTGGGCCTTGAACTTGTGGCCATCCCTTTGCTTTAGCTTCCTAAATACTGAGATAACAGGCATGAGTTACCACACCTAACTTCAGGTTTTTAATCTAAAAGTTGATTTTTATTGACCTAAATTTTTCATCTGGAAGCTGGGAAGATGGCAGTCTTCCTGCCTTAACATCCTAAGTGCTGGCCTTAAGGCACGAACCACCATCCCAGATCTACTATAATTTTTCTCTTTCTCTCTCTCTATGTACACATATACATACATATATTAGAATTAATCATTTTATATATTGTCTAATCTGTGACTGTATTGAATTTTCATTATATGTGTGTGTATGTATATATACATACACACACATATAATTTCACTTATATATTATGCTGGCATACAGGCTGTGGTCTGGGTAGTCCAACAATGGCTATATCGCAATGGAAAGGGCAAAATTCTGGTACTTTTTCAGCAAGGCTGGACATTTCGATACTTCCTGATACTGGAGTCCTAGTGGATTCTTAGAGAGCTGTTGATCTTGGAATCCCTAAGAAGCAAGTTCTAATGTTTCAGCAGCGTGGTAGATGAAGATGCCAGCAAGAGTATGAGCAAACAGGAAAAACAAAAACAAAACAAAACAAAACAAAAACAAAAAAAACCTCCCAAAACAAAGATTCTTTCTTTGTGTCCTTCTATGTGGTTGGCCTCCAGAAGGTGGAGCCCAGATTTAGGGTGGGCCTTTCTGCCTCAAATGATCCAAAAAAGAAAACTCCTTAAGGCATGCCTGGCAGCTTGGGTTTTGGTTGATTCTAGATGCAGTTAAACTGACAATGAAGCCATCAGGAAGCCTGCGTGGATGAGAAAGAATGGAATGTTCAGAGCCAGATCAGGTTGGTCCTGGAGGATGCTCACGCCCGCAGAGAAGTACCAGCCATGTCTTGGCTTCTCCGATGAGAACTGCCTTTCCTTCGATTCCCAGCCTTGTGTCCCTCTTTTGTATCTGAGAGCTGACCAGAATGATCTGTTTAGTGTCTGTGATTGCGACTGTTATATTTCTGTGGTAAAACATCACGGCAAAGGCAAGTTGTAAAAGAAAGTGTTTAATGGGGCTTACAGTTTCAGAGGGTTAGAGCCAATGATGGTGTGGTGACAGGAACATCTGAGAGTTCACATCTCACAAGCAGGAGGCTAGGACATGTCTCTTTTGACACCTCAGTCCTGTCCCAAATGACACACTGCCTCCAACAAGGCCACACCTCCCAATTCTTCCCAGACAGTTCCACCAACTGAGGACCAAATATTCAAACATAAGAGCCTGTGGGGGACATTTGCATTTAAACCACCACAGTATCCATGTTTGTCCCAACATCCTATTCATATCAACCTGTGCTTTTTCTAGTTAGCATACTCCTTAAAGCTCTTCCAACCAGCTCTGTCCCAAAATACTAGTTCCAAAAATACTTGCATATTTTTAGTTATCTGTCACAACAGTACTCTACATCTCAGTATCAGTCAGCTAAAGCTGCTATAACAAAACTCAGAGGAGCCAGAAACCTGAAATCAAGGCACCAGCATGGCTGATTCTAGTGAGGGCTATCTCCCTGGCTTACTGAGTTCTCTCTGTGTCCTCACCCGGCCAAGTGGGATAGGGAGGGAGTGAAGTTGTGGATAAGGAGTGGTTCTGTCCCTTTAAAGCCCCGTCTTTGTGTATATTCACCTGTATATGCTCCCCTGTGTGTGCACATGTGGGATCTAATGTAAGCATCTTCTATCCGTCCTCACCTTACTCTTGAGATTGGGTTTCTCATTGAGCATGGAGCTTGCCATCTTATCTAGACCAACTGGCCATTGAGCTCCAGGGGTCTTCTTGTGGTCCCCACCCCCACCCCCAGCACTGGGGTCACAGAAGTGGGTGGCCATGCCTGGATTCTCCATGAAATTCAGGTTCTTTTTTTTTTTTTTTTAAAGATTTATTTATTTATTATTATGTATACAGTGCTCTGCTTGCATGTACTCCTAAAAGCCAGAAGAGGGTGCCATATCACATTACAGATGGTTATGAGCTACCATGTGGTTTCTGGGAATTGAACTCAGGACCTTTGGAAGAGCAGGCGGCGCTCTTAACCACTGAGCCATCTCTCCAGCCAAATCCTCCGTCTTACTGAAGTCATGTGGTGCTAATGGGTTGGGGGAGTATTGGGGTTTCAGCACATGAGCAAGGGATGGCAATGCTTTTATCACTCATTCTTGAAATGACACGTCTACGGTTCTTTACTGGGGATCCTTGGGGCCAGATGTGGCTTAGAGCGCAGCCTTTGAGGAATCTTTAGAAAGATCATGTGGTAGATGTACGTATCAGGGAGTACTTCCGGCGGGCTTTGGAATAACACCTTGTTTTCAAGTGAATTACCAGTGCAGCAGCCCAAAGTAAGACTACCATAAGGACCAGGTAAAGAGAGAGTAAACGGACCCGGCACTTCATATCCGACAACGCTTTGCTGCCACACACCTTTTAAAGCAAAAACACACGGGCCAACACTTATTTGGTTTGGGGATTTACAGATTTGTGGACCTGCCCCAGAAAAGGTCTTAGTGGCTCTAAACAGATCTAGAAAGTGAGAGTGGGAGAATCAAACAAGGCTGTGCTCCTCTTCTCCAGATGGATCTGTTAACCCCCAGACCCCAGCCTTGAGGCTATCCACTTAGAGACTAAGGAGCACCTTGAGGCTAACATCAATCTGTGCTCCTTGCGACACCCCCCATCCCCCCATCCCCCCCCCCATCCCTACCCCCCACCCCTGCTTCCTTGTGGCACAACCAGCAAGTCCCATGCCAAAGCCTCTTTTCTATTTGTTCTGCAGTGCTCCAGGCGACCCAGGGCAAAGAGCTGACTACCCTTGGAGACCACACAGGCTGAGCCCTTAGGGTGGGAGGTGGTGGCCCAGCAGGCTGCCTTCTCCAAAAAGCTAAAGAAAAGCACTTTAAAGGAACCTCCTAGGGCCCTTCTCTCTGTCTTCTTCTCTGTGGAGATTGAATAAGTACATGGCCCCTTTGACTGAATATTTGCTGTGCTTTAGAGAATTGGATTTCTTTAAGTAGGAGGTGGTTAGCCAGATCCACATGGGGACAAAGCTACGCTTTTAGAGCTTTGCAGTGAGTTTACAAGTCTCCCTGGGGGCAATTAGCATTTTCAGTTACCCAAGCAGCAGTCTTAAAGTCTTCAGCAACTTGTTTCTTATATGCGAGGACTGCTGGGACCTGGAAGGCTATGGGTTTTCTGATGGATTTGTCCAGGCTCCGCCTCCTGAGAAAGCCACATGTAGCTACCAGGTGTATTGCTGTTCAAATGAGCCAGGGCCCTGTATAACTATATGGAGTGTCTGGTAAGTTAAAAAACTGGAGTTTAGTTTAGTCCCTATACGTCTCCTCTCTTGCCGGATTCTGCAGAACACTACCATGGTGAATCGGACTCACAGATTCTGGGCACAACCAACTGATTTCCCCCCAAGAGAAACTTTAGGAATTTGTTTCTGGTGTACTGCTTTCTGGGTCAGGCAGATTTCTGGGACATTATACTTTCCTTCTGAGTTTAATTCATCATAGTCTCTGTTCCAAAACAGGGCAAGCTTATTTGTTTGTTTGTTGTTCTTACGGTCAGCACTGAGGCATCTCTGGGTGGTGTCTTGGCTTCCAAGGCTTTCCTTATGAAGGAGGAAATACTTCACAGGCTCTTCAGGGCTATTTAGGTGCTGGCGAATCCATCAGCAACAGCACTCAGGTCATTTGAGATCTTGTCTTCTTGTCCCCACAATTAGTCATTCCCTGACTTTTAGAAAGAAGCCAAACCTCAGAGATAAGTCTGGTAAAAATATCATGTGAGATCGAAAAATAAGTTTAGCTCCGATGGGCAAATTCCTGAGGCGGGCTGCACAGGAGCAGGACGTGGTCCAAGCAGTTCTGGTCTTTCAGATGGAGCAAGCAGTCCATGTAGGGTTATGTTCCCTCCATCCCAACCCACCTTGGCCAACTTTCCTCGCTTGGTATCAGTTTGCCCATCTGATCGATGGAGACAGTGCATGGGCTTGTTGGATAACTGCACAGTGCCTGATGCCTGGAATGCACGAGATCTGCTCCAGAGACACTTGCCTTCCTCCTGCTGTTCAGAGCGGTCAGTATGTTCCCCTCCTGACAGATCACTGTTAGTCTTAAAAAAAAAAAAAAAGTCACTAATTTCCTCGAAATTCCAAAGGCCCTAGACCCGAAAGCAAAGAGCCAACAGGGCCACACTGCCTCTTGAAGGAACTGGGAGAGACCTCTTTTTCCCTCTCCAAGCTCCAGGAGACATACAGGTTCCTTATCTATGGCTGTCACTCTTGCTGTCCTCTGCTGTCACCTCTGTGTCTGGTCATCATCTGTCTTTTGTGTACTCATATGTAGCACTGCATGTCAGGAATACCTGAGTGATACATGCCAAGTACCTCCTTTTATGGTCCCTCCCGTCATCTATCTGCAAGGACCATTCTTCCAAATGATGTGACATTCACAAGATACTGGAGGGGACCACCATCCAGCCCTCTCTATAAGATGTAAATGCTGCCTGGTATGATCATGGTAGTCATAATGACAAAGACAATACAAAGAAGACAGAAATGCTGGCACGTCCAGGGAGGAGTCTAGACTCTGGTCTCATTTAGCTTCCTGCCCATCACTTTTATGTTTCTTTGTATTAATAACTTAAGGTGGGGGTGGGCAGCATTGGGATCTGGCGATACACTACATGTATACGGCAAAATTCTGGGTAAAGAGGATGTTGTGAGTCAGAGGCCAGCTGTGACTGGACGAAGGTTCAGTCTGTCTGCTCTGAGCCTGCGGGTACAGAAGAGTGGGAAAACTCTTTTCTGTCTTCCTCATAGATGGAGCTTTGGGGTAGCACAGCCTGCTAGAGCACCCCAGCAGGAGACTCAGAAGCTCCCAGAGGTCAGCTTAACTCAGAGAGTTACTTAGCCATCTAGAAGGTACTAGAAAGAAATTGCTCCCCAATGCACCAGCTCATTCCCTAAGGCTAAGATCAGTGAAGAGCCTCAGAGTTAGGAGACTTGGACTCTCATCCCAGTTCTGGCTTTCTGGTCAAGAAATTTTTGAGGAAATTGCATAAATACAAATGAGAGGCGAGAGTGCTAAGCCAGCTTGCTTCCCAGCCAGAGGAACAAGTAGCGTGTCCTCCAGCGGAGGTCTTTGTGAAACCATTTGTCCCTAGAAAGCTACATAGGATTAAAAACAGTTTGAACAAAAATAATGTAATGTGGGCAATGCCTGTGCTATGTTTGCATAGATGGTGGCATTGAAAGCATCAACAATGAAACTGTGCTTCAGTAAGTTTAGCTATTGGAAAGGACCAGAGTGCAGCCTTCAGCCAGGGCCTGTCTGGGCTTGTTGTGAGCTCCAAGGGCCCAGTAATCAGTCCTTCTGGGTTATTCCAGCCTTCCAATCCAGTGATGGAAGCAAACGGCTCTTCTAGTCTCTTCCCAGGCTAGGCTTTGGACCTGTATAGTTTTATTCATTTTTATTTCATATCTTACTTGATATTTATTCTTCAGAGTCTACTTTCAGGCTGCTGAGCCCTCAAGAAACCTTCCCTGGCCTCCTCTGCTGAGTTTACTCTTTCTTTATTCCTCTGTTCCTTCAGGGCTTACAACTCACAAGACTGAAGAGATGTCCAAAATCTCCATTATCAAGGTCAATGATATTTTAAAATATCAGCATATTTAAAAAACAATCAAGATAATGCTAGTAAACCTCTGTTGAATCTAGTGTACATTTGAAATAGGAGACCAAGGGGCTGGCAAGATGGCTCAGCTTGTAAAGCTACTTGCTACCAAGGCTTTTAACTTGAATTTGATCCTTGAGTTACTCATGGCAGAAGGAGAAAACTGATTTTTTTCAAGTTGTCCTCTGACCTCCACATATGCTGTGGCACACATGCCCTGTCCTAAGTAAATAAATAAATAAGAGTAGTGACAGAGGCAGCATCCTACCATACACTCCAGTGACGTAGCTTCATTCATTTATATGTCACCTCAGCTCTGCCCACAGCAGCCGAGCTGGGGTTATATAGCTCATTGGTGAAATACTTGTGTACCATATGTGATGCCCTAGGTTTGGTCCCCAGTGCCATATAAAATTGGATCTGTAATGAATGTCTATAATCCCATCACTTGGGAGGCTGAGGCAGGAGGATGTGAAGTTTAGGATTATCCTTAGTTATATAGTGAGTTTGAGTCTACCTTGTGCTCACTTCAAATGCAAAACAAATATATAAACAAAAGATGTACTTATTTATTTTTAATTTAAGATTTACTTATCTTTATTTTATGTATGTGAATGTTTGCCTGAGTGCGTGTATGTGTGCCATGTGTGTGACTAGTGCCTGAGAAGGCCAGAAGAGGGCATTAGATCATATGGATCATGATTGTGAGCTGCCATGTAGGTGCTGGGAACCAAACCCAGGGCTTCTGAAAGAGCAGTAGGTGCACTTAGTCACTGAGCCATCTCTCCAGCCCATCCCTTAACATTTTTTTTTTTTGCTTTTGTTTTGCTTTGCTCTCGCTCAGCTTTTTGCCCAGCATCCCCTTCAGTGCGTATCTTGGCACACACAACCACTGGTGTTTACCCAGCATTCCCTTCGGTGCGTATCTTGGCACACACAACCACAGGTGTTTATCTATTTGCAAAGTTTCCCTCCCGCAGCAGCACAAACCGTGTGGGCAGGGCTGGCCTCTTTTTATTGGTGCGGGGCCTCCATGCCCAGCTTTTGCTCCCTCCTCCTCCTCCCCCTCACGTTGAGAACAGAAATAGCGCTTCACTGGATTCTGCCCAGTCAGTCATCAAAAGCGTTTGCTGAAGGATGCGTATTTTACTGACAGTTTCATGGGGAAGACAGGATCAGAGCATCCGCAGAATCCTGCTGAAGACAGTTTTTGATTCTCTTGCCCAGAGTTCTTCATTCCTGCCAGCTGTCTTATCTCCTCCTTCTTATTTCTACAACCTCTTAAGATAGAAAAAAAAAATCAGCATCTCAGTGCTGCCCTGGATTTTTACAGCCTCTAAGCCAAGCCAATGTCCACCTGTTTTATTCCTTAAAAATCCCTGAAAGATGGTAGCACCGGCAGTGGTGGGAGTTGCAGGCTTAGTTAATTATACTGCCCCAAGGGATCAATACTGCCCCCTAGAGGGCCTTAGGGTAAAAGTGGTGAATGAAAGAGTTAATGAAAGATGAAGCCTGAGCGAGCTGGATGGGATGCCTGGGGGAGGTGTTCTTTCACAACAGTTTTTGTTTGTCACTTTCCAGATAGAGTCTCACTATGTAGCTCGGACTGGTCTTATATTCACAATCCCCTGCCCCACACTCCCAAGCACTGGGATCACTGGTGTTACTGCTGCACGTAAACCCCGCCCCCCATGCTTCTAAATGGACCTGAGGTACCTTTCTTCTCCCTAACCATAAATTCTGGGCTCCTCTGACCCATGAGTACTGGCCAACAGGACACCTAATGGTATCAGAATGGCCCGCCACCCCACTTCCTGTCTTGGGAGAGAAACTTCAACCCCTCTGTAATAGTTGGTCAGGATACTCTTGATGACCCACTGGTCCATTGTCATCACAGCATCCCTGAACCCCAGGCCACAGAGATCTGAACATCAGAGAACATACCTGGGGGGTTACAACTTGACCTCCATACCAAGTGTCTTGGGCATTTTTCTATTGCTGTCATAAAACACCATGACCAAGGCAACTTATAAAAGAAGGGATTTAACATGGAGCTCATAGTTGCAAAGGTTTAGAGCCCACAACCATCATGGCGGGAAGCCTGGCAGCAGGCAGGCGTGGCTTTGGAATGGTAGCTGAGAGCTAACTGAGAGTAGCATGGGCTTTTGAACCCTCAAAGCCTGCTCCCAGTGACACACCTCCTCCAACAAGGCCACACCTCCCAGTCCTTTCCAAATAGTTCTGCCAACTGGGGACCAAGCAGTCAAATATATGAATGTTCTCATTCAAACTGCCACACTGAACATAAGTTATCTGATGTCCCACCTTCTCCTGGCATAGAACTGGTCCTTTATTAAGAATGACATGAAAAAAAATCCCCCCCCCCACAAGATCCTTTCTACCTCAATGTATAGTATATGAAAAATAATTAAAATAACTTTAAAAAAAATGCCATGGGCATTGTAAATGCCATCAGACAACAGAAGTATTTAATTGTAGAAAGCTAAGAAAGTAGGGAATGATATAAAAATGCTAAATTGCCTAGAATCTTGCTCTCTGACATAGGCTAGGTTAACACAATGAATGCTTGAATGCTTGTGTTAAGTCATGCTTATTACTTACTAATGGGCCAGGCTGGATAGCATGCGCATTTAGTCCCAGCATTTGGGAAGCAGAGGCCAGATTGGTCTGCATAGCGAGCTAGTTTCAGGCCCGCTAAGCCTACATAGTAAGAACCTGTCTCAAAAAACAACAACAAACCTTTCTTATTGATTAGGGAGGGGCCTATGAAATCCCACCCGTCTCTGTGGAGTGACTGGCAGTTGCTGGCATCTGGAAGAAGGAGAGACAGTTTTCTTCAAGGATGCAGGCATCCTGTTGGTCTTGTCAGATATTTTCCCATCTCTCTTTGCAGAAAAATAATGTTCTTTTGGGTTGGGGAGTGAGTTTTGGCCTGTGCTACTTTCTAGGCTGTTCCCCTGCCACTGAGCCAGTGTGGGGTGCCAGAGGGCATCGGCACAAAGTCCTTGAAGCTGCTTCTTGGGTATGGAGAGGCCTCTGAGATGCCACTTGGGATCCAGTCACCCTGCTTTGGAGAATAATGTCACTTCAGGGTCACAGTTCAGGGCTAGTCATTGTCTTCTTCCTCGTTTTCTAAGACCAAGGTGCAGGAGATGGGAGCTTCCAGTGTACAATATGAACCCAGGTTTTACTAGACTCTGACTCTCTTTTAGCACCATGGGGAGAGAAGAGGAGCAAGGCTGGGTGGTAACCAGTACTAGGCATTTGCTAACTGCTAACAGTTTTACATCATGACTTCATTTATTCGTCATGACATCATGGCATGAGTCATTATTATCCCCTATTATGATTGAGGACCTAGGAAGCTAGGGGCTTTTGATGTTACCAAGGATACCTGCAGCCCTGAGCCAACTGCCTCCAGGGCCCAGGCTTTGTGGTGGGTCCGGAGGTAAGAGAAGAGGGGTTTATCTTTGCTTGGACTGCTTTCAAGGGTGATCTGACTGCTTTCAAGGTTAGTGCTATTTGGCATGTACCAGGCTGCAGGTTTTTGTGTATTCATCCCTTACACATTGTAGTGTGCCGCCCAAGGGGACGGAAGTCGCGGTTTCCACGGTCCATTTCCTGCCTGTGCGATAGAGTACCCTGACGGATGCAATGTAAGGAAGGGTTTATTTTGGCTCACAGTCCCCACAGTTACAGTCTGTCACGATAGGGAAATCATGGCAGCAGGAGCTGGAGGCAGCTGGTCACACTGCATCCATAGTCGTCAGGATGAAGAGGAAAGGAATGCTGTGCCCAGCTCACTTCTTTCTATGCTCTCTGGGGCCACCTCCATTAACCTGATCTAAGTATTCCATCACAGCTGTGCCCGGGGCTTGCCCCCTGAGTGATTCTAGCCTCTGTCAGGTGGTATGAAGTCTGTCTGCAGTTGATTTATATTTTGGTAACCGTGTTAAGAGTACAGGGGACGGGAAACAGGTGTACTGAAATCCATAACATTCTAAGCAAGGTGGGTGAGGGGTCAGTTCAGAAATGCTTCTCAGAGCGGGCAGGTTTTGAGCTGGAGTTGGAAGGCAGAGAGCCGTGAAGCTTCATGGAGTGTGTAGGAATTCACCCATGTCCGTGATAGCTAGACTGGAGGGGCAGAGGGCAGAGTAGAGAGCCCAGAAGTGTGCCCAGTTAGAGTGAAGACTGGGTGATCCCTCCCCTGCTCATCCAGACTTTGGTGTTCGGCAGTTTTCGTTAACCTCTAGTCACATCTGTTCAGAAATGATTAAATGGAAAAATTTGGAAAGGCATTTTCTGCAGTCACAGCAGCTTAGAGGACCCACAACAGGATTTTGAGATCAGCTGCACATGATAGAAAAAAAAAAAACCAAAAAAACCACCTCTTGGTTCCTGAGTAGAGAGCAGCCTGGGTGGGAGATGAGCCTGCAGTAGTAGAGATGTGATTCTTAAAGTCTGAGTTGCACACTGTTCTAAATAAAGTGATGAAATTGTACACTGTCCTGCCCCAAAACCTGAGTCATCTCTTAGTCCAGTGTATCCATGCCACACACACTGGCCACTGCTTTCCCGGTCTGTTTCAGTCATCAGATCCACAGTCTCCATATTGGAGTGCTTGTGTTAAATCACTCTTACTACTTAGTAATGTGTGGGGCAGGATAGGGCATGCATTTAGTCTCAGCGTTTGGGAGACAGGGACCAGCCTAGTCTATGTAGTAAATTCCAAGCCAGCTGAGGCTACACAGTGAGACTCTTTCTCAAAAAATGGGGGTAAGGGGGCAGTGTTGGGGAGGGGCTTTCAAAGTCTCACCCTTATCTGAAAACGATTGACAACTTATGGCTGCTTGAAGAGAGAGAACCAGTTTTCTTCAAAGATGCAGGCGCACTATCCACGCTCCAGTGGATGTTCCCACGCCCATGCACACACAGGCAACAGTAGGTATTAAATTAAAAAGGAAGAAAGCACACGAAATGGGAGGTGGGGGGGGGGTTAGTAGCAATCGGTAAGGAATGGGAGCGAATGGGCGATGGATTTGATCAAAACACATTATATGTATGAATACTTAATAAAATAGTTTTTTAACGTCATAAGCCTGTTATGTGACAAAACTTTTCCCAGGGAGATACTACACTTATTTCCTGAGCCCAAATTAGGAGCCCATGAAGGACCAAAGTATGGATACCAGCAAAGTCCAACTTGGTGAACCAATGAGTTTTGTTGGTGTTACTTATAAGAGTGTGGGTGAGGGGTTACTTACAGGAGCAGAAAGTACTCAGAGCCAGCTGCATCACCAAAGCCCTCCCCAGCATGGGTGACAGCTCACAAAGCCGGGAACCTGGAGCTCACTGCTCAGCCTGCAGGGCTGCTCATCAGGCTGAAGAGTGTCTGTTCTGAGTGACTCGGTTGGTCTAAACCTTTTCAGCTAGCTGATCTAGTCTCAAATTCCCAGAGTCTTCTTTACAGCTTGGAAAGTCTGAGAGTCTTCTTTGTAGCTTGGTTTGCCTAAGAAGGACTCTCGGCATTTGTTGCTTACTCTGGGTGGGAGGAGCCTAGTGATTCTGATAAATTTCAGGGACTTCCTGAAGCTGTTTAAACCTTCCTATTTGAGGAGCTTCCCTGCAGGATGGAATGCTTCAATCTTGGAAGGGATTCTTATACAACACTCTACCTCTTGGCTCTTTATGTCCTGTCCAGCCCCACCCGCTCACCCCCATCTTTTCTGCAATGATCCCTGAGCCTGGTGGGGCAGGGTGTATAGGTGTCCACTTAAGGCTAAGGTCACCGTGCCACAGTTACAGCTACTTGTTCTCAGGAGCTTCACCGGTGGTTATGAGTTGAGGCTGACAACAATGATCTATGTGTGGTTGCAAACACATTTAGACGGCAATGTGACAGGCACACCACATCTGTCTAGAAAGAATGCAAAAGTTGCTTTTCCATTGGGACCTCAAAGCCAGGTTTTGATTCTGGCTTACAACACCAGTCTTAAACTTCCTCTTTTGGAGCAGGTCTTAAGTCAAATTGGAAAGCTGCTGGCATTGCCCAAGACAGCTGAGCCACTATTGCACAAGCAAGCACATCGTACATTGCATGCTGTGTTTTAGGAAGCAGGAGCCGCAGCGAAGCAGGAATGTTGGTGATGGTTTTCCACCTTCATGGCCCCTCCAGGCCAGAGTCAACTATAAAAGTTATGAGCCCCTCTCAGACTACTAAAGCTGAAAAGAAGACTCTCAGACAAGCCAAGCTGCCTGGAAGAAGCAGAAACCAGCCAAGCTGCCCCCAAAGAGATTTAGACCAACTGAGACACCTGGAAAGGATGCTCTTCTGTTTGCAGGCTATTCGGTGTGCCCCAGGTGTCCAGCTTTGTGAACAGTCACCATGCTGGGGTGGGCCTTTGAGCAATTTCTGCTCTTGTAAGTAACCCCTCACCCATACTCCTGTAATTAACCCCAGTAAAACTCGTGGTTCACCAAGTTGGACATTGATAATATTGTACTTTGGTCTGTTCTGGGTTTCCTATCTGGGGTTAGATAGATGTGCTGTGTCTCCCTAGAAGAAGTTTTAGCACACAATGAGGCCCCAGACTTAAGAGCAGTGAGGCTGGCAGTACAAATATGCCAAAGACATGAAATGGGAGAGTACAGTGCAACCATGGGAGTGTAGCTGATGGGAAAAGCAGAGTGTGTATAGGGCTCAGCCCTCTCAGAGTTTTGAGCATCCACTGGGAACTAGGGGGCGATTCCCCTTGGGTGAGCAGATACCAATGGAGCCCTAAAAGCTTAAAGGAGCATTGTGTAATTTTTACAAGTCAGTTCCCTGTGCTAGAAAGACCAACTCTTGAGTTCTGAAGAGGTGAAGATGAGCTCGCTGCAGTGGACAGTCAAGCCGGAGGAGAGCTGCACAGAGGCAGGAGGAATGGACTTGAGGGGGTGAGATGTGAGAGCCAGATCAGGAGGAGCATCTCACAATGAGATGAGGGGGAGGGGGATGGGCCCAGAGGGAGTCGGAGAGCAAGGAAGAAAGGATGCTGCCTGACTTTAGACTGTGCTGGGGTGGAATGGAAGAGCTCTCAGGAGACGGAAGAGAACGTGTGTGTGTGTGTGTGTGTGTGTGTGTGTGTGTGTGTGTGTGTGTGTGTGTGTAGTGTGTGATGCTGTTGAATAAGTCAGGAGAAAATACTTACTTTATGCTTCAACTTCCAGTGGTCACATAAAAGTTTGGGCCACTGGATAGATATTAATGAGGGGTCCACCATGTGCCCAGTGCTGAGTCTGTACAAGGCTCATTGCAGAGGACAAACAGGGAGAGGTTGGAGGACAAGGCAGATTTTTCAAAGGAGGGGGCCTATTGACAGATGAGCAGGAAGAGCCCAGGAGTTAAATAGTTGGTTTCCTTTGGTTGTAAGTGTAGAATTTTAAGGCTCTGCTCGAATCCACCCCTCTTTCCCCCTCCCCCCCCCCCCCCCGCCCCACTTCCTGTGTTCTCCTGCTGTGTTCCTGATCCCCGAACCAGCACATGCCCGCCCTGCCATGCCCCACACCTCTCCCAGCACCTGTGGTAGGTACTGTTTGCCTTTCTTCTGACTTTATAAATAAGGAAACTAAATTTCATAGCAAAAGGTTAATGAAGATATTGTCTGGTCAGAGGAAGAAAGAAAGAAAGAAGGCACAGCCACATCATCCTAGTTTGCGGGGACCGGCCTGGTTTAGCATTGAAGTCCTCAGTGCCAGGTTACCTTTCAGCCTTGGGTAAATAGGTGTACTGTTGATTACGTGATGTGCTGGGAGTAGGGTGTGCTCTTGAGCTTATGTCCCTTTCTCCCAGGGGCTGCTGTGTCATGGACTCGCAGGCCCTCTGTCTCAGAGAAACAATTGCCAGGTTATACCTGGGTCACCTGTGACTGTACCGGAGACTGTGTTTGTGCTTCTAGAGCCACTTGCTGTCCAAGACATGAGTTCTCTGTCCTCTGGGACGAGCCTTGTACGGACCCAGCACTGGGCACACGGTGGACCCCTCATTAATGTCTAGCCAGTGGCCCAAACTTTTATGTGGCCAAGCTGAAGCATAAGTATTTTCTCCTGACCCACTCAACAGCATGCCTCGCACGTGCGCGCGCTGCACACACACACACACACACACACACACACACACACACACACACACACACAGATGTCTCTGCTCACGCTTCTTGCAGCTTCACCCAATTTTATTTAGAAAATCCAATAACTTTTCTAATCTCCCAAATCCCATGCCCTCCAGGGTAGGGGATGAGGAGAGGCGGTTCCAGTGCTCGAGGCAGCTTTGATGTCACCCATTTGCATCTGGGAACGGAACTCTGGTCCTCTCTTGCTGTCGGAAACCATGGAGATGACGAGCAGATGTTTTTCTAATAATGAGAAGATGTGCAGGCGCCGACGCGAGAATAGTTTCCAGTCCGAAAGTTAATTAGCAAGCTGGGGAGCCCAGATAAATAAAGCTTCCTGTTTCCCTTTCTGCGGCCTAAAATACCAGATCTGGAGGTTCCCTCCCTGCCTTCTCCTCTACCCAGAGCATGAGGATTTGAGGGGAGGCGTTTAAAGGCTTCGTAATTAGTGTGAGGGGAACTGGTTTCCCACACAACCTGGGTCTGGATGACACGTCGGCTCTTGGACACGGAGTCCACACTTGTAGCCGCTCACCGGCTGATCATCGATATCCTCTTGCGGGACTGCTTGCGGATTAGGGAGGTAAGAGGACCACTAAGAGGGCTGGAGAGATGGCTCAATGGTTAAGAGCGCTGCCTGCTCTTCCAAAGGTCCTGAGTTCAATTCCCAGAAACCACCAGGTGGTTCACAGCCACCTGTAATGTGATCTGATGCCCTTCTTCCGGCCTACAGGTGTGCAGGCAGGCACAACACTGTATATATAATAATAAATAAATAAATCTTAAAAAAAAAAAGAGGACCGAGTGAACAAAGATCCTCGCCCCACCCAACCCCTGCATCCAGTTACGATGCAGGAAAAGTGAAAACCGAGAACAAATCGGTCGGCAGCATTGTTTTTCCGTTGTACAGATGGGAAAACGAAGGCTTAGACAACTTAAGCTACCGCAGCTGTTACATAGGGGAATGGATTTAAAACTGTGTCTGTTTTACAGCAGGACCAAGCTCTTTATCACTGGATGTATTTTACTGATACGCCAAACCTTTGCTTATGTTTCGGTGCTCGGCTTGGACTAGGCCCTGTGCATGCTAGGTAAGCACTCTACGCGGAGTCGCATTCTGTCTACTTCCTTTATTTTTTAGGGAACCAAGGACTCTTCCCTAGAAGAGACATCCCAGGGACCCTACCCCAGACACTAACTTGAGATGGACTTGTGTTGGATGCTTGACAACTCTTGGTTAGGGTTCCTGTTGCTGTGGTAAAGTACCACGGCCAAAAGCAAGTTGGGGAGGAAAGGGTTGAATTTGGCTTACACTTCCACATGGCAGTTTGTCATTGAGGAAAGCCAGGGCAGGAACTTGGGGGCAGGAGATGATACAAAGGCCAGGGGAGGGGTATTTCTGACTGGCTTGCTCAGCCCGCTTTCTTATAAAACCCAGGACCACCAGGCCAGGGATGGCACCACCCACATTGGAAGGGGGGTAGGGGGTAGGGGGTGGGGGGGCTGGGGGTAGGGGGCGGGGCCCTCCCCCCATCAGAAAATGCCCTGCAAGTTTGTTTTTGCTTACAGCCAAATCTTTTTTGTTTGGTTGGTTTGGCTTGTTAGTTTTTTGTTTGTTTGTTTGTTTGTTTTTGTTTTTATTTTTTTCCAAGACAGGGTTTCTCTGTGTAGCCTTGGCTGTCCTGGACTTGCTTTTTTAGACCAAGCAGCCATTGAACTCACAAAGATCTGCCTGCTTCTGCCTCCTCCAAGTGCTGGGATTATAGGTGTGTGCCAATGTGCCAGCTACAGCCAGATCTTACGGAGGCATTTTCCCAGTTGAGGCGCCCTTCTCTCTGGTGGATGACTCTAGCTTGTGTCAAATTGATACAAAACTGGCCAGAACAGCAACAAAAGCCAGCCTTCCAACCCTGAGGCCCCGCTTTGCCCTCCTCTCTGTTTGTTGTTCATTAGCTGTCTCCTCTCCATTTCTCTCACATGTCAAATTCTACCCTATCAATCTTTTTTTTTCTTTCTTCTTTTTATTCCTTGTTCTAAGAATTAGCTCAAATGGCCCCAGCTAGTGTTTGTCAGCAGGTAGCACAACATTTTGTGGACTTTGGCCAGGGGGAAAGGGGGGAAGCATGAGAAATTCTCCAAATTTATTACCACCAAAAGAACTTAATTCAGGAAGTGAAGGGAAAAAAAGTCCCCAGGAGTGCAGAATGGGAGGCTTGGAATCGAACAAGAGTGTCCCCCCAGTTGACAGGGTGTTTACCCATTCTCGGTGTCTGTTGCTAACTGTGCTTTGAAACAAGAGACATGTGTTTTTAATAGAATTGCAAGTTTTATGCCTTGTTAAAAATACCCACACGGATGCTGGCTACGGCTCTGGCGGGATGCTGCGGAGCGGCTCTGAATTCCATTCCCAGCCTGCTAGGACAGGAGAGGAAGTGGGGAGGATGGCCCATGCCCTCCCATTTGCTTGACTGTGTACAGCCCTCCCTGGTCTCTTTGGAAATGACTACTGGCTCCCCAGCCAAGCTCCCAGCCCACCCCTATGTGGAGCAGTGACGGGCTCCCTCCTCTCTCAACAGGATGACAAAATATTCATTTTCCACTTCCAGACAAGCATTTGCTGTAATTGGGAAGAACGTCCATTGGACTCTGTGGAAAGTCTGAATTACAGGGTTCTTTAAAGATATGCAGCCCTTCTTATGACTTAATGGAATATTTGCTGAACGTTAGGAACAGGAAGGACCAGACTCCCACAGTAAGCAGTGATCCTCCTGTTCCCCAAGTGCAGCCCCTGCCAAAGAGAGGTTTTCAGTTCTCTCTTTATCTCTCTCCCTCCCTCCCCCAGCCCCTCTCTCTTTAGATTATAGAAAAATATTTTAAAATGACGTAAATTTAATTTTACCACCTATAGATGCTGTTCACATCAAAGCATTTCTGTACTGCTTTTTCTCAAGTATAACAGTGAATTGGGTACATCTTCCCATTTCACTAAGGAGCTTTTGAAACATGTTTGTTTGTTTGTTTGTTTGTTTTTAATAACGAGGGGCTGGAGATGTAGTTCAGTTGGTAGAGTATTTGTCTAGCACGCCTAAGGTTTGACCCCCGACCCCTGCAGCACCACATAAGGTGGGCATCCTGGCACACACCTGTACTCAGGAAGATCAGAAGTTTAAGGACATATTTGGCTAAATAGTTTTTTTTTTTTAATGTGTATGAGTGCTCAATCTGCATGTACACCTGCAAGACAGAAGAGGGCATCAGATCATATTGTAGGTGGTTGTGAGCCACCATGTGGTTGCTGGGAATTGAACTCAGGACCTTTGGAAGAGCAGACAGTGCTCTTAACCTAACTAAGCTTGGGATATGTACTGGTTGACTTTGTGCATCAACCTGACACAACTAAAGTCATCAGAGAGAAAGGAGCCTCAACTGAGAAAATGCCTCCATGAGACCCAGCTGTAAGGCATTTTCTCAATTAGTGATCAGTGGGGAAGGGCCCAGCCCACTGTGGGTGGTGCTATCTCTGGGCTGTGTTCTGGGTTCTATAGGAAAGCAGGCTTAGCAAGCCATGGGAAGCAAGCCAGTAAGCAGCACCCCTCCATGGCCTCTGCATCAGCTCCTGCCTCCAGGTTCCTGCCCTGTCTGAGTTCCTGTCCTGACTTTCTTTGCTGATGGACAGCAATATGGAAGTGTAAGCTGAATAAACCCTTTCTCCTCTAACTAGTTTTTTGGTCATGATGTTTCATTGCAGCAATAGAAACTCTAACTAAGACAGGGTTCGTGAGAACTTTTCTCAAACACAAAAAAAAAGAACAAAAATGTATGTATAAGCCAGGCGGTGGTGGCACAGGCCTTTCATCCCAGTACTTGGGAGGCAGAGGCAGACGGATTGCTGTGAGTTCGAGGCCAGCCTGGTCTACAAAGCGAGTCCAGGACAGCCAAGGCTACACAGAGAAACCCTGTCTCGAAAGAAAAAAAAATGTATGTATAATCCTCAGTCCAGGGACGGCCTCATGGTGATTTAACTGGGATTCTTTCTCTCAAGTATTTTGTCTGCCAGTTTTTCCTGTTATAGAAAGTATCGTAATAGCCTTCTTCTTTGCTTCTAATTATGTGAAGTGTTTCTTTTGCCTGAATAATCACTGCTTTTCACGTATGTTAAAAGACAGGCATGTTCTAGCAACGCAAATCAAATTTCTTTTGAATGCAGAAGAATTCCATTGACACTAGTTCAAAACCACATGTTGTTTTATAAACAGGGCTGAATTTAAAAGATCAAAGGCAAGTGAGAATGGGAGAGGATGTTTGCACAGGGCGTCATCTTGTGCATAAGCCTGGGTTGCATCCTACGCGTGAAGAATATACACTGTACATCACATCTTTTCCGGCAGTTCACTCCCTGCCGTGCAAAAAAGAATAAGAGCAAAGCACATGAGAGGCTACTACATACTATGTGGCTGATGCATTAAGAGGAGGCAGGAAAAGAAGTTGGTTTTAAAGACTCTCTGGGCTTTAGGAAGATAGAAATTACCTTGTATTGAGTCCAAGCAACGCGCTTAGTATATTACACACATGTCAATTAAAATTTCCTTACAATGACACTGTGTATTTGTAATTAAAAGCAACTGGACTTTACACACACACACACACACACACACACACACACACACACACACACACGGACAATAAAATAAGTGTAAAATCAATCTTTAAAAAATGACCAGCCAGATGATTCATTGGAATTCCCCTCCAAGCCTGATGACCTGAATTTGATCCTGGCACTCACATAGGAGAAGGCGAGAATAGACTCGTGAAGGTTGGGTGTCCTCTGACCTCCACAAGGTCTTTGCGGCATACATGTGTGTGCACGTGCTCTCTCTCTCTCTCTCTCTCTCTCTCTCTCTCTCTCTAAATCATAACCTCTGTTTTGTTTTTGTTTTTCGAGACAGGGTTTCTCTGTGTAGCCTTGGCTGTTCTAGATTCACTTTGTAGACTAGGCTGGCCTTGAACTCACAGAGATCCACCTGCCTCTGCCTCGCTGAGTGCTGGGATTACAGATATGTGCCACTATGCCCAGCTAATCATAAAAACAATTTTTAAAATTCTTATATTTGGGGTTTTTTTTGGTGTGTGTGTGTGTGTGTGTGAAGTATATGCCACAGCACATGTGCATAGATGAAAGGACAATTTGTGGGACTCAGTTCTCTCCTTCCACCATGTCGCTTGAAGTCAGTGAACTCAGGCTCAGGTCATCAAGTTTGGCAGCAAATGCCTTTACCAGCTAAGTCAGTGGTCTCAACCTTTCTAATGCTGCGACCCTTTACTGCAGTTCCTCATGTTGTGGTAACACCCCCCAAACACCAATTTATTTTTGTTGCTGCTTCATAACTGTAATTTTGCTACTGTTACGAATCATAATGTAAATTTTTTCTGAAGATAGAAGTTTGCCACAGGGGTCGTGACCCACAGGTTAAGAACCACTGAGCTAAGCCATTTTACTGGCCCCCTAAAATTTTCAAAAAGCAAATTTGACTCTGATAAAAAACCATATATTTAATACGATTTAACATGTAATAAGACTGAAAAGCTTGGTATTGTGTCTCACATCTATAATCTTAGCACTTGGGAGTCTGAAGCAGATGGATTGCTGTGAGCTTGAAGTCAGCTGAGCCTACACAGTCATTTCCAGGCCAGCCTGGGCTACAATGTAAGACCCCCGACTCATGGAAAACAAGAAATATTGAGGGCCCAGTATGTTTGGGAGGGAAAACAGACAGCAAATCTCTTCTAAATGATATTTAGAAGGAAGGTAGATAAGCAGGTTTCTCTGCTGGGTTTGCTCACTGGCAGGTCCCACATCGCTAGAGGAGTGACTTCATGTAGCAAGTGTTCCATAAATATTTGCTGCATGAAGGATGGATGGATGAGTAGATGAATGAATGGATGGAGTAACCAGTATATTTGCCACAAGTTCTTGAGTATTTGGTAATAGCAGATGCAGCTCTGACTCTCAACTGCATTGATGAGACCGCACATAGTGTAATGTATTCTCTGTGAGTTCAGGGCCAGCCTGGTGTACTTAGTGAGTTGCAAGCCAATCAAAGCACTGTGAAGCCTTGTCCGAAAGAGAGAGAGGGAATTGACGTGGGGGGTTGAGAACTGATGAGATGGCTCAGCAAGTAAGTGCACTGGCCACAAAGCCTGAAAACCTGAATCTGAGTCCAGTGACTCCCATGAACATGCCATGGCACACATGTATGCATACATACATGCACACACATAAATAGATAAATAAATGTTGTTTTAAAAACTTAAAAATAGAAATAACCTCAGTCTATAAATAAGGAACAAATTTGATGGCAGTGGGGACAGAATTTGACCTGCTTGTTTCTCACAATGGGACAAGTATTGGACTGCCGCACGTCCCATCGGAAGGGACAGTGCTGCGTAGAGTCAGCCTGGTGGTGCATTTGGCAGCTGGGCATGTTGGGGACCAGGAGCAGCTTCCTGAGTCGGGTAGAGTACATAGCAAGAACCTATGGAGAGAATGTGGTGAGAAAGCTGACTTAGACGCAAAGCAACCTTCACACCCCCATCAACCTGTTCCCTTTGTTAAGAATGGAGTGTCGTCCTGCTGTCCGCCAAATTCATGTGATAAATCTCTAAAGCCCAGAATGACTGAGTTTGGAGGCCAGAAGGGTGGGACCTTGATCCTCCAGGACTGGGATCCTTGTAGCAGGAAAACACACCAGGAAACCCCTTTCTGCAGCACACATATGCACACTGATGAAGGCATGGAACCTTGATACTCAGCTTGCAGATTCGGGAACTGTGACAAAGGGCATCTAGCCTGTGGCAACTAACATACACATTGTAGGAGGGCAGGAGACAGACTCATTCCCACTAGGAGACTACTGCCAGTTCATATGTGGTCCCCAAAGCCTAAAGCATCCCAGCGTTGTCCATTTTTAGCAGACTTGAAATGTGATCTGTCCCCTTTTATGCTCCTACGCATTGGCCCCGTCTCACCTCTTCATGGCGGTCACAGCAGCTCAGAGGCCATCATCTCAGATGGGTGGCCCGCGGCCAGCATTGGGTGACAGGCCAGGCCATGCCCATATAGATTGTACTGATTGTGTTCGATCTCTTCAATTTTGGTCTGGCATTTTCCACCATAGCTTTCGCCACCGTTTTATCTAAATCCCTGGCCCCTCCTTGCCTGGCCCTGCTCCACTCTGATCTCCGATACTAGTCACCCACAATTGCAAATCAAAATTGCATATCATGGGAGTGGATAGTTGAAGGCTATCATGGTCACTGAATACCCCTCACTTTTGGCATCTGGCTCCAACCATAAATTCCCTTGAGCCGAGGGGAAGGGCCGCGTGGCAGCAACTGGAGCATTTGTTTCTCTCTGGCTGTCTTCTAGGCTGGAATTATGCTTTTTTCCCTCTCAAGCTTCTAGAACCCTTAAAGATATTTTAAAAGGACAACTGATGCTTGGGTCTCATGGTACCAGGAAATACTTTCTTTGAAAGTGATTTTTAAAGCCAGGCTGCCTTGTACAGCATGTACATCCGTCAGGTTAGGAGACTGAGATTCTCTGCCCGAGTCTGAACTCGCAGCCTGGTATCAAACCAAGAGCAATTTGGAATCACTTGTTTGTAAATAATTTCATTTTACACACACACACACACACACACACACACACACACACACACACAGTAAATAAAGATTAGGGAACCCCAGCTTTTGATGCTCTCCTTTGAACCCCCTTGCTAAATGTCTCTGAGCCCCAGTTTCCTCGTACACAAATAAATACAAGAGGCTTTAGAGCCTCACTTTGTCACATCACTGTGGTGGATAAGGAGATGATTTGTGTCTTAGGGTTTTATTGCCATGAAGCGACACCGTGACCATGGAAACTATATAAAGGAAAACTTTTAATTGGGGCTGGCTTACAGTTTAGAGGTTTAATCCATTATCGTCATGGCGGGAAGCATGGCAGCACACGGGCAGACACGGTGCTGGAGAGGAGCTGGGTTCTACATCTGGATCCAAAGGCAGCAGGGAGAAAATTTGACACACTTTCTCCAACAAGGTCGTTTCCCCTAATAGTGCCACTCCCTAGGGGCCTGTGGGGGCCATGTTTATTCAAACTACTGCAGCTTGCTTGCAAAGCCCGGGTAGAGCAGCTGGCCTACTGGGAGTTAGCATTTGTAATGAAAAGTAAACTTCACAAGCCATTTCTTTCCAGGGGCTAGCCTATGGGATGAACTGTTGTTGGAGGGGCTGTTTTGATCTCCCCCTGGGTGTTTAAGCTGACGTCACAGCCCTTGAGGGCATGTCCAGATGCTGGGGACTAGGCAGCCGTTCATTTCTGACAGATCTTGGCAGAGGGATCCGGACTGTCCTTTTTGCTGAAACAAACCCAGTAAGCCTCATGCCTTGTGGTTTTACAGCAAAACATGTTATTCATTCTAATTAAAGGGCAGAAAGTACACACACACACACCACTAAACTAGAAAATGTACGATTCCTAAGCTACTGAGTGTGTGTGTGTGTGTGTGTGTGTGTGTGTGTGTGTGTGTGTGCGCGCGTGCGCGCATATATGTTAAGGGTGGGAAAGTCTAAAAGAGAGCTGTGAACCATATCAGTTTTCTTAGCGTGAAATGTCGTTAAGCTCTTGCCTAGAAATCTTCATTAGATACAAACATGTTACTACAATAAAAAACCTGAGATGACTGACTAAAGATAAACTGTTTTTGCTTTTAAATGTTTTAAGACTTACATTTACAATTTTATTTTATTTCATGTGTGCGTAGGGAGAGGCATTCACATGGATACCAGAAGACAGTTTGTATAGTCTGTTCTTTCCTTCCACCGTGTAGGTCCTGGAGATTGAACACAGGTGGTCAACCTCGGCAGCAGGCCCCTTTTCCTGCTGAGCCATCTCACGGGCCCCAGAAATTATTTATTGAGCTTGCAATTTGGGAGGCTTGGAGCTGAGATGGAGTGGTCCTCATTGGGTTGAGCCTCTGGGGAGGGAATCAGGTGGCAATGGCGGGGGGGGGGGTCAGAACACACAGTCACAGGTAAATCAACGATGTAAAGAGAGACAGAGGCGAGCCCCACAGTGGCCCAGAGACTTCCCATTAGGCGCCATTTCTCCAAAGTCCACACCGTCTCTCATACTGCTTCCCAAGACCAGCACATACCCAAGACCCAGAGAGAAGGCAAGCCAGTTGCTTGACTTTATGTGTCTAAACCCAAGGTAATCCTCATGGACATGCACAAGTGGTGGATGACAGAGGAAACATCTTCCTGGTACTGCCAGCCTCCTTTCCCCACCTCCGCTGTCCATGCAGGGAGGTAGGAGGAGGAAGCCGGTTACTCCTCAACTGTCACTCAAGGTGAGTGGCAGGCTGTACTTGTCACTGTTTCCTTTGACCCTGAGCTTGTCACATCTTTTTCTACAAAATGTACCATCTGGGCCCTTTAAACTTTAGGACCACACATGGTTTTTTAGCAGACGGAGCATCTCTGTGGTCTGTGGTCACCCTATGGCTGATGCAGGGGAGGGCTGTCTTATCCAAGACAACCTTGCAGCTTGCCTCTCGGGTCTCAACCCTAGTCTCTCGGCTATAGCTCAGGCACTAACTGCCACTCTCCAAGGCACCAGTCTTAGAAGGAGGAGGTGTTTGCCCTTTGTAGCCCTTAAAAATAGAACAATAAATAGACAACACTTAGAACCTTTGAGCCTAAAGTCAGTAATTAACTTGAGTTCCTGAGGAATTGTACATGTCAGCCTAGGAGAGAGCTTGGCAGTAAGCAGAGGCCATGGCTCCGGGGGAGCAGAACTATGGTTTATCCTTCCAAATACGGGGTCCAGTCCAGCCCTGTATGTGGTGAGACTCCAGGGCACTAGCATGGGGAGCCCAGAGCCCTAAGAAGTTGCTTTTGTCTTTCTGTGATGTGAATGCACCCTGAGCACAGCTGCTCCCAGGCAACCCAGCCATTTTATATAAGCTTGTGACTCTGTGGGCCAGGATTTTGGTGGAGTTTGGCTAAGCAATTTTTTTTTTCTTGATGTGGGATTGTTGGGTCTCTTAAGTGGGATTCGGCTTGTGACTGGGGCTGGTCCAGAGGGTCTAGGAAGGCTCTGTTCTTAGGTCAGAGGTCCAGGCAGGGAGGAGTGGGAAGGCTGAGTTTACCTGAGGCACTAAGGTGAGTAAACCTTTTCTTTCTTTCTCCCTTTGGCCCCAGTGCCTCTCCCCTTGCATTTGCTTTCTCCACGTGGTCCTCTTAGCAAGGTTACCTCTTCTGCCATGGAAACTCAGCGTTTACTCAAGAGACAGGGTCAGTTCTGCTGCATTCTATTGATGCATCTGTCACTGAGCAGCTCAGCCTCAAAGGGACAGAAAGGCAGGGTTTAGGTCACTAGTGAGGAGTGATATGTGTGCACATAAAAAGAAATACTAAAGATCTTTGAGAGTCAGGTGCTGTGGGGCCATGAAAGATGGGAAAACTGAAGCCAGTGCTCATATCAAAGGTAAAAATTATGATGCTCCAGTGCCTTTGTGGGTACATGTGGTGGTTTGAATGGGAATGGTCCCCATAGTTTCATATATTTAAATGCTTGGTCCGGAGTTGGTGGAACTGTTTGGGAAGGATTAGGAGGTGTGTGCGGTCTTGTTGGAAGAGGTATATCATTGGGAGTGGGCATCGGCGCCATGATATAAGACCCCCGTGAACATCAGTACATGATGTAAGACCCCGTGGGCATCAGCACCATGCATGAGCCTGGCTCTGGGGGCGCTTCCAGGAGTGTTTGCCTGGATTGGAAATAAGGGTACCCGTGGTGGGTCAGGTCCCCAAGTACTGGTTCTAGCTGAAGTTTCTGGTTGGCCATTGTGAATGTGTCTGTAAATCCTGATGCTGCACTGATGGTGGGTTCTACATTGTCCAGGTTTCCATGGTTGTTGTTTTCCATGGTTTGAATTGCTGCTCCGCAATGCTTACATTGACCTTCTGGTATTAAATCAATAAACAAGAGAGGCTTAAGCCATCAGAGAGGGAAATGTAATTGGAATAGCAGGAGAAACTCTGAAGACCCTCAGGATGAAAGCTGGTAATCGAGTGGCTGAATTTCCAACCTCACATCTCCAAAGGAAAGACTGTTTCTTCTTGCCTCTGGAGGGCTACTGTTTACTGGGTACCCACACTATTGTATCTGGAACTCAGAACTGTGACAGTACATTTGGAGATACTCTTTCAGGCCATGTGCTGCTATATAAGGTTTGTCTCTTTAGGCATATAAAACCCCCGGAGGAGACTATGAAGAAACAGACACTGCGGTTTGTGTTATTTATTTCTAATAATGGGAATGAGTGATTCTGTGGAACCTGGGCAGCTCTTTGGGTGCTGAAGCAGTGGGATGAAATCTGTGAATTCCTGCTTTCTGTAGCATCTCTCTAGTAGAGATCTGGTAACAGAGGTAGTGTGCTTGCCTAGCACGAGGTTTCAGTCTCCGGCACTGTGTAGCAGGATGTGGTGACACACGCCTGTCTTTCCAGCTTTTGGCAGAGGGAGGAGGAGGAGAAGTTTATGGTCATCCCCTGCTAGTGTGAGGTCAGTCTGGAATGTGGGAGACCCTATCTCAAAAACAAAGCCCAATCTCCAGCAGAGAAGGACTTGATAGCATTGGCTCAAGAGTAAATCGGTTCTCCCAGGAGATGAATGTGCACATGGCTGATACGTCTGGGAAGAGTCATAGTTCTGTGGATGCTCCATGGATAAGTCCTGGTCCAGCACCCAGCAGGTCACCCGGAGTCTCTGCAGAGTCACCGTGTGTGTACCCAAGAACCAAATTGTAATCAGGATATTCTTTATGATCATTAAGATACAGAGGCAATTAAGGTTCCTCATAACATTGGAAGCTAAACAGCATCTTAAAATGGGCCATAATCATCCAAGGAGGATGAACTTATAAATAGCCCAGCCACCGTGTGGCCTGAATTTTATTTTACTGACTTTTTGTAATTGGTCAACTAAAAGTTGTTGAAAAGCCGCTTAGAGAATCTGCTCACCACTTGCTGAGAACAGCGACAGTAGCTCACATAATTTGTTGAGCGTTCGCTTGTGAGCGTTCACAGACACAGGGCAGCATGCTCCGTGCACCTGGGATCTCATCTCAGCATTCCAGATAAATGGGAGCTTCCAGCGCTGTCATTAGGCAAACACACAAAAGGGATATTTCCTTTACCTCTTTGTTCTGTTAGTTTGTATGGGTCCATCCCTGAAAGGGAGGATGTGATATTTCACTTTGATGCAGAGAGTGTTGGCTGGATTATCCAGTCCTGGTGTCCTGCGGGGAACATGCTGGAGGACGGCTGTCTGTCCTTCTGTACGTTCTTTAATTGTCACTCTTGCCCCAAACACATGACTGAGGGACTACATTGCATATGTGCTTGGCTTGGACCACCCTCTCCCAAAACTGTGGTCCTCTCTCACTTATATTCTCTCTCTCTCTCTCTCTCTCTCTCTCTCTCTCTCTCTCTCTCTCTCTTTCTCTCTCTCTCTGTGTGTGTGTGTGTGTGTGTGTGTGTGTGTGTGTTTGTGTGTGTGTGTGTGCGTGTCTTTCTCTCTGTGTCTTTCTTTCTCTCTCTCTCTCTCTCACACACACATATACACACATACGCACACACTCTCTCTCTCACACACACACATAGACATACACACAGCCAGAGCCACACTCACACATAGGCAAGCCACACTCTCACACACTGATAGAACCAACACATCCCTCCTTTCTTTTGAGGAAGATGTGCAATTTGGAAGAGACTGGTTAATTTATGGTTACTTATTCATACTCACATGCAGCCATGTGTCTCAAAACCTACCTACGATTTGTTTCAATCAGAGACGCCTGCCAAGAGCAAGAAGTTTACATTCAGGCCCCTAGAAGCGGGAGGCACAGCATGTCACTCAGGAGTGTGTGGAGAAGTCATGGTTGGTCGGGAATCAGGATGCAGAATGGAAAGTGGCCCTTAGTGTCTTTGTGGCATAGGCCTGGGCAAGCAGTGGCCTCAGAAGAGTACGGCTGTCTATAGTACCTGATTCTGCAGGATGTGACAAGTGAAAGTTGAACCCAGGAGGAGTTCCGGCCTCTTGACTGAGCAATGTAGAGAAGAAAAAAGGCTGCAGGCTATTGGTGTAAGGTCTGAGAACCGAGAAGGGCCCAGGGCAAAGACAGACACAGCTGTGTTGTCACACATAGGAGCTGGGGAGGTTTCCTTAATCCTTTATGGCCCTTACCTCAGGCAAAGCAGGATCCCTGTCTTCCACACAAAGAATCTCAAAGCAAGCCAATATGAACAAAGCAGATTTAATTGTGTATGTGTGCGAGAGAGCACATGCGTACTTGCTTGCACGTAAGTATGCGCACCATTAGAAGTGGCAGGGAGTTTTGGATCTCTGGGAGCTGGAGTCACAGGTTGTAAGCTGTGCAACTTGTGGGTGTTGGGAACAGACCTCAGGTCCTCTAAAAGAGCAGCTCATCCTTTTAACCGCTGGGCTAGCTCTTCAGCCTTGAGTTGCAATTCATTTAAAAGACATTTTTTAAATATAGATTTTTAAGCACAAGGGTTAAGAAAAGAGCACGTGGGAAGAAACAAGGCACACCTGAGACATAGGTTTTGGGCTTCTTACTGAGAGCCGAGCTTCATTGTGGAGTTTGAAGCTATTATAATGAAAAAATCTGCTGAGGAACCTGAGTGAGATCACAGGGTGGCTCCTGGCAGGGTTACAGCTGATAAGGTGAAAGTCTAAATCACGGGGGCGCTGGAAGGCAGAAGATCTACACAGGAAACAGCTAGCTTCTTATTTGAGATTCCCATAATATGCCTGGGAAAAGGAAGGGGACCCTACCCAAGGTCACATACATGCTGGCCTTCAACCTGGCTGTTGCTATAACAACAAAATATTCATGTGTGAAAGGAATACTATCTTTCTCGTGGTGTTGAAATTCTCAGCTGGCGAGGGTCTTCTTTCCTCACCCGTGACCTCTGAATTTTCCCTGACTTTCTACCTTGCCTCAGGAAGTACCAACTAAGATGGCATCCTTTAAAACAATAGTTCTCAACCTATGGGTCGAGACCCCTTTGGGAGTCAAACTACCCTTTTCCAGGAGTCATATATCAGATATTTATATCACCATTCATAGCAGTAGCAAAATTACTATTATGAAGTAGTAATGAAAATAATTTTATGGTTGGGGGGGTCATGAAACATGAGAAACTGTATCAAAGGTTGAGATCTCTGCTTCAACATGTCTGCCCGGGAGACCGTAAGCATGCTTAGGATGCATGCTAGCACTTGGCCTTGGCAACTCTAGGCCCAGTCATAAGCCATGCTTGGTCCTCTGTTAATAAGTCATGCTGAACCCAGACATGTGCTCAAAATCCCAGCGTTATTCACAAGGAGAGCCCATCTAGGCCGAGGCAATGTTTAAAAATATTTATTATCACTTGACCGTTGCCATTGTAAGCCTACAATCATTTCTAGGCCGCAGAGCAGGTTGTGGTCTCCCTGGCCATCGAAGCCAAGGGGTTCTTCATTCCTTGCTTCCACTTCCGGTTCGACAACCAGATGGTGCGCTATGACGGACTTCAGACGAATTGCCCTGTAGTCCCTCACACTTTATGGTACTGGTGATCCAACAGCAATTGACAGAACAGACGAACCAATCCTATTGTCCCGCCCAACCCTTGGGCCTGGGATAGGGTGAAGCTTCGGAGGGCGTGGCTAATCCCCTGCAGATCCGCCCTTTCCCCTAACTTCATGAGTAACAGGTCCAGTCCTTTCTACCCCCTCAAGCCAAGGCTGAAGTGTCCCTTTCCATCTGCCGTGGCTTCTCTTCAGGAAATCGGCCTCTTTGCTGCCTCAGGGGTCACTCCTAACACATGCCTTTGGTCCTCTATATCCAACAGAACTCTGAGTGTTAATTTGGAGCAGCTGTACCCGCAGCTACTGGTGGCCTCCTGGGAAGGGAACAGCATGGGAGGATGCCTGACAGGATTAGGCAGGAGCCCTCCAAGGGGCTCCACCACCCAGAGAGCCCCTTTCAAATGCTCTTTGCTCTAGAAACCACTGTGCAAGGGGCCAGAGCCAGCACAAGACCTAAGAGGTGTGTGTGTGTGTGTGTGTGTGTGTGTGTGTGTGTGTGTGTGTGTGTGTGTGTGTGTGTGTGTGTAGTTTGGTGTGGGAAGCTGTGGGTTATGCTGTCAAGAGGCAAGGAGGCCTTGATAGATATAATCAACACCCCAGTCTGCATTGCTTAGTGGAAACTTATTTTTCTCATGTCCCAGAGGTTGGAAGCCCAAGATCAAGGTGTTTGGTTTCTTCTGAGACTTCTTTCCTTGGCTTTAAATGGTCATCTTCTCCATAGGTCTTCAGAGCCTCTGTGTGTGTGTGTGTGTGTGTGTGTGTGTGTGTGTGTGTGTGTGTGTGTGTGTTTCTGTGTCCACATTGGTTTTTGGAGACAGGGCTTCTCTGTGTAGCCTTGTAGACCTGGCTGGCCTCAAACTCAGCAATCCATCTGCCTCTGCCTCCCTGAGTGCTGGGATCACATTCCTTGTTTAAGGACACCAGTTGGCTGGTACACTCTGACATGTTGACTTACACTAAATCATCCTGTAAGGGTCCAGTCTCTAATATGTGCAGTACTGGAGTTAGAGGTCCAGTATAATTTCACTTGTTGGTTTATTTGTTTTAGGGAGGGGAGGGCACCAATTCAGCCAGAACAGGATAGCATGCTCTCTCTCACTCTCTCTCTCTCTCTCTCTCTCTCTCTCTCTCTCTCTCTCTCTCTCTCTCTCTCTTTCCCTCTCCCTCTCCCTCTCCCTTTGTCTCTTACACACACAGAGCAAAAGATAGACTATTTAGGGGAAGAAGAGAACTTATAGCAGGGAAAAGTAAGGTGATTGAGGGGCATGTGTGAATTAAAAAAAATTATATGTGTGTGTGTGTGTGTATGTGTGTGTGTGTAAATGTCATGAAAGCATTATTTTGTATACTTACCTCCTCCTCCTCATTTATTTTTTTTTACTAAAAGACAGCTCAGATGGCCAAGAATGTATGAGTGAGTAGTGTCCATGCAGTAAATGTAGAATTAATGGATCCCTTTAGACAAACAGGGAGCAAAGCTGCTGGGAGGGAATAGGAGGCTGTCTCGCCATCTAAATTCCAGCCAGCAAACAGCACCGGGAGGGGGGAGCTGAGGTGAAGCCGAGCAGCCTAACAGCATGACTTTCTGCTACAGCCTTTGCTTGCACAGCATTTGCGTGCAGTGTTCGCTTTCACAGTGTTTGCTCGCACACTTGCTTTCCACTGCTCTTGCTGACGAGTAGCAGGTGTTACTTTATTTTAAAAGTTTGTTTCTGGAGCTGACGAAGTTCTTCTATTAAACACATTTTCTCCGTGTCTTTGAGGAAACTGCACTGCTTTGTCTTAGCCACGGAGCCACCATGGTGTTCCAGGGATATGTAGTTTGAGAAGTACCATGCGAGGCTCTGACTCTAGGCCTTCCTAACTAACCAGGGACTCTGGGAAGAATGAATGCTTTGATGATTGGCAGAGAGGCTGGGTATTTATAGTCTGGCTTCCCCTATGTTTTTTTTTTTTCTTTCATTTATTCATTGTGGTGGTTTAAATAAAAAGGCCCTCATATGCCCATAGGGAGTGGTACTATTAGGAGGTGTGGCCTTGTTGAAGTAGGTGTGGCTTTGTTGGAGTAGGTGTGTCCCTAGGGGGTGGGCTTGGGCTCTAAAGCCCAAGCCTGGCCAGGGTATCACTGTCACTTCTTGCTCCCTGTAGATCCAGATCTTGAACTCTCAGCTACCCCTCCAGCACCATGTCTGCCTGCACGCTGCCATTCTTCCTACCATGATGATAGTGGGCTAAACCTCTGAACTGTAAGCCAGCTCCCACTAAATGTTTTCCTTTACAATACAATTGCTGTGATCATAGTCTCTTCCCAGCAATAGAAATCCTAACTAAGACAAAGACATTCATTTGCTCACCATAATAGATCATCTTCAAAAAAAAAAAAATGCATAGCACTCTGCTAGGCGTAAGTGGTCCTGAATGAGTGGGATTCTGCTCTTGCTTAAGACACTGAATTATTGGTATAAATTTTTGGTTAAGGGAATGGAAATGTAGCTTATGCTAGAGTGCTCAAGGCCCTGGGTTTGATCTAGGGCACCACTACTACACCAAGAAGGAGATGGAGGAAGAGAGGGAGGGAGAAAGGAAGTCACACACCACGGAGTATCCTCTTGCTGTTCAAGCAGAGAGCCATTAGCAGAGACAGAGCTGGCTTCGAAGGGAAATAGCTGCTAGAGTTTGGATCTTGAATATCCCCTAAAGGGCCCTGTGTTGAAGGCTTGGGCCTGCCCAGCCCATAATACTATTAGGAGGTGGAGCACAGTGAGAAGACAGTAGGTACATGGGAAGATGCCCTTGAAGGGTGTGGTGGCTTGAATGAAAAATGTCCCTCGTAGTCTGGGCATTTGAACAACTCGTTCCCTGTGGGTGACCCTGTTTGGGGAAGTTTAGGTGATGCGGCCTTGTAGGCAGAAGTATGTTACTGAGGGTGGGCTCTGGGGTTCAAATTCTCCCTCCATGTCCACTTTGCTCACTGTTGCTTTCGTGCTCGTAGCTGTAGATGTGAGCTCCCAGCCTCCTGGTCCTGCTGTCATGCCTGCAGCTAGCCGTTATGATAGACTCTTACCCCTCACTGGAACCATGACCCAAATAGACTCCTTCTCCCTTAGGTCACGTTTGGTCATGGTACATTAACCCAGCAACAGAAGCGTAGTTAATGCCAAGAGGATATTGGGATTGTCACCTTTCCTTCCCCTTTTGGCTTCCTGGATGCTTTGAGGCGAGCAGCTTTGCTACACCACACACCACAGTCCCCATCATGACAATCTGCCTTAGCCCAGGTCCAAAGCCCATGAGTCAACTAAACATGGTCTGAAACCTCCGAAACAGTGAACAGGGGGAAAAAATCATATTTCTTTTTAAGCTAATTTATCCCAGGCATTTTGTCATAGTGATGAAAACCAAATAAACATGGCTGGCCCCACTTAAAAGGGACATTCTTGCGGCCTCTGACCCCTGCTCCCTGCTCCCACGGGCATCAGTTCTCAAGGCTAAGCACAAGACACTGCTCTATGATAGCCTGGTCTGTTTTCTGTTGCTGTGACAGATCACCTGAGGCTAGGTAAGTGTGAAGGTTTATTTGGGCTCATACTTCTAGAAGTCCCAGGAGCGTGGATCCAACATCTGATTGCTTCTGATGAGGGTCTCTTGGTGCGTCTAAGTAATGACAGAGCAGAAGGCCAGTGGACCAAGAGGTGGAATGATGAGAGAAGTGAGAGAAAGCCAAGGATACTGAGCTACCATGGCAACCGCCCATCATTCTCAGCTGGAACAACCCCATTACTAATCTTTTCAAGGTCATTCCTCTCACCGTGGCCAAAAGTGATTTCAAAACAGAAGCATTTTGCTTGCATAAAATTTCCCAGTGCTGTTTCCCCCTGTGAAAGGAATTAAGCCTTCCTGCGTGACCGTGACAGCGCTGATCTGTTCCGTAGAGCTCTGCCTCACTACAGTAACAAAACCTCGTCCCCTGCTTCTCTGATTAAGCCTCAATAGGAGTTCAGTGAGGATAAACTGTGGGAAGAGTCTCGGCCACTGTTGTCCCTGAAAACGGCATGTACTGTATGAACTACCTTTGCCAAAATGGCCGCCACAAAAGACAGCCACTTCCTCACACCTCTCGCTTGTGATTGGCAGAGCCCAAGTCACATGACTGTGGCCCGGCAGCAAAGGAAGATGGGAAAGCAAGTTTCTGGATTCAGCCTGAAGTTGTGTGGCTTCAAGAGAAGGGGAATTTTGCCATCAGCATTAGAAAGTGTTGGGAGCCAAAGAGCATAGCAGGGGCCTAATCTCAGCACCTAGTCTGATGGAAGATGGCCGTGTCTCCTCAGAATGTAGCATAGTGGGAAAATACTATAATGAAAATATATTCTTTTTTTTTTTAAATGTGGGGGTTATAGTATTGCCGGTAGAGTGCTTACCTAGTATGCACAGAGCTTCGAGTCCAAGTCCCAGCACCCTATAAAACCAGTGTGGTGGATCATGGCTGTGGTCTCAGAACTCAGGGTGTAGAGCCAGGAGGATAAGAAATTCAACATTATTTCAGCCATATAGCAAGTTCAGGGCCAGCTTGGCCCTGTGCAAGACCCTGCCACAAACAAACAAATAAAAAAGACATGTGTGTTTGAAGGGACCAGAAGTTACTAAGAGTTTGGGGTGACTAAGACTTCCTGGAGGAGGTGATTGATGACTGAGCTCATCTTGATGCGTGGAACAATACAGGGTGTGTGTGTGTGTATGTGTGTGTGTGTGTGTGTGTGTGTGTGTGTGTATGAAAGCCAGAGGTTAGCATTGGGTGTCTTCCTTAAACACTCTTTGCCTTATTTTTTAAATGACACTTCTTTATTTCGTTATGCAATGACTTGTGTAGATATGCATGTATATGCCATGTTGCACATGTGTAGAGGTCAGAGTTCAGTAGTTGGTGCTCTTCTTCTACCTTGTGGGTTCTAGGGATACAACTCAGGCCATCACGCTTGGCAGCAGGTGCCTTTACTACTGAGCTGTCTCTCCTGCCCTCTACCGTATGGGTTTTGGGGGTTGGTTAGTTAGTTAGTTAGTTAGTTAGTTAGTTAGTTAGTTAGTTAGTTAGTTTTGAGATGACGTCTCTCCCTGAACCTGGAACTCACCAGCTTAGCAGCCCATCTGGCCCACAAGCTCCAGGAATCTTCCCATTCCCCACCTCCTTAGCACTGGGATGACAGTCGCACAGCATAGCACCCTGCTTTTTATGTGGGTTCCAGGGAGCAGACTCTGGTGCTCATGTCTCTGTGCCACCTTACTGACAAAGCCATCTCCCCCTAGAACCCTCTGTCATCTCTGTAAAGAAATGTTATTATGAAAGTATGAAGTATGAAGTCGAGACTAGAAATATCTCTACAATAAATGCCTGTGTATTTCTGTGCAGTCTTTCACACACGACCTCAAGTGCCATCACATTCTGCCTAGTGTTTTGCAAGCTTTCCCCCTTTCCTTATCTTAGAATATTTAGAAAGTGAGTGTTGGTGACACTGCTTTGCAATGGAATCCGGTCAATAACTATTTATTACTAATAAGGCTAAGGATGAGAGTATTTCTAAGGCTGAGAGAGTTGCAATGCTGGGCTCTGCCTGCATCCCTGTCTCTGTTTCTTAGAGCGATTTCCCCATCTCAGTTCTGTTCACTTAGGAATTTCTTCACATCAGGAAGGCAATTATCACCTTCAGTCCCCTGCCTCATCCCACCAAGTGGCCATCAGGGGCTCCATGGTCTCTCCTTACACTTTGATCTCCAAGGATCCCCTGCCAGGGTACACTTGCACCACACACACACACACACACACACACACACACACACACACACACACACACACACACACACACCCCAGAGGTCCTGCAGCCAGAATAAACCCCTTACTGCTCCTAGCTGATCATTCCACTAATGGTGACTAAGTGAGATTTCAACTCAGCATCTTTATTGCAGGTCACTTTCCAATATTTTGTTTCCATTGCTGGTACACGGAGCTCAGCCTTGCTGGGCCAGCCTTGACCACATTGCACAGTGGACCCCCTCCTTGTCACTGCTGGCTAGCCAAGAACCTCTGGGAGCTTCCAGCCATGCCTTGAAGATGACCTTATACACCTAAGCCCCAGGCCTGAGTGGAGAGCCTACCCTCACATTACTGGTTGTTCTTAACTGTTGGGCCTCAACTTAAATGCAACATCCTCCAAGAGACTCATTTTGTATGAGCATGCCTCTTACCTTCCCCAGCACTTTCTCTGCGTAGTTTTCTGTTGTTTATCTTCTAGCCCTTCCCACAATAATCTATATGCTTTGGGCACACACACACACACACACACACACACACACACACACACACATTGATTCTGGAGAGATACACATCTTATCAGCCTTTCCGAATTTGTACCTAGCACATCTGGCCCAGGAGTGTGCAATACTGCTTCCTGAAGGAGCACAGCAATGTAGCTCCATGCCAGAGCTCTACACTCTTTGAGAATTGCTTTGTCTCCCTAGGGAGGCTACTACTGACCTCAGACTTAGCCAAGGCTGTCCCACCTGCGGCAGCCTCCGAGGATGCTCAGCCTCTGAGCCTTGCCTGCCTGTACTCAGCCATGGCGACCACCACTAAGGGATGACATATGAAATCTTGTCTCAGTCAGTGAAGCCAGCCACCCCCATCTCTCTCTCTCTCTCTCCCTCCCTCCCTCCCCCTCCCTCCCCCCCTCCAGTTTTGTCTTCCAGTGCTGAGGACTGCACCACTGCTGCATGGTGGGTAGAGCATCAAACAGGCTCCCCTGGGTCATTCCTGTAGATGTCTAGTGGGGCAGAGAAAGCACTGGCCTCCGAAGTAGGAGCACAGTGCCTGGGCCCTGCTTCCATCCCTTGTCTGTGCCATTTTGATCCTCCCTTTCCTTATGTGTAGAATGTGACAGGTAGTCCCTGCTTTAAGTTATCTACCAGGACTGCGGAAGTGACATTTGTGCCTGCCTGGGGCCAGCTATTTGTCCTGGGAGTGTGCTGCCCAGCATGCCTGGTCTTCATTTGGAAGGAGGGGCTGCCGTGGAGAGGAGATCAGTAAAGTTGCCTGGACAAAGCTCCGGCTCTGCTCAGCAGATCAGAGAGTCCTGGGGTCTGTGGAGTGGGTCCAGGACCTGAGGGACCATCTACCCGTGGATGTACCTTGCAGGCTTTCCTCCAGGAGTGTGTCCAGGACCTGGGGGACAGTCTACCTGAGGATGTACCTTGCAGGCTTTCCTATAGGAGTGTGTCCAGGACCTGGGGGACCACCTACCTGAGGATGCACCTTGCAGGCTTTCCTAGAGCCCAGGTTTGATCCTCAAAGAACCTGTCTCAGATCATGAGCTGAGGAGGAGCTAACACTGCAGAAGCAGGTGCTGGCTCTGTCTCTGCTCACTCTGTGAGATGGCTTCATGGCTGCTGCAAGAGAGTGACTTCTGGGAAATTCTTCTTTCCCCCAGGACTGCCTATCACCCTTTGCAATGATGCCAGCCCGCTACTGAACACAGGCTCCTGTTTCGAGAGCAACTAGGACATAGTGACTGGTTATGCACGGGTCAAAAAAAAAAAAAAAATCTAACATTTCCTCTTTGTCCCTAAAGCAGGATTTTTTAGAGCTCAAAACCAGTGACATTTTGAATAGGATTTTTTTTTAATGAGGAAGAGACTTTCTTGTCCATTGTAGAACGTTTGACAACATCTTCTGGCCTTTAACCACAAAGTGCTAATAGTAAGTCCCTCCCACCTCCCAATTCTTATTTGTGATAACTGAATATATCTTCAGACAATACCTGTGAGAGAAAAATCTCCCTCCAGTGCAGCATATACATATGTCTGTGGAGAAACACTGACCTAAGGGAACTAATACACAGGACAGAGGGGTAGAAGAGGGAGGGAAGAAGTGGGGTGCCGGAAGCTGAGCACAGCACAAGGGCTCTTACGCAGGTCCCTGGAGTGCCTGGCTCCAGAAGAGCTCATGCCTTTACGCACACCTGATATGATGCTTCTTCCCTGAGCGAGGCTGAGAAACGCTGAAATCGACAGGCCCCTCGGTTGTAAAGAGTACTTTGCCTTAATAAAGACCATGTCCATGAAACTAGGTTGTGTTTATAAAGTGAGTAACGATGGGGCTGATAAACACGGCGTGGTGTACTCAGCCTCCGATCCTTAGCTCGTTAGGAGCTAGTCATTCATTTCCATGTCCTCCGGTATTTATATTGAAGCTGCTACACCATGTGTCTACTCTAGTCTCTATTTATGTGTCTGTCGCACTTCATGTTATAGCTCTTACTTGATGTGTATATTTCAACATATACTATTGCATATTTATTTTTATACTCTATGTATATACATCTGGTATGTCTGTGTGTCTGTGTGTGTGTGTGTGTGTGTGTGTGTGTGTGTGTGTGTGTGATGTACAGTGGGAAGGTTTGTTTGCATGGGTGTGCATGCATGGGGAGGCCAGAGAACAACCTGGGTTGTTGTCTCTGAGGCAGTCTTTCATTGGCTTAAAGCTCACTAAGTAGGCTCGACGTAGTGGCCACCAAGCACCAAGGGCCAGCCTGTCTCTGCCCCCTAGGACTGGGGCTATAAGCGCATGGCGTCAGCCCTGGCATTCTCACATAGGGTCTGGGGATCCAACCTAAGTCCTTAAAAGTTCTGTGCTGCCTGAGCCATCCCTCATCCATGTATATTTAAATATTAATTAAGATGCTTATATGTGTATATAAAATTTGATGTTCACAGTCACCCATGAGATAGATGGTATGGCACCCATTTTACAGATGGGGGAAAATGATGTTCAGGAAGGTTTGGCATCTTTCCCAGGTCACACAGCCTGCACAGGGATGATGTTGGATCTCAGCTTATTAGGCTTTCATGGCAATGTAGAGTGGTTAGGAAAAAAAAAAAAAGAGGTCTGTCCCTAGATTTTTTTTCCCTTCTATCTGCCAATTTAGTAACAATCTTTTCATCAGATATTGTTTTGTGGGATAGATAGGTCCGTTCTTAATATATCTGGCCTCACCCAAAGCTACTCAGACACAAGCGCACACATGTGGACACAGGGTGTATCTTCTAAGCCTTTCCACCTCCAGTGTGCTACACAGAGTTGGCGCTTAATAGCCATCTGCGCTTTGATTTCCTTCGTCTCCTGCGTGCTTCTGGCAAGACTCAGTGTTTGAAGAGGAGTGAAAGCTCTTCATGCCTCTTAAGGAATGGAAATTGTATCTTACAGTTAAACTCTGACAATGAATTACTTCTTGCCCTCTAATTTTAGACCCAGGAGCGGCAGCTGCTAGGAGAAGGTGCTTGAGTCTGTATTGGCACTTTGTATACACACCCCTCCTCTGTCGGCAGGGCGTAACTGCGTTAGCCTATGATCGTGATATGATGATGAGCATCCTTCCTGAGCTGGGTCCTGGGAGAGGGTCAATGCGCCACGCTGCTGAAAGGATGCAAGGATGCAAGGATGTAAGGATGATGCAGCTGACAAAGAAATGCCTATCCACTTTAGGAAACTGGGTGTGGTGTGTGTTTGTATGAGTATGGAGAGCATGGGGTACATGTGCACACATGGGTGCATGTGGGAGTGTGTGTGTGCGTGTGCGTGTGCGTGTGCGTGTGTGTGTGTGTGTGATGTAGGAGACCTCTACCTGGTAAACGGGGCTTCTCTCACAATCAGCATGTTTAGGAGTATCTGAAGTGAGCCTCGGAGTGAGAAAGCCATTAGCTGTATCATGGGTTGGAATCTGAAGTTATTTATATTTTTAAAAACATTCCATGTGTCCTTGCTCTAAAAGGGAACGAAGCTTTGAGGCAGAGAACAAAGAAGTGAATGTTTGGGTGCTAGCTCGCCGTGCTGAGTCTGCTGACGGAGTTGATTAGGCGGCCTTCAAATGCTGTTGTGTCTTCTCAGGGTTGTGTGTATCATAATTGGGTGAAAACGAATTCTTTTGCTTTATTTCCACTTTAAATGAAAATGACACTGCTCTCACCTGCTGGAGCTACCAAGATATTTCTTCAGCCTAAATTGCTTGGCCTTTTGGCGCACAGGCTGTTGCTGTATCTCCATCACCAGGGCCAGGGTGGCTTTTGTTACAGTTGCTGTTTTGTTTTGTTTTACATTTCTAAGTCCATAAAATGGCTGTGGTTTGGGCATGCCTGTGTTAAGAGGCCCAAAATAATAGGGCTCCCTGATCGCTGGGCAAAATGGGTACTCACAACAGCAAGAATACAGCCTGCCCCACCCAGGACTGGTTTCATTTGTCATTTGTTTGTTTGTTTTTCTCCCTGAGTCGAAATGAGCCACTTTACTGTCTATAAATCTGTGATGCCTAGTTCTTTCCTGGTGTTATGCGGCTGCCATCCCTGTCAGGTTTCAAACATCGTCACCATGCCCCAAGGGAGACCTTGTACCTACTAAAGTAGTCACCCTCATTGGTTGCTCTGCACAGCCCTGGGTAGCTTTAACCTGCTCTGTCTCCATGGATTTAAATAGTCTGGCTAGCTTCCATGTATGGAATCATATAATACGTGACCTTTTGTGTCTGGCTTTTTTTTTTTTAAACTTAGCATAGGGTTTTCATCTGCCGTGCATTGTCTCCCCTTTTGGCCCAATTGTACTGCTGTATGAATAGAGCCCATTTTTGTCCAGAGTCACTCGTTGCTTGGCGCTGTCCTTGCTCCTACCTTTGGGTTGTAATAGCACTACTGCGAGCGAGCATTCCAGAACAAACACTTGTTTGGTCTCTGGTCTTGGCTCTTTGGGTATATTCTTGAGAGAAACTTGCTCAGCCCCCGGAGTTGCTCTGTGCTTTAACTTTTTGAGCCCTCAGGGCTGGTGTTCTTGGTTTAGACTTTGGTCTGCAGTCAGGACTCTGAGGGAGGGTTTGCTGGAATCATGAATTCTGAGAACCTTTCCATTCCTTCCCTATCCTAAGAAGCTTGTCTGAGTCATAGCTCCGAGGAGCCCCTCCGTCCTCTCCTCAGACAAGTATGACCATCTCACTGATGGCCGGTACTATCTGCCGGTTTACATACACCAGCCCTGCCCTACTGAGAAGGTTGTAGGTGAAGTCTATAGCTTTTGGGGGGATTTATTCCCAGATGAGATTTAAGGCCAGGGAAGAGTTTCTGACTTTCATTAGTTCTTTAAACTTCTAGAGTAGCCCAATGGTTGCTTTTCTTTCCTTTGCCCACTGAGCCTTTGGAAGTTTGCTGAAACATCATCCCCTGAGTGGCTGCCTTCTTCACACTGTGGCTCTCCAGATACCAAGAACGGGAAAGGTCACGATCCTCAGCGTTCACCTGTGAGAGGACAGAGTGAGGCTGGAAGGTTGTGCGGAATGAGGTGGGAAGCAGAGAGACACAGCAGACCACACTCACCGGCCTTACCTGCCCTGGATCTCAGGCATCTGTAGGTAACTGCAGGTGATGGAAGAATTTACTGTCTGGAGAGCAAATGCTTTCATGTTTGCAGAAAAGGGCGTGTCTGAGGGAGCCGAGAAAGCCCTTGGGAGTTTCACAACTTTTGGTGTTGATAGGGTGGGAAAGATAGATCCGGAGCTGATTTAAAAACAGTGAGCCATTTAAAAAGTAATATAGAAATGTACAAATCACAAACTAGTACTGGCATATGATTCCATTTATGTGAAATATAACATGAGGCAAAACTTGCCTGTGGGTTTAGGAGTCAGTACATTGTTTACCTTTGGGTGGGTAGTTCTTGGAAGAGAGGCGCGAGGGTTAGCCACGAGGTGCTGCCATGTTCTGATTCTTGATTTAAAACAGCTCTTTGTAATATAATGAAATCTGCAGTATTATTTATGTCCAGTGAGAGAGAGACAGAGAGACAGACAGAGAGAGAGAGAGAGAGAGAGAGAGAGAGAGAGAGAGAGAGAGAGAGAGAGAGAGCTTGAAGTGATATAGTCACCAAAGCACTGCATTTGGAAATGGCTTTGGTGTGGCTCTCCTGAGCATCCTTTTGTTTGAATTTGCCCTTGCTCACAGTCAGCGCACACATGTGCTCTGGGTGGTCTGTCTACATACCCTTGGGCTCCAGAAGCAGGTACCACATGATCCAAGTCGGACAAAGTATGACCTGAGAAACCACTAGGAGGGAGACACTTGCATTTGATGAGTAGCGTAGAAGTTTCAGCTGTTGGGGCCGCCTTTGCCACCATATGCCAGCTGGAAATGAAGCCAACACTGAGATAGAAAGGTTAGGGTTAGGTATTAGGTTTAGGATTAAGGTTAGGGTTAAAATCCCCGGTAAAGGGCATGTAGCCGGGTTCAGCATCATCTCCTATAGAATATGTGAGGTTAGGAGTAGTGGTATGGTTAGGGGGTGGGGTTAGGGTTAGGGGGTGGGGTTAGGGCTAGGGGGTGGGGTTAGGATCAGGGGTTAGGGTTAGGGTTAGGATTAGGGTTAGAGTTAGAATCCAGGTAAACAGCATGTAGATGCAGCCGGGTTGAGCATAATCTCCTGTATAATATGAGGTTTCCTGGCTGCAGATGCAATGTGAACAGCTGCTTCAAGCTCCTGCCTCTTGGTGTCTCCACCACGAGGGACTGAATCCTCAATCTGTGAGCCAGAGTGAGCCTTACCTTCTTTAGCCTGTGTGTATTGGGTATGCCCTCCCAGCAACACATAAAGTAACCCACCACCAAGTCCATGGGTAACATCCCTTCTCCTGGGTGCGCTGGGATTTCTATCCCCTGCCTCCAGGGCCTTATCTGTGGACTGCAGTAGGTTAGTTGCACTGGTATGATCAGGTCAATTGGGACGTTTAGATATACTCAAAGGGACATTAGTCTCTCGGGGAGTCCTGCTGGATGGACATGGCTACAAATAATTGGGGGAAGCAGGTGGAGGGGAAAGGGGAGGAGAGGCCTTTCACTGTGACCACTGACTTGTTGGAAAGCTGGCCTGAAAGAACCAGTTCTGATGTTGTGCCGACACAGCTCACACACCGTTTTAGTGTTTATTTGGAATGATGGGGTGGCAGGGGGGGGGGTGCTCGGGACTGTCATTTGGCCACCGTTCTCTCTCGTTCTCCTGGCACGTAGATCTCGATTCTTTTTTTTTTTTTTTAATCTGCAATACAGGTGTAAGTGGTACGTGTGTAGAGCTTGCTGCGTGCCTGTGCATCAGACTGTTGGTGGTTATCAGGAAGGACCTAGAAGTGACTTTCCATGACCCACACCACCTGAATGCCACATTCAACACCTTGTTGTGGTAAAGCACACAAAGGCGTTCAAAGGAGGCTATGGGAGGAGGAGTATAAAGATGGACTACTCCGATCGTCAGGGACGCTGTCATGATTACGTAGCTGGGGCATCACTAACAGTCTTGCTATATGGACTTGCAGCTATTCACTGGGTGGGAAATCGTCTACAGTAAAACAGTTAGTGATTTATGAGCAGTTAAGAAGCATACACGGAGAATGTCCCTGGAATAACCAATATTGCCCGTGTTTGGCTTCTCCTGCTGTTCTTGCACACAGCCAACGGCGCTGCTGTATTGTTCGAGGACCTGTGTGAGTGCTTGGCCGCCGGTGACCTGACCTACTTCCAAGGCAGAGTTTTTGTGCTGAACCCCACAAGGCTGCCAGCAGCTCTGTGGCCTTGTTTCAACTTACCGTCCAGACTTGTTTGACCGGTGTGCTCACCCCAGTGTGAACAACTATGATATTACAAAGTGGGGACTTCTACCTGACCCTCAGGGGATGAAATATTTTAGATCTTAAAGTTGCTTTGAGCCTAGGGCCACATCACCTTACGTGACTAGGAAGAACCTGACCCTCTCTCAGTCACCTTATTTTATGTGACATAGAAGTAGCTTGTTTACACAGTGGTGGAATGGGCCCGTGCCCAGACTAGGATGCCGAGTGGGCAGAAGCTATACAACCCTCCAGCTTGGGCTTGGGTTGGGCTCTGCTGTTCTGTTGAACTTCAGGGCAGGATCACATCTGAGCACGGTCCTCCTGCTGTATTGAGTTTCCTAGAATTCATGTCTTAGCTTCTTCATATCCTCGGAGAGATGCTAAGTAAAGACTGGACAGCTACAGGTCACCCAGTAATTTTATATTTAGCTAGGATTTTAAGTTCTTCCCAGCTGCCCCCTGTGTGGCTTACAGGAATGGAATACAGACGGGACTTCTTGGGTCATCTTGGGCCATATCCCGTTCCTGTCACATCCTCTGGCATGAGGCTGGAAAGCAGTGGAACTCAAAAGAAAAGAGCTCCAGGAATTGATAGCTGCATATCTGCTTGTGAACTATACCCTGACTGATAGAATTAAAATCAGCACTCGTTTGAGGCTCTTTCTATGCCAGGTACTTTATGTAGATGCTCTTATTAAATTTTCACCAACCCATGTGAGGCATGCATTGCAACGGGGCCCACTTTTCTGAAGGGGGAGCAGAGTGAATTACATATTAGTTACTTGTCCTCCTGCTATGACAAAATACCTCATAAAAGCAACTTACGGATGGAGAGAGGCTTATTTAGGCTCACAATTCAGGTCATATAGTCTATTGAGGTAAGGCAGGAGCAGGAAGTGGCTGGTCCCTCTGTGTCCCCGTGGTCATTTGAATAAGAATGTCCCCCTCCACACATACACCCATAGGCTCATATATTTGAATGTTTGCTTCATATCTGGTGGACAGTTTAGGAAGAATTAAGAGATGTGGCCTTCTTGGAGAGGTGTGTTACCAAGTGGGTTTGAGGTTTCAAAAGTCTATACCAGGCCCAGTCTCTTTCTGAGCCTTTATCTTGGATATAAAGATTTAAGCTTTTGGATATTGGTCCAGTGCTATGCTTGCCTGCCCCTGTGATGACCATGGACGAATCCTATGAAACTGTAAGCAAGCCTCCAATGAAATGCTTCCTTTTAAAAGTTGTCGTGGTCATGGTTTGTCTTCACAGCAATAGACAATCAGGAAGCACGGGGCCCTAAATGCTAAGCTTTTCCTTTTATCTTTATTTTTATATTTTGTGTGTGTGTGTGTGTGTGTGTGTGTGTGTGTGTGTGAGAGAGAGAGAGAGAGAGAGAGAGAGAGAGAGAGAGAGAGAGAGAGAGAGAGAGAGAGAGAGAGAGAGAGAGAACAGCTTCTGAGAGTCAGTTGTACAGGAATGTTAATTCAGAACATGGTTGCTCTGGCAAGAGGTCACATTTAAAGACCTTCTAGGTTTGTGTGATCTGGCTGGAATCCAGACATGCCTTTAATCCAGGAGACAGAGGCAAGCAGATCTGAGTTCAAGGCCAGCCTGGTATAGAGCAAGTATCAGGTAAAGAAAAGCTTAGGTCCAGGCATAGTGGTGCATGTCTTTAATCCTAAATAAAGGTAAAGTTTTTTGTAGAAGGAAGCACCCATGTTTGAAAGTGATGTCTAATTGAGTGGCAAAAAAAGGTGAAAAATCATAGATTTGACAGAGTAGGATTCCAATTCTCAGGAGAAGAGAGGAAAGGGAAGCCACTTAAGAGGCAGTTTTTACCAGGACAGTAATAGAGAGATGGGTTGCAGAGAGAGAACTCAGGTGAAGATGGAATGAGCCAAAAAAAAAAAAAAAAAAAAAAAAAAGAGAAGAATCCAGAAGATTAGAGCAGATTGCTGAGCAATTCCAGGCTGAGAGAAAAGCCCGATTAAATAAATCAGCTAGGAAAAGAGTTTGAGCCGGAACAGCTGAGTTGAAGCAGCCAGCCCAGCGCTCAGGAGGAACAAGAAAGGGTGAGCTCATTAAGCAGTAAGTCTCAGAGGCTGAGAATGTTCTAGGCCTAGATTAGCTTGCACGGCGGCTAGAAGCTTCCAAGACTAGGCCTAGATTACCAGACAGAGACAGTCATCCTACGAGACAACAATTGAAGCAACAGAATAAAAATTCTTTTACAGTCAGTTCTCGATTCTTCCATGACTGAATTCATGTTAATCAGGCTTGGCAACAGGTAGCCTTCCCTGGTAAGCCATCCTGTTGGCCCAGCTCCTTCTCGTTTTTATTCAGCCCATAACACAGCCCTGAAATGATACTGCCTACACTTGGGGTGACTCTTCCCACTCAGTCTAGAAAAATCCCTCACAGACAACACTCGGAGTTTTATTTCCATAGTAATTCTAATTGGTGTCAAGTTGAAAATCAAGGTTAGCCATCACCTCGAGGCTTTTGAGGTCAAGTAACTTGCTTAGGGGTCACCCAGGGCTATTTCAGTCGCCGTGAATAATAACAACCTTGAAAAGATGACATTTTTGACGGTTACAGAGATGGAAATGACAAGGTGTGACATCCACAACGACTCTCGGCCACGGAAAGTTTCCCCAGATCAGTTCATCCCACTGAGAAATGGTAGGTCATGTATACTAGTTATTCTTCTGTCGCTCTGATGAAAGACCATGGCCAAAAACAACTTATGGAAGCGTTAGTTTGGGCCTATGGTTCCAGCCGGCTAACTGTCCGTCATGCTTGGGGAGGCATGGCAGCAAGCAGCAGATGTGGGGGCAGGATCAGGGAGTTGAGAGATCACATCTTTAGCAGCAAACATAAAACAAAGAGACAACAGGAAGTGCAGCAAGCTTATCGGCTTGGAAAGCCCACCCCCAGTGAAGGACTTCCTCCAGCGCAGTTCTGCCACCTAACCCTCCTCACCAGCCGGGCACCCAGGGTTGTAATACATGGATCTACGGGCACGGTCTCCTTCCAACCACCACACCAACCCACCCCAGACAGAGTTCTCAGCTTTCAACTCTCTTTTCCATGTCTGAAAGGTCAGACAATAGAAATAATTTACCTGCAGTGAGGAGAGATGCTGGCAGTCCTTAAAGGGCGCTGGGAGAACTGTGTCAGTGTTGAGTTATAAACTTTGTGTTGCCTGGGGCTTGGGGTCTTTGCTGGGTCTGTTGGTGTGAAGGGCACAGGGTGGCCCAGATGGCTTCTGAAGACTGCAGGAGGATTCCTGAGGTGAGGGTGACACTGTAGCTCCAGTTCACCTTATAAGCCTTGTTCTTGCACTTTCTAAAAATATTTCTGACAAAGAGCTAATGGGCATTTTGGCTGAACAGCTGTAAACCACTGCTGCCATTTCGAGCGGGGCACTTCATCAGGCCTGCTCATTTTGATTGATCTGAGTGGGACAAACTCAGCTGTTCCATGGGATGTCCCAGCAGTCCACGCACCAGGCCCTTCAAAAGTAAGAACATGTGTTTTTGCATCTTTTTGCAAGTGTTGCTTCTTTTGCTCATCAAAACTGAAATGAACCAAAAGCTTCACTGGGAAGCACACACCTGCAGCCAATTCCTAAGCACCGTTCACCGTACACAGGGGACGGGAGGCACTCCCATCCCTCCAGAAGACTAGTTGGTTCTGAAATTGAAGAAGAAAAGATGAGTAATTTTTTTTAGAAACTGTACAAATTTATGTAAATTGCTGTAGTTTTTTTTTTTTAGAAAGCACATTTACAATATATAGGAAGAAATTCAAAGTGCATGCATTGTTATCCCCAATTCCATTTCTATAAATACATCTTAAAGAATCAAGTGAAAATAAAAATAGTTTTATATTCATCGACACTTTGATGATATTGCACAATGGGCTATAACCTGAAATCTCAGCAATAGAACTAGTAAAATAAATAATATGGTGGCTTGGTCATTGTAGTATTACAAAGTTATTAAAGCCTGGAAGAATTATAATACTATAAAAATGTTGAGGATAAAAGAAGTGAAAATACATACCTGAAAATTACACTGATGGAGCTGGTGAGAAAGATGGCTGGACAGTTTAGAGCAGTTGTTGCTTTTCCAGGGGACCTGAATAAACTTTCTAGCACCCATGATGGCCAAGTGGTTCACAACCACCTAAAAAAGTGTTCAGGGCATCCAACATGCTCTTCTGGCCTCTCCAGCCACCCAAATATAACACACACACACACACACACACACACACACTTGATCTTTTTAAAATTATATGTATAGTTAAACATGTGAAATACAGCATATGTAAATTGCAGCTAGGATGAAGGAAATCCAAAGCCATGATTATCTCTTGGCTAGTGAGATTGTAGATGACTTTATTTTGCATCTAGCTCCTTTCTCTCCTTTTCCTTCTTTCCTTTCCTCCACTCCCTTCATTCCCTTCCTCCATTCCCTCCATCTCCTGCTTCCCTTCCTTTCTTTCCTTAGTTCAGCAATGAAAAAACCGACGCAGTTAAGAGGGCTCTTTTTGTCTTTGGCGGGGGGGGGGGGGGGGGGAGAATCAATCATCTCAGCATTTTCTTAGTGCCTTGTTTGTATATGGGCATCCATAGCTCCATGGTGATTTCAAAGCCAGCTCTCCAGAATGTGAGAGGCACAGAGGACAGACTGACCCACATGGTAGGAAAGAAGCCTAGCCTCAGAGAAACTGACGATGTCTCAGCAAACCTCCCTCCTGATGGTGGAGCTGCAGGGAGCACATTAGCTGGGCCCAGCACGTCCCTTTGATGCTTGCTGCCCCTCGCATCCTCCCACCGCCGCCATCCTCCCACCGCCGCCATCCTCCCACCGCCATCCTCCCACCTCCATCCTCCCACCTCCATCCTCCCACCGCCATCCTCCCACCTCCATCCTCCCACCTCCATCCTCCCACCTCCATCCTCCCACCGACATCCTCCCACCTCCATCCTCCCACCTCCATCCTCCCACCGACATCCTCCCACCGACATCCTCCCACCGACATCCTCCCACCGACATCCTCCCACGGCCCTGTCATTCTCATGCTGTCTGCACAACTTTCCTTTTTTTTGTTTTTTTTTTGTTTTTTTTGTTTGTTTGTTTGTTTTGTTTTGTTTTTCAAGACAGGGTTTCTCTGTGTAGCTTTGGCTGTCCTAGACTTGCTTTGTAGACTAGGCAGGCCTTGAACTCACAGCGATCCACCTGCCTCTGCCTTCCGAGTGCTGGGATTAAAGGTGTGCACCGCCATGCCCGGCCCCTGCCACAACTTTCCTAAGGGAAGCCCCTGGCTTACGAAGGACCTTGTCCATTCTTTCAAACTCACTGCCGCCACTCAGCACGGGGCGCATTGTGTAGTGAATACTGAACCTAAAGCTCTGCCCAGAGATTCCTGCATTTTCAAGGGGAGGAGGAAGTGACCTCGAAGCCAAAGGCTGACTCTCCCACCAACAACTACCGTGTTGGGGCCCATGACTGGGTAGTAGGGAGGCTCCAAGGAGCCTAGTTTAGCTCCTGAGGACCAAGACTGAATCAAAGTTCTCTTCAAAAAGCAGATGCAAAGTCACCTATGTCCTTTTAGCCTTCGTGGCTTGATCATCCCCACATCTGTCCTTCGAGGGTCACTGTGAAGAGTGGACCACCACAGAGGAAATGATCCCAGGCAACCGCCAGGCAGGGCTTGCTCTTTGGAAGCCAGTGGCCTGTGGCCAGTGGCCTGGGCTTGTTGCACTGTTGTACAGGGTTACACAGGGTTATTTTTCTCTTTCTTTCTTACTGAAAAAGAAAAAAGCCTTTGTTATACTTGAGAATCAAATAGTTTCACATTTGAGATGAGAGAGAGAGAGAGAGAGAGAGAGAGGTGTGTGTATGAACACACATGAATATGTGTATGTGGGACCCTCCCTAGTCCTAGGATTATAGTCACATCCCACTGCTCCTGGCCTTTGCTGTGAGTGCTCAGGATCTGAACTCAGGTGTCCAGGCTCCTGCAGCAAGAACTTTTCCCCACTGAGCCACTTTCCTGCCCCCAAAGGTGTAGTTTTCTCTAAAAGAATTTGCTTAGTCTCCCTGAGTCCTGGCAGTCTGGCATAGCACCAGTTTGCTAAAACCCAGTAGCAGTTGCTCACTCCCAGGGGAGCCCAGACCTGAGAACCCTGCGCTTTTGAGCCCGATTTCCATTCCGGGAAGTGACAGGAGGCCTGGCCGTGAATTCAGAACTCCCTACCCTGCGTCCTTGTTCTGTCATTTGCGGCTTGTATGCCTTTGATCAGTCCACTAAATTAGTGTCTAGTGAATTTTTTTTCTGCTGTGATCACCTACCTGAGGAGAAGCCGCTAAGGAAGGAAGTGCGTGCTTGGGCTCCTGGTGTAGGGGGCGGTCCCTCACTGAGGGGAAGTTGGGGCTGTAGCAGCCCCTCATAAATGAGGCTGCACTGGACGGACTGTATCCCCAGAGACAGACAGGACAGGAAGTGAGGCTGGACTGTAATCCTTGGCTTTCCCTCTTAACTTCATCCAGCTAGGTTCTGCCCCTTAAAGGTGGCACAGCCTCCCCCAAGCAGTGCCACCACCTGAGGCCCAGCAGGGAGACACGTTGTGTGCACACTGTGAGGATTTGCAAAGCTGTAACTTGCTGAGGCCTCTGTTTCTTCAGTTGCACAATCTTCTCAGAGGACTTGGGCAAGGACCAAGGGCGGGGCATGCACGTGATGCACTTAGGACAGGGCTGGCAGAGGTGTCGGGTCGGCGTTCCCTGCCCGTCTCTGAAGGTATTTGGCTGGCTAGCTTCTAGCTGAAAGATGTCAATCACATGATGGCTATTGCTTCTATTTACCTGTCTGTCTATCCATCTGTACACCCATTCATTTAGCAATTACTCTGCTATATGTCATTTTGTACTAGTCCTAGATGGAAGTGTGTGTGTGTGTGTGTGTGTGTGTGTGTGTGTGTGTGTGTGTGTGTGTGAGCGCACGCGTGCTTGCTTTCCTAGTCTTTTCATCTTTTCCCTTTAAGTGTGCCTGCTTATAACTAAACAACTTGAGGCTCTGATGTTCTAAACAGTACAGTTGCTTGTGTTTGACCACACGTGCCTTAGGAGGTGGCACTGCTCAGGGAGGTTGTGGAACCTTTAAGAGGTAGAACCTAGGGCTGGAGAGATGGCTCAGTGGTTAGGAGCACCAACTGCTCTTCTGGAGGACCCGGGTTCAATTCCCAGGATCCCCATGGCAGCTCACAACTGTACCTCCAGTTCCAGAGTAGCTGACACCCTCAAGCAGACACACATGCAGGCAAGCCACCAACCAATGCTCATAAAATAAAAATAAATAAGTTTTTTTTTTTTTAAATAGAGGTAGAAACTAGCTGGATGCCGGCCGTGTTTTCGCCTTGTTCAGGTTGAATCGTGACATGTAAATTCTTAGAGCCTACAGCTTGGGTACCACCTTAAGCAGTCCCAGTCCTGATCCTATTTTCAAGTCATGCCCGTGCATCGAGAATTGGAGATGCTTCCTGAGATTTGACGTTTGAGCTTTTTTAGAACCACCTAGCAGGGGAGACGCTATGAGCATGAAGGTGCTTCTCCCAGGCAAGGCGCATCCGTGGCACGCTGACCTCTGTGATGTCCCCAGATGTAGGGGACTTGACTACTTGGTAGTTGGAGACTGGGTTCCTAGTCTCCCCTGAAAGTTAAAGATTTAAAAATTAATAAGCAGCATGGCTCTTACCTCCTCGTGTTTACTGGCCAGAGACACAGCCGAGTGACAACGGGGCCTGTCACATTGCTAGGGAAACAGCAACAATGAAAGTATTTTTCCTGGCACGACCAGTGTTCAAGAAAGGGTGTTGATTCACTTGTTGGGGGATGGTCTGATATATTTTGATGCTAATTATTGCTTGCTGTCTGTGTGACCCAACTTTTGCTTAATAAAAAGCCATCCCACCTGAGCAGGGAAAAGGAGATAGGTAGGGCTAGGAGAGAGACCTGAAGGGAAGAGAGGAAGGCTGCCATGGGTTAGATGGAGGAGAAGCACATGGCCGGCGTGGATGGAGAATCCGGCCCAGATGACAAACATTAGTAAGTATTGGGATTATGGATGGGAGGTAGCTTGATAGAAGTTATTAGAAACAGATGGCATGGGATTGAGGCAGGGATCCCATGCCTGCCACACTAGAGGATTGATATCTACCCTGCCCCAGGTAAACTAAGGCTATTTTAAAATAAAACAAGTGTCTGTGTCTTAATTGATCACTAGCCGGGTCTACAGGTAATACAGATAGTTTTAAAAACAATATTCACTTCCAAAAGCCAAAGGGAGGAGAATAGCTTACCTAGTGAATATGTTTTGATATTGAGCTCCTTTGAATGAGTCATGTAGTCTTTTTCTCTTGATATTTAATTTCTCTTCCAATATTATCTTCATGCTAATTCTAAAAAAAAAAAGAAAAAGAAAATAATTCTCCCTTCTGTAATTTCAATAGGAAAGAATCTTTTGTAAAGGCGCTATGTTCTCATTCTCCTTTTTCCTATGTATAATTATTAAAACTAAGAATACATTTTAAGGACTGGAGAGATGGCTTAGTGGTTAAGAGCACTGACTACTCTACTCTTCCAGAGGTCCTGAGTTCAACTCCCAGTAACCGCATGGTGGCTCACAACCACCTATAATGTGATCTGGTGCATACTGAATACATAATAAATAAATCTTTTTTTTTTTTTTTTAAAGAATACATTTTAATTATTTCAGAGGTGTGTTTTTTTGGTTGGTTTGTTGTGTTTTGTTTGTTTGGTTGGTTTTTCAAGCTTATAGAGTAACACTAAAAAAGTTTTTTGGAGATGGTCTTGGTAATGCACACCTTTAATCCACCATGTAGGAAGCAGAGTCAGATGAATCTCTCTGTAAGTTCAAGTCTAGCCCAGTCAATCTATGAATCCCAGGCCAGCCAGGGCTACCTATGAGTTCCAGGCCAGCCAAAGCTACCTTTATGAGGGTAAAGGAAAAAAGATACCTTGAGCTGAAGAGATGGCTCAGTGAGTAGAGGCACCTGCTGCCGTGCCGAGCCAGATGAGCTGAGTTTGGTCCTTGGAACTGCCATGGTGGGAGAGAGAGAGCTGCTGTTGATTAGCCTCTGACCTCCACAAGAGTATGATGGCAGTTGATTGATCTCAGGTCATCAGGCTTTGCTGGCCTATCTTACCTGCCCTAACATTTTACTTTGATAGGTCACATTTTTGATTAATAAAGAAATTCAAATTCGTTACAGAAAAATTTAAATATGCTGGATTTCAAGGGGTGGGTGAAGATCAATAATCCCGGTATGAAGATGAAACCATAATTAACACCCCATCACACATACAGAGGGCAGGAAAAAGGACGAGTGTTCTAGGGCCACTTACTTTGCTCGTTCTTTCATGCAGTATGTGCTCAATAAAAATTTGTTCAAAAAGTAAATGTGGATTCCTGAGGACATTGAACGTGCTCCACAGGAAGCTTTCATGGACCCAGAGATGCTTTCTCCATCCCTACGTGGCTCTCACCTTCCAGCATGCTCACCTGCCTCTCAGTTTGCCACAGTAACATACCTCTTAGTGTCTCTTCTGCTTCTAGAAAGGCTTGTAGTTGACCTTCCAGTCTCCCTGTGTTATTAGCACTCTCTCCTGTTTGGAGGAAAGGGGTTTTGTTTTGTTTTGTTCTTTAATAGGGAAATGGTTGCACTCTGTTTCGTGTTATACACCATGGTCCGATGGTGTTCCTGATACATTTTGTAATAGGGTGTTCCTAACCATGCAGATGAAACCGTCTATCAGAAAATACAGCCTAGAAACCAGTAGAATTTTTCTCAGTTGTGTCTCCTAGCACTGCCAAAGTCTGAGAGAAGGGGAGAAAAAAAAAAAACCCGGTGAAATGTGATGCTTAGAGCCAAGCGGAGGGGGCCCAGAATTAAGCAAGCTGCAGCAGAGACTGTTCTCACCCGGCGGCACAAACAGCCAAATATAGGGCTCTAAATAGAGCTGTGTGCTCTCACTGGTTTGGTCTGATTGCAAGTCAGAGGCTGCTGTTTGGATTCCGGGCACCCTAGGCGGACAGCGCTGCCAATCCCTAAAGAAACGTGAGGATGATCAGCGTGGCTTTGGCTAAGACAGACGCGCCTCGGTGCTGCAAGGACAGGATGTTTATGGCTTAGCCCTCCTGTCCTCGGGAGGTTGCAATCTAGATGAAGTGTAGACTGGTGGGGCTAAGCAGCATCAACTCACGTGTATGTTCCCTTAGCTGTTAAGGGGAAGTGTTTCCAGAAGATTTTGTGGCTTTGACTGAGATCAGTGAGAAAGGTGATTCGTGGAGTAATGTCTACTGTGAAGTGGATGGCTGTGCACTAGCCACGGGGCTCATAGACTATCTTAAATGCTCACCTCTGGGAAATGGGAAACACTAATATGTATTTTCATTAAATTGGGACCTCTCCACCCCCACCCCCACCCCACCCCCACCCTGCAACTTTTTAGACACGGTCTGAATATGTAGCCCTGGCTAGCCTGGAACTCACTATATGGACAAGGCTAGCCTTGAAGCGGAATCAGAGATCCTCTTTCCTCCGCCTCCTAAGTGCTGGGATTAAAGGCGTGCACCATCACGTCAGGCACCATTTGCCTTCTTGATGTTAGACCTCCTGACTGGGGTGAGATAGAAGGTCAAAGTTGTTTTAATCTGCATTTCTCAGATGGGCTAAGGATGTTGAACACTTTTTAAAGTATCTAAAATTCTAAAAATTACCCTAAACTGGACACAGAGACATACACTTTTAATCCCAGTACTTGGGGGCGCAGAGAGTAGGTGGATCTCTGTGAGTTTGAGGCCAGCCTCATACCGAATTCTAAGCCAGCCAGAGCTAGAGTGAGAACCTGTATAAAAGAAAAATTAGACCACGAAGGCTATTAAGAGTAGAGAGCCAGCTGGGTGTGGTGGCGCATGCCTTTAATCCCAGCACTCGGGAGGCAGAGGCAGGTGGATTGATGTGAGTTCGAGGCCAGCCTGGTCTACAAAATGAGTCCAGGACAGCCAAGGATACACAGAAAAACCCTGTCTTGAAAAATGAAAATAAAAAAAAATAATAATAATAAAATAAAATAAAGAGTAAGGAGAAAACTCTTATTCACTGCTGGTGGAGGTGTAAACTCGTATAGTCACTATAGAAATAAGAATGGAGGTTTCTCAAAAACCAATCAAGACCAAAATCTAAAAGTAGAACTACCAGACGACCCAGGATACCCCTCTGTGTACATACCTGGAGGATGCTGCCACAGAAGTAGCCGCACACCTATGTTTGTGTTGCACTATTGCTAACAGCCAGGGACCGCAGCCAGACAAGATGTCCACCCACAGATGAATGGCTAGAGAAAGTGTGCCCGGCTCTAATGAAGAGTAGTAGTTGGGAAAAAAATAGTATTGCACAAAAGGGGATGATGTAATTGAGGACAACAAACCGGGTGGAGACGATGTAGCAAGGCGCCTGTTTATTTAGATCCGTCCCTGTGTCTGCAGAGATGAGAATGCTGTTTTGCAGGTCACCTCAGGAATGAAGGTGTCGGACCCACTTCAGGACAGAGGGCGGGGGAAAGTGAACATGGCCTTGCGCCTCTTGTTTACTCAGATGCCAAAGCACCATATTTCAGAATGCTATGCCCCGGGGCCCTGTCATTCTCAGCTCCTCGGAGTAACACAAGCTTGAAACCTGTTGACTGAACTTGGACAGCCTGCGGTTGTCTACTTACAACTGTAAAACACTGGGTCAACGTCTATTGCCAGGAAGGTCTTTAGTCTTCAAGTAACTCTGAATAGGCCCAGGCAGTGTGAGACTGAAGTCGCCAATTAAAAATGATGCAATCATTGTTGCTGACTCCAGACTGCAGAGACTCCTTCTGGAAATGGCTCGTTGGCAGTATTCCTGGTAAGCCTGGTGGTTCTGCTCAGATCCACCACCTCAGACCATCAGCCCGTTACCCAGACTGGGTTGTGTTGTGTTGGTTTGATTTAGCTGCCATTTTAAACAAGAGTGTCTGGGTCAAGAGACTTCATGCAGGAGGAACTGATGTCACACATCATCTAGATTTCATTGCTTCTGCTCACATGAGACTTTGGCATTCCACTCCGTCCCTCCGGGTGTCTGGGCACTGCCACTCATCAAGCGGGGAAGAATGAAGTAAAATCAGGCACAGGAGGGATCTGCAGGAGCCAGGTCCAGCTGAGGAGTGGGTACCAGGAGGAGAAGACCTTCTCTGAGGAGTGTTCCAACTCTTTTGGGTGATGATAGGCCTTTGCCAAGAGGAACAGGAAGTGGAGCAGATGGGCAGCCAATGCTGTGAGCAGCGTGAGCACTGGGCGGGGCAAAGATGGGAGTTCAGGTCCTATGGGCAAGGCTGCCGGGAGGGCAGCTCTGAGGATCCAGCAGTGAATGTCCAGAGACAGAAAGCCATCTCCAAAACAGCCCCTCAAGTCTTGCGGCTCAGGGAAAGAGCAACTCTTTAGACAATCGTTGGTGGACCAGCTTGTGTCCGTTTGTTAGCGAAGCAGCTTACATCCGGTTATTCCATGATGAACAAGTACCATGTGAGCCTTGGGGAATGGGAGAGGTTGCGGGTGTAAATGCATTCCATTGGTTGTGGCTGGCATGCTGGTGATGCTCTATTTACATCCAGGTGTCGGCTATATGACTCCCTATGTCTACCTTGCGAGTTGAAGTTGTCAGGTTATGTGCACCAAGGCATGAAGGTTGAGAACAGGGAGGGAGCAGGTCTTACTCTTTCTGGGGTTTAAATACACTCCACCTTGCTACTTCCATGCCAGTTCCCCTGATGGCATGGTCCGCGTACCCTCACACTCACACCCCATTTTTCTTCTGTGGAGTGGCTGGGTGGACCATGAAATGGTGGTCAATCTGTTTCAGAAGTGGTGCCCTCCGTTTTATAATTACGTAGCATGTCATTACAACATCCACAGCTCAGATGCTGAGTGGGTCTCAGGGCATCTCTTGAGAGGGGGACATAATGGTTCTTTTAGGCTGCCCTGGCACAGACTGCTGATCTTCCTTTGCTGCCCTCAGCCCCCTGGCCATCTCTCTGAGAAGGCCAGTCCCTGTGTGTAGGCATTCCCAGAATGGGGTGGTGGGTGGGGAAATTAGGAGATGAAATTTGAATCTCTTCAGTTTGCTGCTTGTCAGCAACTCTGATCACACACTTGCCTGGGGCGGGAGCTGAAACCAAAGACTGGAAGAAGGTTTTAGGTTATCTGCGTGCTGCAATTGCAGGTGTGTTTAACGGTGCGTTTCAGGTCCAGGTGTTGGGGTTTCTGTAAGCAACAGGAACAGACTGTAGGCTCTCTACACTTTGCACTTCTGCTGGGCTGGCTTTATTTCTCGGGGGAGCATGTACAGCGGGTGGACTGCTCCATGCTTTCTCTCCTGAGCACTGGTTCTCCAGGGCGGTGATGCCCAGTCCTGGAAATAGCACTTGGAACAACCCTGGTCTTGAGATGCAACAGTTCCTTGTCAGCACTTAGTAAAATTAGAAGCAGCCCTAAGCAAGCAATCAAGACGGGATGACGTCACTGAATTGTTACTTTATCTGGGTCTCTTAATTTCCAGGCACTTATTTAATCTCTGCAGCACCCTGGGAGGAAGGGTTTGTGATTGTGAAGATTCTTTCCTTGCTTTTTTTGTCTCCTGGTGGAGCTGATTGTGTCTTTCAGTATCAGCAGTGATGTGTTATCTAGATCAGTAGCACACAGTAGACCATAATAGTAGGCACATAGTAGCCTATTTCTCAAGAGTTGGATTGACTAGAGAATGAGAAGATACAGCTTAGAGGAATGGATGATTCACTTGGTACCAAGCCTGGGATAGACCCCTGCTTCCATCCTGTTCACCTGATTCCAAACCAAAAAAAGGAGAGCAGTGTGACCCTTTCGCCTCTCTACTTCCGGAAGTGCTCACCTGCATTGCCTGTGCCCCAGGATTGTTAGCTTGCCCTGTCAGCTTGTCCTACCCTCAGAACCAAGCTGAGCCGTCCTGAGCTCCTTCTCAGTGGGGCTCTCACCTAGAAAAGGAGAAGTTCAACACTGGCTAAATAATTGCTGTGGCAGGGATGGGCAGATAGCCCAGTCAGCAAAGTGCTTGATGTGCAAGCTTCAGGACCCTGGATCATCACCACCCGCCTCAAAACCAAGCGCCACAGCAGCGTGTGTGTCGTGTCTGCAACCCCAGGCATGCCGGAAGCTGGGAGGAGACAGGCACATCCCTAGCGCTCATTGGCCAGCCAGCAGAGCCAGGCTAGTTGAGATGCAGCTCTGTGATGAACCTTCCTCCAAAGGTGGAGGGCTACAGAACGCAGTGTAGGGATTAAGCACACTCGATGCTCTGCCAGAGGACCTGAGTTTGGCTCTCAGTACCCACATCAGGCGACTCACAACGATCTATAGCTCTAGTGTCAAAGGATCTTCTGCACTTCCTGAGAGTACATACTGGAATATTCACATGCTAACATGTACACACAAATAAAAATAAAGCTTGAAAAAAAGGTAATGTGAAAAGAGATCAAGGAACACACTTCATGCCAGTCGTGGTGGTGTATGCCTTTTAATCCCAAACTTGGGAGACACAGTTAGGTAGATCTCTGGGTTCAAGACCAGCCTGCTCCATAGAGTTTCAGGACACCCAGGACTACACAGAGAAACCCTGTCTTTAAAAAAACAAACAACAACAACAAAAACAATACTTCAGGCCAACTTCTTCGCTCCACAGTTATGCACGCATACATGCATGTGTGCCCGCAAGCCTACATGCACAGAGACACATACACCCCTACGCACAGGGTGTGGGATATGAATGAAAGAATGTCATTGCCCAACTGACTGGCTTTGCAACATCCATCACCTGTTCTGTGGCTCATAGGCATGATGCAGCCACCCAGGTATCCCTTGCTTGCTCAGGGTCAAAGGTCACACTAAGCAACCAGCCATTGGAAACCAGGAAAAAGCTGCCTTGCCCTTTCTATGCAATGTCATTGTTTGCTAAGAGACCCCAGGAACTGACCTTTGGGTCACTTGGACCAGTTTGCCCCCCATTACACCAAATCCTGCTTTTCCATTCCCAGTCATGGCTCCTCTGTCACATGGAAAAATCACTGCTCTTGTCGGAGCACTACCACAGATGGCACCAGAAACCCCACACATCCTCCCCGACCCCGTGGTTCCCTCAGCTCATCCTCCATCCTGATCTCCACTAACTCTTTTTTCCAGAGCCTGCAGATCACGCTTACACCAGTCAATCAAAACTGGCAAGCAGTTGAGAGCTTCAAAGCGCTCACTAAGGTGAATGGAGGCTCAACAAGCAAATAAAACCAGGCCACTCTTTGTCTCCATGAAACTCACATTCTAGAGGGAAAGCAGACAGTAAAGACGGCATCTCCCGAGGAGGGATGCTGAGACGAAACCAAGGTGGGGCAAGGAGCCTGATCGTGAGGGATGACGTTTGCGGTTGTGTGTTTGGGAAGACCTGACGGTGACAGAGGGGGCTCCGTGTGCTGCTAAATCAGCTAGTTTCTGATTGAGGGGATAGCAGGCTTGAAGGCCCCGAGGCTGGAGCCATTTCATTGAATTCAAGAAGGAATAACAGGCCAGGCATGTTAGTGTATTCTTAGAACTCCAGCTGTCAGGAGGCCGAGGCAGGAAAATAATGAGTTTGAGGCCCACACTCAAGATAAGACTGCGCTATTGATTTTATCTAATGCATAAGTAAGTAAAAAGGAGAGGAGCCACTGTGCCAGTGTGTTCCCAGCAGCAGGGGCATGCTGGGCTCCTGGTAGATGCCTGGTAGCCAGCTGAGTGCTGTGCTGGGTGGGAAGTGAGTGGAAAGAGATGGGCAAAGAGCTAGTCAAGAGCAAGGTTAGCCAGCATTTTGAAAGCCTGTCAAGATAGCAGGTTTTGCCGGGCGGTGGTGGCACACGCCTTTAATCCCAGCCCTTGGGAGGCAGAGGCAGACGGATCTCTGTGAGTTCGAGGCCAGCCTGGTCTACAAAGTGAGTCCAGGACAGCCAGGGCTGCACAGAGAAACCCTTTCTCGAAAAAAGAAAAATAAAAAATATAGCAGGCCTTATACCCAGTAGGCAGGGATGCCACTTGGTGGCTTGAACGGTAAGAGAAATTTTGACACTGATCTCCCATTGTGAAGAGCTTACTGCGTGGTGGGACCAGAGCGCGGAGGGGTGGGCAGGGAGACCACCTGGGAGGTTCTCACAGAGGCCCGGGTAGGAAATGATAAAGACTTGGATTGGGAAGATGAGGACAGAGTAGACTCAGCATGCATTTTGAAAGCAGAGGCTGTAAGTTTAAAGACTATATTGGATAGAGAGCCTAGGCTGAGCTCCAAGGCTCTTTATATTACTACCAGGGTGGAACAATGATATTAAACCCATCTGTTTGCCCACTTCCTCCTTTTGGTTTCCTTTGTGGACAGAGACTATCGCCTCATCTTGAGGCGTACTGTCTGTAGGGCCCTGATAGCCTAGTGGCCACTGCGTAAGCAGCCAACGCCCACCGTACATAGATCAGCTGCATGGAGCCTGACCTTTTCCATCCTCGCCGATGGTTTGAGTACTCTAGTGCGTAAGACCTTTGTGAGGGTGGTCCTTTACAGCAGCCAGCTGTCACCAGGTAGTTAAGATGCCACCTCTGCTTACCTGAAGTCAGGTCGGTGAGGAGGTGGCAGCCGTACCACATTCAAAGCAGTTTATTCCTCCCTTCCCGAGAATACTACGCGGAGAGTTACTCACTGGTCCCTGTACACTCTGGGCCGCTCTCCCTCGGTAGCATCCTCCCACCCTCTCTTGCTTTCTTTCCTTTCTTATCAAAGCACCACTCCTTCTTAGAAGCCCATCCCAGATACTCTCTATGCCGTGTGGCGCAGCACAACTATGGTAAAGCAGGGCATGTCAGGAGGCGGTGGAGGCTCGGGTGGCCAGAGGAGCCATTTATTCATGTGATGTTACGGCCAAGTCTGGCTTCCAGTCCTTGCCACAGCGCTGCTGGGTGGTTGCTTTGCCAAGAGAGGCTGCAAATTGAGTCTCTCATATGGGAAGTGCTTGTCTCTGGGTGTTAGCACGTGACTGTACCCTCCACCTGCCACCCCTGCGAACAGCACCTTCGGGAGGGCCTGGCTACCAAATCGAGGTCTCAGATTTATGCAGGTGTTGGACTTGGCTCTCCTGAGAGGGAAAGAAGCGAGCTCACTGTGAAGCCCACCCAGGGGCTTTTTGGTAAGAGGAGGAGGATGTCTGCATCTTGTTTTCCTCCCCCAGCCGAGGTGTCTCGTTTCTCTGCATCCACTTGAGTGGGAGCCGTGGGGCTCTTATTACCAGTGCGTTGTCCAAATCCCAGCTTTGTGTGGCGTAAGCACTTCTGTAGCTTGCCTTGAACTCCGTATTTCAGGCTTTTTACCCCCCCCCCCCCACTAGGAGTGGCTTAATAGGAGACTGCAGTTTCCTGCAAAGTATAATTGGTTTTAAATTGTAGGTTTAATAATGATGATGGTAAACTTAATGCTGCCTCTCAGCCTCAGCTTGCAGCCCTTGGCAACCAGCAACTCATTGATGCCCCTGCTCTCCTTAGGAGGGGACAGCTGCAAGGACCCAAGTCCATCCACACGAGGAGAGGACTGCAGGGAGAACGGGACAGATGCCTCCTTTAGCCCTGGGCCACTAGGAAAAGTGGTGACGGAATCCTTTTGTACCCTGGGCTGGTTGGATACTCTAGGTTTGGGTTGGCCATCTTCTTCCCCACAGCTCATTAGGAATTCCACGGGAAGCCGAGCAGAGGATCTCAAATTCCATGATGTGCTTTCTGGGCAGAAGATTTAATTGGGAGAGTGTATTAACTTAATTGGCTATCATCAAGCTTCTGGCTGTTTTCTGTATTTTAAGGAACCTTTTCTCATTTTCTCTTGCTATGGCCAGGAGAGCGTGCCTTTAAGAGATTACATCGTGTTCATCAGTTTCTCTGCGTGAAAAGCGCCCTGGTTTTTGAAGTCGGAGCCTGGATCTGATTCTGATCTTTCTGGGCTGAGGCTGAAGTCACTCACTTTTCCCCACCTCCTTCCTCACCGAGTAGAGAAGTAGGTTAAGTTACGTGACCACAGAAGTCCCTTCCAGGGCTCTCCATGGGTGACTTAAATGTTTCTGTGAAACGACACTAAACCCTCCCAGGACAACATTTAGCATGTTTCAGAAGTCAATCAAAATACCAATCTACATATGTTATACAACAGACTAACCGAGGCTTGGACGAGCGAGGGCTTGTTCAGCGAAAAACACAGCATTTATGTTATAAAAAGCACAGCAAAGGATGTGGATGTTGTGTGATGTGGGGTATCTTGCTGAAAATTACAGGCAGCAGAAGCAATGACAGGGCGGTGGTGCGCAGGCCAACTGGGGGCTGCCTGCTGTCGGCTTTCCAGGCACACCCTCAGACAAACCACAGCCATCCAGCACTTCAGGTCTGGTTCTCTGCGGAAGATGAGCAGTTCCTTGTTGGCTTAGGTTCCTCACTGCCTTTGGTTCCCCCAGTGTTTCTGGACTTTTGCTGTTGTTGTTGTTGTTGTTGTTTGTTGCAGATAGGGGTAAATTACAACATGGGAAGAATGAGTGGAAGTCAAAATAGAGAAATGAGCCTGAGGACATTGGTGTGGGCTTGGAGGTCTGTGGTGGCCCTGATGGCCATTATGGAAAAAGCAGGGACTGTAGCATTTGAAGACAGCACGGCTAGAGAGTCCGTTATACAGTTGTGGCCTCCAGTAAAGCTTATCAATGAATCGATCTGTCCCTCCAGTGGGCACGCTATGTTCCTGAAGGCCCCCAGGCTTCACTAACAGGTCTCATTCACGGTGTTTGTTTGTTTGTTTGTCACCCCTAGGTGTTGTGCTGTTCATCTTCCACAGGTAAATGAGCAACAGATGCCAGCAAGTTCTGTTCTAAACATTCATCATAAGGAAGGGATGTAGCATCGTGGCAGGTTCATCCGAACAGAAAATAGCAGCCCAGCTCCCTATGAGATGCGGTCACAGCTTCTAAGTGGAAGATATCTGTAGCTGGGGGGAAGGGAGGGGCCACTACAACCTGGAATAGAAGTTGTGTATTTACTGCCTGTGAGAGTTTAAATTGGTTGTAGATAACTGTAGAGACTTGGACTCTGAAAAGAAAGCACTAGGTCTTAGCTATAGAAGACTACTGTCTTTGGAATTGGCGTTACTTTTTTTTTTTTTTTTCATAATGTCACGCCATCGAAACTGGTGTCAAACTTACTTTATAGCTAGGCTAACCTTGAATTTGTAATCCTCTTGCTTCTATTTCCTAAGTAGGATTACAGGTAGGTGTAGCCACACCCAGTTTATACAGTGGATATCTTCATCCATGTATAATCTACATACACTCTAATCCACCATCCTGCTCCACTGTGACTGGGTGGAAAATAAAATAACATAGCGTGGCTGATGAGATGGCTCAGTGGGTAAAGGCACTTGTCACCAAGCCTGACCACCTGAGTTCCATCCCCAGGACCTCCGTGGTGGAAGGAGAGAAGCGACTTCTGCAAGGTGCCTTCTGGCCTCCGTACATACTCCAAGGCACATTCCGGGGCTCTGTGCACACTAGGCACGCACCCTATAAACCGCTACATTCCCAGTCCTTCAGACTTCTTGAGAAGGGTGGTCGTGAGGCAGAATGGCAGAAACAGCTTTTACAGAAGGCGGATTCAGGCAAAGCACCGCATCTCTGATAGTTCTGCGTTGCGGGGTTTGCCTGCCTGTACATTGTGGATCGTGAATTTACCTCTGATCTAAGAGACCCCTGAGAAATAAAAGTCTGGAGGGGAGACAAGGCTGAAAGTATTTAAGGTGTTTTCTGAAGATCAAGTATATACTGTGAGAAAGAATCCAAGGCCCCCCCCCCCTCTCTCTCTCTCTCTCTCTCTCTGATAGGAACACTTTGGGTGCGTTTATCAGTACCTCTCCAGTGCCTGCCACTGAGTGTTACTGCTCATGGATGCTTGTGAAAGGGAGGAAGGGGTGGGGTGGGGGGGGGGGTTAGGAAGATCTCATGCTAGTGTTCGCCAGCCTTTCCCTTGAGTTCATGTAGATCCTGTGGCCACGGCAAAGCTGTTGGCATGAATATCCCAGAGCACTCTCTGGATAGTCACAGAAAAACAATATAGCCAAAGAATGTGTCAAAAGGACCAGAGACTACACCTAAGAAGGCAGGGCTGAGCACGGTGGCTTGCAAGTATGGCAGGGTCACTCACAAGGATGGTCTGGGGAATTCTGTACATCTACAGTGTTGCTGGGTACCACTACTGGCAACCTGTGCTGACTCATACAAGGGACCCCTCCTCCGTCCCACGTGGAGCTGGGGCATGGGCAAGAGAAAGGTAGGCACACCCTGGAGCCTTGAGCAGTCTCCTCAAGCAAACCCAAAGGAAGGAACAAAATCAGAACACTGCCACAAAACATTTTACCATGTTCTTTCTTTAAAAATTACATTCTTTACTGAAGGGTGTGTGTGTGTGTGTGTGTGTGTGTGTGTGTGTGTGTGTGTGTGTGTGTGTGTGTGTGTGTGTGTGAGCATGCCTTGAAGTATGTATGGAAGACACATCTTGCAGGAATCAGCCACGTAGGTCCTGGAGTAGGAACTCGGGTTGTCAGAGCCATCTCACCAGCCCCCATTTTATTTTATTTTCCACCCAATCACAGTGGAGAAGGCTGGTAGGTTGCAGTATGTACAGATTATACCTGAATGGAGTTATCCGGGGACCCACGTACAGCTTAGTGGCTTAGGTGGCATTCTCAAAGTCTTCCTTGTCACAGGAAGGATGTCTTCTTAGGATGTACAAGAGAAGAGCCAGGGTTGTTTTGTTTTCAGCTCAAGCTGGAATTCTGCCGAGGGCCTTGGGCTGGGGCAGCATCTACCGTGCTCATCTTCCTGTCCCAGCGGCCAGCTGTTCTGAGCAGTCATTTTCCTAGGTCGGGGGGAAGACTGTTAGCTTGGCCTTGTACTCTGTGAAGTTCTCTGGCTTCTGGGGGTTAAATTAATTCTTATTTTTATTGTGCTGTTAATTCTAGCTTCTGCCCGTCTCCCTGATTCATCCCACATGCCGGGACCTCTCTGCTCTGGCCAGCAGCCATCTGCTTGTCCTCAGCCGTGGCTCCATGGGTGATCTCTTAAAGTTCGTAGGTGCCACAGTCAGGGTGGCCTCCCCTCCTCTCCACCTTCTGGCTTCGAAACCTCCTGGGCCTTCACTGCCTGATGTTTTGTGACTTCTATGAGCCTGACCCTTGGCACAGGCTCAGCAAACTCTTCCATCTATGAATGATCCAGTGCACCTTGGAAGGCCGCCCATCATGAGCCATGCCAGGCAACATGGGAGAGAGCAGGCATGAGTCATCCCAGCATGAAGACATGCAGTTAGGGTCGGTCAGCCCAAGGAGGTATACACTGGGATGGGAAAGCTCATGTGGATCCTAAAATGGATCTCAGCCAGCACTTAGCATTGGAGAGGCCGTGACACATTTGGTGCAGTAGCTGTATCTGCTTGAGCTAGAGGCCTAAGAAAGGAGAACTGTGGGCCGTGGGAGATTTTACCCTCACACTTGGGCCCTGGACAGTCCTATTCAATATGAGACCATCATCATGTGTCGTGTTCAAGTGGGAAGGGATCTCTAGCTTGAAGTTTTCTAGAATGTGTTCTTTCCCCTCCCCTCCTCCTCTTTCCTTCCTTCCTTCTTTTTTCTTCCTTCTTCCTTCATCCTGACCGACTCCTTTCATCTTCCCTCTTGATGTAGAACAGCAGAGAAGGTCAATAAACGGGTCCTTTTCAGGATCGGGACAATGTATGGCTTCTACCTTAAAAGCCAAAAGGGAGAGTGAGAAAATGTTAGAAAAAAATGTATTGCTGGTCCTCCCTCCCGACATCCCATCATTCCTGGTCCCGCTCCTTCCTTCTTTTCCTCCTGCTCCTCCTCCACCTCATCCCCAACAGGTGCTCACTCATGATGAGCCATGAGCTTTGCCCCCCCCCCCCCCGTTTTAACCCTATTAGCAATACTCTGAGAACCCACATGGAGAACACCCCCACAGCAGCAGTCAGCAGCAGCACCCACTTCCCTTTGTCTGCACCTACCCACTCCCCCACCTTTGTCCTCTGTCGTTGCCGTTATTGTTATTTCTAGATGCCTGGGAGGGAACCGCATGAGCAAGCTGCCGCAGAGTGACAGTGTACCGTGACCACCCTCCTCACAACCACAGCGTGCCTTAAAAAGGATGCATGCAACAGCTGTCGTCACACACACACACACACTCTTTGAAGAGGCTGGGGCGGAACGGAAGCTTCCCAGTGGGAAATGAAAAGATCAGCTCTTTATGCCTTCTTCTAAAACTTTACCGAAGCCTGATTTGCCGAGCCTCTTGCTGGAGTTAGAATTCTATGAAAAATTAGTAGGTGGTTCTCAGAAGAGAATGCGAAGGCTGGGAGTGTAGCTCAGCAGTATAGCATGTACTTAACATGTGGGAGGCACCACTAGAAAGTGGGGCATGGGTAGGCATGATTTTGGAACTCACAGTTAAATCTTTTTTTCCGAGAGACTGCTAATTGGTTCAATTTGGTGAGGGCAGGGCTATGTAACTGTTGCTCGTCTCAAGGCCTGAAAGGAAAAGTTTTTTGTTTTTTTTTAAGATTTGTTTTAATTTTAACTTATGCAGATCTGTGTATATCTGCGCGAGGATACATAAACGTGATGCAATGCTTGTGAAGACCAGAAGAGAGTGTCAGGTATCTTGAAACTTGAGAGAGAGAGGCACTTGTAAGCCACCCAGTGTAGATATTCCTGAAAGAACATGTCCTCTGCAAGAACAATTGGCGTTCTTAACCACTGAGCCATCTCTCTGGCCCCTAAAACATTGAAAGAGTCTATGATTTATAAGGGAGTTGCTCACAGTATCTTTCACCCTTAGGATTCCACACTGGAAGAGCATCTCTCAGATGGGGGCCCGAGGATAATCCCATTCTAGATGGAACAATACAGAGGGGAAAGGGGATAGTGTTGCTCAACATCTCTTTAGAGAAATCAAATAGTAATGGGAGAAATGTCCCCTTCAGTGGATAAGGAACGATCAAGTTGATGGCTATAATGCTGAACTCAGGCACAGTTAGTTACCTGACATATATTTACTGGAAGAGTCATCTGCTTCCTAGGAGATGTGCGTGCTTGTGTGTTAGATGCTTGAGCAGTCCTGGGCATGCTTCAGGGATCCACGAAACAAGTCTCCATGGACAGAGTGATCTGAGGCAGCAGACAGCCAGCAGAGAAAAGCTAACATATAAAAGGTAACATAAGGGAGAAGGTGGACGCGCCTAGGGTTATTATGAAGACATTTCGGAGAAAGTAAGCTACTGGGTAGACACGATGCTGGTTGAACCTCGGTTGTGTGTAAGCACCCCAAGGAAAGCCTCATCCTCTATCTTGTCCTAAATTCTTAGCACGAAGTAGCCGCAATATACACTTTCTGAATACATGGCAGAGTAGAAGACAGAGGATTCCACAGGTGGGCTGTAGAACAGCAGATTTGAGGGCGGGCTGCACTGATGCATGCCAGTAGGATGCGTGGTAATGGGGTGAGGTTTGGGGTGGATGGTTGTTTAGGCACTCTAGGGTAGAAGGCTGGGGTCAAATGGTAAAGATCCTTCTTGAATAAAAGAATGGAAAGTTCAAACGTGGTATTGCAGGTTCTTAGTTTAGGAGACAATAGAAGACAATAAAAACCCACTAAGATGGGAAAGGGCCACAGCAGCAGTGACTTAGCTCCGATTATCAGCCCAGTGATTGGTGTGGGGTGACTCACTCTTCCCTGTGGGGTGTTAGCCCTGTGAGCGGACAAGTGTAAGGGATCGGAGAGATGGTCCAAGCTAGGTAGAGTTTGTAGGCGAAGAAACTGAAGGCCAGAGCAAGCATCAGGAGAAGTCCACTGTCTTTGCAGAATGACAAGGCATGTCTCAAAGTCCAGGTTTCAGTGTTACCAGGGTCGTGACCGAACAGCCTCCCTAAAGGTAACTGGAAACAGTATGTTGAAGTTTGGGAAGAAGCCTTAGAGAGGACCAGGGGAGAGGCAAGCGCAGTGGGCCGTCCTGGGACTTTCATCTGCATCTGAACATACTTGAGATAACACGGGTCAGCTACAAGGGAGTTGTGGTCTGAAGTTCTGCAAAATAAACTGAAGGCCAAGTTCGTAGACGAGTTAGAACTTACCGTGGGAGTGTTTGAGGAAGACGTTGATTGATGTATGGCGCCAAACATCCACTGTGGCCCAAAGAAGCCAGAGCTGAGGGATCAAGTATAAGAGCTAAGAGATGTTCTGGAAAGTTCCTGACTCAGACTTCTGGGAAGTCTAGACTTCTAGGGTTTTGTTGTTATTGTTTCTTTGAGAGTTTCTCTGTGCAGCCTTAGCTGTCCTGGACTCGCTTTGTAAGCCAGGCTGGCCTCGAACCCACAGGGATCCACCTGCCTCTGCCTTCCAGAGTGCTGGGATCACAGGCGTGCACCACCACGCCCAGATTCATACGCACCTGATGGAAATTCTGTGCACGCTGGCCAGAATATCCAGTTCTCCGCTGTACAAATCTCATGCTTGGTTAAATGTTGTAAAAGAACTCCCACTGAATATTAATTTGCCCATTCAAGCTTTCAGGTCCCATACGTGGCTTCTTACTTCCTGCGAGTGGCTAGACTTGCTGAGTCGTCTCCCCGTCCATGGCAGCGACAGGTAACTAAGATGCCCGGGGCAGGTGTTCTGAAGCACCTCAGCTCATTCCTGCGCAGACAGAGCAGCTGTCGACTGCGCAACCTACTGCCTTTACATGTGAAAGCCATGAGCTGAGCAGCAGGATAGACTGATGTTTTGGAAAGACCAAATGGAGTTGGTGGTAGTATAGTTCGAAAGAAGAGTCAACCGCGTTCCTCTGGGTGTGTAGGACTGGGATGATCAGCTAAGGGCTGTAAGAGGAGTACAGCCAGACCGGGCACTCACAGTCTCCAGACCTGACCCTGGGAAATGCATGCATCCAGCATCTGGATTAACTACGTAAGGTCTAGGAAGCCCTGGCTGGGCTCAGCTGTTAATTACATTGTTCTTGTAGAGATCCTAGCCCCCGGAATTGGGTGGCTCACATCATCAGCCCTAAGGGGTGTGATGCTTTCCTCTGGGCTCCACAGGCACCTGAATTCACATGCACATGTCCACATATATATACATAATTAACAAATAATAAACATAAATCATTAAAAAAAAATGAATCCCAGCTGTTCAGACTTCAGCAGTCACTCCCAGCAGGCACAAGCCAAGCCAAAAGGCAACAGAAAACAGGGCAGGTGTATTGAACAAACAAATTCTCCTGTGGTGCATGTGGTAAAACATGAAGCTTAAAATGTATCATTTTAATCCGTACATTTCAATAGCTTGAAGTAGCTTCACATTTCATAATTGTCATCATTATCTGCTTCCAGAGCTGTTTCATCATTATTTTTTTCCCCCTGAGACAGGGTTTCTGAGTAGCCTTGGCTGTCCTAGACTGGCTTTGTAGATCAGGCTGGCTTCGAACTCACAGAGAACCGCCTGCATCTCCCTCCCCAAGTGCTGAGCTCACAGGTGTGTGCCAGCATGCCCAGCCTGTTTCATCATCTCACGAGTGACACACCCCACAGTTATTAAACAGTGTCTCTCCACGCTCCCTCTCTGCAGCTATTGGCAACCACTAATTGGCTATTTGTTCTGTAGATTTGCTTATTTTAAGTACTTCAATGGGCTCATACAACATGTTTGTCTTTATGTCTGGTTTCTTTCACTTAGCGTATAATGTTTCAGAGTTCATTCATGCTGTAATATATATCAATTATTACATCTCTTTCATGTCAAATAATAGTCCCCTAAGGACTAGGTATGTAGTTCAATTTGTAGACTGTTTGCCTAGCAGGCATTTGGTATCCTGCATTATATAAACTGGGCATGGTGATGCATACCTGTAATCTCAGTACCAAGGAGTGAAAATAGGAAGATCACAGGTCCAGGGTCATCCCCTCCTACGTATCAAAATTGATGCCAGCCTGGGATACACAGACTGCCTCAAAAAAGAAAGTGCCGCTACTGCATGTGTACGGCACTTTGTTTACCCACTCACTAGCCGATGAAACTGTCGGGTTGCCTCTACCTTCCAGCTATTGTGAATAGTGTTGCTATGGACTTGGTGTACAAAGCTGCGGCTTTGCACTTGTTTTCCACTCTTTGAGGATGGAGCCAAAGAATGGGATTGCAGGGTTGTGTGGCGATTCTGTTTAACTTCCTGAGGAATTGTCAAGACTTTTCCACAGTGGCGGGCACTGCGATACACGCCTGCTAGTGACATGGAAGGGTTTCCGTTTCTTCTCATCCTTATTTTTCTTGAAGAATGTCGCTGCCTTGTGCTTCTTTGAGGGACAAAGACTGACCCCAGGGGGTCATAACATAAATCTGAAGCCCCAGCTCTATCCATCGGCCACCACAATGGTGAGCTACGGAGAGGGCTGCCTTCATCCAGGTGCCTTGTGTTCAGCTTCCCAGTCTTTTTTGGTTTGTCGGTTTGTTTGTTTTTCAAAACAGGGTTCTCTCTGTGTAGCCCTGGCTATCCTGGAACATGCTCTGTGGACCAGGCTGGCCGCGAACTCACAAAGATCCGCATGCCTCTGCCTCTGCAGTGCTGGGGTTAAAGGCATGCGCCACCACACCTGGCTCAGCTTCCAAGTCTTAATTCGCCACCTTGCCTGCTCTGCTTCCTGCCCAGTCACTCTTATCTCTTGCCCACCTTACTATCCAAAAGCTTGAACGCTACAAGCAATACGAGCCAGAATAGACCTTTTCTTCCCTTCAGTGTGACTAATCAATACCAAATCACTGTTGTCCATCAACTTTGACAGATGTTGTGTGTCACGTGGCTGCCAAGGAGGCCGATCCATAAATCAAGTTATCAGATGGGAACACTAGATGGTGGCAGGGCTGGAGAAAAGGGGAATTTTTAACTGGAACATTAAATTTCCGTGCTCACCTAGGCTTCTCTTGAGCTCCATCCCATGGTGGCAGCTCTCTGTGGAGTTTGCACTTGGCATTTCAGTCCCTCTTCGTCCCCTCCCCACCACTTCCGCTCAGCATTGACCAAACTGGGAGTAATTTGACTCGACGTCAGGGTGGAGCTCAGCTTATTAGATAATTAATTAAGGATGTGACTTGTAAGAAGTGCCTAAGGGTTATTTGGGATTAAACGTCCACTTTGTTCAAATAAGAGTTACTGGTACATGAGGGCAGTGACTGGAGCATCATTCTTGTTCTTAGATGCTGAGGGGCTCTAAGGACAGCCCTGAGTTGCTCAGGATGAACCTTGCCAGCACCAGCATGTCCCCACTGAGTCACTCTGTGCCAGGGGCTGTAGCTTTTGACTCTATGATACCATGCAGGCTAATGCTGCCTACCTTTACCAAAGCGGTACCCGGCATGTTGCACGCTGACTCCCTTCCAGTCAGAGTGCTGGTTTTAATGGCTGTGGACTTTCATGATTAGAATAGGGGAGGAAATAAAAAGAAGGGAAGGAACTACTGAACCTCAACAAAATAACAACTGACCACAAAGTGCAAATGGTGTTTAGGCGCCACACTGGAGGGAAAGAATTTAGAAACAAACCACATGGGCAACTTCTTCACATAAGTTTTAATGCTATGTGTGTGCTCTCAAATATAACTTGAAATTAGAAACACGTAAACTCTGAGTCAGAAGGAGCAATGTCAACTAGAAAGCAGAGCGGGCAGCTGGCCATGCGCCTCTAGCCCATGGAGACCGAGAGCTAGCAGTACACAGAACGAGACCTCGTCTGAGAGAATCAGAAACCAGCAAGGCAGCACAGCTCAGACAAACCCTTAATCAGTTGCATCCAAGACATTTGCCTCAAGGTGGAAATAGCCAGTTTCTAGCAGTAACCAAAGCGTACACAGCTAAAGGAGGCAATACGGTCCTCTGATAACAAGATACCAGCTCAGGTCTTGTCAGAGAGCATGGCTCTCTGAGCTGTGACCTCAAGCTCTCAATAGATCAAAGGCATCAAAAAGATAAGCTCAGAAGGCACTGTGACTTCTGGGGCAGTCTGGCTGTGGGAGATCAAAGAAAGGAATACCTGGACGCCATGGTGAGTGTCAATCCATTTGTGCTCGGGACTCACAGACCCTGTGTCTTTTCCACTCTCCATCTGTGATTATTTAATATTGATTGTCAACATGATAGGGTCTATATCCACTGTCTTCGTTACTCTCCTATTGCTATGACCGAGGCAACTTATAGAAGAAAATGTTTATTGGGGCTCACAGTTTCAGAGGGTCTGAGTCCATGGTCATCGTGGTGGGGAGCACGGCTGCAGGGATGGTGCTGGAGCAGTAGCTGAGAGCTTCCATCCTGAACCTTAGGCAAGAGGATGCAGGGGTGGTGGGGGTGGGGAAGGTAATTGGAAATGGTGGAGCTTTAGAAACCTCCAAGCCCACCCCACAGTGACACACCTCCTCCAATAAGGCCACACCTCCTAATCCTTCCCAAACAGTTCCACCAACTGGGGGCCAAGCGTTCAAAAATGTGAGCCTATGAGGACCATTTTTTCATTCGAACCACACCAGGCACCTAGAAGACAAAGCTCTTGGGACGTCTAGGAAGGGGTTTCTAGACTAGGGTGATTGAGGTGGAAACTCAATTACTCAAACAATGGGCGGCACCATTCCAGGCTGACGGTTCAGACTGAGTTTAAAGAGAGTAGCTGAGTTCTAGCATTCATCTCCCTCTAGTTCCAACTGCAGGTGCCCTGTGCCCGACCACATCACATGAACCACACCCTCAAGGCCAGAGCCAAAAGAAACCCTTCTTTACTTGAGTTGTTTCTGCCCGGTACTTTGTCACAGCGATGAGGAAATCACGTAATGGCGACCTGTCACTCATTGCCATTTGCCGGTCTACCTAGAGGGCCACATTGCTTATGAAGACATGGTAGTGCACCATACTGACCTCTTCTTTAGTTTATTTAGTCCTTGTCTGTGTGTAGCTGTATGAACACATGTGGCAGGGCCTGCGGAGGCCAGAAGAGGGTGTCAGAGCTGCGGGTACAGGTGGCTATGAGTGGCCTGATGTAGGGGCCGGGAACTGAACTCTTGTCCTCGGCAAGATAGGCAAATGATCTTAACCATTAAGTCGTCTCTTTAGCCCCGCTGATTTAATTTTAAGCGGAAGAAAGTGGGGTGCAAGAGAAACAGCAACGTTGACACACTTTACTTCACTTTCTTTAATATTTGAGAACGGTTTAGGGACTCCGGGTCACTGTTTCACGATGCAGCTTCAGATGGTCCCTTCCTTGTTGCTGTCCCCTCTAGCCTGTCTCATCTCTGCCGTCCCCTTCCGACGCTCCCTGTCTCAGGCGTGGGAAATATGCCCCGAGGATTGAGGTCATGGGTTGCTCCTCTAGATCAGATGTTCACAACATCTCTAACTTCTGGAACACTTGCCTCGGGGAGAGGAAAGCTTCAAGTAACTCGCCTTCACAGACCCTGAAGATTCTAGAAGAAAGCTTTTATTCTCTCAAGAAGAAGCCTTACCTTCCTATTGAAAAAGAAAAAGCTGTGTGTGTGTGTGTGTGTGTGTGTGTGTGTGTGTGTGTGTGTGTGTGTGTCTCAGCTGATAAGGCCTTTGCCATGATGCCTAGTGACCTGAGTTTGATCTTTAGGACCCACATAGTGGATGGAAACAAAGAATTCCCATAAATTGTCTTCTAACCTCCACATGCATGCTATAGCACACAAACACACACCAAGTACATAAATGCAACATGAAATTTGCACATGCCCACCTAACCCACATTTCAGACCCATATTCTAGATTGTTCTGCCTCCCGCCATGTTTTGGCATGCATTCTTCCAGTGCCCTGGTATGCTGGTGTCCAGTTTTTCAGCAGCATCTTGTGAGATTGCCATTTTTGCTTTATAATTGTCTGAAGGAAGCAGACAAAGGCTGGGCTGGTCTCCTCTGGCTCATCGCTGATGGCTCTGTCTTCAAGCACCCCTCATTAGGCACATCTGGCATCCATCCAAACTGTCACATCTCACGATGGCTGGCCTTCCTACCACAGTGCTGCTGATGGTGACTGAAGAGGAAACTGCACCTGTTCCTCCATGGACGGTGCCTTTTGTGACTCCCAGATAATTGGTGGTGGCCATGTGTCCCTGTAGTTCTCAGTCTCAGCCTTCAACCTTGAGCGCCAAAGCCACAAATGCAAGAGCATTTCTTATTTTTTAAGTAAGAGGCTTTTTTTAAAAAAAAAAAAAGGTAATCTAATTTATAATGAAGATTTAAACAAGCAATTTCCTGCCCACCACTGTGTGTTCTCTTTCTCCCTTCCCTCCCCTTCCCTCCCCTCTTTCCTCTCTCCCCACCAATCCTGCTGTATTCTTTGAAAAATACAGCTTGAGTCAATATGGCCCTGGGGAATAGTGGATGTGAGAAAGCTGTGTAGCCTGGGCCGAAAAGCAATTAGTTGTCCCGAAGCAGTCTCCAAGCAAGCAGAGGCGCATCCCTGAGGTGAGGAGGCAGCAGTGTGATGTAGTTCTCTCTTGGGCGGCTTGCTGACAGCACGCTGTGTGTCCTGGAGTCTCAGGAGCGGCGCTGGCAAAGGCAGAGGCCACCCCTTGCCTTTGCAGTGACCCTCTGTCGGTGAGTAAGAAGGGAAGCCCAAGGTGGGCTGGGACTGAGCTTGTGCCTGATCGTGTGCTGTCACTTTGGACTTAAAGCACAGTAAGTTAAGATGCTGCCCGCTTGGGTTTTGCTGGACACCGCTTTTTTGTTTAAAATGCAAACCAAAGCACACACGAAACCCAGATATGTACATCTGAGAGATGCTAATAGATAAGTATGAAACACAGAGTTCTGTATGCAAATACGTTTCAGGGGCTCCAGTTTAATAGTTTAAGCCTCAAATAGCTTTCTCTAGCACAGGACCTCCCAGAGTCCTCCCTCAGAATGACAGCTTCAAGGGGACATGCAGCAGAGCCGCTCTCAAATGTCTGCTGGTGGAAATCCTTCATCTTTGTTCAATAAGTCCCTTGCAACATATCTGCTGGAGAATGTTCTGGTGTTGTCTGACGTGTTCTTATTCACAGACTTTGGTTTTCTTTTTCGTCTTTTTCTCATCCATTTTTTTCTTTTCTTTCTTTCTTTCTTTCTTTCTTTTTTTTTTTTTAAATCAAGGCAGGACTCCATATAGCCCAGGTTGGCCTCCAAATCGCTATGTAGCTGAGGCTGGCCTTCAATTCCTAATTCTCCATCCTCTTGCCTCCTAAGTGCTGGGATTGCAGATATGTGTCTGCCTCTTGCTTTCTACTGATCCTTCAAAACAAATGACTCCTCGCTCTGTATTCCTTCCCTGTCACGTGACTTGTTTCTTAAGAAAATGGACCCATTTGGACCATGTCTTCAAAAAGATATGAAAAAAAAAAAAGATATGCCCACCCTCTTGAAAGAGATGAGGGCTCTTTAAAGTTTTCAGATGGCCCTGTCACCTGCAGGTCTAAGGATGTCCTCGTTAGCTGAGGCCCAAAGGCATGGAGCAAGTGTCCATGATCACGTTGCTGGCTCAGCAGTCCAGGGCTGAGTCAGGCAGCAGGATTTCCCACAGGCTAGCTCAGTGCCCTTCCTCAGGTGGTTGCTGTTCCATGAAGCAGCCCCTTTGAGCCTCAGGACTCCACTCCTTGTCTGTTCCTTGGCTTCTTCTTTTTTTTCTTTTTTCTTTTTTCTTTTTTTTCAAGAACGGTTTCTCTGTGTAGCCTTGGCTATCCTGGACTCGCTTTGTAGACCAGGCTGGCCTCGAATTCGCAGCGATCCACCTGCCTCTGCGTCCAAGTGCTGGGATTAAAGGCATGCACTACCACGCTCGGCCTCAGTTTTTTTCTTAACCCATCTTCCTTGCTTCCTTTTTTTATTTATTTCGTGTGTGTGTGTGTGTGTGTGTGTGTGTGTGTGTGTGTGTGTGTGTTTGGGACAAGGTTTCTCTGTGTAGCCCTGGCTGTCCTGGAAGTCACTCTGTAGACCAGGTTGGCCTTGAACTCAGAAATGTTCATGCTTCTGTCTCTTGAGTGCTAGGACTAAAGATATGTGCCACCATGTCACCTTCATCCATGTTTCTTGAGGGGAATTTGTCTAGGTCTCTTAAGCCAACTGCTGTTTTAGTGGTTTCACTTTGTCCAAATTTAAGTAGAGAAATTTCAGGACAAGTGTTTTGGTGGTGGTGGTGGTGCTGGTGGTGGCTGTACTGTATTTGAAAGCAAGGTCATCAATTGGGAACAAGCCGACCATTTTTCTGGATCTCTTGTCCCACAATCCTCTGTTCTCACCCATTATCACACCCAAAGGCTTAGCCCAACCAAAGGCAAAAGGATAGAGGGCCATGCCAACTTCACCAAACCCCAAACCCAGCCTGGCGGTAAGTCTCTGCACAGTGAGGTAGAACTGTCTGCAGTCCAGGGACCTGGTGAAGTGTATCATGGCTCCAGAGGCTTGGTGAAAGTCAGAAGGGAAAGCCAGCAAACAGCTTGTAGCACAGCATAGCCATCCTTTCAGGAGACAGGGTAACAGGAGACAGGGTGACATCTCAGATGCTACTGTAAAAACTCACCTAAGCTCGATTAGACCTGGGCTGTTAGGACTAGGGCCATGGCCACCAGCAGTGATGAGCGTAAACTGGTGCTTCCTTAAAGGTTGTGACTGGATGGCTCTTCCATCTTTCCCACCTAATGTCACAATTGCACCTAAGGTCCTAGTAGTACAAAGCGGGGTTAGAGACTCAGAGAGGTCCCATCTAGGCAGAAATGATGGCTGAGACCCAAATGCCCCCTATGCATTCCCCGCCCTATCGCTGTATGCCTCATGTTCACTGGTGTTTTCACAGATCCCCTGACCTGCTTAGCTCATCTTGGCACCACATGTGCCGAGCATAACGCCGTCCCCAAGGTACCGTAAACACTCGGCAGGAGTGACCCACTTACCAGCCTTGCGAACGAAATGAAGTTTGCATGGGCGCCTTGAGGTGTGCATTTTACATTGCTGTGGGCAATGAAGCTGCTGAACCCCACTCCACACAGAGTTAATATGCTGACTGGACAGCCTAGATATTGTGTGGCTGAACTAACCTGGCTAGAAATAAACGCAAGTGACTCTAACGGCTGCAGGTGTGTTTCCTTTGAACTCTGGCTGGTATAGACACTGAGCTGGCTCTGTTTGCCTCCCTGAGGAGAAAAGAGAAGGTCTGAGTCCCACCAAATGCCAGAGTTTCAGGCCAACAGTGTCATTTCCAAAGTCACTAGCGAGTGTTTCTTAGTTTCCAGTTGTAACTTGGAATTTCAGTGTTGGAGAAGGACACAAATCAAACACTGAAAGGTGCATAACCTCCAAGGTAAAAATAGGAGGTAAAGTCAATACTCACTTAATTTTGACTAATAGCACCAGGGTTCTGTCCAATCTGAGCTCTTGGATCTAATTTTTATGGCTTTCTTCCTTGTCCTTTAAAACCATAGGGTGTTCTGAGTCACTGAAGATTTGGAAGGGGGCAATGAATTTTTAATGCACAGTGCAGAGTTTGGAAGTGCTGAGCAGGTCACAGTGTGGCAGGGCTCCGGGCCCAGCCACGGCGTCTGGAGGAAGAGGTCTTGGGCTGTTAGAGGAAGTTTGTTGGTTCATTAACAACATCTTGCTTCTCGTTGAACACTTTTAGATGTTGAATTCCCTGCCAGGGGCCGGAGCTGGATTTTGTAACTGTTTGGTTTGGTTTTTCTCCTGCCTGGTCTCATGTTAGTCTCTTGAGCGAAGGAGTTGTCACTCGCCAGCCTGGGTTGTTCATTTCACTCGCTGAGACTTTCGAGCTCTGGCAGATGGATTCTTTTCCCAGAGATGAAAAAGCCACTGGAAGTATTAGGCTGAAGTATTAAGCTTTGTGAGTTCTGCATAATCACAAAGAAGGGGAAAGTAGGTCACATTTAGAGCCCGTTCTGTTTGTGGAAGGAAAAGAGGATGAAGAAGGAAACATCAGAGAATTTAGTTTTTAATCACAGCTTCTTAAGCCAACCTGATCATGTCACAGGCACGGGGTCTGACACCACCGAGGCTCTCTGGTCTCTCCACAGGTTTATAACAAACCTTCCTAAGCCAGGCTCAGAGACCGTCACACAGTGGACACTAATACAGCTGGCTGAATAGGATTCCCCGGTTCCCTTCCAGGAGGATTTCCATTGCCACTAAGATGGGCTTCTGTGTTGGAAGAAAGGATTGGGAGGCTTATCTGTCTGGGCAGGAGAACTCTAAGTAGCTGCTGTTCAGGTGACCCTAGATTTTCCCCTACGCAGTTCGAGTATCCTATTCATTGGCTGGCGTGGACTGTCAGGGAGGCTAAGACATTAATAACAGCCAGAATTTTCAAGAAGCTCAGTGGATTCTCACCCACCTTGATTTTGGGGTCATGGGATTTCTTGGACTAGGCTGTCCTGAGAGAGAGGCTAAGAGTAAGCAATGCTGACCACAGATTAACCTGCCCCAGACAGAGGCCGGAGCCCTGTATACACAGGGGGATGTGTGGCTTGCAAAGCAGCAAACCAGGACAGTTTCTCAGCAGCTTTAGCAAGAGAGTTCTCTAAGCTCTAAGGGAGTTTTCTTTGTCTTTGTACTTCCATTCAGTTATTTTTTTTTCTTCATCTTTAATTGTACCTCATATTTATTTATCTATTTGTAGGAGTTGTGGTCTTGAAACTATGCATGCTTTAAAAAAATTTTTTAAAGAGTGTGTGATGGAGTCATTAGGGAGGCTGGCTATTTATGGAAACACTGCAGCGATGCAATTTGTAAAAGGAAGAACCCTCAGTTCGTGCAAAGAAGCAGGAGCTCAGGCTGTGCTTGCGGATGAGCTAACCTGTTTGCTGCTTAGAAGTGGAGAACCTTTGTGGCATCCTATATCTCTATGGCTCCGCATCTGACTTCCTGTTACTCTTTTAACATTCACATACCAGCCGAGAGCTCTGGCGGGGTCTCGGTGTGTGTGTGTGGATGCTGCGGGGTGTCTTGTGGTTTATCCTGTGTGTAGCTGTCTTGTCATCCCTATGCTCGTCAGCAGCAGCGTTAGCATCATTGAGCCTGTGCACACTACTCAGAGGGGGCCTGGAAGCGATTGGACTGTTACATCCTAGGCTTGTGGCGGGGGAGGCGTTGGCAGGTACCAGGGCCACCCGAGTGGATGTGAATTTGTACGGTGTAGGGGAGATGCAGAGGATGTGGCGTTAAGTGAGAAGGCCTGGAAGGCCTGCTGTTGACTGGCTGGAGTCCACAGACAGGAAATCTTATTCAACAAGTGGGGCGAGCACAGGTAGTGGAGCCAGCGCCAAAACTGAAAACTATTACGTCATTTCCTCACCGTCAAGAACAAGAGCAACAGCGAACGAAAGAAAAGAGTGAGGGGAGCATCTCTCAGGCCAAAGTCAAGTGTTTGCCAGGATAAAGGACACCTGAAGCAGGAGGGAACGTGGGTATAAATCGACAGTTCTCAACCTGTGGGTTGCACCCTTCTGGGGGCGTCAAGAGCCGTTTCACGGAGGTTACAAGACCATCGGAAAGCACAGATATTTATAATATGATTCATAACCATAGCAAAATTACAGCCATGAAGTAGCAACAAGAGTAATATTGCAGTTGGGGGGGGGGAGGTCACCACAACTTGAAGAACTGTGTTAAAGGGTCGCAGCATTAGGAAGGCGGAGAACCCCTGGCTTAAAGGCAGACTGCCTTGTCATTTGTTACCTGTGTAATCTTTGCACGCACCCCGCCCTCCACTCTACCTCTATGGGTGTCTCTCAAATGCTCTATTTTTTTAATGATTTATTCATTTATTACGTATACAATGTTCTGCTTACATGTATACCTGCACACCAGAAGAAGGCACCAGATCTCATTATAAATGGTTGTGAGCCACCATGTGGTTGCTGAGAATTGAACTCGGGACCTTTGGAAGAGCAGACTGTGCTCTTAACCGCTGAGCCAACTCGTCAGCCCTCAAATGCTCTATTTTTAAGACACCAAAACTCTTTCCTAAGATAGTGTTGATAAAGAAGCCCAGTGTGTAAACCAATGAAGGTGGTTAGACTTTGTTCTGCCAGCACTGGAGAGGCGTGGCATTGGGACCGGAGCCTCTAACTACTTGGTTTCTGTGTTACACATCAAGGTGGATTCTCGACACCACAGGAACAACACCGGATTGGACAACATGTTAGAACCCCGCCTATCTCAGAAGATTGGCAAACAAGCCTTTGGAATTAACGTTGTCTTTTTCCATAGTTCCCCGGACATATTTCCCCAAAGAGCCCCATCTGGGTTTTCAGAGTCCTCATATCTGCACAGAGTCAGGCCTTTTTGTCAGGCACCAATGAGCCTGAGCAAATGCATAGCCAGAGTTAGGAAAACACCAACGTGAGGCTGCCCGTACTACAGGTGAATGCATTATCCGTGGTCTGCTTAAGAAAACCGCTTAGTTGGGACAAGTCTTCTTGCCCAGCTCCAACATGTTCAGACACAGGGAACTTGGAAGTATCGGGTGGTCTTGCGGTTCATTCTCTTGGTGGCAAAATGAGAGCCATTGAGTAGTAACACAGGAGTAATGCCAGTGTTCACCCTCCACTCCAAAGGGTCTCGTGCAAAGAGTCCATAGGAAGCAGAGGCGAAGGGACAGGAGACTACCGCCTGTCTTCCTGCAGAGACCATGAGCTGTCAAAAGCGAGTCAAGCTGAGGTCAGTGTAGTAGACTTTGCTTTAGTCACAGAGGTTGTCTTGGGCTTGCTGGAACACAGGACTAGAGAGAGAGATCCTCTCGTCTGTCTCTCTGTCTCTCTGTCTGTCTCTGTCTCTCTCTCTCTGTCTGTCTCTGTCTCTCTGTCTCTCTCTCTGTCTCTGTCTGTCTGTCTGTCTCTCTCTCTCTCTCTCTCTCTCTTTCTCTCTCTCTCTCCCTCCCTTCTCCATCCTCCCTCCCTCCTCTCTCTCTGGCCCAGGCTTACCAATTAAACTAAGCTAGCTGGCCACTGAGCCCCAGTGATCTTCCTATCTCTAATTCCCCAGAACTAGGACTAGAGAGGTACACTGGCACACCCCACTTTTTTTTACATGGGTTCTGGGGACTGAACTCAGGCCCCCATACTTTACTGAGCTGTCTCTCTGGCTCAAAGGATTAGCTCCTCTACAAAGAATACACGAACCTGCTGGGAAGATGCCGGAGATTCAAAACAGCCACTTGTTGGTCTCACCTCCCAGAATTACTGTTTTGGCTGCTTTGCTTCCTGACTTCTTACACACATCGAAATGTATACACAAAGACATTTAAAAATGGAAAAGGACCCTCCTGTTACGGGTTTTAACAAATGGTTGGTGGTACTCGGGCCATCCTGACTCAAATCGTTTGCCAATTTCCCCAGTGTAAAGACTCCCTCCGTTGCTGATTTCAAACTACCAAAATGATGTCAACCAGCTTGGAAACTTCCTGTAAATTTCACAGTCAGCTCTTGGGAGCCAGCAGGAGCCAACTGCAGCAGGTTGCCAACTAAACTCTCCTTTCTAATTAGCCTTTCTCTCTTGCAAAAATCTTTGTGTCTAAACTTTGAAAGTTGTCTATTGCAAATTACTCCTTTTTTTTTTTTAACAGTCAAAATTACTTTTCTTTTGGGAGAATTTGAGGCTGTGTCATATTCTATTCAAATGAGTGTAAATATATATTTTAATCAGAAGAAGGGCCGTTTTCATGTTCCATTCCACAGATCTTTGCATGTGTGGGGAAGGACTTACACTTTTTTTTTTAACTAGGTAGCTGCTGTAGAAATAGAGTTTAAAACAAAAATGAACAACAGATGGATATATTCAAGGAAGATAGAATGTGGTGGCCTGGGACCGATCCTTGGGCCCATTATCTGAGAGTATGGGACTGACTCAAGGCGCTTCTCCATCATGGCTGCCTCTCTTTAGCCCACACGTCCCAGTTGTCCCTCAATTCCCCTGGCTTCCTCAGGGGCTCTGTCCCCTTCTCTGGTTTGTCCCATGAGAACCAGGGCTGCAACTGTTTGGCCCAAGCTAAGCTTCTAATCAGATGCACATTTTCCTAGTCAAATGGGAGCTGGAGGTGGGAACCGGAAGAGGGAGCGGAGAGCCCAGTCATGGAGCAGCAGTGTGAAGAGTCACCTCCTCTTGGCTCTGGTGTGAGCTGTTGGCCTTGGTGGGCGAGCTCCTCTGTGGTCCTCACCTAGGTAAAGAAGTTGTTGGTGCCAAAGGTCTCCCACGCTGGGCTTTTAATTGGCCTCTGTGAGCTGAGTGTTGTGTGGGCTCCTGATAACAAGCCTGGCTCTCCTAGGGCAGAATACTCAGACAGGAGGGACTGACTCAAGCTTCATAAACATAGGGAACAGCATGGCCTGGGCAGGTGTTAAGGAGAGGGTCATTTGCCATGTACGGAAGAAAGCCGCGGCCATCCCCTCTGCCAGCGGAGCCCATGTGCACAGAGAAAGGCACAATGCCTGATCTGGAGTCTTGACAAGAGGGCAAAATTTGGATTTCTGGGGTATCAGAGAAAGGGCTGAGGCTACTGCGTGAACCCCCAGGCCTCTCCGTATCCTGGATCATCTTAGAATGATTTTCTTTGTCTCCTTTCCTACCAAACTGATTCCAAGAGGTCACCAAATGACTGATGAACTTAGTGATGCTTGAGAGGTCCACACCCACTCTAGGGTGTACAGAGCTGTCTTTCCTCTTATGTACCTGTGATCAAATGTATATTAAAACACTTTCTTGTATGTGTGGTGTGTGTGTGTGTGCGTGTGTGCACATGTGTGTGTGTGTGAGTGTGTGTAGCATCCTGTATATGTGTATGGGGGTGAGGGGGTGCTTACTCATGTTTGTGTGGCAATAAGTGATGGACTTTGGATATCTTCTACTCTTAATAGCTATGTTGTTGCTACTGTTACTATTACTTGAAGCTGAGCCTGGAGATTACCAGTTAGATTTGCTGGCCAGCCAACCAGTGCTGGGGTTATAGGCCGCCCCACCTGGATTTTCCATGAGTGCTGGGAATTTGAACTCGGGGTCTCATACTTAAGGCAGTGAGCACTTTACCCACTGAAGAATCTCCTCACTTCCTAAAACATTTTCTTAATAAACTCCAACATTCTTTCAAAAAAAAAAAGAAAAAGAAGGAGCCTGGAGAGATGGCTTAGCAGTCATGAGCACTGGGTGCTCTTCAAGAGGACTCAAATTTGAATCCCAGAACCCATATGGTGGCTAAAAAAATAAATAAATCTGTAACTCTAGTACCAGGGGGCCCCCACACCATCTTCTGGTCTCTGTAGGTACCAGGCACACATGTGGTACATAGACATTACAGGCAGGCAAAACTCTCCATACACATTAGAGATGGGGGAGGGGACTTGCTTAATATCATCTCAAAAGGTCAGGGCAGCTGCCCTTTCCCTTTGTCCCCATTGCCACACCCTTAGCTAGAAGCATGTCCCCCAGCCCTGAAGCTGGCCCTTCCAGTAGGCTCGTGGCTGTCTGGCCCAGTGGCATCCCACTGCACTCACTAAACACTACGCTTTTGAGTCACTAAAGTAATATATGTTCATCTGCATCTAGAAGGCCCAGAAACAGAACATGAAAAGCTTCTGATGAACTTACCTGAAGTGAAAAATTACATTAGTTAAGTATTGTTGAAAGAGATTGCTTGCATTTTTTAAACAAAATTGATATACAACCAAAGCTACTTATTCACAGGGTGAGCATTTTCCTTATCGGTGCTTTTCTAAGACAAAGGCCCAAATTTGGTTGCATCATTCTTTTGTCTAATAAAGACAGTAAAATTCAAGTATTACCTGCCTCACCTGACCCTTTACCCAACCTTTCTTATTTGGTGCATGAGTACACTGCCCACAGGCTCACGCTAAGACCCCCTCCTCCCCTGTACCCTCAGCTCATGCACTGACTCTACTTTCCACATCATGGTTTTCATCCTGTGGTGTTCTTTTATGATACACATTTTTAAAATATGTTTATTCGGTTATGTATTTTGTGTATATGGGCACTTTGTCTGCATATACGCCTGCATACCAGAAGAAAGCATAGGATCCCATTAGAGAGAATTATAAACCACCATGTATGTGGATGCTGGGACTTGAACTTGGGACCTTTGAAAGACCAGTCAATATTCTTAACTGCTGAGCCATCTCTCCAGCTGCTAAGTTATACATCCTTTATGTGCGTGGACCTAGGAAAACTGGTATCTCCTGAAGGTACAAGTAGAACTCAATGAGCCAAGACTTCAGTAGGTGGTGGTCATGCCTGGCACCAGGTAGGAGGCACCCAGCAAATATTTCTAGGGTGAATTAGCCTCCATTTGTTGTGTCTGTTCTCATCCCGTCCATGGCTAATCTGTCTTCTTCCCCTTTCTTCCTTTACTATAATGAGAGCTGTACTGTAATAAAAGCCCGTGGCTTGGGGCCATCCATGGCTTAGGTTGTACCTTTGTTGGTGGATTGAGGACGTCATTAGTTTCTAGTGGCTTTGATGTTCCGTTTAGGACCCTGAGATGTGAGTTGGCTTTTCCAGCACCTTCTGGGCTGGAGCAAAGGGCAGGTGGACCCAGCTACAGTACTGCACATCGTAGAGTTTGAATTTCCATGCCCAGCACGGATGTTCTCCTTCAAGAATGGCTTTCAACAGAGAACAACGCAGATAATGGTGTCTCCAGGTACGAGTTAGAGAGCTGTAATCTCAGCCAGCTTCAGCAGAAAAGATACCAAGTGGCCCCAATTGTCCACGTATCATCAAAGCCCTAGTTTCTGTTCCCTTCTCACTCTCTCACTGCTTACATTAAGGTCCAACTCAGCCTGGTACCCTGGTGACAGCAGCCGGTCTAGACATCTCACACACATTGATGACATCAGAGGAAGAGGAGGGTCCTATACATCTCACACACATTGATGACATCAGAGGAAGAGGAGGATCCTGTGCATCCTGGTGCCACTCACAACGGGCCCGGGTTCTCCTGAAGACCTCACAGGCTCTCCACAGCTCACTGGCCAATGCCAGGCCACCTGCTCACTGACAAAAGCACTGCCGACCAGGGCAGTAAGCCATTCATGATCGCTGATCAAAAGATCGAAGAAAGATGATTGAATTCCTCAACAACAACAAAAAATATCCCAGTGGAGGGCACAAGGGTTTGAGGGTGTGCTGGACATCCAGTGCTCTCTGCAACACACACGCCGTTCAGAGAACTGGTTGCTGCTTGTTTAGTCTAGTGGTTTTCTTTTTGTTGTTGTTTGTTTGCTTGCTTGCTTTTTTGTTTGTTTGTTTATTTTCTGAGACAAGGTCTCTCTGTGTAGCCCTGGCCATCTGGGATTCACTTTGTAGACCAGGCGGACCTTAGTCTAGTGGTTTTCAAACAATATTTACCTGCTTCACTTCGTGCAAATAATATTGCACCAGAAGAACAAGCAAATGAAATGAACAACGTTATAGTACGTAATATAAACACTTGTGGACGGTTGTGTTCCAGGTTTACGGTTTGAAGGTCTCAGGTAGAAAACCCCTTTGGTTACCTCCAGGGTTGTTCTATTCCTGATCAGCTGTGCTTCCACAGTTGTCTGATGTGAGACCAATATCTCTGTGCATTGCAGACAACTCCAAGAGGTCAGTTGGCAAGAGGCGACCAGTATTTGTAGAGTTTAGACAAATTGGGAATCCAGGGAAGGCAGTTGATCTGAGACTAGAAAAGTTACAAGCATGAGCAAGAGGATGAGGTGACAAGGAGCTGGCAGTGAGTGAGCTGACCCTGGTGGCTGGACCATGGTGATATTGGCATCTAGGAGGAAACATAAGCCCACCATAGCAGGACAAAGGTTACATGGCTCATACAGGGCGGGCAAAGCATGCCAGGTAAAGGTTCTATGAGCTTCTTTCTTGGCAGAAGTGGATACAGGCATGCCACCTAAAATATGAGATTCCCAGTTTTTCAGGCGTGCCAGCTGAAATACTAGACACAGGGTTGAATTAAAATTTCATGTAAGTGAATACTATTTCAATATAGATATGCCTTGATTGCTGCAAATAACTAAGGCATACATATTACCGTGTAAGGTGCAACAAGGCAGTCCTTAGAGTTTTGGGTTTTGTTTTGTTTTTTTTATTCTGGAATTCATATTTAATGGGGCACTGCCATAGGGTTTCGTTGCTGTGAGAAGACACTGTGACCAAGGCAACTCTTTTAAAGGAAAATACTTGATAGGACTGGTTTACATTTTCAGAGGTTCAGTCCATCGTCATCATGGTGGGAAGCATGATGATGCACAGACAGACATAGTGCCGAACAAGCCATTGACCTGCAGGCAGCAGGAGAGATGTCACACACAAGGCCACGCCTCCTTATAGTGCCCCTCCCTATGGGGGGGAAGCATTCAAACACTTGCGTCTATGGGGGCCATAATTCTTCAAACCACCACAGATACTATATTTTTTTTAACTTTATTTTATTATTTGCATGTGGGTATGACACGTGTGCGATGACCTGTTTGTAGAGGTCAGAGGACAAGTCTATGGAGTCAGTCCTCTCTTCCCATCTTATGTGCTGTGGTGACTTGAATGAGAAATGTCCCCCATGGGCTCATGTGTCTGAGCTCTGGGTTCCCAGATGATGATGCTGTTTGGGGAGGTAATGGCACTTGTAGAAATTGGGGGGCCTTGCTGGAGGACCTATGTCACTGTGGGGGGGGGGACTTTGAGAGTTTAGAGTCTCACCCCATTTCCAGTTTGCTCTTTCCTCATGTGCTGTCAGACTGTGACCAGACAGCTGCCTGCTGCCGTGCCATTACCACCATTATGAACACTATCCTTTTAGAACCATTGGCCAAGCCGGGCATGGTGGCACACACCTTTAATCCTAGCACTCAGGGGGCAGAGGCAGGAAGATATCTGTGAGTTCAAGGCCAGCCTGGTCTACAAAGTGAGTCCAGGACAGCCAGGACTACAAGAGAAACTCTGTCTCCAAAACAAAACAAAACAAACAAAAAAAAGAGACCACTCTAAATTTTAAATCCCTAAGGATGAGGACATTTCTTTACTTATTATGTCCAATAAATATTTGCTGAGAGAAAGAATGATTCCCCCGTTCTCTTAACCAGTGTTTATCTTGTGGAACTCGAAAGACCAGAAGCGGAGGCGGTTTTCTTTCCATCTTCTTCCTGGGTTGAGCCTCGTGGGAAAGGACTTGAGTGGAAGATGTGTGGAGCGTCTGGGAGAACAGTAGGGAGACAGGCAAATGGCAGGAGGGAAAGAGCACCTGAGCCTGCCAGGCAGGGCCAGGAGCATCCACACTGGGGAGGAAGCCAAGTTCTTAATCACCTCCTCACGGGAAAAGACTTGAGGTTTCAAGTTGAGAACAAGCCTTCAGGTATTTTCACATGATTCCTTTAGACTCTGTCTTGGCATGGTCTGTTTGCTCAGCATCTCAAAGAGAATTAGGCTGCCCTCCGAGCCTTCCAGCCAGGCGCCCAAGGCAGACTGGAAATGCTTCCGTGGAACTTGGTGGGTGGTAGGTAATGGCCATTATGCTAATCTTGGTAATTCCCCATCATTGGTGGATCTAAGAACCTCTACTTCTCCTTAGCTCCTCTCCCTATGGGGCTCAGCAATGTATAGGTCAGCCTTCTGTCCATGAAGAAGGCTAGAACAACCCAGGCTGCCTCGGTCCACTGCCCGAAGATACACCTGAGGGGATACACTCCCTAATGAGAGAGTGATGTCAGGGATAACGGGCTCAGACCGTTGACTGAGTACCGGGCCCCTTCTCAATCTGTTCCCTCATCTGTGTAGCCGGAGAGGTTGCCACAGGACCCCAGGGCCCTGGAAAATGCTGGTACTGTCTAGAATTTCCGAAGCATAAGGCTCCTCAGTGGGGCTCCAGGTCAAGAGTGGAGGAGAGAATGTGCCTTCCTTTGATTTTTCCTTCACAACTTTGCTTCTGCCTCTCCTGCCCTTGCTTCCTTGAAGTAGTCACGTGTGCCACTGTGAGTAGATCAGACCGGCTGGTGCGTCCCCACGCTGCGAGCACTCAGTTGTCTCCTGTATTTACACCAGACCTGGAAGGTGTGTCGGTGTTAGTCTGTTTGTGCTGTAACAGAACACCGTGTGCTGGGTTGCGGATGAAGGAATGTTTAATTGTGTCGCTTTGGGAGGTTCAAGGTCAAAGGGCCAGCCAAGCACTATGCACTGTCACCACACCCTCTGGAAGAGATGGATGCTATACCCTGGACTGTAAGAACCTCGTCCCATCCTGCCCTTTGAAGGGCAACCAGCCCAGTCACGAGGACAGAACCTTTAAATACTAACTTCTTAACTCCACTCTAGTCAAGATTTGGCTTCAACGTTAAGGTAGGAATTTGGAAGGAATGCATTGTGGCCATAGCCGTATGTCCTTAACACTTAACAAGATTCCCTTCTCACAAGTGTGAACTTAGAAATAAAGCAAAATTTTCAATATTAAATTAAACTATACGTGTAACATATATGGTAAAACACGCCGCCATGGGAATCCCCAAGGTGAAGAGAAATGCCCAGGAAGATATACATAGACTCTAAAGCTGGAGGCATCGTCATCTTGCGGGTAGGGAGGTGGGCTGCAGTGTGATTGTGCGTGTGAGATGTAAAAACTAGTCTTTACTGATGTGACCAGATACGTGGTTTGGAGAAAGTGGGCTGAACCCAAGGGGATGGTAAGAAAGAAACCTGCAGGAGGCCGGAGCAACTGACACTTTTCTCAGTGGTGTCTTGTAGAGAGAAGTCTCCACTAAGCAGGTCGTGTCCTCCACAAAGTGCAGGCTGCAGAAGCTGCCTGAGCCGGTGGGGGAGGGGAGAGGGAAGGGGGGGAGGAGGGGTATGGGGGAAGGGGGTGGAGGTGTTTCCTAAGCTCCTTGCTCTGAGGTTTTTGCCTGTTCTGCATCCTGTCCTCAGGGGACCGCTTCCCTGATTGGGTCAATGCAAAAAAAAGTCTGCTCACTTGGTAATAGGAAAATCAATGAGCGAGCTACCTTGTGAGTAACTATCTACACAGAATAGACAGGGAGCCTCTCAGTGTGCTTTTCTGAATGCATGGATCTGGGAAAGTCACAAGGTGAAGGTTATATTATGGCATGTCCTTGGCCTGTCCGTGGCCTGCCTCAGTGGTGTCTTTTACTTGTGCACATGCGGCTACATGCGTCGGCAGCGGTGGTCCAGCCTCCTCACTTCCCTCACCTTCCCAAGGTCCTGGGAATGCCCCATGGAGAATCTACTTGGATGGTTCTCAGTCCTGCCCCTCTGTTTATGTGTGCGCCTGCTTCCTATCTTCTCTAGGTTGTTTCTCTTACTCTCCTGTTAAAGGCCAAAAGAGCACAGGCCTTCCATGGAGGAAACTGCTGGAGTCGGAGCTGGAGCACCATGCACCCTCGCAGTCTTTCCTTCTGGATCCTGACTTCATAACTACAGGGGTCAGATGGGGATGCAGTTCGCACTCACTCCCATGGACGCTGACTTGTGTCCTCTGAGGCCTTTTCCCACAGGAAGTCCTGGGAAAAGGGGTGTGCTTCCCAGAGAGCTGTTCAGCCGAATCTCTCTGCTCCATGATCTTTGGGTCTCCTCTGAGGATTCTCCCTGCACCAGGCCTTCCGGCCTGACCCTGCAAGTGAGGAGTCTGGGAAGAGCAGGGAGGGTGGGAGCCAGTTTCCATAGCACTGAAGCCCATGCCAAGTTGGAGAGTCTGTGGGGCCTCAGTAGGAACAGGATTTCCTGTGGACCAGTCCTCCCCGCCCCCCAGGCGAGTCCTCCCCCTCTTCATTCTTTCTGCCTCTCCAAAGAGCATTTACCCTGTCGGATATATTTCTCCGTGTCTTCTGAAAGAGCTGGGCTGGGGTTGTAGGCACATGGATGTAAAACCACCCCTGGGGCTCCCTCCTCCCTCTCTCTCTTGGCAGATGGTCAAAGTCTGATAAAGCCATTTGGCCCATCTCCTCTGTAGTTTAAAACTTCCATGTGTTGTGGCTATGCCTCTTAAGGAGGCTAGCAACTCCATTCCCCAGTCGCTAACTCAGCCCCAGCATCCTGGAGAACACGGTAGCTGGGAAGAAACGTCATCAAACCACCTCCCTTGGCAGATTAGGAAACCGAGGCTCAGAGGTTCTAAGTGACTAGCCCAGGGGCTACTGTTAGCTAACAGCACAGCACGTTACTGGTGATTAGAAATACCTATGCTGTGAATTAATGATGAGATCAGATCCGGTGCAGTTCTATGACAAGAATTTAAATACAGTAAGCAGGTTATGTACGCAAGATCTAAGGATAAGAAGGATCTCAAAAGCCAAGTGGTAGCGATGCACACCTTTAATCCCAGCAACTGGGAGGCAGAAGCAGGCGAATCTCTGAGTTCGAGGCCAGCCTGGTCTTCAAGGACAGCCAGGGCTACACAGAGAAACTCTGTCTTGAAGGAAAAAAAAAAGAGTATCTCAAATATGGCTGAGGAGATGGCTCCATGGATAAAGTGCTTGATGCACATCTGTAAGGACCATGCCTCACATCTGGCAGCCCGCCTCTGACTCCCCAGTGTCTGGAAGGCAGACACAGTATCCCTGGAGCAAGATGCCTGGCTAGACTACTTGTATAGTGAAGCTCTGAGTTCACGTAAGAGGCTCCAGTGAGGAAGACTATTAATGTCAGCCTCGGGCCAACATGAAGAAATCACTTCAGTGTGATACATGGAACATAGTGTATACTATGTGATCAGCAATGGGTCGGTGGCATCGGGGCTGTCCAGGCCACACAATGAGGACAGGATGGGTCTGATTTAATGTACCTCAGGGTTGTCTAGCTATCAACACAGAAGCTGGTACTGCCCTAGGGTAATTGTCTGTTCAGCAGAGAGTCACTGTTGCAAAGTATGGAATGGCCACTGCGGAGGTATGCATGTGACGCCATGTGTTTCCTCTATGCCAGCTTTTATGTTCTTCCAAAACTAACGTATCTGAGCTCTAGAAGTAGTTCATCCAGAACTGACCAAATCCTGGCTTTCCAAGAAAATGCTTTGGACAAGACTCCAACTTGTTTTCAGTATTTGAAGTCATGGAAAATATATTTTAGAAGAAGGTGGGCAACGGGAATTATTCCTACTCTTCAGCTTGACCTATTATTTATTTTTATGTGTATGGATGTTGTGGCTGCATGTTTGGCTATGTACCACATGAGTGCAGTAGCTAAGGAGAACAGAAGAGGCCATTGTATCCCCTGGGCCTGGAGTTACAGACAATGTGAGCCATTATGTGAGTGCTGGGAACCGAACCCCAGTCCTCCAGAAGAGCAGTGTGCTAGCCAGTTGTATGTCAACTTGACACAAGCTAGAATCATTTTGGAAGAGGGATCTTCCATTGAGAAAGTTCTCTTACCAGATTGAGCTATGAGCAGGACTGCACTATGCTGTTCTATCAATTAGTCGCTGATATAGGAGGGCCCAGTTCTTTGTGGGTGGTGCCACCCCACGGTATAAGAAAGCAGAATGAGCAAGCCAGTACCGAGTACGATTCCACGGCCCAGGCTTCACTGCCGCCTCCCGCCTTGAGTTCCTGCTCTGACTTCCTTCCATGACAGACTGTGATGCAGAGTATAAGCAAAGTAAACCTTTCCCTTCTCAGATAGCTCTTCAGCCATAGAGCTGTATCACAGCAATAGAAAGCCTAGCAACAACAACACAAGCAGGAAGTACTCTCATCCCACTGGTCCATCGCCCCAGTCCCCAACTGATGGCTTGCTTTCTTCTTTCCTTCCTTCCTCCCTTCCTTCCTTCTTTCCTTTCTTCCTTCCTTTCTTTTTGGTTTTTCAAGATGGAATTTCTCTGTATTAACAGCCCTGGCTGTCCTGGAACTCTCTCTCTCTGTAAACCAGGCTGGCCTCAGACTCAAAGAGGTCTGCCTGCCTCTTCCTTCTGAATGCAGGGACTAAAGGTGTGTGTCATCACACCGGGCATTACTGTCTTCAAAAAAAAACCTTATTTTATTTTATGTATATGAGTGTTTTACCTGCATGTGTGTCTGTGCACCACATGTGTGCCTGGTACCTGAGGAAGCCAAATGAGCAAGTCAGATTCCCTAGAACTGTAGTTACTTGGCTGTGAGCCACCATGTGGGTAGTGGGACTTGAACCCCAGTCCCATGCAAGAGCAGACAGTGCTCTTAACTACTGAGCCATCTCTCCAGCCACCATTCTCTATCTTCTGTCACTTAGACATGACTTTCTTTTCATGTGTGGGATAGATGTCTCAGCCCCAAGGGAATTGGGATCCAAGCCTCAGTCACCATATCCAGACCAGAGCCCCAGGTGTCTGCTGTTACTTTATTCTGGATATGAGTTTCTGAAATAAGCCTACCAGGTTCACAGGGAAACCCAGGGAAAGTAGAAAATAATTACCATAAAATTCAGTTTGTGAAAGGATAGACAGAAGTCATAAGGGCCGTTGTCTGCAGAAATGAGCTGATCTGCCTGGCCAGTAGAGCACAGTCCTGATGGCCGCTCTCTTCTCTGGGAGGTAGTCACATCTGTGCCCACCATGGCCCTCACCTTCATCTGGAGTCACTCCTGTTCCTTGTCCTTTATGCCCCTTCTTGGTTTTTTTGGGGGGGGGGTTCTTGAAGATACTCTTCCTGGGGACCAAATATTCTGTAGCCTATTTTGCTAATGTACACTTCAGGGAAATCAAAAGATTCAAAGTTATTACAGGCGGCTGGAAAGATGGTTCAGTGGCTAAGAGCGTCGGCTGCTCTTGCAGAGGACTTGGTTGAGTACTCAGCATCAACACAGTGGCTCACAAGCATCTATACCTCTGATTCTAGAGGATCTGATGCCTTCTTCTGATGTCTGTGGTTATCAGGCATGCATGTGGTTTACATACATATATGTAAGCAAAGCACTCATACACATAAAATAAATCTAAAACAAATTTAAAGAATAAGCTTCAAAACTAATTAAACCATCAGTGCTCTGTGAATCATCAGACACACACATATGTACTGCTCATATATATATATATATATATATATATATATACACACATACATATGAAAACACCACATATTTACAGATCACACATTCACACACACCATATGCCACACATGCCACACACACTCATTCTTGCACACACAGCACACATACACATACCATGTACACATATACCATACATACACATATTACATATACACAGGCCATACATACACATGCACATACTGCACATACACAGGCCATATGCCACCACATATGTATACCATGTACATATACTACATACATAAATACCACACATACACATGCACATACTACATACCATATGTATACATACATATGTACATACTACATATACACAGGTCACACATATACTATATACATACACATATCCCACACATACATATCACAGAAACACACACATCACATGCACAAATGTATACACATACCTTTCATATACTACACACACACACACACAATACGATAGGAATCAAGTTATTCCAGGTTGTTATAAACCAGCTTTGAGGTGTTTGGAGCAGGATGATACCCTCTCCATGTCAGAAGGTGTCTCTTCCTTGTGTTTCTGGTCAATTCTGATAGGCTGCATCCTTCCTTTCTGACCATCTCCATGAACGTTAACATCGTAATGAGCTGCCTACTGTGCCTACTCAATTGCACCTTGGGCAATTGAGACAGTGGACTGTGATGAGGAATCCCGTTTTTTCAAATGCACTTAAAACTCTTGGCTCGCAGGGCCTAGCTCACCCCCTTCTAATAAAACTGGCTTTCGTCAGCCGTAAGGGTCAGCAATCTGAGCACCTTTGGCAGTTTACACTGCAGGCTGAGTGTCCAGAGAGCCTCCCAAGGCAAAGTGATGTTTCTATCCATTTTTTATTACCTCCATACAGAATCGGCGTTCTCTTGAATTTGCTACAAAGGAGAAAGCACTTTGCAGTGATCTAATTTTGTTCCTACTGTTGTCCGTAAGTGCCCAGCTCCTGTCAGCACAGAAGTGGCCATCCAGAGCATGACAGGCGGTCTGTTCAAAGGTTTCTCGTTGCGTGGGGAAGCTCAGCACCATCCAAGCTGCACCTGCCGGGTCCCTGGCCCCTGCTTCTGGGGCTCTTGGTCAGCCCGCCCCACATTTTAATTACTGCTACGTTTAGCTCTTCCACTCCTCAACACCAAATTCTGTTTGTTTGTTTGGGTTTTTTTTTTTTTTGGTTGTTGTTGTTGTTGTTGTTGTTGTTGTTGTTTCAGATTTAATCAGACTAATTCATTGTGTAGATAAAGCCAGATAAAGGCAACTTTAAAAGCCTGGAGGTGAAGTTTTCCTTTCATTTCTGCTTCTAAGTATGTTGGTGTCAGCCACATCCAGTGTTTTGTTTTGTTTTTTCTTATTTCATTGGTCAGATTTATTTACATGGCTATCTGTCCCTACAAACAGGGCTGTGTTTCAGCTGAATGCCTTGCTACTCCCGTAAAATAAAGGGAGAGGGGATAGCTTTCAGGTGGACAGTCACAAGCTCTTGAAGTAAGCTACATGTTTCTTCGTCACTAGGAGCCTGCTGGCGGCCATGGACCAGCTATCCAGAGGTTCTGGACGTATGTAAGAGCATGCATTCCAGCCGGGCGTGGTGGCGCACGCCTTTAATCCCAGCACTTGGGAGGCAGAGGCAGGCGGATCACTGTGAGTTCGAAGCCAGCCTGGTCTACAAAGTGAGTCCAGGACAGCTAAGGCTAACACAGAGAAACCCTGTCTCCTCAAAAAAAAACAAAAAAAACAAAAAGCATGCATTCCTAAAGATGAGACCTACGTTCATGGGCCTTGGTGAGCAAAACTGTACACACAGCAGGCTGTCCGTGCTAGAACTCTTGACAGTACTACTGAAAGGAGAAAGAGACCATCAACAGCTCTGAGAGACTCACCGCTACCCTAAGCTTGGCTGTTGGTTTTGCTGTATGGCCTATGAACCACTCATCTCCTCCATCTTGTTCCCTTGGTAGACTGTTAAGATCGGCCTTTTTTTTCCCCCAGCCAATCCCAGAGCTGCTTTCTCCAGAGAAACATTTTCTAGGCTTCTGAGTGAGATGATGTGGCCCATCCTTGGCTGGTCACATGATACAGTGTGACCATGCGGGAGCATCTGTGGCCTGTGCCTTCCTGACGGGGTAGAGTCTTAGCCCCTCAGAGTTCTGCATGGTGCCTGGCAATAATAGGTCCCCTGGGGAAGGTTAATCGAGTGCAGTTGCCAACTGGCCTTCTCCATCAAAGAAAATTCTCACCCCCATTCCCCATAAATATAGAAAAATGATCCTTTTCACTCTCTTCTCTGAACTTCATTTTCTCCCAGAGAAAGTCAATAAAAACCGTGCCATCTAGGGTGGAAAACATTCTCCAGCCTTCCCAGGAAGTGACCTAACAGCGAATAATAACAAACAGGAGACGGTGTCAGTAATAAATGACCTTATTACTCGGTCCCCCAAAAGAGATTTCCAATATCGTCTACTTTGAGCTTTCAACGAACTTGAGCGTCAGCTATTAATTGGTTCCAAATAAATCAAAAGCTTAGCGAAGACCATCTACATAATCACACGGCTATTAAAAAGCAACGTAAGATCAAAGATCACTGGCCACGTACAAAGACTGAAAGTCTCCTTTGGCCAAAGTAAGTAATGCCTTTCCCTGCTTCTCAAAGGCGTATTAGCATCGTATGAATAAATCAAAGCGCTTCAAGCCTGCCCACCTTCAGAACTTTACCCTCTTCATCATATAGGTGAGAAAGTTACACTCCATTTCTTCCAAGTTCTCTCTGTCTCAGCAGAGATGTCCTCAACACACTTACACTGACCTGTTCATCTGTGCACAGCTACCTCTGCTCGGCGCTTGCCACATTGTAGATTCAATAATTAAAAAAAAAAAAAGTTGTAAAGATCATTCAAATTAAATTTTAATGGCTTGTGATTCAAGGTGTTAGTCACAGTTCAGATGATTCCATATATAAAAATAGACTAATTGTCATCAGCAAGATGCTCTTTAAATGTCTGATTGAGGCAAGCCCAACTCAGGAGTAGAGACATTTTTTTTTCCTGGCATCGATTTGCATCCATCCATTTATTCCGGAAGTATTTGCTGAATATCTATTAAGAGCCAGGCCTGTAAGCCTTTGTAGAATCTTTTCTTGGAGGTGCCTTAGATTTCTGAATGTTTCATAAAGAATTATGAAAGAATTAAATTGTTGAACTAGACAGGCCTTAACCTTGGCACTAAGAATATACTATCAGTAAGGCAAATTTATTATTACAGTATTAGAGGAATTGTAGATAAAACATGTTAGGGGCCAGGGGAACCATTCAGCAAGAAGATGAAGATTTAACATAAATAGGATATTGGGTTAAATCCATTCCCAAAGCCATTCTAGAAGAAATGAAAAGTAGTATAGAATAAATCTATGATACTTTATCAATAGACTCAAGAGTTTGCTGGCAGCCAGGCACACAACGTAAACTGTCCCCCAATCCAAACGTCGGCTCCACAGCAAAGCTGGGTTAGAATTTTTTCCTGAAAATTGAGCCCCGGTTGGGGCCAGGAGAACAAGTATCCTCCCTTCTAACAGAGGCAAAAGTGTGGATTTGGAGCTAGGATTCTCTATGGCGACATTGCTCCTGCTTCCTAGACTGAGTAGAAAAGAAATATCCTGCCTCTAGATGGAGTTGGTCATTACAGGGCAGAGCAAGGAGAGAAGGCGTGGCTTTCAGCACATCGCTTTTCTGTACCTTAGCCATCGTGCATGGGCCTGGGCCTGCATTCCAGCCCTTCTCATCAGTGTGTGTGTGTGTGTGTGTGTGTGTGTGTGTGTGTGTGTGTGTGTGCACTTTGTTTTTGTTTTGAGAGAGAAAGAGAGAGAGAGAGAGAGAGAGTGTGTGTGTGTGTGTGTGTGTGTGTGTGCGCGCACTTTGTTTTTGTTTTGAGAGAATGTGTGTGTGTGTGTGTGTGTGTGTGTGTGTGTGTGTGTGTGTGTGTGTGTTACAGATGGGTTAGAACTTTCTGTACACAAGGCAGTCTTCCTGCCCCACCCTTCCTCTTGAGTCCTGGAACCAAGCCCAGCTGAATTCCATGTTAAAAATGTAACAAGTGGCCAGTGAGATGGACTCAAAGGTAAAAAGTATTTGCTGCCTGAACCCAATCACCTGAGTTCAATACCCAAAACCTGCAATAGGAGAGAACTGACTCCCTAAAGTCATCCTCTGGCTTCCATACATGCATACATGTATGCGTGCACAGAAGAACACAGGCATGCATGCAGTGTGTGCACACGTGGGCCAATACTAATAACAAACAGAATATGTTGTGAAGTTTAGCTACTTAGACCAAGTGTAATAGCCCACATCTGTAATCGTAGCACTTGGGGAGGCGGAAGCAAGAAGCTCACCACTTTGAGACTAGCCTTGTCCCACCCCCCACCCCCCAAAACAACAGCAACAACAAAACAAAACCAAGAGTTGGAGATGCAGCTTACTGACATAGGTTTGCAAACCCTATCCTTGGCCCTGGGCCCAGTCCCCAACCCACAGTACCAAAACAAACAAACAAACAAACAAAACGACTTAGGTGGTGTATGTGAGGGGCTCAGGAAAGAAACTACAGACAAGTGCTCCATTCATCATCAAGGGGGTGTTTTTATTGTTAATGAGAGAGAGAGAGAGAGAGAGAGAGAGAGAGAGAGAGAGAGAGAGAGAGACACTATCCAAAGGCATCTGAAGAGTCCAGAACAGAGGAAAAGAGGAACAGACTGGACATGGCCAGGGTTAGGAAAGGGGAGAGTGGGAGAGAATAGGAGAGGCAGTGAGGAAGCAGGAAACAGAGAACAAAGCACAAATGAGAGAGAGACTAAGAGGATAGCAGAAGATGGAAAGCATGGGGTAGACAAATCATGTGGATTATAAGGAGGATGTGTAACTGCGAGGAGGGAAGGGCCAGCATGCTACTTAGAAATGGGTAGCAGGTCCCTGTGGTACAAAAGGAGGCCGGAGGCCAACATGGGCTCTGGTGTTCTGATAGCTGCCACAGGTGTATGTCAGTGGATAACCAAGGGAGATGACTCCTTTTGAGGGTGAAAAATCCAGTTCCTTACAAGTTCCTAAGGAATGCTGGCTCGTAGCTAGCGTCTGTAGTCCAGCCTGAGTTCACTCCTGGCTATATGGACAGCCTGCGACCTAAGCAGAAGGAACGAAGGCGATGAAGAGAACAGAACAGACGGACAATGTGCTTAATTGTTCTCTTCCCTTGCGACTCAGAGGTTGTTACTAGTAAGGGATGACCAAAATTGACAGGCTCATCTTGGGCCATTTGTCGATCTGTAGCCAATCAATTTGGGCCATGGGATGGGGGTCAAATGGCTAGAGATAACTCCTTGAAGCCTACCCTCTTGCCCTGGCAGGTGGTGAGGAGGTGAAAACAATTGTCTAAGGAGGATAAGTTATTGCAAAAGTTGAACACATTCAAAGGTGGTCTTCTTTTCTTCCTTCCTTTCTATCTATCTATCTATCTATCTATCTATGTATCTATCTATTGTAGACAGGATCTTACACTATGTTTGGCTAGCCTGGAGCTCACCATTTACACCAGGTGTGACCTTGAACTCATAAAGAACCACCTGCCTCTGTCTGCCAAGGTCTGGGATTAAAGGTGTGCTTAAATTAAAGACAAGCTTATTCTGGGGACCGCACGCTCTTTTAATTCCATTCCTGTCACTGAGAAATTGTCAGCCATCTCTCCAGTCCCTCCTTCTGTGAGCACTCATTTTCCTGTAACAAGAAATTAGCAAAGAGCCGGGCGGTGGTGGCGCATGCCTTTAATCCCAGCACTCGGGAGGCAGAGGCAGGCGGATCGCTGTGAGTTCGAGGCCAGCCTGGTCTACAAAGCGAGTCTAGGACAGCCAGGGCTACACAGAGAAACCCTGTCTTGAAAAACAAAACAAAACAAAACAAAAAACAAAACCCAAAACAAACAAACAAACAAACCAAAAAAAACGAAAAAGAAAGAAATTAGCAAAGGCACTCTCAGCAGTTGTTTGCGGTGTCTCAGAACAGAAGTTGGGCAGTCACCATACAAGAATCCCTCATCCCGAGCTCTGAAACTTGAATTCGTTCAGAATCTGAAATATTTTGAACACGGACTAGATACATAGGGAGAAAATTCAATGCCACGGATCTTCATTTCATGAAAACATTCTTTGTGGAAGGCCTATGGCAACCAGAAGTCAGTTTTATGGTGGGGATGTAGAGCCCATCCCAAGACACTATGGATTCGCAAATATTTCAAAAGCTAATCTGAAATCTGAAATCAGAGACATCCTGGCCTCAAGCATCTCTTGTGGGTTACTCAGCCTGCCCTATGTGGCTGCACTAAGTGTGGTTCTCCACAACATCCAGTGAGACAGTGCTATGTATAAAGTGCTGGTCGTGAAAAGTTAGAGACGAGGAATCATCAATTACAGACACGAGCGCTGTCGCCCCTCATAGCTGATCTCTGCAAGCTTCAGAAACTTACTCTTCTGAGATCAGTTACACCATTAGGGAACAGACTGTGTGGACACAGAGGCCCATCACAACAGCCCAATCCATTTCTGTCTGTTATATATAGGTCTCCAATTAGATTCCCATCTCAAGCAAATAGCCATGATAATTTAAATTAATTTTGAGTAGCTTGAAGCTGACAGCCCTAGCATTGAAATAAATGCTTTTGTTACGGAGGTAATTTATTTACATGGTGCTGGGAGCTGCCACCTCTCTTGGATCCCCTTTAAACCAAATCGTGCAGGCTCAAGAGGCAATAGAGTTAGAAAGGGTTGAAAAGTGGTCCAGAACCTTCCTTATGCTTCTCTGGGGTCCTTTCATGCAGCCTCCTGATTGGATGTGAATTTGAGGGTATGTTGGCAGAAGTGCGTTTCACTTACGTGCTGAGCAAAGACATTTCCTGTAGAAGGGCAGTGTTCTAGAGGCTACTGGTTCCTACTACCCCCACCCCCATCACCCCCCCACCCCCCAGTGTGAGTGTGTGTGCATGTGTGTGTGTGTGTGTGTGTGTGTGTGTGTGTGTGTGTGTGTGTGTATTTTCAATCTGTAGGCTCAACGTGGAGGGAGCTACACTGGGGACTGGCAGACAAAGGGAGGAATTTGGCTCCTAAAGTATGCCTGTATCTGACAAGTATACGCGGTCCTTTCTCACCAGGCTGGATGTTTTAACTCCAAGTTTTTGTTTTTCCTCTTTCTCTCCCAGGTGTGAATGAGCCCAGGCAAGATGCTGGCACTGCTGAGGAAACAGCTGATTTCCATGTCATTTGCATGAACCCTGCTGTGAAATGAGCCAAGCAAGGACTTGTCAGCTACTTCCTCCCTTCCCGAGCTGAGCACTCCAGAGCCATTGTTCCAGTGGTGTTTAATTGTGTCCTGTCCTCCTCCTGCCAAGGCAAACATCCCAGTCTCAAGAGGAGGCCTCTCCAAGCTCATCTCCTGGCCTGAACATGAACGTGGCCAAAGCTGTTGATTGGGAGCGTTCCCAAGGGACATGGGTCCCCATGGGGTCCAGTTTCCGGAAGCAGGACCTCCCATGATGCTGGCGTCTGGGAGTGAGCACCATGCCCATCACCCAGGACAATGCCTTGCTGCACCTGCCCCTCCTGTACGAGTGGCTGCAGAACAGCCTGCGGGAGGGTGGGGACAGTCCCGAGCAGCGGCTCTGCCAGGCAGCCATCCAGAAGCTGCAGGAGTACATCCAGCTGAATTTGGCTGTGGATGAGAGCGCGGTCCCACCTGATCTCAGCCCCCCAGAGATGGAGATCTGTACGGTGTACCTCACCAAGCAGCTGGGGGACACGGAAACTGTGGGGCTCAGTTTTGGGAACATCCCTGTTTTCGGGGACTATGGAGAAAAGCGTCGAGGGGGCAAGAAGAGGAAAACCCACCAGGGACCGGTGCTGGACGTGGGCTGCATCTGGGTGACGGAGCTTAGGAAGAACAGCCCTGCAGGGAAGAGCGGCAAAGTCCGCCTCCGGGATGAGATCCTTTCCCTGAATGGACAGCTGATGGTCGGAGTCGACGTCAGTGGGGCCAGGTAAGCAAGGACATCATCAGCCAGACTATGATTCACTTATATCTTACTTGGGGCTGTACCTATAGAGTTATGGGTCCCATGGCAAGAAGCCAATGGGTGACTTTTGGGCCCTACAGGAAAACACACCGAGTCTTAGGTTCCTGCTGCCTCATAACATCCCACGAGTTAAAGCAGACGAGAAGGAGGCTTGATTTTTCTAAGCTCACCTCCTAGAAAGACCATTTATTGAGCAGTGTCTACTGTACTGGACATTTGTCAGCCAGTAAGTAGCTCAATGAATATGTGGTTGGTTGGTTTTATTTTGATGATTATTTTCTTTTTTGTTCCATTCATTAAGAGCACCTAGACTCTGAGCTTGTTTGGAGGTTCTAGCAGGGGAGCCCAGCTACTCGTATACCCTTGACCGAAGACCGGTCCTCCTCTATTCGGGGAAGGTCATCCTCTTCGACCAAGCATGCAGCTTTGGGAGGGACGCACATGGAGTGGTGAGGGAGGAAGGGGACACCTGCCTAGCCAGCCAGATCAGCCGAATCAACCCTGGCGATCAATGGGGTGACAGATGTCGCAGCCAGATTGCCCTCACATGACTCAAAGCATTTCCCTCTCCCTGAAACTTGAGGTAAAACACACACACATACACACACACACACACACACACGAAACTATAATGTAAGAAATGTCCCATTGAATGAGACTATGTCATTCAACCGAGCATCTATTTCACTACAATTAGAAATCAAAGGCTGTGGTCCTGGGTGTATTTCATTTGCTCATCACTTCACCTGCAACAGTCACAGGGCTCCCCTTAGACACAAAGTGAGGACACCCATCCTTACATACTTGTATTTTCTACCCTACCGCCACCCCCATCCCCCAACACTGTTAGAAGTTAAGACAGATCAGTTATGTTGTTTCTCTGATGAATCAGACTTCCTAGAACCCCAGTTGCGGGCAGAGCTAGGCTAGGTGGGATCATAACACCCAGAGCAGCTGTCGTGGCTCCAGTTTCTCCAAGTGAAAGGATGAAGACTGAAACCAGCCATGGTGAAAGCTACACGGTAGAGTCGAGGAGCAACCCCATGCCAGTGTTCAGTTGCAGCCTAGGATCAGCAGTGTACATGGGACTCAGAGGTCCCTACATGGAGTGTTGCCACCAGGAAAGCTCATACGAGGCACAGTGTCCAGGGTTATTATAGGGTTGGTTGTGTGGGCCTGACGTTAGTTACCTAGTCTCTAGTCTCTCCAGTAGTAAATTAATACCATGTGGCCAGGTACTCCCACATTAACCACACAGCTAGTATTAGCTTCTGGCATACCTAAGTGCCCCCCAAAGATACAGAGGTGCTGTCCTTGCAGGAGGATAGTCTGAGGGCTTACCTGTTGCCTCCCAAAGCTGCTCAGAAGCCTGGCTTCCCTTTGGAGTGTGTGTGGGCTGAAGTCCTGGACCCTTCTGAGTTCACACTCTCCTGTGCACCTGGAGTCATGGGAACCCACGGCCTCATAACAACCCAGAAGGTAACAGCAGAGGACAGGAGACTAGTTTGGTTTTTTTTTTCAAGGATCACTTCCTGGCCCTTTTTGAAGAATTAAAAGATACACACCACTTACTAAGCAGAGTCTACCAGGATGGACAGCTGCCAGCCAGTACCTCACTTAGTACCTGACCACACCTCTGTATGAGAGTGGGAGATCAGCCAAGTAAGAGACAGAACTGGGCTTTGAACCCCGGTAAGTCTAGCTCCACAATTTGTGCTCCTAACTATGGTGCTACATCTGGAGTCTTGTAGTCTGGTGCATAATTTCATGGATGGTTTCTGGATGCCCAAAACACCTCCTTAGTATAACCACAAATACCAAGGGCAAAGTAGAACAAACCAACGCAGCCTCTCCCCACCCAAACCAACAAGGAAACAAGCCTTTTGCCTCATCTTGTAGAAGGAATTACACAGATTAGACTGGCTTTGCATTATTAATACCTGAGGGAGGCTGCTTATGGGTGAAAGAATTTACTTAGTTCATAGTCCTGGAAACTTAAGACCAGGAAGCTCTGTATGTGTAGGCTCCAGTGAAGGCCTAACAGTAGATGATATTGCCACAGGAACATGTTTGTCAACAGACAAGATGTTAGAGAGAGAGAGAGAGAGAGGTCCCAACCTTCCCTTTATATGTCATGCTCCCAACTGACCTAGGGACTTCCCACTTGGCCCCACCCCTTAGTCCACAGCACCTGCCAATATTGGCACATTGCAGACTAAGCTTTCAACACATAAGCCCTTGGGAGTCAGATCACACCCAAGCCATAGCAGAATTCCTTTGGCCAACTTAGGTGCTACTGAAGCTTGGAGACTAGAAACAAGACTGGGATCTTGGTACAGTTGTTTTTCATGATCTGAGAGAATTGTTCTCAGGATCCCCAGTGAATACCAAAGTCTAAGAATGCTCAAGTCCTTCATAAAAAACGGTGTCGTTTTTTGCCTCTGCAGTATGCACATCCCTCTTGTGCTTTATCTCTCATCTATTTACGATACCTAATAGGATGTAAATAGCTGTTAGCAATTATACTGTGTTAAGAAATAGTAATAAGGAAAATGCTCGGTACAAAGTGTTTTTCCTGGTAGTATTTCAGCTTACCTTTCTATATTCCTCGGATGCACAGACTGTGTATACATGGAAAGCTGACTATTACTGGTATTTTAAAGACCTTTGGGGTGTTTTCAAGTTGTTTTTCCCCACGCATTATAACTGACAGTTTCTACTTTGCTATATCAGGATTTGTCCTAAGAAATGTTAAGTAGGAACTAGGGTTCTGTTGAGAGCCTCCATAGCTAATGAAACTCGTTGGGGCATCTGGTCTACCTCTGCAGTTTGCTTCTGAATTCCAATTGTTTGATGTGATGTTATAGACTGAATTATACCCCAACCCCAAATTCCATATATCGAAAATCCTAATTTCCAGTGCCTCAGAATACAAACTTGTTCAGAAGTAAGACCATTGCATGTGTGGTTAAGATGGGGTTGTACTGAAATGGGGCAGATAATGCAATGTGATTGGTGTCCCGTCAAAAGCTAATTTGGACACAGACACACAGGGAAAATGGCATGTCAAGATGAGTTATGCTGTGACACGCCAAAGAACTGCCCGGAGCGGAGAGAGAGGACCAAAGCAGGTTTGTCCACAGCATCAGGGGAACCTGGCTCTGCTAACCTCTTGATTGTGGACCTCTAGTTTCTAGAGCTGTGGGATTTTACATTTCTGTCTCTTAAGCCAGCCAGTTTGTGGTACTCTGTTACTACACCCTTGGGGAGCTAACACTGTTGTAAGCCCTCTGTTACCTTTAAAGTACTGTGTTTGTTTTGGAGGAGGGGCCCTTTGAGAGTTGCATGTGTTGAGTGTAGGAGGAACAGGTGCAAACTCTTGAAGATGAGGTCATGGTTGCTTATTTCAAAATTATATGAACAGCCATGGGTAGGTTTGACAGCCCTCTTGTATGGAGCCACACATCCAGTATGGAACCCAGGCCCACAGGAGCCTCCTCCATGGCTGGTACTCTTATGGCCTACAGTTTGCGTCTAGGTGCCCCAAGAAGTTTTTGAGGGATGACAGCTTCTTCCTTCTGTGGACTTCAGAGAACATTGTGGAGGAATGAGGAATATAAAGTCACATGTGATGTCACATACCTCCCCTCCCCCTTGAAGACAAAGCTGGTAATAAATGGGAGAAGCCGCTGTTTATAAAAAACCATGGCCATCATTCTGGGAAAGAAGGGATTTTCTGAAATAGTCCATGTATTGTGTTTGATGCAGGAAGAAATGGGGAAGGTTTTTAGATTAGTTCGTACAAGGAATATTTTGTAATCTTAGTCACTGCCTCCACTAGCTCTCTATAAGTAAAGCAGATCTGATCCCTGGGGACACTTTATTCCAAATTGGTAACAAAATGTGGAATTAATTAAGATGGAACCCACATACCCAAACAAAAACAAATAGACTGCTCTGAAAAGTAAAAGGGCCCACACTTCACTTTTTAAATGTTTTTTTTCAGAATGTGAACTTTGGAGGTTTTTTTTTATAGGTTAATAAATGTGAACAGAGCACAGTGCAGAGAACACAGGCCTTCTAGGGAGCTGCTCTGGCTTCCAGAAGCCTGTGACTATGGGCAAGTTCCCTTGGCACAGGAGGCTGACTCTGTTTTCCTAATAAGAGCTGTGTGGTGGGTGAGAGAAGATGACTTATCTGGCACAGTGACTACTTGCTGGCACAGGAAGATATTCAGTCCGGAGTAACTTTTAGCACCTCACCCATTCAGCCTCAGGCAAACCAAACCCACGGGCGCATGTCACAACAGAGCAAAGGTCTTTGAGTTTGAAAGAAAGAACCTCAAACACTGCCAGCTCCTCAGTCACAAAAGAGACAATTCTAGTGACATCACTGTGGACCCCTTTATCCACAGACAGTTCCTAAACCCTGCCCTAATGGACTGTTTCCTATACATATATATTTATGACAAAGTTTAGTACGTATCATATTTTTCAGACTATAAGATGCACCTGACCACAAGACACACCCCGTTTTTAGAGCAGAAAAACAGTAAAAACAGCAATCGGGCCATAAGATGCACCCTAATCCCCCCCCCCCAACCACACACACACACTTTTGGGAGGAAGTACATCTTATGGTCCAAAAATATGGTATTAAATGTAGTAAGAGATTAACCACTGTAAGTACTATTAAAATAGGCCAATCATAGCAAACTACTATAATAAGTTATGTGAATGTGCTTTCTCTCTCAAAATATTTTACTACACTGTATTTTTTTTTTTTTTTTTAGCTTATTGACCGCAGATAACTGAAACCATGTGTAAACAGTGGGCCATTGCACTGTGTAGCTGCAGTGGCCTGGGTGCTGACCACTTAAGTCAAAGGAACAGACACATGCAGGCACAGGGTAGTATAGTGCGTCAGCCAGATAGTGCCTGTGCATTCCTGGAGTATGAGGAGTCTCCGTGATCCCAGAAGGAAGTCTCATTAGGCAAATGTGGCCCTGGGTGACTAGCCACATGGCACAAGGACATGCCATGCAGTAAAGACTGACTGACTATCAGCCCTAGGCAGCAAGCAGCCTTCAGTCCCCTCTCAAACTCATGTGTAAAAATAAATTTAGGGTTGGTACAAGCTTAGAGTCTGGTTACCCATGGCAACCTTGACTTCTGTCTAGATTAAAGCAGATTTAGGCAGAGTGTCAAGAGGGTATGAGAAGGTGTTACTTGGAGAAATGACTGCAGGTGGTGATGTAGTAGGGAAACAGAGAGAAAGGAAGACTCTCCAATTATAGCTTTATACTATGGTCCCCAGGGCCACTCAGCACAGAGTCTTGTCTCCCTGCCTATGTGCCCAGAGGCACCTAGTGCTCCACACACGACTATATATATAGTAAGAGGTGGTCATCTTCATGACCTAGAGATATTAAGGAAAGGTTAAATTATACTCAGCACGCTTACTTTAAGAAGCCAGAGAAGCGTGTAACATACTTTAGAATGATTTCCATTGCAGAAGGTTAAAAGAAAAACAAATTTCAGCATTTAAAATTCAATTATCTGGAAAATTCGCCATGTGGAACAGTCCATTCCCCTAAAGGATGGAGGGTGAAGGAAGCGGTCCATGACCCACACTGGTGCCCCACGCCCTTCTTTTCAGCCTGCTTCCTTCTGCATGCAAGTTCATTTCATGACCTGGTTCCTAGAAATTCTTCGAGTTTGTTCCAGTCCTACTTTCTTGAACCATAGATGCAACTGAGGCTCAGAGGAGAGCTTTCCTGAGGTCATGTATCTTCACAGGGATCAAATTTATTCCCTTTGATTCAGATTCAATTACTTTTTTTTTTCAATCCTGTAAATAAGACCAAATGGCATTAGGACAGTTTTCCATAAAATTAAGTCTTTCTACATGTTTCATAAGCATAAGGTTCATCTAGAACCTTCCACCTCATTACAGTGTAGCTTGTAGCAATTTCGTGACAACTATCAATGCCACTTCGAGAAGGAACACTGAGCTTGCCTTTCCCTCCGCTCCCAAGTGCCACCAGGCCAAGGCAGTGAAGGATCTGAGAGCCATCGTCTGCCATCTTGTGGTTGAAATCAAGCACTGTGGGAGAAAGTATTGGGCGTTATTTGCACCCTGAGCTGGGGTGTTTTACAGCAATGCTGTTCAAGGAACAGTCACAGCAGAGCTCTTTGTTGAATCGCATCCATGCTGAGCCACTGGGATATGAGCAGGACACTTTGTCTCTCCAGTATTCGTCCTGGCCTCCAGGTTCCCACAGAAAGTGAGACAGTGAATTACGCGAGCTACCCTGCTAGGCACCTTAAGGCTGATAAGGAGGGAGCACCCCAGTTTCTTTGACTCCAGCCTTCAGAGTCTCTCTGTGTAGCCCTGCCTGTCCTGGAACTCACTCTGTAGACCAGGCTAGCCTTGAACTCAAAGATCCATCTGTCTCTGCATCCCAAGTGCTGCGATTAAAGGTGTGTGTCACTGTCACCCAGCTCAGGAAAATCTTCTAATGTCGGTCGGTCAAGTAACGGAAGCTTCTAGCACTACACTGGCTAGTGAGGTGAGCTCTTAGAGAAAGCTGGCAGTGTTGGTACACCCTCATCCACAGCCGTTCACTGAGTGACATTTCATGGTCCACTTTTTTGTTCTTCGAGACTGGCCCTTGCTGACCACAAGTAACAGAGGCCAACGTTTAGCTCCAACTACTCCTGCTTCCGTCTCCTGAGTGCTAGAGGAGTCACAGGCGCGCACAGCCATCCTGCTTTATGGGGATGCTAAGGAGCAAACCCAAAATTTCATGCCTGCTGGATCCCCAGCCCTTGATCCAGTTGCTTTTATGAAGAAAGAGATAACATGAAAGTGTGTGTGGGGGGGGAGGACTTTCCATGATGCAGTGCTCCGTCTAGACATCCGCTGGTACAGCTCTCCGTCCAGATGTGTTTTCTTTCATCCCAACCATCTGCTTCTCTGGTCCCTGACTTGGAACTGAATGTCAAGGCAGCTACAGACTCCCACCCAGGAAGATGGAAACCCCAGTGCCCCACCTAAGATGCCACTGTTAAGACTTACTTCTAGGAATGGCTGCCATTATTAGGAAGCATAAGGAGAGAAGCATCTGGAATGATTAAAGGTTGCTTCTCTGACTTCAGACCCTCCCTCGTGGGCATTTCTGAGCCATTCATAGGAGCACTGACTTCCACCTCACCTTTCATACTTGCTTATTGAACAGGCTTGAACATTTATATTGTACTAAATGTCACCAGATGACTTTCAACCTTTTTTCCCCTAGAGGGTCTTCGAAATCCAAGCGTTGATACCTGAATCACTTCCTACCTTCTCTTAAAGATTTCTGAAGGGGAGGCAAGGCCCCACCCAGCTGGCAAGGCCCCACCCAGCCGGGCTCTTGCAGAAAGAGAAAGCCATGGCTCCCATCTTCCGGTGTTCACTTTGGGTGGCTTTGAGAAGAGCCAACAGTTTTAAAGGCCCAGTTGTGCACAATTTAAAGTAAAGCCAGGCATGGTGGCACACACCTTTAATCTCAGAATTTGGGAGGCAGAGAGGGGTGGATCTTTGGCTTCGAGGCCAGCTGGGTCTACAGAACAAGTTCCAAGACAGCCAATGCTACACAGAGAAACCTTGTTTCAAAAAGCCAGTGTGGTGGTGCGCGCCTTTAATCCCAGCACTCAGGAGGGAGAGTCGGATGGATCACTGTGAGTTTGAGGCTAGCCTGGTCTACAAAGTGAGTCCAGGACAGCCAAGGCTAACACAGAGAGACCCTGTCTTGAAAAAAAAAAAAAGAAAGAAAGAAAGATAGAAAGAAAGAAAGAAAGAAAGAAAGAAAGAAAGAAAGAAAGAAAAGGAAAAAGCAATTTGGGGCTGTAGCCCAGAGGTAGCTCACTTTCTTGGCATGCTTAAGATTCAGATTCTGGGCTGGAGAGATGGCTCAGAGGTTAAGAGCACTGTCTGTTCTTCCAAAGGTCCAGAGTTCAATTCCCAGCAGCCATATGGTGGCTCACAACCATCTACAATGAGATCTGGTGCCCTCTCCTGAAGTGCAGGCACACATTCAGCTGGAATTCGGTATAATAAATAAATAAATCTTTAAAAAAAATAATAATTTCTACCCATATAGGAGCAATCTCCGGCAGACTTCAGAGCGAGTCTCAGCCGTCCAGATGTGCACTCCTGCAAAGTCCTGTTTCGTGCTGAAGGATGAGCAGAAAGGACACTGACTTGAAAAAGACAAGAGATCCCGACAGAAAAGACACAAGTAGACAAGCAAACACTTACTGACTTCCACCTCACCTTTCATACTTGCTTATTGAACAGGCTTGAACATTTATATTGTACTAAGTCACAAGTCCAGTCCTTGTGACATCCCTGGAAAGAATTCAGAGAAGGCCCATAGAGTTTGGGGGTGGAAGAAGAGAGATAGTTTGTTGAAGAGCAGAACTTATTCTCAAGGGATGAGAGTAGACAGTGCGTGGAGACTATATTATTAATCAACTTAGTATGGTTGACACAGAGTCCCACTGTGCAGCCCTTGCTGGCCTGGAAGTCAGAGATGCACCTGCCTCTTCTTGCCAAGTGCTAGGATTGAAAGTGTACACCACCATGCCTGGCCTATATTATTGTTGTTGTTGTCCTTACTTGATTTTATCATACATATGATAGATTTTAATCATATTCTTTCCCCTCCCCCAACTCTTCCCAGATTCTCCCCAGCAGCTTTTCTGGGGGCCTTGGTGCTGTCCGGGTGATTGACAGGCCTGTTAGATTGTCTCTTGCCATTGTTCCTTATCAGAAGGCCTCCTGCCTGAGAACAGTTGTGTAAAGTTTGGGACTCCAAGAGCCCCGGTAGATGGCTGTCCATTAACGGCCTCCCAGGCACGCAGGTCAGAATGTCCTTCCCCCTTCTGGGACTACAGAGAGGACTTTGGTCCCGTTCTCCAGAAGCCATTCAAAGCCTGCTGCCCTACTCTTTTGTTGTTGACTCTCAGGGAAGGGGTCCAGCCCCAGTGTCCCCCAAGATTGCTAGTATCTAATTAGTATCACCTGTACATCTATATAGAGAATGTGTGATTTTTTTTTTAAGACAGGTTTCGATATGTTGCCCCATCTAACCTGAAACACTCACAGACCCACCTGCCTCTGCCTCCAAGCGCTAGGATTGAAGGCACACATCACAATGCCCTGCTAGGATTAATTTTTAATTTGTACTTGCCTGTCTGTACTATATATGCCATGTGCGTGCAGGTGCCAGGGAGGCCAGAAGATGGGATGTTGTCCCTGGACTTGGGGTTGCACACTGCCTGGCATGGTGCTCGGAACCAAGCTTGGCTCATCCGGAAGTATTGGCAGCAACTGCTCCTAACCACTGCATCATCTCTTGGGGGAGCTTTTAATTTGTAAAAAAAAAAAATTCACATATTTATTCATTTTATAGCAGTGGTTCTCAGCCTGCGGGTCACAACCCCTTCGAGGGTCGCATGCATATCATATATCCTGCGTGTCAGATATTGGCACTGGGATTCACAACAATAGAAAAAAAATTACAACTATGAAGTAGCAATGAAATCATTTTACAGTTGGGGGGGTCACCACAACGTGAGGAACTGTATTAAAGGGTAACAGTCTTCGTAAGGTTGAGAACCACTGTTTTAGAGTAGCATATTTACAAAGTTATTCATTTATTCCTAGGATACCCAGCCCCTCCCCAGGTCACAGATTTTTTTCACTTATTTCAGCGGCGTTGTTGAGACAGCGTTTAAAGAACAGAACCACCTGGGAATCAGCTACGCTGAGCCCACTCCTTTAATGTCTCTGCTGGGCTGATCTATGACCATGCATAGAGCTTTTTCACACTGACTCAACGGCCTTGATCTTCCTGACTCCGTCTGTCTGTCTTGCTCTGCAGTGCGTGTAGTTCCAAGTGCCTTTCTCAACAACTGTTTGGGTAGGAGAGCTCTGCATGTTCACAGTGAGCTGTTGGGACAGAACAGAGGGTGGCAGCAGAGAAACCTCCTGAATGCAAACCCTGTTCTCTCATTACTACCACCAGTCCAGAGCCCCCTCTCTAACCTCTTGGATTGACTTTCCAAGAATTCTTGAAGGTGGCTGGAGGGATGGCTCAGCAGCTAAGGGCCCTGGCTGCTCTTGCGGAAGACCTGGGCTTGATTCCCAACACCTACAAGGTAGCTCATAACCATCTGTAACTCAAGTCCCAGGAGATTCCTTGCCCTTTCTTGGCCTCTGTTGCACTATTAGACACACATGTGTGCACAGACATACATTCAGACAAAATACCCATACACATAAAGTAAAATTGAATTAAAAAATACACACCCATATTAAAGAACTCTCTAAGTATATACAAATATACTGTGTCATTTTCCCTAGGGCACTTTGCCATACTGCTGTCTATTTTAATTTTAATTTTTTATTTTTTGGTTTAAAACCCATCTGAGCCTGGCAGTGGTAGCACACGCTTTCAACCCCCAGCACTCGGGAGGCAGAGGTAGGCCGATTCTCTGTGAGTTCCAGGCCAGCCTGGTCTACAAAGTGAGTCCAGAACAGCCAAGGCTACACAGAGAAACCCTGTCTCAAAAAAACAAAACAAACAAACAAACAAAACATCTGAGAGGGGCTGGAGAACTGACCCAATGGTTAAGACCATGTGTTGCTCTTCCAGAGCGCCTGAGTTCAGTTCCCAGCACCCATGTCAGATGACTCACAACCTGAAACTCCAGATCTAGGGGATCTCAGACTTTCTTCTGGCCTCTGTGGGCACCTGCAGTAACACACACACATATACACATACATACACACATAGCCACACATATACACATACATACGCAATACATTCACATACACATGTGTACACATACATACACACTTATACACACACACACACACACACACACACACACACTGAAAATAAAATAAAACCATTTTAGAGATTGATTTAAATGAGACCATGCCACTTTGTCTTCCACTCTTTAATAACTGCGATTGCACCAAGCTTTTCTAAGCTGGTTCATTTAAGCAGTTGGTAACTGCTGGGTACTTTCTTTGTTCAGTCTTTGCTATTTCAGCAAGTCTTCAATCCATCTGCGTTCACATGTCTCTGTGTACATGTGAGTATATGTGCACATGCGTGTTTGTAACCACAGTACTTGGGAGTCAAGAGCAGGGGGAGCCTGAGTTTGAAGCTACATTATGTAGCAAGACTTCTGGTTCAAAAACAATGACAGAAACATACGTCAAATTTGTTACTCCTGTTGCAGATCGCTTCCCACAAGAAATTATACTAATCTGTGTCCCCACTAACAGAATAGCTGTTTTGTTTTGTTTTTCTGACAGCTTCTACCACAGGAATGCTTTCAAAATCCTGACTGTGAAAAGGACTCGGAATTGTCTTTGCTGTCACTGAACACATTTAAAATATGCTCCTCCTTATGAAATAGCCTTTTCTTCTTCTTTTAAACAGGATCTCACTATGTAGGCCTCACTCGCTTACAGCTCACTATGTAGACCAGGCTGGCCTCGTACTCACAAAGATCTGTATGCCTCTGCATTTGGCTGGTTTTGTTTGTTTGTTTGTTTTGTTTTGTGTTCGAGACAGGGTCTCTCTGTGTAGCCTTGGCTGTCCTGGACTCACTCTGTAGACCAGGCTGGCCTCGAACTGACAGAGATCCACCTGCCTCTGCCTCCTGAGTGCTGGGATTAAAGGCGTGCACCAGGACACCTGGCCCATTTGGCTATTTTTGACACAAGGTTTCACAATGTATTTCAGGTTGGCTTTGAACACCTGCTTCAGCCTCCCAAGAACTGGGATTATAGGCATGCACTGATTTTAACTGGTGCTTACTTGATCGTGAAGTTTTACCATACCCGCTAGTACGCTTGAAAATCATGTTTTATTTGTTTGTCTAACAGGTCACATAATTGACCAACTGTCCTTGTCACAAGTATGAGGGCCTTGAACATTGGATAGGCATTTATAAGTTACTGGTTTTAATCCTTTTATCCTAGATGAGCAGGTTTTTTCCCCCCAAGTGAACGTTGCTGCTATCTTGAGGTTTTAAGAGTTTTTATGGGTCATAGTCGCTGGGTTTTGTTTGGTCAGCTTTTCGTCTTGTTTCTGTGGTGGTAGGGGTGGGACCCAGAGCCACATGCATTCTAAACAAGTCCTCTAACACTAAGTTACTTCCCCAACCTTGGTTTGTTTCTTTTGTAGTCATGGGTTTTTTTTTTTCTGCTCTACACCTTACATTTCCCAAAGACCTGGCTCTCTCCTGCCAACTTTACTGATTATATTTTAAGACTCATCTTCATGATTCAAATTTTAATGTAGTGTTTCTTGGAATGTAGGGCAACAAAATCATACCTTAACTCTTTCTAAATGTCAGTGTGACTATAAAAACATCACTTATGGGCTGGAGAGATGGCTCAGAGGTTAAGAGCACTGTCTGTTCTTCCAAAGGTCCTGAGTTCAATTCCCAGCACCCACATGGTGGTTCACAACCATCTATACCAAGATTTGGTGTTCTCTTCTGGCGTGCAGGCACACATGAGGGCAGAATACTGTGCAAATAATAAATAAATAAATCTTTTTTTAAAAATTGCTTACTAGTAATCTTTTCACCTGGATAGATTTGTGAGGCGTGGCTTATTGTGGCTGCATATGCATGCACACATTTTATTTACATGTCACTTCCGTGCTAGTCGAGCAGTTCTGTGTTGTATTGTATCATTTACTGACGCTGGTCCCCTCCACCACTTGACTGTTGAAATTTCTTTTGATGCTTTTGGAAATGTTTACTATTTGCATTTTCCAAATTCGGCTCCTAAGCTGTGATGTTGTCTTCTCTTCTTTTCTTTTCTTTTCTTTATTATGTATACAATGTTCAGCCTGCATGTACACCTGCAGGCCAGAAGAGGGCACCAGATCTCATTATAGATGGTTATGAGCCACCATGTGGTTGCTGGGGATTGAACTCAGGACCTGTGGATGAACAGTCAGTGCTCTTAACCTCTGAGCCATCTCTCCAGTCCACGATGTTGTTTTCTAAGGCCATCTTAGGGGGATGCTGTCCTTTTCCACCAGGCTCCATCCTTCCAGGTCCTATAGATCTTATCTCCCACCTCTCGTAAACAACATTGTATAATGATTCAGGGACAGCAATAGGCAGTTTCTAGAATGTCCCAAGATTTCACACTCTGGCCATACCCAGACCCTTGTGCCTCCGAGACTGAATTTGAAGGGATTCATTGTCATGACTATGTCATGTTTCATAGCACAGGTGACTTTAGGAAATGATCAGGGTGGGGTCTCACCTAATCATAGGAACATTTTCAAAGCAGTTTAGCTGGAAACAGAAGGGATAGGAAGCATGCGCCCATCTGGCCTGAGGGAACCTGAATAGCCAAGTGAATATTCAGTCCTACCAGTGTGAGCAACTGAATTCTGCCAACAGTGATCTTGGAGGTCCTGAGCTATCGGTGAGACTGTTGGCAGCACAGCCAACATTTCATGCCAGCCTTATGCCATGCTTAGCAAAGCGTGCCTACTCAATGGCATGAGTTTTCCCCTAAGAACCACAGTAAGGGCTGGAGAGATGGTCCCAGCAGTAAAGAGATAAACCTCCTCTCCCAGAGAACCCAAGTTCAATTCCTGACATTTATAGATGGTTGTGAAGCCTGGTGTGGTGGCACACACCTTTAATCCCAGCACTTGGAAGGCAGAGGCAGGCGGATCACTGTGAGTTTGAGACCAGCCTGGTCTACAAAAGTGAGTCCAGGACAGCCAGTGCTATTCATAGAAACCTTGTCTCAAAAAAACAAAACAGAAATACAGATGATTGTGAGCCTCCATGTAACTCCAGTCCCAGGGATCTAGCGCCCTCTTCTGGCCTCTGAGGGTACAAGGCAAGTATGCAGACAAAGCATCCATATACTTTAAAACAAACAAAACAAAACAAAATATCTATTGAACACATGAATGACTTGTATTTCCCCAGAACCTCTGCATGCGTGGGACTTATTACACAGTAAGAGAAATGTATTATGAGGGCCACGTGTAGGTCAGCAGCAATCCCCCTCAACTCTCGACTCACTGTTCTGGAGGGTTTTGTTTTTGTTTTCTGCAGCGGCATCATCGTCCATCCATCTGTAAGGGCCACACCTGGAAAGAAGGCGGCTAATGCTGACAGCCCAGCATTAGTGTCAGAAGCTTTGGTTTAGACCTTGGCTCAACCTTGCTAAGCTTTGGCTCATGCTTCTAAACGGAAATTAGAAGCTTTGGGGGGAAACACTGAGCAGACATACATCTGTGTTGCCTGTAGTTCCTTCCGAAGATAACGCTGATACAGGACGGAACCTATGGGAGGAGTGTGAGGTTAAATGAGGTGATGCTTAGGGGCCTCAGGGACAGTGATGCACGGGACCCTCTAGAAACAGTAGGTCACAGGTAGTAGAAAAACATTCTTTGAAGCACTTGTCCCTCCCGCATGAAGTTCTGAATATTCTAATTTGTTTTGTACCTCAGGACTCTGGCCCTTTGTCCCTCCATCCGCAAGTCCCCATTCCAACCTCTCCCTATTGGCCACTCCATGTGGGACAGACACCCTCAGTCCTGCCTTGGAGACTTGATTGGCATCCAGGCTGCTCTCCTGGGAGTTCGGGATTGAGCTAGTGTGGTCAGGCTGCTCCTCGGTGTGAACAGACTGAAAGGGCTCCTGGAAGATGCCTAGAACCAGGCCCCAGAAGCAGCTGGACTAAAGCACACACAGGACAGACACACAGAGAAAGCCAGCTCCTTTAGAGGGACGCATGATAGGCACCCAGGGCGGTTCCCAGGAAGACAGGGGACAGACACCAGTTCCCACCCGGCTGGACTCTATCTCATGACGTTTCTGTGTCCTCATACAAGATGTTTTGCAAACAGATAAGCCCTGTCAGAAGTCTGCTGTGGAGACAAAGCTGGTTCTCATCCACTTGAGGACGCCATGCTCAAATGCTCATTCCACATCAACATAAAAGAATTACATTGCCTTTCCTTTGGACTTTTTGCAGAATCTGTCAGCACAGTTTAATTCCCAGTGGCCTCTGGAGGGCACTATTTAATTAACTTTATTTCATGATAGTGTGCAGGGCACCAATCAAAAGTTCTAGTGCTGCCTACCATTCCGTGAGACCCAGCAATACCACTGCTAGCTGGGTGCAGAGGCTCTGCCCTGTTAGTCCTTGAGCAGTGGTCATCCCTCCACCGTCCGGTGCCTGGAGATTGCTTTCTAAAGCAAGAGTGCTCTTGTTTCCGCAGGCATGGTTTTAGCGGGTGATGAACAAAAGTCTTTCCTTTCTTTTTGTTTCAGTGAAGGAAGAGACTTGTGAAAGGAACCAGTTCAAATTTACTTGGTCTTCAATTAGTTGATGGAAGGAGATTTTTTTTTTTCGGGGGCACGTGTTTCTTTTTAATTAGAAAGACACGAATTAATAGGCCATGGGTATAAAAAGAAAGAAGTGTTGAAAGGTGTTCAGTTCACATGGGATAATTACCTGGGTGTGTCCCCATCCCATCCCACCCCCAAGCACCCTTCCTGTATCCCCCTACACACACAGACACACACAGACACACACACAGAGACACACACACACATACACACACACACACACACAGAGACACACACGGTAAGGTGGCATCTACCTCATACCTTTAAACACCCCCCACCCCCGTCTCTCTCTCACACACACACACACACACACACACACACACACACACACACACACACCGCCATTGTGTTGGTTTCCAGCTGGGCTGCTGGTAGCTGGGAAATGGGAGCCAGCGCAAAGAGGGTAAGTTTGCTTTTTCTAACTGTTCACTACCAAGGCAGGAAGGCGAAGGTAGAAGTGAGGGGTTTCCCTCCTCTGCACTACCCCCACTCCGCCGCAGTCTTAAGTGACAGTTCTTCATTAATTCTGAAATAACTAAGACACTCCTTCCCTGCCTCTGTCCCTTCTCCTCCCTTTCCTCTCAGGCTCTCTTCCCTTTTTGTTTTTTTTCTTTAATAATTTCTCTGAGTAAAAAACTATGTTTGGGGGCTGGAGAAATGGCTCAGTGGTTAAGAGCACTGCCTGCTCTTCCAAAGGACCCGGGTTCAATTCCCAGCACCCACATGGCAGCTCACAACTGTCTGTAACTCCAAAAATTTGACACCCACACACCAACGCACATAAATTAAAATTAAATAAAATATTTTAAATAAAAAAAAAAAAAAAAAACTATGTTTGCTGTTTGATGCAGTATTTGCTCCCTAGCAAGCCCCTGGGGTCCTCCCATCTCTGTCTCCCCATCACTAGGATTAGGGGTACACGCTGCCACACCCAGCTTTTTACGTCGATTAGGAGGATCAAACTTGGGTCCTCAGGCTTGTGCAGCAAGTGTTCTACTGACTGTAGCATCTCCCTCGCTCCTAGACAGACTCTTAATCTTTACAGTTTTAACGTATGCAAGGGCACACTGGTGCTTCTGAGCCAGGCAGTGGTGGAGCACACCTTTAATCCCAGCACTCGGGAGGCAGAGTCAGGCGATCTCTGTGAGTTCGAGGTCAGCCTGGTCTACAGAGCGGGACAGCTAAGGCTACACAGAGAAACCCTGTCTTGAAAACAACAACAACAACAAAAAACAAACAAACAAACAAAAAAAACCCACTGGTGCTCCTGATACATGGAGCTCTTGATTTCTTATAGCATGCCTAGGAAAACTGTCTTTCCCATTTTTGAAACAAAATCGTAATCAATAATATGAAAGAATTTAAAGACTAAACTTTTGTTTTATACTAGCTTTTTAAAAGGCATATTTCATTTTCTGTAAAATATATCCTCTATAAGGCACATTCACACAAGTGAGAGTTGCCATGTCTAATTTTAGGACATTTTTATACTTGCCCAAAGAAACTATATAGCCATCACCAGTCATCCCCAATTCCTCCTTCCTCTTGGCCCCTGGAAACCACTCATATACTGTACATCCCTATGCATCTGCAGTCTGTTCTGGATGTTTTGGGTATGGGGTCTGCCTTCGTCTGGCTTTCGCTTAGTTTGGTGCCTTCTGTGTTCACCTGCTCTTATGTGTGTGTCCAAACTCCTCTCCCTCAGTGTTTCACCAGTTCTATAGGAGATAGGAGCACACTTGTTTACTCATCCATCAGTTGATGGATGCTTGGACATTTTGGGTCATTACATTTTTTTCACCTTTCTTTTTTTATTTCATTTATATTGAGAGATAGAACTGCAGTGCACATGTCACTGTGTGCATGTGGCAGAGAGAGAACTGCGGTGTATCAAGTCAGAGTGCACATGTGGCAGTCAGAAGATAGCTTCTTTCAGTTTTCAGGAGTTGGTTCTGTCTTTGATGGTGGTCCCACTGATGCACCAGGCTGTCAGGCTCAGCAGCAAGCCTGTACAAGCAGAGCCACCTCAACGGCTATAATGTTATCGTTATAGATAGCACAGCTATGAATAACTGTACAGAGTTTTCTTTGACAAACCTTTGCTTTCGGGGCTGGAGAGATGGCTCAGCAGTTAAGAGCACTGTTTGCTCTTCCAAAGGTCCTGAGTTCAATTCCCAACAACCACATGGTGGCTCACAACCATCTATAACTAGTTTTGGTTGTGCAGACATACATGTAGGCGGAACACTGTATGTGCAATACATAAATAAATCCTTTTTTAAAAACCCAAAGCAAACCCTTTGCTTTCAGGTCTCCTGTGCATATGTCAGGTGTGTAGCAGTGGGACTGACGGTGAGATGGTCACGAGGAGCCACTTTTTGAGGAATGCAGAATCACAGCACCATTGCACATCCGGACCAGCACCACCTAAGCATTGTCATTTCTCACATTCCTGCCCAAACTTGTTACCATGTCATAAGGCAAGGTCTTGCTAATGTAGCACAGGCTGCCCTTGAACTCGATATCCTCCCGTGTCAGCTTCTCGGATGCTGGGTCAAGCCAGTGTGCTACCAACCACCCTTCGCTTATTGATACCCCTCTGGCTATCCTAGCCACAGTGGAGTAGTACCTCACTAAGGTACTAGAGATGCTGAATGTTGTATGAGCTTTGGGCCCTTTAAGACTGTGTCTTTGGAGAGATGGTAATATGCATTTTAGCCCAGTTGTAAAATTAGGTTAATTACCTTGATTTTTGTTAGTAAGTTGTAAGACTTCTATCAGATGTATACTTTATGATCTTTTCTCAGGTGGCTACAGATGTTAAGCAGTTGCCACTGACTGCATTCAACAGCCACCAAGGGTTAAGAGTATTCCATTGATTTATTTGTTTGGGGGTGGGGGTGTTGGGGAGGTGGCTATGGGTCAGAGGACACCTTGTGGGAGTCAGCTCTCCTCTCTCATCACGTTTGCTCTGGGGATCAGACTTAGATTGCCAGGCTTGGTGGCAAGTGACGTTGCCTCCTGAGCCATCTATCTCATCAACCTGGATAAGGCTGCTCTTGCCGAGGCAGCTTGCAATCAAGTCAGAAAGATCATCTCTGAAGATGATGCTTCCAGACAGCTGCCAGAGAGGTGGGACATCAGAGGCATGGCCGGCCCAGGGTTCCAAGCCTCGGTGTACCTTACTGACTGTTAGTGAATGTTTTAAACCTTGGGCTAATTGCAGGTGTTCTTGAAGAGAAACTTGATTTCAATCTTTTTGTTTGTTTGGTTTGGTTTTTGGTTTGGTTTTGGTTTGGTTTGGTTTGGTTTTTGAGACACAGTTTCTCTGTGTAGCCTTGGCTGTCCTGGGCTTGCTTTGTAGACCAGGTTGGCCTTGAACTCAGAGATCTGCCTGCCTCTGCCTCCCTGAGTGCTGGGATTGTAGGCGTATGCCACCATGCCCAGCCAATTTCAATCATTTTATCCAGTGTTCTTGTTGCCTTTCTGTTGGGGTGGATTGTTGTAGAGGCCTAGATCTTACCATTGCAGAAAATATGTTCGAGTAACTAAAGTGTATACACACATACAGACATGGACAGACACATACACACACACACACACACACAGACACACAGGCCCATCACACACGGACACATACATACACACACATGGACACACACACACACACACACAGGCACACATACATACCACAACACACACATACACACACATGGACACACATACATACCACAACACACACACACACACACACACACACACACACACACACACACACTCATCCAAAGCAGGGAACAGCTCTGCAAAGAGTCCTTCCCTGTGGCCCTTATTACTTGCTCGGCTAATTCCCACAGGGAAGCACGCTCGGTAGCTGTACTCTCTTGTCTAGCACCAACATGGATTTTCTTCTCATGTGTCTGATTCTATCTGTTCAATTTTCCGCCAAATCATTCTCTTAGGATATCTAGTCTAATGGTCTAATGGCTAAAAATTTAAAGAATGTGTTGTTGTTTTGGTTTCTGAGGCAGGGTCTCTCTATGTGTAGTCCTGGAACTCACTGTGTAGATCAGTAGTCATGATATTCAGAAATCTGTCTGCCATAGCCTCCCCAGTGCTGGGATTAAAGACGTTCACTGCCACACCTGCCCTTAAAGAGGTTATTGACTCTTTGGGACACCCATTGGTCTTTGTTAGTCCTCTTCCAGAATGCCTGTATTGGCTGTTCTATCATGGCCCTGGAGCACTGACCATAGTCAGCTCTCTCTGCTTTTCCTAGACTTGCAGACATTTGATCAGCAGGCTGGAGCTGCTAGGACGAAGTCAGATGGTTTGTCAGAAGGCATTTGCACAGTGCCTAAATGTCCTGTGTGTTCTGATCTGAGGGCTGTGGGTGAAGCACTGGCCTCCTATAGAGACGCACTGTTTTTCCAGATAAGCCTTCAGAGACTCAGCTGAGAGGGTTCATACTGAAGTGGCATCTCCTGAGGAATTCTCCCAGGGGTACAGGCCTTCCCTGGTGCTTTATGGGGTGTGAGGAAGCAGGTCCCTCCCTGTGCTTTTCCTGGTGACAGCTCATTAACCAGCAGTAAAGAGATGTTCTAAGGAGGGTGACACTAGAGAGAGGAGGTCATGGTGACATGGACAGTCCCAAGTGATTGCCTGGGAAATGAAGAGGGGTCAAAGTGGCTGAACTTAATGGTACAACGAATAATCAAAGGGTGGGAAAAACTGAAAACTGAATAAAATGTTTGGCCAAAGATAAGGTGCTCAAAATAATTAATAACAATGAATAAAAATTTATTTTAAAAATAATTTTGATTTTCATTGAAAACAGATTTTTTTGTTTTGTTTTTTTAATACATTTTTTATTAATTTATTCATATTACATCTCAGTTGTTAGCCCATCCCATGTATCCTCCCATTCCTCCCTTCCTCCCACTTCCCCCCTACTCCCCTCCCCTCCCCTAAGTCTGTGTCTGAGGGGGACCTCCTCCCCCTGAATATGCTCATACAGTATCAAGTCTCTCCTTGGTGACCTATTATCTTTCCTCTGAGTGCCACCAGGCATCTCCATCCAAGGGACATGTTCAAATATGGGGCACCAGAGTTTGTGTGAAAGTTAGATCTCCTTCTCCACTCAACAGTGGAGAATGTCCATCGGCTAGTCCAGGTATGAAAACAGATTTTTTATACAATTTATTTTGATCATGGTTGACCCTGTTTTGTTGTTGTTTGTTGTTGTTGTTGGGTTTTTTGTTTGGTTGGTTGGTTTTTCGAGACAGGGTCTCTCTGCGTTAGCCTTGGCTGTCCTGGACTCGCTTTGTAGACCCAACTGGTCTCGAACTCACAATGATCCGCCTGACTTTGCCTCCCGAGTTCTGGGATTAAAGGCGTGCACCACCACGCCCAGCTTTTGACCCTGCTTTTTTAAAGGAACACTTCTTTACAATAGAAAACAAGATTAGAATCCAATCCAGTACACTGTACACACATTTTTCTGTGTTTTAGTTTTTACTCATTTGTCTTTTGTACTCCCTCTATAACTTATTGCGATGATGAGAGCTAATGCAATGGTTTCTCAGAAAATAAACACAGACTTAAACTATGTGATCTAGCAATTCTATGCATATTTTCTAAAGCAATGAAAGCAGAGGATTGACTAGATAGTTGTACGCCCGTGTTTGTAGCAGAATTATTCACAACTGTTAAAAATGTGGAAAACACCCAAATATCTAGGCATGGATATGAAATCAAAACGTGTTTAGGCATACCGTTATGGTCTGAGTGTCTATTACAGGCCTATGCTGAAGTGATTAGCACTGTCTTGTGAGGTTATGGAACCTTTGCAACATAGATAGGACCTCACTGGTGGACGTGGGTCATTGAGGATGTAATCTAGCCTGTTTCCAGCCCCATGCCCTGATCCACTAGGATGGGAGGAACCTTGCTGCATCTTTCCAATGCCACCCCAGCCACCATGGTTTTTCAGCCATGGTGAACTGTCTCTTCCGAACTGTGAGCCAAAAGGAATTCTTCCTCTCTTAAATTGGTGTTTGTTTTTTTTTTTAAGGTGTTTTATCATAGCAAAGATAAAAGCACTGATAGGCATTCTTATTGTTTAAAATATATTAGTTTGCTAGGGCTTCTGAATACTACAGCATGAGTGACTTTTTAAGCAGAAAGTGAATTTTACTCAATTCTGCAGGCTAGGAGCCTAAGGGCCATCTGTAGCATTGTGTGTTTCTTCCAAGGCCTCTCTCCTAAGCTTATAGATAGCCATCTTCTCACTGTGTTCTTACATTGTGTGTGTGTGTGTGTGTGTGTGTGTGTGTGTGTACACAAGTCTATATTAAGCTAGATACCTAAGACAAACACTGTAAGGTTTCACATATGAAACAATTTGAGTTGTCAAATCACAGAGACAGAAGTTAGAATGGAGGTTAGAAACGGACCGCACTGGGGATTGGCTGTCTCACAGGCATATCTCACAATGCCATGAAGGAAAAGCTCGGGAGATGGGCATGCGATGGCTGCACAGCAGTGGGGATACACCAGAACTATAAGCTTTCAGTGGTACATTTTATAATATGTGTATTTTGCCCTCATTTAAACAAGTAGGGTAAGTAAAAACCCAGGGTCATGTGTAACAGTTCATACCCATGACCCCAGCGCTCTGGAGTCTGAGGCAAGAGGATTGCCAGGAGTTCTGGGCTATCCTGGAGTATACAGTAAGACTCCTCTTTCAAAATAAAAATACAACCTGGTTGTGTGAGGACAGGTCAAAGGTCACAGGAGACCAAAGCCTCTGAGCACTCTATGTATCATTAGCCTCTAGGAGATCCCACTGCCACCCCCATCTCAGCCGCATCCTCAACACCTATAGGCAGGTCTGACTAATGCAGGGATGCAGTGCTGTTGACACACAGCTTAGCCATCAGCCAGTGTCTGTTCAGTGTCCTTGAAAGTATGTGTTTTAGCCTCCCAGAGCCTCCTCACTGACTAAGGAGGTAAGAGCTCATCTGGGGACAGTTCTGTGAGCTATCTCCTCAAACTACACCTTCAGGCACTTGTGTTTAACGTTTTATGGTCTACCATCTTTAAGTAGCACACACCCAATAGGTAAAGAAAGTGCAAGGCCTTTAATCCTAGCAAACCTTTAATCCTAGCACTCAGCGGCAGAGGCAGGGATCTCCGTGAGTTCAAGGCTATCCTCACTACATGACAAGTTCCAGGATAGCCAGGGGTATACAGTGAGACCCTCTCCCGTCAAGAAGAAGAAAAAGAGGAAGACATGTGTCTTCTTCTCCTTCCTTCCTCCCTTCCTTTCTTTTTTCTGTTCTTTTGCTGTCTTGGTTTGGTTTGGGTTTTGAGTTTTGTTTATCAAGATATGGTTTCTCTGTCCAGACTGTCCTGGACCTCACTCTGTAGATCAGGCTGGCCCCAAACTCAGATATTTATCTGCCACTGCCTCCCCAGTTTGGGAATTAAAGGTGTGCACAACCATCACCTGGCTAAATGTTCCTTCTTAAAATGGATGTGTTATCTTTCTGTTACCATAAAAACCATCAGAAATGGTCAACTTCAATAAATAGGCTACAGTGCTTTGGCTGATAGTTTGAGACTTCATCCCATGATCAGCTGGCCCCATTGCTTTGGGCCTATGGTGGCGTATCTTGGTGGGAGCCTGTGTCAGAGAAACATCATTAATTTCGTGACTGAGAAGCGGGGTTGGGGGGAGGGGAGAGGAAAGAAAAGAAAGAAACCCTTCTGAGGGGCCCGCCTCTTGTAGTTTCACGGCCGTACCATGCTGGAGGGCAAGGCAATGGGCCTGTGGCAGCTGCTGCAGAATCAACTGGTCTTCAGTCTTAGGTTGTGCACTGCTGTCACAGGCCCAGAGTCTTATTACACAGTGAGAATTAAGTCCATTATGCTTTTCCTGGTCCCCCTGTGTGCAGCAGTGTGTATGGTTTGTTATACTAATCAGGTGGTGGGTAAGGCACACTGGCAATCTCAGAAGTTGGGAAATCGAGACAGGAAGATCAGGAGCTCAAGGTTATCCCGAACAACATAGTGACTCTGAGGACAGAGTGGCCTACGGGAAATGCTGTCTTTGAAACAAACAGTCAAAATCCCGAATGAGCTAGGCAACCCTGTCTCTTAGCAACCTGTGCACCCTCTATATTTGGTCCATAGTTCTGTCAGGCATATCAGCTATTGAGAATGTGGTCGTGAATCCTCCTGGGTCATAGTTTGCCATATCCATAATTGTCCACCTCAAAAGAGAAATAGAAGTATTGTGTTAAATGAGTTTTCACCTGCTGTGGTGACATAAGGGGTTCATCATTGGTACCCCTAACCCTCCAGTCTGACTTGTATGTGTTGAAATAGAGTAAAGCATATTCTGGTGGCCATATGCTCATTTCCTTTTTCCATAGAAAACTAGTAGTAATTTTATTGTTTTTTGGTGGGGAACCTTACACAATTTTTATAGATTTCCACAGCTTAGTTGATCTGTATCCTTATTTCTTTCACAATGCTTTTTACCAAGATGGCGCTCTGCTGATCAAAGGCAAGGTGTAAGCAAAGGCTTTTCCCATCGCTTGTAGAAATTCTGTTTACAGAAGGTAGCCTAGTCTGCTGAGAAGTATTAAAACAAATCATATATCTAATCGCTCTAGGAGGAGAGGGGGAAGTCTGCTGCACTTAATTCCCACACGCAGTATGGATCTAGGTATGTTGAATTTTGAAACAGAATACTGTATCTGGAGCCCTCCGCACAGAACCCAGATACATTATGCTAGTGTGTGCTCTTTTGTTGTTGTTGTTTTGGTGTTGTTGTTTTTTGTTTTTTTGTTTTGTTTTGTTTAGCCAGGGTTTCTCTGTGTAGCCCTGGTTGTCCTGAAACTCACTCTGCAGACTAGGCTGACCTCAAACTCACAGAGATCCACTTGGCTCTGCCTCCGGAGTGCTGGGATTAAAGGTCTATGCCATCACCACCCAGCTTGGTGTCCGCTCTTAAGAGTGAACTAGTGCATCCCACCCAGTAGGCTGTAGCCCATGGGTGAATGGGCTCTCCCTCTAGGTTCCAATGAGCTGAAGTCAAAGCCAGTAGAGCAGCCAGATCTACAGACTCTGCCTGGGGTCTTATGGCCAAAGGAGAATAGGCTCCCACCTGCCAACTAGTATGGTTTTTACATTTTTTTAAAAGCTCACAGAAAACTTGAGGCAGAAACCATAGGTGGCCTGGAGAGCCACAGTACTTACTGTCCTGGCCCTTTTACAGGAAGGGTTGACAACCTTGACCCTGCCTGCATTAGCAGTTAGGCGGGTGTTCCCAGATTTCCTCAGGGTACCCTAAGAGCCCACAACAAGTCTGAATATAAAGCTGGAGGCCAACAAAAGTTTATTTTGGATTCAATTAACCAAGCAGTGAGGGCCTGATTTCCAAAAATCCCTGGGTTTAGTGCAGCCACTGGAGGGACCCTGGTGGTGCCTGGTCTATGCTGGGGAAGTGGCAGCCATCTTTTCTGCTCAGAAGGTTCATCTAGGACACTGGGCACCCGTGGTTTCTGACTCACTTTTGTGGAATTGGTCCGCAACTCTCTGAGCCCCTTCTCTGTCTTTTCCTGAGCCTTCCTGGCTCCTGCGCCAGGGCAAGGCACGGAGTCCCTGGGGCAGCAGCCAGGCCTCTAGCTTCTCTATTCTCCTGGCTCCTTAAGGTGCTCGGAAGGTTCAGGAAGCCTGCTGGGTGTTCAGTGCTTCATGAAGGACACTAGCTATAACTGCAACTCTACAAACTCAGCAGGGCCAGAGGCTGAGGCAGGGAGCTGGGCTCCTAGTGTTCCCTGAGATTCAAGCTTGTCCTCACGGGTTTTCCTCCATTTTACTTTTATTTCCTTCCCAGTTCCCTGGGCCACTGACTTTAGAAGTAGCGCCCTAGTGGTGACTGTTGACCAGTTCCCTTGTCACAAATCTGTTGTAGTGTGTTATTCCCAAAGTTCTACTGCCCTTATCAAACCCAACTGACAAAAACCCAAAAGCAAGCAAGCAAACAAAAACCCTTTTCAAAATAAAAGAAGATAAGACTAGACACAGGAGCACGAAGCACTAAGAAAAAAGAAGGGGGCTGTGCCCACAGAGGGCCCAGCTTGGTAGTCGGTACACCCTGTGATCCCAAGCACTTTTGAGGTGGACGCAAGAGGACCCAGAGTCAAGGTCATCCTTAGCTAGTGATAGTGAGTTCAAGGTCACTGTGAGCTACAAGTGCTGTCCAGAGTGCTCTGTATAAGCCCCTGTTCTACTAGCAGAGTTCACGTCACAGCTCCGGAATCAGAGCCCAGAAGATTTTAAAAATTAACTTCTAGTCAGGTGGTAGTGGAGCACGCCTTTAATCCCAGCACTTGGGATGTAGAGGCAGGCGGATCTCTGTGAGTTTGAGGACCGCCTGGTCTCCAAAGCGAGTCCAGGACAGCCAAGCCTACACAGAGAAATCCTGTCTCCAAAAACAAAAACAACAACAACAATTAACTTGTAGTTTTTAACTTTGAAAACCAACAAGGGCCAGTGAGACAGCTCAGTGCATAAAAATGCTTGACACAACACCTGATGGCCCGAGTTTGATTCCTAGGACCTGACATGGCAGAAGGAGGGAACCAGCTTCCACAATGTGTCCTCTGATCTCCACACACGTGTTGTGCCACAGATGGACACACACTAAATACATGAATGTAATTTTAAAAGTAATACATTCATTTACAAAAAAAAAAGTTCAAAACACTAAACTGCCCCACAAAGGTGTGGAGGAATATTCTACAGTTTGTCCAGAGGCACTGTTCTCTAAAAATCAATTAAACACAGCGAAGACAAAGGGGCACACATTGTGTCTATGTCCTTCACAAACCCGGGGGTTCTCAGTGGACGGTTTTCATGGACACGGTACTCCAATATCTCCAACACCAATTGACAAGAAGACCCCCTGCCTCCTCCTTGTTCCAGCACAGTCAGGGCAGCTCCATCACAGAGAGACCAGCTGTGATGAAGGCGAGGCCGAGAATGCCTGGAGGCTTTGCTTATTTGACCCTTCCATCCTCCACATCTGCATCTTCAGCAGCGTGGGATGGCAGGAACCAACAGCTACTGCAGCCCCAGCATCTTCCCTGGCTTCCCCAAACCACCCCAGGTCGCTTTACTTGAGAGGACCCTGGAGAGCTCTCAGCAGAAAGAGGTTGGGGCCCCCAGCTCTAGGGAGAGGACTTTGTGTACCTCCTCCAGTGTTAATACCAGCTGTGGGAGAAAACAGGAAGAAGTCATCACGTTTGAGTTCAATTCCCAGTGACCCCAGTTGTTCCTTCGATTGGCTTTCAATTTCTTTCCTCCCCCACAGAGATCCTCTTTGAAGACTTCTTCTGTTTACAAGGCTGCTGGAGGCTTCATTTATCATTGCAGCTCTCCTTGAAGAAGACTTGAGAGTTTGCAACGGTTAAGATAGATGTTTGCCGTTGTGCGCTTTCTTTATTTCGATCTTACCAATGGCCAGAGAAGAGAGATTTCGCTCTTCCTTTATAAGTAATTATGCAAAGGGAAAATGTGGTAAACAAAGGCCACAGGTTTTGAGAACCTCTGGCTGGTATTATGAAGCATGTGATTGGCAGGTGTTGATGCTGTAATCATGAGCAAGTCTGAGGTTTAGAACTCAAATCTGATGCCCCAAAGACAGAGCCATGAAAACTGAGCTTCTAGGGAACAAAGAGAGAAAGAGAACTTTTATTCTCAAGAAGTTCATTTGGTTATGATGGTTTCTTGGAAGGTGGTGACCTCTAACGGGTACATGTGTGTGCAGGTGCCTCAGGAGTCCAGAAATGTATCGGATCCTCTGTTATGGGAATTATGCGCAGCCGTGAGGCGCCTGTTGTGAGTTTTGGGAACCAAACTTAGGTCTTCTGATAGAGTTACGCATGCTGTAAATGACTGAGTCCGTGTGCCTATTTTTCCAAGACTCATTTTGGTTTACTTGTTAAATCTTGCCATTAAGGAAATATTTTGTAGAATTGTTGGTTTTTCTGTCTGTCTGTTTTTAGGTTGTTTGAGATAGGATGTAGTGAGAGGTTCGGTTTCTTTAGAAACACAGTTTATGTTATGTTAGTGTGGTTTTGTTTTAATCCCAGGTGTGGGATAAGAAACTGATTCACAGCAGGTGATTATGATTTGTCTCCTGCGCTAGCAAGGGTGTGATCTTGGCCAGCTGCAGATAGTTGCAGCTGGGGCCTCTAGAGAGGGTATAAATGGGAGAGCCCTGAGAGGGCCTGAGGTCACTGCTGCTGGTTTATCCTGCTACTATATTTGCTGGTTTTGGGTTTGCTATTGTTTGGTTGCTCGTTTGCTGGACTGCTGGATATTCTGACTATGAAGATTGGACTTGCTCCAAGGAACCCAATGCCCCAATCAGCAGGAAGTAGCCTACAGAGGTCTACGAACCCTCTCCCCTCTAACCTTCTTTCTGTCTTACCTAGTGTGGGGGTTGGAAGGGATTAGGCTGGAATAAGGGTTAGAAAGGAGGATGAGAGCTATAAAAACCTAATAAAAAAGATTTATAAAAAAAATACACCAACAAACAGGATCTCACACAGTAGCCTGAAATTCTCTGTATATATCCCAGGCTGGTTTTAAATTTGAAGCAATCTTTCTGCCTTAGCCTGCTGAGTACTGGGATCATAGGTGTGAGCTCCTATGCCTAGCAATTGACAAACATTTTCAATTACAAAGTAATGTGCATTCAATTCAAGAAAGCATTAAAAAAAAAAAAAAAGAATGCATCACCTGTCATTCCCCGACCCTGTGGTCACCACTGCTAATATTGGGTGAATATTTTTCTAAATTAGACACTTACATAGTAAAAAAAAATGCACACAGTATTTATACATCCATCTATAGGTAGGGTTTGGTGGTCTTTATACACTTACACTCATGAACTTGATGAGCCTTGACCCCATCATAGGTGAAATGTGTGACTCTGGGCAATTTCTTTTCTTTCTTTCTTTTCTTTCTTTCTTTCTGTTTTCTTTTCTTTTTTTTTTTAAATTTGGTTGTTGTTTTTTGCTTGTTTTTTGCGACAGAGTTTCTCTGTGTAGCCTTGGCTGTCCTGGACTCACTTTGTAGACTAGACTGGCCTCGAACTCACAGCAATCAGCCTGCCTCTGCCTCCCCAGTGCTGGGATTAAAGGTATGTGCCACAACGCCTGGCCTCTGGGCAATTTCTTAACTTCAAACTTTACATATATAAAAGGGAAAATAAAGAAAACACTATCTAGGATTAAAGGAAGCTAATGTATGTGAAGACTTATCACCATGTCTGACACACAATGAGCATTCAGCACACGTGAGCTGCTATTAACTTGTAACTTTCTCTTGTCACTTTTGAAAACATATGACTCGATATGCCTTGCCGTGGCTTTGGAAGACTCCCAGTTTCCCTTCCTTTCGTTTTTGTTGTAGTGAGGATTTGCATATATTTGAATCCTTCACACAAGTGAGTTCTGAGCCCACAATTATAGTCATTGTTCAAGCGAATGCTCATGCACATTTGCAGGTAGGTGCCAGCATGCTATGCATGCCAGCACATCAGAGCTCACAGCACCTCTACAGGGTAACTGCATTATCCTCAGTTATAAATGTCAGAATGCAGACCAACATCAGAGCAGAGCAGAGATCCAAGCCCTCCTCTTTTGTGTCGGGCTCGCCCCGCCAGCCCAGCGCCCAATCAATACAGGGTATGGAGACAAGCCCCCAGCAGCTTCCTGACCAGCCTCCTACTGATTCCCACACAGACAAGAGAGGTACCCTGGTCTCAAGTCAGGAAGCATGTGCACATGTGCCATAGTGTATGTGTATAGTTCAAGGAACAACTGTGTGGAGTCTGTTTCCCCCTCTCACATTTATGTGGGCTCTGGGAATGGAACTAACGTCACTAGGTATGTGCAGGGAGCCCCTTTACCCATGAACCATCTCACTGGCCTCAGCACTTCCATCTTTTTCACTGTGTTTCCCTCACCTTGGGGAGTGGGAATAATAACATGCACTGTCCCTTCCTGGTGTGTGAAAAGATAACCAGATGAAAGTGGTGATACTCATAACATGACAGAAGCCTTTTATTAGATACTTAATGACTGCTTACTCTCCTTTTACTACCAATTACGACGTCTTACTAATAGCAACGTTAGCACTTAGGTTTTTACTACCACGACTGCTTTTAACAATGTTGCCATGCTGATGATGATTCAAGGTGCTTCCACCTCCCCGGACATCAACAGCTTTTGCTGGTCTCGCTGATGTTCTCCCTCCCCAATTCTCCACGCAGAGCCTCACCAGATGCTGCTTGCTACCCTGGCCCCTTCTACTTGTAGAGCTCTCACTTGCAATCCTAGTTACCTTCTATGGGCCCTCCAAACTCTTCCCCTTAGCGGTGCATCTACAGGCGGGTCCATCATCCCTTGCATGGGGTTAGGTGACTCCTTTGTACAGTGCCATTGGTCAACAACATGGCTTTGAAAGGTTGAGGTACAAGGTTTAGAGAAAACCTTGGGGGGGGGTTCTTTCTTCTTCCTTTTTTTTTTGTTTTTTTTTGTTTTGTTTGTTTGTTTGTTTTTTGTTTTTGTTTTTGTTTTGTTTTGTTTTGAGACAGGGTTTCTCTGTGTAACAGGCCTGGATATCCTGGACTCTTTGTAGACCAGGCTGGCCTCGAACTCATAGAGATCCACTTACCTCTTCCTTCCTGAGGGCTGAGATTAAAGGCGTGTGCTTCCATGCCCAGTAGAAAGTGGGTTTTTCATTTGATAGAAATTACTCAAAGCTTCACGGGTCCCTTTGCTCTCTCCAAGCAGGAACCTCTCTAATGGAGAGAGAGAGAGTCACGGTGGACCTGACCAGGGATCTTGGAGTTAGTGGACATGAAGTGATTAGGAACAGGCGTCTGATTCTTGAGGTCAGTTCGGAAGGATTGGACACATGCCATCCCTGTTCAGTATCCACTGACTTGTACCGGGAGACATTTTGATATATCATCATAAGAGAGCAAGCCAAGGTGAAGCGCACAATTGAATGGTAATTGCTTGGGAAGAGAAGGGTCACAGTGGTTGAACTTAACGATGCAAAAGGAGTGATCATGGAAAGAGAATTATAAAGGAAGGAAGGTGAGGCAAAGGCGAGGCCTTCAGCTCACTTGTCAGAAAATGACTAACCTTCTCCTTGTAGGGGGACGTTAGCGAAGGACAGACACCACAAAGACTGTTTTCAAGGCTTCTGATTTTTAACAAGGCATTACACATGCACGTGCATGTGTGCGTGTGTGCGTGTGTGCGAGCGTGCAGGAGTGCGCATGTACGCATGTGTGTGTGAGTGTGTGTGTGTGTGTGTGCGTATAATTACCTATTGAATGTAAAAGAGGTTTTTCTAAAAACCAAATAGCAGGTACAAATTAATATTACCAGATTTAGTCAATAAAATAATCCCATGTGGAAAAAAAAATCTCACCAGGCTGTGGTGGAACACATCTATAATCCCAGCATTTGGGGAAGCAGAGGCAGGGGCAGAGGCAGATGGATCTCTGTGAGTTCAAAGCCAGCCTGGTCTACAAAGTGAGTCCGGGACAGCCAGGGATACACAGAGAAGCTCTGTCTCGAAAAAACAAAAAGCAAAAAACAAAACAAAAAGAAAGAAAGAAGAAAAAGAAAAAAAAATCCCACGTCCTATTTGGGAGCTGGAATGAAAATGTATGTGCTTGCATCTGTAATTTAAACGCAAATGAGTCTCTTGTATTTTATCTGCCAAGGCTAGCACAAACCCATTTGAGAAGGTGTGTTTGCAGAGAAATAGGAAAGCCTCTAGAATATTCTGTAACTTGGGGCATACTTAAGACTTTACAACAGACCCTTCTCAGTGACGTAGTGCTCACTATTAAAGCCATCTGGAAAGACTGGGCTTGGACCAGGCCTACAGGTCATAGCAGCTGCAATGGGTTTTCTGTCCAGTGACAATTCTCGGGGGCCAAAGACAAACACCCCCTGTGATCTGGAACACGTTTTCTTGTTTTGCTTTTTGGCTCAGGACAAGAGGAGCTCCGAGTGTGTGGTACAAGCAAAGGAGGTAGACATGAGGGACAGAGGTCCACACTGCCAGGTGTTGTGTCTCTGAAGGGAAAAAAAATCCCCTCCAACTGACAGGAACACTTACTAGTGGGGTTGCCTTTGAGTGAGAGTCTGCACCAGGCCAGGTGTGATGGCTCACATCTGGAATCGCAGCACTTGGGAGGCTGAGGTAGGCAGATCACAACCTCAAGGCCGTGAGCTGCTCAGTGAGGCCCTGTATCAGAACCAAACGTAACAGACTCTATCCGTTTAGTCAGGGGACTCTTTCAGCGTATACTTCATAAATTAAATGGATTTAGGACATCTGGTTGGAGTGGGTAAACACACTCCACAAGTAAAAATCACCCCTGGAAAACTCCCAGGAGGAGGATGGGGGTGGGGTAGGGGGTGGAGGGCGTCTGGAAGGCGGAGCCCATCTGAAGTAAATTCTGACAAGAGGGAGTGGTGGAGTGAACTGGGGGCCACAGCGAGAGAAAAGAGGTGGGTACGCAATCTAGGAGCTAATGATAGCAGAAGCCAGGCTCGGTACGGAAGGAAGCTAGAGGCTCTTAGACGTTGGAAGAACTAAGTGTAAAAGAAGTCGTAGAAAAGAGACTGTTTAGGCAGAGAGGGTATGGAAGTGGGGGGTGGGGTGGGGACCCCTGACAGGGAAAAAGGAAACCACTTTTATACACAAGGAGTTCTGTCATCCAGTGTACACCAGTTTGCTGAGTGCTTACTGCTCGTGACCACTGAGGCAAGAGGTAGGTCCTACCCCTGTATATGATCGCTCGTTTCAGGATTTTTCAGCTTACCTGGTCCGGGGCAGGAGGTCATTTATCAAGAAAACCTTTGCAGTGGGATCGGGGGTGGGGGGTGCATCTCTAAGGTGAATTTTGAATGATAAATGAGGGGGTTTTTGTTTGTTTGTTTTTTTCTCCAAGAGATCAAAATAGGACAATGACCGTGGCATACCCGCCTGAGCTGACTAGCTACTTATTATTCAACATTAATAGCTTGGAACGATCAGGAAAGGTTGAGAACTGTGCATCTCCTGACCTGTGACCCCAGTACCAAGTGAAAATCAAACCTTAATCCCTGCCACATGCAATGGGTATTAGCAAGCAGGTGCAGACTCCATCCCAGGACCCACTTGGCTAAGTTTGGCGTCACCTCCAAGGAACCTCTTGCCAACAGTTTCAGTCAGAAGCACACACAGCCTTCCTCTGAGGGCCGATCACCAGACGTGGGCATCAGCCCCAGAGACGGAATCCTTAGGGGACCCTGGTCTGTCTATTTAACTAAAGCTGGCTCGCAGGAGTGGGGAAGCTGGCTCATCTAACTCAGGGAGCAACAGTAGAGATGCTCACCGCCTCTTCTCACCAAGTCTTTTGACTACCTCAAACTCCACCGGGTGAAGAAAAGATTTCTGATTTCCAGACTGGTAGCTATGAAACCTTCTGCTGCAGATTTAGATAAATGGTTTTTCAAGTGCTTGCTGCAGCTACAGAGGCTTGAGTCCTGATAAGTGTCCTTCAAACGTTAGCTCACAGCCTCTAGGGCGTAGAATGTGGTCGGCATTGCTTGAAACCACAGTCTGCCCCTCAAATGTTTTAAAGTAAATTTCAGAAGAGATGAAGAGTGTAGGGAACATTCCAGGCCACCAGCGGGCTTGGGTGGGGGTGAGTGTACAGGTGACCTTTGCTTAGTCTGTAGGCATTAAGCCCATGTAAATAGACTCTAGGAAGTTAAATTTCAGAGAGTCTTTTACATTAAGGTCTGTGATTGGCTTGATTTCTTTCTTCATCTATACTTCAAGTATCGTGGTAACATCTGCCACATGGGTTTGGGAATGGTTAAAAGAATATACAGGGGCTGGGCATGTATGTAGCTCAGTTGGTAGAGTGCTTGCCTAGCATGCACAAATCCCCAGGTTCAATCCCTAGCGTGGTATAAACCCGGTGTGATCCCAGCATATGGGCAGTAGAGACAGGAGCCTTAGGAGTTCAAGGTCATCCTGGGCTACATAGCAAATCTGAGGCCAGCCTTGGATACCTGTACTAATAATAAACAAACAAGTAGAGACTATGTAGGAAAGTTTAGCAGGAAGCCTGCTCTACAGTAAACTCCCAATACACGTAGCCATGGTCCTTTCCAAATTTATTTATTTATTTATTTATTTATTTATTTATTTATTTAGTGTGTGATGGGGGTTGGGGGGCATGCACGTGCCATAGAACGCCTACAGAGGCCAGAGAATAACCAGCGTGAATTGGCACTCTTCTTCTACCATGTGGGTCCCGGCTCGAACTCAGGCCATCAGGCTTGCTGGCAGGTATCTTTACCCACTGAGCAAGCCATCTTGCCAGCATAGCCACGGTTCTTTTTTCTGTCACTATTATTGTCAATGTTGGGAAATTAGTAGTTGTTTTCCCAGGATCCATCTCTGTGCCTGAGGCATACAGGTGCCTGATGAATACTGGTTGAATAAATGAGTGTCAACCAATTTTTGGTTAATATTCATTCCTGAATCTACTGGATACCTATTATGAACCACAGTATGTGCCTGTCCCTGGGCCTGGTTCATAATAGGCATGCGACATAATTCAGGAATGAATAATAAGCAAAAATGGTTGACACTCAGCCAGTCCTCACCAGGCACCTTTTGGTATTAGGCTGACCTTCCTTGAAAGAGCATAGAGTCTACCACAGTGAGCAGAGAGATGAATGGCTGACAGGAGCCAAGGAGGGCCTTGCAAAGGTTCTAGGGGGGTGGGTTTCATGGAGAAGATGGGATCTACATTGACTCATGAGAGGCGAGTAGCAATTGGCCAGGTGATGACAGTCAGGACGTCGTCAGTTTGTGTGTGTGTGTTCAGAACTGTGCTCAGAGAAACCAGCATCTGCATAGCTGCGCAGGAAGCTCATCCTCTCCCCCAAGTGCCACACTTTCTCATCAACTACACAGGAACCACCCGTGTTTTCTGACTGTAAAAGGTAGAACTGTTGTCATCAAGTCTGGAGGGTGGGGGAGGGGAACCTCCCTCTCTCCTCTGGTTTCTGTTAAGGTGATTTATGCTCTATCTAGGAATGCGGCTTTTTATTTGACTGAACCAGTTGAAGTCTCCAAGGCACAGCTGCGCGTCCTTTTCTCTCCCACCCCATTTTTCATCAAGCAGTCTTGCAAACATTCATTAGGTAGAAGCTGGCGGCGGCTCCGGGTTAGGTTGTTGCGGGGGGGGGGGGGGGGGCGGGGGGCGGGCGGGCGCAACGGATGAGGGTTGAGACTGCACGTATCTGTACAGTCTGGCTCTTGTACTGACGTCTGGAATAGGCAGAGAACAGCAGAGGGCGTGACCACAGCACAATAGGCATTCACTTAGGAAGCCCCAGTGAGAGGTACCCTTTGTCCCCCTGTTTCAGTTCCCCTAAGGTCAACTCTGACTTCCTCTAATTGGCTTCAGGCTCCCATAGCAAACTGGCTTGTCGTCAGGACTACTTCCCCTGGGCTCAAGTATTTGGGGGTCTCTGCATACAGAGGTCAGCAGACTCCATAAAACGTCTGCAGTGCCAAGGCCTTACCCACCCCCACCCTCCAACTTGGGTGTTAGGAGCAAAGCAGGGCTCATATACCCACTGTGTTTATGCATAGGCTTACACAGCAAGGCTTGATGGAGCTCTTCCTAGCAGCGCTGCAGTGTAAGAAAGCAGCAAAGGGAAAAGACTGAAAGTGTAGATTCTTCGTGTCTTTTAAAGGGCTCACAGTATTAATTTCTCAGCTGAAACATTTTTCACGCTTTGAACTGGGAAGTCGTTTGGGGGTCTGCTCTGTGTTTTGGAGGATATGTAGCTACATCCCAGGCCCCATACTGTAGGCTTTGATCTTTTTTGTTTGTTTGTTTTGTTTTTTGAGACAGGGTTTCTCTGTGTAGCCCTGGCTGTCCTGGACTCGCTTTGTAGACTAGGTTGGCCTCGAACTCACATCAATCCACCTGCCTCTGTCTTCCTAGTGCTGGGATTAAAGGCATGGGCACCCAGCAAGCTTTGATCTTTTTAAAACCTACTTTATTTGGGATTACTTATCTCTCTTTTCCCCTTCTCTGCTCCACACCCTTCCAACACCCCAACAGTAGGAGAGAAGGCTAGTGGGGGGAAGGGTTCTTTTTGGCTACTTTCTGCCGTTTAGGGTCATTGGCTTCAAGCAATGCCAATCTCTGTTGTCAGTGTATTCAGCCAGCAACTGCAAACACAGCAGTGGCCTTCTCTTTGTCCTCTGACTGTCCCCTCCAAGCACTCTTCTCACAGCCCTCTGTCCTCTTTCTCTCTAGGCTTTCCTACCTATACCTTCTCAGAGTCTGCATCAGGAGACGTTCTAACTGGCAAAGACCACACCTCCACACGAGGCAGTTTCCTGTCAACCAAGGTCACGGTGCCCTCTCAAGAGGCTGCCAACAGCTGCGGACAAATTGGGGCAGCTCCCACATCCCACACCTGGGATCAAAGCCAAAACATGTTTACGTAACATAACTGAATGTTTCAAGAAACCAAAATTTCCACAACACCTTATCCACTAGACACCAGACGCACTCCTCCCTGCAGTTACGACTACACAAACATCTCCTCTGTGCAGTGAGGGGAAAATGCAGAATAGGCCCTGGATGTGAACCCCAGGCTTACATGCTCAGACAGCATCACAGATGCTCCATGTACACTTTTGAACATATTCTCCCTTCTTTGAAAAGCTTCACTGTGAGAGTGGGAAATGTTAAGTAACTCACCAGAGCCCTGTGGGATGTGGACTTTCTCATTCCATAATATCTCTAAGCAGACATAGATTCCCTCAGAGGTGATGCTTGGAGAGATGCGGTGAGAACCCAGTAAGTTAGTGAGTTTACTGGAAAGCCAGTGATGGAGAGCTCAAGAGAGAGGTAGCAGTGGGCTGGGGAAGCCAAGGAACACTTCTGCAGTCATCCCAAGGGTCTTTGTGTGTTTGTGGGCAACAGGTTGACTGGAGTGGTGAGTTAGGCACCCTCCCCCAAGGTCTAAAGTCAAGGGCTCTACCTGATTGTGGAGATGACACAAGATAAGATTTGGACGCAAAGCACTGTGTAAAAACTATGAATAGGCATGATGTCCACATGGGCTCTGAGGTCCGTATCCTCAACTTACAAGTGTGTGGCCACAAGCCATATGCTGCTGATCTTATGGGCCAGTGTCATTGTCTAGGGGAAAATGCCTGTACTTCATGTCCTGCTGGGCTGCCAAGGCCCATTTGTCAATGACATCAGTCCCAGGAATGAGATTCTGTGGACATTTAGGAGGGGGTACTATGAAGGAAGTGCTTGGGTCATTACTGCCATGCCCCCCAAAAGACTGGGAGACCAAAGCTCTCTGTTTCGTGCTTCCTGGCCAGGAGGTACTCAGTGTCCCCAACCATCACTTCCCAGTATTACTACCCCGACCAAAGGCCCAAAAGCAACCAGTCTACCTAAGCAGGGGCCAGAAATTGTAAAACTGTGAGGCAACAGCAGGGTCTTCCGTTAAGAAGTTAATTCTGTCTTTTGCTACAGTGAAGCAAAACTTACCTCGAGTATAAAAAGAAGACTTGCCATATGTCAAGCCTGAAGTGATTTAATGAGTTAAAATGTGACAGGCCTACAAAAGAACTTGGATCTAGAACGTAGACATGGCATACTGGGTTTTTAGTATTTGGTTCTTTGTATGTCACTAACAATTAGAATTCTTGCTGTAAATAACAGCTTTGGAATCGAGGTCTGCAAAGATGTCCTGTGGGCACCACGCTTTCTTTTACTAGATGCTTGGAAAGACCACAAGTTGTTACTTTTGGGGGTCAGTTACCATCGCTAATGGTTTAGTAACTTCTGTGGGAGCATGAAGGAATAGTGTTGATGGCATCTTCCCAAGAAGGTCTCAAGGGGAGAAAGAGGCAGTGTGGGCATCTTGAGGTGCCACTCACGTAACTATATACTCCACACCAACTGAAGACCGTTTTGGTGCTGGGCATCATGTTCCTGCTAACCATATCTGGAACACCAGTACATCACCACTCCATCCATATGTCAACTGACTGGGGAGGGCTGGCATTGTTAGCTAACGGGCTCTGTGTCAGAATCCTGAGGTTCCTTCTTGAGCCTTGCCCAACGTCAGCCACTGACACTGGCTTTGTATCTATGGACAGCTCCTGGTCTGCATGTGCTGGGAATCTTGGGGAGTCTTCTGGGAATTTCCACTCGCTGTTTCTCTCTCGGGCTTTTTATAGTTCCATAAGCTTTGGATCTGCTAGCAAACACTCATGTACTGGTGCCTCTCTCTGTTTATAGCCTCAGGATAAATCGTCCTAATGGGAAATATCTGCCTTTAGGAGTGATTTAGATCAAGGGTTTTTATTTCGTGTTTGTGTACAGCTCATCTGCCTTTCTAAAAACTATTTTGATGTCTTCTTCATTCATGTGACTTATCCCCTGTTGATAAACAACAGGACTCAATAGACCTCCTTACAGAGCCTGTTTGGATCTAAATGTAGCTGGCACTGGGAAATGTGTGACCCACCCATCTGTGTTCTCATGGGTGCTAAACCAGAAGACACCACGGGATTTGAAAACTCATAGAGGACATCGGATAAGAGCCCAGGAAATGACTGATGATGAGAGCCTTGCTCACCAGCATCCTGGGAATCTCCTTCTAATTCAGTTGTTTTAGGGTCTCCCAAAACATTACATTAGCATTGATGATGATGATGATGATGATGATGTAAGCTTAACTTCCAAATGAATGACTATCAGTTGTTTGTTTGTTTGTTTGTTTATTTGTTCTTTCAAGACATGGTTTCTCTGTGTAGCCTTGGCTGCCCTGGACTCACTTTGTAGACTAGGCTGGCTTCAAACGAACTCAAAGCGATCTGCCTGCCTCCGCCTCTCCAGGGGATTAAAGGCGTGCTCCACCACGCCCAGCCTTTGAGTACCAGTTTTTAAAGATTATTTTATTTTATGAGTATGACTGTTTTGCCTATGGGTGTATCTGTACACTGTGTGTGTGTGTGCGCGCGCGCGCGCACACACGTGGTACCCACAGAGGCCAGAAGAGAGTACCAGCTTCCATGGAACTGGAGCTAACAGACAGTTGTGAGCCACTACTGTGTGGGTTCTGGGAATGGAACCCTGGTGTTCTTCAAGAGCAGCAAGTTCTCTTAAGGGCTCAGTCATCTCTCCAACTCTTAGGTTTTGTTGTTGTTGTTGTTGTTGTTGTTGTTGTTGTTTAGAGTCTTCAGTCCTGTAAAAGATAACTAGGCACCTTTTCTGCCCTGAAATGGCTCCACCCTTCCCTTCCGTGGCTGTCCTAGGGAAAGACCGTTTCACTCTCTAGACCTGGTCTGTACTTACCCAGGCCACTTTGTTTTTGTTTTCAGTATCTTCTGCCACTGAACTGGCAGGAACACCTAATGGTGGGAGGTGGCAGCGTGGTAATTAAGCACGCCCCCTTTGAGTCAGACTAAATGGGTTTGAACTGGGGCTCCAGCATTTACTAGCTTTGTTACTTAAGCCCTTTGTGACTCAGTTTCTTTGTGTGACACAAAACCAGCAATTACTCCTACTTCCCAAAGACACTGCGAAACCGAAGTGAGCTAGATAGTGTGCATAAAACAGAACAGGCACGGTGCCCAGCGTCATAACAGCAAGAGTGTTATAATGCACAGCTATCATCAACGACTAGGATGATGAAGCAGTGAACCCACGGAATACACTTATGCTAATATACCTGTGTTCAATAACCAAGGGTGGGCGTGCTCTTAGCTACAAAGGTCCGGGTTGGGTGGACGATGGCATTTTTCTCATGAGTTAGTAACAACCACCATGGAAGCCCAGGCACTTTGCCCTCACTTCTGATGGAGTAACTGAGAAACACTGCAGCTCTGGCAGTTCTGGCAGGGTGGGGGTGGGGGTAGGGTGGGATGCGGGGCACATCTTCAATTTAGCTTCTGCCTAAACATACAAGACCCACTCAGAACGGCCGCTGATAAGTGAAGACTATCTATTGGTGATGTAATGAGAGCACTGCTCTTAGTGCTTTCTCTATATCTAACCCAAATTTTAATGGTGTATTTAGTCTCTTACCTCGCCTGTCCTCCGCAGAGATGAAGAACAGCTGGCCTGCATCCTCTTTATAGGAGAGTTCTGTTAAGTTTGCCTGGGGCACTTTTTCCGGACAGACTAAACAACTCCAGGTCCTTTACCCTTGCCTCTTAGGTTCTATCTTCCTGTCTCCTTAATCATTTCGGTCCTCTTTTGGAACTTCTCCAGCGTCTCTACATCTTCTTTTAAATACAGGACCTCAGACTGGACATAGTCTCTTGTAAGAGCGTGCCTGCTGTCAAAAATCGTTACTGCGAGCTCGGGAGGCGAAGTGCACTTTGTTTTACGGCGGCGGCTCTCCACTATCGTGACTGCTCTAGCACTGCGTGTGTTGTCTGGTTCCCGTCGATCCACTGGGCACATTCTTAGTCAATGCATGGCCTGCTTTGATTGTTCCTCGTTCAGTTTCTCTTAAATCGAGACGCTGAGCGCTTTTGAGTCTGTCCCTGCTGATTATCACCCCCCCCCAGGATACAATTTTGCAATCAGCCAACATGCTGAACCCCCCCCCCCCAACTGTCTTTAATGTGCCATTTCCTTAACTCATTGACGCTACTTTAGATTTCCTTAACATATAAGTGATTCCTACTCGCCCCTTGAATTCATAGTATTTGCAGTCTCTGGGTGTCCACAAAAAAAGAAAAAAAATTATTTCAAGATTGTTGAAACCAGATCCAGGATAAAATAATGGTGCACATTTGCAGTCACCCTTTGTTTACTGAGCCATTGATCTCTTTTCCAGTCAGTAGTGGAGCCTGGGGAGGGGAGAGACAGCCCAGTTCCTATCTTTCTGCTGTGCTGATGAGAATGTCACATGTTTTCCGAAGCTTTCCTGAAACTGAGATGTTACACAGATGTGGACCGATTGCTGATCCGATAGCTCAGACAGACCCTGAACTGGGAGTCAGTGGGGAAGAGGGCTATTTATTTGCACCATTCGTGAAACTGTGGATTACTTTAAACAGCACTGGCTTACTTGCCCATCATATGTTCTGTCCTAGATTGAAGGCACAGAGAAAGCTAGGTGCTGTTCACACCTGAAGCTTAGCTAGAAAGACCCTCACAAAGGCAAAGGCACCACTGGAATTAATATTAGAAAACCATTCAAGTTGAGCTTAGCTCCTGAGGAACTCGTTGGATTCTGAGATGTCATGTGAAAGGATGCTGGTGTACCATGAAGATGTCCACCTGGGGCAGACAAGCTGGAGAAGGGAAGGGAGGGGCCGTTAACATCCATGATACCCCAACTTCTTAAACTGTGGGTCACTGACCCAATAATAACGTAATGTGGGGTAGTGGAAAAGTTGGTGATAGTAAAAGGTTTTGTTTGGTTTCAGGCATTCCTGGGGTCTCTACCTGCTGCAGGGTGTGGCTGGCATACCCTGCACTCTACCTTGAACTCCCTAGCCCAGGGGCGGGGCTTCCCCTCTCCCAGATGTATGTAATTCAGATGTTTTGCTCTCTATCTCTTTCTCTCTCTCTTTCTCTCCCTCACTCCTCTTTTTCTTTCTCTCCCTCCAACCTCTCTCTCTCTCTTTTTCTCTCTTTCTCTCCTGCTCTCCTCTTTCTTTCTGTTCCTGACTCCTCCTTCTCTCTCCCCTGTCTGTCTGTCTGTCTCTGTCTGTCTCTGTCTCTCTGTCTCTGTCTCTCTCTCCCTCTCCCTCTCCCTCTCCCTCTCCCTCTCCCTCTCCTTCCCCTGCTTGGCTGCTGAGAATTGCTTCCAATAAACCGGCATTTGTATACTATATATTCATCTTGCCGTTAGTGCATTCCGTTATTTCAGTCAGGTTCCTTAATGCCCAATGGCCAAACATAAATTCAAAATAAAATCTGAGGTGGTTGCCTGCGCTGCATCTTGCAACTTCAGTATCCTTGGTGTTCTCTAACACTACCCCTCCCCCCCCCCAGTGTGTGTGTTTGTGTGTGTGTGTGTGTGTGTGTGTGTGTGTGTGTGTGTGTGTATTTGTGCATGTAGATGTCAGAAGACAACCCCAGGTGTTCTTCTTCTGGAGTTGTGCAGCTTGGGTTTTGGTTTTTTTGTTTTGTTTTGTTTTGTTCTGTTTTTTAGGGGTCTTTTTACTAGGGCCTGTGCTTGCCAACTAGACTAGCTGGCTGGCCAGCAAGTCCCAGATATCCTGTGTCAGTCTCCAGTCCACTCACGCCACTATGTCTGGTTTTTCATTTGTTTGTTTGTTTGCTTTTGTTTTTTAACATAGATACTGGAGGTCAAACCCAGGGCCCCTTACTTGCACAGTAGGCACATTACAGACTGACCTGTCTCCCAGACCTGCATTCTTGGTTCAGATCCCGCAGCATGAGCACATGGCACTGTGTGCGTCACCATGCCACACAGGAGGACTCTGCGGAAGCACCTCCCCTCACACCTACTTATGTTATGAAAACTGCGGTGTTTTGTCTATACAAAGCTTTCTGCTTAATGGGTCAGTGATAAAAAACAGACAAAATTTTCCTACAATCATTTCTTAGGATATAAGCATCACATTAGTAGTATCTCTTTGGGTTGATTCTATTAGAATATTTGGTTTTTAAAACTTGCTATTTAATTTGCCAAATTAAGGGCTTTTTGGGGTTTTTTGTTTGTTTGTTTGCTTTTTCGAGATAGGGTTTCTCTGTATGTAATCCTGGCTGTCCTGGACTCACTTTGTAGACCAGGCTGGCCTTGAACTTACAGAGATCCTCCTGCCTCTGCCTCCCGAGTGCTCGGATTAAAGGCATGGGTCACTGCGCCTGGCGAGTTTCATTTTTAAAAAAATTATTAAATGAACGATGACTTGTGTTATCATTAAAAGCTGGCTCAGAGGTTAAGAGCGCCGTCTAACTTTCCAAAGGTCCAGAGTTTAATACTCAGCCACCACCTTGAAGCTCACACACCTGGTGGTGGCAGGTGATGACGTCAGAGGTTGCTAAGCAATCTAGAGGTAGCAGCCTACATGCTAACAGCTTGGAATTAGGACAGAATTTTCAGCAACTTCTGAAATGGACCTAAACATACTTCTGCCATCTTATACTACATTTTTTGTTGGTGGTGTTTTAGTTTTTAGAGACAGGGTCTCACTACATAGCCTTAGCTGGTCTGGAATTCACTCTGTAGATCAGGGTGGCCACAAACTTATAGAGCTCTACCTTTCTTTGCCTCCCAAGTGCTGGGATTAAAAGTGTGCTCCACCTCACCTGGCCTTTACATGAAGCATGGACAACTATAACACATCAATCAACTGGAAATGCTAAGGATACCCCATGTCCTCAATAACAGGGTTTTCAACCAATAATTAGTTCTTTATGTAAAAAATAAACACACACCCATCACATTAGCATACAGATTTGCTTTCATCTTTAATAAATAGTAAAATTACATGTATACTAGAGAAGTGGATTTTTGTTTTTTGTTTTGTTTGTTTGTTGATTTTTCGAGACAGGATTTCTCTATGTGTATCCCTGGCTGTCCTGGACTCACTTTGTAGACCAGGCTGGCCTCGAACTCACAGGGATCCACCTGTCTCTGCCTCCCCAGTACAAGGAATAAAGGCATGCACCACCATGCCCTGCCCAAAGAAGTGCTTTAATCGGTTTATTTGTGCTATATTATCAGTAAATGTTTGATTTGTGTATCACATATATATACTTACATACCCAAGGTTGTGTAACAGTTTCTCGACCTAAAAGGAGTTACAAATGGAAAACTTATCACCTGGAAGCCAGATGCTTTTCTGTTGGAGATACAGTAGCCTTTTCTGAAACCATGAAGTCTTTTGAGGACTTGGCTTACAAAGCTGCTGTTCCTGGGGCCTCCGCCAGGTGGAGTTGTCTACAGGGACTCACGTTTTGAGATAAACTGTCAAACAAGGAATGCCGCAGCCTGGCATTCCTACCTGTTTCCGGTTTGCTCTTAGGCTGGTCTGAATGAAGCCACTGGGGGTAATCCGAGGGCTAGTAATTGGTAATTGTGGTAATCATTTACTGTGTGCTCCTGGGCAGCTTCTGGAAGTGGGCAGGTTTCCAGCCCTGGCTTGACATGGGCTTGCCTCTCCTGTGCTCCAATAACCCATTCCAGTGGCAGTAATGGGACTGGGAATTGCAGCCTTCTTTGGCTTCCTCCATAATAATTAATTGCGTGGAATTCCAAAAGACTTGTCCTTTGCAAAGCTCATTTACTTTCAGGGGCTGCAGGATGGCCAGGCAGAAAATGATAGCTTAAAGACGCATAGTGAAATGGAACTGTGCAGCATTTTGATACAAGCCCAAGGAGCTGGGAGGGTGTGTGCCTGTCTGTGCAAGTCCCAGGAGGGAGGCAAAGGGCTGCAGTGAGCTTGTTTGTACTGACATGCCTTCGTTTAACCTCAGGAGCTCTCCTTATCCCTAGATCAACTTTGCCTGGGAGCACTAAGTTGGAGCCCTCCGGAGCCAGGTGAAGTGTTTTTGTTCAAGCAGAAGTTCCTTAATGGTTTGAGGTTTGGCACAGAGGAGCTTTTACGTTTCAACAAGTGTTAGGAATGGAAACATAGAATAAAATACAATTGAATTTTGAAAAGCAATGGGATGATAGGGGGAGGGAGGGCCCCTCCCCCAAGCCTTCTCTCCTACTTAAAGAAAAGCAAACATTGTTTTCCTAAGTCGCTCTTGCATTCTCATTAATTTAAGACAGGAAGCCTTCGGTGGGTGTGACATAAACAAGTTGGGCTTCCTCATCAGTTTGCAGCTGGAGAGATGGCTGAGCAGCCCAAGCCCTTCGGGCCTCTCGGGGGATGACTTGTTGACTGAGCCCTGCAGAAGGTGGGAGGGGCAGGCGAGCGGAGAAGGTATAAAGGAAATGCTTTAGCTGTGCAGTCACTGGTGATTGTAATGCAGGGGTGGTGAGTTTGGTTATTCCAGGAGGAATCTGACTTGGAGTTGCTGGAAAGTTCCCTAACATCCCTCCCGGTAGGAGAGTTGTGATTTTAGTTGGGTGTTCCCCCGCCGCAACAAGAAGCCAGGCTTTCTGCAGATGGTGAGGCGGAGTGGTCAGGAATGAATGTTTGGAAGTGCAGCTTCTTCGAGTGTGAGAGAACTTCGATCAGGGTTCGAGTGTCTGTCTGGGTGCCGGAGGATGGGGGAGCGCTTTCCCAGTTCGCTGCAGGAAGCTCCCGAGCACTAGATGTAAACAAAAGTGTCTGAAAGAGAAACCCCAAACTCCTTGCCGCCTCCGGGCGGTTTCCTTTTCCCTTCAGAGGACTAGGTGAAGGGGAAAGGACTCTGGAATGTTGTGGAGTTTTGACAAGTGAGAGTCTGGGCTAGGATCGCATTACAGCCTTTTCATAACCCCTTCCACCCGCCGAGCAGGGAGGGTCCTCCCGCACATCCGTAGCCCGCGGAGAGGAGTGTTGGCGGCGTCCGGCAGGAGAGGCTCAGAGGCTCAGAACCGCCGGACAGCCTGGGGGATCTGGGGTTGGGGGGAGACCAGCGTCCCCCCGCGAAGGCTGCCCCGCCCCGCCCGGCCCTGCCCTGTGCCCCGAGCTGCCAGCAGGTGCTCCAGTTAATGACAGGTCTCTGGGGGCTTGCTCAGCTCAGCCCCATCGGATTACCCCGAGGCCAGCTGCTCCTGCTTCCAAGGCTCCGGGAGTAACTGAGGGAAGAGGACTTAGAGAAAGCTTCCAGAGGTGACTTCAAAAACTGGAGGTAAGAATCTAACGGGGGGCGTCAGGGGGAGGAGGAGCCCAGGCCTTGCGATCTGATCCAGGTGCATTAAGGAAGCTGGATCCGCCAATGTGAGAATTTGGCCGAAGCCTACCTGAAAGCGGCTACCTGGCAGCTTGTGACTTTCTGTTGGGGGTTTGCACGCCTGGGGTGGTTCATTTTCACTGCGAGGAGCGACTTGCAACTGGTTCGTCAATAATTGGATGTAAAGAGGCAACGTGTGTGTGTGTGTGTGTGTGTGTGTATTGGTGTGCTGTGTGTGTTGAGGTTGAAGCAGTCTAGGTGTCAGCCCTATTGTCCTTTCTCCTGGCTTTTGGTTAGCTTCTGGTTAGCTTTGGTACAGCCAAGCTGTTTTCTCTGCCATACGGAGAGTTTGGATGTTTCCACACACAAGGCTTTCATCTCCTCTGGGAGGAACAGATCTTTGCCCCAAATGACTATAAACAGTGTGCTTGAACAACGGCTCTGTTCACTCATGCAGAAACTTTTTTGATTAGATTACCGAAAAGTAAAAAAAAAAAAAATTAAATGAAAGATGCTTGAAAAGAGGATAGCTTTCTATTGATATATATATATATATATATATATATATATATTTTTTTTTTTTTTTTTTTTTTTTGATAGACAGGTCTCCCTCTGTGTGTAGTAGCCTGGGACTTGTGGTGATGCCCCTACCTAAGGCTCCAGTGCTGGGTTATACTTGTGAACTATCTCTGGCTGAGGATGGCACTTTGTATCACACAGTCCTGCTTTAGAGGGCAGTTTAGAAGTACTTAAGAATGAAGTGACTTCAAGTGACACAAGTAAAGGAGGAAGGGAGGAAGCTGTCCTTTTCAGAGAAAAGTTTCTTTTTTGGAAAAGTTTGTTTATTTATGTAGTCTATGTATACTAGCCCTCTGTCTTCATGCAGAGTACAAGAAGGAATCAGATCCCATTGCAGGTGGTTGTTGGGACTTGAACTCAAGACCTCTGAAAATGCAGCAAGTGCTCCTAACCACTGAGTCATTTCTCTAGCCTCAAAGAGAAAAGTTCCTAAGAATATAAACAATGTTTTTTTTTCTTTCTACAAAACAAGTCAAGCTGAACATGATAAGGAGCATAATCTATAAAATACAGTGCTATAACTGGTTTGTAATTCTAAACTCACATTATAGGTGAATTATAAAGTAAGTTAGGAGGCGACATTTTCATATCTCCACCTACTCCTGCACTGGTTCCAGGAATAGTTGTGGGACCCTGGGATGACACTCAGAGCTTTGTTAGGAGGAAACTCTTGTGGGGTCTATAGAGAAGAGTTAGCCAGGTGGCGGCACACGCCTTTCATCCCAGCACTTGAGAGGCAGAGGCAGGTGGAGCTCTGAGTTTGAGTCCAGCCTGCTCTACTGAGCAAGTTTTAGGACAGCCAGGGCTTCATGGAGAAACCCTGCCTCACCCCAAGCCTCCAACTCACCGCTTCACAAAAAAACAAAACAACAAAACCAAGAAAATAAAAGATAAATAAAAGCCCCACCTACTACCATTCCTAGATGGGCCATAGGCAGAAGCTGAAATAGCATGTTGGGGCAGGGGGTGTCGGGGAAACCAGGATGAGCTCAGTTCCTAAGGCTTGCCCCAGATCTCTCAGCTGCTCTGCTGGGTGTGACTACTGTTGGGAGGCGGATCTCGGCAGCCTCCCCCTTCTCTGCTGTGAAAGGAAGCTAGCACAGGAGTAGCAGCTCTATCAAGTACTCCCATAGATCACCCAGCATCATCTCACGTGGTAGAATCTTTGCTGAAGCTAATCCACCCCGTGTGGCTACTAATGTCTGGGTAGGCTAGAGTCCTTACACTGCAGTCACTGAAGTCACTGCATGCCATTCAGCCCTGCCTTCACTGAGGTAATATCTCTCCCGAGCTTTGGCCAGGCACGTGTGGCCTGCCTCCATCAGTGGGTGCTCCAGGGGGTTGCTTGGGCTCTTCGTGATTCTTCTGTGCCTTCTGATTCTTATTCTGACGTCCAATCGGAAACCTGAGCTATCCATTCTGTATCCAAAGTACACTCACAAATAATTTTAAGTCACTTCCTGGCTGATTGATTGATTGTGACTGGGTACCTTGGCTGGCCTCAGACTTGCCGTGTACACTTCTGCTTCCCAAGGGCTGGAATTAAAGGCCTGCACCCAGCATGCTCAGCCCAAGAATTACTTATTTTTATAAGACCTATAGCTAAGGACAGCAAATGTTCCCTTACCCAGCACCAGCACCAGTTCCTGTGCTCCCAGGATAGCCACTTTCAACATTCCCTACTTATTTTTTAATGGTGAGTGAACGCATCCTGCCCTTTGATGTCTTTCTTACTGAGCCTGCCCTGTCTTCTGATGCACTCTGGGTTTGCTGCCCTTCAGCAAAGCTGGGAGCATCGGGCAGCGAGATTGCCAGCAGGCATGATGGGGTGAACAAGACCCTCAAAGACCACCACCTTCATCACAGTTGTCCCTGTGTCACTGTACTGAGGATGCATTCTGCCTCTTGCTCATGGGACATCCTTTTCCCCCACAAGTGCCCAAGAAAACATGCATATAAAATCAGTGTTTTGAGAGCCTCCAGAGCTGACTGTAAGGTTGAACTAGGTTTGAACCCCACAGTGGAAATCTCTTCCCCTTTGAGTCTTCTGCAGAGCGTTGTTCTTCCTAGTCTCAGAGTCACCAGTCAGCTCTACTTCCTGCTGTTTGGAACCTATTTCCCCCTCTCTGGGTTTTTCTCCCGTCCTTTACTATTCTTTTTCTTTATACTGAAGATGTATTACAATACACTTTCAGTCTTTGTCCATGTATCTTTGTCCATGTACCCTTCCCATGAGCTATCTCAGCCTGGAAAAATCTGCCTTTTAATTCTGAACACTTGGTTTTGTTTGGGGACAGAGTTTCTCTGTGTAACCCTTGGCTGTCCTGAAAACACTTTGAAGACCTGGCTGGCCTCAAACTCACAAAGATCTGCCTGCTTCTGCCTCTCAGAGTACTGGAATTATAGGCGTGCACCACCACGCCTGGCTTCTGAACAGTTTTTTTTTCCTAGAGGTTTTTAAATGTAAGAGCCCCCTTCCTCTCCTCTCTGGAGCACCATTAATTTGAAGGAAGTTTTTATAGACTGAATCATTAAATGCTTAGCTATTCTATTCTATTTCCTGTTTTCCCTTTTTTAAAAGTTCTACTTTCTGGGAAATTTCCTCATTTTATCCTCAGGACCATGTATCTCAGTTTTATGTCTTCCATCAAACCTCTAACTGCCAAGAGCTCCTTAGTATTCAGAGTTGCCTTATAATCTCCTGTTATTGTTCCAGGGGTGAACCGCACCTCCACTCTGCGGTACTCAGAGCAGGGTCTTTGAAGTATTTCTCTCCTCCCCACATTGTCTCTGTTGCCTCTGGTTTCCCCTTGGCTGTTTGTTTTGGTTTTTAATCTCTTCCATAGGGAAGGCTTTTCCTAGCATGTTTGATGATCCTTGACCCGTTCCTGAAATGCTAATTGGAAAGTCTGAACGGGATAGGCCTGATTCTGAGGAACATTTCCTTTTGATTAAGGAGAGCCAGGGCTGAGTCTCCAAAGGAACACTTTCCATAGGTGTTTGCACAGTAACTGAAGGACATAGCATCTTGCCAAGGCCAGGGGCCAGCGATTGGTGTTTGGGTTTGACCGGGTTTTTTTGTTTTGTTTATATTTTGTTTTTTAATTATTTATTTATTTATATACAGTGCTCTGCCTGCATGTGCTCTTCGGAAGCCAGCAGAGGGAACCAGATCTTATTATAGATGGTTGTGAGCCACCACGTGGTTGCTGGGAATTGAACTCACGACCTTTGGAAGAGCCTCTGAGCCATCTCTCTTCAGCCCCTGTATTTTGGTTTTTTAGCATACAATTTATTTAGTTGATATGGCAGTGATTGTAAAGTGCATTCCAGGGCATCCACGGAACACTGACTGGCTGGTAGTGTCAATGGAGAACTCTCAGCAGCAGAGATACTTTCCTCCCTGGGGTAACCGCCCATATGGAGAGAAGTCTCTGGAAGAGACTCTCTTGCAGCAACATTTTGAAGGTCATAAGAAGCCCTAACACTTTCTCTGGAGACCTTCCCTTTCCCCATGTGGTGGTCCCTCACCCACCAGCTACAACGAGCATCTCTGTCCGGAGCTGCTCTGACACAGCTGAGAAAAGTAGCAGAGTGCAGGCGTTCTCCTGCGGCCGAGGACAAATGTGGTGATAGAGGGGGCCAACAGGTTTATACGCTGACCCCCAGCCAGCCTGCCTGCATTTGTGGGTACTCCTGTGTGGTTGGTGCCTGACACTCCTAATTCCTAGAGCTCTCTTAGGTGCTGGGGATGAAGGCAGTAAGTAGACTTCCGGGCATTTCCCCAAGGCTGTGCTAGGATGAGCTTGCTCTCATCAGAGGGCAGGTGCTGCTAGGTTATACACCTGTCAGCTTCCAAAAAGCACTGCAGTTGCTGTTTCTGCAGTTTGCTTTATCTTAGTCCTGCTTTGCCCACCCCCTTTTCTGCAAACGTCTTAACATTCCTGAACTCTCAGCCAGTCATGTGTAGTCCCTGGCCGATGATGATGATGGTGATGGTGATGATGCACCCAGCTTTGCCCTGAGGGTTTCCTCTCTTCTTGCCTGTGTTTATGCCCCACTGCCACAGGTACCTGCTGGGGATGCATGAGCGGTACTGGGAGGGGGGGCACCCCAGGCTCAGAATGGTTGGTGACTGGGCTCTGGCTGAGCAATTTGGAACTGATTTGTCAGTTACTGGATAGAGCTTGTCAACTCCATTGTGCAAGAAGCTGCTGCTCACTGTCCAGGATGGAGTGAAGGGTATCTCTGAATACTTGAAACCTGGCTTACAGGGTTCTGCGTTCACGCGTAGCGTCACAGCCCGTTGATTTCTGTGAGACATCTGTCCCAGTCCATTTGTATCTTTGGTCCTCTCCAGCCACCTGGTGAGCGAGGGGAAGATTGTGTGAACCTGAAGCGCTTTTCTCTGAGATGCTCCTCTCAGGCGCTCAGACCATCCTGTCAGGCATTTTCTTCAATCCACAGATGGACCAAAGGGCGCCCTGGGCGGTGAGGTGTGAAAACAAGTCCGTTGTGACGTTTTAGAAAAGACTTATTTCTTCCTGAGAGATACAAAATAGCTCTCTTTTGTCATTTTAATGATTAAAAAATAAGAAAATAATATGCCAGGCAACAGATATTAGGTGGAGAAGTTTATTGTATAAATAAGGGGGAGGGGAGGAAAGGGGGGAGGGGTACCCCAGGGAGAGAAACAGAGACAGAGACAGAGGAAGAGAGGGTAAGAGAGGGTGAGAGAGAGAGAGAGAGAGAGAGAGAGAGAGAGAGAGAGATGGGTCTGTCCTTTTATATACTGGGCAGGGCCACGCCCCCGTGGCAGGTAGGTGATGACATCACAGGTAGGTGAACTGAAGCCAACTCCTAACAGTCTTGTACGTGCTGGTATATGGAAAACGCTGGCCTCCAGCCTCTAACCTCAGGGCAACCTAAGGGAGGAGGCCATTGTGTCAGCTGCAGAGGTCTTGGCTGGAGCCCCGCCTCCTCTCTTTCTCCTCCCCTCTTGCCTTCTGTTTAAGCCATTTTGAGTCACGGTTCGGTATCATTTGTCATCGTAGTGATAGAGGTGGAGATTGATTCAGGCGCATCACCTTATCTCTGAGAGGAGTCAGGGAAACCTCAGACTGGCTCAGATTGGAGCAGCTGTTTCCTCGTTTGATTCTTGCGTTGATTCCAAGTAGATTCCTCTTGGCTCAGCCTGCTGCGTAGGCTGATGAAAATAACCTATTTCTTTTTTTCCTGCTCCAAAGGTAACGGTAACTGTTGAGACACTTAGGGGTGGGAGAGAGGGTTGTAGATTGCGGTTAGCCCAAGTGAAGACTGAATTTAAATGCCGTGTAGTGAGGAAACCTAGAACCCTCCGCCTACAGAGGCCAAGGGCTAGTTTTATCCCCCCACTTGGTTTCACGCCGTATGGCTTCCTCGGTCTTCTATGCTTGGTATTTGCCCTACAGACTCGGGGACACGTTAAAGATGAAAGAAACTCTGAAAGTGCTTGGTGGTTATCAGGAAGACCAGAACGTAGGAGAAAATAAGACTGTCATCCTGTGTTTTCCGGGTTGACTGGAGCGGCAGGGTTGCTCTCTCTTTTTATGAGTGGAAAAGCCTGTGTCGAGGGGCTCCATTCCTGATAAAACGGCAGCCTGAAGGGCAGCCCCTTCGTTGCACTAGTCACTGTGTCACCATTGTTCTGTTTGTGTCTGTGTGTCTTGTCAAAGCAAGGCTCTAAGGAAGACTGCATCTCACTGTCGCATAGCTGAGCTTTTCCTTCCTCCCTGCCAGGCCTGTTACAGTGTCACATGTATGGACTTATCTAATGAGGATCTTAATGTCTTGTTTGTTTAGGATTTTCTTTTTTTCTTTTCTTTCTTTCTTTCTTTTTTTTTTCTTTTTTTTTTTTTTTTTGGTTTTTCGAGACAGGGTTTCTCTGGGTTGCCTTGGCTGTCCTGGACTCACTTTGTAGACCAGGCTAGTCTCGAACTCACAGCGATCCTCCTGCCTCTGCCTCCCGAGTGCTGGGATTAAAGGTGTGCGCCACCACGCCCGGCTTTTGTTTAGGGTTTTCAAGACAGGGTTTCTCTGTGTAGCCTTGGCTGTCCTGGGCTCACTTTGTAAACCAGGCTGGCCTCCAACTCAGAAATCCACGTGCCTCTGCCTCCCAGAGTGCTGGGATTACAGGCGTGCACCACCGCACCTGCCACACCTGGCTTCGGATCTTAATATTTTTAATTTTAATGTACTAATGTGTTGGTATGTGGGGCTTGGGGGGGCACACACATGCCACAGTACACATGTGGAGATCAGAGGACAGCTGTTGGGGTGGGTTCACTCCCACTTTGTTCAGACAGGGGATTTTGTTTCTGACCTCCCATTTTGCTGTGGGAGCGCACTGGGATCATTCTGTGGAATCTGGTTTAATAAAGTGGGTTCTAAGGATGGAACTCAAGCCACGGAGCCATCTTGCCAGCACTACATAATATTTGGGGGCGGGGTTTGAGACAGGGTTTATCTGTGTAGCCTTGGCTGTCCTAGACTCACTTTGTAGACCAGGCTGGCCTCGAACTCACAACGATCCGCCTGCCTCTGCCTCCCAAGTGCTGGGATTAAAGGCGTGCGCCACCATGCCTGGTCACTGTATAATGATCTCATGAGAGTATTCTTATCCCCGTTTCACAAGGCACTCATGGAGTCACACTATTTAGAGAAATAGTTCAAGGTGGTCCACTTCTCAGAGATGGAACAGAGATTCTGCTGTGAGCCTCCTTCACAGCTCATTCCGTCCTGTAGCACCCGACCTAATCATATCCTAAACACCCTAAACACCGTCTGTGTTCAGCAGAGATTCAGACATTGTTGTCAATGAAGAAACAGGATTTTCACAGTATTACAAACTCACTGATTGTAATGGCAGTGTATTTCCCCTGAGGGTCAAAGGCCATAACTTACCAGCTCTTCCCTGAGAATTGCAGAGTTGTCATTTGGGTCATAATATCTGAGACACCTTAGACACGTGCTTACTATCTGAGAAGCGACCATGAGACATTTTATTGATTTAGTTGTTTTCTTGAGATAGGGTCTCAAGCAGCCCGGAGTGGTCTCCAACTCCCCTGAGCCTCCCGCCTTCACTAGCCAAGTGCTGGGATTGCAGGCATGTTCCCCCTCTTCATCCTTCCGGCTTCCCCCCACCTCCCCACACACAGGCCTTAGGAGAGGCCTCCATCTTCCTCCAGATCCCCATGGCTCGCACTAGAACCCTGCATGAAAGCCTGTGGCGTCTGGGAGGCGCAGTGTTGTTGGACTGTTTCCAGGGGTCCCTGTTGACAATTAAGCATTAGTTGGCAGAGAGTCACACTTTAAAATACAGATCCCTAGGCTGTGGCCTGCCAAGGGCCATTTCCAGGTGTTTTCTCAGAACACGTCCTATTACACTTTTCAATCTAGAGATGCTATATCAACTCATTCATAATCTGAGACTTTTGGCTGACCTCTGAGATTCTTTTTTTGATTGCCAGCCGATAGAAAATACAAATGGAAAAATGCATTAGTGTTCAAACTTTGAAGTTTGATGTCTTTGGAATTGGGGATCTCATAGGGCTAGAGGGTAAAGGAAAATAATGAGATTTTTTTTTTTAATCTGGTAGTGTCATGACAGTTTCACTTTTTTGGCCATTTATAAACAGATACACTGGGCCTCTTAGGTTCATCATATAGTACAGTCCTTTCACACAGTGTATAATATTTGAAAAATCAAAAATATATTTATCCTGTTCTAGAAACATGGCTCTGTGGGTATGGGCATTTGCTCTGAAAACATAAAAGTGCGAGTTCAAATCCCCGCCACTCACGTAAAAATCTGGACATGACTGTGCAAACATGTAACCCTAGCACTGGAGGGTAGAAACAGGAGTTCCCCCAGAGCTCTCTCACCAGCCAGCTTTGCAGAAACACTGGGTTTCTAGTTAAGTGAGAGACCCTGTCTCAAGGCTGTAAGGTGGGACTGATAAAGGAAGACAGCCAACATCCTGTTCTTGTCCTTACACATGTGAATGGATGCAAGTGCTTGCACACTCATGTGTATGCACCAAACACACACATGTGCACCCCCCACATGTCTGTGTCCTGAATACATCTGAAATATGCATTATGCATATGGCAGATATGTGTGGCTTTCTTGTTCCTCCCCTGGACCCTAATTTATTTTCTGACTTCCTCTGTACCCTGTTTGTAATCATGTTTATTATTTGTAACCTTGGGTTCCCTTGCCCTTTGCTTCTGACTGGATCCAGCCAATAGGACCCCAGCTGGCAGGAGCCGGGAAGCGGGAGAAAGAGGGTTCAAGTGTTCATTCCCCGCTCACAGTCTTCTCAGCCTTGCAGAGGTTCTGGCAATTTCTCCCAAGGCCTTGAGGGACAGCTCTCTTTCATGGTGCCAACTCCCATATGGTCTTGTGATGCCACTTCCTTCTTCCCTTAGTTGCTAAACTCTGGGGGCGGTGCCCTGCTGGCCTGTCCATCTGTAAACCATCCCTGTGTCAGACTCTTTGAATTTAACCTTTTAGTGTGCTTCTGAGTCCTGAACATTGACTAGTACCATTCTCTGATTTTCTTTCTTTCTTTCTTTCTTTCTTTCTTTCTTTCTTTCTTTCTTTCTTTCTTTCTTTTTAAGGCAGGGTCTCACTGTGTAGCCTTGTCTATCTGGAACTCACTATGAGATTAGCCTGGTCTTGAACTCACAGATTGTCTGACTCTGCCTTCCAGGTGCTCGAATTAAAGACACATGCCATCATGCTGGGCCCTGCTGCAAGTTATCAAATCTGGCTCTAATAAACTGAAGGCATTGGCTTGACCACATCTGACTGGAATTGTATAGTTTCTGAGAGTTGATTTGCATCATCTTTTCTATTCTTCTTCTTCTTTATTAAATTCCAAGCTTCAGGTTGGGTGGAGGCGGAGAGAATTCTATAGAGAAGTCCTAACAATTCATAACTCCTGAGGTCAAACGATACAGGTAGAGAAGCGCATGATTTGGGGACACAGACGTGAGTGTCTGTGAGTGTTAATGGATTTGATAAACCCCCCCCCGTGTGTGTGTGTGTGTGTGTGTGTGTGTGTGTGTGTGTGCATGCACACACCTATAGGCCTTGGTCCACTATGCAGTCACTAATGGCCTAGGCACAGTTGGAAATAACACACTGTGCTAGGTACTCAGGGGACCAGAGTGCTAGAACATTCAAATAAAAGGGATCCCACCAGCGTCTCTAACCCAGTTTCCATCTCCTGAGGTGAAGTTCTAGTTGAGAGGTTCAGAGCTGTTGCCTGGAGCACGTTTAATGAATAGCAGGGAAACTGCCAGATTGGGTACCCCAACTGTCTAGCTAGGGCAGTGGTTCTCAACCTTCCTAATTCTGTGACCATTTAAAACAGTTCCTGGAGTTGTGCTGACCCATAATCAGAAAATTATCTTATTGCTACTACATGACGTCATTTTGCTACGATATACATTGTAATGTAAATTATCTGATATGGGAACCCCCAAAGGGGTCATGACCCACAGGTTGAGAACAGCTGTGCTATCATCTTTCTCCATCTTCCTACAGTCACACAGCCTGGCCATCTCCTAGGTGTTTCTGCCACTCAGGTGCCCTTAAGGAAGCCCTGTAGCCACTCCTTATGATTTCCTCTGTGCCGCAGATGCAAAGCAGGCAGGCATGCTCTGGGCTCAGCAAAGGGCCTAATGGGATACAGACGGTAGACGGCTCCAGGTTAGTGCCACAGGCACACTGCTGGGAGAACACTCAGACTGATCCATAGCACCCCTTGGACGTAACTCCCCGCCAACTTTAAACTGGAAGCCGCAGTTTATGTGGGTGTATGAGGTGCTCGGTTTGGGTGAGTCAGTTAGAGACTCTGGCTAAGGTAGCCAGCCTCCTCGCTCTTCTGAAGATGTGGCCTGTTTCAGTTAGGCCTGGAGTTCTGGCTGAGGCTATCCCCGGGGGCGTTTACATGCACACACGCACTCTCGTGCACGCATACCAGTTCTGTGAAAGAACAAAGGCATTTTATGAGTCCAGAAACCGTAAAGCATCTTATTCTTTATATACCCAAAACCTTTGACTGTGAAATTCGTTGCTTCAAGTTAAAGGTAGACAGAAAAAGCTTTTCCCCATGAACAGAGACAAAGCACACTAGGCATACCACTGTAGGAAAGCTCATGGGTGCAGAGATAAGAGTTCACCTAGGCTCACAGGCTGCAGCCTCTCCTGTGTAGAAGTCAGCCGCGGGCCTGATGAAGCCTTGCCCCCACAGCCGTGATTCCCCAGTCTAGCAAGGCAGACAAAGAAGGGGATGTTGCAAGAATCTTACGTTTGCATAGCTTGGTGTCCCCCTCACTTTGCAGATCCAGACCATGAGCTCGGAGGGACTGTTTGCATAGTTACACAGGTAGCGTAAGGTGGGGTGTTCTACCGTTCCCATGGGCCTCACTGTTAGGAGCAGTGTGAGTCACAGAAGGCTTGTGCTTCTAGCCTAGCTGTCCCGGTAGACTTTAGGGAATGGGGTGTAACGTTCCTGTCTTGGTTTTCTCAGCGGTAGGTTAGGGATGAGGTCGGCCCCTCCCTCATGAGTTAGTGCGAGGACCAAATGGGGCACCGCACCTAAGTCTGCAGTGCTGTGCTGGGCACATGGCTTTCTGAAAGGGACTCGTGAACTGGGGTGGGGCCTCCTGCTTCTTTCTCTGATGTTCTTTGTGACTTCAGAGCCAACTCTTTAAAGGACCCCAGGTCAGTTTTCTCATTCATAAAATGCTCTGAGGTTTAAAAAAAAAAAAACAAAAAAAGCTTTCTCAATGGAGAAAAACACAAAGAAAATCAAGCAAGTTTCTGACTTTTTATCCTATTTCTTTAAAAAAATTTTTTTAAAAAAAGATTTGCTGCTTTTGTGTGTGTGTGAGTGTTTTGAGTGCTTGTATGTACATGTACTACATGTGCCCTGGTGACATTGGAGGTCCTGGAATTGGAGTGACCAGTGGTTGTGAGCCACAGTATGGGTGCTGGGAACCAAACCTGGGTCCTTTGCAAGAGCAACAAGTGTTCTTAACTGCTGAGCTATTTCTCCAGCCCCATTTTTAAATGCTATAATTATAGCATAAATTTGGGGGGATTAATTAATTCCCAGACTTCCAAAGATGCTTAGTGTGTATGCTATTTTATGTATGTACTTATTATATCTGTCCTGGGGATTGAACTAAGGCCTGGCACCCTACCACTGAGCTACACCTCCAACCTTACATTCCTTCATTTGGTTTTATGTGACATGAGAGTTGTCATTTGCTCTTCAGGATATTTTTCTATAGATTAGACAATTTATAAAGGAAAGAAATTTTGGCTTGGCTTGGCTTGGCTTGGTGTGTTTGTTTAGGGTTTTCAGTTTTAGGGACTGAGGTGTTCAAGATGGGGTGGCTACATCAAACAAGGGTCTTGTAGGAGCTTTAACTTAGGGTGGGATGTGGAGGGGCCAGGGGGCACATGTATGAGAGAGAAAACAAGAGCCAAGCCCACTTTATACTAATCCCTTTCATGGTAACTAACCCAGCCCCTTGGGAGTAAAAGCTCCCTCACAGGAGAAAGGCTTTGATCCAGCATGAGGACTCAGAACACCCGCCCCAAGGCCCGCCTCTAAGACTGCCTCACTGCGGATCAGGCTTCCACTGAGATCAGGTGGGAACCGCCATGTACAAACCATAGCGTTAGTTACGCCCTTGTTCTTAGCACTTGGGGTTCCTCCGCTTGGGGTTACTCTGACTCACAGAAGTATTTTCATCATCATCAGTCTCTCCCCAACCCCATCCCCCTTCAGACAGGAAGGTACTGACTGCTCTGAGCATCATGTACAACTTGGAGTATTGTCTACCATTTCATTTCCCTTCAATCACCAATACAGGTGAAGCCCCTGAGATATTAGGCCCATCTTTAGAATATTCTAGAAAAAAAAATCTCCAAATTTCTTACATATGGCCCTTTCTGGCTCACATTTATATTGGCAGCTCCGGGTGAAGCTCTTAAGATATTAAGCTCTTTTTTAGAACATTCTAGAAAAATCTCCAAATTTCTTACATATGGCCCTTTCTGGATCACATTTATATAGGCACTGCCAATATAAATGTGAGCTGATTTCAAACTCCAACTCCTGGTGTTGTTTTCTGGGGCATCTGATGGTAGAGGTGGGCAAGTCCTCTCAGAAAGATGAGATGGCATCATGGGTAGACATTCATGCCCACATGGATTCCCAGAGGTCTGTTGTCGTCAACAGCCTTATGCCACTCTGCATGAGTTATTTTTAAAAGAACGAAGACAGAAGGCGCTTGGTGTGGCTTTGTGTTGAATAGTGTTTGCCTGGTGAGATGTGTACCTTTCACAGGGTCTTTGGCACCTAATATTTAGGATTCCTCTAGAGTCCCCCCAAAACCACCCTGTGCAAACCTACAGACAATCCTGAGCCTTGTTACCATGCTGCCTGCTAAGGGACAAAGGCAGGAGACAGGAACTGTGTGAGATGAAGTTAAACCATTTACCAGGCTTGCCTAGCCATAATGGCCTACCCTCCCTGCCCCCTCACCTCCCTGTGCTTGGACATTATGGCCCCGCCCCCACCCATCTTGGATCTTATGGCCCCGCCCCCTGGGAAGGTTACTATGGGAAGAGAGAGCATTGTCTTTCATTTATGTCTTTATAAGCCTCCTCCTGTGAGAAGAGCTTGTGCTTATTTTATTTTGAACATCAAAGTATTATTTACGGAACACAACATCAGTCTAAAGGGACCTTAGATGTTGCTGTTTTGGATGCTAGAGGAGGGCAGCTGAGGTAATAGTATTTTTAAGGTTGAGGGTGGTTTAAAAAAAAAAAATCTAGGAATATTCCAGGGCCTCTGACCTCATAGTGACAAGGATTGGGTTTCTTTGTAAATAAGACTTTTAAAGAGTGCTTTAAAATGGAAAGTTAAGAACCTTGTTCAAGTAACTTAGATCAAATGTAGAGGGTGTGTCTTGAGAATGAAACTGTCACCATAGCCACAGGTGTAAAAATGCTGCTATCACAAAAGAATTAGGTAAATGTCCTATAGTACGAGAGCCAGAGATGGGACACTGGCACCTCAGTCAGCTGTTAATTTATGTGTTGCTGTATTTGGCGTGTATTTTATACGCAGGTAGGTTTGTGCGTTTCTATGTAAAGATAGTAATGTAAATCCCTTGTATGTAGCACAATCTATTAACAATAGAACATTTATACCCAATGATGCCCTTTCACTTGCCTCATTTACCTTGAATGTGTTTACCCTCAAAATGTTTATGGCTGTCTTTTGAATGGGACAACAGAAGATCATTTGTGTTTTTGAGTCACCTTCTGATCCAGTGGAAATGTCAAGAAATATTTTTGTAATGTATTACCGCTTTGGGTTGTTGCCTCAGGAATTTTGTTCTTGTCTCTCATTTGAACTTTTTCATGGTTTGCAAGAGTCAAAGCAAAATACAATGAACAGAAAAGTGGCAAATTAAAATAACTCAAAGAAACTGTCTCTAAAATTGGTGAGGGACTCAGGCCAGGCGTGGTGGCACACACCTGTAATCCCAGCACTCGGGAGGCAGAGGCAGGTGGATCTCTGTGAGTTCGAGACCAGCCTGGTTTACAAAGTGAGTCCAGGACAGCCAAGGCTACATAACCCTGTCTTAAAAAACAACAACAAACATTGGTAGTGACAGACTCTGCCCTAGGAAAGGCGGGGTTGATAATTGGGGTCACCTTGTGTCCAGGCAAGCACTGTGTTTGGAGATGTACTAAGTGTTTGTTACTGCCCTATGTGATCAGCCCAGACTGGATGCTGCTGGTGACAACATGGGTAAGCAATGCCTCAGTGGAGGCTCTCAGTGTCTGCCGCCCTGTGCTTTCAGTGCAGCAAGCGGAGCATTTCCCTGAGGAAATATCCCAGTTTAAGGACAGAGCACACTTCAGCTCTTCTTCCTCTCCCAATTGAGAGTATGGATGTCAGACCTCCCAACAGGGCACCTTGCCAACAAGTCAGCATGGTCAGACAGGGACATTTCAACTAGGAAAAAAAAATGCCCAGAGAGAAGGCACCTCACTGAAGACTTTTATTTTCCCATAGATAAACCCAAGATGCATTATGTTCCAACCTGTGAGTCTCAAATAACTTATCACCGACTCTTCCTGCCCCAGTGATACTCTCCTGTGTCTATGTTACAAAATTTGAGGCTTTAAAAAAAAAAAGATTGATTTATTTATTGTGTCTATAGTGTTCTGCCAGCATGTACACCTGCCCACCAGAAGAGAGCACCAGATCTCATTATAGATGGTTGTAAGCCACCATGTGGCTGCTGGGAGTTGAACTGAGGACCTCTGGAAGAGCAGACAGTGCTCTTAACCTCTGGGCCATCTGTCCAGCCTTTTGGGGCTGTTTCTTTTTACTAAAAAGGCTATGGCTGCCCCAAAGCTTGTGATGTAGGTGTACAGTGCAGGTGAACACTGATGCAAGGTCCTCAGCTAGAGCACTGCTCACACAGAGCAGACAGCGTGGGCTGGAAACTTCCGTAGGGTGTCTATGTTGGGGGACTCAAGTGAAATGCTGTCTCTTTTGGGAAATCTTTTGTTGTTGTTATTGTTGTATTTTGGGTTTTTTGGGGTTTTGTTTTTTTTGTTGTTGTTGTTTGGTTGGTTTTTTTTTTTTGCTTTGGTTTTTTGAGACAAAGTTTCTCTGTGTAGCCTTGGTTGTCCTGGACTTGCTTTGCAGGCCAGGCTGGCTTCAAACTCACAGCGATCCACCTGCCTCTGGGATTAAAGGCGAGCTCCACGGCGTCCTGCTAGTCTTTTCTCTTAAGCCCTTCTCTATTTTGAGGTCTGCCCACGTTTTGGACAGAGTGGGGGAGGAGAGGTGACTTTATATGTTAACCCCAGCCTAGTGTAGTAGAAGGTTTTCTGTGATCCCAGGATTTGGGAGGCTGAGGCAGGAGGAATGTTGCTTCCATGCCAGCCTGGGCTACATAGTAGGTCTTTGCCAGGCTGAGTTCATAGGGAGTGGCTGTATCTAAATCAATCAATTGATAGATAAGGTTTCATGTCATCTGTAGTGTACCTTGGTAGGAGCATTTATGTGCACTGCTGTTGAACTGCACAGCTGGGCTCTGTAGCCCAGCCATGCTGACCTGTAGCATGAACCATCACAGTCGGCATCAGTAACTTCAGTTTTCTGCCCCGCTTATAGTGCTGTGTTGAAGAATGAGCTGTAAATAATAAAATACTCTGGACGCAGAGAGGACATTCTAAGGTTAGCCTTTGAGAAGTCTTAAAGACGTAAAACATAGACCATGCAAAGACAGTCTAGCATAGTTCTGTCACACAGATCTGATAGACATTGCTGTTTTGTTGTGTTCACTGTTAGCTTGGTAGTTTTAACTAAATGGCTTCATCCTGGGAACTCAGCTCCATGTCACTCCCACCAAGCACATCACTGTGCCATCTATATCTCACATGGCTTGGATTGAAGATAAACATGCAAATTTTTTGTATGCATTTTAATTGACACAAATGGTATCATAGCATACCAAATTCTGCTTTTCCTGTTATATCTCTTTTCTTTTTAGATCTGGACTTTTAAATTTTTTTTTGGAAACAGGGTCTCTCTGTGTGTAGCCTTGGCTGTCCTAGACTTGCTTTGTAGACCAGGCTGGCCTTGAACTCACAGCGGTCTGCCTGCCTCTGCCTCCCAAGTGCTGGGATTAAAGGTGTGTGCCACCACCACCCTTCAGATGTGGACATGCTAATGATTTTATTCCTATTGAATATTTTTTTTCTTTCTTTTGTTTTTGTTTTTGTTTTTTTCGAGACAGAGTTTCTCTGTAGCCTTGGCTTTCCTGGACTAACTTTGTAGACCAGCCTGGCCTCAAACTCAGAGATCCACCAGCAGTTTTTCCTTTCTTTTAAATCTCAAATTCCACTGTTTTTCTTATAGTAATATTTTTTTTTCAATTTTAGGGCTTTTTTGGGCTTTCATGTAGAAACATATAATTAGATCTTTACTATAGGAACAAAATTTGAGATGGCTTAAAATGCAACTTTAAGTAGATTGAAAGCCGTGACAAGGATTTGCATGTTCTTACCCACATACATAATCCCCAGGGACATATAGGTCGCTGCACAGTTGCTCTGTTGCTGTGACCAAACACACAGGAAAAACTTCTAAAGAAAGAGGATTACTATGGCTCGCGGTTTACGAGACAGTTCACATGGCACAGAAAGTGTGGTGGCTAGGGCTCCTTGAGACAGTGGGGGCTCACCACACAGCTTGCTGCATCTTAGAGGATTGTGAAACAGAGAACCGGGGCCAGAAGTGGATGGGCTGTCACCCTCAAAGCCTTCCCCCCAGCAGCCCATGTCCTCCATCAATCCGTCCCTAGCCCCCATGCACACCTGAAAAGTCATACAGCCTGCAAAAAAACACAAAAAAACTATTGTTACGAGCTGGAGACCACACATCCCAAGAGAAGGCTGTGGAAGGCATTGCACATCCAGATGATAGTTCACAGCCAGGCTTCTGTTCCAGTGGGATCGCTTACTTATTCCTGTGTGGATATCATCTTGTCTTCTCCTTCCTCTAAGAGAGGGTTTTATGTAGCCCAGGCTAGCCTCAAACTTACTACTACGTAGCCAAGGCTGGCCTTGAGCTGCTCCTGCCTCCACCTTCCGCGTTCGCAGATCGCAGGGCTGTGCCGTCAAGTTTGGCCTCTCGCTGCGTCAGTTCAGGATTTATGCCTGTCTGTAAAGTTTCGTGACTTCGCACCAGGAGTTGTAGACTTGGGCCTGCCCGTTTGTGCGTTGGGTGTCTGTAGCAGCAGCCTGAGTGACGAATGCAGCTTGTTGTTTCTTGTAAAATGGTGGCATCTTCAGATTAGTTCTAAGTGTTTAGAGGTTGGTCTTGATAATTAATGTAAACAACCGCAGACCTTCGGTACCTTCAAAGTCAGCAGTTCTCAACTGGTGGGCCGCCTATCAGATACCCTGTATATCAAATTTGTTTGTTTGTTTGTTTGTTTGTTTGTTTGTTTTTTGAGACAAGGTTTCTCTGTGGAGCCCTGGATGAACTAGACTTGCTTTGTAGACCAGATTGGCCTCGAACTCACAGAAATACACCTGCCTCTGCTCACACCGCCATCACCACCTGGCTTGTATATCAGATACTTACATTACTGTTCATAACAGCAGCAGAACTAGCTATGCTTCTCAGCATTAGGAAGGTTGAGAACCACTGTTCTAAATGGTAAATTCCAATTTTATTGTCATCCACAATTGAACAAATTTCACAGAGAATGAAGTAACACCAGGAGTTTGTCCTCCAGAGGCTGCCTATGTGCCAGGGCCCAGGGAAGCAAACCAGGTGGTGCTTCAGTCATGGATGGTGACCAGGTATAACCTCAAATCTTATTCATTCATCCTTTCCTTTCCTTTTTCTGAGACAGATTCTTTCTGGGTATGCCCATCTGGCCTGAAATTCACAGTGTAGACCAGGCTGGCTTCTGAACTCATGGAGATCTGCCTGCCTCGGCCTCCTGAGTACTGGGATTAAAGGTGTGCCCCGTTACATCCAGCCCCAGTCTTTCTTTTACTTCTTCCTCTGAGACAGGGTTACACTGAGTTGTCCAAGCCTCGAGTCTACTCTGTAGCCTTGGAAGACGTTGAACTTGAAACATGCCTTCTGGCTCCTCCCAGGTACCTGGGATCCCCAGGCCTGTGCCAACCTGTTCTGCTTACACTGCCTGCTCTGCTGCTGGGGTTCCAGATTTTTCAGAAATGATCAGTGCCTCCCTGTGTCGGATGAAAGGCTGGATGATAAAGTGTAGGCAATTGTAGCACATACTAGTATACTATGGGTGGGGATGGGTGGGGACAGCTTGATGACACTCAGTGAGTTGTTATGTGTATCTGGCCCAGCTGAAGTTTTCATTGGGCACTAAATATTATTGTGGCAATGCTATTACATTTATACATTTCTGCCATTTGAGATATCTCCTATGAGTAGTGTGGGGCTTTACCAGTGTAGGGTCATTGTTAACTTTATCAGAAGTCGGTTCTTCTCTTTCATAATTGGTTTTGGAGTTGTTCCTGCCTGATAATCTGACGCAAGATAAAAGGAAAGTTGCTTCCCAGAAACGCGCTCTGCAAATTATGCTGGAAAGCCTCTTTTTGATATCATGACATCTTACAGCTGTATAGTAATCTCTGCCCTGGCCAACTGAACTGGTTAGTATCTTGGTTTTGAGTCAGAGAGAAAATACTATGACTGCACCACGTGTGCTTGACAAGGATCCCAGAACCTCCCACGCTGATGGCTCCTGTGTGGACTGCAGTGGGTTCCTGGAGTGATGCCTTGGCCCCCTTCTCCGTTTGCTAAAAGTGCTCTGGGCTCAAGAGACCCAAACAACCTGCTTCATCACTTCCCAGTGTCCCCTATCACCCAGCCCTGTCTCCTAAGAATTTAGCTTTTTTTATTTTTATTTTTATGTTTTTAAATATATTTTATTAATTTATTCATATTACATCTAAATTGTTATCCCATCCCTTGTATCCTCCCATTCCTCCTTCCCTCCTATTCTCCCCTTACTCCCCTCCCCTATGACTGTGACTGAGGGGAACCTCCTCCCCCTGTATATGCTCATAGGGTATCAAGTCTCTTCTTGGTAGCCTTTAAAGATTTATTTATTGTGTATATAATGTTCTGCCTGCATGTGTGCCTGCACACCAGAAAAGGGTGTCAAATCTCATTATAGATGGTGACGAGCCACCATGTGGTTGCTGGGAATTGAACTCAGAACCTCTGGAAGAGTATAGCCGGTGCTCTTAACCTCTGAGCCATCTCTCCAGCCTCAAGAATTTAGCTTTCAAATCACTTTTCTCCTATTCTAAGCCTTGAGGGAATACAAATCATTCCAAGTTGCTGGCCGAGTAACTTATTAAGAGGTGCCATGGCAAGGGACAAGGGTGGAGCGCCTAGAAAGGCAAGTTCTTATCTTTCTGCGATTCAGGGGCTTTGGTTTATTGGAATTGGGTAGATTTGATTAGAACTTGGTACTTAAGTCTATATTGATAAGCAGAGCCCTACCACACTGGCTAACTATATAGACATGGCGCTATCTGGCAACAACTGTGGGCCTGCGGTTGGACTGTACCACAGATGATGGTCATCCACTGATGCTGGCCCCACTTCTATTTCAATTCCTGTGAGTGCTGGACACGGCTCTCCTCCAAGATGAGCAGGTCATTCTGATCACTTTGTCCTGCATCTCTTCTTAGGAAGGGATGCCAAACGGCCATTGTTCTTAAGAATAGTCTACCACTGGAGGATGCAGCTCAGTGTTAGAGCATCTAACCAGCATGCATGAGGTCCTAGGTTCTGACCAGAAACAAAACAACAACAAAAGAATGGCCAAATCATGCCAAGTGTGGTGTGCATAATTCTATCCCATGGTATGTGGAGGCAGAAGAGTCAGGAACGCAAAGCTAGCCTTAGGCAAACATGTCCAACTTCCTCTCAAGTGGCATGACATTGTCATATGCAAACTCCATAGGTCAAGAACGGAGTAATTACTGGACGTGGTGGTGTACTCCTTTAATCTCAGCACTTGGGAGGCAGAGGCAGGTGGATCACTGTGAGTTCGAGGCCAGCCTGGTCTACAGAGTGAGTTCCAGGACAGCCAAGGCTACACAGAGAAACCCTGTCTCAAGAAATCCAAAAACCAAAACAACAACAAAAAACCCTGTGTAGTAGAGTTACCCACCTCAAAAACCTACATTTTTTTATTTAGTTTAAAAAAAATGAAATTAGCTGGGTAGTGATGGCATACTCCTTTAATCCCAACACTCGGAAGGCAGAGGCAGGTGGATCCCTGTGAGTTCGAGGCCAGTCTGGTCTACAATGTGAGTCCAGGACAGCCAAGGCTACACAGAGAAACCCTGTCTCAAAAAACCCAAAAAAACAAACAAAAAAAATGAAATTTAAAAAACCCTCAATGTTTTACATAAATCTACAATCATTCATCCCTGTTCTCAGCCACACACAACACACAGGCCATGGATTGGACAAACTTGGCTCCTACAGTGAGTTGGGGTGGCCTGCATGAGAGTGAATCCGCAACAGGACAGTCAAAGCATCCTTGGCCAGAGGGAAACCAAGTTTGTCTACCTGTTGGTCCCTCTGGCCTATTTTTCTTTTCCCCCGCTTGCATACTGGGAATCAAAGCAAAGACTTCACATCACACATGCTAGGCTTGTACCCTTGCCTTGAATTACATCACCAGCCCAATACAGACTTTGCACATTGACTTCTGCCTGCATTTTAAATGCCTTCTCCTTTTTTTCTTCCCTGAGGTATCTTTAAAGATCTATAGGAATTAGAGTTTTTCAATAAATTTTAGATGTTTTTATTTTTTGTCCTCAGTATCTACTCGACAAAAAACAAAACCCCTCTGTTATAGTTGGAAGAGTACCTTCAATGCCCAAATTGAGATGATTCAAACCCATATTTGAGTTTGATTCTACTAAAGATGGTATTATAAAACTATACATCACTTCACCAGAGTCACCTGGTTTTAGAAACCAGTATGGCAATGAGCCTTTTTGTTTTATGCTAAAATCCACTGAGATTTTTCAGATTTGGCCAGCGTGAGGACAGACCTTTACATGACTATTTGGACACCCTGTGCTCTCTGACTCTCCTGTGCCTTTGCCCTCTGCCTGCCATTTTTTTTCACCACATCCTCTATAGCCGTCTCTATTGACAGACGAAAGCAAAAGTTGTTCAAAATTCTCTGCGCATGATGCCTTCTCTCTTGTTCTTTCCCAGAATGGCTTTAGTCTGTATACTCATTTGCAGAGATTCAAATCTGATCAGCGGGAACCATATTTTGATAGGCTGTTGGACCCTAATAACTCTAACTAAATGGTTATTGTTCCCTCGAGTGGTGAGCCTGGGCCAGAACACAGTCTTTATGACTTCAAGGGGCCAAAATGGAAGTGTGAATGTCTTGGCAACAGACTGAATAGTCTCAGTGACAGCGGTAGGTAGGTGGGTGGCTTGCTGGCACATAGCTGCAGGTTCCCTGTGACTCTGTGTTCCAGCTAGCATTCACCATCATGATTGGACCTAGCTTGCTTTGTAAGTTAGGGTTATTCTCTAAAGAATGCGTTGTCTTTACACTGCTGGTCACATCATTCTGTTTTCTCATATTTAATAGCTCTTCCTCTGGGTCTGTCCCTTCACTGTTGGATATACAAATACTCATCCTAAGAGGTGACTGCTTTGCAAGCCACCGTGATCAATAAGACAAACTCCAGTGGTTTCACTCCATGGCCCTGTGCAAAGGAACAGATGCACGTCCCTACTTACCCTCTCTGCTCCTTGGATTAGAGTTTGCTGTCACTGCGATCGTGTCTGCTCTTACAGAACCAGAGGCAGACATTGAAACGCCACCATTACTAGCCCTGCAGTTGAAGCTTGTACTGTAGCAGGCAAGACAGAGATAAAACAGACCCAGGATGTGTCTTAGGGTTGCTGTTGCTATGAAGAGACACCATGCCCACAGCAACTCTTATTTAAAAAAAAAACAGAAAAAAATTTAAATGGATCTGGCTTGTGGGTTCAGCGGATTAGTCCACTATTGGCATGGTGTGCAGGCTGACATGGTGCTGGAGAGGGAGCCAAGAGTTCTACATCTACATCCATAGGCAGCAGGAAGAGAGGGTTACGCTGGGCCTGGCTTGAGTTTCTGAAAACCCAAAGCCCACCCCCAGTGACACACTTCCTCCAACAGAGCCACACCTACTCTAACAAGGCCACACCTACCCTCAAAGGCCACACCTCCTAATAGTGCCACTCCCTATGGACATGAGGGAACCATTTTCGTTCAAACCACTACAAGATGCCTCATGTGATAAGTTTTGCCATGGGGCTCTCAGTGCCAGGTTCCTGTGACGCTCATCCAGGAAAAACCCAGGGAATCCACACAGAGGGAGCAGAGAGGCAGCCAGGCGTATTAGCAGTATTGTCTCCGTTAGACCTGCACCCATATTTTAGACCATCTGCCAATGGACAGCTGATCTAGCAAAGAATACACTGGTGAGCACATGGAGTTTTAAACATTGGGTCATTTGCTGCTATTTGTTTTTTCCTGTTGTGAGTGGTTTTAGAGCAGCGGTTTAATTGGCAGCGTTATCCAGCATATTCTCCAAAAAAGCGGCTGTCAGAAAAGCTGCTACCAGAGATGCCCCAGGTTAGGTTCATCGACTGCTGATATCTCACATGGAAGACGGGGCTGACGAGGGTCACAGGACTCTCACCTGAGGTTCTAGTCACCACCTCCTCCTCCTAGACAGCTGTGTGTGGTTTTGTCTATTTGCCCATGGCCTCATGGTCTCCTGAGGTGGAGCTAGACTATATAGACCAATGAAGGCAGTTTAAGGAGGCCCCATCTATGCTGGGGAGACTTTTGATGGTTCTACTGCCTTGGGGTCACCCATATTCTTGTAAATAACCCCTATCCCATGCCCTGTGTATAAGCCCAGTAAGCTCATTGGTTGCTCAGGTTGGACTTTGGTAGAATTGCTCTTTGGCCTGTCACTGGTACCCTATGCGAAGGTAGACGCTGGTTTGTCTCTCCAGGGAAAAAGATTTGAAAGTCTGGGTCTTAGGGACGCAAGAGAAAAACCTGTCGGGGCTGGAGAGATGGCTCAGAGGATAAGAGCACCGTCTGCTCTTCCAGAGGTGCTGAGTTCAATTCCCAGCAACTGTATGGTAGCTCACAAGCATCTATAATGTGATCTGATGCCCTCTTCTGGCCTTCAGGTGTACATGCAGGCAGAGTACTGTATAAATAATAAATAAATCTGAGAGAGAGAGAGAGAGAGAGAGAGAGAGAGAGAGAGAGAGAGAAACCTGTCAAGAGTTCCCCACTCTCATTTATTGAAGTCTTAGTGTGGAGAAACAGAGTCAATGTGTTAATAAATAATTGGGCAACGGTGATGAATGCTTATTGGATGTGTTCTTGAATGGAGTTGTCAGTTTATTTTACTTACTTTTTAATAGGCTAAAAGTACACAGATGAGATGATAAAGTGCCCAGTTATGTTTTCGGGTCAAATTAGAAGTGAGCTAGCTTCTGTAACTGAAACCCAAGCCTGGTTCATAGACTGAAGACCTGCAGTCTGGTCGGTTCTATTTCTGTTAGGCTGCCTCAGGCTCATCTCAAGCAGATCTTTTCCTGTTTCTCTTCATTTATTACCAGAGGGAATTGGACTGAGTCTCTAGCGGTAAACGCTCTTGAAGCCTGGAAGAGCTATCAGAATCTAGATAGGGGAGTTGGGGGAACTTGGCAAGGCCTGCGCAGCTCCAGCTAGGCCAGCGGTTCTCACCCTGTGACCCTTTAACACAATTCCTCATGTTGCGGTGACCCCCAACCACAGAGTTATTTTTGTTGCTGCTTCATAACTGTAATTTTGTGATATTGCTACTATTATGAACTGTAATGTTATCATCTGTGTATTCTGATGGTCTTACATGACTCTTTTGAAAAGGTCAGTCAATCCCCTGGCCAGAGGTCGTGACCCACGGGTTGAGAACCACTGAGCTAGCCTTACAGCTGTTGTGCATTGCTCACTGAGTTCTGCTGCACTGGACAGAGGATTCTGCTATTGAAAAGAGCTATCTAGAAGCCACTGTGGTGTTCATGAGAAACTACCTTTGCTGCTTGTGGGAAACTTCCACGAGCACATTTTTAAGAGAGAGATAATAAACAGACGGTGGATTAAGAGCATATATCACACACATTGGTGGACGTGTCTTGGTTTCTATCACTGAATAGGACCTCAGCCAAAAACAACTTGGGAAATAAAGGTTTCATTTCATCTTACAACTCTGAGAATCACACTCTATCACTGAGGGAAGTCAGGTCAGGAACTCAGGGCAGCAACCTGGAGGCAAAAACTGATGAAGAAACCATCTTGAAATGCTGCTTACTGACCTGCCCTCCACAGCCTCCTCAGTTTGCTTTCTTATACAGCTGAGACCATTTGCTCAGGGTTGGTACCACCGCAGTATGTTAGGCCCTCCCACATCAATCATTAAGAAAATCCCCAGCAGACTTAAACTGTAGGTCAATCTTACGGATGCGTTTTCTCAACTAAGAACCCCTTTGCCCGAATGACTCCAGCCTGGATCAAGGTGACATAAGACTGACCAATACAGAACACGGTAAGGTAAGCAATGGAAGAACGGGCAACGTCCCTCAGTTCCAGGGGAGTGGTTTAGAGTACCCATGGACACTCAAGTCACAGGACAGTCTAGTATTGCCATGTAAGTGGGGATTCCGGGAGCCAAATCAGTCTTCAGGGTCCTTGGCAAGTATCCTCCCAGCTGTCATCTCCCGCTCCTCCTCCTCCTCCTCCTCCTCCGCCTCCTCCTCCTCCACCTTTTCCTCCTATCTTTTTCCCTTTCATCTCCCCCTCTTCTTCTTCTTCACCTTCTTTTCCCTCTTCTTCCTCCTCTACTTCATCCACATACTTTCTTTTCTTATTTTGTGTTTTTGTTTGTTGGTTTTTGGTTTTTTCGAGACAGGGTCTCTCTGTGTAGCCTTGGCTGTCCTGGACTCACTTTGCAGACCAGACTGACCTCGAACTCACAAAGATCTACCTGCCTCTGCCTCAGAAATGCTGGGATTAAAGGCGTGTGCCTCCGTGCCTGGCTCACATCCTTTATTTTCATTCTCTCTTTCCCCCGTCCTTCTCCTTTTTCTTTCTTCTCCCCTTCATCATAACCAACTCAGTCCACTTAGTGTTGCTGGCCTGTGCATGGGTGTGGGGCTATCCATCTGAGCAACCACACCCCTAGAGAGGAAGATGACTCCTCCCCTTCCAGCAGACATTAACTGCCTACAGCTCTTCAGCTGGGGGCTCCTTGAACACTTTGACCCAGGTTTTATGGAATCCATGGGTGTGTAGTATGGAGGGCTGACTGCTTAGGAAGTCACTGAAGAGAACATGCAGATGGCAAAGCACAAGGAAAGGCTGGAGCCCTCTGCAATCAGGGCAGTGCCAATCATAGCATCTTTATTCTGCCACGTCTCTACGCTGTCCCTGATGGACAGTGTTAGTATTAAGGTTAGCCTCGGGTGAGAAAATTGAAAAGGTGATAGAATCAAGTCTAATCAGTTAGGGGAATGGGTATCTACATGTCACCAGTGAGAGTAAAATTTATTGCAGGTGTTTTGTCAGTATGTGTTAGAATTACACATAGCCTTTGACCCGAGGCTCGCCCCTCTAGATGCATGCGAGTGAACTGCTCACATTTGAACACTTTCCCTCCAGAAGCGTTTGAAATGGGGCAACAAGAAAATGAAACATTTATCAGCGAGGGGATAAATAAAATATGCTAAGCCTGGCTTTCAGAATGCCATGTGGCAGTTTTCAGAAACTGAAGTGGGTTTGCCTGAAGGGCGCCGTGTCAAAAGCCTCAGTAGTGGAACGGAAAACCCAGTGCAATCTGTGGCTAGTTAACAGCAGGGGAAGTTGGTTTTCTCGTACCTAGGTAAATCTGTATCTGGAAAACAGAAAGAAGTGGGGAGGAGGATGCAGTCAGTGGGGGAGAAAGCATGCAGAAGTGAACGTGTATCTTAAGCAGTTAATGATGCCTTCGCTTAACAAGTGCCACTACACTAACCAAGGCTCTAAAGCCGGCAGACTTAAAAGTTAGATTGTCAGATGCTTATCTGCCCGAAGTGGTGGTCCCTTCCTTCCTTGACACTCCTCCTTCCTCCAGAACAGGGCGTGCCACCCCTACTCCCTTCCTCTCTCTTCCTCCTTCAGTGGGGATGTGCCAGCAGGAGACATTCCTCCCTTTTCCCCTCCCACCCTTCTGGAAGCTGTGGGCTGGCAAGTGTCCATTACGTGCCCTGAGGCGGTCTTCCGTGAAGGATGCTGGGAAATGTGGGCTCTCTGCCACAGCCCCGACCTCCCTGTGGACCTCCCGTTACAGCCCACAGTGGACTTCCATTCTCAGGGCATAACCAAGTGGCTCCCCAGGAGAGCCCAAAGGGATGTCTGCACCCAGTAGACCTTGGAAGCGCCTGCTGCGTGCTTTCTGGGGGAAAGGCCCCATGGTTGTAGCCTTTCACATACTTAGAGCCACAGTGCCCTTCTGTGTTTGAATCCTTAATGTGCCAGTATGGGGCAGGCACATTCTTAAAGGGGACTTCTGTATAATAGCCACACTCATGAGCTCTGAAATTCCTGCAAGGGTTCTACACATGGACTTGGCAAAGCCTAAATAATCTAAAGAGTCAAAGATTATACAGAGACTACGGTGTGCAGGCAGAGGCACTGGCGAATGGGGGTTGTGTTAGGAGGAGTGACTCAGAGAGGCAGGAAGCATTATTAGCTGCCCAGAATCACTCTCTAGAGGAGGGACCCGGGTGTCAGCAGAGGCCACCATGAGATTCTTTGAGTGACCTCCAAGCTGATGCACACTTACATATCATTTAGACTTGCCCTTGCTGTGGAAGGAGACCAGCAGTGGGTGGATGGCGGTGTTTCCAATAGGAAGAAGGAGTTTAGCAGCTGGAAAGCCCCACTCCTGAGCTCTGCAGACTCTGCTCCCCCTCCCCCCCCAGCCCTTGCTGTCAATTGCGCATTGTTCTTTCTGAACAATGGAGGTGATTTTTTTTTTCCCAGTAGGAATCTGACAAAATGTAGATGGGTTTTTTTTACAAAGAACTTCCAGTTAGGGGGACAAAGTCAAGGCTGCCACAGGCAGAAATGCAGAGGGTCGCCTGCACACACGCTCTGCCTCAGAACCTTTCTCCTCTAGGTCAGTCATCAGTCTTATTTCCCCCTCCCCCCCCCCTTAAGCTTTTTCTAGAAGAAAAATAAAATAGATTGGCCCAGGGAGGGACAGGCATGGCTTTAAAGAAGAGTTGCTTGCCTGAAGGGCGGCAAGGTGGGGAGGAGCTATTCGGCATTGTTAACTTCAGACACACGTTGGGTGTTTGGGAGAACACCAGAGAGAAGCGTGTCTACATCCAAGCCTGGCATGCAGGGGTGCAGCTATTTCAGCCCATTGAGAACAGTAGAATTTGAGTGGAGCAGAGGGACGCTGTGGAAGCTTCTCTGGATAGGGCTATGGGCATGGGCTGGACCACTATGGGCGTGGGCTGGTCAGGACCATGTGCCAGCCTGTGTGAGGTAGTGAGTTCTTTGTGGGTTTAGCTGTTAATATGGTGGTTTTTGAAAGCCTACAAAGGACATTAAATTAACTTGGAGAGGTGGGTGGGCCAAAGGCATGACCACCACAGCATCCCATGAGGGTCTTTACACATGGCAGGTAGTCGGTCCAAACTGTTGATGAGATGACTTTTCTCAGCAGTAAAATCGTTCACCAAGAGAAGCCATTGAACGTTTTCTAACTACCCACTCCCTAGAAACCTTTATGAAAATCTCTGCAAGGAGTAGGAAGCCAGTGTGGAGGGGCCTATCAATCAGAGTGCCTAGCAGCTCACCATTCAGGAGAGTGGTCTGTTTTTTGCTGATGGATAAACACAGTCAGACTGTGGCCATGTTCAGCACTGGGGCCTCCATCCCCCGAACTAGGAAAACTTGAGCCTGACCTCCAAGTGTGTCAGTTTCTACCCTCCTCCCCACTTCCCCCAATCGCACACATTCTGTGACTTGTTCTATTGTTTGTCTTTGAAAAGATTGATTTATGCATCTGTACAGAAAAATCCCAGAGCCTTTTCCTCTTACTGCTATAAAGTTGCCATTTAATGAGGCATTTAGAAGGCCACCCAGCCACTTGAAATCTGAAGTGTCACACTGAGAGATTGTTACCAACAAGTATTTACATTGGAGCTACAGTTTTAACTCTCTTTTGGCAGTTGATGAATTTACTACAAGAGCTAATAAATCCTTGGACAGATGAACAGATTGGAGGGGGCGGAGCTTCTGTTTGGGGCCTTTTTCTGTTGGAATGCTTTTAACACTTGGCTCTTGGAGGATCGTGTCCTTTTGTTAAATGTTCAAGTGGGCCTTTTCAGGGCCTGTGCAGAATGCCTGTCAGGAGTTAGGTTATCCTGGGCCCTGCTGTGTGCAGGCCTAACCCTGCCCTGGAGGAAATGTCTGAAAATGTGTTGTTATTGTTGTTTTGGGTTTTTTTGTTTGTTTGTTTTTGTTTTTGGTGGGTTTCTTGTTTGTTTTTTGTTTTCTTAAGACAGAGTTTCTCTGTGTAGCCTCGGGCTCACTTTGTCCTGGGCTCACTTTGTAGACCAGGCTGGCCTCAAACTCACAGCGATCCACCTGCCTCTGCCTCCCAAGTGCTGGGATTAAAGGTGTGCGCCACCACGCCCAGCGTTGTTATTGTTTTTTAAGACAGGGTTTTTCTGTGTGGCCTTGACTATCCTGGACTCGATTTGTAGACCAGGCTGGCCTCGAACTCATGGTGGTCTGCCTACCTCTGCCTCCCAAGTACTGGGATTAAAGGTGTGTGACACCACTGCCCAGCGAAAATGCATTTTCTTAAAAATAGGACTGAGGTCTGCAAGGCTCACCTGAGTGCCGCAGGCTGTGGGAGCAGAGGGAGAAAAGTCCTTCCCTTGCCTCCACCATCTTAGGTATTAGAAGGAAAAATTGCCACTTTTGAGAGTTTGGAAGAGGGCTGGCTGTAGCTCATATAGGCACTCTGAAGGGCTTTTCTCTCGGTGGACTTGGAAACATATGGAGCATGGCCTCCTGTTCAAGTTCTCCTTCTCTGTCTCTCTCTGTGTCTCTGTCTCACTCTCTCTGTCTCTGTCTTTGTCTCTGACTCTCTGTGTGTCTGTGTCTCTTTCTGTGTTGTGTCTCTGTCTGTCTGTCTGTCTGTCTGTCTGTCTGTCTGTCTGTCTGTCTCTCTCTCTCTCTCTCTCTCTCTCTCTCTCTCTCTCTCTCTCTCTCTCCTCACGGCATTGCCTTGTACAGCCCGTAGAGAGATTCTCCTGTCTCAGCACTGGGATTATAGGTAGATATGCTACCGTGACTGTTTTGCCACCAATACACCCAGTTTACATTCAAGATTTTGAGGGCAGAAATCCAAGCAGACTTTCCAGAAGAGTGAATTCATGTCTGTCTGAGGTGACCAGTGTGGTAGCCATTACCCCCCACGTGGAATGGAATCACGTGACTACAGAATTGAAATTTGTTTGTATTTATTCTGTGCGGTGCTAGGGGCTCAAATCCAGGGCTTCGTGTTATCCTAGGCCATCATGCTACTGATGGTCTCTGCTCTACTGTCTGAGCAGGAGTGCTAGGGAGGGCAACCCTGAATACAAGTCACCTCATCCAAGGACTCCAGTGACGTCACCAGTGGTCTGCGAACACCCCCCACACCCCACCTAAGGACTGATTCTAAATTCTGGTTTAAACAGCCACATTTGGTGGTTGTCAGTTACCGTATCGGCCAACGTGATTCCTTGGAGTGCTGGACTTTCTCTGAAGACCTCTAATCATAATCGTTTGGTTTCCACAGCCTGCTCAGGAAGGATGAAAGTTTGTTAAGTAGTCTGCTCCTATTAGGGAAACAGAGCCCCAGAGGAGAAAACCCAAACGGCTCAGAACAAACACCAGTATGAAGAGCAAAGGCAGGAGTGGGGCCAGGTCCCTCTTACCCCACCCTTCCTCTTCCAGCTTTACATGTTAATTGGAAGGACTATTTAGCAGGGGACCCAGTCCACAAAGAGAAAGCTAGCCTAACATCTGGAAACCTGGCAATGGGCCACGTATTTAATCTTCTGCTTTAAAATCAAACAGGCTTAATGAGCAGCAAGAGTTGGGAAATCCCTCTGGGCCCTTAAATCTAAGGAGGGGTTTCTCAGGAGCCAGAGGAAGTGGGCCAGACAGGTGGAGCAAGTCCCCTCCCCTCTGGCCTCAGTTGCACACCCTCCCCGCAAACCGCCCCCCCCACCACACCCCATGGCAGTTACAAGCAGAGACGGACCTGTGCTTCTACTTCCCTGCCCCTAATGCGCTGTAAAAAGACCAGACCCCAGGCCACATGCCATATACTTGGATAACCATGATTCTGTCAGTGCCTCTGGCAACCGAGTCAGTGTGCCTGTTGCTGCTACTGCTGTGGTACAGACCAGAACCGTCCACCTCAAATGCTTTAATGGGTTCCAGCCCTCTCCTCGCCCTGCCTCGTACTTGCTGCTCCATCTCATGCTTGAGGACTGTAAGAAGAAGAGCTCTGTGGCTTTTCCATTTTTTGGGGGGCACGCCAGTAGCCTCCCCAAAAGATGGCTTTGTGGGCAGGATCCTGGAGCAGTAAGATGTGGTAGCCCCTAGATCAGTCAGACCTATCTGGTTTGGAACAAGGACTGCTGGCCAGGACCATCAATTCTCAGGAATCCCTCTGGGGATTCAATGCCAAGTTGGCTTTCCCCTCTGCCACCTCTAGTCACCGCCAACCCCCACCCTGGGTCCGGGCCACGCCAGTATGCTCAGAGGAGCCAAAGACAGGCAAGGTTGATGCTGCAGTCGACAAGCAGACCAGATAATTAGGAAAAAAAATGTGTGTGTTCATCAAGGCTATTCACCATCTTTTAAAATTACTGTCAAGACCGGTTGATTAGTCCTCAGAATCTACCTAGTGACCCACCTACAAGACCCACGGCAAGTAATGGGAATGTGATCTTAAAAACGAATCTGAAAGAACAAGGGTGAACATTTAGTCACTATTCAATAGTGAGTGGTTAGGTAATTTATCACGTGCACCAGGGCACTTCTGGAGTGAGAGGAGGCACTGGTCATTACACTTGGATAACCAGTTCAAGTCAAGGTATTTAAAGACCAGAGCGAGGCAAGCATCTCCCATGTGCTTGGGTTGTGGGCATAGATGAAGGAAGCTCCACATTGCCTGTCAGGGGCCTCGCAGTCTGGTGGTGCAGAGAGGTTTGGAGCACCTGTGCTGCCCCAGCCTGAGTGAGGAGACAGATGTGAACAAGATGACATTTGAGGAGGATGGAGAAAGGAAAGTTTTGCAAAGGGAAATTGGCCTTGGCGCTAATGCTCTTCGATCCACCTGACTAGAAAGGACCCCTCTTTGGAGGGATTTGTATAGACCTCGGTTGGGTCAAGTATTGTTGACTGTTGCATAGATGCGGGCTTCCTGTGTTCCAACCTTGCTTAGCTTAATATTGACCATGCACTGTGGGGATAGGGGAAAGGAAGGAGGTGAGTAAATGTTTTTTGTTTCTTTTTTTTTTAAAGATTTATTTATTTATTATTATGTATACAGTGCTCCGCCTGCAAGTACACCTGCACTCCAGAAGAGGGCACCAGATCTCATTATAGATGGTTGTGAGCCACCATGTGGTTGCTGGGAATTGAACTCAGGACCTCTGGAAAAGCAGCCAGTGTGCTTAACCTCTGAGCCATCTGTCCAGCCCCGTAAATATTTATTTTCTAAAAAATAGTTTTATTATCATCGTGTGAGTTTAAGTGTGTGCATCATGTCGTGCATGTAGAGGTTAGAGGGCACCTTCAGGGGAGCTGGTTTTCTTCTACTGTGGGCTACGGGGCTAGAACTCTCAGTCGTTGGGCTTAGCCGGCAAATATCTCACCAGCCCTGAGTAAGAAGCTCTAAAGGGTCTGGATGGTTTTGTAGTAAAGAAGATGCGGCCAGTTATTCTAGACTCTAACTAATGTGTGAGTCAGGTTGTGTCTGTTCTTACCCTGCTCTCTCCCTTACGCTGACGCGGCGTGTACCTGCCCACTGCAAAAGTACAGAACGAAACCAAGGCCTCAGGTGAAGTTGTCCTTTAAGCCAAAAGTTCTCAGATGGAGTTTGAGATAAGTGCAGTCTATTTTAAAGGTGCTCCATAAGATTGGAATTTGAGCTGAAGTTTTGACTAGCATTTCGTTCTTCAAAGTGCTGGGCTCTGTGGCCCGCAGCTACGTCTGGTTCACTCTCGAGTGGGTCAAAAGCCAGGCATGGTATAGAGTGTGATTTCAACAGTGGTCTCTGGCCAAATTCTCTTAGGGCCAAGATGCATGGATAAGATTAGGCCGGCCTGACTTGTGTTTTTCTATCTCAGCTTTGGCTTTTATGCATTGTAGTAATAAGGTCATAATAATTTTAAAATAATTTGAAGGGGAAAATTCCCCTTGGTCCTACCACCCAATACATATTAACTGTAGTCTGCTCTTCCAAGCTTTTCCAGACACTGTCTGACTGTTCGCTTATAATAACATGGTAATTACAGTGTATTCTGATTTTTATTTTGTTCTGGTTTTTTCATAGCCTGGTATTAAGTTTGGAGTGAGCTAGTGAGCCTCAAAGTAGTGAAAGGAAATGTTCTAAGTGTGGTTTTATCTTCAGCCCAATGAATCTGTAATGAGGTTTGAGAGAAATGTCCCAGAAAGTGGATCAAGAGGTTACTAGACTGCTCGAGTGCCTTTCTGGAGCGCGTTACTTCATTGCTCCTCCTTTGTTCTGCTAAGAGCAGTGAACTGAATGTTTATGTCTCCTAAAGTCTATGTGCAGAGCTCCTGTCTTTAAAGCAAAAGGGGACTTTGGGAAAGTGATAAAGCCCTGAAGTGGACTGATGCCTCACAGGACCGCTGGTGAGTGACCTTTCTACTCTGCCCGAGACGATGTGGCAAGTGGCAGAAAGATAGCCAGGTGTGGTGGCACAGCTAAAATCCCAGCACTTGAGAGGTAAAAGCAGAAGGATCAGGAGTTCAGGGTTATCTCCGGCAACAGAGAGAGTTTGAGGCTAGCCTAGGATACGTGATACCATCCCATTCCCACATACCCCAAAGACTTATTTATTATGAGTCTTTTGGGTTTTGTTTTGTTTTGTGAGACAGGGTTTCTCTGTGGAGCCTTAGCATTGTAGACACCAGGTTGGCCTTGAACTCACAGAGATCCTCCTGCCTCTGCTTCTGCGTCCCTGAGTTCTGGGATTACAGGTGTGCATCACACACCTGGCTTATTATGAGTTTTTTAAGGTCAGTTTTATTTGTCAACTAGACATAACTTAGACTCATCAGGGACGAGAGTCTCAAGGAGGGATTGCCTACAGCAGTCAGCCTACGGGGATGTCTGTGGGAGGCCCGTCTTGGCGGTCTTAGTTGTTGTGGGAAAGTGGGCAGTGCGTTCCCCTGTTGAGAGCGATGTAAAAGTAGAGAAAGCTAACAGAGTACTTAGCAAGCCAGCACTCCTTTCTGTGGTGTGACTAGCTGCCTCACGTTCCCGCCTTGTCTTCCTCAGAGTGATGACCATGGCCTGGAACTGTGAGCTAAAATAGGCCCTTTCTCCTCTAAATTACCTTTCTGTCAGGGTATTTTATCACATCAACGGAAATGAGGCTAGGACAAAAGGGCCCTCCCCAGATGCTGCTGGAGCCTTGATCTTGGACTTTACAGCTTCCGAGCTGTGAGAAATGTCAGTTGCTGATCAGCCACCAGGCTTCTGGTGTTTTGTTATAGCCGCTCAGCTGGAGCTAGAAAACTGCTTTTTCCTCCCTGACTTGTCTGCTGCTGAGCTGCGTCAGGACAAGGTTCTTCTATGTACTAAGTCAATGGGGATGACCTTGAACTCCTCTCACGACCTTGCAGAGACATGTTGTCTACCTCTTTTCCCTTTTTCACTCAGCCAAGAAATAATCCCCTCTCCCCACCCCAGCCCCACCCCTACTAAGGACTCACTTCTATCCTCATTCGTGTCTGCCCTGTTCCTCCCAGACATCTACTCTGTTGGTACCTGTTTGACAAGGACTGGTTGAGAGCTGTTTTTAGAGGTCTCCTTTCTCCATAACTGTTTGGATCACAGGCACAATTTCCATGCCTCTGCTAGGGAGCTAGCTCTGCTGACCAGCCGTGTGTCAAGGGCGTGACACCGAGCAGCGCAGTGAGACACAGGTTGGCTCTGTTCTGTCCTACTGGTGAGACTGTAAGGTGAAATTTAAGAACATGCCCAGGGCCCCAGACATGGAGCTGGTGGGGTTCAGAATTGACTCACTTCAATTCCTGCCCTTTTCAATTGATCAAACACTGTCCTCTGACCCTCTCTGTCACCCTCTAGGAACTGTGGTAAAAGGGTGAAAAGTAACTATAACTAACTGTCCTCTTAGGTACAGAGGCATGTAGTGTATTCTGGACAGAGTGACAACCGTGGGAGATGGAGGGACCTGATCGCTTGTGTCAGTTGGTTCCCCGATGGTAAACTCTGACCATGTGAATCCATCCTTCGTGCTTTCCTGCCTCGTCATATTCCTAACTGACACACACAGTTGATTCTTTCTTAAACCCAACTGCCTCAAGTCTGTTTGGCACCTGCTTAGGCTTGCCCGACTCATCCTTGTTGTGTATACTTTGGCTTTTACACAGCACTTTCCCCAGATGAGTTCATCCATTCAAATAAAGCTTGTTGAAGCCTAGTGTGTGGCAGGCCCTGCTGATAGAGACTGGAGTAGGTTTAACTTCTCTCTGTCTGTCTGTCTCTGCTGGGGTACAGTCAGGGAGCTTGCAGATCCTAGGCGAGCCCTTTGCTATTAAGTTACCCCATAGCTTTTATTTCTTGTGGGGAAGCAAGGAGCTGGCTGGGGATCAAATCGAGGATCTTGCACATGTTCTGCAAGCACTCCGCTACTCTAGCCTGGTCCTTTTTTTCTACACCACCCCCCTTAAGTTGGAGGTAGAAGCAAGAGGAACAGAAATTAAAGATCATCTGTGGCTACAGAGCAAGTTTGAGGCCTGCCTGGTCTACTTGAAACCCTGTTTTAAAAACAAACAAAAAAACCAAAGGAAAATATTTGGTCAGTAGGCATTCATTTAAGAAACGTTCACATAGTGCTTGCTATGGCTAAGCCCGATCTTGGTTGATGCTAAGAGAATAAAATAAATCTGTCTACTTGGAGCCTTTAGAATGGGCTTAAATCTGTAAGCACGCCAGCACAGTGCCTGAGAAAACGCTAAGTATCAGTTTTATGGCTTCGTAGCCGGGATGTGGAAACCAGAGTCCAGATCGCCTAACGCAGCATAGCTGCTGGCACACACACTGGAAAGGTGCAGATGTGAATGCCGGGGAAAAGCCCTCTGAATAAAGCTGAGCTTTGCTTCAGCGTAAGGAAGAAATGCCCACCTGAATAAATGCTGCTGCTGGCCTTGCAAATCAGCCTATGGAGTTAGGAGAGCCGTGTCTGTTTGCACCCATCAGCATGCCTTTCTCATCATCACGGGAGCAGTGGCAAGGCGGGCCACCAGTGTGACAAGTGACTGAGCCTTTCCAGCCAAGTGCTGAATGTATGGATGTAACAACAGACATTTACTTTCAGGTGTGCCTGGAGTCTGGGGGTTTAGGATGTAGGTGCCCGTGTGGCTGTTTCTCCTCACGGCTCCCTTCATGGTTTTAGGATATCTGCCTCTTTACTGTGCTATACTGGGCCAGGGAGGAAGAGAAAAAAAACCCGCCTTTCACAGGGAAACAAGCCCATCACGAAGGGCCACCACCATACCCTCATGTAAACTTGGTCACCTCTCAAGGTCCTCTGGCAGTGTCTTCACCCTGGAGGTGAGGGTGTAGTCTACATACAAGGTCCTCTGGCAGTGTCTTCACCCTGGAGGTGAGGGTGCAGTCTACATGACTACGGTTTGGATTTTCCTTTGAAAGTCAACAGCATCCCGAGTTTCCATCCAGGGCGCTACCCAAGTTCCTGTGTGTTTCTTTCAGACCTATTCCATGCTATCACCATTCTGGTGTTCCAAGTGCCTGCCAGTTAGAATCAGCCATTACGTTCTGCTTGTGGCATATAAAGGTTTCTCTAGGCAAACCCCCAGACTCTTCAAGTTGAAGGCATCATGAAGATATTCAGTAAATATAACTGGATGATATCCTTATCCCTTTGAAAAACCATATTTATAATACATGAAGATATTCTATATTTTTTGCTATTTTATTTTACTTTGCTGTGATCTTTATTTCCACTTAAATCTAGGCAAATATCAGAAGTAAGAGTTATGAGTACTAATTTAAGGATCAGAGGTGTGTGGTTTAAGATGGCTTCTGGACATCAGTTTTAATTTTCTATGCATATTAAAAAGTGAACAAGAACATTTTCCTTTCCCATATGTACTAGGATATATAAGCTCTTTACCAAAGTAAAATCTACAGAAGGCTTTGGCAACATAATGCTACATGAAATAGCATACTTAATGTACTAATGGAGTAAGATCTAATGTGCTACTAATAATATTGTAATATGCGAAGTAACCATTAGTACTTGGTTTATTAACTTAAGTCACACGCACGTTTGAAATGACATTGGGGGATGGGAATGGAAAGATGCCTCGGTGCTTGCTGCGTTGGAGCTCAGCCATGAACACTGGAGCACAGATCCGAGCACCCAGCTTAGGCAGCTTACAAACCCTGTAACTCCAGCTCCAGGGGATCTGATGCCCGCTTCTAGCCTCCACAGGCATATGCACACACGTGTGTGCCTATATAAATGCACACACACATAAAATAAAAATCTAGTTTTAAAATAAAATCACGTTGAAAATTTGAATGAAATTTTTTGAATGAATGAAATTAATTTTGAATATTTCTTTCCCTAAGTTATCTTATAAAGTAAACTTATTCAGACTCAGAGTTGTGTTTTTAAATCCCGTAAGTCAGTTTTTCAGGAATTATGAATTCATTTCCATCTTTGCTATTTACAAAATGGCGATTTTTACATCCTTTGTATGGACTTGGGCTTTTTATCAGAGTCCACAAGTGTACTTTCACATAACCCTGGTGTGGTTCTCTATCCATTCATCTGGTTGAGAAAAGCTGTATTATCACAGCTGCTTTACACATAAGCGTCACCACTCCTAAGTGACCCTATGAGGTAAGGTCCTTTATCTCATTTTATGGAGGGAACTATCCTCCAGAGAGGTTAAGAAACTCCCTCAAAGTGACATCTCATGAAAGGTCAGGTCAGGATTCCAGCCCAGCCCCTGAGCTCCATAGTCCCTGGTTTTAACCATTGTGCCTCTTTGCCACCAGGAAACCCAAGTCTTGAGGTTATGAGACTATTTCCCTGGAAATAATTCTTAGATTTCACAAGTCTCTTATCCTTTAGAGCAGGTCTGCATAAATGTCTAAGTTTGCATTGAGCCAGAAGCAATGGCATCCACTGTCATTAAGGAGAAGTTTGTCCCTTGCTCTCAGATACAACAGCTTCCTCTTTGTGAGGGTGATTTTAGGGAAAGAAAAATAATGTAACCTATTATTTTGTTTACCCCAGTATATAATAAGCCCAGTCAGTTGGTGAACATTGGATGGGATGCCTGCACTATATGTGTTCTTAAACTACTTACTTGTTTACTGTCTCTCTGTCTGTCCATCCGTCTGTTTGTCCATCTCTATCTATCTATTGAGTTTTGAGATTCGAGTTCTAATCACTTCTTCAGTTGGCTGGTTTTGTTTGTTTTTCAAGACAGGGTTCCTCTCTATAGCTCTGACTGTCCTATAACTCTCCCTGTAGACCAGCCTGGCCTCGAACTCAGAGATCGGCCAGCCTCTGCCTCCCAAGTGCTAGGATTAAAAGCATGAACCACTGGGGCTGGAGAGACAGCTCAGTGGTTAAGAGTACTTTTCTGCTCTTTGAGAGGTCCTGAGTTCAATTCCCAGCAACCACATGGTGGCTCACAACCATCTATACTGTGATTGGATGCCCTCTCCTGGCCTGCAGGTGTACATGATATAAAGCACTCGTGTACACTAAATAAATCTTAAAAAAAAAAAAAAAAAAGCATGAGCCACCACTGCCCAGCCCACTTTTTTTCCCTTAAAAACTCATTTTGACTGGACTCAGATTTAGAAACAGAACCTCTCAGCCTACATCTCTTGGCAATCTGTTCTTGGCAGTTATCTTTGGCTTCTTGCATTCTCTTGGCCAAAAGTTTAGCATAGCCTGCAGCCAGCTCCTTGATTTTCTTGTATTATTTTTGTGGATCAGCACATCAGTGTTTTATTGCAGGACACATGGAGTAAACAAGATGCTGACTTGTGGGTGCTTTAGTCCTGGGCTACTGATGCTGCTTGTTTTCTGAGACAGGGTCTCACTGTGTAGCCTTGGCTATCCTGGAACTTGCTATGTAAACCAGGCTGGCCTTGAACACACAGAGATCCACCTGCCTCTGCCTACTTCGTGCAGGGATTAAAGGCGTGTGCCACAATACTCACCCAGGTGGTCCCAGGTTTCTTATTTTCTTTGTTCAAGAGCATTCTGACAACATATTGGCAGACATCATTTTCTTTAAAATGTTTTAGGGTTATGCTAGCTCTTTGGGGCCCCAACCACCAAGGCAAAATAGTACTTGTCGGTCCAGGAATAGCTAGTTTCCTTCCTTCCTTCCTTCCTTCCTTCCTTCCTTCCTTCCTTCCTAAATTCCTTGCAGTAACCCAAGTTGAGAACATCAGATTGACATCCACATTGCTTTTTGTTTTTCAAAGCAGAGTTTCTCTGTGTAGCCCTGGTTGTCCTGGACTTGCTTTGTAGACCAGGCTGGCCTCAAACTCACAGCAATCCACCTGCCTCTGCCTCCCAGAGTGCTGGGGTTAAAGATGTGCACCACCACCATGCCCGCCTGGCTTGACATCCACATTGCATTGCGAACAGATCTGTGCTTCCTCTCTCCCATTCTTGGTCTTTCTGCTGTGTGTCAGATGCTTTGCTTCCTAGGGGAACCTTCTGTGTCATTCTCTCCACTCACAGGAACCACGGAACCCTTCTAGTCTTCACCTGCGCATCAGCAGCTACATCTGTTTCAGAGATGGCACCTTCTAGTCTTCACCCTGCGCATCAGCAGCTACATCTGTTTCAGAGATGGCACCTTCTAGTCTTCACCCTGCGCATCAGCAGCTACATCTGTTTCAGAGATGGCACCTTCTCCCCTGTGAGGATGGTGAAAGGAGCAAGGAAGCCCTTCTTCAAGCTCACCCATCCCATCCATTCACGAGGGTTCGATCCCTGATACCTCATCACCTCCTCAGATCTCTCCTCCTCCCAGTGAGGGAGACAGAAAGGCAGTTTAGATCCTAGCAGGCAGGTAGCATTTGGGCCTCTGTATCTTGTCTTCGGTAGATGGAAACCAAGTGCTGAGCATAGGCACTCTTCTTAAATGTCCACCAGACCCCGCATTGTCATGCTAGGCTAGGTGCTCATGGCTCAGCTTCTCTCCCTGTGTCAGGTATACAGACCACAGGGTCCCTAATCTCATGGTCTGTGTGTTCCATCTACTCGAAGGACCTTCACTGTGTGGAAGGGTGGCCCTAGCACGGCAGCGTTGGCTGGAGTTGGTTTGTTTCCATGGAGAGAACCTTTCTTCTGCAGTATGCTAGTTGGTGCTCGGTCTTCCATTCCTGACTCTCTTCCTGAGGCTCAAACTCTGGTTCACTGGGTCTCAAATCCAGAGTACAAAGGTAACAAAAAGAACAAGGGCCCTTGTCCTCAGCATCTTTCTTTAAAAAAAAAAAATAATTTATTTTATGTACATTGGTGTTTAGCCTGCATGCACGTCTGTGTGGGTGTTAGATCTTGGAGTTATAGACAGTTTTGAGCTGCCTTGTGGGTGCTGGGAATTGAACCCAGGTCCTCTGGAAGAGTAGTCAATGCTCTTAACTACTGATCCATATCTCCAGCCCCCTCAGCATCTTTTTTACTCACAAGAAATATGCTATGTGCTGGGTGAGGTGGTGCATGCATTTAATGTCAGCACTCAGGAGGCAGGGGCAGGTTGATGTCTGAGTTTGAGGCCAGCCTGGTCTACAAATCGAGCCCAAGATAGCCAAGGCTACACAACAAAACCCTGTCTTGAAAAACCAAGATAAGAAAAGAAAAGAAGGGCTGGAGAGATAGCTCAGAGGTTAAGAGCACTGTCTGTTCTTCCAAAGGTTCTGAGTTCAATTCCCAGCAACCACATGGTGGCTCAGAACCATCTATAATGTGATCTAGTGCCCTCTTTTGGAGTGCAGGCACACACTCCACATGTGGGCGGAATACTGCATAAATAACAGATAAATCTTAAAACAATTTTTTTAAAAAGAGAGAAAAGAAAAGACATTGTGTCCTTTAGACTTCAGCTTCCCAGTTGTTTTTGAGCAAAGCACGGCTGGTAGGCTGCATGGTCTCAAAGTAACGACGACCTGGGGGAAATATGTTTTTTAGAATACTAGTGTAAGGCAAGGAAGCAAAAACTAAAAACTAGCCAGTGCTCTGCTTACTAAATCTATCTGATCTGCTGTCTCGTCTGTAAAAAAGAAAAGATGGTAAGACACCCAGGAACCTAAGAGTTACCATAAGAAATAAATGCTAAAACTTTGGATGTGGTATCTGCTGTGTAATTTCACGGTGTTAGCCTCTTATCCCTCTGAGAAACCACAGCTCCCCTGGGTGGGGCCTTTTCTGTCGGCCTCCTGTTCCCATGCAGCTCTCGCTGCCAATGTGGGTTCCTTCCTCTCTTCCTCTGGTTGTTACGTGGGTAGTGTACATCATCAGGTCAATAAGCTGATTAAAGTTTTAAGTAATTCAGAGTAGGGTGGGGGAGACACATCTGCCTCCTTAACACCTCTGATGGCTCTGACTAAAGCGGAGAGCTTTATGCAATATTAGAAATAAAGCCGTCATCAAGGATTTCAATTTGCATTTTCTGGGTGCCTTGAAATCTTGATTTTTCCCAAGGGCTTGCAATCCGTGTATTAATTTTCCTTCAGGGTCCATTTAGCAGCAACAATCTGAAGACTCATTTGCATTTTAATTGGGTCATTCTCCCCCTCCTCTCCATCCCCCCCCACCCCCCCACTTCTAGCTTCTCTGTGCTGAGAGCTGAGAGCTGGAACCAGATGTTGTCACCGCATCTGGCTGATTGGCAAGTCAATGCCTCTAAATGTTCAGTGGCTACCAACCGTGTGATCCCTGAATTAAAAGCTGAGGAAATTCCCAGGTCAAGCATCACATATCCAAGCAGCCCTACCACAATAGAAACTGGGTTTCTTGTTCAAATTAAAATCACTAACTATTAAGACTTTTATTGCATGGTCCTTCCCAGTGAGCCAGTCTCACTTTTTTTTTTTTTTCTTAACACAAAATTCTTGCTTTGAAAACGAAAAATCACAAGAAGAGGGCTCAAGTCTCAGGGGACAACTATGAGACTTTGGAAGGACAGACTACAGATGTGTGAAAGGCAGATGGGATGGACTAGGTGCCGTTTTCCCAGATGAAGAAACCAGGCAACAATTCCGCCAAGGTCCTGTTGAAATCGAGGCTGCGCTGTGACAGGACCACTTCCCATCACAGAGTTGACACACAAAGCTGCTGAAGCAAGCCTGAATTCAGGCTAGCAGCCTCAGTGACTCTGACATTACTGTGCTTGTAGGGAGTGGGGCAGCATGAAATATTTATAATAGGCATGGCGGGAACTGGTGGACCTGGAGGTTCAGATCAGCAAACTGTAGGGAACGGAGGGAGCGTTGAGTGGCAGGCATTTACCTAGATGTCTGTGACAATCGGCTTTTCGGAGAGAATTGCTGTTTCTTTTACAAGTTCTGGTGGGCGTGTCCATTCTGCAGCCCACGGGGACCCAGAATAAGGTATGAATGCAGCCCAACACGAAATTGGAAACATTAACACAATTCTATTTGTCTTTTGGTGACTCCTTCTCACGGGTCTCCATCAGAATTTTACCAATGACAGTGCCGTGTTTTGGTGCTGAAATGTTGGGCATGTTTGATTGGGAGGGAGGATCATATAAATGAATAAATACAGGGCTGAAAGGCTGCTGGGTGCTTCTTAGGACTCTGCAGTGATGCCTGTGTTCTGGGAAAAGACATCTTCCTTGAATTTCCCAGTCCTTTGTTGATTGCCACTGCCAAGTCACTTGTATGTGTATGCAGGTGCTCATAGACACCAGAGGTTGCACTGGTTGCTCAACACCTTATTTATTGAGGCACGGCTAACCTGCTTGTTCTGGGGATTTCCTGTCTCTTCTGCCTGCATGCTCGGGATATAAGCAGGCTGGGACTTTCTTTGAGTTCTGGGGATCCGAACTTCTGGTCTTCCTGCTTGCACGATACGCCCTCCACCCTCTGAGCCATCTTCCTAGCCCCACAGATAGGAGCCCACTGGTGTGCAGACAAGTTTAGTGGGGACTTAGGCCCTCTTCTCAGAGCCTGTCCTGTCCCTATTCTGTCTCTAGGGAATATGGATTTTCGCAGTGCTCCGGCAGATCAGGGCTTTGTTCGTATACTCCTAAACATAGCTCTTGGGTTTGGTTGGTTTGGTTTGTAGGACAGGGGTTTATGTATCCCAGGCTGCATAGCTGAGGGTGATCTTAAACTTCTGATCATCCTGCTCTGCCTCCGAGCACTGGGATGTCAGGTGCGTGCCAGTATCCCCAGCGAGTGCGATGCTGAGGGACCATACTCATGCTCGGTGAACACTCCACCTACTAAGCTGCATCCGCAGCCCCGCCTTTTCTCTTTAAGGAATCTTGGTTGGAGGTTGGTTTGTAGGGGCAGTGACTATCAGAACCCATGTTGGAGAGCTCTGGAAAAATAAATGGGAGATTCGGGGTCCCCTGTACTCCTATTGATGGTAAATAGTCATGAAATCCAGAGACTAAGTGCAAATAACTGAAGCTTTTCACGTTGGAATTTATTTCTCTCTCTTTCTCTCTCTCTCTCTCTCTCTCTCTCTCTCTCTCTCTCTCTCTCTCTCTCTGTGTGTGTGTGTGTGTGTGTGTGTGTGTGTGTGTGTGTGTGTCTGCCTGTCTATCATTGGTTTTGCTTTGGGTGGTTTTCGAGGATAGAATCTGGGTTTGCAAAATACAAGGCCTTAATCATTTGTCCTAGAGCAGGATGCTGCTATATGTGTCTGTCTGGGGGCTGTGGGTACCCTGCTTAGAGCAGTCCTGCACCTTCTGGTGTTGCTCAGAGATGCCTGGCTATGTGCAAGGGCTCGCATCTCTATGTCACCTACCATGCTATGGCACTGTCTTATCAGTCCTGGGAGATTGCCTCTGCGTGCCTTCAGTCAGATGAAGAGGCCTCACTTCTCCTCCCATTGGGTCCCCCACTGCCTTTGAGTCAGAGGTGAGCCTGTACACCTGCCTTCCCTTGTGTCGCCTCATACCCTGGGGGCGCTAGCTGTCCCCACCCAGCAATCAAGGCCATGTGAGCAAGGTGTGGTGCTGTTTTGCCTTTTGAGACCTTTCAGTGTCCTAATCCAGATGGCATCTATTTTTAGGTTGGGCTTGCAGTGGTTAGACCGGGTCACTATTGCAAGGCCGTGACCTGCACGTGTTCAGTTGTTTTCCTGAGGGATCCCTGGATGTTTGTGAGTTAAACATTCAGCTGAGTGGTGATGCTGCCACATGCCTTAAATACCAGAACTCCAGAAGCAAAGGCAGGCAGATCTCTGTGAGTTCAAGGCTGGCCTGGTCTACAGACGCTGGACAGCTAGGGCTACACAGAAAAACCCAGTGTTGGGAAAACAAAAACAAAAACAAACTCAGTTTCATGTTAGTGTCCAGGGGCCTGGAGAGTAGAGGGGGCTGCAGGCTTGATGGGGACAGCGTATGTGACTGTGAAATAAAAGGGAGACATGAGCCTCTTATCAGAGTGTTTGTCAGAGTTCACAGAGGGCTCCATGTGGACTGGCACCATAGCAGACATGTGGCCTCATTTCTGTGTTCACAAACTCCATAGTGGTGTTGGCAGATATGGGTGCCATGTGCTAGCAAGGCATGAGGGCAGTGCTGAGGACTGGCCCTAGCTCCTGGACATGGAGGGGCACGGCAACCTGCTGTGGAAAGCAGAGGACACCAGGTGGAGGTGGCAAAGGAGACTGTAGTCTAGCATTTGGTGGCCATAATCAGAGTTGCTTAGGATACAGAAAAACTCTCAAGACATACAGAAAGAAAAGAGAAATGGTGGGAAGTTTTCTTAAGAAGTTAGAGTAAAGGTGCCCAGGAGGGGTAGGGGGTCCTTGGAAGAAAGGACAGAAAGACACCCTTGAGCTGAATGTGTCACTAATACACTCAGGTGGAAGTGCCAGTTTCCCATGATTCTCCGAGTGAGAACCAAAGGGCTTCCAGGGTTGAGAAGTCAAGACGGAGAAGGAACCATCTGATGCCATGGGCATCGTTCTGGGCATTTTAGAACTCTCTCTATATTAAAGCTGGCATATTGAACGGACAGCGACACCCATGCCTCCCTTCGGCTCTTAGAGATAGCGTACGTGTGAGTGCTTACATGTGTGTTCATGCACCATCCGTTTGCTGGTGCCCTCAGAGCCCAGGAGAGGGTCTCAGGTCCCCTGGAACTGGACTTAAAAGCAGTTGCGAACTGCCCAAGTGTGGGTACTTGGAACCAAACGCAGGTCCTCTGTAAGAGCAGGAAGTGCTCTGAACCACTGAGCCATCGATCTACCCCAGTCTTTAGTTAGGGTTTCTGTGACCAAAAAGCAAGTGGAGAGGAAAGGGTTTAGTCAGCTTACACTTTCAGATCATAGCCCATCATCGGAGGAAGTCAGGACAGGAGCTCAGGCAGGGCTGGGACGCGGAGGCAGGAGCGGATGCAGAAACCAGCTTACTGCCTTGCTTCCCATGGCTTGCTCAGCCTGCTTTCTTATAGAACACAGGACCACCAGCCCAGGGATGGCACCACCCACAATGGGATACCCTCCCCACCCCACCCCTGCCCCCCTGCCTCCCCCCCCCCCATTGATCACTAATTAAGGAAATGCCTTATAGCTGGATCTCATGGAGGCATTTACTCAACTAAATCTCCTTCCTCTCTGATGACTCTAGCTTGTGTCAGGTTGACCCACAAAACCAGCAAATACAACTCCTGAGCTTTTTTTAAGTAGAAGTGAATTCTGCTAGTTCAGGCTTATCTTCTGAATTTTAGAATCACTCTACTCTTTATGCTTCCTCTCTATGCTTCTTTTTCTTCTTTGCCTTTATCAGTAAAAGAGGAAGCAGGGCCTGCTTTGTGCCTGGCCAAGAACTAATTTAGACATTGTAAAAGCCGAGGGCCATTTTACCCCTGAGAAGGAAGGTGAAGCGCTCTTTCATCCCTGCTCCTGATGATGGACTGACCCAGGAGATGATTAAATGTCTCTCTGTGCAACTTTCTGGGCGGTGTTTCATGTCTCTCTTCCGGGGAAATCCCTGGTGATGTGTGACTCTGTTCGGCCCTTGTCAAGTACCCAGTGGCCTGATTGGATCTGGCAGCCCCTCTGGGAGCCGCTGAACACTGACTTCTGAGTCCTTTTACACTGCTGCTCGCTGAAAGTCCCGTTTCTTTCCCGGTTTCCCTGTTGTCACTTTCAATTAAGCCAGGAACTTCTGGAGCCAGGAAAGCCATGTGTAGTCTGGCTAGTGATGTCCATACGCTGAAATGGCAGAGAGGAAACAGATGGGACAACATCACACCACTGTAGCATCGATTGATCAGTGCACACTGTGTGACCATGGCCATGCTATACAGTACTATAGCCCAAGCTTGGCAAAGGCGTTGTCCTCTGTCTGAGGAGGCTCAGTAGTCACTTATCACGCCATAGCTAATAAGCAGGGGCTACTGCAGTCACTCATAATCATTTTGTTACACTCACTTTTTTTTTTAAGAGAAGTTAAGCACTGGGCATATATTTCCAATATACGCCCTTCATACTGTTTAGCCCCTCACAAACACTCCCCACCAGATGGTCACATTTGCTATCACTGGTAACTGTTACAAGGCCCACAGCCTTCTTTTGTTCTTATTTTGTTACTTTTCTGAGACAGAATTTTGCTACATAGCTCCCCTCCCCCACTGGCCTTGAATTCACTGTGTTGCCCAGGCTGGTACTGAGCTAGGTGCTTCCAGGTCAGCCTCAAGGATGGCTGGCGTTGGCACTGGTACCCCACCACACCCAGCCACCCACTTTCTTAAGTTGAGTACAAACCAGAGCAGCTTTACCGACTGGGGAGTCCCAGCAGGTTCCCCGCCTTGGCTGCCTGTTTGATTGGCAGAATTTGTATTGTTTCTGGGCCGCAGGCACACTCCATAGGGCCTTTGTTTCCCAGCTGCTTCAGATAAGGTTTAAGACCTGGAAGTCCCTCTCGCCTCATTCCCATGGGAAATTGCCTCCAATTATTTCTAGAAATTCTTCTTGTGGGAAGGAAAGGGGAGAAACAAATAACTGATTGTTTGGAGGCCCATGGAAAGAAGTTTACGTCGCGGACGCAGCTTCCTCAGCAGCTTCAGAAAGCTGCGGGTTTGTGAGTCAAGTTCCTACAACCGCCAATGCATCTATGAATCCAGGGAGAGCCTTAGGAGGAAAGAGGAGAGCGCTAAGTGCCTTGAAAGGGTAGCTCTGAGCCCAAGCATGACACTGAGTGGCATGTGGCCTTAGATAGATTTCTTCTCCCAGGGCCCCACCCACCCACCCACCCACCCTGCTCCACTGAGGGAGAAACCCTCTGATACCTTTTGATCATAATGGAGCTGTGGTAAACTCGGAAAACAGAATTAGCTTGAGATCTGGAAATTACACGCTGCCTGTGGCCAGCCGCTGAAACTAGGACCTGCCAGGGGTCCTGTGCCTTGCCTCTGTTGGGCTTGTGGAAAAGCATAGGAGAGGGCAGGGAGGGACGGGCTGAATAGCCACAGAAACTGGTCCAGAAAAGATTATTTTTTTTAATCCACAGAGGGTTTCACCAGCATTTTCCACCACACACTTGCAGCAGAGTCACGAGGGAGAGGGGCCTTTGTTGAATGTATACTCTGCACAAGCTCCCAAAGATGCTGTCTCTCCTCACAGCCAAGTGCTCTCCATGTGGTGTGTAGGTTCTCCACTAGTTTCACTTTGGAGCTCTGGTAGAATGAATGTGTCAGGTGTGCGTTTGGGGGCCAGGGATGGGTGGGGTAAGGCCTAAGGACTATCTGCTCTTCTGAAGGTGACTCTTCTTTACCCCCCCAAAGAGACTGGTGCTTTTCAGCCATGTCTGAAGGGAGCGTGCCTATCTTTTTCTCGTGGACTGATCTAATCCACATGATTTTGAAAGCCACCCGAAAGAAGACAGACAGCCCTGAGGACAGCTGTCTTTGTTGGGGACCCAGGTGCATGAGCCACTGTAGCATGTGTTTCCTGTTCGTTTACCTAACCTTTTCCCATCTTCACTCAGAACGGCTCAGTGAGGAGGCTGAGAATAGGAGAGCTGAACCAACAGGTGTGCCTGAGGGATGGGGACCCGTGGGGTGGGGTGGGGCTTTCCTATGTATAGTTGAGGTTTAATCTAAGTATCCTATGCCAAAGGAAGAAGAGGTCTAACAACAGAAGAGGATGTGAGAGAACATTTTGGGAAGCTCTCTAAGCGCTTGCTCCAGGAATATTAATAAATGCCATACAAATAGGCAGGAGTGGGAACTCCGTAAAAGGAGGTCTGGGCACAGCAGATAATGGATGAGCCAGTTACCAGCACTTTCTAAGCTTATTTGTTCAGCCCTGCTTGCATAGAGCATCTCCCTAAATGATATTTTATAGAATCTATTTTTAGAAAAACTAGATTAAGATCATTAGGAAAATGAGAAAGAGCCTTTAAAAAGAAAATGGAAAAAGACGGTTAAACCAGGGCTGGTGAGATAGAATCACTTGTTACTAAACCTGATGGCGGGAGTTTAATCCCTGGAACCCAGGTAAAGGTGAAAGGAGGAAATTGACTTCACCAAGTGGTTCTCTACCTCCATAAACACTTTATGGTTTGTGTATACCCAAGCACATGTTATACACACACACACACACACACACACACACACACACACATACATATGTGCGTGCACTTAGACACACACACACACACACAAAAATTAATTTTTAAAAGCAGATGATGAGCCAGGCTTGGTGGCAGATGCCTTTAGTCCCAGCACTCAGAGGCAGAGGCAGGCGATCTCTGTGAGTTCGAGGCCAGCCTGGTCTACAAGTGTGTCCAGGACAGCGAAGGATACACAGAGAAACCCTGTCTTGAAAAAAAATAAAAAATAGAAAGCAAGTGATGGGTTTTGCCCTATTTTATCATTTCCTAGGCATTATGGGTATGCAGGGTCCTACAAGGACAGAGAAGAGAGGCCGCTACTTAAATGTGTCCCAACATTTTCCTTAGAAGGAATGCCAGGCGGCCAGTGAGATGGCTAAGTCTGTAAGGGTGCTTGCCACCGACCCTGAGTTCAATTCCCAGCACTCACTTGCTGACCTTTGCAAGTTGCAAGCTGGCGAACCTGGCCAGGCGCCGTGTGACTCAGTGATCTGTGTTTGTTAGAAAGGTACTAGCACCTACAGTTCCCCGGAGGTGTCTCCTGCGTTTGTACGACCTGTTTCTCACTGACTTAGTATCCTGCACCCTGCCAGTGTTTACGCTCATGGTCCCTAACAGGAGGTAGTCTCAGTAGAGTGTACGGTAGTTTTCTAAGAACCCACGTGGCGCCTGCTGTAGCTGAGCCTCTGTTGTAAGAGGCTGGCTCACGTGTTGTGAGCTTTTCAGCAGCATCTCTGGCTTCTGCCACTAGGTACCAGTCGTATCCCTCCCTCCATCCCAGTCATTACAACTAAAACATGCTCGCAAATACGGCAGAGTCAAAGCGTTCCTTCATAAGAACCAACCTCGAGCAGCTGGCGGTATGTAACTCGGTGATGATCAGACACTTGCCTAGTGTGCGTGGGGCGCTGGATTTGATCCCCGATGTATGTGTATGCGTGTGTCTGTGTGCGCATACATAGAATCACTGGGACATAAGAAAGCATACATATTTGTGAAAAGGCAGGAGCCAATGTATGTATGTGTGTGGAAGTTTCTTTTTCTTTTTTTCCCGTGTGTGTGTGTATGTGTGTGTGTGTGTGCGCGTGTGTACTCATGTATATGTCCACAGGTGAGTGCAGATGCTCATGGAGATCAGAAGAGGGCGTTGAATCCCATAGAGCTGGGGTTACACGTTCTTGTGATGTAGGTTCTAGGAAACATGCCTGAGTCCTCTGAAAGAGTGGTATATGCTCTTATCCCCAGAGCTGCCCATCTCTCCAGCCCCAGGGTGCATGTTTCATAATACTGACATTGGCCTCAGATGCTCTGTGAAGAAACCGAGGCTTTATTCTATGCACAGTGGTGCATCAGCAGAGCATTTCAGACTGATCTGTACGCTCACCATCAGGTACCACTGTGTACATGATAGAATGGCAGGCTGGTCACGTAAGGAAATAAGGAGGAGTTAGGAATCAAGGTCTTACTGTGGCGGGGGGAACCAGGTACTGTGTGTGGCACACACCTGTAATCCCAGCACTCGTGGAGGCAGAGGCAGGTGGATCTCTGAGTTCCAGGCCAGCCTGGTCTACAAAGCGAGTCTAGGACATCCAAGGCTAAACAGAGAAACCCTCTCTAGAAAACCAAATAGATCCATCAATATATAAGTAAATAAAATGTGGAGGGGATACAAAGAGGGGGCAGCTGAGAGATTTAAGAAGTAGAGCTGACAGATTTAACTACAAGATACATAGAGGCTGGTCTGCAAAGTAAGTCCAGGACAGCCAAGGCTACACAGAGAGACCCTGTCTCGAAAAAATAAAAAATTAAAAATAAAATAAAATAAAATAAGATATATAGAGGCAAGAAGAGCCAGGTGACTCATTGGTTGAGTGACAGGACTGTGGCAACGATTGGAAGAGGGAACATTCAGAAAGAACGTGTTTGAGGCAGAACATGATGGATTTTGTTTTAGGCCATGATGAGTTTGTGTAGTTATTAGACATCCCAGGAGAGGTGGGCAGGAGGCAGACGCTGCTCAGAGCTCAGAGGAGAGCGGGCCACGGAGAGTCAGTGCACCCTTAGTCGCTGTAACTCTGCAGATAGAGGAGATTCAACATGGCAGAGACTACGTGGCAGAGCAGCTGGAGAGAGGGCTGTGCATGCTGGTCTGAGAATTGGACAGATCCCACAGCTGAGGCTGGGTCCAGGGAAGGACCAGCAAGATGGTACTATCAGTCTGCCAGATGCCCAGTGTGAGCGAGGCCGGGGCATGCCGGCTACGTGTGGATTTGAGAGGAGAGGCGCAGACTGCAGACCTGTGGGATTTTCTCTAGAAGTAGCTGCAGAGTAGCCTGGAACTGAGGCCAGGCCTCTGCTGCCTTGCACAGTCCAGTGTGTTCCCCCAATGGCTTCTACCTTATCACCGCTCATCACAGAACAGGGAGCCGGAGCACCGTGCTTGCTTATATTACAATGGCTTAAGGAACAGGTGGGGAAGTTCACAGCTGTTGTTTTCGAGGCCACTTATGAGGTTTGTTTCGGTTTTTTTGGTTTTTCGAGACAGGGTTTCCCAGTGTAGCCTTGGCTGTCCTGGACTCGCTTTGTAAACCAGGCCGGCCTCGAACTCACATCAACCTGCCTGCCTCTGTCTCCAGAGTGCTGGGATTAAAGGCATGCGCCACCACACCTAGCTTGCTTACGAGTTTTATCTAATGGCGTGTGATCCTCTTTTCACTTTTTTGTGTGATTTTTGTAATCAGCATAACAGTTCTTCTAGAACTGGGAAGATGGGGGGGAAGCCAGGTTTCATTGGTGTTCTAAAAAGTACAAATACATTACTGCTTCAAGCTCTTTTTTAAGCACATTCACATTGTTGTGCAAACATTCCCAGCAGCTGTCTCCATAACTTGGGGTTTTGTTTTTTTTTTCAAAACAGAAACTCTGGGCGGGCCATAGGCTAGGATGCCAGCACTTGGGAAGCAGAGGAGGAGGATGGCGAATTTATTGTGGGCACATAGTACATCTTGCTCATCCATTCATCCACAGACAATTAGCTTTGATGCTTCCACTATGTGGCCTCTGTGGTCAGTGCTACTTGTACATATGTGTGTGTGGTGGAGTTAGTGTAGTTACAGAGGTATGTGCGCACGTATGCTTGCGCGTGTGGAGGTGAAAGAAACCTCAAGTGTTGTTCTTCAGGCACCAACCACCTAGGGGTGTGTGTGTGTGTGTGTGTGTGTGTGTGTGTGTGTGTGTGTGTGTGTTTGCTTGTAAATATATAAATACAATCTGCTCAGTCTGTTTGGTGTTGCATATATACATTAGGGGACCAATCCATGGGGAAGACGGTTTCTCCGAAGCCCTATGAGATTTCCCCACCCATGATAAAATGTCTATCAGTCATTGAGCTTGTTCAAGTTTTCCTTAGGCAGCCATATCGTTGAGGTATCGTGGGTGAGCCTTCCCTGTCATCTCTAGGAGACACACCCACGTAGCAAATGTTCCAATCCTCTGCCTCTTACAGTCCTGTGAAGTCCTGTACTCTAATCTCAGCACCTTCCACCAGGGAAGCTTTCTGCCTGCCTGGGCCTGTCATGTCCACACAGTGAGAAGGTGTGAGGAACTGGTCTTTAGGGTCCCTCTCAGGTCACTACTACCGTAGGAAGTTGCTGAGGACTTACCTCAGAGGACAGGGATGGCGAGGTGGCTTGTGTGGGGTTCTTACACTTGCCCCAGGGCAGCGTTGTGAGTAAACGCAGCAGCAGTTCCCCTGGAAGCAAAGCTTCACACTATACATTTCTCTGATGAGAAAACGTGACAAAGGTGGGAAACTGGTTTTACCATAGATTTTTGGCAGCCCTAACAAACTAATAGAATATTCAATAGACAACGTACTTATCACTGTAACTGAAGTTTAATTCATGGGGCAAGAACATGTTGACCCCATTTTCTCCACTGCTTTAAAAAGTAAATATAAAGGACCAGGCTTCCTTCTTATGGTAAAGTCAGTGTAGGAGAGTGGGCCCTCCCAGGGTAGGGGTGGGGCAGGTTGGCTCTCTAGACTTTGAGCTGAATGCCAGGCATGGGGAACTGGATGCTTGTCCTCCAGTGGTCTTATCCGACCCACTAGTGAAACAGCACGGGCGCCCTGACCATAAAGACAAAGTCACCTGAGTGTTTCTCAAAGATGTGCTGGCTATGAGGAGGACCAGAACTCAGAGGATGTGTAGTTTCTTTCTTTTTTCTTTCTTTCTTTTTTTTTTTTTTTTAAGAATTGGTCTGTCTATTTTATAGCTCTGCCTGTTTGGAAACCACTGTGTAGACCAGGCTGGCCTCGTATTCAGAGAGATCCACCTGCCTACCTGCCTACTTTGTTATTTGTTGTTGTTACTAAAAACTTTTAAAAATGTATTTAAGTATATGCATGTTTCCCCGCATGCATGTCTGTGCCTGCAGAGGCCAGAAGAGGCCATTTGGTGCCCTGAAACTGGAGTGAAAGACAGGTGTGAGCTGCCGTGTGGGGGCTGGGAATTGAACCCGGGCCCTTTAGGAAAGCCATGGAGCCATCTCTCCAGCCCCGATATACTGTCATTCTTAAAGTAGTTTTGAAAACTGAAGAACTTCTGAGGTAACTAAAGACAGGTTGTGACAATATGTAACTTGTAGGGGCGTGTGTGTCTATATTGGATAAAATTCTAAAATAAATAGACAAATTAAAGAAGATGGATGCCGTGGGGTCCTGACTTTCTGGAAGTGGACCCTGAGAAGAACTAGTAAACAGAAGGTGCTTTCCTTCTGTTAAATCTGCCTCGCTGTGGCTGATGAGAGCTTTGTTAACGTTGTGGTAACAATACACCGTTTCCTTCTGAATTGTTCATGTGTCCTTTCAGGCCTTGGGGCTGCCAACAACCCTTGTCTCTGGCCGGACTTGCAGAGACCCCCTCACTTCATTGTAAAGCAAAGCTTTTCCCATAGAGGAGAAATGATGTTATGTGTGTGCTGGTTTGGGGGGGAGCCTATTTTGTAAAGTTGTATTTCCTGATTGTGCCCCGATGAGAAACCAAATCATCTCTGCTGCTGCTGCTGTCCTCGCCAGGGCTATGTGTTCTCATCAGCCGTCTCTGCATTTGATAGACGGCCTGAAATAGAAGATGGGATTACATGGATTAGAGAAACGGATATTTGTTGTCATGGTGACAAGTTGCTTTTCTTTTTTTTTAAACACTGTTAAGATTAGTTTTAATGTCCGTCTCTCCCCGCCCCCTACAGTTTAGCAGGAGAGCAGATGAGTTGGAGAGTCAGACCACACAGGGGATGTTTGTTTACTGGGCAATCCCATTTGTACCACAATCAAGCAGCTTCTAGCATCTCCAGTCTTTGTACTTACTCTCATCATTTCCACCTTTGCTCAAGTCATCTTGTTTCTCATGGACCACCATTGTGCGGCCAATGGTAGAATGCTCTCCTGAGAGTGAGATCACATGATCTCCAATGGCCACACTGGCCACACCCATCCTTTCCGTCAGTCACGCTGCCCAGCTCTCCAACCTGCTAGTCCGTCCGCCCTGTTTTTTGGAGTGAAGATTAAAATGAGGTGCTGTCCTGGTACAGCCTTGTGCGTTATCCCCAAACGAATGGACAGGGATCCCGCGTTGGCCTTCAGTCAATCCTGTAGTCACCAGTGCATGCCTTGTGCTCTGACGGCCGCCCTTCAGCACACAACACGGCCCTCGTCACGGTGCTTCACCAAGAGACATGCGGGGTGGGGGATGGGGGGAGGCGTTCGGGATCGGAGGAGGCCGAGAGAAGCAGGGGGCACCACAGGAGATGCTGACGCAAACCCTCAAGTAGCCCTTCCTTAGCAGTGAATTTCATTATGAAACAAATTCCCTATTTTTATATCCATTTGAATGCAGGTTTTTCTATCCACCCACCCCCCTTTCTGTGTGTGAGAGTGTATATATGCACATTCAACTATGGGGTCAACACCACCAGCTGGCCATTGAGCTCAAGAGGCCCCCCCCGCCCCCCCCTTTCTCCGCCTCCCAGTCCGGCAGTTACAGATGTGTGCCACTGCACTGGCTTTTACATGGCTGCTGCCATTTCCCACTCAGCCCCTCAGGCTTGCGTAGGAATCATCTTGCCCACAGACCACCCTATTAGCCCTTTAATGTGCGAAATATACTCGGCTCCTTGTGAAGCCCTAGGTCACTGACTGGATGGAAAGTCTCTCCGCTCGCTTCCCGGTGTCACATTTTTTAGTGGATGTAAAATACACACTTGGTATATTTTTGTTGGTTTCCCGCCTGAAATCTTGGGTCTGCTACCTCTGTGGTCTGCTTCCACATCCTAAGCTGTACTTTGCTGAGGGCAGAAGCTGACCTATAGAAGAACGCCTCCCGTGACTACTGCCTGGGGCTGGTTTCCCCCGTACCATCCCAAAATTAAACTGGTTTTCAGCAGCCTGGATTTCACACACCGGCAGAGCCGTGTTTGGCGCATTCCTTCCCCGACACGGTTTAGCTGGATGTACTCATAAATGAAAAATGATCTGAGTGCTGCTGCGGGTGGGTGGGGCCCTGAGTTCAGCAGGTGAAGCCGGCGGAGAGTCTCCGCGCTCAGCAGAGCATGGAGCGCTGGCTGGCAGGAAGTCGGAGCACGCACTGGCATGGCTCACTCTTGTTGCGGATAGTTGGTAACCCTCAGTGAAGAGCTGAATGGAGAAGGGAAAGAAAACACAGCGAACTTTGGTAACTGGCCTGGGCAAGTGGCTGCTGGAGCCCCGTGGAGAGAGTTCACCTGACCAGCTCACGGTGCAGGTAGGAAGCAGGCATGAGAGTGAATCCTAGGTCCTCTTAGCCACAACTTCTAACTCCCAGTGGCTTTTTTTTTTTAATTAAGTATTTGAGAAATGAACAAGAAACGACATGAGCAAACTCAGCCTGAAGTGTGCTGATACTGTTCAAGACAGTTTGACAACCAACCGACCGTCTCAGGCTAAGGGAAACTTTTACAAATGAGTCAGGGAGGATCACGGAGCGTGTAAGTTAAAACCAGCATTTAACTTGGCAGCCGAGAAGCAGCAGGCACTGCTTTAGAACAAATTCTTGGAAGACAGTTGACCAGAAATTGATTTTTTTAGGCTTGAAAAATAATTGCTACTTTTTTTTTTTTTTTTTTTTTTTTTTTTTTTTTTATAGTTCAGAACCAAAGAAAGGGCTTGCTAATTCCTTCTGGCGTTTGTGCTCAAAAGAGGTGCTTGGCTAACAGCTGAGGGAGATCCAGAAATTGACAGAGATCCAGAGCAGAGCTCTGGTGTGCTGGTGTTTTCTCTGAGGAGGCAGTCCATCTCTGGGTAGCCTCTTAAGTCAGGAAGGGAAAGCCATGAGAAGAAACAGTGTGGCTCCTGAGTATTTGACAGAGGTGAGGTGGGTAGATGGAGGGCTGACAATTGTCGCGGTGACGTCCTCACACCACGAGGACAAGGAATGTTCTACTGGGGCCAGCCATGGCTGCAGCCACCCAGGAGGGAAGTTGACAACATTTGCTTTGTGCCTCCTGTGATGGTAGCCGATCTCAGAACACCCTCTCTGTGGTGGAGGCATGGGACGGTTGATAAAGAGAAATAGAACGGAAATAAAAACCCAGCCCCGGCCTGCAGAACCATTTCCAGACCTTGCTTCTCCCGGTCGGTACCAGGGCTGAACTGACAGGTCTTCCCGCTCCCATGAAGAAGTTGGGATGCTGTGAAACTGAGCTGACCTGGGGTGGGTTAGAGCATGGTTGCCGTGACGTGAGCCTCGGAGGTAGGTAGTGAGCTGCAGCCTGGATCTGAGAGTTGAAGGCCTATACGAGCCACAGAGCTGTATCTGAGAAGGCAGCCGCCGTGGGAGCTGCTGACTGGAAGGCTATCATCCATGGCCAGTAGTGGCCATATTTTGTAGTTTTGTATTTTAGGCCCAGTGGAGCTGGGTAGCCACACCTTATCACTATCGCTGCTTTCCCACCCGGAGTGTGTCTCAGCGTTCCACAGCCAGCGTATATGGAAAGAGGGAACCTTTCAGAGGCATTTAGGGGACCTCTCACTCCTACTCTACTGCCACAGCCTTGCTCTGTCTTGTCTGGGGTTGTCTCCCACCCTTCCTTCAGCCTGATCCCCCCCCACACACACACACACCATACTCTGTGTAGTGACTTCATTTGAGCAATGGAACCAGCCCATTATGGAGGCAGTTGGGCCAACAAACTATGGCCCAAGAGCCAAGTCCAGCTTGTTCTAGCCTGTTTTTTTGTTTTGTTTTGTTTTATTTTGTTTTAATATGGCCTGGGAGCTAGGAATGTGTTTGTACATTTTAAGGAGTTGGAGAAACAAAGACAGATACTTCCGGCCTACAACACCTAAAGTATTTGCTCTCTGACCCCCTTAGGGGAAAGTCTGTCTTTTAACACCCTGTTTCTCTATAATCTTGAACAGTGTGTACAGCAATCGACACAGCTCCTTGTGTGTGTGCAGTAGTTTGAATAAGGGGCTGTTTTGGAAGCTGTTTCTTGGTCTCTGTTAAATGGCGCCGCTGCCTCCAAAAGTGTTGTGGGGTAGGGTCAGGGGTCAGGAAGTTGATGAAAGTATGACAGGGGAAGTTCGTCATCAGTGGAGTAGGTGACTAAGGTTGGGTTTTCTTCCCTCCGTGGTTTGTGAGCCACATGTTGACTGGGGCATCACTCCTTTCACCAAGTCAGTGCTGGCCAGACTTCTGCCACTTCAGTATTTAGCAGTGGTACTTTAGAAAAGATGCTCTCTATAATAATATGTGTACGTGTCTATACACTATGTGTAAGAAGTTAGCTGAATATGGTTTCTCACTTAGTAAAAGTTTTCCTTATGAGACCCAAAGAACACTTAGTGAAAGCCTGCCAGCCTTCCCATGAGCACCCAGTTCTGTATGTCACATACTATTTCATTGTTACTGTCATTTCTCATAAGGGAAAAGAAAAACCCAGTGACCTTGCTCATGTTCAACTTGTGTCAAAACTGCAGGCCTGTATCCAGAGCTGCCTTCTGTAAGTAGCTTATTGTCCACTGCAGAAACATGGGAAATCTTTCCCGAGGGGTTCCCAGTTTGACAAGGGAAACAAAATGCTGGAGATTAAACTTTTTTTTTCTACTAGAACATTTCAATCCTCCTCCTCCAGTATTTTAAAACTGAATGTTGTCGGTAAAGAAGGGTCGGGGCGGAGCTTAGCTTGACAGATGAAAACTAGGGGCAAAGGGTGAAAACATGACCACTGCTGTCCCTCCTGGGAGGTAAAGACTGAGAACAAGATGGCGCCTGTAACCCCCGAGGAGTCAGGTTGTGGGAGCCAGGAGGGCTGGGTCATTAATCCACCATGGGAGCAGGCTGAGCCTCGCCTGTGTTTAGCAAAGGGGTTGGCTCTCAATCTGGAGATTAAGCAACCTGCTGTTCCTGTATGCCCTGGCATTTCAGACAGTCAGAAACCTGCTTTACATAACTGTTGCAACCCTACTGGAAGCCAAGGCACTGAGCTGGGGCACCCCAGGGAGTTCAGGGAGCTTGCCCAGAAAGGCTGGTGCTGTGTGGCCCACCATTCTTGGTTGGGTGGGTCAGCTCCTGTTCCCAGAGGGCCTCCTTCCTGTGAGAATGTACATCGAGTTCCTTAGACTGCATGATATCTCAGGGTCAGAAGGGACCTTTTCACTTCCTGTCTTTTTTTTTCCCCCTGAGACAGGGTTTCCCGGTATAGCCATGGCTATCCTGGACTCGCTTTATGTAGACCAGGCTAGCCTTGAATTTATAGCAATCCGCCTGCCTCAGCCTCCCAAGGGCTAGGACTAAAGGTGTGTGCCACCATGCCCAGCTCACTTGTTGCCCCTTTTAAGATGAAGGCCGCCCAGTGTGTGTCTGTGTACTCCCTGCAGTAGGGGCAAGAATACAATGCAGGAGCCTTCCAGAGAAGGGAACTCTTGACAGCTATGCCTTCTCTCAGGGGATGGAGAACAAGATGACGGCCTTCCTGCCCACTGACCTGGCATCTACCCTATGACACAGGGGAAGGCACCATGTGGGACACCACAGGATGGCTCTTTTGGTGGCTTTCTGGCCCCCATTGGCATGTCTGCCCCAAGTTGCACTGATATACTCCATCCGGGTGTGACTGGGCGCAAGGACACACTGGGATTCCCTCTCCTGCGAGTTGGGCCCTGAAAGCCGGTGACTTGGGACTCCAGATGGATCTACCTTCCCTGTCATTTCTCCCTGAACCACCAGTTCACCTGCATTTATATGACAGGACCAAAAGTGCCTCCTCTTGTCTGGCAGACAGAAGGATCAACACAGAGTCTACAGTCTTAGTAATACCAGGTTTTAGATCTCTTGTTTTCCACGGTGGGTTGCAACCCCCTTTGGGGGTCAGATGACCTTTTACAGAGTCACCTAAGGCCTTCAGAAAGCACAGATATTTATATTATGAGTCACAACAGTAGCAAAATTAACAGTTATGAAGTGGCAACAGAATGCTTTTATGGTTGGGGCTATCACAACATGAGGAACTGTACTAACGGGCTAGCATTAGGAATGTTGAGAACCACTGGTTTAGAGGCTATTGGCTAAGTTTAACATGGGCCGCAGGAGGACCCGTTTCTCTGCCTTTCTAATTTCAACACCAATTCCCCTCCACTCCCAACATAGGGGAGAAGAACCAAGTTGCATGTTAATAGAAGGTACTAAGCCTTTGTTTCCATCAGATGCAGAGAGTGGAGGCAGACAGGACGCAGTTGTAGGTTGACTTTAAGGTACTGGACCAGCCTATTCTTACATTGTATTTTCTCAAGACCTTATCTCCCCAACAAAAAATTAACTTCTGCAGGTAACAGTTGAGAATCTCTAAACAAATCAGAAACAAGTGGGAAACTTTGAGGCAGGGTGAGCAACAAAATGCAAGTATGGCTGTCTTGACCTTCCCTTGAGTGACACTAGTTCCAGAGTCTGGTTATATTTCTTTTGTTTGTTTGTTTGTTTTTTGTTTTTGAGACAGGGTCTCTTTGTGTACCTTTGGCTGTCCTAGACTCACTTTGTAGACCAGGCTGGCCTCGAACTCACAGCGATCTGCCTGCCTCAGCCTCCTGAGGGCTGGGATTAAAGGCATGAGTCCCACCACACCTGGTTTGTTATTATTATTATTATTATTGTTGTTGTTGTTGTTGTTGTTGTTGTTGTTATTATTATTATTATTATTGTGGTTATATTCTTTTTTAAAAATTATTTATTATTCTGCATGCATGTATACCTACATGCTATAAGATCACATTGTAGATGATTGGGAGCCACCATGTGGTTGCTGGGAATTGAACTCAGGTCCTCTGGAACAGCCGTCAGTGCCCTTAACCTCTGAGCCATCTCTCTAGCCCGTGGTTATATTCTTAATGGGACAGCAGCCCTTCTCTCTTGCTCTTTCTTCCTATCTCTGCCTTTCTGAGGGAAGTGCTCCTATGCTGTCCTACTCTGAAGTGTTCATATGTTGTCCCCTACCTTCTGGCCTCATCACCAAGAAAAGCGTCAGCCTTCCAAAACCACTAACGTTTGACTAGCCAGATTGCACTTTGCCTTCAACTTGCAACATTTAGCCAGACCATTGCCTGTGGGGTTAGAGTACTGACTGCCAGTGTTGCTGGCTTTGGGAAATACCATGTGGATCTTATTGTAACCGAACCAAAACGGTTTGGCAGAAGAGCAATAAAGACCTGGAAGGAAAACAGAACAAAACAAAACAATTATGTTTAAGTGCTGCAGAGAAAAAGGTGATAGCAAGAAAGGATGCCACTCCGATGTGTAAGGCACAGGCCACAGCTTGCTTGGCTTCAGTTTGTCCCTCAAGTGAGCCGAGCAATGTAAGAGAGACCGAAACACTAAAGCTGAGAAACATACCTGTGTACATCTTGGTGCCCGTGGGTTTTTATTGGGGTCCCACTGGCCTGACCAAACTCTGTGACCAACTCTGTCAGAAATCCTCCTGTTTTCATTGAATAATAGATAGGCTGTTCTTTCTTTATTCTTTGACACTTTCATAGACGTTGTGCTGGCTGGTCTTATGTCACGTAGAGTTATCTGAATGACAGGAACCTTAATTGAGAAAATGCCTCCCTAAGACCCAGCTGTGGGACATTTTTTAAATTAGTGATTGATGGGGAAGGGTCCAGCCCATTGTCATGCCGTCTCTGGACAAGTGGTCCTGGGTTCTATAAGAAAGCAGGCTGAGTAAGCCATGGGGAGCAAGCCAGTAAGCAGCACCCCTCTGTGGCTTCTGCATCAGCTTCTCCCCTTCAGCATCCTGCCCCTGTTGGAGTTCCTGTCCTGACTTCCTTCAGTGATGGAATGTGCTGTGGAAGTGTAAGCCAAATAAACCCTGTCCTCCTCAACTTGCTTTTTGATCATGGTGCTTTGTGGCTGCAGTAGAAACCCTAACTAAGACAGATTTGTACAATGTATCTTAGCTATCTCAACCCCACCCCACCCCCTCCAGCTTCTCCTAAACCCCCTAGTATAGTTCTCGTCCATATTTATGTCCTCTTTTTTCCCCTAGCTCACTGATAAAGAATAATTCTTTATTAGTTTATTTGGATGATTGTTTTGAGACAGTGTGATGTAGCTCAGGCTGGCCTCAAACTCCCACTGTAGCCGAGGATAAACTTGAACTCCTGGTTCTACCTCCCAAGTGCTAGGATTACCCAGTATGCCACCGCCACACTTGCCTTTGCATAGATATTCTTTTTTAAAAAGATGTATTTATTATTTATATAGTATTCCGTCTGCATGCGAGCCAGCAGGCCTGAAGAGGGCACCAGATCTCATTATAGATGGTCGTGAGCCACCATGTGGTTGCTGGGAGTTGAACTCAGGACCTCAGGACCTCTGGAAGAGCAGCCAGTGCTCTTAACCACTGAGCCATCTCTCTGCCCTACGTAAAATTTCTAAATTAGTTTGTTAGGGCGGCAGTAACTGAGCGTCACATCTTAAGTTACTTCAAACTCTTAGGAGAGGTAAAGCCATATCTGGCAGCTCATTCCTGTAATTCCAGCGCCTAAGCAGCTGAAGCAGGAGAATTGTCATAGGCTCTAGCATGTCCTGAGCTACAGGAACAGAGAGTTCCAGGACAGTCTGAACTATAGGATGACACTCCACCTCAACACCCCCATGGCCTTTCAGTGACTTATATTTGTTGTCACCTATACTTGCAAGGCGGGGATCTTAATCAATTTTAGGTCTTTTTTCCTATGGGATCTTCATCCATTACAGAAGCAACACCTAGGTAAAACCTGAAGTATCAAAGCCAAGGTCCCATGCCTTGCAAATAGTCACCTTTCTAAGCCGGTGACAGTGACTATCCCAGTGCTAATTTCTGTAGCAAGCTATGGCAGATTCTTGCTATATGTGGCCTGCCACTACAGTCACTTCTAACTCTATTGCTAGGGTTGTGTCTATAGAAACAGAAGCAAGAATTGTGTGATTGTAAGAGTGATGTCATGAAATGGGCTCACGTGATCAGCCACAATAGCCATCTGCAGCAAAGGGCCAGGGAAACCTCCAAACAAAGCCTAGAGTTCAGTAACACAGCCCACAAGCTCCAGTAGTGTGGTTGTGCACGTCCACATTCAAAGGCTAGGAGTCCATGGCAGCAGTTGCAGAAAGAACACAATTGCCCTGGAAGAGAGGAGCAAGCAAGAGCAAGCATCCCCCTGTGGCACCACACCACCACTACCACATGCGTCATAGGGGTGGAGGGCTGTACCCAAGCCCAAGGTGATCTTTTCACTCAGTTTGTTGGTCCCCATCAATCCTCCCTGGAAAAATGGTCACAGACACTTATGGACACTTGCTTCACTGATTCTCTAGGTAGCCTTCAAGCCAAATGCAATGACCCAAATTAACTGCCCCAGGCTATGAACCCTGTAAGGGTGACCAGTAGAGACCTAGATAACGATTGTGTGATGAGCCAGTATAGGGTGTTCACACGATGTGGTTTAGAAGTTCTTTCAGGTGAGCAAACTTAAGTAAGAAAGCTCATGTGAGCGCCCTCCCTCTCTGCCCCCTCCCCCATCGTGTGTGTGTGTGTGTGTGTGTGTGTGTGTGTGTGTGTGTGTGTGTGCGCGCGCGCGCGCGCGCGCGCGCGCTCATATGTCCATGCCTGGAAGGAGATGAGCTGCAGATTGGAGTTATTTCACAATGTTCCTATGGACCTGAAACAGGACTGTTAATACATTTAAAAATTGTTACATAAAGCTGTGTCTCAATCTGTAGTTTTTTCTTCTGTTTTATAAACATATGGCCCAAGCACTCCTGGGATGTACTTTTTCTAAAACAAGAATGTCTTTTTGTAGCTGTGGCTAGCTCTGGAGGCATTCATGTCATGTGTCGGAGGCTCCCCGAGGCTGGAGTGCTCAGTTCCCCTTTGCTTTCATGGCACTTTGGGTGAGGGGAAAATAGCCCGCAGAGCAGCTTTAGATGCCCTGGGCATATGATTTTGAAATGCAGAGACAAATTGATTTGGCTTTTCCTGATAAAGAATCTTATTTTGAGAAGCACAGTTGACATGGCTGGAGGGAGTGTCATTTTCTCTTGGTGAGAAAACCACCCAGGAAAGATGCTTATGGTCCAAAAGACTGAGAGCCTGTCCCAGGAGGGACAGTTAAGAGCTCAGTGTCAGCCATTGCTGGAAGACTACCGTTGCTTGGAAGTTGCTATGCCAGGGGAACAGCACATTTCCTTTGAAGTGGGATTATTTGGGTTGTTCTGTGTAATGCGTTCTGACTGCAGCATGACATCCTTGCTTCGGAAGTATTAGAAGGCAACTTAAAGTTGGCTCTACAGAGCTCAGCTGTAAGGGCTCATGAGGAGGAGGCCAGGTAAGCCTTCATGGTAACTGCAGTGGCTATCATCTGGGGAAATGATTGGATGAACTGATAGATGGGTGGATGGCTTAGTTAGGGTTTCATTGCTGTGACCACGGCAACGCTCCTAAGGAAACCATTTAATTGGGGCTGCCCAACAGTCCTTGTGCCAGGAAGCACAGCCAGTGTGTAGGCAGACATGGTGCTGGAGAAGGAGCTGAGAGTTCTACATCTAGATGGGCTGGGGGAGAGAGAGAACAGGAGAGATGCTGGGCATGGCTTGAGCATCTGAGACCTCAAAGCCCACCTCCAGTGACACACTTCCTGCAACAAAGCCAAACCTACTCCAACAAGGCCACACCTTTTAGTAAACCCTATGGGCCTATGGGGCCATTTTCATCAAATCACCACAGTGGGAGTGATGACTCAAAGAAAGGACACAAAAGTAGTTTTTCTACTTCTGGTAGATGCAGGCACTATAGTATAGTAGCATTAGAAGTGGCCACGTCTTTGCCACTAGTTGAACTGGCACATGGTGTGTGAAACAGGTTTCAGTAGCGTCTGTCATCACTCCTGTTTTGTCAACTAGGCCGGGACACCTGTACTTCTAGCATTCTTCAAGCTGAGGCAGAAGGATCTCAGGTTTGAGGCTGGCCTGTGTATTACTGGGACCCTGTTTCACCAGGTTTGGGATGAGGGGGTTAAGGATAGGGAGTCCAGGACATAATTTGCTGCCATAACTTCAGATTTAATGTGTGAACACAGTAGCACATCCGAGTTATGGTATTATATATTCTTGAATACTCATGGCATTGTATTTCAATTTAATTGGTTTTCTTTGTAACTCTGTATTTTATGCATATATGTATGTGTGTATGTGTGTGTATGTATGTATGTATGTATGTATGTATGTATGTATGTATTGTTTTAATTGGACTGAAGAGATGGCTCAGCAGTTAAGAACACTTGGTGCGACGGCTGGAGAGATGGCTCAGCGGTTAAGAGCATTGGCTGCTCCTCCAGACATCCTGAGTTCAATTCCAAGCAACCACATGGTGGCTCACAACCATCTATAATGAGATCTAATGCCTTGTTGCTTTTCTAGAGTACCTGAGTCGGTTCTTAGCATCCATATTGGGTGACTACAACCACCCAGGGCTCAGACATTCTCGTCATACCTCCTCGATATACATATTCTCTCTCTCTCTCTCTCTCTCTCTCTCTCTCTCTCTCTCTCTCTCTCTCTCTCTCTCTCATACACACACACACACACACACACACACACACACACACACACATACACACACACCCCACAATTTTTTAAATACTGTTTTAAGACTTTACTAACTAACCAAGAGAAATCCAAACAAAATAGGGAGGAAAAGAAGAAACCCGTATCTTAAATGCTACACTACTTGGTATGTGTTTAGATTTTTATCTGTTGGGCATAAAAAAAAATTAACCAAGGACACTGTGGTGTGTTCTAGCCTATATCACTGGAGAACCTTTAAAAAAAAAGTTTGCTTGTTTTTTTGTTTTTAGTATGTCTAGGGTAGGCCTGGGCGTTTCTGCTTTTCTAACAAGTATAGAGTGACCTGGCCATGGCCTACAGCAGTCCAAATGAAGGGTTCACTTCCTGAAACTCACTTTCTGTAAGGTTAATGTATGTCGGTGTGAGTAATAGCTTAGCTGCCTTAATTCCTGCAACAAGTGGAGGTGTCCCAGCACGGGGAAGCATCAGCGGAACCCCAGCAGTCTACGTCACCTACCTCAGAGGTCTTATGTTGCCTCGTCAGAGCCCAGAGCCATGGCCAGCTTGAGACGCTAACAGGGAGGCAGGGAGGCGGCACAGATGGTGAGGTAGGATAGCAGTATGCATATGTCTCCCCATGTGACTAACGCAGCTGCAACTCAGAGGGTTGTGTCCTGAGCTTTCCCGGACAGGTGTGCACCACATGAGCCGTGACCTGTGAAGCAATGCTTGTCTATAGCTGGTTACCTCCACTCACGTGCCTGGAAGAAGGCAGCATTACCACTAAAACTGTGAACCGTGTGCGGGCCAGATGCTCTGGACCGTGCTGTGTGGCTGCTTTCCCGAGGGGCGTTTGATTAAGCTTATCATTAGATGATACAGGCTGTGTACCTCTGTAGGATGTTTATAGGCACTTACTTAAGGGTAAGGCCATTTGCTAGCAGGCTGAACTTACCACAACCCAAGCAAATCTCTCTTAATGATTTATCCCAGAGGCCCCAGATCTGACAGGCCATCTCCCCGGGGTGCGTGCCAGTGGCTTTGGGGAAACTACTTAGGTCACAGCCAGCTGTGGTTTCATGGTGTAGCTACAGATGTCCAGAAATCCAATTTTGTCTGTACAGTGGAAGTTCTCAGTTGCCTGGAGACCGACTGACACTAATCAGGTCCCATTGACCCTAGCATCATCCATGCCCAGCCCGGCTTATTTATAGATTTCCAATAAGGGAAGAAATCGTTCCTGTGGCTACATGTTTCTGCCGTCTTCCTTTTGTTGTTGTTACTTCGGTCATCTTAAATCGTGTCTTCTCTGGAGAGAGATGCTTATCAACGAGGACTTCCCACGGAAAGGTCTTAAGGGATGCTCCAGGAATCAAATTGTTGTGTCCGTTGGTACTCCCAGAGCTTAAGAGTCACACCAGAATCCTGAGTGTGTACACTGCCTTTACTAGATTCTCTGCCACCCGCCCTCCTTCACCAACCCCATTTTTTCCTTTCCCATTGTTCTTCTTTCCATGTGATTGCTCTCCTGGGTAGGATCTGGGCTTTTTCCTGGGCACCCTTGTTTTGCTCAGTTGCTTACTTACTCATTCATGGAGGATTGTCTCTGAGGAGAGGAAATGGGTAGGAGGGGGTGGGGGTGGGGCCCTTTACCATGTGATTGTTAACTATTCAACCCTTTCTACTGTGTGGCAATCCCACATATCCCTAAGAGTCCCCACTGCCCAGAAGACCCTCGTCCCTGATACACGTGCTGTCCTGTAGTCATGTGCCACTTGACCATGGTTCAGTCAGTGACTGACCACACGTACTATGGGGTCTCTTAAAATCATACGGCCCAGTGACATCATAGCCACTTTACTTTGAATAAGCATTACGATGTCCACACCAAGACAAATTTACAAAATCCCTTTGGGGCTTGAATGACCCTTTCACAGGGGACACAGGGTTTGTGTTTGTTTCTTCTTCTTCTTCTTCTTCTTCTTCTTCTTCTTCTTCTTCTTCTCCTCCTCCTCCTCCTCCTCCTCCTCCTCCTCCTTCTTTTGGTTTTTCGAGACAGGGTTTCTCTGTGTAGCGTTGGCTGTCCTGGACTTGCTTTGTAGACCAGGCTGGCCTTAAACTCACAGTGATCCACCTGCCTCTGCTCACCCTTCCTGCACCCCCCCCCCCCAACCCGGTGTGCTGGGATTAAAGGTGTACTCTACCATGCCCAGCCTCATAACAATAGCAAAAAAAAATCAGAATTAGTTATGAAGTAGCAATAAATGTAAGTTTATGGTTGGAGAGTCACCACAACATGAGGGAGTATATTGAAGGGTCACAGCATTAGGAAGGTTGAGGACCATTGCTCTGTATGGAATCTATACGCAGAAGCAACACTTGCTTAGGACTGACAGCCTCTGGGGGCAGGGAGAAGGATCAGGACTCTGATGGGGCCCGTTCTCATTTCCTGACTACAGTGGCTGTGTCAGCCATTGATGAATCATCTCACACCCTCTGATTTCTGTCACTTTCCCACCATACTCCAGAGCAGATCCTACAGGTAAGCAAGTGTGTAAACACCCGAAGACATTGTTCTGTATACCGGACGGCAGTGGGTGTCTTTCTTCCCACCTCTGTTGTCCTGGGTGGAAAAATAAATAAATAAATAAATAAATAAATAAATAAATACCTTCTAGCTCTAGACTTTCAGAATGACATAGGATTTTTGTGTTCCAAGTCTGACTTGAAACCAGACAGTTTTTAATATGTGTGACAAGCTGCTGCAGATGTTCAATAAACATATTCCCTGTAAAATATAGCTTTATTCATTTCCCCAGGAAATGATCCTGCTTGGCTGGGAAGAGATAACTTATTTCATGGTAATTAGTCTCAGTGTTGAGCATCCACTAAGTGTCTGCCAGAGTCGTATGGTTTACAGACAAGGCACAGAGAGCAAATGTGTATAAAATATAAAGGATGAATTCAAAGTAGAAGGCTACATGGATTCACCACATGATCGTAGATGCACGTGCTTAGTGTAGCAGAGGTCACCCGAGGCTATGACCATGGCTATGCTCAGCTGTAGGTTGGAACGGCTGGGAAAGAATTCAGAGGGAGGCTGTTCCGAGTTAGGCCTTGGTTTCCTAAGTCAGCATGTACGGGCAGCGTGAAAAGTGTAAGGACACGGGGGAAAGTGCTGCATGACTTTTGTGTACCTAAACACTCAGCAGGCCTGGGAAGAGAGTGCCCTGTCACACCAACGCTCACAGGTTAACCGCACGTGGCCTAAAGGGGGAAAGGAGGAAACTGAAAAGACTTTAGCAGAACCGAACAAAAGATTTTATTTCATTTTTAACACAGGAGACTTGTGTTGAGTGGTTTCTGTCATTTTCAGTTACTCTAAGCCTGATTACCAGTGCTGGACTGCTATAGCCGTCTCCTGTTAGAATTCCCTAGAAATTTGCTAAGAGGGGAAAGAAGAGTGTGTCCGTGCTGCTTCATTGTTTCAGAGATCGCCTTGCTTTCTTCTTTCTTATCAGTGTGTGTGTGTGTGTGTGTGTGTGTGTGTGTGTGTGTGTGTGTGTACAGGCAAATGTGTGCACACATGTTTGTGTATGGAGGCCCAAGGTTAAGACCAGAGCTGTCCTCTGCAGATCTTCCTCCTTATTCATTGAGGCAGGCTCTCTCAATCGAATTCAGAGCTCATTGATCTGCTAGTCCTACCAGCCAGCTTGCCCCTGTGTATTATTTTTCTATGGCTGTTATTTCTATTACTCCCATGAAACAAAGCCCACCCCCAGTGACGTACTTCCTCCCACAAGGCCACACCTCCTAAATTTCTTCCAACAGCACCATCAGTTAGGGGCCAAGTGTTCAAATGTCTGACACTATGGGGGCCATTTATCATTTGAACCATCACATTCTGTCTCTGCTTTCCAAGGCTGGAATTTTAGGGAGGCTCACCCAGCAATTATGTGAAGTCTGGGGTGTCCAAACTCAGGTTCTTGTGCTCACACAAACACTTTAAGCTCCGAGCCATTTCCCTAACTTACTCAAAAAAAATTTTTTAAGCATACGAAATGGAACTGACACAAGAAACACAATTTCACCCTTGAGTGTAACACAAGGACAATCTCAAACAGCAGGTCACAGCACAGCAGCTTTGAGGTTACAAGCATCATAAAAATTAAGCAAAAATTAATACTAAGTATTACAAATTTTCAGAATTTTGGAAGCCCTACAAGGCAATGGAAGAGTTGGGCTCTGGGCTTGTGGGCAAACAGCAAGGAAGATTTGGTAGCCAGGGACCAGTCTCAAGGTCATGCTGTTTAGTGCACTAATACCACTAATGATACACTTCTGGGACCAGCTTTGTCTTCCTACATCTCTTTGGCCTCACCCCCTCATGATCCAGTGTCATGAAGCCCACACTCATCTCTCTCCTGCCTCAGTGGGTCAGATCTTCATCAGATACCTGTAGGCTGATCATCGGGAGAGAGAATTCTGTCACCTCTCATACAATGGTGGTGTTCCCCAATTTATAGCGCCTGCCTTCGGTTAGTCTTTTCATGCAGCAGCAGCTCCCTCTTCCCCAACAAGATCACAAACCCTGACGGTAGCATCCCTGGTTGCCTTGGTACATTAGATATCAACTACGCCACGCAGAGGGAGGGGCTAGTGTTTGAAAAGCTTTATGTTTTGGAGTTAATTGTTTTCTGTGCCTTATATTTTATGTGGGGAGGTGGTCAAGACAGGGTCTTTCTGGGTAGCCTTGGCTGTTCTGTACTCACAGGCTGTCCCTGAACTCACAGCGCTCCACCTGCCTCTGCCTCCCTGAGTGCTGGGATTCAAGGTGTGTGCCTCAACCACCACCGGCTATATTCTTATTGGCACCAACTCCGTAACCTATGCCACCCTGAAGTGACCTGCCTCCCTTTCCACATAGCCTTTCCTGTATGTGTATACAAAAATCATCACTTCGCTCCAAATTATTTTTTCCACTGTGCCTCATGAGATAGAAGGTTTTAACTCTGTCACTTCACTAGTGGCATGTGTAGCTTGATTCCCTTAATTCAGGGAAGGATTGGAGTCTGTGTAGATTATATCTCTCATGAAGTTGTCCATCAAACCCTGTTGCTTATGCCGGAAGTGTCTGAAGCTCTGTGGGTCTTGTTTGATGTACCCTGAGGGATAAAGATCTAATCCAAGACATTACTAGACGCCATTATAACCTAGTCTCTTGCTTTCTCAAAAGAATGTTCTAGAATCTCTGTGAGTTCCAGGTGGTTGGAAAAAACAAGTAACACAAACCAGCAAGAACAACTTGGTGGGATACAATTCATTTTCTCTAAGTGGACCTGATACATAAACAAATAAGGATGCGGTGTTCTGTTCACATGTGGAATTACCAAAAGGAGACTGGAGGGAGGCTTCCCTTTACAAGAATTTTTTTTTAAAAATTCATTACTAATCAATTTTATTATGATATAACTTGCCCAAGCGCTTAAGGCATCATCAGTTTCTTCAATTGTATAAAAGACTAAATGGAGGAGGGTGAACAACAGCTCAGCAGGGAAGGATGCTTGCAACCAAACATTTAATTCCCCAGGACCCACGTGTCGAAAGGGGAGACCTGACTCCTGAGTGTTGTCCTCTGGCCTCCACAAGGGCACTGTGGCAAGCCTGTGCACTTGTATATGTGTGCGCGCATACAATCATAGTTTTAAACATTAAACGGGGCATCAAAACCGAGATGATGTGCTCCATTCTCACTGTGGTGCTCTCTCAGTTCTGGCCAGTACATGCCCTGCAGATTTCCCACCATGCATTTCTATGGCACACAGACATCCAAGCCACCGTGTTATAGAGTATGCAGACAGTTCGATTTTAATGTTCTAGATTTCTATTGTGATGGCAGATACAGTATAGAGAATGAAAGGGTTTATTTGGCTTCAAATGTCAAGACCATGATTTTCAGAGAAGTCAAGGCAGAAGCTCATACATCTGGTAACATCATACGTACAATAAAGAGCAGAAAACAAGCTCAGCCTTGCTGTCCTGTTCTCGGATTTCATCCCTCTTACCCTGTCTAGGACTCCTTGCCGAGGGAATGGTGCTGCCCGCAATGGGCTAGGTCCTCCTGCATCAAGTAGCAATCAAGAGAATTCCCCACAGATATGCCCACGGGCCAATCTGATACAAATAATTTCTAATCAAGACTTTCAGGCAACTGTAAAGTTGATGGTTAAAACTAACTAGCACATTCAGAATAATGCATTTTGGATTCATCAGCATAGCTTTGTGTATCAAGAGTCTGTTCCTTTGTACTGCTGAATAGCGTTCTGGCTTATATGTGTGCCACAGTTGGTTTGTGTATTGATTCTCTGAATGTGTAGTTACACCATATAGAGATCTGTGTGATTATGAAGAAGATATCCTATATCTTTTTATCTTGGACCCAAAAAAAGTTTTCTTTCATGTGAGATTTCTGCACTTAATTATACTATATTGCCATTTTCTTTTCTTTCTTTTTTCTTTTTTTCTTTTTTTTTAGGGTTTATTTATTTATTATGTGTACAATCTTCTGCCTGTATATACCCCTGAAAACCAGAAGAGGGCATCAGATCTCACTATAGATGGTTGTGAGGCACCATGTGGTTGCTGGGAATTGAACTCAGGACCTCTGGAAGAGCAGACAGTGCTCTAAATCTCTAAGCCATCTCGCTAGCCTGCCATTTTCTTAATAGCTCTCATATACTGAAGAATGTTAAAGTATGTAGATGAATATGGTTTTGTTTTTTGTTTTCCTTTGCCTGCAAGTGTTAACGTTAGGTTTTCATCTATTTTGAACGTAGGTTTTATCTCTATCTCTGACTATTTAAACACTTCTTGGCTTTTGTTGTTCTTTTTAAAGAAAACTCTAGTCAGTATCTTTAAAGGAAACAAGCCACTTTCCTAACATTATGCCCCCTTTTTAAGTTGTAATTATTACACAGAGATCTCAGAACTTAAACTCTTTTTAAACAGCCTTCAGTTTAAAGTTGGATGTGTCGCATTGAAAGTCTGTGGTGATGATTTTGAGACCTCAGCGCCTGCAGATCGTCATATCATAAACACAGCACCTGGAAATTCACTTAGCGCAGAGAAAGGGTAACATGAAAGAGGTTGATTTGAAATTATTAGGTGATGGAAATGTCTGAATTTGTGTCCTTTGGTTTATGATCTGCTGGGAATAACATTTAAAGAAAACCTCGGACTTCACAGCCTCAGTTGCAGGCTTGTGGGCTGCTGCTCACAGCGTGGAGATCACTGAAGACTCAGTGATGACCACAAGCGCTGGTGCAGCGAGCTGGTTGCTGTTTCTTAATGAGGAAAGCCTTACTTGACTGTAACCTTAATTAAAAGGCAGTGGTTCATGTTATATTATTTATAACCACAGTTCTTGCAACAGGTGAATGGACTCTGTAGGCATTCGTGTTGTTTTTGTTGTTGTTACTGTTTTTGTTGTTGTTTTGGTTTGGTTTTGGTTTTTCTAGACAGGGTTTCTCTGTGGCACACTGGCTGTCCTGGACTCCACTTTGTAGACTAGGCTGGCCTTGAACTAAACGATCCACCTGCTTCTGCCTTCCAAGTTTTGGGACTATATGTGTGCACCACTGTGCCCAGCTGGCATTCTTTTTTTTTTTTTTTTAAGATTTATTATGTACCCTGTAGTCCAGAAGAAGGCACCAGATCTCAATAGATGGCTATGAGCCACCATGTGGTTTCTAGGAATTGAACTCAGGACCTTTGGAAGAACAGCCGGTGTTCTTAACCTCTGAGCCATCTCTCCAGTCCCCTGACAATCTTTTTTTTTAAATTTTGTGTGTGTGTGTGTGTGTGTGTGTGTGTGTGTGTGTGTGTGTGTTTTCATAGTTGCATGTGCCAGAGCATGCATGTGACGTCAGAGGCCAACTGTCAGCAGTTAGCTCTCTCCTGCCATTGTAAGTCCCCAGGATCAATACCAGGCTGTCAGGTTTGCACAGTGCAGCTTGCATCCACTGAGCCATCTCATTGGCACAACCTTCCTTTAAACACCATATTCTATTATGTTCCTTTGTTACCCACAAATAAGTGCAGTTTCATCAAAATATCTTAATTGGTTTTAAATTCACAACAAAAATCTGGTGTCTTCTCACCAGTCTGTAAATTATACTTTAAAGCTCTGGTAATTAAGATGGTATGGCACATGACTCAATAAACAGACCCATGGAACTGAGTATCGAGTTAAGACAGTCCCACATATAGCAGGAAATTTCACATATGGAAGTTTCATATTTTGAAGCGGGTACAAATGACAGAATAATGAGTTAAGTGTTAGTAGAATAATTAGCTCTAAAACTCTGTGGGTGGGAGGGTAAAGTTCAATACTGTCTTTGAGTCCACAGAGAAATAAATTCCAGATGGAATAAAGAGCCATGCAGCCGTCTGGCACTGTGTAAAAGTCGTAGCAGGAGATAGGCATGCGTTTTATTTTCTAGGGACTGGCACCTTTAGTGAGACTGGAAGGTTAGGAAGATCAGGGAGAGGCAGGCACACTGAGCTGTAAGTGGATGGCAGTGCACATGTCAAATCGAGGTGCTTTGGGGCGATGGGACTCAATATACTTACCTTCCACATGAACATTTTTATGAGATGTTCCTAAGCTGTGTGGCTTTTCTGTGTGCTTGCCTCCATGAGTTGGCTATGGTAAACAGGCACATAGGTTATAGCGGCTATAATTAACTTAAGACCCCATTCCTCTCTGGCAGTGATTTGCATTTGGAAACTGTAGCTGCATATCAAACTGCTTGTGTGAGATTCTCTGTTTTGAAAAATGCTGCCTCTTTGTTGCAGCTACTCTGAATTTGTTTTCCTGTCCAGGTAAAAGATGCTGTTCTGGTTTTAAATGACCAGTGATCTCAGTAGACTGCATTCCAGGGAGAATGTGGGACACAACGCAGACTTGAGATTCCCAAAGGCAGACTTGAGATTCCCAAAGGACCAAGGACCCTCCTTGAAGCATTCACTGTCTTGATTAACATGATGTATGAACAAAAGCTGCTGGCAGCCACGTGGGGAGCATCCCTCTCATCCTCGCATCTCTCATCACCTTCATCAGGGCCAGGCACCAGATGCACCAGAGAGGTACCATTTCCTTGGGAGTCAGGAAGAGGAGGACACAGGAGCCCAACAGTGATGCATTGAAGTTTGTGGGAACTCCCACTGAGCAAGTGCTCAGGCATGGGTTGGTTCACGTGTGACCCTGCAGGATGCCACCACACAGGGATAGCTTGCGTGGTTGGTGCCTGGCTTTTCCTGGCACTGCCACGAATTTGCTGCTCTCTGCCATGTGGTCCAGGGCTCTGTGGCTGGTTCCCAGCTGCCCAGCATTTCGTCCATCCCATGTGGGCTTATTCCTTCCTTTCCCAGTGGCTATTTTTTTATTGATATTGGCCTTCTCTCTCTATGGGCAGTGGTAGCCTGGGATGAAGTCACCTGTCAACTATTTTTAAGTGATGCAACTTTATAGCACATTCTTTCCGTTTAATTGATATCTCATTAGCACAGCCATCCATTTCAGATAAAGAAACCGAGTCGGGAAAGACGCAAAACTTGTTAACATTTGTTTCTGTTGTTCTCCTAATCGGTATTTACATATTTCTGCTTGGTGGTTGTTATTTCCTTCCTTCCTCTGATGTTGAAAACTTTATTCTTTTCACAATTCCTTAAGGCTTTGTTCAGTTAAGATCTTTCTTCTTCTGAACTGGCGGTATCACACGAACCTCCCTCCTAGAACTGTTCTTGCTGCTTCTGTGAGTTTGCATAGGTTGAGGTTCACGCTTTTCATTTCTCTTAAGATATTTTCTGATCATCATTTTTTTTACATGCATTTGTGATTCTTCCAATTTTCCAATTTATCAGCATCTGGACTCATTCCAGCATAGTTGGAAAAGATGCTTGATATGATTTTATTCTTCATAAGGGCATTAAGACTTGTTTAGTGGTCTGACATTTGTTTTTGGAAAATGGTCTCCGTGTTCTTGGAGACTGTGCGTGCTCTGGAAGGGACTGTGGTGTATGATTGATTTGGTCCTTTTGGCCCATAGTAGTGTTCAGAGCTGCTATTTTCTTACTTTCTCTGAATGACCTATTGTTGGAAATCGCACATGGAAGTCCTCTACTATAAAACTGTTCATCTCTCCCTTTGGATCTGTTAATATTACTTTATATAGTAGGTGCTCCAGTATTGGGGGCAAAAATAGAAAAGAGCAATGAAACTAGGAATTGATTTTCTTAAAGTTTGAACATTAACAAGACTAGAAAAGGACAGAAAAGAAAGCCAGGTATGACCGCTCATGCATTTAATCCCTACACTCAGGAGACACAGACAAGTCAATCTCCATGAGTTCAAGGCCAGCCTGGTTTATGTGGTGGGTTCCCAGTCAGCCAGGGCTACATACTAAAGAACAAAGAAAGATTTTATTTATTCAAATCTATGAATAGGGGCAGGCTGGAGAGATGGCTCAACAGTTAAGAGGACTTGGATACATTTCCAGAGATCAGGGTTCAATTCCTGGCACATGTATGGTAGCTTGCAACCATCCACTTCTAGGGGATTGAGTGCCCTCTTCTGGCCTCCTCTAGTACCATGCACACACACACATGCACGCTAAACACTCAAACAAATAAAAATGAATAAATTTGGTTATTAAAAGTCTGTGAACAATTCTATTAATAAATTGGAAATTAAATAATTATAGCAAAGATAAGCAATCTGACCCAGGTATCTATCAGTAGATAAAGTCAATGTGCTATATTTGTATACAATAGAATGTTGCCTAGTCTTTAAAAAGAAAGTAAACATGTCATTTATGACATAGATGAACTCGGAGGACACTATTATAAATGAACGAAGCCAGACACAGAAAGACAAATAGCTCGTGATCTCACTTATATGTGGAGTTTAAAAAAAAAAAAAGTTGAACTCAAAGCTACAGAAAGTATAATAGGTTGCCAAAGGCTGGTGGAGAAAAAGATGGAGTGATGTTAATGAAAAAATGCAAAACTTCTGTTGGACAGAAATAATAGATTCTGGGGGTCTGTTTCCCACCTTGATGAGTACCGCTCACGTGTTTTATAGATGGAAGTTGCCCAAAGAATGGACCTTAAATGTCTTCTGCTACAAAGGAAAGCGTGTGCCTCATTGGTCCACTACTTTAGTGTGGTTTTCTCACTTCACAGTGCAAATCCTGCCCATCGCATTGTATAGTGTAAACACAATCTTTATCGTGTCTTAACAAAGTTGGAAAAATAATAAATATGAGTCATAAAGAAAAAAAGGAAGGCAAAAGGAATTCACTTTCCTGTCACTCAATTAGTCAATGAAAGGACACATGCTCTGCCAGTCCCACAGCCTGCCTTCTGTCCCCTCAGCTGCCCAGATCTCACCTGCCCATTGCCCAGGGACTGTCACACACATCATACAGAGAAAACTCTCAAATTGCAGCTTTCCCATCTTACAACACCCCCGAGAGTGTCTCTCTGGACCGTGTGCTCGGACTGGCTCCCTGAGAGCCTTCCCCTTTCTCCGTGTTTTGCTAATAGACTAGGTGTAGATATGGCTTCCTGGTCTACCTCCCAGAGTTTGATGGTCAGATAATGATACTGCAAATAGTGACACTCATCAGGCCTTTCAAGTGAAATCTGGGCAGGGCAAATGCCACAGTCTCCAGTCATGGTTTTTTGACTTGTCTGCCATGCTTAACTAACAAGATTAGCATTCCAAATGCTATGAGAAAATGGGAGAGGTGCCATCTTGTTAACACATGCTATGATAATTTGTCAACTGTGGTAAGACAATGGACAAAGAAAGAACAGTCATAGCACAGGTTAGCTCCCTCAGTTGTCTGTAAAGGTCAAGACATGGATGGGCTTCCGTACCTTTACTGCTCTTCAGCAATCTCTTCTGTGTGCTTGGGAAGGAGACCCACTAACATGGCTGCACCCTTGACGCCTCCTGACTCCTGAACTGGAAGCAGTCACCACTCACTTATTAGGCCTGACTCTAGGCAGTTGATGCCACCTCAGGCTCCCGCCCTTGGGCAAGTGCTGCTGAAAAGTAGCCAGGGCTCAACCAAAACCTGGCAGAGGCTTGTGATATTGTTCAAGATGATAATGAGCCATATCTTCATCCTATGAATGAAAACCAGAAAATGATATGACTTAAAGATTTCCTTATGAAACTGAGTGAATGCATGAGAGAGCAGATGGTCTTCCGGGTCGGACACACAGTTCCCACCAGATGGCCAGCTCTGTCCTCTGTTGGGGTTTTCTCTCATTGTGTGGTCTTAAATGACCCCATCCACTTAGGGATGTCTTCCTCTGATGAACTCATGGGGATCATTGGTCAGACAGGAAGGAAAAGAAGTGCTCATGACTGAAGTTATTGAGGAGCACAACAATGATGGTCTCTACGTCTCTCTCATCCTGCTCCAGCCACACGTGGGAGTGCACATATATATAATCCTATTACGTAGGAGGTGGAGGCAAAAAGAATCAGAAGTTTGAGGCTAGCTTAGGCTATGTGGTGAGTGGGAAGGTAACCTGGGCTACATAAGACTCTGACTCAAGCAAACAGTACTCCAAACATGTAAATGAGACCCATTAAAGATTTACACTGAGGCCAATGGGTGAAGGCCTTTCCCGCCAAACCTGACGATCTTGGTTCACTCACCAGGACCCATGTGGGGGAGGGAGAGAGCCGATCCCTGTAGGTTGTCTTCTGCACACACCCGTGCAATACGTGCACACACACTAAAACTTTAAAATGTAAACAGAAATGTAAATGTTCTGTGTCACTAGCATCTCTTGTCTGGCTGCTGGTTGCAAGTGGCGATGGCACCCCTGTCCAGCACTGAAATTCCCCCTCCTCTGATAAGGGGGATGCCTCCAGAGGATGCCTGAACCCACGGGCAGCACCTAACCCTGGCCATGCAATGGGCACATACACATCTAATACTTTTCCCATCACACGCACTTGCTTTTTACTCTCCAAGTTCCAGGAGTGACAGCAAAAGTAACACAGCTGCCTCGTTCTGTCTTTGTGGTTACATGGACAAAAGATTCCCTCTTAATTAGGATCATAAACATATTTTTCTCAACGTCTTTAAAGTGAGAACGTTCACTTTTTAATTCTAAAAATGCAGGCCGTCGCTTTCCTTTGGCATTATTGGCTTTCCAGACACTCCTTGAATGCTCCGGAGCCCTTGTTCATTAAAAATAAGTGCTCTTCACCCATAGCACTGCGATACGACGTCTGATAGCTGAGTTGGCTAAGCGGTCATCGGGTGTGTAGCATGTACAGCGTAGATACACCAGACAAAGGGGTGATCCGCATCCTTGGTGGGACAGAGCAGGGAGGATAGAGGGCGCGTTAATCAGGACCAGCAATCGGTTAGAACAAGCTGCTCGTTTCTGTTTGCTCCATTTAATATTTCCAGTTGAATGTAAGTAGCTGGAACCATGGAACCAGAAATCCCAGATAAGGGGGGACCGCTGTATAGTGTGAGGAGGGATTACAACGCCTTACAGCTGGAAAGCTTTGCTCGCGTCTTGTCATTTAGACATGAAACATGATCAGTTTCAAAACAAACTAGAAAATCTTACATAATTAAAGTTCAAACATTCCTAACATGGAGCAATTAAGACAGCAGGGTTGGGTTTCTGCTGCTTATATTACAATGGCTAGGTAGTCTTCTTTTTTCCCATTATAAAATGCATACTTCTAATAAGTTCAAATGACATGTATTTAAATATCAGTCTGTACACCATCCTAGCTCTTACGGAGTCATCCCAGCTAACCGAAGCGGTGCGCGTCATTCATGAAAAAGGGGAAATTGTCTTCATGTTTTAAAAAATTTTAAACCAAGTTTAAAATGTATTCACAGGCCAGGTGTGGTGGTACACACCTTTAATCCCAGCACTCAGGAGGCAGAGGCATGCTGATCGCTGTGAGTTCAATGCCAGCCTCGTCTACAAAGCCAGGACAGCCAGGACTCAAAGAGAAACCCTGAGTTGAAAACAAAAACAAAAAAACAAGGCCAGCCTGATCTACAAAGTGAGTCTAGGACAGCCAAGGCTACACAGAAAAACCCTGTCTCAAAAAAAAAAAAAAAAAAAAAAAAAAGAGAGAGAGAGAGAGAGACAGAGAGAGAGAAAGAAAAGAAAAAAGTCATATTCCGAGTAATTTTGTTGTTTTTGTTTGTTTGTTTTCCCCTTTCAAGACAGGGTCTCTCTGTGTACCCTTGGCTGTCCTAGACTCACTTTGTAGACCAGGCTGGCCTCGAACTCACAGAGATCCACCTGCCTCTGCCTCCCAAGTGCTGGGATTAAAGGTGTGCGCCACCACTGCCCGGCAGAGTAGTATATTTAAAATGGTTTTGTTTCCACATAAAACAGGGCAGAGTTATCTTAAGCGGGTCTTAGAAATTGTACATCTTGCTGCACAAGCGCTAGTCACACTGTTTGGAAAACTAGCTATTTATTAAAAACAATGGGTTTTAGCCTGACATTTTCATACATGCGTACCAGGTTACCCCTTTTGTGTTCTCCTGTCCTACTCCCCATTCCTGCTGACCCCACCCTTCCTCCTAGCAATTCCCTCAGTCTATTTTCATGTGTCCCCCCAGACCCTTGCAAAAATCTGGAATCCATGTATGAGATATTTTTCTCTCTGGGGTCTGGCTTGTTTTGCTTAACATGATGATCTCCAGTTCCATCCATTTTCCTGTAAAGTACTTGTGTATGGCTAAAACAATACTCCATTTAGACTATACCACACTTTGTTAACTGTTCCACTACCGATAGGCACCTGGGGCTGATTCCGTATGTCGCCAGCTCTAGTGCTGCGGTGACTTGCAAGCCCGCACCTGCTCGCGCCTGTAAAGCCAGGCCATCCGAAAGCAGAGGCACTTGCTCTCCCTGCCAGCGTGTGCTTTCAAGTAGCACGTGTCTGCAGCAGCCTTCTCTGAGCATGCATTGGACTGTCTGTTGCAGGACTCTGATGCATTTCATATGAAAACAACTGAGTTTTGGGCAAGGTTCCCTGGCCACAGAAGAGTTTGGGAAAGGTCCCTCTGAGAGATAGGTGAGTCATTCGAGGCAGGGTTATCATCCAAGAGTTTGTAACAAGTAGAGATCAAAGTTGTTCTGACTGTAGGTCAGAAATGACCAGATACCAGCAGAGGCAGTAACTTCCCCACTCCTACACACACACACACACACACACACACACAAACACACACACACACACACACCACTGGTTTGTGGCAGTTGCCTCTGTCAGTGTGAGCTGCACACATATGTTATGAAATACGAAGGAACCAGCTGGACTAGTGTCTTGCGCATGATGGCCAGTCAGCCAGCCTCCACCTTGAGTTCTGGGCCAATTCTAATTGACCAGCCTCAGAGGTCAAGTGAGGCCAGAAAGCTTGCAGTGGCTCTGAGAGTTAGAGAAACAAGCCTCTGGCCAGATGGATATGGAAACAAAACCAAAGGCCACTGTTGGTCTCTCTGGCAAGGAGCAAGACTTGCAGCTAGCTGCGCCCTGTGCTGTTCTCCGCACTAGCCATCCACCCGTGTGTGCACACACCAGTCCTGGCATTCTGTGCCCAATGACTGGGCGCATACAGCCTTCAGTACTTCTGAGATTCAAGTGTAGTGTCAAGGTCTCTGTCCTAGGATGTAATTGCCTTCCTAAAGCTCTAGTTTTGAAACCTCTTTCTGACATTCTGATTGCCCAGGTGAACTTGGTTTTTCCAGACATCCCTTGCTCGAGACCTTTTTTGGCCAGGTTCTTATTACAGAATCAGTTCTGACCACTCCCCTTTTGTGACTTCATCTTTTGGGAGGTTCCAGCCTGGACAGAACTGGCAGATAACTCAACTTGTTGACTTGTGATTATCGACCACATTTCTGAGGGGAAGGGTTGGTGTTTGTTGGCATCTAGTGTGCTAGGCGAGGAAACAGCCGTTTTGTTCATCATCCAGTCTAATATTCCAACAGCCCCGTTGCTAAACACTGGTCTCTGGAGTTAAGGTCTTGCTCAAGGCCCTGTGTGACACTGCTGAGACCTGAGCCCAAGGACCATCGTGCTCCAGATGTTGGTATTCAGATAGGTCTCCATGAAACTGACACTCTGTGTGTAGTTCTGCAGATTTAAATCTGGGGCCTCACTTCTGTGTGGGTAAGCTCTCTGCCCCAGGGCTGTAGCCCCAGCTTTTCAAGCTCTTTAGGGGTAAAGTATAGTCCCAGTCCAAAGCCAGGGAAGGAAATTTCTGCGAGTGGCGTTCTGTGAATGGCTTTCAAAAATGCCTCTGCTGTAGCTGAGGCTGCCGGGGAAGGACTTTATACAGCGTTGGAGGATGGCGCTTAATCCACCTACGGAGGAGGGTTCTCGGTTCGCCCCAGCTATCCCGTTCCTGGGTGCCCTTTGCAGCACTGTCCGCAACAGACAAGATGGGGGTTAGCCTGTGCACATGACGCGTGGTGCATACTCACAAGGGAATACCAGCCAGAGGAAGACTGAACCGTGCCGTCTTCAGGAAAATGAATGGAACTAAAGAGTATCATAGCCAGCAAAGACAGACAGACACAAGTATTGTTTGTTTTCACTCAGACATAGAGTCTGTCTGTCTGTCTGTCTTTTTTTGTTGTTGTTGTTGTTTTTAATAAACCAGAAAGTAGTAGTTGGGCTGCTAAAAACAAGATAAGGTGATATATGGTGTGTGTGTGTGTGTGTGTGTGTGTGTGTGTGTGTGTGTGTGTGTGTGTGCACACATGCGCGCGCACGCAGATGGTATAAGTTATAGGGTAGGGTGTGTGTTATAAGTCATAGGGTAGGGTTGCGTTATAAGTTATAAGAATAGGGAGTGGGAGGGTGAGTATATAATATATGTATATATGGAAATGCCACAGTGAAACCCATTCATATATACATTAATTTTGTTAAGTAATGAGCAGGTTTTATTTTCAGGTTTGCTTGTTTGGCTTTTACTTTTCCAAACTTTCTTTTTTATTCTTTGAAAATTTCATATGTGTATACACTATATCTTACTCTTATCCATCCCAGCTCCCACCGACTCCTCACTACCCAGCAGTTAAGAGGGTTGGCTGCCCCTCCGGAGGACCTGGGTTCAATTCCCACCACCCATATTGTGGCTCATGATCATCTGAAACTTTAGTTTCAGGGGATCCAAAACCCTCTTTTAGCCTTCATGGGCAACAGGTGCACACATGGTACCGACATACACATAAGCAAAACCTCCATACACATAAAATAAAAAGTCTTTTTTTTAAAAAACCCACTGAGTTCATGTTGCCCATAAGTGTCTGAGTATGGGATATGGGCAGCCCACAGTAGCCACCCTCAAAAGATAAGAGACTCTCTCCCACAGAGGCCATCTCCTGCCAATAGCCCCTGGGTTAGGGTAGGCTCATTATAATGTTTAAAAAGCTGCCCTACTGGTTTCTTTTATGCTCAGATTAGCTGAGTCCTTTTGTGCTGCTGTTATTTTCCACCCCACGCTTTTGGGGGTTGAGGGTTAGGGGGTGGCATTTCCCTGTGGCCGTGTGTGTATAAGGTAGGGTCTCCAGAAAGCAGATGCTGAGTCCTAGAGAAGAGTGAAAACTGTGAGTTGGGGGGCAGAGGTAAAGCCCGGAAAGAAAGAAGCAGGACAGAGAGAGGAGGGGAGCCAGTATCCCTGTCAGCCCACGGAGGAGCCCTAGGGACAGGGATGGTGTGGGCCAGGAAATGACAGGAGTCAGGACTGACAAGACTCACATCACACTTTATCCAGTCATCTGCCAGGAATAACCTCTGAAGAGAGTAACTGACCTGAGAAATTCACCACCAGAGGTCATGAGCTTGTCACACTGGACGTCAACAAGGTCCTAGCTGAAGGAGGTCTGCGCAGTGTGGCTCTGTAGGCCACATAGCCCAGGAATTTCCCCGCCCCTATCTTCCATGTAAATCCTCCACAAGAGCAGTGGCCATGAGGTAAAGGCCATCTGGTGCCGTTAGACCACATTCACTCCTCAGAAGGAGCCTTCATTGTACACAGCGAGGTCTCCATCATGAGAATGGCATTTATGATATAATATCTGAACAAAACTAAGAATGGTTTGTTTGGGGAGACGATTATTGAGAGCACGGTGCCCCTGGAGAGGCCAGCATTGCAGAGGTGTCCTGAATTTGCCTTTTTGCTCCTCCTCTGCTTGCCAGAATGGCTCCTTAGTGCTTTGAGTTTAAATAAGTTGAACAAACGCAGCCTCCATTTTCCCCAGCATTCTTGGGCACCAATGCAAGCTCATTACTCAGAGATGAAGTGGAGAAGTTGGCCCCCTCCGCCCACACCCTATGGAACCACTTTACCTCCTCCCTGCCAAGTGAGCCTGCCTGAAAATGCCGCTTGCTTCCCCCAAGCCTTTGTTTATGGGTGTGAGACATAGTTGAGGTGTTGACTTCCCACTCAAATAGAATTCCCGATGATGCTTAGAGAGGCCTCTTTTGGCTGTTAAAAGTCAGCAGCCAGCCATTTTTCTGTTATCAAACCTGGTACCACAAGCAGCATCAGGACCGGGCTTTGCCATGAATCCCAGGTTCGTTTCCATGGTTTGTTTGGAATTAGGTGGATTTGAAACCTGTTCCACCTTCACCAGCTCGGTAACCCTCCCTGCTGAGCTTTACAAGCTTTGGCTTTCTCACGGTAGAAAAGCGAGTCGTGGTCCTTACCTGATGGGGGCGCTATTTTAGGGTGATCTGAGCTCTGTGCTCATGGGCTTTAACATGGCATGCTGTGCAGTGTTAAGCAGTGTTGGTTCCTGTCCTCGGTTTCTACAGTAAAGCTCACTGTGTAGTGTACTTCTGATGGAAACAGCTGTTAAACTTTGGGTCTTAGACATCTGTATCCACACATCCTGCAATTGAGAGCTCTTTTTGAATGCTTCACATGCAGTCATCTTTTTAAAAAAAAACAATAAAGAGGGAAAATACAAAGGCATTTATAATCTAATATCTGAACAAAACTAAGAACCGGAGGTCCCCAAGAGCGCACACATGTAAAACACAGTTACAGTTACTCAGCAGATGCCACAAGTTCACCAGCTTCCTGCCGCATCTGGAAAGACGTGCTTTGTCTGTCTTTCTAGGCCAGGGTTCTGTGGACTTGACGGTCTTACAATCAAAGGCCTCTAAACCAGCAAGAGTCCTAAGGGATCGCAAAGATGGATGGCCCATGGGGAAAGGATCCAACCATTTTCCCCAGTGTCACAGGAGCATCCTTTGCCCCGGGAAGAGGAAGATACAAGCTAGCAATCCGTCTGCATGAGCCTTAGTACATTATGGTACCTGCCAGCTTGGCTGTGGCTGCCAGAGAAGGAGAAGAGGAAAAGGAAGGTCCAATATGAATAGAAGGGATGTTGGATGAGGCAGGACATCAACCAGAATATGGAGATGGAGAGTGTCGCCTTGCTGTTTCTTTTAGTATCTTTTCTGACTTCAGAACAGTGAAAGCAATTCTGAAAAGAAGCCCACAGTGTTGATGGAAGCTGTTTTGACATAAGTGAAACCAGGCTTGGCACAAGGAGAGGGCAAACCCAGGCCAAAACCATGCATAGGACCCTGGAAGGATGGAGGCGAGCTAAGAAATTGTTTCAAGATGGATCTGAAGCCACTTGAAAGTCAGGGGAGCCAGGGCGGTACAGACATTTCGTCAATGTCTGAGTTAGTGTGTGAGAGGCCTTGTATGGGCTCGTGGGGGACCCATCTTCTCTCAGTTACCTCTGAAGAAGAGAGAGGGACACTACGCGGACTTGGGAGGTCGCCTGGGGCTTGGAGCTGCCAGCTGTGGCTGGTTTGGGGAAAGGAGAGAAGAAAATGAGACTGGTTTTTACTCTCAGAGCATCCAGCAGCTTTGACTGTGGGAAGAATTTGGGAGATGAAACAGGGAGTGTATGGGAGTCTGTCCTTACTTTTTTTTTTTTTTTAAGGGGTAGTGGCTTTATTCAAGAAGATAAACTGAATGTAAATCTCTTCAAACTTTATTCTGGAGCACTGAGAGCAGCCTCCTCTTGCACGGGAGGAGCAGGGGCAAACGGCCTATGTGGAAATCCTAGGGGCTGGCGTTGGACTCAACCTCAGGACTCCAGAGTGCACAGAAAGCTTTGAGGAAAGCAGTCCCCATGGGAGCTCACGGGATGCACTAGAAGGGGCCAAGCTTTCAGGTCCCTCCTGGGAAGTTTACTGGAATCACAACCACACGAGGCCTCCAAGCGTTAGAAATTGCTGGAGAGGCTGTCAAGTCAGTCTTCTCACTGTGAGATGTGACCGTCTGAGATTGAGAAGAACAGTGACCTTGTTGCATGGAAATCAAGATGATTTCCCCCAACAACCCCAGGACCTTGCTCTTTTCATCCAGTTGTTTTCCCAGAAGTCCCCCCCCCACCCCACCCCTTTATTTCTAGAAGATCTTAGAAGAAAGGATGTTATAACATCTCAGAGGTTGCAGGGTACAAGAGTTGAAACAGAAAAGAACATGTCTGCACTTAATGCTGAGGAGCATGGGATGTTGTAGATGTTGCATAACAGCTGGATTTCAGATGCACATTGATTTACATTTCTAGTCACCGGGTGCCTGTAAAATGTTGAGCTCCTTTTATAAGCAACAAAACCAATTATAAGCCAGCTCGTCTGTGTATTGTTCGGCTGTAAGTGAGGCGCTGTCGTTCTGCCCTGTTGGTGGGACCCTGGCTAGCCTGCGGTAGGCTCATGAATGACGGCAAAAGAAATGAGGCTTCTGGGTCAAGGATGACAGGCAGTTCATTGTTCACAGGAATAGTAGTACACTAATTCCTATTCTGTTTTTACTCAGCCCCGCTTGTTGCGGTTTGTTACCCATGGCCACTCACTCTGAGAAGAGGAAATGGAAGGGCTCAGAAATAATTCACGATTTTTGAATTGTGTGCCGCTCTCAGTAGCATGAGGGACCCTTGAGCTATCCCAGGGATGTGAACCATCGCCCCTTGGTCCGGGGTGACTGTGCTCTCTCAACTGCTTGTCATTAGGATGACTTAGAAACTAGGTCAGCTGTTGCACTAAGCAATTGATTGTGTTCAGGCAACCCCTCATTTCCCTCATTGTAGCTACAAAGCAGCAGAGGAGAATTAATGACAATTCAGATATGCCAAGGAGAAGTCCTAAGTGAAAATCTGAAATAGATAGAAAAAGAGTGGGTACTGGCCCTTAATCAAGCATCCACTGGGAGGTCTTGAAATGCATTCCTCATAGATAAATCTGGATTACTGTAACAGCCAGAGTATTAGTACAGCTCCACCGTTTCCCCAGGCCCTGGTTTCCTACAGGCATCACGCACCCCCATCCATACCTAGCATTTAATTTTCACTTTGGGACCGTGTGATGCTCACAGGTTTTCTTAGAAAAGGTTGTGGGAGCCTGGTCCCTCAGATTCAAGCTCTCTGGGAGGCATCACCCGAGGCAGACTACACACAGGTCCCCGGGTCCCTTCCCCCTCGGTGGATCTGTCTGAACTTGCTCCCCACTGTTTCCCAGCCATGTCGTCCCTGGGAAATGAGTCTCCAGGTATTTAGCATTTCTTCCCAACCCTCCAGCCGCCTCCGAGAGTCCTCTGGGCTTAGCACATGTCCAAAGACCATAGATTAATGGCTCAGCCTCCTTTACTTCTCAGGAGAAGAACAATCATAGGCAAAATGGTTGATCTCCATCTGCCCCATGTTAAACAGAAAAGCTGTTGGCACCCAGTCTGGTGTGCGTTTATATGTGGTTGTTTATGAATCTTACTCTGTATCCCAGGCCAGCCTGGGACTTGCTTTGTAGCTCAGGCTAGCCCAGAGTTTGTGTCAATCCTCCTGTCGTGGCCTCCCAAGTGCTAGGATTGCAGGCAGGACTACTGGTTTCTGCCACTGTTCTGTGTAACTCTGGTCCCGTGCTGAGGATAGATAGGCCCAGTGACAGAACGCGTACTTAGCGTGCTCGTGGCCCTGAGTACCATCCGCTGCTCCTCGTGGCCGTGTGGGAACACCCTCCTTTGGTCAGGGTTTGTTTTCGTATACACTGAGTGTCTTGACATTCTGGGGTGAAGTAGGAATTTCTACTTGGTTGAAAAGTATTGAGTTACAGAATTACTTTAGAGTTCCTAGGTTATATGATATTTCATGAGCAGTGTCTAGTGCTGGGCATCTAGGTTACTTTGAAAGTCACCTAATATATAAGCATCAGTAGTCTGTGGCTCCCAAGCAGTTTTCAGAATCACCTGGGGAGTCTTCCTTCTGAGAGATTGGCACAACCATCAAAGTGTCCTGATTGTACTCTGTCTCCCCAAGGCTCTTCTTACCTGTATTTCCTTGTATTTTTTTGAAACTCTGGGCACCTATATTAGCTCTTTCAAGTGTCTGGTCTCACCTGACCACCCCCTCCACCAGAGACTCCAGAACTGGACAGAGTGTCAGGGAGCAAAGATCATCAAAGCCTCAGTTTGGATAAGACACTTTGTGGAACAGAGGATGAACAATAAAAAGGGAAAGTTCTAGGCTATGATCCAAAGTCCAAGGGGTCTGGAGACGTGTTCAGCTCTTACGGAGGACCCAAGTCCATTTCAAGCACCGATGTCAAAAGACTACAACTCCATCTCCAAAGTCTGATGCACTCTTCTGACCTTCACAGGCACCTGCACCCACATACCTATACCTGTGCACAGACATGCTCAAAACACAGATGCTCATATGTGCGCACACAATTTTATTTTGTTTTGTTTTGTTTATTTATTTTTGATTTTTCGAAGCAGGGTTTCTCTGTGTAGTCTTGGCTGTCCTGGACTCACTTTGTAGACCAGGCTGGCCTCCAACTCAAAGCGATCCGCCTGCCTCTGCCTCCCGAGTGCTGGGATTAAAGATGTGTGCTGCCATTCCCGGCGACAATTTTAAATCCTTAAAAAAAAAAAAAAAGAAAGAAAACCTTGCTGGGGGTGGTGGTGGTGCATGCCTTTAAACTCAGTACTCAGGGAGGCAGAGGCAGGTGGACTTCTGTGAGTTCAAAGCCAGCCTGGTCTACAGAGCAAGATCCAGGACAGAAACCCCTTCTCAAAAAACCAAAAACCAAACCAAAACAAAACAAAACAAAAAAACCTCACTACCACATATGTTGGCCTTTCTTCATTTTAAAAATCATCCTAGGAGAGTTGAAGTAAAAATTTAATTGAAGTAATAATTTGATTTGCCAAAAGAAAATGTAAATTGGGGGAAAAGGGCAAGTTTGAAGCAATATTATAAAGAAGCCTCAGGAAAGGCAATTGGACCTTTTTCTGTGAGGAGGGACTCTTCTGCTTTTCTAACCCTTAGATGTCATGTCACTCGAGCTATTTAGTGTCCTTTCTCCAGTGGCAGAGCTCAGGCTGGGGCTGGCTACCCCACACCAGTGTGTCTGGGGGCGGGTGTACTTGAGCTGTGTGAACGAATGCCTTTGCCACACGAGTGTGTCTTCTCCTGCGGCTCCAGAGCTGACTGCTATGAGGTGAGGCCGTCCTTTGCGGTCTCCCTCTTCTCTCTGCATTCACGGTGTCCTTCCTCCTCCTGCCGTGAGCTAAAGAAACACAAGAACTTTGTGAGATGTGCCCACCCGACCTCAGACTCCATAACCTGCAGCATCAGGAGCCAAAATAACCCTCTTTCCTATATCAGTAGCCAGGCCTCGGATTGCTGTTCAAACAACCAAAAGCTGATTGCAGGGCTTCTAATGACTGAGGTGGGAAGACGAGTAGGTCAGTAACGTGCTTGCTGCACACGCAACCGTGAGGACTTCAGGGCAAGGAAAAGAAGAAACTAGTCAGGCATGGTGACACACACTTGTAATCCCAGTACTGGCCTTTCTGCCTACCTAGCCTGCATGGTGAGTTCCAGGCCAGTGAGACATCTTATTGGAAAAGAAAAGAAAAGTGATGGGAAGAGAAAGGAAAAGAAAAGGTTGGACAGCACCTAAGGAGTGACACTCAAGGTTGTCTGTGGCCTTCAGATGCACATGAACACACATGCACAGGAACACACATGCACACATACACACATGCACCACTAATGCTAGGTGAGAGTCCCACGGAACATAAAGGAGGGCTGTAGTGTGTGAGCTACCGGAAAGTACTGGAAATGGTAGAAAAGTCACTTGGGTACATATGGAGAGAGAATGTGGGTCCAGTAGATGGCAGGTGATTTAATGATTCTAAGAAAATGACCCCCTAGCCAAAGTGTCTTACTGCAGCGTGGCCTATTACAGGGTCCATGGCTCATTAATTGCCCTTTGTCTTTGAGATGGCATTGTAAAATCCAGAGTCCAGGAAGGAATAAAACAACCTGTCTCACAGTTCCTTTATGGTGCCGAGATATTATTTATTGCTGGGAAGCCAGAAGAAAGCAAAAAGACACACACACACATACACACACACACACACACACACACACACACACACACACACACACACACACCCACACACGGGAGTGGGGGAAGGGGAACTGAAAGTAAACTGTATTTGGCTTTATAGTTTTGCCCAAGACAGACCCCGTAGAAAAAGTGAAGAAACATCCCAGGTGCCTGCCAAGGTTCTTGGCCCTTTCATGAGGGCACATATTGAAAAAAGATAGTTGAGGTCATGGGCCAGGCTTTTAGATACTAAAGGAAATATCTGTGTATGTAACTCACATGCACAGGTGCGTGCACAAGTGTGTGTGTGTGTGTGTGTGTGTGTGTGTGTGTGTGTGTGTGTGTGTGCTTATGTGTGTGTTACTAGGCTTGAGCCCAGTGCCTCACACAAACTCAGCAAGCATTGTGCCATTGAACCACACCCCCACCCCTCATGGCACAGATCTGGCTATCCAGTGTGGGGAATCCTTTGGGCTAAACTCAACCACATTTCCACCAAGCTGCTCCCTTGCCATCACCGGCCCGTTGCTCACATGGAAGCTTGTGATGAGATGGGAGAAAAGATGACCCACCCTCCTTCCCATATGCTGACAGCCCAGCTTTCCATCTGATTTACCCTGGTGACAGAATCTCAGAAGAATATCTTAATTTTTTGTTTGCCTGCCATCTTCTTTTCTTGGGAGTCAGCATTGTGCCTGGCGGGGGGAGGTGGAGCAGGTGGCTTGGTCCACCTCGGAAGCTTTGCTCTCTGTCTCTCCCTGACTGGGAATGGAGGTTGCATAGCCTCTGGCCTTTTTTTTTTTTTTTAGGCAGAAGCAGAGGTTGGGTTTGTGAAGGATTTAGTTGTCGGACCTCTCTGGGAACCGGTAATATGTGGGAGGTGGCAAGATGCCAGGGCTGTAGGCATTTCCCCTAGACTCTTTGGCGATCTGTACATCTTTATCTCCTTGGAGAGAGCAGGGCCCAAGCCTGTCTTCATTTCCTGACGTTGAGCAAGTCTTTATTGGCGCTTTCGTTATCTGAGATCCTAAATACCAACCCTCTTCCGTGGATTCTTAAAGCTCTGGAGCAGACACTATGCCACACTTCACCCGCATCCTCTCCGTTTTAGCCTCTCCTGCTCCTTTGTGTTTGTCAGCCTTCAGATGTAGGGCAAAGTGGCCAGCTGTGATCAGCTATGACCAGCTGTGACCAGCTGTGACTAGCCTTCTCCATTCTGAGGTCCCTTATTCCTCCAGCTGTTCCTGGCTGACAGTTTCCAACAGCCTCTTCTGTCCTGGTCAGCTTGGTCAATGTCTTTTTCTCCTCTAAAAGTGGAGCCCTGGGAATGGCAGTCCGTGTGCGCTGTGAAAACCCCAAACTAGAGCCGCCATCAAGAAAAAAGTCCGCACAAGGCTTCCAGCGCTTCTTCAGCCAGGGACATGGTAGTGCCCATCCATGCTCAGCGCTGGTCTGGATATGGTAGTGCCCATCCACGCTCAGCGCTGGTCTGGACATGGTGGTGCCCATCCACGCTCAGCGCTGGTCTGGTTATGGTAGTGCCCATCCATGCTCAGCGCTGGTCTGGTTATGGTAGTGCCCATCCACGCTCAGCGCTGGTCTGGATATGGTAGTGCCCATCCACGCTCAGCGCTGGTCTGGTTATGGTAGTGCCCATCCACGCTCAGCGCTGGTCTGGACATGGTAGTGCCCATCCACGCTCAGCGCTGGTCTGGACATGGTAGTGCCCATCCACGCTCAGCGCTGGTCTGGATATGGTAGTGCCCATCCACGCTCAGCGCTGGTCTGGACATGGTAGCGCCCATCCACGCTCAGCGCTGGTCTGGACATGGTAGCGCCCATCCACGCTCAGGGCTGGTCTGGACATGGTAGCGCCCATCCACGCTCAGCGCTGGTCTGGATATGGTAGCGCCCATCCACGCTCAGCGCTGGTCTGGATATGGTAGCGCCCATCCACGCTCAGCGCTGGTCTGGATATGGTAGCGCCCATCCACGCTCAGCGCTGGTCTGGATATGGTAGCGCCCATCCACGCTCAGCGCTGGTCTGGACATGGTAGCGCCCATCCACGCTCAGCGCTGGTCTGGACATGGTAGCGCCCATCCACGCTCAGCGCTGGTCTGGACATGGTAGCGCCCATCCACGCTCAGCGCTGGTCTGGACATGGTAGTGCCCATCCACGCTCAGCGCTGGTCTGGATATGGTAGTGCCCATCCACGCTCAGCGCTGGTCTGGATATGGTAGTGCCCATCCACGCTCAGCGCTGGTGTGGACATGGTAGTGCCCATCCATGCTCAGCGCTGGTGTGGATATGGTAGTGCCCATCCACGCTCAGCGCTGGTCTGGATATGGTAGTGCCCATCCACGCTCAGCGCTGGTCTGGACATGGTAGTGCCCATCCACGCTCAGTGCTGGTCTGGACATGGTAGTGCCCATCCATGCTCAGCGCTGGTCTGGATATGGTAGTGCCCATCCACGCTCAGCGCTGGTGTGGATATGGCAGTGCCCATCCACGCTCAGCATTGGTCTGGTGTCACTGTCTGCTTCCAGGCAGAAGTTTGTGTTGCACTGGTCGTGTTTTCCTCATTCTAAAATCAGTATTCTGTCCAGGCTGTTTTTATCTATTTTTCCCATTTGTTTTATATTTATGTAGATGGGTGGTGTGTATGTGCACATGTATGCCTGGTGTCTGGAGGAATCAGAAGAGTCAGATCCCATTGAACCAGAATTACAGATGGTTATGAGCTACCAGGCAGGTGCAGGTCTTTTGCAAAAACAGTAAGGGGGTGGCTGGAGAAATGGCTCAGAGGTTAAGAACATTGGCTGTTCTTCCAAAGGTCCTGAGTTCAAATCCCAGCAACCACATGGTGGCCGATAACCATCTATAATGAGATCTGGTGCCCTCTTCTAGCCCGTAGATATACATGCAGGCAGAATACTGTATAAATAAATAAATCTTTTAAAAACAAAACAAAGCAGACAAACAAAAAAACAAGTACTCGAGTCCTGAGCCATCTCTCCAGCCAGCTCCCCATTTAATTTGTCCTTTACTGTGGGAATTGTATGAGTTATCGGCCACACCCAGACGGGAGTCTTTTGTATACTTATAATTCAAGCAATTGTTGAAGGAGTGAATAATTTTTCTGGTTTAATCTCTTTACCTGTTTAAACATTCATAATTATGTATGCCTTTGGGATACATTTCAAATATGCGTCATGGTGGTCAGATCGAGGTAACTGGCACATTTCCTCTCCATTATTCGCCATTGCTTTGTTTTAGGAACAATCAAAATCCTCTCCTAGTTATTTTGAAATATACAATTAGATGTTGTCAAACACAGTGGCCCTATTATGCTATAGAATAGTAGAGCTTACCTCTCCTACAAGAACGTCTTTGATTTTCTATTTTTATGTGCACTGGTGTTCTGCCTGCACGTATGTCTATGTGAGGGTGCTGGATTGTGAGTTACAGACAGGTGTGAGCTGCTCTGTGGGTGCTGGGAATTGAACCCAGGTCCTCTGGAAGAGCAGCCAGTGCTGTTAACTGCTGGACCATCTCTCCAGCCCCCAAGAATTTTATTTTATTTAGGAACTGGAGGTAGAATACAGAGGTAAACTGCTCACCTAGCATATAGGAGGCCCTGGGTTCGATCATCAGTACTACAAAGCAAGCAGTGCGCGTGCGCGTGTGCACACACACACACACACACACACACACACACACACACACACACCTACCTTAAAAGAAGATAACACGTTGAGATTGAGCCTGTTGTAGAAAAGCCCTGTTAGGGCTCCCAGCTCTAGGAGAGATGTTAGAAGTTTCCAGTCTGTGTGGTCTTCTGTCTGCTTGAGATACTGAGGGTTGTTTTAACACCAACAATTGAATATGGTGAAAGATGGCGATTGAGAGCTGAGCTCACTAGGAAGTGTGGGGTCCTGGCTGGACACCGAGTGCCGTGTCCAGGAAGGGGGGCTGGAGTTTAACTGTGCATGTCTGTGTGTTGCAGTTACCTGGCTGAGCAGTGCTGGAATGGCGGCTTCATCTACCTGATCATGCTGCGGCGCTTCAAGCACAAAGCCCACTTGACTTACAATGGCGACAGCGGCAACAGCTCGGAACCCGCAGAGACACCTACCTTGGAGCTGGGTGACCAAACTTCCAAAAAAGGCAAAAGAACAAGAAAGTTTGGGGTCATTTCCAGACCCCCTATCAACAAGACCCCCGAAGAAGCCAAGAGCAGCCGTGGCTGTGATGTGACGGATGACCCCAACCCTGACTTGGAGAACGGCACAGACCCTGACCTTGGAAATGGCCATGCCTTTGAGCTAGAAAATGACCCACATTCCCTCAAGGATGTGGCTGGCCCCCACCTGGAGAAGTCAGAAGTGGACACAGGGGCAGAACTCAAAGTTCCAAAGACAGAAGCTCCTCTGGGCAACTGCAATGACAAACGCCACCTCTCAAAAACTGGGAAAACAGACTTCCAGTCAAGCGACTGCCTAGCACAGGTAAGGTGCAGTTGGATTATCAAATCTGAGTTGTTTTCAGTGTGTGTGTGTGTGTGTGTGTGTGTGTGTGTGTGTGTGTGTGTGTCTGTGTGTGTCTGTGTGTGTGTGTATGCATATCCGCCTGTCTGTCTGTTGGTATGTGGGTACATGTATGGAGAGGCCTGAGGACAATCAAAGGTGTCATTCCTCAGGTGCCCTCCACCTTGTGTTTTGAGAGAAGTCTCTCATCAGCTTAAAACTCACCAGGCAGGTTAAACTGACTGGTGGGCAAGCCCCTGGAATCTCCCTAAATGCCATTCTCCAAAACACTCCTATGTCCAGCTTGTTGTTGCTGGTTTGTCTTTCGTTTTGTTTTGTTTTTTGAGACAGGGTTTCTCTGTGTAGCCTTGGCTGTCCTGGACTTGCTTTGTAGACCAGGCTGACCTCGAACTCACAGTATCTGTCTGCCTCTGCCTCCCAAGTGCTGGGATTACAAGCATGTGCCACCATGCCTGGCTGCTTTTGGGTTTTTGTTGTTGTTTGGTTTGGTTTTGGTTTGTTTGGCTTTTTGAGGCAGGGTTTTTCTGTGTAGCCTTGGCTATCCTGGAGTCATTTTGTAGACCAGACTGACCTGGAATTCACAAAAATCTGCCTGCCTCTGCCTCCCCAAGTGCTAGGATTGCAGAGTTTTTGTTTGTTTGTTTCATGCTTTAAGATTTTTTATTTTATTTTATTTTATTTTATGTTCATTGCTGTTTTGCTTGTGTGTATGTCTGTGTGAGGTGTTGGATCCTCTGGAACTGGAGTTACAGACAGTTGTGAGCTGCCATGTGGGTGTTGGGAACTGAACCCAGGTCCTCTGGAAGAGCAGCCAGTGTTCTTAACTGCTGAGACATCTCTCCTGCCCCCTATTTCTGGCTTTTATATCAGTTCTGGCATTACGTTTGGGTCCTCTTGCTTTCAGGGAAGCACTTCACTGTCTCAGCAGCTGTCTCCTTGGCCCTAGAATCTGAATCTTAACATAAACACTGGTGAGGTTGCTTCTCAAGTTTACCTAAGATAGCCTTGGACTTAGAAGCCAGCAGACTCATCGAGATGAGTGAATGAGCAGAGCCTGTAACAATAACAGAAAAGTTCAAGTCCTTTTATCCCACTTAAAGAGCCAGTGAAGTGGTCCTAAGTGGAAAATTGAAGCCTTCTGTGGTAAAATTTGAGCCCTCTGAGGCCCGGATAAAGCACTGAGCAGCCTTGTTATTCATCACTACTGTCACAGAGAAATTGCTACTTCAAGGCCAGCCATTCCTGGTGGCAGTTGATAATGCAAACATCGAGCCTCAGCGTGACACAGGAAGGGCGGCCGACACAGGGAAGTATCTGCTTTTATTTTTAACAGTTCAAAGCCAGTGCTATTTTTATGAGATCATGTTATTACATTGGTAAATTCCAGTGACACACAGCAGCGTCTTCACCGGCATCTCGTTTAAGTGGTTTCTCTGTCAGTTCGATGCTGGTCCTATGGAAGTGAGAAGAGAGTAGTGGTGGAAAAAAAAATTGTGTTGCAGGTTGTCTCCCCAGCGTCCTTTCTTAGACTTACATTTCTGTATAGTGGACATGCCTTGGCAGAGGATGCTGATGGAAGCTATAGTTTCCTGAGTGGGTGCTGGCTGGCTTCTCTGACACAGAAAATGGCTCTAGGGGTGAAAGGCAAAGGTGTAAAAGAGGTGTGAAAGCAACATGTTCCTGTTTGCTGCTGAGAAAGCTCGCCCTGGGCGTGAGTGACATGTCCCATAAGGCTGTTCGAGTGGTAACTTCTGTAGTTTTAACCACTCCATATGCAGGGTTGAGAAGGAGAAAGAACCACTCTCTCACGCGCAGAGTGCCTGACACAGAGGCAGTCTTCTCTGTGGACGAATGGGGCACCAAGAGAGCGGCTGTGTTTCTAACCATTCTTTCTGTTAACTTTTATGGGGTCCTCGCAGGAGAAGGTTTAAAGAGTAAACAAGAATATAGGCCTCCAGCACTCTGGAGGCAGAACTCAAATCTGTGAGTTCAAGGCCAGCCTGGTCTAAAAAGTGAGTTTCAGGACAGCCATGGCTACACGGAGCATAGTACATACCACCCAGAGGCTAAGAGCACCAGTGCGCTGGCTGCCGTAACTTGGCCAAGTCTTTCCCCATCATGGTTGGACGTGAAGCCACAGTGAAACTCTTAGGTGGATAGATAGCCTTGGCTTCCTTGGGCATTTCAAGGGTTTGGGTGCCAAAAGCGGTTGAATCTCACAGTCTAAAAAATTGGCTCATTAAATTAAATTTCTGGGTTGGTCCGCAAAGACCCTTGTGTACCGCAGTCCCCCTTGACTAACCTTTTCGGATCAAGGGCAAATGACCCAGAAGGTGTAAAGATTTAAAAAATGCAAACCCTAACCTATTGCTGTGGGGGCCCTGCATGCTGTGGCACATGCGTCAAGGTCAGAGGGCAATTTGGAAGAGTTGGTTCTCTCCTTCTTCGACCGGGTGGTATTGAACTCAGGTTGTCAGCTTGGCAACAAATACCTGTTCTCACTGGGTCATTTGTCATCTCTATAGCTCTATGGGACATTTTAAAAAATATTTTATTTAATTTTAATTTTTATGTGCTAGTATGAGAGTATCAGATCTTGGAGTTACAGACAGTTGTGAGCTGCCATGTGGGTGCTGGGAATTGAACCCGGGTCCTTTGGAAGAGCAGGCAGTGCTCTTAACCACTGAGCCATCTCTCCAGGGACATTTTTTTTTAAGCCATGGGTTTTTTTCCTCGAAGAAGGGGCTCTGTCACCTGCAACTGGCTTCTTTCTAAGTGTTCACAAGGCACAAATTGACAGCTGGCTCCAGTCGTACTGTCGGTGTTGGAAAGTGAGGATGGACCACGCAGCTGAGCTTATTACCCACAAACCCCAGAAGCTTCTTTACCCTGTGCATTGGCTCAGGATGGAGGGCCGACAAGTGCTGCACAGCTCCCTCCACTCCACCACAGGAGCCCTTGACGTAACCCTCCATGAAGAATGGCTGGGTTCTTGGGCTGCAATGAGTGGGTTTTTATTTTTTGACTCCAACATGGTTGAGACCAAGGTCATGCTAAAATGGAATTTCCAGAAAATAGTTATTTACCTCTGAAGTCTTTGGGGGAGAGCAATTCCATTCTGCTTGAATAATAGGTGATTTAACATGCCAGTATAATTCCGTTTGTGCCTTATTAATGATTTAATATTATCCATGGAGACTTAATAAGTTATAGGAAAGGTCCAGAAAGCCTAGTCAGACCATTTTGTTTGACAGGTTCTTCTTTATTATAGACTTATTTGTCATAAGAAAATACTACAAATAAATATTACAAAGCCGGGCATGGTGGCGCATGCCTTTAATCCCAGCACTCAGGAGGCAGAGGCAGGCGGATCGCTGTGAGTTCGAGGCCAGCCTGGTCTACAAAGTGAGTCCAGGATAGCCAAGGCCACACAGAGAAACCCTGTCTCGAAAAACAAAAAACAAACAAACAAAAAAAACTACATTAAAATAAATCCCAGGCCATTGTTTCTCATTCTGCTCTCCCTTAGCAGAGCAATGGGAAATGTATTTCCTCTTAACAATTGTGGTTTCTTCTTTTTGGAACCAGGACTTGTTTCACGCCTCTCACTGGTCTGGTACTACATAGCTCAGGTTGGCCTCAAATCACAACAGTCTACCTGCCTCAGCCTCACCAGTGCTGAGATTACAGGTATGAGCCACCAAGCCTGGGGCCACAAATATTTTCTTTAAAACAATATTTTAATGTGTTTCTGTGTGAGCCTTTGTGAGCGTGTGTGAGTTGATGTGTACCGCCTGCATGCAGGAGCCCTCGGAGGCCAGGAAAGGGTTCTGGGAATCTCCTGGAGCAGGAATTACAGGCCGGTGTGGGTGCCAGGAACCAAACCCAGTTCCTCAGCAAGAGCAGCCAAGCATTCTTAACCACTCGCCACCTCCCCAGACCAAATATTTTCTTATAAAAAATGGTATGTTTGTGTACAACAGTAACTCAAACAATACATATATAAGCAGATTACTCTTTTAAAATGCCAAATTTGGGTCCATCTTCTAAAACACAAGAATATCTCAGTCTATAGACGAGCAATTTTAGAGCTATCCTCAGGGTAGTTTTATAGCCTTCCTAGCAAACCCCATTTATCATATAAAAGACAGTTGCCTCTGTCTGTTTACCTGGAATGTGTCTTTTTGTAAAATGCCAAAATGCATACAACCAGTTGCAAGTAGGGAGAAATCCTGCCAGGCCAGCCAGTTTCCTTCTGACTGCGGTATGTGTCTGTGGGTACAGTGATGTCTCACTCCAATAATGATCACTTACCCCACACAGCATCAGACCTTTCCCCTTAGTGCGGTTCCCTGGGGACCTCATGTGCATACCCCAGATCTGCGTCTTCATGGAAAGACAGGAATGTCTCCCATGTGGCCACTGGTTTGCACTGACCAAGGTCAGCCTGAGGAGGATTCTAGGGAGCCCCCAGTGTCACTGGGAGAGCATCTTGTCCTCTGTGGTCATACTCCAGGTCTGTGCCTTCGGACTCCCTGCCGGCTGTATGACCCCATTGTAGATGTTTCATATTGTGCCTAAGATTCAGTGCCAGCCTTTCCGGAATGGTGACATCCACCCCAGTGTTCTAGCCTTGCTTGGTCTTATCCAAGCTTGGGCGACCATCTATCCATTCTGGGCTGTCTGGAATTTTGTTGTTTGTCACTGAACTTGCTAGGAAAGCCCTGTTAGCAAAGTCTGCTGAGATGCTGCCCTCTCCTTTGCATCACATCCATGCCTCTGCCAAGTCTTGCTAACTCTGGTTCCCCTTAAGCTTTCACAGCTACCTCCACGGCCAGAACATGAGGTTCGGGCAGGTGTAAAACATTGTGACCTACACACTCTTTCCTGCCAGTCATCCACTGTAGCTTTGAGGAACCTTACTGAAGAGCAAAGCAAGTTACTCATTCTCACCCACGTGCAGATACACACCCACACATGTACTATAGTTAAGACATTTGAGTGAGTCCAGAGTGATGTCCAGATACCTTGGCATATCATTCAAGGCTCTCTAGTCTCTGATTCTATACCTAACTTTCTGCCTCTGGCTCCTTTGTGTTGTTAATTGTATAGCCATCTCAAAGAGTGACGCCCAAAGCCCCACCCCCCAACACAAGAGTTTCTGTTCCCATGGGAGCAGGTGCATCCCATCCTGGTATAGGGATTCGTTCCCCAAGCCAGAGACACGCCAAGGCCCATCCGTACACAGAACCTTCATCTCACACAGAGGCTTCATCTTGAAGGTGTGATCCTTCAAGGATGGTGTGGGACCAGAAATCCCAAACTCCTGGCACTGTGGTTTTCCTGAGGCCAGGTCTGCGCCTGGAGGTACTCAGGGTTTCTTGGTGTACCCTGCTGCCACCATGTTGGCTAAGATTTTCATCAGAGCTGCTACCTTTTGCCCTTGAGCCATTGTGGATGATGAACTCTGCCCCATGTCTCCTCCCCTTTCCACTCTCTCTTAGCTCCCACCTTCCTGGGGCATCACACGTCCAGATGCATTCCTTCAAGAGACCTCTATGGACCTCTGTGGCCTTCTGGAAGCATGCTTGTCATCAGGCCACTCCATTCTGGGCTCCTGCATTGCCCCACTGCCTGCCTATTGGTCCATAACACTTAACCTCGTCATATTCCAATGACCATTTAGCTTGTGGTGTCCCTGTGTTCCTATTTTTTGTCACCAAGTCTTATACCAGATCTTGTCGTCAAGGCCTTATACTTGAAGTGTGCTGTATGTCCTTGTTAATGAAGATGCTCCAGGGACACCAGGACTAGATGGGACAACAGGTTCCTACCCCAGTTCTTCTGCCCACACCTCTGTGGCCTCCAAACTGCCTTGGCTTTCCTCTGGGCTGCTGCTCTCTTGCCTATAAACTGAGCGCTGTGGTCTGATGACTAAGGGACTTCAAACCCTGACACTGTGATCACACATTTTTTTCATTTCTTACTGGTTACTTTAAATAAGAAGAAGGGATAAGCAAATGGTCTCAGGATAGGTTTGCAGTGAGGGCCAAGACATTTACTGCAGTGAAAAATGTTTCAGTGATGGGTGTTTTCTCACATGTGGGGCAAAGATGCTGTTGTAGAATGTTCTTTTGGCTTCCAGCAGAAATGAGGTCATTTAAATGCTGCATAGTGGCTTTCTAATGTGCCGCCCTGTCTTAGTAAATAAATCCCCATGCTGCCTTCAGTAAAGCTTTGCACGTGTGAACTCCCACAGTAGTAGCTGTGGTTTACAGGAAAGGCTAACACTCTGTCATTGGTACAGAAGCCCAGAGCAGCCCATTTTTCCTCATCTGGCCTTTTGTCCATAAACTCAGTCTCGTTGCCCTCTAGCCATTATAATAGAAAACTAATGCCCAAGCCATCTGTCTAGGCAGGGCCTATCTTGGAATTTGGTTGTCTCTATGGCTGGATCTGTGTCAGCATGCCGATAAACACTGGCAGACACACAGGTCTGGAAGAGCTCTTAATGTCCATCTCCGTGGTACCCAAAGAACCATAAGATTTGTGGTTAAGCACTCTATACTGCATAACTCCTCCAGGCTTATGGAATATTGTTACGCTCCGTTCTGGCTGCTAGAGAATCCAGTTGGTAAGTGAGCCAGACCAGATCCCTGTCTCGATGTCATTTACAGTGCAGAAGGGGCTGTAAGTAATAAAGGGGGCTATAAAATAGCAAATGATGACAAGCACCTTTAGTGAACGCAGCCAAGGTGAAGAGGGAGATGGCAGGACACGTCACCTGCAGGGATAGCTGATGTCAGGTGTCAGCGAGCCCAACCATGCTGAGGAAGGACAGACCTACAAGAAGGTCTCAGGAGAACTAGCAACGCAGCTGCAGACAGCAGGAGCAGTAGGGGTTCCAGGACTAAGTGGCCCTAGGAGAGGACACAGGCGAGTGGACAGACTAGCTTCTAACATTGTTCTGTACAGTCCGGAGGACAATCTGTGACAGCCACGGTACTCGCTTTTCCAGTGAGTGAGTTGATTAGGTGCATAGCAAGCCAGAATAAAAGAGTGCACAGCAAGTTAAACAGATAGCTAACAAAGCATCGCTAAGCCGGGCACTCAGAGTATCTGGCGGAAATCAAATGGGGGAAGGCCTCTAAGGCAGCCAGCTAGAGCTCCAGTAAAGAGAATCCCAGGCAGATCAGAACGACCCCTTCAATGAGGCTTCAAGTGAAGGAATGGATGGCAACAAAGATAAGGCCATCAAAACTAGAGCTCGCAGTGTCCAGCAGAAACTGGCCGGGGATGTTGAGACAATTGACTGGAGTCCTGCCTGGACTGTCTCTCCGTGGCTCAGCTCCAATGGCTGGCCTCCCAGCTTCCCCTCCCCACAGTAGGCATTTTCACTCCATGGATAAACAGTGTTAATCTCTTTTGGAATTGGTCCTCAAGGACACAGTGGTTTTATTCTTGTGCTTTTTTTTTTTTAAACCTTCCCTGTCATAGTGTTAGGGCAGCCATTCCATCCCCAGGCAAAGGACCATGGAGGGCCCTTTGAGACAAACCTGGTTCTGAAATAGGCAGCATGCCCCCCTTCGAGGGCCAGGGGCTCAATAAACTCAAACAAACCCATGGCATTTCATGCTGGACAGAAGGTCATGTCCACCAACATAGAGTGTGGACCTTGTTCTCAGTCCACAGCTAGTTTAAGCCCCCCAGGGGTATAAGCAGGGACTGTCATGGCCTGTCCTTGTAAAGTGTGTCCCCTGGATGGTTAGTAGTGAATATCCTATAGATCCAAATAGTAAGCTAAGAGCCCATGTTACGGACGTTTGTGATCACTCAACCCAAAGATGCTTGTGACTTCGATAAGAGTGCCGCTAGGGAAAATGGCGGGTAGATGTGGGGTCTGTTGCAGCAGCAGACCCTGCAGATGGCTCCCATGGTTCAGGTGTGAAATACATTCAGTGTTGTTTTGTTTAGGACAACCTATTTGCTTTTGGCCAGTACTGACTCTAGCCTAGTAAATTTGAAATATGTATTTTAACTTAAATGTTGCTTTAGCCCTGAGCAGCTAAATTTCAGAACAACAATTGTGCAGATACATTGATAGCGTTTTCCTCTGTTGCTGGGTTGCTGTTTAGACTCCTCCAGTGGACTGAAAACGTCCAAGCAAGGCGATGTTCATTGATTTCATTGGATAACTTAGAATTTCTACATTTGATTGAAATCATCTTATTGAATGAAGGTGAAGAAGAGGAGTTGGTCAGTCAAGTGCTTGCTGGGCCGCATGAAGGCACAAGCTTGGATGTACATGTCTCTAACCCAAGCCTTGGCAGCACAGGCAGCCTAGGGCTCAGAGTTCAGTCAGTCTAGCCAAACCAGTGGCTCCAGGTTCAGTGAGACCTTATCCAATTTATAAGGTGGAGAACAGCCAAGAAGACACCCAACATTGACCTTTGGCCTCCACGTGCATAAACAGTGTACGTCTCCCCCACCCCCACCCCCCCAGGGAAGAAGTCTGGTTTTTAACTAAACTAGTTGGAAGTGGAGTAAGAAAAGATCAGTTGGCGGTGCCTGTCTTACAGACCTTTGTTTATATCCTGTAAAACCATTTATATTAGAAATGTGTATAGTACTTTAGTGTGTGTGTGTGTGTGTGTGTGTGTGTGTGTGTGTGTGTGTGTGTACATGTAGACACATGTGTCCTACAGCAATGCATGTAGAATTCAGAGGAATTTCGGGGGCGTGTCCTTGTCTTCCCTTTTACTTTGAGGCAGGATCTTTCTTGTCTCTGCACTGACTATCCAGGTTAGCTGAACATGAACATGTGATTCTCCTGTTTCTATCTCTTACCTCACCACTCTCACCACAGGAGTGCCGGAACTACAGGTGCATGCACCATACCTTACACACTCCACCCTGTCTTTTGAGATAGGGTTTCTCTGTGTAGACCAGGCTGGCCTGGACTCACTTTGTAGACCAGGCTGGCCTTGAACTCACAGAGATCTACTTGCCTCTGCCTCCCAGGTGCTAGGACCACAGGCATGCACCACAGAGCCTGGCTGCTTTTTTTTTTTTAATGTGGTTTCCAGGGCTTACACGGCTAGCACTTTGACCTGCTAGCTACCCCTTATCCTTTGCTGTGTTTCCAACTAGCTGTGTGTTGGATTCAGGAGCTTATGGATTGTGTGAATGCTCCTTATGAAACTTTCAGAGTACACATATAGGCTATTTTTCTACCTCTTTGGGCATAGTTTCATTTCTGAAAAAATCATAGGCCCTACTTTTTCGTTTGTTTGTTTGTTTGTTTGTTTGTTTGTTTTTGAGATAGGGTTTCTCTATGTAGCCTTGCCTGCTCTGGACTTCCTTTGTAGACCAGGCTGGCCTCGAACTCACAGAGGTCCGCCTGCCTCTGTCTCCCGAGTGCTGGGATTAAAGACATGCACCACCACAACCTGGTCATAGGTCCTATTTTTAAAAGCATTTTAAATGGGGAGGAATAAATGTAGTATCACGCCCTCTGTTGACCATACCTACATATTCTGCCTAACACACCGACAACAAGATGAGGGGAAATTACATGAACTAATAATGAGGTAGACACATTCTTACTACTTTGAGCTAAAATCGAAAGCTTTCGGTAATGGGCCCTATTGCTCTTTGAAAGAAGAGCCACAGATTTCCTTGGCCGAGGGAGAAGGAATGGAGTCTTACCTAGTAGAACCCAGAGGGGGAAGAGGCAAGCCACTGCTCTACTCTCTTGAGCCTAGGGAGGCAGCCAAAAAGGATGCTGGCACGAGAGACACCGCTAACCGGCATAGAGGATTGACCAGCATGCCCTTCCGGTGGTGTGTGCTAGGACATTGGGTCTCCTGTGTTGGAGCTGTTGCAAGCTGCCACCTTGGCAGCCACTCTGATTCCCAAGGATGGCTTTTGGACATAGTGGAGCTATGAGAGCTGTGAAGGCCAGGGAGGGTGTTTCTAATGGAGAGCAGGAAGGCGTTCCAGAGGTCAGAGGCAGCAAACCAAAACTGTGGAGTTCAGAGCAAGACGATCGGATGAAATAGGACCCGCTGACAAGTTCATGAACAGCTGCGGTAAGCCAGTGACTTCTGAAGTTGCATTTGGCCAGACAGGCTGTGTTTGCCTGTGGTCAGTGGATGGAGGAGACGGTTGGCACCGCTGCTTCCTGCTGGAATGCTGGAGGCCCACCGAGCAGCACTGTACAGAAGGGTTGGATCCACCAGGTCTCGGTTTGGTAATAATTCCTGCAGACATTCCTATTGCTGCACATCAGTGGTGGTTCAACATCTGGGCCTTTTACCGTCCGTGCAGTTTCACTTCAGTCGCTGACAGCGTGTATCTCAGGTTTTATAAATGCTTCACATTCTTTCTGTTTTGTAAGCAGCTCTAGTGGGCAGGTTGCCTGTTCCCAGGGGTATGAGAGCTTTGTTCCTACGGATCCTGGTGGTTGCACTGAACCTTCATGATGAATTTAAAAGGCCGATGCTGGGGAGTGTGCTGTGTGACTCATGCACATATCGCTAGTGATTTAAAAACAATAATAATACAAAACTGTACCCAAACTTTTTTTTTTTAAATCACTTTTAAATATTTTTATGGAGCTAGAGAGATTGTGCAGTAGTTAAGAGGGCTCGAGTTCGGTTTCTAGAACCCATATCATGTAGCTCACAAGCGCCTGTAACTCCCAAGTCTGTGGGGGTTTGATGCTTTCCATGGGTATTTAGATGCATGTGCACACAGACAGACAGACAGACACACACACACACACACACACACACACATTTACCCTTTTTAAAGATTTTATAATTTAGTATCTCTGAGCATTGAAGTGTCTCAAAGAATGCAAGCATCTTGCAGGGGGCAGGTTCATGTCTTTAGCATGAACCAGGGATTTCAGAGGAAAATTAAGCAAAACTAGAAAGCAGCCAGCAACAAAAGGGCTTAAAGACATCAGCCTTGGAGAAAGGGCAGCTTTTGATGAGGGTTGATGCGTACTTTAATGAGCAGGTAGCATCCAAACCGATGCTATCAGCTGCTCTGTTGACCAACACTCGGCATCAAATTCATCTGCCTTCCATTTGGGTTTCTCATGTCTGTGCTCTAAGGAAGAGTGAGATTCCAGAAGGCAAAGGAATATGAAGCACATTGATTTCAAGCCTCTCATGAGGGGTAGCTGACAAGGACTGTCTTGCTCCCTGTCACCATCTGCCATGTACCTGCTCAGTCTTATTCTGTTCCCATGGATGCTTCATTGAGTCCTACAACAAACACAGAAGTAGTAATAATGCCTCTCACATTAAAGGTGAGGAACAGTATCTATCTAGTAGGTGGCTCTGTAAATTATAAATAGCAGAGTACTGTAGGCTCTGTTTTTTAACAATTAAATTTTATTATACAACCCAACTAGCTTACACAAGAGGGAAAAAAGGTTAAAGGGAAAAAAGAGTGAACCTTCCGGTATCTGTTCCACGGGACGGGTCCTTAGGTGTCTCTGGCCTGCGTGCTGGTCCAGCCTGTTCACTGATCCACGTGCGCTTAAGCCCGATCTCAACCTGTTGTTCTCTCCTCTCCGCCTGCCTGTGTTACTTGTGAAGGGCGGTCTCCTTCTCCCATTGAGGGTCGATTAGAAAGACAATAGTCCAGGTGCAGTCCCCAGGTCTGCTTCCTGAATTTCAGGCCCAGGATGGCTCCACTCAGTCTATCACAGGGTATCCATGGGGTGCCCAAGGGTAAAGCCCGCCAAGATTGCTTCCACCTGTGATAAAGCTTACAGTCTTTCCCACAGAGTATCCTGCAAACTAGCTGAGGTTTCCTGGTACCCAGTCATGAGCTGAGCTTTCTTCCTTTGACCTGCCCATGTGCATTAGTGCTGTACAGAAGAAGTAAAAGGACCCCAGAGTAGAGCAGTGTTTGTATGCACGGTGTCATCTGTATCCCAAGAGGAAGATGCACTCCCCACAGGACACCTGATAGGATGTCAATAACTGGGATGGCTAGCTACACAGAATTCTCTGAAACTAAAACGTAGATACTTGGCCGCCACTGCACCCCTACATAAGGGCAGTGAGTCCCTATAGATTGACACAGATAGAACATTTCCATTATTCCAGAAAGTTCTATGTGTCAGCACTGACAGCCAGACTTTGGTCCAATCAACAAAGGCCTTTTCTTCTGTGCGTGTGATGTCTGGTGATAGATGGCTCGGCCCGATGTGACAGTGCTACTCTACCGTGTCAACGCTGTGTGTCTGTCCACATCCTTCATGCACGCTCGCTTTTTCTTCCAAGGAGGAAGTTGGCCGGATATGGAAGATGGAGCTGCTCAAAGAATCAGATGGGCTGGGAATTCAGGTTAGTGGAGGCCGAGGATCAAAGCGCTCACCTCACGCTATCGTTGTCACCCAAGTGAAGGAAGGAGGTGCCGCTCACAGGTGACTAAATAACTCTCCCTCCTCCCTCTCCCTCCCCTTGCCCTCCTCCTCCTCCTCCCTCTCCCTCCCCTTGCCCTCCTCCTCCTCCTCCCTTTCCCTCCGGTGCTGGGTGCTAGTGTCTTTCACTTGATTAAAGCTCTGTTAGTCACAGTGCATAAGGCATGTGGGAGCCCTAGAGGAAACAGACAAGAGCCGTTCTAACTGGACACACCTCAGAGCACAGGAAGTGGCTCATTAGGGAGGAAACCGGGATGCTCTAAACTGTGGAGCAGAGATTTCATTTCTTTGTACTCCCTTTTAGATTACTTGCTTATCCTAACTCTTGGGATGCTAGCACTGACCGTGGCACTATGTGATTATTTATTAAGAAGATGCCCCTGAACTGAAGGTCACGTTCCTGACATCTGATGTCCTGTGAGACTGTGACTAATGAATGACTCAGGAAAGTGGCACCGGCTGAAAATGTGGCCACCGTGCAAATGGGTCCAGATCTTTCAGAGTTTCACACGCATACACCATCACATGTCTCCATTGCACAAGAGGAGGTGGAAAGTAAATGTGTTTAGCTGGAGCACATATGAAAAAGGTTATCTGAGTGTGAGGTATATAGCCATCCCCAAATGGTCCTCGCTGGGCTACTTTCTCCCACTCACGTGTGATATCTACTGTTTACAAGGCATGGGGTATGAGCATGTGTTGCCGTGTCCTCATGTACACAGTGAGACCACAGAGCGAACGGCCCTGGTGGGGAAGTGATTGTCTTCTATCTAGTCTGCAATTTCTTCTGGCAGGGGGCCCAGACTCCAAGATGGCTATGATGAGCCATAGCAGTGTGAGCGAAAGTCTATCTCATAGGGTGTAGATGAAGGAGCTAGAGTTGTTTAGGCTGAGTAACCGAAACGTAAAGACAGGACTGGGCAAAAGCTAGCAGACTGCATCCTGCTCTTCAGCCTCATATAGCAAGATGCTTTAAAAAAAAAAAACTACCCTAGTGGTAAGATTAACTACAACTGTCAATTATCCAAGTGACAGTATTATTAAGAGATTAAGACCTTAGATGGCTTTAACCCAGATGAGCATCACTAAACTTCCTGAATGGCGTTCCTGATATGCCTTAAGGAACGCTCCGCAGCTGGCTGTTTTCCCATTAATGCTATGTCTTAACGTTCTGGTCTATCTGGCAGGTTGGCAACTGGGAAATTCCTGTGCTCAGAGATAAGCTTTATGTGGAGATGCTCTTGTTGCTTTCTCATCAGGGCTATGGCTAAATGGTCCCCCATCGTTTTCTTTTCATTTTTAGCCGGAAGTGCTGTGTGTGTGTGTGTGTGTTTCCTCTGTGGTATACGACTCATCAGTGGGGCATTCTAATTAATAACAGGAGATGAGAGAAAATGGAATTAGAGAGCAGAATAAGGAAAGGCATGGACTGGGATGTCTTGGTGGTGGTGTGAATAAGGAAGCCCGCTAGCCATGGCCATAGGGATGTCTTGGTGGTGGTGTGAATAAGGAAGCCCACTAGCCATGGCCATTGGGATGTCTTGGTGGTGGTGTGAATAAGGAAGCCCACTAGCCATGGCCATTGAATTGTCTATGCCAGGTCCCCCTCCTCCCATAGGATCATCCCCCAACCCACACACCGCCTTGAGATTCCAGTGTGTCTGTCCCTCCAGGTGACTTTCTCATTCCCTCTCTTTCACCATGCCAAATAACTAGTGGGGCCCTTGGCATCTCTCTACTTAGGGATTTTTGAAAACAGAAGGCAGAGGCTGTTGGAAGTCCCTTGTGCCCCTTGTCTTTTATTAAAGCCTAGACTCATAAAGAAAGATTACCATGTGTACCCCAGAGGACAGAGACAGCAAGAGAGATGCTGTTGAAGGCAGAAAGAGGGAGGTAAAGATGAAAGGGGAGACGTTGGTTCATTCATTGGGAGGAAGCACAGAAGAGAGAGAGAGAGAGAGCTGGGTGGGCCCAGGAGGGTGCAAGGCATGCGCAGGTCCCATGACAGGACCTGGGTAGTGATAGCAATCCTTGAGAGGAGGGTAGACCCCTAGGCCCATAGTCTCTGCCTCACCGGATTTGGCTCCTTTTTGGTCCTAAGAGACTAGATCATCACCAGTTCAGTGGAATCACTGCATAGCCCCACCCAGTGTTCTAGAGTTGTGTGCATTGAGGGCCATGACCCGCCCCAAGGAGACGGTCCCAGTGACATCAGAGTCTCCTGCCAGCCAGTGAGAAGGAAGCTCAGAGTTGGGCCTGATTGAAATGAGAAGACACAGAGTTCCTACAACCATAGAAACGGGCCAGCTCTCAATCCTATAGCAATAGCAAGTTCAGCACTTGATCCTTCTGTTTGCGTAATTTGTCTGTGGGGACCCAAGGGTGAAGTAAGCCTCAAGAAACTTTATCTTCGAGGTCCCGTAGTTCTGCTGCTGGGGGGTGGGGAGGTACCAACGCATAGCACTTAGCACCAGTCCCCAGTTAGCCCAGAAAGAACCTTGCCTCTGTCTGATGGGAGCAACAGACCAGTGAAGGGCTGCAGGTGAGCTTAGCATGTCTTGGCACTGTCTGTGCTCAGCTTAGCAATAGTCCCAAGCCAATGACAGGGAGGATTCGAGAAAGAATGACTTGACTCTCCTAAAACTGGAGGGTCTTAGTTGATCTGTCATTATAATCACCCAGATGAAGTGTCATTGACATTGACGTCAGATACACTTAGCTTAAGAGTATTACTAAGTGACTGTCAAGAATCCTAGGGATGTTCACCCCTCTGCTGGGAGTCTGAATACCAGTGTTAAAGCAGTCCCACCCCAGACAATCTTTGGTTGTCATTGCTTCTTCTTCCACCCAATCTTAACTCTTCCCTTCTCATGACTTTTCCTAGCTCCAACCCAGAATGTCTTGACTAGGGTTTTTGTTTTGTTTTGTTTCCCCCCTCCCCCCACCCCCATCTCCGTTTCCTCAGGGATGGCAGGCTGTCCTTAGGAGACGAACTGCTGGTGATCAATGGTCACTTACTGGTCGGGCTCTCCCACGAGGAAGCTGTGGCCATTCTGCGCTCAGCCACTGGGATGGTACAGCTGGTGGTGGCCAGCAAGGTAGGTAGTTTTTGTTTTGTTTTGTTTTGTTTGTCGTTCTCAGTGTTTATGGCAGAAGTGTGAATTTGGGTGTGGGCCTTTCCCAGGCTACACAGATAGCTGTGTGCATGCTTACAGCTTACATACGTTGGGCTATGCAGCAGCTGCAATTCCACAGGGCAAGCGCGTGTGAAGAATTATTTAAGTTATTAAAGACGGCTGTGAGAAAAGGAATGATAGAGTGAAGGATAAGGTAAGGAACGGGTTCAGGAGCCTGCAGAGTAGAGAAGAAAGAGGCTGGGTAGATTTATTTACTTATTTATTTTGTCACTATGATGAACTACCCAAAATAAGCAACCTAAAGACGATGAAATGTTATTCGGGCTCATGGCTTCAGTCTGTGATCAGCTGGATCCATTGTCGGGCCTGCCAGAAGCTTCATGGCAGAAGAGTGTGGTGGGCAGAGGAAAGCTGTCTGCCCCGTGGCAGTCAAGAAGCGACGGCACTGAGACATGAAGAGAGCCTTCAAAGGCACACGCCCCGGCGACTCGCTTAGTCCAACCCATCTTCCAGGTCCTCCCGCCTCCTACCGCCTCCTACCGCACTCTAATTATTAATCCATTAGTGGGCTCATCCTTTCATCAGGTGAGAACCCTGAGGATCCAGCCACTTCCCTAAGTCCCACCGTTGAGCATCACACCCAGGACCAGGCCGTCAACATAGCTGGGGGAGGGGGGGCAGGATGGGGGACGGACACTCCAAGCCAAGCCACAGCAGTAAGTATTGCGTCTTCTAAGGCCAGAATGAGGAAGGTCCCAGGGCTGTCCATGGGCAAGCCAGGGGCCCTGGTCCAATCGCACTTAGGACGGTGGAGCTGGAGGAAGCCCTGTGCCTCCTTTGTCCAGCCACCTCCGCCTTCCCATCTTTCCTGGCTGTATGGATAAGACAGTGAAGCAGTGCATCCTCTATGGCTGCCATCTTGCAGAAGTCATAGTGCCTTCATCAGTGCCAGGCACCCAAGAGCTTGGCACACAGCCCTCCTGTCTACCCCACTCTACCGCCACCTCTACCCCCTGGTTTTCACTGTCTTGATGGGATCATGAAACCCCAGGTCGGGGCTTCTTTTGTGCTTGTGTTAATATGAAGACTGTGTCATGGGTTCATCGCGTTCAACCCCTGGAGAAAGGCTGCCAACGTCCCAACTCTGACGGGGACAGGAGACAGTGACTCCTCTCCTTCCTATGCCTTCTATAGGAACTATATGCCTTCTAGTTGTCCTGTTGAGCCTATTACAGTGGCCCTACGACTCAGGAGTGAGTATGGTGGAGCCGCACAGCTGTTTCTGCCGCCGACTGGCTGGCCGGGAAAATCTGTGTGAGACCACATACATCTTGGCTCTGCATAGATGCAGCTGCCAGTACCTCTGATTCCCTTTCCGTCTTCCCCATTTTTGTTTTGCAGCTTGGCACCTTTAGGTTTCCGTATATTTTTCCTTCTTAGGTTACATGATCTATTGGCAGTTTGAGGACCGCAATTGGTTCTCTGTCTCTGTGGGTCTCTGTCCATAGGCTCAGCCGACCTCAGGTGGGAAGTCCTTAAAATAACAATCGCATCTTCACTGCACACAGACTCCTTCTCCCCATGGTTGCTCCTTAGGTCATCCAGTGGCTATTTATAGAGCATTCACATTGTATTGGCAACCTGGCAATGATTTAAAGTGTACAGAAAGATGTGTACGTGTTTTCCACAAATACCATATGATCTTATATGCAGGAGGTATTTGGGCATCCTTGGACTCTGGTGTCTGCGAGAAGTTCCTAGAAGGTAACAAAGAGCAACTATGGCATAATAGATTAGGATTCCGTTATGAGCTACCGGAAGAAAATCTGCCTTTCCTTCTACCTTTTACCCCAAACCTCTGGCTAGAACATGACGTTTGCCAAGGCACAGCTTTGGTGAAGGCTGTAAGCCCCCAGAGACAGAGCTGAGCCCTGTCTGCCCGGCAGTTCTCTTCTTCCTGTAGGGAATCTGTGGGTCCCGGGAACTTCTCATGACTCTTTCACACACAGGGCGGTCTGTATCCTTTGCTGGGGTCAAGGAAGAGCAGAAGTTCTAGGGGTTTCTCTGTCCCTCTGCTGACCACCCCATGCAGCAGGGAAGAGCTTCAAGGGAAGGAGAGACCATCTCCTCACTTTGTCAGGCAGATCAGGAGTTTGAAGGCATCCCTGGGTCATGTCCACAGTCTTGTATGTGCAACCTACTTCATTTGCACAGCTCAAAAGTGTAGGTGCCTGCCCAGGATTCTGTGATGCACACTTTCCCCTACTAAGTTTGGAAGATGAAAAGGGGGATGTCTTTCCAAAGCTAAGCTGTTATCCACAAACATGAGATAAAGGAAAAAAAAAAAAGACTACTGGCCAGCCGGGAGAACCTATGTGAGGGTGCACACATCTCCGCTCTGCACATAGCTATGCTGTTGCTACATTCACAGGACCTCAAAGATGATTCCTAGTGTTGCCAAGCTCTTTTCCTACTCGTCCCCTTAAAAGGAAAAAAAAAAAAAAAAGGTAGAGTGACAACAGTTGCCAGATACTACAATCCTCTCACTAGATGCTAAACCACTCCCTTGGGGCAGATGTGTGTTCTTTTTATTCAGAGGTTTCCATTTAAATCCCACTGGCTATTTAACTTCCTTGGGGCCCCACATTGGTAGACAAAAGCAGGTTTTCTGCCAAGTCCAATGGATTGTGAAATGGCTGCCGCTTCCATTCACTCAGCCGCCCCAGGGGTAGAGAAGATATAAAACTGAACAGAGCAGGCCATCAGAAAGAGATAGCATGCTTCTCCCAGAGGCTTTGACTTCGACGGGCATGAACTGGGGTCCTTCTAGGGCTGAGCAATATTCAGAAATCAATTCTCAGTCAGTCCACGGGGTCCTGGGTACTTGGCCTGGACCTCAGAAGGTAACGCCTTTCAGTTCGTGGCATGGGTCCTGTTTGCACGCAGGCTGTCAGCTGTCCAGCCTACTGCTGGTTCCTAAACTTGTCCCTGACTGACTGGGTGCTCTCGTCCATGCAAGAGGAAGAGGAGCCTCAACCAGGATCCTCCTGGCACCCTGCCAATTCCAATTCTTTATCCAACCAGGATAGGCTAGCTATAGCTTCATACCTGGGGGGGATGAAGGATGGGGGAGTTTCCAACTTCCAACTATAAAGAATAATGAAAATGTAAAATCTTATTATTCTAGACCCAGAGAGCTTGTCACAAAAGTTGGAGGCACTGTCTGGAAGTTTCGTTACTTCCCCGTGAAGAGAATGCTGGGGGTTTCCACAGAAAGACGTTATTAGTCTGCAGCATAGTAAGAGCTTGGGTGTCTGTGTGGTGAAGTCAGATCTGTGTGCCGCTCATTAGCTGTTTGTCAGCTTGATGTAAGTCAGGGTCATCTAGGAAAAGTGACCTTCAGATGAAAAAAAAAAAATGCTTTCATGAGATTGGCCCATGGGCAGCTCTGTGGGGACATTTCCTGAGTGGTGTTGCTGTGGGAGGGCCCAGCACACTATGGGTATTGTCACCCCTGAGCCAAGTGGTCATGGGTTCCATAAAGACAAACTGAGCAAGCCAAGCCATGGCAAGCAAAGCCAGGAAGCAGCGTTTCTCTGTGGCCTCTGCTTCAGCTTTGGCCTCCAGGTCCCTGCCTTGAGTTCCAACACCCCTTCCTTATAGACTGCGGTGAGGATGTGCAAGACAGAGAAGCCCTCTTTTCCTCAGCTTGTTTAGTCTCTTCTTGTTTGTTTGTTTTGCCTTGGTTTTTGAAATAGGCTTCCTCTTGTAGCCCTGACTGTCCTGGAACTCTCTATGTAGACCAAGCTGTCTTCGCAATCACAGAGATCCATCTGCCTCTGCCTCCCGAGTGCTGGGATAAAAAGCGTGCAGCACCACACCATGCTTTTAATTTTGTTTTAAATCACAGCAATAAAAAAGCAAAGTAGGACAGCCAGGATGATTTTTTATTTTATTTATTTATTTATTTATTTATTTAGAGAGAGAGAGTGTGTGTGTGTGTATGTGTGTGTGTGTGTGTGTAGTGGGTATAGTGGGTGTGTGCAGGTACCCATAAAGGCCAAAGGCGTTATATCTCCTTGGACCTGGAATCACAGACAGTTATGAGCCTCTTCTGTGGGTTCTGGGAACTAAACTTAGATCTTCTGAAAGAGCAGCATGTCTTTTAAATATCTGAGCCATCCCACCAGCCTGGCTTTGATAATCGCGATAGCATTTTGCAGCCACAAAGTTTCTTTCATGCTTTTTATTTTGCACTCTTAGCTTTATTAGGCAATAAAATGTGAAGCAGTTAAGTGTTTATTGACTCTCACACAGAAAACACACAGATGAAAATGAAACGTTGCCCATGCTGCTAACAGTACTGTCCACACGCTGTTGCGTCCTTCTGCTCAGAAGCACATGTATGTGTGCAGTGGGCATTGCCTACATGTTCTTTTCGTTGAGTCAGACACAAAGAGGCAGAGTGTGTCTTGGCGGCCACCTGGACTGCAATGCTAGCTCTGCCCTGAGGAAAGCTGTGGGTTCTAGGCAAGCCATTACGTGTTTAAATCCCAGTTTCCTTTCGGTGCAGTGAGAATCAGGAACGGCTTCTGAGGATGTCCCGGAGCTTGAAGGAGGCAGGGAAAGCCCTGAGCAGTTCAGCTGGCCAGCGGGGAGCTGGGACAGTGGAGAAGTGACCACCTTCCTCTCCGTCACACATGAGCACACGTGTAGTCTATAATCACATATGTGGCTGATATCATGGCTGTCACACATGCTTCTGAGCTGCTCATTCACTAGGTAGCATGCTGTAAGAACCTTTCCCACAAGAAGTTTGTCTCAGCACCACTTTTTTTTCCCCCAGAGACAGGGTTTCTCTATGTAGTCTTGGCTGTCCTGGACTCGCTTTGTAGACCAGGCTGGCCTCAAACTCACAGCGATCCGTCTGCCTCTGCCTCCCAAGTGCTGGGATTAAAGGTGTGCACCACTGCCGCCTGGCTCCCAAAGCAACATGAGTTATCTTTTCTCCCCCTCCCACCCCCATCTTTTTAAAGGTTTATTTATTTATTATGTACACCATGTTTTGCCTGTGTGCCAGAAGAGGGCACCAGATCTCAGTATAGGTGGTTGTGAGCTACCATGTGGTTGCTGGGAATTGAACTCAGAACCTTTGGAAGAACAAACAGTGCTCTTAACCTCTGAGCCATCTCTCCAGCCCCCTCAGCATCACTTTTCAAGGCACATTCTATCCCATAGCTGCTGTGTGATCTACCACCCATTGGGACCTTCATTTGCTTTTTTTTTTTCTATTTTTTTATTCTTTATTGTTAAAAGTTCAACAGAGTAGACAACATAGAAGAGAAATGGACTCACGACTTCCCTAATGGCTTCATTTCCTTACATAGAAACAAACCGGGCAACATCCCCTCACAGTTACTGGTGTGACATGATTGTTTGAGGCCTGGGGTACACCTCAGTTGGTCAAGTGTTTGCCTAAAGTGAATGAATGTTTTTCACGTTCTTCAAGGTAAAAATGGCTTCAAGCGGGTAACAAGCATCGCTGACATTAAATGCCAGATCACTAAAAGTTTGTATCGTCCATTACAACTTGGTGGTTTTGGCGTCTGTCTTCCATTCTGTGTGGGTGGCCAAGCGGTTTGATGGTTCAGACTTTGTGGTACTTTCTACTCCCTGTAGAAGGGGCTAAGGTGAAGAGATGAGGAGAAAACACTACTGCGTTTCCCTGGCCTCGGTGTCTGGCGGCCTTTTTAGGATGTGTGCCAGGCTCCAGCGTGCTCCTTATGTACAATGGAGACTGTCAGGACCGTCTCACCCGCATCCCACATCTGCTCTGCCATCTCTACGTAGGTGCAAAGGGCACCTCTGGGAGTCTAAACATAACGGAGTCTGAGGCCCTGTGTTGGTTTTGCTCTTGAAAAGCTGCTCACTGAAAAGGCACCATCATGTCTCCAGGTTGGCATTTTTGATTCTGAAATGGAAAATCTCTGTTTACTGAGAGTTTGCCAATAAGATGGCCTGTGGGCGAGGGACAGCATGAGCTTCTGGTTAGGCCTATGATAAGTAGAAATGGTTCGAGGAAAAGTAGTGGGCACACGAGAGAGAAAGCTGGATGAAATTAGATATGCTGCCGAGGTGGAAAGAAACAGCTAGCGACACTGGAGGAGAAAGGGCGAACTGGTGCTGCCTGTCAGTCAAAGCCAAGGCGTCATACATGCTAGGCGAGGGCTCAACCGTCAGGCTAGGCTCCATCTCCAGCCCTAGGACCTCCAGCCCTTGGAGGGGCTAACAACGCTTCCTGGCCTGGCGCTGGTGGTGCAAATGAATGCCCACACTTGTCAGAGTAGGCCAGAGTCATGAGTGGTCCAGGAAGTGGGTGACAGGCAGCACCAGGAGGATTAGAACTGGTCTGAGTGAAATGTGAGGCTAAGAGGGAAGGAAAGGCAGGCTTGGAGCACTAGGCAGAGACCAGCTCTTTAAGCTGTGGAGCTGCACAGGAAAAGGACGTCACTCATCTGACCAGCGACAGGGAGGCTCATGGGAGCACCGACCTTACAAACCCAAATTTGTTAGGAACTGCAGAAACCGCTTTGGCTTTACATTGTGTTACCGCCCTGACGTTGATGGTGACCCCGCACGTGTGGGTCATAAATGCCACGCGCTCTCTGGGTGAAGCACGTGGCTGGCCTTATCAGGTTGACTTCCATTAGTAGCTGGTACCCCAGGGGTAATTCCTGGGCCTTTCATGTGTCCTATTAGGAGAGCTCAGCGGAGGACCTCCTGAGGTCAACATCGAAGAGTTTACCTGACCTGACTAGCTCAGTGGAGGATGTGTCCTCCTGGACTGACAATGAAGACCAGGAAGCAGACGGGGAAGGCGAAGAGGGAACAGGCTCAGCCGCTGTCCGGGGCATGGTAAGTGAGCCTCTGGCTGTTTCCAGCTCTGGGATGATGCTTCTCTGAAGACTGGGTGACAGAATCAGAGAAGAATGCGGCGCCTTCCTTTTTTATATTTTCCTCAGAATGTTCTGGAAACATCTGGAAGGGAGATGCATTTCACTTAAGAAAACTAAAACTGGAAACCACAGGCTGTTTAGTTGTGTGCAGATACTGATCTCTAAAATGCTCTTTGGCGTCCAAGAAGATACTCTTAATACTTCTTAAGGATGCTTGAAGGCAACCGAGGGTTTCAATACAGACTTCCAGATTTCTGCTTAAAAGTGGAAGAGCCCACTCAGACAAATTAGCGTAGAGTGATCTTTGAGCTTTAACCGTACCAGGTCACTCACGTAGCTTACTACGCTTCCCCACGTAAGGGAATTGCTCTGTTACCACCTGGCACACACAGGAAGGCGTCCTACTACAAGGAAGCGATGTGGACTCCTGGTCTCTTTCTCTCTCAGATCTGAAGAACGCATCGTTAGTGTAAGCTCTCCCTGCTCTTGAGCCAACCCTCTTTCTGCCCTACGGAACCTGCTACTTCTCTCTCCGGGCCCTACACTTAGGTAGCATGGGTGAGCGCTGGAAAATGAGCTCCGTGTATCCCGAGCCCTTCAAAAGCAAAACAAACACCTGCATTCCTCGTCAATGCCAGTACACCAGTACGTTTGAGGGGTGGAAAAATAAAAGTTGCTTTTCCCCTCAAATGAGAGCTTTCTTCCAAAGCCCACTCAACGCAAGCCTCCCCTGAAGGACCAGGGTCAAGGTGGGGGGAGGGGGCAGGTTAAACAATCCTTGGCTAATCCTTTCTCTACGCAGTATGCTATCATTCGCTGGCTTTCCTTGGGCTTTCAGCAACGGTGGAAACTGAACTAACCTTCGCAGCCTCCGTGTCCCTTCTGCCTGCCTGTCAGAGCTCTCTTTGCGTCAAGCTCACCATTCACTCTAAGCAACTGCGTTCCACTTCTCCAGAGCCCCTTGTGATGCCTCCTCCCTGCGTTCCTGCCCCAGGACCTTTGCGGATGCTCTTCAGTCTGGGTACAGCTGACTTGGGCTCCTCTTCTAGACTTTGTAGTGTGACCTCCTCAGAGGAATTCAGCGCACTGTCCGTCCTGACCCTCTTAGCTCCCGCTGACTGCCCACGTGCACCCCCACGTCAACTGTTGGCCCCCCAGATTTGTTTGGTGTTTTTCCCGAGCCATCGTCGTCAGCTGCATGAGGCAAGGGATCCTAGCGACTGGTCTGGCATTTCTGTAGACCACCCATCTGGGGTTTGAGCGCTGAAATATTAAATAATGGGAAGCCTGGGGCTGTGGCTCTGTTGGTAGAGCGCTTGCCTATCATGTGTAAAGCTCTGGACTTGAGAGAATGAGGATTGTCAGTATGACAGGGCATGAGGGAGGTGGTGACTCGAGAAATGGAGAATTTTGTGTGTGTGTGTGTTTTAACAACAAACATTTTATTTAATGAAAGCAATCTCCGTCATACACATGGTTGGGTCAGCTCACAATTGTCTCCGCTCAACTGGGAGGCTTCTATTCAGCCTGTCGATGAGGAAGCCTGGCTCTGGCTTCCTTTGGCATCAGAGGAGTTTGTTCTGATGTGTCTGGCCTGGTAAGTTTGGAAGATCTTAGAGATCCCTGGGGTGGTCAGGGCTTAAGAAGATAAAGGACCTCACCTAGCAGAGAGTGAAGAGCTGTGTTGGACCTTACGACCCTGTGAGCCTGACATGGGCATTTGAGTCCTTTCATTAGTGGACGAGATGCTGAAATTGTGTGTCCTAGGTCACTGTTTCTCTACTAAGAAAGGATTTGGCTTCTTGTGTTTTGTTTGGGCTGAACATCTGGTGGCATTTTTGCTCTAAGTGTCCCAGACATGTCTGGACACTGGGAACTTACCAAAGCATCTCACAGTGTCATTCCTGGTTGACTGAGCTTGTCCAGGCTAGGAAACTGTTTCTTCTTTGGGACCTGACCTAGAGTGTTTTCTGGTGACTCTGGAGTCTATACAAAGAGTGGTGAGCACCATGTGCATGCGGCTGAGCTTGGTAACATTAAAACAGGGAGGTGTGTGGTTTAGATGGAAATCAGACCTTCACAGAGTAAGTCTGGGAATGTGGAAAAACCCAGTCCAGGCTCCCTGAGCTCGTGTAACAGGGGATAATACTCTCTCCTTACAGCCTCAAGGGTCATGCTAAGACTTGGCGCTCCTGTGGGCAGCAGCAGGAGGTGTTCTAGTCCGTGAATCCCTCCGAAGCCACGGCACCAGCAGTTAACGCTTAGCAACTCCCACTTGGTTCTTCTTCCTGGGTGTCCACTGCCTCTGGCTTTGGGATTCACCTCTCCCAGGAAGTCTTCCAAGATGCACATGTCATATCTGCCTGGGGCTCTGGCATGCTGTGTGCAGGCGTGATCCTTCATGAACCTTAACACAAATGGCCATGACACACTGACTCATGTGTGTGACAGTTTTCTTAATGTCACGGTCCCTCTTTAGTGGTAGATCTGGGAAGTGGCTGTGCCAGGTTTGTCACTTGCCCATCACACACACTCAACTTTAGACTTCTAACTATAGAGAGGACCCGGATGGGTGGAGAGATAGCAGGCAGGTGGCCAGTCTTGTGTGGTGCCTGAAGTTCCCACAATGCCCTCTGCAGACCTCTAATCAAAAGGACTGCTGAGCTCCACTGACATTGCCATCTTCCCCAGCCACCTGTGAATTTAAATTGAGCATGGACAGGGGACATTTGTTTGTTTGTGTCCTGTCTGCTTCTCTGTTCTGGCAATTTCTGCCTGGAACAAGAATATAGGTGAAAGGCCGGACGTGGTGGCGCACACCTTTAATCCCAGCACTCGGGAGGCAGAGACAGGTGGATTACTGTGAGTTCGAGGCCAACCTGGTCTACAAAGCGAGTCCAGGACAGCCAAGGCTAACACAGAGAGACCCTGTCTCAAAAAAAAAAAGAATATAGGTGAAAATTGGAAACGTTTAAGCACTCCTTCCTTTAAAACAAGCAGCATCTCTATAACGAATAAGACACATTTTTTTCCTTCCTGATCGGTTAAGAGTAGAGGAAGCAGGTAGGCAATTTAGGACTTGATTTTTTTTTTTAACAAATCAACAGTAGTGACAAAGGAGTAAACATCTCAACAGAAATGAGTAAAGTACAAGTGAAATGTGGGTGGAGTGACTAACCAGAGGCGCCGTGGAAACCCACAGCTGTAGAGGACGTGGGCTCCGGTAAAAAACAAACAAAAACAAAAACAAAAACAGTAGCATGGCAGACCTCTGTAACCTGGAGACAAACAAGCTGGGCCACACTTCTCATGTTTTAGGCTAGGAATCCTTGATGAGAGAGGCAGCTGAGATCCTGGGATAACAGGCTTCCCCACACCCCTCCCTCCCGCCCTCCTCCCTCCCTCTCTTTCCTCCCTCCCTCCCGCCCTCCTCCCTCCCTTCTTCCCTCCCTCTCTCCTGCCCTCCTCCCTCCCTTCTTCCCTCCCTCCCTCCCTCTCTTTCCTCCACCCATACTCATCTACTCCCAGCTAAGGCAGCCATGAGGGAAAACCGCAAGGGAAAGGGCGGCACACCAAGACTTTACACACACCCCGGACATGCAGGGGCAATACACAGCATCTCTGCTCCTGTAGGAGGGTGTAGCTTTAATTCAGAAGGTCTGCAAGGGGTAGGGCCAAGGAGTCTGGGCTTTCTGAAGTTCCCATGTGACCCTGATGCAGAAAGCAGAAGGGACAGGGCACTACCAATCACCTGGTAGACCTGCAGGAACCCCCTACCCTGTCCTGCCCCAGCATCTCCCTGTACAGGGCACAGCCTTGAGGAAAGGGGAGATTTTAAACCCCAAATACCCCTCTCCTCCCTGCAGTTTAGGGGTCAGGGAGTAGAGGTGCCTGCTGTTTATATGGGAAACTTGGAAGCCTGGGGTCCTTCAGGCACATGCTGGCACATGATGTTCTCGCTGCCTTTGCATACACCTGTCCCTGCAGATGGACTGGCTGTGTGCTTGTGGAAACTATCACGCCAGCTCCAACATGGGCGGAGGCACCGCTGCCCAGACTGCGTGGCTTTCTCTCCTCTGTCCCTAAGTATGAACTGGTCCACTGGACTTTCCCAGGTGCGCCTCACTTGACTTCCGTTTCGAGCAGCGCTTCCACGGGCACGGAGCAGGGATGAGAGGCTGTGTGGAAGCTCAGTGCACTATACGGAATTGCCAGAGCAGCATAAGTAGAAGGCGGCTGCCGTTAACACTGGCCTATGAAAATAAGATTTCAATCTGGGGGTGCTTTTGATTTGGTTTGGTTTCATACTTAAGGAGATGAAGCGATTAATGGAGAAGAACAGAGATAAGGGTAATTATTTGCTTGGGATGAATTGCCCAGAAAGCTGCTGATGTTTGGATTAGACTTATTCTTGTTGAAGCAACATTGGCAGGGACTTGCTGCAACTCGCCACCTGGCCCTGTGCCTCCTTCCCGCCCATGCACTTTGCAGTTCTCAGGGAGGTAAAAACAGCCTGTGCTAATTGTATAGAAAGCGTGAGTGCTGTGCCCTATAAATGGGGGCATGTAATATAGGGGTCTCCAAAGGGATGGGGGGCACACCTGAAGGGAAGCCTCCTGGTTTCTGGGGTATGGAAGGAAAATATTACGATGTTTATATATTGCATATCACTTTATTATATTATTAATTTGGGGGGCTTCTGTTTGTTGGCTTGCTTTTGTTTTGATTTTATCTTTTGAGACAGGGCTTTCCTATGTATCCCTGGCTGATCTGGAACTTGCTCTGTAGATCAATCAGACTGGCTTCAAACTCACTCCTACCTCTGCTTCCCAAGTCCTGGGATTAAAGGCATGCACCAGTATGCCCAGCCCTCATTTTACTTTATTTTTTGAAAGTTTTCATTACATTCTATTTTGTGTGTGTGTGTGTGTGTGTGTGTGTGTGTGTGTGTGTGTGTGTGTGTATGTTAAAGAAAAGTCCAACTGTATACAATTAGCTTTTAGACTTGAAATATTCCTTCAAATTTCAGTGAAAATAATATAATGGGCCACTAGAACATGTAATATTTATTACTTATTATATAATAATATTTAATGGACCACTAGAGTATTAATGAATTTTCCTTGCCTTCTGTTAATTCCTTTGTGTGAAAATTATATTGTAAAAGTCATATGATTTTTATCACTTTAGATGACTTCCTGTCTTTGCATGTTCTAATACATTGCTCTAAAGACACCCTTTACATTTGTCCTTAATTACACACCGTGTTGGCATCAATCCTACTCTCTTTTCATTTGGATCTGCTGGATTTCAGCCCTCTGGGGACAAAAGTTTATGGTCCACGCATAGCAAGGTAAAGGGGGATCTAGAGAGTAAAAGAAAGGGGCAGTTCTAAGATAGAACATGTCTTCTGCCGTAGACAAAGGGACAGCAGCAATCAGTAGAGGTGGCAGACAAGGACAGCATGACTCACGACTCACTTGAGCTTTGAGAAGCCCTCGAAATGTATTTGTTTTCTTCTTCTTCTTTTTTTTTTTTTTTTTTTTTTTTTTTTTTTTTTTTTGGTTTTTCGAGACAGGGTTTCTCTGTGTAGCCTTGGCTGTCCTGGACCCACTTTATAGACCAGGCTGGCCTCGAACTCACAGCGATCCACCTGCCTCTGCCTCCCGAGTGCTGGGATTATAGGCGTGCGCCACCACGCCCGGCTGTATTTGTTTTCTTAAGGCTGCTCCTGGATGTAATACTGTCAAAGTCTAAGCCTATCCGAAAACAGGAGGTCCCTTCTCAGCCTCTCCTCCACGTACTCTGATCATTTTTAAGAACGCAAAAAGTCCTGTGCCAGCAAGATGCTTTAGTGAGTAGAGGTCCTTGCTGCCAAGCCAGAGGGCGCGGGTTCAAGCCATCCTGGCATTCCCATGGTAGAAAGAAAGAAGTGAAGCTGGCTTCCAATTTCCACACGTGCTGTGGCACATGCCTCACGCATGGAGGCTCACAAAATAAGTACATGTAATAAAAATATTCCTGAAGTGACATTGCTCGTCAAAATGGCCATTGACGGTGCCCGCATGCATCAGATAAATGAGAAGTGGGTACTGGAAACGCACACCTTAACAAAAGCCGTTCTGGACACCAAAAGGTAGAATTTCTTGACTTTTTCTTATTCTAGCCCCATCTTATGCAACATGGCAGCACCGAGCCTGGGAAAGCAAAACAAAGCAGAATATAAGAGGTCAGAAGTTCTGCTGTGGAATTCAGGGCAGAAATTTCTCAAAGAAACAAAGATGCTTAGGACCAGTAGAGCTCTCCCAACCCGCCCCCTGGTGGGCTGTGTGCATGCATGCCTCGGCTTTGCTGCTTGTTGGCTTGTTTTTCTCCCCTTGCTGTTTACATAAGTGGTAGTTTAGCTCCCTAGGTGACATTTGCAGAGAAAGAAAACCATGGTCCTTGTACCTTACCTCACTTCAAGTTCTCTTCCTTCCATTTCCTGACTACCAAGACTCTACATCCCTTTCTCTTGAGAAGTTTTTATTGTCACATGAGTCTTCCATCACCTCCGCCTTTACCACTCCAAGTCACAAAGCCAGCCTCTGATTCATGGCTTGTCAGCAAAGTGCCCGTGCGCATGCACTCCCCCTGCCCCCCCCATCCCTGTCCCTGTGTCTGTCTGTCTGTCTGTCTGTCTGTGTGTGTGTCTCTCTCTCTCTCTCTCTCTCTCTCTCTCTCTCTCTCTCTCTCTCTCTCTCTCTCTCTCTCTCCCTCCCTCCCTTCTTCCCTTCCTCCCTCTCTCCCTTCCTTCCTTCCTTTCCTCCTCCTTTTTGCTTTGATGACAGGGTCTTACTTTGTAGCTAGGGCTGACCTGGCACTCACTATATAAACCAGGCTTGCCTCAAACTCACACAGATCTCTGCCTCCCAAGAGCTGGGATTAAAGGTACCTAGGCCTTCAGTCCACACAAGGAATTGGGACTTCTTTTATAGGAATTTGGTGGTGGCTCCTGGCTTTAATCCCAGCACTCAGGAGGCAGAGGCAGGCGGATCTCCTTCAGTTTGAGGCCAGCCTTGCTCTACAGAGTGAATTCCAGGACACTTAAAAAAAATTGTGTCCACATTGTGGTTGAGTGGCAGGCACAGTTTCCATGTTGAGATCTTGGGGCGGTGAAGGATAGGAAAAGTTTAAAGGTGAGCAGACAAATGTGGAAGTCTGTGCTGAGACTTCACTGAGTCTCCACTGAGAAGGAACATCTGCAGTCTGCACTAAGGAGGGATGTGCAAAGCCATCCCTGCCATCCACACACTCACATTTGTACTTAAAGAAATAAAAGTCCCTGAGGATACTGTCCTCTTTTTAAGCCATATAAACCAACTGTAAGAGGATCACACAGAGGCTAATGACTGATGACTTTCCAGGGGTCTGAAAGGTGACTTCTTCACCACAGCTTTCTATGTAACCAAGAAACTTATTGAATTTGTATGCATAAAATCATCTAATCCCTAAGACAGTCCTTTAAACTTGTTCAGATTTATGGGGGCGGATGGTGGTTGATGAATGGGCAGGAACTGGAAACAGGCTCGTACAGAACAAGGGCAATATTATTTCACTTGCAGAGCCACAGCCTGGATGTCTCCATGGCCATCTGCTGTAGCCCCTCCCCCCTGCTGCATCTGAGGGTTTCTGAGCCGTGCACACTCCCTATGCTCTGCATGGACCAAAGAGCACAGGGAAGACAAATTGGTCTCTCCATGTTTACTGCTTTTCTTTTTCAGCCCCAAACTGTTCTCTTTAGTGGGAAAGCAATTGTCCTGCAGAATGGCAGAGTCATCTTTTTCTGCATGCAAGTCAGAGGCTCTTTGTCACTTGGTGCTGACTGAATTGTGCATGTGTGCGTCCATGTATACGCGTGTGTGCACGCACACACACTGTTGCTCTGATTCCCTCTGTATGAATGGTTATTTATTTCCAGCCCTGGCCTCTCTGATGGCCATCTGGTTCTCTTTGGTCACTTACACATCTGCCCCAGAGATTTGGAAAAATGGGCTTCATTTAGCAGTCTAAAAGTCATCTTCCTGTGGCTGAAAGCATGAAAGGAAAGTCACGTTGTTCTGTCCTGTGGATCCTGACCAGTGGGGTGAACCAACCCCACTTCCCCCAGGAGCTGAAATGTGTCTGCACATCTGCAGTTTGTTTGTTTTTGGTTTTGTTTTTGTTTTTCTTTCAAGTGATGGGAATGGTAACACCTCCCACTTCCCCACCCCCCCATCCCCCATCCTCCCCCCCCCCCATGAGGACTAAGAATGACCATCTCCCCTGAGGTTTTCCCTTGGGACCAGATATGCTTGTGTGGTGGGAACGCTGGAGATAAAAGTCAAGCTGTTTGTTTGTGAGGCCTCGGGAGCCAACTGTTAGATGAGTCACACAGGGTGTTCAGGACGTCTCTTACACACTTTGAACAGCAGTCACAGAGCATCCCTAAGTAATAGACTTTAGCTTGGACCCAAGGGGCCAATTTCTGGGTAGCACTGAGAGCCTTCCTATCTCTGTTCCCACAAATCTTGGTGCCCATGGATTGTCTTATTGAAAACTAATGTTTTTCGGCAGTTCCACAGTAAGAGAAAATGTGAATGAAGTCATGATAATCAAGTCAGTGCCAACAAACCTAAATCCCCTTTTACAGCTTGTAATACAAAGAGGTTAAGAATCAGTTGAAAGTAATCGTCATCTAAATTTAAGTTTCCTTACCTTTTGATTTTTTTTTTTAATTAATGCTATTCTTTGGACTCTCCTATGTCTTATTTGCTCCATCTTAGCTCATGAGATGTGGTGTGCAGGAAAAAAAGATTGTTTTTCCACCATCTGTAGACTTGACTGCATCCCACTGAACCGCTCACCCAGGGTTCTTCAGCTCCAGCAGGGTTGGGTTTGTTAGCCCCACACGTTCTTTTCTTCTTGGTGTGATGCAAACGAGCCAGAGTACCATGGGCACATAGCTGTGCTACGTTATTGCCACTCTTGACATTTAGAGGTGGCAAACTCTAACCTGTAGAAAGTGTTTGTTCCAGATAAAGTCTTGTTCCTGGGACCTTATTTGCTTCTCGCAGGATGGTTTCCAGAACTGTAGAAATGTCTGGAATTTTCTGCATCGATATGGAAGCATTTTCTCCAGAAGTTGTACTATTTTGGGTCAGAGGCCATTTTGACTGGCACAGGAAGTACCGCAGCTGGGTTTTGGCTTGCTCTGGTAGGACGCAGTCCCAGGCCAGGGTTTTCTGGCTGCATCAGTTCCTCCTCCATTTTCTTTTTTTGTTTGTTTTTGAGACAGGGTTTCACTGTGTAGTCTTGGCTTCCTGAACTCACTTTGTAGACTAGGCTGGCCTTGAACTCACAATGATCTGCCTGCCTCTGCCTCCCGAGTGCTGGGATTAAAGGCGTGTGACCCGGCTCCCCTCCCCCTCTTTAAATCCTATGGTGCAGAAGGGTCCCAAGAGATGGACACACAGCAGACTTGCATCACAGGTGAGAGACCCTGAACGTAAGCAACTTCCATCGTTCTTGATGGGCTTGGCTCAGGCCTGGCCAGCCTTTGCTCTAGAGAGACACATTATCTTACTTTTACCTCGTAGTAAACAAACCTACATCTTCCTCCTGGGACACCATATCCAATTTCGAGTCTGTTTGCAAACCTTGGAAGAATTCAAAAGACCAGTGGAGAAGTACGTCCCAGTTGGTAACAATGGAGCATTGCTAATAGCATGTAAAGAAAAGTTGAGGATGAAAATGTACTGGGTTGGGGGGGCGACAATTTAGAGAGATGACTAAGTAAGTAAGTGAATTTGCTGCTCTTTCGGAGGACCTGGGTTCAGTTCCCAGCACCCACATGGCAGCTAACAGCCATCTCCAACTCCACTTTCAAGGGATCATTGCCCTCTTTCTGCCCCAGACAGTACCAGACATGTATGTAGCACACTTCCTACTTGCAGACAAAACCCTCACATCTAAGATAAAAATAAAATAAATCTTTTATTAATGAAAACATTCTCATAGTTGGGCGCGGTGGTACACAACTGTAATCCCAGCACTCGGGGAAGCAGAGGCAGGGGGATCTCTGTGAGTTCGAGGCCAGCCTGGTCTACAAAGCGAGTCCAGGGCAGCCAAGGTTACACAGAGAAACCCTGTCTCAAAAAACAAAAAACAAAACAAAACAAAAGCTCATCAAGTCCACTTTGAAAAACTGCATGCCTCATTTTCTGGGCCTGGCTGGGATCCCATTCTTTTTGGGGGTATCAGGGATGGAAACCCTAGCTCTGTGTTTCACCACAGAGCACGTTGCCAGCCCTCACGTAGACGCCTTAGATCTTGGTTTTTCTCAGTGGCATTCACAGATGTTCATGTGCATTACTAATAAAATGGCACAACCAGGATGTGTGACTTACGGCCAGTTTCTCCTCCCACCTCCATTCATGCAAACTCTAGAGCTAGAACTGCTTCTTCATTAAGAGAGCATTTCACAGATTGTAGGATAGAAGGAGGGTCTGCAACAGGGTCTGGAAAGTTCTATTAGATTCCAAGAGTGTAATAGCATCACCTTGCACGAATTAGAAATGGCTCACTGCGTGTGAGTGCAGACCCTACCAACTGCTGGGCTGGACTGAGCTCTTCCAGAGAGGACTTCCTGCTAATTTCCTTCTAGAACACTTCTAGCTACAAGTGTCACTTTCAGAACAGGGTCCTTTGTTATGTGAATTTGGAGCGCATTGTCCAGCAAAAGTATTCTCTTAATGCGGACATTTCCAGACAATAGCACAGGACTGAGGGAAGGCTCATTGTAGTCAAAATTACACGTTGTACAATGCTTCCTGCTGGAATCTGGGCCTGATATGTCTCCACAACCCACTTCCTGTTCATTGAGTTCCAAGCCATATAATGTGACAAACCAATTTTTTGTCAGGGAAAGAAATGGTGCTTCACATTCCAAAGCCTCCTGCTTTGGTTGAAGTGAAGCCTGGGTTGGGAATTTAGCCCCCTGTGTGGTGTTGGAAGGGAGGGCCTGATGCGAGGTGACAGCCTTCATGGATGGATCATGTCACCTTCGTACCAGACTACTTACTGTGAATAGGACCTTCTGGAGGGCAAGCTTGGCCCCCTAGGCCTTTTGCCATGGGAGCAACAGAGCAAGACACCTTCACCAGGTGTTGGCTCCTCAACATTAAATTTCCCAACACACAAACTAGCAAGGAAAACAATATCACTGAGAAGGAGCCAGCACTCAGGAGGCAGAGGCAGAGGCAGGTAGATCTCTGAGTTCGAGGCCAGCTTGGTCTACAGAGTGAGTTCCAGGACAGCCAGAGCTGCATGGGGAGACCCTGTCATGAAAAACCAGAATAAATGAATGGATGAACGAGGAAGGCCTTGAACTCTGCCTCCTCCAAGGGAGTACTGGGATTATAGGTGTGTGCTACCACACCTAGCTTTTCAATATACAACCTGTAGTGACCTGTTAGGGCAATGTGAGAAGGACCAACATTCCTAAATTAACAGTTCCAGGAGCTCTCAAATAAGTTTTCACTCCTGCCTTGATCTCATCTGTATGTCCTTTAAAGTGCTTCATGGGGCTGGGTGTGGTGGCGCACGCCTTTAATCCCAGAGGCAGGTGGATTGCTGTGAGTTCAAGGGCAGCCTGGTCTATAAAGTGAGTCCAGGACAGCCAAGGCTAACACAGAGAGACCCTGTCTCGAAAAACAAAAACCAAAAAACCAAAAACCAAAAAAAAATTAAATTAAATTAAATTTAAAAAATATATATATATATATATAGTGCTTCATGGTATATCTAGAGCAATTCTTGTTTTAGCCACAGCTTCCAATAAGATTTCTTTGGCATAAGAAATCTCACAACTTGTAAATCGTATTGCATTGGGAGATGGGAGTGGGGAATATTGTCCTTTTTCTTTTTTGTTTGTTTGTTTGTTTTGTTTTTCAAGACAGGGTTTCTCTGTGTCATGACCCTGACTGTCGTGGATATGCTTTGTAGACCAGGCTGGCCTCGCACTCACAGAGATCCGCCTGCCTCTGCCTCCCGAGTGCTGGGATTAAAGGCGTGCACCTCTGTGGCCCAGCATAGGGGAGCATTGTTCTTTAAGGCCTTGCTTTGAAATCTTCTCTGCTTTGAAATCTGCCTCTTAGCTTCTGCGAATGGATGCTTATTGCTTACTGCATTTTTCTTGGCATCTCTAGACTTTACATACGACTTGGTGTGTGTGGTCTCCTCTAACTCTGTCTTCATGTGCAATCTATTCTAGGTCTTGAATGTTATAAGCAAAATTCTTTGCTTATCTATCTTGGGATGCATATTCGCTGGAAAAATGAAATGGTTTAAAAAAAAAAGCCCACCCGCACTTGTGTATGTTGACTGTCCACAGTATTGCCTCAGCTATAGCATCTTAGGATGGAAGGAGCCATTTCCTAGTAAACATGAAGCTGGAAAGCGAGGAGATGGCGTCTTAGCAGTGCGCTGGGCAGCCATGAGGTGGTCATTCTGATTCCGTGAAAGGCCTAGGGCTGTGCTGGGATGATGGGGAGCAGAAGAACGGGGTTTCTGACCGCAGACACAGGGCCTTGGGTGGGTTTCCTTCCTCCCCGCCCAGCTGGCTGTGGCTTTTGGTCTTGGCCTCCATTGGTTCAACAGCTTCAAAGCCACCATGGCCCTTACAAAGCAGAGAGCACCCTCTTCGATAGGCGAGCCATGAGCCTAAGCCCACCTCTGGGAATTGCTGCTCACAGAGGAGAGAGATGCCTCTTTCTGTGACATTTGTTATCTCTCTGAATGACTCTTGCATGGTTCTTGGCCTCCTGTAGTCCGCTTCTCTTGACTGGGTTTTCATCCTTGTCGGAATTTGAGGTTGGCAAAGGCATCCATATCCCTGGGTGTAAAAATAACCCTCAGGGTTCCCTTCATAATCTGGCCGTGGCACTGGCCAGGCACTGACATTGTAAACAAGTGAGCCAACGTTGTTATCTTTGTTTGCATGACAGGATTTGTTTTCCTTCCCAATGCCCCTTCCAGAACTTTGCCCACATCTCTCTATTCTCTGATCTTTTGTTCCTCATTCTTATCTGAGAAGATACTTGAGCCTAAAGAAGAAAGGGACGTGTCAAACAAACAGATTATATATAAAAGTTGATCTAAGTAATCACCTCATAAAAGAGGAGTCGTTTAGGAGATAGCTCTAAATGCCTTTTATAATTTACGCACTGAATTAGATACACATAATAATGTCTTTTGCAACTTCGTGTACAATTCTTAGCATGAAGCTTGTGCATTTTACTACAAGGCTCGCTCTTTCCCACTGAAACCTCAAAGGAAAGGAAAGTTCCAAGGCGGGGGAAGCATATCATTTGACATAATAAGTTTTAAATGTATCCCTCCTTGAAATGTTCATGTGTGCTTGTGTACATGTAGGCAGACTTACACACGTGTGTGTGCCGGAGGTTGACAATGGGTGTCTTCCTCTGGCCCACTCATGTTAGTTTGTGAGATACCATCTCTCAAAAAGCTATAGAGGCTGGGCGGTGGTGGGGCACGCCTTTAATCCCAGCACTCGGGAGGCAGAGGCAGGTGGATCGCTGTTGAGTTCAAGGCCAGCCTGGTCTACAAAGTGAGTCCAGGACAGCCAAGGCTACACAGAGAAACCCTGTTTCGGAAAACCAAAAAAAAAAAAAAAAGCTCTAGAGATCTGCCCATTTCTGTATATCTTCACCCACCCCACCCCACTGCCTCCTACCTTTTCATGCTGGAGTTAGACTCAACCCCCTCCCCCACAACCCCGCTCTTTACATGGGTTCAAGGGATCTGAACTCAAGTCCCTGGGCTTGCATGAGAGGCACTTTATTCACGGAACCATCTCCTCTGTACTCCTCCCCACCCCCACCCCCACCCCCACCTCAACTTTTAACAAATCCTCCCAAACACCCAAGTGCCCTGGTTCAGTCTGCTAGTGTGCTTTTCAACACGGTTTGCTTCCCTGAGATGCCTGACACCAAGGCATCTTGGGACGATCTTCTCCAAATCACTTCCTGGAATCCAATGCCAAACATGACCTTACAGACGTTTGGGGTGACTGACACTTATTCCATAGAACCTGGACAGTTGAGAATCAGGAGCGTGGGTGGCAGCCCGAACAGTTGGCTGTAGGGAAGCACGCTCGTCAAGCATATAACATTTCAGTCAGGGCCACATAGGCAGAGGCCCCCGGAAGAGTAGAACAACTCTGAAAAATGCCAACTTAGTGACATTCCTGTGCAACAAATGGTCATGCCAACATCACCTGAGCTACTAGATGTGAAAATCCAGCATATGCAGTTATACACAGCACATAGTACTTGATGATAAAGGATTGCTACTTATTTATGTATTTTCTTACAGTTTTGGTTGTGGCCTAGCCACTAAAGGCTGAGCCATCTCTCCAGCCCCATTTATGTATTTTCTATACTACACTTTATATATTTTTTATTTACTATTTATTTATACAATATTCTGCCTGCATGTGAGCCAACAGGCCAAAAGAAGGCACTGGATCTCATTATAGATGGTTGTGAGCCACCATGTGTTGCTGCGAATTGAACTCAGGACCTCTGGAAGAGAAGACAGTACTCTTTTTGTTTTGGTTTGGTTTCGTTTTTTGCTTTGTTTTGTTTTTTCAAGGCAGGGTTTCCCTTGTAGTCCTAGCTGTCCTGGACTCACTTTGTAGACCAGGCTGGCCTTGAACTCAGAGAGATCCGCCTGCCTCTGCCTCCCAAGTGCTGGGATTAAAGGCGTGTGCCACCACACATGGCCTCAGTCAGTGCTCTTAACCTCTGAGCCATCTCTCCAGTCCTATACTACACTTTTTATCCTCATTCTAGAGTCAGATTTTTTTTTTTCAAGAAAAGGCTTTTCTGTGTAAATCTGGCTGTCCTAGAACTCGCTCTGTAGACCAGGCTGGCCTCAAACTGACTGCCTGCCACTGACTCCAGAGTATTGGGATTAAAGGTGCTGCTGCTGCTGCTGCTGCTTCTCCTCCTCCTCCTTCCTCCTCCTCTTCCTCCTTCGTCCTCTTCCTTCTCCCCCCCCCCCACCCCCGCCTCCAGTGATTGGCCTAGATCGGCCAGGTCTGTCTCACAGGTAGTCTTTAGTATTTACACAATGGCAGAATTGCATCGCACCACATTTCCAGAACATATCCCCATCTGTCACTGATACAACTCGAAGTCTTAGAAACTTGGATTTCGAAGACACTTGGTTTAATGTTTCTCTGTGGCAACTTGCATCATACAGAAATCCCTGAGCCATAAACTAGGAGACCTGGACTCAGTCTACCCTCACCTCCCTCTGACTATCCTGGGGCAACCTTGACCAGGTTCCCCCAAGGTAAAATGGGAGTGGAAACAGCCCCAGGGATCCTTTCCAGTTTGAGGTCTCCCTGGTGGAACTTGCCAGCTCGTGGCCCCTGGTTATCTGGAGGGTGGGGCTTTGATCCTGTGACCCACTTCTTCTCACATGACATCTCTATTGCTGCTTCTCCGAGCCATCTGAGAGAACTCCTTGGAGGCCTAGCCTCTCCATTCAGCTCTTTGCTCTGCCTTCTAGATGCCTGGTTCAGAAGAATCCCAGGACGTAGGCAGCTCTGAGGAATCCAAGGGGAGCTTGGAAAGTCCCAAACAAGGCAACAATAAGATGAAGCTCAAGAGCCGGCTCTCAGGTAAGTGGGACCCCTCCCTGCCTGGGGACCAGGAACGGGGAGATGATGTCATTGGCGGTGTGAGGCACAATGCTCAGGCTGGCCTGAACTCACAATCCTCCTGCCTCATCCTCCTAAGTAAGAGATTTCACAGACTTGCCACTGGGGAGATGATCTCCTTAAAATCTCAGAACTGTTTTCCACAGTGAGGCATGCCTGGCAGAGCACTCCATTAACCCTAGCTGCCCAAATGACTAATTTTTTTTTTTAACCATTACAAAGTGCATGTCAGCGTGTGTGTGTCTGTTAAAATTTCAATTTCCTGAATGTTTGGTTCACTTAGCTTAATGAGGTTTCAGGTGACCCTTTCAGTGTCAACTCTCAGAGGTGGCCATGTTCTCAAGATGCACATGTTCCCACCCACCCAAAAGACTCTCAGCCAACTAGGTGAAAGGATTGTCTCTCATTGAATTTTCATCTCAGCTAAGCAGCAGAAATGATGAAAGGGGCTGCAGCTTTCAGGATGGATAGATTCCATATTCTACATGCCCTGGGTGTTTCCTTAGATGACCTGGCCTGTGCTCTAGGCGGAGACAGTAGAGGACACATATGACTTTCATGGGTCCTTGGCACTTGTGTTTTGTTGGATATTTTTTTCCATAAAAAATAAAATTGTATGACTTGTGTTCATATGAAGAATACACACTGGGAACTGGAGAGACGGCTCAGTGGGTCAAGTACTTGTTAACCAAGCTGGAGGACCTGGGTTCAGATCCCCCATCCCCATGTTGTAAAAGCAGGTACAGGTACGTCTGTAACCCCAGCACTGGGACAAGGGTGTGGCAGAATAGGTGAATCCCCAGGGGCTTACTGGCCAGCAAGCTTGGGGTTCAGTGAGAGATCATGTCTTAATCACAGAGGTGAAGATTAAAAAGGAAGCCATCTGCCTTCAACCTCTGGACTTCCCAAGCATATGCATATGCAGACACAAGTGCATGCTGTCTCACGCACACGCACACACAAATACACTGGCCCCTCAAAAAAAACGAGGAGACAGCAAACATCTGACAACATTAATCTCTGACATGTTCCATATGCATATTCTGCATACATGTGCACAGATACCACACATACATGTGCACAGATACCACACATACATGTGCACATACACCACGCATAGTAAATTAAATAAATAAGTGATGCAGAATAGAGGAATACCCGTAATGTCAACCTCTGGCCTCTACACACTGTATGGACTTGTATACTCCCACACACATGCACACAAACACGCACACACTCACATGCATATAATATACACATAAGATATGTACTGATCTACTCATTACTATCATGCTCAACTTTTCCTGCATTTAAAGAATGTATTAGAGCATTTTTATGGTCTCCAAATGTGGCATGGGCTCCTGGCACAGCGCCCAGGGGCTCCAGCCATGCCCTCACAGGCATCTGGAAAGCGAGGCAGAACTTGGTTTCGAGCCCTTATCAAGTGGTAACCTTCCATCCTTAGCCTGTTTCAGACCTCTCTCAACTTCCATTCCAACAGCTGCACAAAAGAGTTGGACCGGACTTGGAAAGATTGGGTGATGTTTCTATTTTATCACTTATGTATTTATTTCTACAGAGCTTTGTGTGTGTCATGCATAAGTAATGAGTGGACACAAGTGTGGAGACCAGAGGACAATTGACACCCAACGATTGTGTTGGTTCGCTCCTTCCACTTTTATTTGAACTCAGGCCAGTGAATGCTTAAACCACAAAGCCGTCTTGCTGCCCACAAGTCTTATTTTTAACTCACAGAAAATCACCCAACACAGGGCATAATGTGTTCCCATCCCATCATTTTCTTCTTCTGCACCCAGATCCCTGGAGAGGAAAGGGACCATGCTGCCCGCCAAAGAGTATCTGCCCCCATCATCTGGCCCTCTGCTGTGTTTGTTCTCAGAGAAGATAAATAGCATGGGACCAATAAAGGGCAATGCCTTTAAAGCTCTATTTGCAAATATTATTTTGTATTGACAATTAGGAATAATTAGGCAGCGTCACATTTAAGTGAGCGTTAGAGCTTGATTTCTGCAGAAAGGGGTAGCCTCAGGCTAAGAAAGACTCCCTGAAGGCAACAAGCAGCTCCCACCAGAAGCTCTAAGAGAGACCCCATAAGCCCTGTGTGTTCAAGGACAGAGAGGCGGCAGTCTTGACAGAGCTGATCACCACTGTGTCATCAGCTCCCAGGGAGGCACTCTGAGTTCTAGAGAAATACAAGGACCTTTGAAATCTCTGCTGTCACATTCCTTATTTTATAGCTGAGATCAGAGCAGCTGAGGAAATCCCAAAGGTCACTGGGTTGGAACCAGGAAAAGGACCTGCGTTCAAGACAGTTCTTGCCACCACTGGCTTCCTGGGGACAGTAAAAAGAATTCTGTCTGCTAGCCATGATGAGGGTGGGGCATGTAGATGTCTGATTTTTTTTTTTTTTTAACTATTCCCATATTGTCAATTTGGACCCAAGAATGCCTTTAGCTGATAGCCAGACCAGGGCTGGGCCACTGTTTTGACACAAGAGGATGTCACCTTCCTCTCAAGCCGTCCAAGCCCGTGTGATAGGGGAGGAAGCAGACGCAGGTCCCAGCCTGAACCGGGCTCAGTGGGTAGCTCTGCCCCTGAGATGAGTGAAGTGGGATCTCAGCTTCTCGATCAGTGACAGGAGGGTTGCGCTATGCACATATTCCTTCAGTAAATGTGAGAGCCTTCCATGTGCCCAGCCTCTGTGTTTGTTCCTCTCACCCCAAACAGCAATGGGCCCTTTCCTCAGAAGCGCGCATTGTTTTTATTGTTGAGGTCATTCGTATTATGATCAAGATTTTCATTTTCATTCTTAATTGTTCATGCCTCTTTCCCTCTTGAGAGGAGAAAAAAAAAGTTTGAATGGCTTTAGACAGGAAGGCCTTTGTGAGAACTTTTAGTCCCCGGGGAATATAACCCACACGCACGCATAGCGATGGCCCCAATAACGGCCGTACACATACAAGCAGCAGAGGCCTGGAAGTCTGGATGGATTGTGTGCTGGTGGAGGCCCTCAGAAACAGTGGGAGAAAGGGGACACTGGTAGCCGACTTGAGTTCTGTTGTCTAGACGTTTCCAGCCAGTGGGGGGAGAAGGAAAGACGTCTCGGGCAACTGTTTTGAATCCTCTCTCACTTGAGAGGCCTAACGTAATCTGATGGCAACAGTGATTGAGCCCAGCAAAGCTTGGCAAGAGTCCATAGCCGGAGGGAACGCAGGCTATTGAGGTGGGAGGCGATGGTGTTCGCAAAGTTGGGTAAACTTGGGACATTTATATTCCTGGTGCTGGAAATGAGTAGAGAGGAGGTGGACACATCCTTGGCAGCCATCAGCGAAGAGGAGACTGATGGAGTAGGGCGGGAAGAGATAAGGCTGGCAGCTTAACCCGAAGACACCCTAAAAAAGCTTGGGGAACTGGGCTCTGACAGCGCTGTGAACTGCTTTACTCTAAAGGCTTTCGCATATAGGAGTTTGGTTGGTTGGTTTGTTGGCTGATTTTGGAGTTTTTGAGACAAGGTTCTCTATGCAGCCTTGGCCTTAAACTCAGCCCCACCCGTCTCTGCTTCCCGAGCGCTGGGATTAAAGGTGTGCACCACCACCGCCCGGGTTGCTTGTTTGTTATCAATATAAATGTACGAGTGTCTGTGTTTATGCTCAAGGAGCTGAGAAAGGTGTGGGCTCTCTGAAACTAGGGTTCCAGGAAGCTGGGAGCTGCTTTGATGTAGGTCCTAAAAATCAAACTCTGCGAGAACAATGCATGCTCGTAACCACTGAGCCATTTCTCCAGCCCCACATAGAAGGATTGAACACCACGGGCTCCTCACTTGTCTGTCTTCCAGATCTGGCTGTTTGTTTCATATGTGGTGTTCGTATATCAGGGAATTGTCAATGGATGCTACCGTGTGTGGTTCCTCTCCCGTTGATGACAAGCGCCTCCCCGTCAACTCGAAAGGAATTCTCTTCTAATAAATCTAGTTCAGATGAGTAAGCACGCCAAGAAAGATTAATCTGGCCCATGACTTGCTAAACTATGAATTATTTAAGTGTGTGTGTGAGGTTGCAGCCATTCCCATGAGGGCTTTGCCTAGTCTGGCTCCAAAATGACTAAAGCAACATCATCTTTCATTTCACAGAACACGTTTTTTCTGAGTTTTCCTCACTGCCTACCTCTTTCCTTGCCAGCAGGGACCGCCTTTAATTCAGTGCTTTTGATTTATCTGTGTTAACCTCTTAAGTTTGTGATCTTTTTAAATGCAAAGCGTTCCTTGGCCATAAAGGGATTTCAGATGTTTGAAAACCTGCTTTCACAAAGTTAATATTTAGTTTTTGAGACATTAACCTTAAGCAGCATCCATTAGCTGTATCAGCACTGTATCATTATTAAAAGCTCAGCAACATGAGACTTTTACAAGTGTACTGTTGCCTTGCCTTATTCCCTGAAAAACTTTCTTTTTTTTTTTTTTCTTTTTGATTTTTTTTCAAGACAGAGTTTCTGTGTGTAGCTTTGGCTGTCCTGAACTTGCTTTGTAGACCAGGCTGGCCTGGAACTCACAGTGATCCACCTACCTCTGCCTCGCAGAGTGTTGGGATTATAGGCGTGCTCTGCCACGCCTGGTTGTATTCCATGAAAAACTTTGAGAGAAATTTCTAGATGGAAATTGGACAGCATCAAATGAAACATTGCTCCACCCAGGAGAAAGCAGTCCACTAAAGAATCAGTGTATGGAGGTGAAGAAATTCATGACACATTGCTCTTACAAAAGACCTCAGTTCAGTTCCCAGCACCCATATAAGGAGCCTCACAACAGTTCTAACTCCAGTAACTGCAGCTCCAAGGGATCTACACCTCTATAGGCACCTGCACGTATGTGCATATACTCACATACAGACACACCCAAGTGTACAGAATTAAAAATAAATCTTTAAAAAAAGAATTGATATGTATTTAAGTAAGCACATATGTGATGTGTACTTTTTAACACAGACATTATAGTGATTATAGCTTTATTCATGTGTAATTGATCTATCATTTCAGAATAGTGTATAGTCTAAATTAGGTGTTTTTAAATCATTACAGATTTTGTCAGCATAGCTCAATGGTACCTGGGTTACAGCATACACACAACACCCCATACACACACACACACACACACACACACACACACACACACACACACACACACTTATTGCAAAAGTTTCTTAAATAGAATACAAAAGTATCAGTTGTAAAAGTACAAGTTGATCTGCAGTTATGCTTGCAAAATTTCATTTGGTCCACAATTGGGCAACAAATACATCTGTGTGCCCATACTACAGAGTGGTACTGTAGTTTTCATTGTCAGCTTGACACACCCTGGAATCAGCTAGAGGGACTGATTCTAAATGAGTGATTATCTAGACAAAGTTGGCCTGTGCCCATGCCTGTGAGAGATTGGCTTTATTGGGTTGGCTCAGGTGGGAAGACCCATCCTGAAGGGGTATTGCCATTTCCTGGGCTGGGTCCTGCACTGACAGAGAGCAAGCTAATCACTAACAACATGTATTTGTTGCTCTCTGTTTCCTAATTGTGAATGTGATATGACTCTGTGACTTTCCTGACATGATGAACTATGACCTGGAACCAGGAGCTAAAGTAAACCCTTTCCTCTAAGTTGTCAGGGTATTTTATTTAAAACAACTAACTTTAAGCTGGGTGTGGTGGCACACGCCTTTAATCCCAGCACTCTGGGAGGCAAATGCAGGCAAATCCAGACCGCTGTGCGTTTGAGGCCAACCTGGTCTACAAAATGAGTCTGGAACAGCCAAGGCTACACAGAGAAACCCTGTCTTGGGGGGGAAAAATGGAAAAAAAAAAAAACCAACAACCAGCACTCAGGAAGCAGAATCAGGTGGATCACTGTGAGTTCGAGGCTAGCCTGGTCTCTAAAGCAAGTCCAGGACAGCCAGAGCCACACAGAGAAACCCTGTCTCAAAAAACAAAACAACAACAACAAAACCAAAAAACTAAATTTAGACTATATAGTATCTGAACTGATAGAAAAGAAACTATGACATCATCTTATTTTGTATAAACACACTCTATGCTCCTCAAAACATTCTGTCATTAATTCATAAATGACTATATCACACCATTAAATTATGACTTTCTTGTGTTTGCCAGAAAATACCATTAAGACAACGTAAGGTGCAGATGTGTAGAAAATATTTATTAATAATTCATAGGTCCCACAAAGGATTCATATTAAAATAAAGAAAACTTCTTAGAAATCAATAAGAGAACTTAATAAAAGAGTGGACAGAAAATTTTAAACATACTTTACAAAAGGAGCAGCCAGTGGCTATATACGCAGAAGTGTGATCTTGTCAGTTGTCAGTGCAGTGAAGATTTGAAACCACAGTAAGATCCCATTGCGTTCCCAGAGAACAGCTGAGTAAAGACTGACGGGGAGACGACAGAGTTCGCCCTGCAGGTGACAGTACTGCAGAAGGAAGAGAGGCCAGGAGCCAGCACCTCCACAGGAGGTGGGCGTGAGAACACAGTAGCTGCAGTCTCCATCAGCAATCAGCAAACTACATCCCGCAGATGCTTGCGTGGACCAAAATGCTTTCTACATTTTTAATGGTTTTTTAAAAAATAATGTGTGGCAATGGACAAAAACAAAAACATGTACTACGTATGCCAACACCCACACACACCCACACACACACACACACACACACACACACACACACACACACACTACTACTGTTTCACATCTAAAGCTGGAAACAAGCTAATGTCCCTCAATTACAGAATGCAAAAAATGTAATGTTGTGTTTATGCAATAAAATGTTATGCAGAATGGAAATGAACAAACTGTTGGCACACAAGCAGCATGGTTGAATCTCACAAAATAAATACTTTAAGGGTAGACAAGATGGCTCAGCGGGTAACGGTTCCTACCTCCTACCAACCTGAGTTCCAGTCCCAGGACCCCTGTAGAGGGAGGAGTGAACTCACTCCTGCAAGTGGTCCTCTTACCTCTCCATACATACAATGGCACATCTGCCCCACGTGCATACATACACAAAATAAATACAAATATAATAAATGTTAAGAACAGGGAGCTCTATACACAACAAGTATATATTCTTTCATATAGAGTTCAACTAGACAGAAGTGACCTGTGATGCTTGAAGTAAAGTTGATGTTACTACCATTGGGTAAGGAGCGTTCAGGAAGTCAAGGGGGCTTTTGAGATGCTGGTGAATGTGTGTTAGAGGTCATTAGAGATTTTACTCATGTGCTTTTGTGCACATTTAAGTTATACTTAGTAACCATTAACAAAAATGTTGTTTAGAAAGCCAGTACTAAGCCAGACACCATGCTACATGCCAGTTGTTTCTGTACTCAGAGGTTAGAGGCCCACAGCACAAGAGAATTCTGAATTCCAGGCCAGCTTGGCTGCGTCACAATACTCACGTCAATTGTACTTCTCGGGGTGTGTGTGTGTGTGTGTGTATATATATATATAGGAATAAAAGTACCCACCTAGCAGTGAAGCCATGACAAACATAAAATGCTGCTCTGCCATTACTAGATCATCTGCCTATGGCCCTGTCACCTAGTTTATGGCTGTTCCCACCACCCCTGCATCTGACTCAGTGCGTACATTGCTCCTTAGGCAGTCTTGTCCCTTCAGAAACTCAGTTTCTTTGAACACAGCACGGTTACATAGAACCTGGTGCTAGCAACTAGGCAAACCCTTTGTACATCTTCAGCTCCGGACCTTCCGAACCTGTGCGGCAATTGTAAACACAACGTTTAGGCCTGTCAATTCTGTTAATACTCTTCTCTTCCTTATCCAACCATGTTTCCAACATCTTTTGTTGCAGGAGGTGTCCACCGTCTAGAATCTGTTGAAGAATACAATGAACTGATGGTACGCAACGGGGACCCCCGGATCAGGATGCTGGAGGTCTCCCGGGATGGCCGGAAGCACTCTCTTCCCCAGCTGCTGGACTCCACTGGGACATCACAGGTTAATCATGGGCTGTGGGGCCTCTGGTTCGTTCATAGCCACCATTGCTCGGTGAGAGATGAAAGTACAGCTTTTGAACCGTGGTGTCTCCATGATTGTGTGCGCGTGCGCATGCGCCTATTTTTATTTCTTTTCAAAGACCTCTATGAACCTCTACTCAGAAGGGCTGCCCACTGATAAGGGCCACGCGTAATGGGCCCGGAGAGCGTAGAGCCAGAGCCACAGAGAGAATGTGGGGTCTACCCAGAGCGATGAAAAGGTAGCCAGCTCAGTAGTTGAAGAAAGTAGGGAAATAATCTCTTAATGGATCTCAGCATCCCCATTCCCTTCATGCTGTGTGTTTTGGAACTAAGAATTGCCCTCAACTGCCAGGAGACAATGGCGTCTCAGAGTCTGTGGCAAACCACCACTGCTTGCTTACTCGGAGCATCGTGTGTCAGAATAGCAACTGTGTGGATGAGTGTGAGCACGTGTGCCATGCGGTGCCTGGGGTCCTCCTACCTGCTATCCAGTGATGACTCAAACAGCCAGGAGCGGGGCCACCGGAGAGGAGCAGAGTAGGTGGCTACCCTCACAGAGCCAGGCTTTGCAACCCTGAACAGGGCCTCCTCCTCAATGACCGTGTCTCTGGCCCACTGGAAACTGAGCAACAGGCTCACAACCAGCTTGGCCAGAGGCTCACTCTCCAGGGAACTCGGGGTTCCTTGGGTCCTGATACCATGAGCCATATCGAGAATCACTGGTGTTTTCTCTGGGCCTAGCAGAAAACCAGTGCCGGGAGAGGTTACAGCAGCAGTCGTGTCCCTAAGTATCACGCTTGGGGACTCAGGGCTGATGGGGTCCAAGGGCCTTGGACTCTTCTTTTAGTGTGTTATGACCCACTTTGCAGGTGGACCAACTAAGGCTCAAAATGACAAATTATTTGTATGTCAGACTATAGTCAATTATGTTGTTAGGTTTGGTTTTTTTGTTTTGTTTTTGTTTTTTGTTTATGTTTCTGTTGCTCTTTACCTGACAGGGGGTGGGGAATGGGATGGGGATCAGCATGTTTCAAAGTGGGTCCTGATCAGGTTAGCGTATGTTTAATTCACCCCAAGGCAGATCGAGGCAAGTGAAGGCTAAGAGGACAGTGGGATGTAAAGGTGTGAACAGAGTTTATCAAACCTCGTCTAGACCAGCAACAGGAGACAGTCAGGTCTGCTACGTCCTCGGCATGACCCCACTGGCCTAGGGGAAGGGAGCAGGGTACATCAGGAAGTGGTAGAAACTCATTGTCAGGCTGTGTTAGGGTGAAAGAGAGAGACTGAAGTCAGGGTTTACTTTCCTCATGGCTGAGGCCCTCACGCTCAGGTGACAACTTCTGTTCTGTCTACTGAGGAAACTTGTCCGTGTTTATAGTCCAGAAACATCCATTTCTAGCCAGGCCCCAGGAAGCACGTGCTGGGCTACAAAGACTCAGCAGAGAGTTCTGCCCTTTTCGGATTTTCCTTTCTCCTATCTTCATCCCTTTTCTTTTTCTCCTAGGTTTTATTCCACTACCCATCCTCTTTTTCCTCCACTGAAAATACTGCCAAGGGTAGAGTTAACCAATAAAACTTTGTGTGTAGGTATAAGTGGGTTGTGTCTGCACCATCCAAGATGGCGGCTATGGTTGTCTCAGCCCGTGAATGCACTAGTGTAGGTGAGGAGTGCATTTTAATTTTGGTGAACCATATTTCAAACCTACAGCCACTGGTGGCCAGTGGGGACACGGTGCAGGAAGGACCCTTTGACTCCCACACGACCACAGAGAAGCACTCAGGTCTTTGGCTTCTGCTTGTTTCCTAAGAGAGGTGACATGAAGCAAGGCTGAAGACTGGTGATCAGCGAAAGGGTTCCCCCAAGGGGGTCATCCCTGAATCTGTGTGTTCGAGGGTTGTCAAACCACAACCCTCTGTCTGGCGCTCTCTGCGGTGGTTTCAGTAAATTTTGGTAGCAACACTGCCAATCCCACATCATTTCTTTAATGAGACCAAGTCTGGGCGGCCCATGTTACTGGCAGATAGTCTGTCAAACTGCAGAGTGTAACTTGGAAGCTGCCAGGGGATGCAGAACGCCCCTGGCAGGAGAGAACGTCTCATTCCTACACATGAATGAAGCAGACACAAATCAAGGAGAAGAACTATTTTATGATAGGCCTTTTCCCATCCTAAACATGAAGTGATTTTTTTTTCCACTTGTGCTATGCTATCTGTACCACATAAGACATTTATTACTCTAAGAGAGAGTCAGAGAACTAAAGTCTCCAGTTAGCAGTGGTCAGCCTCTTGATTATGTTATCAGTATGCATTCCGTTGATACCCAGGAATATCATGGGCGAGGGCATGATAAGGGGATTGAGGTTGGAGCTGCTGACCAGAAGGGGAAAATGTGGCTTATGGGAAAGTATTTGATTTTTCCAAATACGAGGGATTAGGGCTGAAATGGTTGCCGTCTCTCAGCAGGGTATTTTATGTGGAAAAACAGTTGTCTGGGTTTGTGGTTTGCCGTGTATTAGAAATACTGGCTTGCTGAGTTTTTGAATGAGTAAATCAAGCTTATAATGGCGAGATACTTTTTAAACATGATTTTGAACTTGGAGCAGGGGTCAGGGAGAGTTCCAAGAAGAGTCCAGGGTGGTCCTCTTTATTCTCCGGACTATCCCAGAGGAACATTGTGAATTACGGCTAAGGATGGAGCGATACAGGTGCTCGGGGGTGCTAAGCAGCTCTTTGTGACCAGGCAGGTATGGCCAGCAAGGCACAGCATTGGGAGGCCCTGCTCCATTACTGTTTAGAGTAAACGTTCCTTAAGCCAGTGGACCACAGACAGACCAGTAGGAAGTCGCTAACACAAACGACAGCGAGATTTTCAAAGTCTCTTCATATGCCAGAGCCCACAGTGGGATAAATGTGAATATCTGGTCTTGCTTGTGCTTGTGGCTTTCAGGAATACCACATCGTGAAGAAGTCTACCCGCTCCCTGAGTACCACCCACGTGGAGTCTCCGTGGAGGCTCATTCGGCCATCCGTTATCTCCATCATTGGTCTATACAAGGAGAAAGGCAAGGTAGGCTATTTCCTGCAGGCGCTTTTGCCTTCCAGGTGAGTGGTGGCATATCCCTCAAGCAGCCTTCCTTTTGTCTTGTTTTTATATTTAAGAAAAAGTAACATATGGAAGGGGCACTATGACTTCCCAGCATTCCTTCCTTTGGGCCTCCCAGTGGCAGGCTGGTACCCACTCCTTGCCCTAGTGAGACAGGGAGTTTCCAGCCCATCAACAGGTGCTAGGGTGGAAGGAATGATTTTTATTCTGGCCCCCGCCTTTGAAAGAAATACAGCACCAGCACCCTTATAGCATGTTCCCTCTATCGGTTTGGAGTGACGGCCATGGCTTTGCCATTCTGCAAATATCTTGGTGATATGTAAGTGTTGAAACACCCACTTCGACATCACCCAAAATGGAAAGACTGAAACAAACATGGCGTGAAACAAACAAGGTGTGAAAAGGCTTGAAGAGCCGTTTTGCTCATCAGTAGATCGGTGACCCTTGGAGTCAAAGACTGTCAACTTAGAAATTCCAGATGTTCGTCCTGAATATGACACAGGTCTAGAGTACTCCAGCTGAGGGGGGAACTAGGGAAGGGAAACTTGAATTTGAAACTAGTCACTTAACCTCAACTCCAAACCTGAGTAGAAAAGATACTTGAGATACTGCCTGCCGTGGGGAGGATTTGTATGGTTGAATTCTGCAGTGCCAGCCTGGACATGTGTCCACTTTGAACTGTCTCCTTTGAACATAGGGCCTTGGCTTTAGCATCGCTGGAGGCCGAGACTGCGTACGAGGCCAGATGGGGATTTTTGTCAAGACCATTTTCCCAAATGGATCAGCCGCTGAGGATGGCCGACTCAAAGAAGGTAGGCAAGAGTCTCTGGGCATGACCCATAGTGACAGGCTGAGTCCTTCAGAGTCTGTCCCCTCGCAAGAGGTGACTGGGTGGCATGGCAACTGAGGTCATGGTCTTGAGAGTATCCTAGACCTAAATCCAGCATCTCTAATCATGACCTTGGGCAGACCACACACCCAAGCCTTGCTGCTTGGAATGTTAATGCTTGCTTACCTTGAAGCATGGGTTTTGTAGAAATTAAAAGAGACCATGGGAAGTGGCCTGGTAGGTCCGATGCAAACTGTAGATGTTTATTGTCACTCCCTGGCCCTTGCTCAGGTTCTCTGCCTTAAAAATGCCTGAGAATTTGATAGTCCAGTCTCCCCTTAAGGCTGATGGGAAAGCAAAGAGCTTTAGTAGCTATTTAATGTCTTGCTGTTGAAATCAATACCATGAGGCTGGCTCCTAATTGAACACCTTTCCATTCCCCATAGCCTGGCATGTTAATCAGACATAAACCCAGCAGGCAAGTGATTTGGGGTTATAGAGTAAATGAACAATGAGGTTTGAAGTTACACCTCTCAAATAAAGTTCTCAAATGCTTAGCTACACCTTGCATTTCATGGTGCTTTAAACACTCACAAAGCATGTCTGTGTGTTTCGGTTATTTCATTATCTGTTATTACAAGCCTGCTGCATAGATGTTTTAGAGTGATCCTTTTGTAGACGAGGCAGCTGGCTCTCAGAAATGTTCAGTGACTAGAAATCTGCTCCTCTCACTGTGTAGACCTGGCTGGCCTGCAACTCCCTGTGTAGACGAAGCTGGCCTCAAACTTGCAAAGAACTGCTGGCCTCTGCCTTTGTGCACAATGGGATTAAATTTATGCACTACCACTTCCGGACACAGTACTTTCTTACAATAAAGAGATTCATCTCATTGTATACGTTTGCATGTCTTACAGAATATCTATCTGGATTAAGACTGTTTACTTTCATGAAGCAAGCCTGGCGGTAGTAGCACACAACTTTAATCCCAGCATTCAGGAGGCAGAGGCAGGTGGAGCGCTGTGAGTTCAAGGCCAGCCTGGTCTAGAGAGGGAGCTCCAGGGCAGCTGGGGCTGTTACACAGAGACACTCTGTCTCAACAAAACAAAACAAACCAGATACAAAAAAATGAATTTAAAAAGGCTGGGCAGTGGTGGTGCACACCTTTAATCCCAGCACTTGGGAGGCAGAGGCAGGTGGATCTCTGTAAATTCAAGGCCAGCCTGGTCAACAAAGCAAGTTCAGGACAGCCAAGGCTACACAGAGAAGCTCTGTCTTGAAAAACAAAACAAAACAAAACAAAGCACAAGAAAACCCCAATACTTTCATGAAGCAAAATTGTCGGTAAACTGTGACCATACTCTACTGATCACTAACCAACACACGAATCCTGTTTCCCCCTCCCTTTTAATACACTTTGTTTCACTTTTAAGTTATATTTATTTATTTTTATGTATATGCATGCATATACAGTTGGGTCACAGTGTGGAGGTCAAAGAACAAACTAGAAGAATCAGTTCTCCATCGTTACAATCCATGTCCCAGGACTCACGCTCCTGTCATTAGGCTTGGTAGCAAGCTCTCTTATCCGTGGAGCCATCCCACTGGCCCAGAATATGTCTATCTTGAAGTGGTTATGTCGGGATATTTCTAGTCACCTTTAGAAATTTTATGACTGTCCAAGTCTGTTGACTCAAAGTGTAGTGGCCTCTGGCTATATATGGGTTTACTTCTTTTTTGAAAACTGGGAGAGTGAATTGGAGGGCCCTGGTTCTAGGCAGAGCATGCAGAAGCCTTCTTGTAACAGCATGACTTGACTAGGCATAATACTTCTAGGGCAAAATATTTATCTCTATCTCTCTGAGGCAAAGTTAACCCCCGGGTGCTATTGGTGTCTGGTTTCAGTGCTGTGTAAAAATCCAAGAGAGCAGTCTTAGAATGGATGCGCCATGCATCCATGTGATTGAAACTCATCCTGTGAGGTTGGTAGATTGAAGTAAAATAGGAAGGGGCGGGCATCAATCGCTATGATAGGTTAATAGTGGGAGATTCTCCTAAATGGTGTTTTTTTTTTCATATGTGTTCATTTATGAGAAATGTAAGTCGTTGGACTGGGTTTCTAGACTGTAGAGTGATGTGCCTTAAGAGCGCTCATATAAATTATACGTGCATGAGTAATCAGTTCAGTGTTTCAGTCCTGCGCCCATGTCGATACAACCTCCAGTCAGAATGAAATAGTTGGTGATGCCAGGTGGTTTTTAAAGGGGGGATCATTCGCCTTACAGTGGGGCTAGTGTGGCTGCGTTGAAGAGAATGTACGGGGCACTGCTGTGTTGCTATACCTCACCCAGAGGGTTCCCCTGTGCACAGCAGGCTCTGGGATTGGCTGTCTGAGGTGAACATGCGCAGTGTTCTGATGCTTGGCACTGTCTTGTACGGAGTCTCCTCTCCTGCTCTGACAGGCAACTCTGTCTGTTCCCCCCTCTCCCCCCACCCACCCCCTCCCGGGACATCTTTTGGTGTTTGACAAGCTGTTATTCTAAAACCCAGCCCATGTCACTAGAGTGCAAATAAGAAACAGTTCTCTGAAGCCAGCAGGATGTCCACACCCTCTGACCTTTCCAGGAGACACTCCAGCGGCATGGAAAATGACCTGATTGCATCTTCACAGTGTTGAAGATGAGAGGCTACTTGAGTCAGGGAGAAGCAAGTGTGCATTGCACACACACTCCTCACAACTCAGCATGCCCCTGCAGTCGTTTGGCATCGACTTGTAGTGATCTCTGAGCCAGAAACCTGTAGTCTTGATAGCCTAAAGATGGAGCCCCAGGACCTGCCCCAGTAAGACCAGACATCCGGACTACTTCTGGAGGTGGGGCTGTCAATTCTCAGCCTCAAGACTCTCTCTCTGCTGTTGAAACCCTATTCCATGTCATGTTGATTCTCTGTACTTGGATGGCTTGTCTTTCTAGGAGAGTGGCTTCCCACCTGTGTCTCTGTTCATGCCTCCTTATGTTTTTAAACAAGACTATTTAAACTCAGTATTTGCAGCTCAGTCTCTGAGCATAAGGTATTTCTTGTCAAAGGTGCCAACGGTCAATAATCTGGTCAACAGGTTTTCTATGGTTGGTTTTGGCTTTTAGTGGTGGTAGTGGCTGGTTAGTTTGTTGGTTGGTTGCTATTTTACACTTGTTTTGTGTTTGTATGTGTTGGGTTTTTTTTGTTGTTGTTGTTGTTGATGGGTTAGTTTGGTTTTGGATTTTCTTTTGGTTTGGTTTTGATAATAGTGTTGGGTTATGGTTGGCTGGTTGGTTGGTTGTCAGTTGGTTTCAGTGGTGCTTTAGTATAGAAAGACTTATTTTGTAGCCCAGGCTGGCTTTGAACTCACTTTGTTATCTCAGCTAGCTTTGATCTTCCTGCCTTTGATCTTCCAGCTAGGAATCCAAGTGAGCCCTACCAAATCTAGGCTTGACAGTTGTATCGATTAAGTGCTGATTATAGAATTATTGCCAAAGAACATGATTTTTTAAAATGTGTGTTTATTATCCTATTTAGGGGACATTCCTAGGGCTATGTTAGCTTAAATGGCTTAAAACCATGAAACTTCTCTTTTGACAGTCGTAGTCCAGGGACTATAGGGTATGCCTCTTTCATTATAGCGAAGCAGAGTCCAGTAAGTTAACGCTTAATGCACTTCTCACGTTTGGCCACTAGGAGATGAAATCCTCGACGTAAACGGCATACCAATAAAGGGCTTGACGTTTCAAGAGGCCATTCACACCTTCAAGGTAACGGTGCTGCTGCAGATCGCCTTTGGCAGCTCCCTCCATCCCTTCTGGGGTTTGCTTCTTTGTTATAAGAGCGATCTGAGCGTTCCCACCCACCCACCCACCTACTTGTTCTTGCAGCAAATCCGAAGTGGGTTGTTTGTCCTCACGGTGCGCACTAAGTTACTCAGCCCCAGCCTTACACCATGCTCCACTCCCACACACATGAGCAGATCGAGCTCCCCGAACTTCAACACCAGTGGGGGAACCCCAGCAGGAGGAGGCCAAGAGGAAGGTGGCTCTTCTTCCCTGGGTCGGAAGGCTCCTGGCCCTAAAGACAGAATTGTCATGGAAGTCACACTCAACAAAGGTAATATTAACTGTTCCTTGCTCCCCTTGCTTTCTCCTGAGTAACAGGAACTGCCCTTCCATTCTTTTTTAAATCGGCCCTTTAGAACCACCTGCTGTTCTCTAAATGGCCAGGGTAGTCAAAAGGAGAGATGTTTAATCATTTTACATGAGTGAGGAGAAGTCTCCAGTAACCTAATCTTTAAAGCTCTCCTGGGATGAATCACTGTGCCTCAGAGACTCATGTTAAAATGAGTAGCTGAAGTCTAGCATTCTAAAGTTGTAAAGAATTAAAGGAGACAGTCCAGGATAAGTTCAGACTCGTAGCTATAAATCATAGGTTCTCAGCAAATCCTACTGCCTTTTCACACGTTTCCCCTCCCCAACAAGCACTAACTGTAGAATGATGGTCAACAATTATAAATAACCAAGAAATTAGTGGAATGCCAAAAAAAAAAAAAAAGTCTGAAAGGTTTTATATCCAGGATAAAAATATTAGTCATTCTCCAGCTATTTCCAGAGACAAATTTGAGGAAGTTCTTCAGACTAAGCAGAGAGTAGAACATTAGATAACCCGAAAAGCAGGGCTTACGTCCTGCATCTGGACCAAGCCAGAAGCTCACTGGTCTGGTACCTATTAACTCTGGTTAAGTTGCTTACACATTTTCTTGTCCCTGTGTAATGTTTGCTTTTGTTGTCTTTGTGTCATGCCTCTCCCAGAGCCAAGAGTTGGATTAGGCATTGGTGCCTGCTGCTTGGCCTTGGAAAACAGTCCTCCGGGTATTTATATTCACAGCCTTGCCCCTGGATCAGTGGCCAAGATGGAGAGCAAACTGAGGTTAGTAACATCCTGCATCCCTGGCATGTTAAGAGCCGTGGTGTGGACTTGAGCTGTGAAGACACACGTTAACATCGGCTTAGATGGACACGGACAGAGGGACAGAGAGAGACGTGTAGCCCAGGCTGGCTTTGAACTTACTATATAGCCAAGAATGACCTTCAACTTCTGGTCCCCCTGCCTCTACTTCCCTAATGCTTGGACCATAGGTGTACCACTATGCCCTTCTGCTCTACTTAACTTTTCTTTGACCCTCATTCTAATAATATAGCCAAGACTGAAGTTAGTAGCATCTTCAAAGATGAAAAGGTATATGAATCAAGTGTGGTTGAATCACGGGACTTTGAATTTTTTTTCCTGTGGTGACTTTAATAATTAATGATTGACAGAATCTAGAATCACCTGAAAGTCTCACTGAGGGGTTGTCTGGAACAGGTTGGCCTGTGGGCATGTCTTTGGGGGATTGTTTTGTCTTATGTTAATTGTGGTGGGAAGTCTGTCCACTATGGGTGGCACCATTCTCTAGGAAAGGGATTCTGAGTTGGAGAAGAGTAGAGAAAGCAAATCAAGCGCATGCTCTTAACTATCAGTATGACTAGAGAGTTCAAGTTCCCATTGCCTTGACTTCCCACAGTGATGGAGCGCAACCTGGAGTTGTGAACTACATAAGCCCTTTGTCATACATTGTTTTTGTCATCCCATTTTATCACAGTAACAGGGGGAAAAAATTGAAACAGCTTTCCTACCTGCTTTGTTGCATTTGGACTCAGAAGTTCAGTGTCAGAATTTTGACAACATACAACTCTACGCGGATTATCTGTGGTTGTTTTAATATCCTCTTCCGCTTTTTATTCATTTATGTAAATGTTATCCTATAGCCTAAAACTGCTTATATCGTTTGAGTGGCTTGATGCAGAAAAAGCCCTGAAATCATGTGTATGTAGGAGGTCTTATTATTAGCTTTTTAGCCTTTTCAGTAGTTTTTTTTTAGCTTTTTCAGTAGTTTTCACTGCCATTTGAGTGATGGTGACTAAAATCATAGACCATTAGATTTCTTGCCGCAGATAGTTGACTTACGTTACCAGCATTCCGTGTATACAAGAAATATTAATTTTTTTCACTGTAATTGCAGTGGTTGGTGCCCACCTAAACCTCACAAAAATGTGCACATGTTACACAAAGCACTCTGTACAAACAGTATCACCTTTCTCCCCGTAAGCGTCTAGGTCCTTTGGCAGTCGAGGAATTGTCAAAACAGCATTTGTTGAAGTTGCCATCTTGGAGGCTGTGTTAGTAGATTCTATTACATTTTTTGTTAATCATCAGAGTGAATTTCCATATGAAAAAAAAAAAACTTAGCAAATCATCCAAAAGTACATTAAAGAAAATATACTTTCAGAACCCAAGGAAAAAAATCCTTTAATGGCATCCCAAGTTGATGTTTCTCTCTTGAATGGTTCCATATGCCTGGGGCCAGCCAAATGAACATTCCTCAAACCCATGTAAAGGGTCTTTGTTCTCTCTTGCTGAGCGCTCTCCCGATAATTTCAAGTCAAAATAGGCAACTTGTCCCAAATTTCTCATTTGTTCAAATTTGAAATATTTTTACAAATTCTTAGGTAACCTTGGAGCGTCAGGTATTTCCTCCTTTAACTATATTACAGTAATCATTTCAAGATGGTAGGAAAAACAAAGAAACCAGTGGTGGTCAAGAGGCTATCAAGTGATAATCAAATCACATAGACCTGAGATGACTCAAGTGTGCCGGATTTGAGTGGCCTCTGTGAGCCTCCTACTTAAAAGTAATACTTGAACCTACCTGAAGTGTTACTGTAGCACCTACTGTGTATAGGACCTCATATACAGTAGGTGCTCAATAAGTGGCACCCTTCTTTGTTGTCTTTTTTTAAAGACTTACATATTTTTATATATATACAACATACTGCCTACATGTGTGCTTGCCCTCCAGAAGAGGGCCCCAGATCTCATTATAGATGGTATGAGCCAACATGTAGTTGCTAGGAATTGAACTCAGGACCTTTGAAAGATCAGCCAGTACTCATAACCTCTGTCTAAGCCATCTCTCCAGCCCCCTTTTTGTCTTTTTAATCAGTTTTCTTTACATTTACTCTTTCTGATAATGACCTTGGTCAACTTAAAATGTGATGTTCATATGAATATGTTGCTTTTTATGTGTGTTACAAAGATGAAAGAATGTCATTTGCTTCTTTGAAGTATTCAGAAAAGATTTCATATTCTAAAGTCCTTCCTGAAAGCTACCTTAGCTTCTAAAAATCTGACTGTTGCCACAATGTGTTATTGTGTCCTCCTTCCCTAGCCGGGGAGACCAAATCCTGGAAGTGAACTCTGTGAACGTGCGCCATGCAGCTTTAAGCAAAGTACACGCCATCTTAAGTAAATGCCCTCCAGGACCCGTTCGCCTGGTCATCGGCCGACACCCTAATCCAAAGGTGAGATGTTCTACTGTGCTGTGAATGGGACAGTGGCTTGGATGCTTGTTTGGCCAGTGACAGCATTCACACACGAGCCTGTCTGCTGCGGTGAGAGAGTTCACGCAGCCGGGACTGGGCATCAGCCTATAAATTGATGCACGTGGGAAGTGAACCTTGGATCTGGTCTTCTTCATCTACATGGTCTAAAAATTTATTGAAAAATGCTGTCGAGGTTATTTGGTGAATTTAAAATCTGAGCTCATGGTAACCACCATGGCTGGCTGGCTGGCTGTTAGTGAGATACCTAACATCTACATCCAGAAAACCTGATCATGCCAGACTGGATAATCTCTGTAACCCACGGAGCTTTGAGATAAGACATCTTAGGGGTGGCTCACCTGGGAGATGGTCAGTGAATAAAGCAGTTGCCCTGCAAGCATAGGGACCGGAGTTCAGATCTCCAGAACGCCCGTACAGCCTGGTGTGGTAGCTCACATCTGTAACCCCAGAAAGCCTATGGTGAGATGGGAGGCAGAAACACAAGGATCTCCAGAAGCATGCAGACCAACTAACTGTGTCTGGACAGAGAACAACACGTGACTCTGCCTCGAGGCTCTCTCATGCTTCTTGGGCTTTATGTCTCTGAAGGCTCTATCAGTAGCTTCTGTTTGTTTGTTTTTGTTTTTGAGACAGGGTTTATCTGTGTAGCCCTTGGCTTTCCTGGAGCTCACTCTGTAGACCAGCCTGGCCGCCTGCCTCAGCCTCCCAAGTGCTGGGATTAAAGGCGTGTGCTGAGTGGTGTTGTTTTGTTGTATTTGGTCCTGGCCTGTGCAGATAAGCACCGACAGTCCGTAAGTCCTTGTCTTGGTCTGGAGGTGTGAAGACAGTGATGATGCCGACAGAGCTGCACTGGTGGTCACTGCTGTTTGTTATTTGTTTGTTTTAGGTTTCCCCCCCCCCCCCCAGACTGCTTGATCTACGTGCATTCTCAGAAATGTCTTCCCCTGGTCCTTTTGTTTTGTTTTGTTTTAAGAATTTGATTTAGAATCTCTTTTATTTATTATTATTATTATTATTATTATTATTATTATTATTACTATTACTATTATTATTATTACTATTATTACTATTTTCGAATCTCTTTTACTTTATAAACTATTTCTGCTGCTGTCCCTGTAGTTCCCTCTGGGTCACATTTAACACCGTTTCGCTTTGCGATTCTAGCAAGCGGGAGCAGTTCCCAGCTCCTTCCTCCACTTAGATGCCAACGTTCACATCAGCTCGCTGTCCAGCACGCTGTAGCTGACCTAACACCCCCAACCCCCGTGCAGCATTGAGAAGCCACCGGCCTCGAGGCCTGTCTGGCTTCCAGGATGGTGATTTGTTCAGCCTGCTTCATCTCAGCCCAAAAGCTTTTCTTGCCAACACGACCCATATCAAAACAGGATTTCAGTGCAGAGCCTAATCACCGTTATGGACGGGTGGTCTGAGACCCCATTGGACACACAAATAGATTCATTTTTCCAGCCACAGTAAAATGGTCTGTGGTACGCTGGAGATGTGCCCAGCAAAACCGCACTTCAGAAGTGGACCGGCCTTCACGTTTCCTCCTAGGTCAACACGATTTTCTTGCTTGCCACATGATACTATGTTTTTCTTCTGGTCAAGATTCCATCTTAGACTTAATGTATTTTCGGACCACTTATTCAGCATTCCATGCCAGGGGGACATTTTGATACAGAATATATGCGCTGCCTTGGTTTTTGTGTGGTTCCAGAAGAAACATGGCAGCACTTTCTCCTCTCCTGTTTCTCATGATGTGGGGAGCAGTAGCTGCGCAGTTGGGATAGCCAACCCCCGCCGGTCTACACAGCTAAGATGTGGACTTGCTAGGAGAGCAGCTTCTCGAGTGTGTTGAGTAGAAAAAAAGGGGGGGGATGGTAACAGAAATTGGCTTTTCTTCCATTCAGAAAAAAAGTTGCAAAAACTGAAAGTCTACTTTCAAGAAAAACACCATCACTGGCTTATTTGCACAGTTATATTTTTGCTTTGTGGAGCAGGGAGTGTGCATGTAAGGGTACCTATTTTATTTCCCTTGAAGCCCACTCTAAAGTGTTACATAAAGGCCACGGTGTGAGTATGATTTGTCTATTAAGGCAAACCCTGTATTTATTTATTAAGACAAATCCACATTCTTGTCCAAAGAGGATTTATGTTAAATATTATTTTAGTATACAAAATTACCATCCTAAGTTTAAAATATTCTTAGCTTTGAAACTAAGAGTTCTAATCATCTCTTGAAATAGGATCACAGTTTGGTATATAGCAGGCTCTATAAAGAAATTTCCCATCAGTAGTGACAGTTAAGGATAATGGTTAGGACCAGGAAAATAAAAAGATCCCGGCTTTATAATCACAAGGGCCTGATTTCAGAGTTCCACCACACATGTAAAAGCTAGGCACAGCAGTGCCCCTCTGAAACCCAATGCTGAGTTCGTGGTGGGGCCTGCCAGGCCCCTGTAATGAGGTCATTCAGCCTAGCCAATCACTGAGTGCTGGGTCCAGTGAGGGGACCCTGTCCCCAAAATAAAATAGCGTGATAAAAGAAGACATGCAGTGTCAGCATCTGGCCTCCATGTGGAGACACATATGTGCATACACACAGGAATGTTTTTTAAAATCAGAATAAATTGAAAAATCTTTAAAAGAACAGGATTAACACTGTATTAATACTGTATTAATAAATACAGAACAAGATAGAAGAAATACAAAAATCACTTTGAAAGAACTTCATAATAATGATTATTTCAGCAAAAAAAAATTCAGTAATGCTAAAATGAAAGATGTTATGAGGAAGCCCAGTAATTTGTATGCTAATTTTAAAAATAAATACTGCACATGCAAACACTCTATCACACACTATATATGGGTACTGGGTGCTTCGATAGCCTCAAACTATCTCCATGCAGACTCAGTGATGAGAAAAGTTCCAACAGAGAAGTCTGGCTCAATACAAAGTAACTAAGAGATCAGAGTTCATCACATCCAGTTGTAGAGTGGCCCATGAGTGACTAAAGGGGAAACAATCTCCGTAGCCTTTCTGAACAATCAAAACAGAATCTGAAGCTAAGCATGAGGCAACATCCGATAGGTCCAAATAAAACGCTTCGATTGTCCTGGGCTCCTTTCGGACACCAGTATCTTGAAAGACAAAAGACTCAGTACAGGTTTGGATTTTAGAAGGCAGGAAAACTTGGGAAGGTAAAGACAGGCAGATCTCTGTGAGTTCGAAGCCAGACTGGTCTACATTGTTCCAGGACAGCCAGAGCTACATGATGAGACCTTGCCTTGGGGGGGGAGCGACTAAAGACAGAGGGCAGCTAGGTCCTAGATGGCCAGAATCATCTTCCCATAAAACAACAAAACTGGGACACACGAATCACAGCAGCAGGTCTAAAAGAGTTCAGTGACATGGCACTGGAGTGTAAATCCTTACGTTACTGTGCACGTTTAGCTCAAGAGGAAGATGCACGCTAGTTTGCATTTTGGAGGAAAGTCCTTGCCTCTGCACAGCCTGGGAACTTTTGAGTAGCCTATGTGGGCACTTCTGAGTAGGACTTCAGAAGGATGCTGTTAGATTATGGGCACTTTTGAGCAGGACTTCAGAAGGATGCTGTTAGATTATGGGCACTTTTGAGTAGGACTTCAGAAGGATGCTGTTAGATTATGGGCACTTTTGAGTAGGACTTCAGAAGGATGCTGTTAGAGCATCAGCTAACACTGGAACACGAAGTATGTACTAATTCCTGCATCGGCCAAAAGGACTGTGGCGACTTGATGGAGCAGCTTTTCTTTTCTTTTCTTTTTTTTAATTCATCATTAAATATTTACAAGCAAAAGAACATAGTATCTGCAACTTGCAAACAATTTAGCAAAAAGAGAAGGGAGACCGTAAATGTAGTGAAGTGTTAAAAATTAGTGAATTTGGGGGACTGAAGAGATGGCTCAGGGGTTAAGAGTCCTGGCTGCTCTTACAATGGTGTATTGAGACAAATAGTACAGTAAGAACGGTCTTACACTGTGCTTGCGTATTTTATAGATTTTTTTTGGTTAGAATAAATTTTTATTACATTTTTACTTTTGTGAAGATGTGCATGTGTTGGTGGTACACGTGCGCCGCAGTGTGCGTGTGGAGATCAGAGGCCAACTCGTGGGAGTTGATTCTCTCCTCCTGCCACACTGGTCCCAAGAACGGAACCCAAGCGTGTGGCAGGCACCTTTATTTGATAAGGCATCTGGCCATCCCCAAGGGTTGTTTTTTTAAATAATCTTAATTTTTAATAGTTATTTACTTTGAGGTTTTTGTTGTTGTTGTTGTTGGGTTTTTTTTTTTTTTTTTTTTTTTTTGGTTTCTCTGTGTAGCCTTGACTGTCCTGGAGTTGCTTTTGTAGACCAGGCTGGCCTCGAACTCACAGTGATCCACCTGTCTCTGCCAACCATGTGCTGTGATTAAAGGCATGCGCCTCCACTGCCTTTTTTTTTTTTTTAATTCTTAATTTTAAAATTGCATTTATTTATTTTGTGTGTATGTGTTGGGCATGTGCCATCATACAAGCGGAGAAGTCAGAGAAACAGCTTTCAGGAGGGTCCTGGGGATTGAACTCTGGCCATCCGGCTTGGCAGCAAGCACCCTTACCTGCTGAGCCATCTCACTGCCCTGACCCTTAAGTTCTTTAAGAAGAATGAGAGCTAAATGTTCTAGAAGGGTGCAGATACAGCAGATTTGGTAATCAGCAGACTGCAGGGGCCGCTCTTGTGTAGACACTGAAGACTCAGCACTCAGGTGCAATTGTGTGTTCAGAGTTACTGCATCTAAGGCATTCCCAGTCCCTGACTCTCTGGGGAAGTAAATACATAAAACATCTAATTTGTGCTTTCTGCTGAAAATCAGGTTTCTGAGCAGGAAATGGATGAAGTGATAGCACGCAGCACATACCAGGAGAGCAAAGAAACCAACTCCTCACCTGGCTTAGGTAGGTAACGGCACATTCTTGCTCAACATTGAGAAAAGGTTCTGGTTAAGCTTACCCAGGGGTACTCCCTGCGCGGTAGCCTGGGGTTCTCTGCAATTGCTGGGGCTGGTGACAGTCGCTGTCAGACAGTCTACACTCTCTCGGTTCCTTCATTAAGCCAGGCAGAGGCAGGTGGATTGCTGTGAGTTCAAGGCCAGCCTGGTCTACAAAGGGAGTCCAAGACAGCCAAGACTACACAGAGAGAAACCCTGTCTCAAAAGACACACACACAAAAAAGCAAAAAACAAACAAAAAGTGTCTCATTAAAGGCCCAGTTGTCTATGCTGTTTATATGACTCCAAATAATTTGAAGAAGCAAGTTAACAGCCATCCATGAACCTCCAGGGCTCATTTGAAATACATAGGTCGAGGAGAATTGACACCAAAATATGAGTAATTTAGTAATGCAGAGTATTATCCGTCCAGATGCTGAGATTTCGCTATGTGGATTTAGAAGTTTTAATACAAACTACCTCCAGTTTGCTGTTGGAGGCAGCACAAATTCTTGAGTTTCTCTCCTTAGGTGGAAATGTTCAGGCAGGGAGGGGCTGCGGCCCTCCTCGGCATCTCTTATGAATTTAAAGCATTGTGTGGAGTTTTAAAGCCATTCCCTTAGGGTGGAGACGTAGGAGGGGTTCTACCACCATTGTTCATTTGGGTAGAGACATCTCTGACACTCAGATTGAGACCCAGGGGGAAAAGGAACTCGGAGATATGAGTTACTGGACGGCAGAGGAAAACGAATGGGATTTGGGGCAACCGTGAAATCCCTAATGATTTGCATCCATAATTAATATATTTAAAGTGGCCTCAGCTATAATAGGCTCTTTATTTAGCCTGAACGCTGGGTTCTCTTCATCCCAACATTTCTATTTGATCAGTCAGCAAAGATCTTTTTTTTTTTTTTTTTTAAAAGCCGGAATTCTCATGCCCTAAATCTCCTTTGCCTGTGACATGTAATTTAAAGTGTACATGCTGAGCTCCTCAGCCTTTCGGCTAAGAAGGAAACTCCATCCAGCCACTTCCCTAGTTCTTTCATCAATTTCTTGGATGGGGTTCATTTGTTCATTCATCCTTCTGGCCATTGACCAAATGTCACTGAGTGCTTGGCACACAGCAGGTGCGGTGTGTAGGCAACACCCCTGCCCTGCGGGTTGTCCAGCCGAGGAAAAGGAGAGATGCAAATGGCCGCTCACCCTTAATCTGTCCTGTGTGCACACATAGAGCTCTGAGTCAGATAAGACACTCGGTGGCATCACAGAGGGGGAGGCCTCCAAGCCACGGTCTTGCTGCAGGAGTGGAGTCTTGAGGGAGGGATGTGGGGTGGGATGGGTAGAGGGGTGCCCAGGTAGACTAGATGTGGGGGTGGTCACCCAGGTAGAGTGCATACATGCAACGACCTATGCATGTACCTCGTTAGTGACACTTGGGCAGAGAGCAAGTCTGTTGACTATGCTTGGTCCCTTCCTTTCTGGTGAAAAATGGAAGCCTGCTTGTCACTGGAGCGTCATCACATTCATTGTTTTGCGAATCCCTCCCACACAGGTACCCCCTTGAAGAGTCCGTCTCTTGCCAAAAAGGTGAGTCAGAATACATTTGGGGACCACAAACCAATTTTTAGGAGCCTCTCAGTCAAGCCTGAGACACACACACACACACACACACACACACCCCCGAAGCCCATATTTCTGCCCATGAATCCTTTTGGCCACTTTATACAAGGAAGTGGCAACCATACCTACTGGAAAACAAACACCCAAAGGCCTGTCTCTGTTAGTAAGCACTCATCCAAGAAAAGAACTGAGCAGCGAAGTAAAAGGCCCGAGCCTTTCAAACTGCTCCCTACAGAATAAAGACAGCTTGGGGTCCCGAGGGCCTGACATTGTCAGGGACATCAGTGGTCCTTGGTCCCGTGGGATCAGGATTCAGACTGGACAAACCCCCATCCCATCCCACCACCAGGTGTTTCACCAGTTGGGCTTAGCTCTTTCACTGTCCTTTCCCGTCCCTCCTCGCAGTGGTTTGCTGAGATGGTTGATAAACTACTGATGTAAGAGGTTGGAGAGATGGCTCAGCGGTTAAGAGCATGGGCTGCTCTACCGGAGGACCTGGGTTCAACTCCCAGCACCCACACGGCAGCTCACAACTGTCATAGCTCCAGTTCTAGGGGATCCAAGACCCTCACACAGACACACATGTAAGCAAAACACCAGTGCACATTAATTAATTGATTGATTGATGGATTAAAGAAAAGACTCTTGTGGTTTTTCTGGTCATTGCTAAAACATGCCCCAACCCCATCTAAAAACAATACCTGGCCCATGTTTTGATGTACTGATTGTCCCTTTAGCCACCCTACAGTAGATGGGTGGTTGCTGTCACAGTTGTCCCCAGTGATCAGGAAACTCAGGAAAAGCAGGGAGCCATCAACGTGGCTCTACTCAGCTCTGCTGTGTCTCCCTAGAGCCCAGCATCTTCTTTTCCAACAGGACTCACTCCTCTCGGAATCTGAGCTCTCCCAGTACTTTGCCCATGACGGACAGGGCTCCCTGTCGGACTTCGTGGTCGCTGGCTCTGAGGATGAGGACCACCCTGGAAGTGGCTGTGACACCTCGGAGGATGGCAGCCTGCTTCCCGGCCCCTCTGGTGAGCAGGGGAGCTCTAGGGGGCCCCAGACTCAGCAGTGCAATAAGCAATAATTAGTCTCTCTCCCCCCCGCATCCCTGCTGGAGGCCTCTGGGGTCTGCCTTGCCAAGGACAGCAAGGAGAGAGAGCTGGAAACGGTGCGCCTGGCTGAATAGAGGCAGCATCTCCTGTGGGTTGTGGTGACCAGCTGTAAATGCAACAGTGGGTGGCTGGGCACACATTCTAGTACCAGAGGTGAAGGTGGCGCATCTGGGTACCTGTCCCATGCTATCTACAGCATGCCATCTTTGAGTTCCATGGCATCAAATCAGAGTAGGCAACCCAAGACACTCATAATTGAAGGAATCCCAGGCAAGTTCTAGATCTCTTCCCTCATTAGGCTCTTACCGTAATTCCTCTTAGAAAATAGTAAGATAGGGGATAGAGAGATGGCTCAGTGGTTAAGAATCCTGTCTGCTCTTCCAAAGGACCCGGGTTCAATTCCCAGCACCCACATGGCAGCTCACAACTGTCTATAACTCTAGCTCTAGGTAATCTGACACCCCCACACCAATGCGCATAAAATAAAAATTAAAATTAAAAATTAAAAATAGTAAGATAAAGAAGTGGGGCTGTGAGAACCTGTGAGCAAAAGGCCACTTCTCCAAGGCCCTCGAGCCTCTACCCAGATGAGCTCATCTGACAGGAACCACACTGCGCTCTCAGACTTCTGCTGTGAAGGTCTCCCTTTTCATCTCCAGCGTTTAAGCTTCAGAGAGGCACAGGACACCATTGGGGACTCAGGGGACTCACATGGGTGTGCAGATGACAAGCCTGTACTTTGCACTGCAGTGTGGACGTTAAGCATGCAAAAGATGTGAGGAGTTGCGTGCATGCCGTGCCTCAAAGTTGCCCTTTGCCTTGGGAAGTAGACAGCTTGGGCTGCACACCATGCCCTTCTGCTAAAGATAGGGAAGGGAGCTCAGGTGATGAGCAATCAGATACGACCTGCTAGAAAGGAGTTCTCTGCAGCAGCATGTAGGTCAGACCTCGCCCTGCCCCCCAACAGCGGGAGACCAACTGAAGCGAAACTATAAACTCTCCGTCTCTAGAAAGCACGCCCTTCAAGTTAAATAGCGTGGAGTTGCATTTGTTGTTGTTCTTAGGGGTGAGGAGATGGCTCAGTGGGCAGAGTACGTGAAAACACAAATGTAAGGGCGAGTGTGGATCCTAGAAGCCACGGAAAGGCAGAAAGCGGTAACCACAATACAGCGAGAGGGGAGGCAGACAGGAGACTCCTTGCTTGTTTACAGGCCAGCTAGCCTGCCGCGTGCAATGGCAGAAACCAAGAGACCCTGGCCCAAACAGGCTGGAAGGCGAGGACTGACACCCGAGGTTGGGTTTCAGCCTCTGCCCACGCCATAACCATGTGCCTGCCCTCCTGCATTTACACGCAGACACACATATTTCTTACCCTCCAACACACACAAGGATGTGGTGTGGATATGTATAAATAAAGGGGGGGAGGGCAGAGCAAAAGAGAAGCGATAGGCTGTGTGGACCACAAGAAGCTGTAATGTTTACGTGGACGTCCAGGGGCCAGAGGCTGTGCGAGGTCATGTGTGAACTCAGAAGCTCTTATGTACAATTGGCAGGATTGGTTTTTTTAAAGTGGCTGGACAAGGCAGATTTTACTCTTGCTTGGAAGAGCAAACTCTGGGGTTTCAAGATTATAAAGTCAGGCCAGATTTTGTCTGATTCTTCTCTTTCTACACATTGCAGCTCACAAGGAGTCTGGAAAAGCCAGGGCCAACAGCCTTGTGACATTTGGAAGCCAGAGGACCTCTGGGCTCTTACACAAGCAGGTGACAGTCGCCAGGCAAGCCAGTCTCCCCGGAAGCCCACAGGTCCTCAGGAACCCCCTTCTCCGCCAGAGGAGAGTGCGTTGCTATGACAGCAACGATGCCAGTGATGAGGAAGACTTTGATGGAGAGGGCGACTGTGTCTCCCTGCCGGAAGTTCTCCCAGGTCCCAGCAGGCCTCTGGTGGAGGATGACACTAGGCCTGCCTTGACAACCTCTTCCAAAAGTATTGATGTGAACAAGCAGGAGGAGCGGCCCCCCAAACTACTGGTCAGCAAGGCCTGCTCCGTGCCTCTCCTTGGCAGCTCACTGGACTTAGAGCACAGTAGCCGAAATGGAATGGTGGGGACCCCTCCCAAGGCAGCCAGCCTGCCGGGCTCTGTGGAAACCTCCAAGAGTGGGCCTGGAGGCTCTGCCAGAAAGGAGATGTCAGGGTCAAAAAGTTCACCGAAGCTGGAATACAGAGTCCCTACAGACACCCAGAGGCCAAGGAGCCCGGAAAACCCCACCTCCCAGCCACAGAAGAATGAAACTCTGGGGTCCAGGCACAGGCCTGTGGCCAGGATCAGCCCACACTACAAGAGGTCTGATGTTGAGCCTCCAAGTGGAACAGCCAGTGGACCATGTGGTCAGGACTTGACCATCCAAGCTCCTTCCACGAAAGAGGCTGTCACTGGCCATCAGCCAACTGGAACTGCAGAGAAGGTAACGGACTGCCTTCTTTACTCTTCTGTTAAGTTTGACTACTGTGGAGTGGTGACAGAAGGCTGTGTAAGGCGCAGGGTAACCTGGATGGGAGGTGGTGATGGGAGGATTAGCTTTCAACAGTCATCTAATGTGGTGGCAGGTGGCTGTTAGTCATGAGATCGCTCAGCCTTTAGGATGTCCTCGCCCCCTCAGCAGGCAGGATACAGGGCCAGTGATGATGATGATGATGATGATGATGATGATGATGATGATGATGATGATGATGGGAAGGCATTGTGGAGTGGGGCAACTAAAGCCTGGGACCGGGGCCAGTTCACTGACTAGTTAGCACAAGCTGAGTGAGGACCTGGGCAAGTCATTGAGCCTTCCTAAGCCTTGAGGCCCGGGGCTCGCTTTCTGCCTCGGTTGGCTGAAGGGTGTGGCCAGCAGATGCTAACCGCCATTCCGTTCAGCTAATGAGCTTATGAGGGAACCTTGATTTCTTTCAAGGTCTCTACAGGAATCGTGTGTGGTTAGAGCTATGTAGACCTTCAGGTGTGGCAGCTCATGCCTGTAATCCCAGCACCTGGGAAGTGGAGGCAGGAGGATTGATGAGTTTGAGGCTAGCTCGGGCTACATAACAAGACCCTTGTCTCAGTAAAAGAAAATAGCAACTAAAATACCATCACACAAAATAGCAGGGCTGTGTCCACTCCAAACTTAGAGTTCACCCCAGTGAATGCAAGTTAACTGATGCTACTAATTGTTCATTTGTCAGTTATTATCTAATCATTCACTTAATTTTTTTTAGTACATCTCTATTTTAGCAAATAGGGGGAAAAGAAATTGTCCAGTCCCTGAGCACAGAATCTGAGGTGATTTTTAAGGCTGTACTAATGAAGCTAGTTTATTGTGATTTAATGTGAAAATAGATTCATAACATCTATATGGACTAGAAGTCTTTTCTTTTTTAACCTTATGCATTCATATTTTCTCAAAAATTTGTCTTCAAGATGCTCATGTTTTATACTATGTGCAATCAGTGGGTGTGTCATTTCCTTTTAGAAAATAACGCCAGGGCAGGAGAGGGAGTGCTGGCCCAGCATGTACCCTCACACACAGCCCTGGGTTCAGCCAACTGTAGAAGGCCAGGTCAGGATTTTTTATCATAATTACTCATATGTACTAAAAGTAGTTCTTGTCATATGTGGTGTTACATATCTGTCATGTTAGCAGTCCTGATCAGACAGGGCTACCGACGAGATCCCTTGTCAATACACACACACAGATATACATGGGGGATGGGTATATTTTTCATTGTATTTAGTGTGTGCATATTCTGTCTCTCTCGCGCTCTCTCTGTCTCTCTGTTTCTGTCTCTCTCATTCACACATGTGCAGTGCTGCAAGTTTTAACAGTGAGAGGCCAACTTGAAGGAGTCCGTTCTCTCCTCTCACTCAGCATGTAGCTTTCAGGGATCAAACTGAGGTAATCAGGCTAGGAGGCAAGTGCTCTTATCATCCCAGCCCGAGATTTAGTAGTTTTACAATATTTGCAGTAAGACCTTTTGAGTGGCTAGAGAGACGGCTCAGCCATTAAGAGCCCTGGGTGCTCTTCCAGAAGGCCCGGGTTCAGTTCTCAGCACCCACATGGCAGCTCACAACCTCTGTAACTTCAGTCCTGGGGGAATCCAGTGCTCGCTTCTAGCTTCTGCGGACATGAGGTGCACAGGTATTCAAACAAATGCTCATACACATAAGAGAAACATAAATAAAACCTTTTAAAATGGGGGGGGGGCAGGGGCGGTCAGGGCAGTGGTGGTGCACACCTTTAATCCAAGCACCTAGGAAACAGAGGCAGGCAGAACTTGAGTTCAAGGCCAGCCTGGACTACAGAGTGAATTCCAGGATAACCAGGGCTACACAGAAAACTCCTGTCTTGAAAAACCAAAATTAATTAATTAATTAAATATTCGAAAGTAGCAGGGGGCTTTTGAGTAACACTTTTATTTAAAATGTTTTCCTCATAAACATTTTAGTTCTAAAATTTGACTTTATGACAAAGAAAGAATTTCTTGCTCACAGTAAGACGCCCTCGGATATGAGAAGCTGAAAACCGAACTTCTCTTTTAGTGTCTTCTATTGTTTCTATTCAGCACTTTAAAAAAGTGTTTGTGACGTGGTGTTTATTGTTGTAATTGGTGGTGGTGCGTGCGTGCTTGCTTGCATGTGTTTCTGTGTGTATGTTTGTGGGTAGCGCACACAGCTGTGCACTCCTACAGACACTAGCCTAGGTCAGAGGATGGCATCAGGTCTCTGTCACTGTCGGTGTCTGCCTTGACACAGGCCCTCTCACTAAACTGAAGCATGATGGTTTTCAGCGAAGCTGGCATCTGATGAGCACTGGTGACCCATCTCCTCGCGCTGGGGCTCCAGGCATGATTGCCACACATTTCTTTCTGCGTGGTGCTGGGGTCTGAACTTGGCTATCATGTGTGCACAGCAAGCACTCTTCTTGAGCCTCCCCCCCCACCCCCCCCATCCCCAGTCCTAGTTACTAAACTCTGTATTAAGGTAAAATTCTTATATAACAGAAAATGATTTTAAAATACAAAATCCAGGGATGCTTCCCACTCCACCTCTGTCCGGCTCCACTCTTTGCTGCTTGTATGTCTCATTTCTCCCTTACCAAAAACCAGAAATGTCCTGAGTTGGCACTACACTCCCCTCGGACAGTGACTGACGGTTCACAGAATGAGTTTTAACAGAAGTCATGAAGGATACATTGTGCCTTTCCTCCCCCACTTTTGCCGCCACCTTTGGGCCACTTTATGACATACCAACTCAGTGGATTAATTTCAAATAAACACAGTTGGACTTTTGAGTGAGTTTTAAGTTTGTTTTTGTGCTGAGAATTCCATAGTAGAAACGAAGATGAAGTCATTGACACTTGGCCTCGGGGAGATCTTGGAATATCACACACCGGCTTCATTGCTCCCAACTTGCTGTCTCCCTCGCTATCAAACTTAGGAATTGGTTTTACAGTCTTGGCTACCCTTCCAGAATGTTAGAAGGCACCTCCCACCTGGATAGACCTTCTATTTTTATAGCTCTTCTCATTTAATCATCTTTTCCTTAAAACCTTTGAGATTTGGCAAGTCTTTTTAATCCCCACTTGAAAGCTGAGCAGTCTGAGGCTTAGCGATGCGGTCCCCAAGCCCAGGATCTGCCAGCTCTCAACCTGATTGCCCTCTGCTGACGATGCTGCTTAGGATGCAGAAACCCTGAAAAGCTATTAACTTGGTTTCTGCTTCTCATTGTGCCAGGAACCTTGGGAAAATCCCACCCCAGGGGACAGCTCTGTCCCCACCAACTGTGGACCAGCCAGTACCCCATGCCACCCAAACCCTGGACCCCCCACCGAGAACCTGCAGGGAGCCGCAGCAGACTGTGGGCCACACCCTGAAACTGGTAAGAACTGTGTTCTTGTTGGTTCCATTGAGAGACAGGAAAACACACGTCCTAAGAAAAGTATTACAAAAAGACAGCTGTGTGGAGGGAAAAGAGGAAAAGTAGTATCTAGGAGACGGCATCATGAAATCGCTGTCCTGCCCCGGCCCACCCCGAGCCCCCAGCACTCCCCCCCCTGCTGAGCCCACAGCACTGCCCCCCCCCCCAAGCCCACAGCACTGCCCCAGCCCCCCACAGGCATTCTACATTAAGTGCATCCATGTTTGATCTTTACTTTGTGATGTAGATGAAACATAAGAAACAGGATTTTTCCTCCTTGGAGCCTTCATAGTCTGCTTGTATGAAATCAAGTGCACCGAGAAGCGGCAGTAAAAACCTCCACAGGGGAAAGTAAAAAATTAATAATAATGTGGGAGAAACTATGTAAGCCTGATGAGAGAAAGACTGATGCCGTGGAAGTAGAAGTCACTGCCACTTAGAGCTTGAGGGGTTTTCTTTTTAATATTTATTTATATATTCATTTATTCATTTATTTATGGTTTTTTCAAGACAGGGTTTCTCTGTAGCTTTGGCTATCCTGGAATCACTTTGTAGACCAGGCTGACCTAGAACTCACAAGAGATCCGCCTGCCTCTGCCTCTGCCTCCCCCAGGGCTGGGATCACCAGCCAGCTTGAGATTTTTTTTTTAAAGTCAAACTGAATTAAGTGACTTTGTTTCTTTTCCGTGGAAAGAGAAACTTTTCTTAGTGGCTGGTAATTGCCGTAATGGCCTGATAGCCCACTGGTGTTGGTGGTCTGTGACAGTAGCAATGAGACAGCTTACTTGTCAAGGCAGTCCCCCCAAAATTATTACATTTTATTTATTAATTGTATTTATTTATGATGTGTGTGCGTGATGCATGCATGCGTGTCTGTGTGGGCGTGCCTACATGTCAGGGTCACAAGGCAATTTCCTGTATTCAGTTCTCTCCTGGGGATTGAACTCAGGTCTGAAGGCTGACCATAGGTGCCCATACCCATGAGCCTCTTCGCCAGCTCAGGGATGGCCTGCAAATTTAAAATTCAGAACTTTAGAATACTCACCACAGGCTTTTATTTTTGGAGACAAACTCTCACTTTCTAGCCTACACTGGCCTGGAACTTGTGAACTCCGCCTCAGTCAGTCAGTCCTGGGTGCTTGAATCACGGGCACCCCCCCACGCCTGTCTTCCCCCTACACGTTGCTGGCTACCACAGAAACCATGCAGGCCGCTGAAGCGCTCCGTAGCTCCTTGTTCCCCAGTCAGAGATGGGTCTGTTAACCGTGCTCTCTGCTCCGTCTTTCAACTTTGATTCGTAATCAGCCACTGGTGAATAGAATGTTAAAGAACAATTGACGTCACCAATTTGATTTCACTGTGAAGCGTGTTAACTCTTTGGACCAAAGACAAGACCCCTGTTCTATGTCTGCCTCCCACCCCGACCCACCCAATGCTTTTCTACCTGTTCCATGTCAGATTCCAGTGCAAGGCAGGTGTTTGTCTGTCCGCTCTGGACTTCCCACCAGTAATAAGCCATAGAGAAGAGCAAAACCAATAGACACATGTGCCAGGAACTGATGGTGTTTAATATCTAACAGTGCACATGCTATAGTAATATATAAATAACCTTAAAACATACTGTGCTGTGTATCACAGCCTGAGAGAATTGGAGTGATGATGCTCTGGCGCCCTCTAGGGCTTTGGAGGTATGCCTCAAGTGTTTGACCCACATGATAAATTACCTACAATTTTTAGTGCTTCTGTCTTTTTGTGGTATTTCCATTTATTTCTCAGTTAAAAGGGCAAGAGAGACCTTGGCTGTTACGCATGGCTCTTCTTTTTTTTTTTTTTTTTTTTTTAAATTTTACCATGAATAGCTTAACTGCTTTCCGATATACAGGAAAGATAGTCTTCAAAATCTAACTTTTTTTTTTGGAAGGGAAAGATCCCCAAACACATAATTAATAAAAGAACCTTTCTTTACCTTAAACAAAATCTGCTTTTGGGCCCGTGAGATGTCTCTGCAGGTAGAGATGCTTGCTGCTGAGCCTGAAGACTTGGGCTCAGTCTCTGAGACCCATATGGTACACGGAAAGCCCTGGCTCCCAGCTTGCCCTCGAACCTCCTCGTATGTGCCATGGTACCAAGTGCCCTCCCCCCCAACACACACACGTAATAAATACTGATTTTTTAAAATCCTGCTTCTTAGAACATGTCTAAAAATGAAACAAGGCAGGAAACACACGAACATCATACAAAGACAGGGGCTCCAGGCAAGTCACTCGGATCCTCAGTGCTGCCTCATGGGCTTGGTTCTGAGGCTCTGTGGGGCTTCTCAGGGTATACTGTTCAAAGCAGTGGCTAGTAAAACAGTGTGCACTATGTGTATGAGCCCCCAAGGACTCCTTAGAGCTGCTAGGAGAACCTGGGAAGGTATGGGGGTGTAGACACTGTCATTCATATATATATATATATATATATATATATATATATATATATATATATATATATGTATATATATGTATATATACACATATATATGTGTGTGTGTATGTATATACATATATGGCCTAGCATGTCATAGGCATTCGTCAAGATATGTACAGGCACACAGAATTTTTCTGAGATGGTTTTCAAAAAAGAATAAAGATTGATTTGTCTTTGTATGCAGGAACATGGCCACCTGACTATAGCTACACCGCCATTGAGGGCTGCCCTACAGCCCAGGAAGCTATGACTGATTTTTAGTTGGCCACTCTTTTCTTTTTTAAAGATTTATTTATTTATTATGTTTATAGTATTTATAGTATGTATAAATATGTATGTATTTGTTTGTTTATTTATTATGTATATATTATGTATATATACACTTGCACACTAGAAGAGGGCACCAGATCTCATTATAGATGGTTGTGAGCTACCATGTGGTTGCTGGGAATTGAACTCGGGACCTTTGGAAGAGCAGCCAGTGCTCTTAATCTCTGAGCTATCGCTCCAGCCCTAGTTGGCCACTCTTAAAACCAGGAGCAGGTAACCAGGTGTGGTGGCGTACACCTTTAATCTCAGCACTTGGGAGGCAGAGGCAGGTGGATAGCTGTCAGTTCAAAGTCAGCCTGGTCTACAAAGTGAGTCCAGGACAGGCAGGGCAACACAGAGAAAACCTGTCTTGAAAAACCAAGAAAACCAACCAACCAAACAACAACAACAAAAACAGAAGCAGGGAAGAAAGACTCCAAGGACTCTTTAGACCTGCTAGAACAGCCCGGGGAAGGTATGGGGAGTGTAGACACTGTCAATAATTCTGTAATGAATGGAGGGGTCTTTATTATAAAAATTAGAAAGTTTTTTGATCCAACAGAGAAGGACATTTTAAAGTCGCCAGAGCCCCCCAAAGGAAATCTCCATTGTTATTTTTCTTTGTGTAATTTGGTCCTGTTGTGTGTACAACAGCCATTTCTTTTCTCGTATGGTACCTAACATACTTTTTGACCTCAGATGCCCACAGAAAACAATACTCAAGCAGCTAGTGTGGCAACAGTGTTGCTGCAGGACAGGTGTGGCAGGTCATGCTAAGCCTTGGTGACTCAGCTGAGATGCAGCCTGCTGTAGGAGGAAGCTGTACCCACGTCCCAGTAGCCGGACACACCCCGCCATCACGTGCAGTGATGCTAATTGTGCCTTCTCTACCTTAGGGGTGTTCCCATTGGAAAACATTTGTTGGGGGTTCCAAACGAAGCATTATTTTGAAAGGCAGTACAGAGCTGCCTCTGGATAACTTCATCTCCCTCTGATAAAGCCCTCTGCAGGGCCTGGGGTGTGTGTGGGGGGGGGTGCTTCCCTGGGTTGCGTGAGGATGCATTCTGGGATCCCCAGCAACACATGAATTGGTTGTGGTGGCTTCACTTGTAAGCTGAGCACTTGAGAGCACGTGATCCTGTGAGAGGATCAGGAACTCCCTCAGGGTCACCCTCTGGTAGACACTGAGGTCCAGGTTAGCCTGGGATACATGAGAACCAGCCTCAAATACTAAGTGCGTAAATGAACAAACAAACCTTTGAAGATATACACTTTACAGTAAGTCCGATCACTGACAAAAACACGGCAGAAAAATTTGCCTGCCAGAGAATGTTTAGCAAGCGAATCTGAACCTGTTAAATGGCCTCTGGCAGCCAGAGACGTCGTGGCTCAGTGGGTTAGGTCCCTGAACACACATGGTGAAGGGAGAGAACACACACCTACAAGTTGTCCTCTGACCTAAACATGCTCACGAGTGCGCACACAGAAGTACACACACACACACACACACACACACACACACACCACAATAAATGGTCTTTTCATCCCTTCCTCTTGTCACACTGCCACTCTCCACTGCATCTGGTGTTATGAGAGTTCAGTAGTTGAACAGAGAACAACACCTGGATCAGCAGGTGTTCCCGGCAGCATCTGGTCTTCCACAGCAGGCTGAGGGAATTACGTGCCACCCCCATGGGCGTCTTGATGAACTTCCCTTGTTATTGGCACACGCACACTACACGGAGGCCACAGAGTTCAGGGTTAGTAAAGAACGGGCTGTGGAGCAAATCCTGGCTTGCACAGGTTGCCTAACCACTCCGTGACTCCCTTCCTCGTTCTCTCAATGCACAGGCCCCACCTCCCAGGACTGGGAGGGAAACTAACCGTGTGAAAAGTCTCCTGACATGGTGCTGACACTCCATTCCTGGAAACGCTCTCAGCACAGTGCTGAGTCCTAGTAACTAGTTTGTAATCATTCATAAAGAGAGACAACAGGAGGAGGGAAAGATGGAATTAAAAGCCAAGCCTAGTGACATAAGCATATAGTCCCAACCAGTTGGGAGACCGAGGTCAGAGGGTGGCAAGTTCAAGGCTTGCCCTGAGCAACTTACTGAAATCCAGTAGCAAAGTATCACATGAGCTGGGTCCATGAGATGGCTCAGCTCGCTGGTCATCACAAAGTTGTCCCTTGATATATAGTGAGTTCAAGGTTAGCCTGGGATACTCGAGACCGTGTCTTAAAAATTAATAACAAATAAAGATGTGAAGATAGACTTTGCAGTAATCATCTCTCTAGCAAAGATTGCGCAAAATATGCCTGTTAGAGAATGTTTAGTAAGTGACTTTGAAATTTAAAAAGCCTTTAGCAGCCAGAGATGTGACTCGGTGGGTTAGGTCTCTGAACACACATGGTAAAAGGAGAGAACACACTCGTACAGGTTGTCCTCTGATCTATACATACACACACACACACACACACACACACACACACACACACAAATACACACACCCCACAATAAAATAACCTTTGAGTCCCTTCCTCTTGTCACACTGTCACTCTCCCCTGTATTTGGTATCACCGAAGGTAAGGATGTTGAACTTGAAACTTCACAAGTACAGGTAAGGTGCTTGCCACCAACCTTGACTTCCTGAGTTCAATTCCCCCTCCCATAACATAGTAGAAGGAAAGAGTCAACTCTTAAAGTTGTTCCTTGGACCTCTACATGTAGAAGGTATACACATACATACATAACAAATAGATATAATTTTTGTTTGTTGTTTTTTGAGACAGGGTTTCTCTGTGTAGCTCTGACTGTTCTGGAACTCACTCTGTAGACCAGGCTGGCCTCGAACTCAGAAATCCATCTGCCTCTGCCTCATGATTCCTGGGATTAAAGGCATGCTCCACCACTGCCTAGCTAAACAGATGTAGTTTTTAAAAATGTTTTTAAAGAGAAATTGGGCTGGATCGGTGCTATAAACTATAAAAGTTTAATCCCAGGGCTCAGGAGACGAGAGTAGATACAGATGGATCTCTCTGAGTTTGAGGTCAGCCTGGTCTACGTTGTGAGTTCCAGGCTAGCTGAGGCTACATAGTCTTAATGAAAAGAGAGAGCTGAGGATATAACTCAGTGGTAAAGTGATTGCTTGTCACCTGCAAGCTTCTAGGCTCAAATGCTCAGCGCCACCAAAAAATGGAAAAGAAAACAAAGTTGTAAATTAAAATCCTACCACTCAGAATGTACCCGAATTGGTTGGCAGAGTGCTTGCCTGGCAAGCACAAAGCCGTGGGTTTGATAACCAGCACCTTGTAAGCTGGGCACAGTGGTGCAGCCCCAAAGTTGACTTTGTTTCAGAAACAAACACAAAAACCAACTGATGGGTTTACAGGAAGAGATGTGAGAGCAGCGTAACAATTAGGGTAACGCTTCCTAAGCCAAGACTTTTTGTGGGTCTGAGCCTGTTTCCCCACATGTCAAAGTGAGATTAGCTCAAGAGAGTGCACGCTGCAAGACTTTCTGGGGAGACCCCTCCTAGACAGAGCAGCTCTCAGAACCTGCCCTGAGTGACGTGGGCCCCAGCCCTGCACCTTACAGCTTTGTGTTCTGTGTGCCTCTCTGCTTTTGACCTGTTGTTCTCCTCAGCACCTGGACCAAACTGTCCCTCAGGAGCCCCTCTCAAGTACCTTCTACTGTGGAGGTTTTCTGGAATCACTAGCTTTTCCCATCTCCAAGCCATGTCGAGCTAGAGCACGTGTCATGCAGACGCCACCTAGGGCAATTCTGTTACTCCCATTAGCTCCATCTCTTGTGCTCAAAAACAAACACTAACAACAACATAATATCAGCCTTGTTGGCCAAGTGTGCCGGCTCAGGCCTGTCATGGAGGCTGAGTCGGGAGAGGTCAACCCGGGCTGTACAGAGAGACCGTCTCAAAAAATCAAATAGAAAAAGTAAGCCTCTGCCCGGCGTTGGTGGCGCACGCCTTTAATCCCAGCACCCGGGAGGCGGAGGCAGGCGGATCTCTGTAAGTTCGAGGCCAGCCTGGTCTACAAAGTGAGTCCAGGACAGTCAAGGCTACACAGAGAAACCCTAACTGGAAAAAAGCCGGGGGGAGGGGGACCCAAAATCAAATAGAAAGAGTAAGCCTGGAGTTCAGAGGTTGGTACAGTCTGAGTCGCTCATGATCAGATCGACAGGCGTTAGAATGAGACGTGAGGCGTCTGCCCAGTCTAGACCAAAGCTGAGGAATAAAACCAACAGTGCCCATCTTCTCAGAACTTCCGCCGGCAGAGTCTCCCAGGTAAAGAAATCCAAACCTTGGATTTCTAGCATCTGTCTGAAAGCAAAGAGGGAAATGGGCAAGTCTGAATGCTCCTCCTTACTGTTTGTCTAGGTTATTTGAAGGCAAGTAAAGCAGGGTGGTGGTGGTTAAATGTGAGCACTCTGCATTTTGAGAGGCAAAACCAGAAAGACAAGGTCTTTATGTAGGCTGTGGCATGTCTGAGAAACAATATTAAGATTGTTTATACTTTCTTTCCACCTCCAGAGGGCGTCTGTTTGCTTACACGTCCCCTTTTATCTCCCTTACCACCCTATGCAGGATGGGATGGCTCCTCAGAGTATCTCCCTCCCCCACAGAAGAGCAAGCAACCTCATCCTGAGTCCAGCGAGACTTCCACAGGCACAGAGCAACTCGGCCAGCCTGTGTCTCCCAGGACTGCGGAGCCTGAGTCCCAGGGCATACCTAAAATGAAAGCAGCCAGCCAGCGGAGCGTGTCTCCCAGGGAGAATGCCTCAACTCCTCCTGACTTTAGCAGGACTCGGCCTCCACCTGGGGCCTGCTCTCCCAACACCAGGAGAGCAGCTGTCCCTGTGAGCATAGGAACAACGCCTGCTACCCCCATCCTTCATGTCTCCCTTGTGTCGCAGGAAAGGAGTCGAGGCCCCTCAGGCCCCAGCAAGGCCCTGGAAACAACAGGATTCTGTGCACCTAAAAGCTTGAAAGACGATGCTCCACTTGAAGATCTCGCTTCTGTGTCTGGAATAACGTCACGTGCCAGCCCCTCACTGCCAGTTGCTACTGACAGGACCCTGTCAGGGAGCAGAGAGAGCCCTGTGACAGACATCGACACCTTCATCAGGGAGGCCTCTGAGGCAAGGTCTCAGTCTCCTCAGAAAACAGACTACAGGGCTCACCAGGGCATTTTTGAGGGCCACCCACCACGTGGAGCCGGGGGTGGCAGTTCCAATCATGCACAGTCAGTCAGGAGTGACCAGATACCCTCCCCAGGGAAGACTGGGAGCACAGGCCTACCCCTCCCCACTCAGTGGGCTTCCCAGCCTTCTGTTTTGGATTCCATCCATCCTGACAAACACTTTGCTGTGAACAAAAACTTTCTGAACAACTACTCTAGAAATTTTAGCAACCTCCATGAAGACCACCTCTCCCGATCGGGCCCAGGTGACAGTACAGAGCCATCACTGTCATCCATGTACGGCGATGCTGAAGATTCACCCTCGGACCCCGAGTCTCTTACAGAAGCCCAGCAGGCAGCGTCCAGGACCAGCTGGTCACCTCCTCATTCTCACGAGTCCTCCCATAAGGAAGGCACTAGTGAGTCTGAGGAGGAGCAAGTAGAAATCTGTGCCACAGGTGCTTTCCCTGAGACCCCGGCGGCTGACCCACTGCCTGCTCAGGCTGCAGTCTGCCCAGTTTTCCCAGTACAGCCCAGTGCTCTGGGTGAACCGGCGGGGGACTCCTGTGGAGGAGCCTGCCTCTCGCCAGGAGCCTCACACACTTCCACCCTGGGCTCCCCCCAGCCACTTTCCTTCCTGAATATAAACTCTCAGGAGCATGAGATGGGCATAAACGCTTTACAGAGCCGCAGGCCCTCGTGCACAGAAGAAATCACGGCCGTCACCAACATGAGCTCAGTCGTGGCAGATAGCCAGTCTTCTGAAGTAACGAGGCATTGTCACAGCCCGCCATTCACGCTTAGGAACCCGAGTATGGTAAATGGCTCGGGTAACCTGCTGGATGAGGGAACCCTAAATGAAGAAGCCGCTGCCGCTAGTGTGATGCACAGTGTGTACGCCCTAAGTGCCGAAGGCCCTAAGAATGGAGAGACTGTTTTGGCAAACCTACATATTGCCAAGGGTCACAACCTGGATGACCTGCTACAGAAACCAAAAACAGTCTCCAGGAGGCCCATCTTGGCCTGGTTTAAAGAAATAAATAAAAACAGCCAAGGCACACATTCGCAGAGCAAATCTGAGAAGGAACAGTCCTCGATGCTAGCTACAAGTCCCAGCTCCAAAGGCCACATGGTAAGCAACAGCCACAGAAAGGGGGTGGCTGTGCCTGAAAGTCCTTCTCCATTGCAGAAGAGTCAGGAAAATAAAGACCTGCCCCCCCAAAGTCCAGTGGAGACACTAAGGAATGGTCAGAAAACCAAGTGTGGCCCTAAGCTGAAGAGACTAGGCAGCAGAAGCAAAGCTAGTCCTGAGGCCCCTGTGGCCAGTTCTGTTAAGGTCAGCGGAACTGACCACAGGAAGACCTTGACTTCACCCCAGGCCTCCCATAAAATGCTTTCTAAGGCAGCATCACACCAGGTCCACATAGCTGACCAACAAGAGCCTAACAACACTCCTGAGTGCATGCCTGAAAGCAAGCCACCCCTGGCTACCTCTGGGTCGCTGCGGACCTCAGCATCAGACACAAGCATCAGAACGTTCACGTCACCCCTGACCTCCCCTGAGCCTCTCCCCGAGCAAGGTGCAAACAGAAGGTTCCATATGGCTGTCTACTCAGAATCTCACACAAGTTGTCCAACCGCCTCCAGGTCCCCGAGGCGTGGAGCAGAGGGCAAGGTGCCCCATGCTGACTCAGGGTCAGTGAGTCCTTCTGCATCAAAGAGCAGTATGACCTCGGTGGGGGTCAGACAGAGCAAGCAGTTCATACCCAGCCCAGTGGACTTTGTGGTGTCAGAAGCAGCCCAGCCCAGGGGGACCAGTGAGAAAGGAAACGATAAAACCGCTAGCAGTCCCCTAGGAAGGATAAACCAGCTGAAAATAGTCGAGATTTCTTCTGAAAGAATGCCAAAGAATGTATGTGGTGACAAGCTGCCTGACAGTGACAGACAGGGAGGGTTCTTGACTCAGAGCAACTATCAGGAGGAGAGTGGCCTCAGACTCCGCCAGTCAGTGGACTTGTCCCCAAAGCATCCATCCTCCCCATCTTCTCACGCCTCCCAGGTGGAGCCAGAAATGCGCTGGTCCTTCAGTGCGGCCAGACTGGCTGCCACCTCCCCGCAGCTGCCTGCCAAAACACCAGTTTCCTCCCAGGGTGTATCAGGCCAGATGCCAGCCTCCTTAAGGGTGCCTAACAATGGCATACCCATAGGCCCAGGAGGAGAGGAGAACCCTTACTTCACCCCAAGGCCAGCCACCAGAACTTACTCCATGCCAGCCCAGTTCTCAAGCCACTTCGGACGAGAAGGTCCTGCCCCGCACAGCCCAAGTCGCTCACCTCAGGACCCTCAGGTCCCTGTAATGAGTGGCAGTCTCTCTGAGGCAAAGGCAGCCAAAGGCGTGACTAATGGACAGAGTGTATATAGTGTGAGGCCTCTGCTGGAAACGTTAAAGAACCAGCCGCCAGTGGACGGCGGGGATGCCGGTACAACCCCTGAGACTAGCTGCCTCATCCCAGACAAAGTCAAGGTCACCAGGAAACAGTACCACTACGAGCAGAATTGGCCCCATGAATCTACCTCGTTTTTCTCTGTGAAACAGAGGATTAAGTCTTTTGAGAACCTGGCCAATTCTGACCGGCCAGCAGCCAAGTCTACCACATCCCAGTTCTTACCCGTGAGCTCCAAGCCTCCCGTTAGCAGACGGTCATCCGGCAGCATCACTTCAGGGAGCCCCAGTGACGTGACAGCGCGGTCACTGAGACGCAGCTTGAGTTCCTGCAGTGAAAGCCAGAGTGAGGCCAGCAGCCTTCTCCCGCAGATGACCAAGTCCCCATCCAGCATGACACTGGCTGTCTCCAGGCAGAGCCCACCAGAGACTGCTAACAAGGGCCCCGGTTCAGACCCAAAGAAATCACTTGTCCCTGTGGGAATGCCCACCTCATCAGTGACCCCAGCCTCACCCATCAAGAGGAATAAGTCCTCGGTGCGCCACACCCAGCCGTCCCCTGTGTCCCGATCCAAGCTCCAGGAGCTGAGAGCCTTGAGCATGCCAGACCTGGACAAGCTGTGTGGCGGAGAGGATGACTCTGCTGGCCCAGGCACTGCCCTCTTCAGAACCCAGCTGGAGATCATCCCCAAAAGATCCAACGGTGGCTCCCCGGCTACCTCTCCAGCTGGCTCCCCAGCTAGAGGCCACGGAGGCGTCGTCAAGGGAGCAGCCTCCCAGACAGGTCCTATGAATGGTGGGACCAGAGTCTACCTGAGAGGAAACAGCCCTCCAGCCAGTGAGCCTGCAGTGCCCACGGGAGCCAGGGAACGGGGTGAACTTGTGCAGGCCCTGCCTTATGGAAAGAGCTGGTCAGTGAAGTAAGTATCTACCTCCCCTCTTACCTAAGCAGGCCACTGGGGACACTTTGAGGTGTTTGCCTAGGTCATGAGGGGAGAGCCTGTGCTACCTCACACCAGCTCTTCCTAAACCATGTATCTTACGCAGCACTAGTCCATGAGAGAAATAAGGACATACCAGCTACACAATGCCACAGACTTCTTATTTTACGGAATCAATTCCACCAGTGTCCTCTTGTATTCCTGGACCCAATCTAGATACCAAATTGCATTTCAGTATCAGTCCCGGAAGTCACCTACATCCCGCCAATGTGCGGCGGCTCTGAGGAGTAGCAAGTGAGTGGGGTGGGAAAAAGCAGGCTGTGCCTCAGAGAGACTCGGGTTGCCACAGCAGCTGGCGCTAAGTGGGGAACTCTGAACGTTTTAAAACGTTACACTGGGGCCTCCCATTTCTCACGTGTTACAAGTTGTCTGCTGACTCTGACATGAACTCTGGTGCCCTGTATTTGACATCTTCCCCTCAGTGGGGAGGCCCGGTGGCACTCAGAGAAAGGATAAACAGGCTACCAGGATGAGACTTGATAGCCTCTGACCATATGGTGGGGGAGGAGGTCCCCCTCAGTCATAGACCTAGGGGAGGGGAATAGGGTGAAAGAGGAAGGGAGGGAGGGAGGAACAGGAGGATACAAGTGAAGGCATAACAATTGAGATGTAATCTGAAAAAATTAATTTCAAAAAAGATACAATTAAAAAAAAAAAAAGAAGAAGACGACGATGTTGTCTGCTAAACTCCCTTACTATCCTAGAGGGCTTCCCCAGGCTCACTCCCTACTGTGTCAGTGAAGGATATTCCGTGCTGGCCTTGCAGGGTTCTGTAGTTAACTCTGGGCGGAAGCCATGCGCAACAGGAGGCAGGTAGGTCAGAAGACCTTTCAGATGTATCCTCAGGAAATGGAGAGGTTGCTTTTGTATTTACTCTTTTTCCAACTTTTTTTGTTGTTGTTGTTGTTGTTTCTGTTTGGTTGTGTTTTTCACTTAGTTTGGATCAGCTCCTTGCCTCATCGGGAGAGCAGCAGAGATTACAGGCCGTTTTATCCTCCGTGGGCTCCGAATCCAGCATTCTCACCCTCATTCAGGAAGCGAAGGCACAGTCCGAGGTGAGTGGAAGGCATAAAACCCAGGGATGGTGTGAGGCAGAGAGGGGCCACGTGCCAGGCTTAGTCCGTTACCTTACATCCTGCCACTGAGTTGAGGTTGCTGCGATAGGAAATGTTAGGTTGATGTCCCTGCTGCTTTAAGAAGTCCCCTGCAGCCACTGGTCACCAGCCTTTCTACCCTACAAATGGAGTTTACAGAGGAAATGTGAGCGACCCTGAACCTCTGTCCCTGTCAGTGCCCACGTAAACTAGTAAGGGGAGCCACCTGCTGGTGAAAGGCTCACATTGTTACAGCCCTACTTGTGGCCTGAAATGTATTTGGGAGTCTATAAGACAGAGATAGAAAATTTAGATGAACCATATGTGACAGTGAACAGTAACAGATGAGAGCCCAGGTTCCCATGTAGCATGCTCCTCTAAGGACAGTAAGAAACTAAACTTTAACAGATGAGTATTTGTAGAGAAAAAGGGCAAATAAGACTGGCTGGGTAACCCAGCGGGTTACTACTGTCAGTTAAAAAACATTGTTGCAGCAATCACCCTCTGGGTACCTTCTGAGGTTTCTCAGCTATGGTGCGGCCTTACCATTTAGTGGCCAGGATGGTGAGGAGACAGGGTGGGGGAGGGGTGGACAGGAAACAGACACCTGTCAGTTCCTGTTCCGTTCAGATTCTCAGCCTCTGGTCCGGGTAAGTACAGTCAAGACACCCTGAGAGAAGTCGAGTGCTTTCATTTTGAGTGACAGGGGCTAGTCATCAGCTTGCAGCCTCCTTCAGGGTTAGACTGTGTCACACAGGTCACAGTCTCAGCTGGAACGCAGTCTCATTCTTTCCTGACCCTCTTTGCTCCAAAGGTAGTGTAACAGAAAAAAATGGTCGAGGAGACAAGAAAGCCTCAACCAGATGTGTACGTCAGATACGCATTCTCAGAACGTCGGTGCAGACAGACTGCCAGATGCTTGCTATCGGTCTGATACCAAGCAAGCGAGCAGTTTCGTGTCAAGGACGGTTCCTGCTTCCCTCAGAATGTCTTTTTCTTTTCCTGTCCCTCTTTTGTTTTTGGTTGATTTCAGAAAGGAGAGAGAGCTGGCCTTACCCTACCATCTTTGTGCCAGCAGTTTTCTGCTTTTCCCCAGAGAGGATGATATGCTAAAAAGCAGAACAGCACAAACCAATATCCCATGGCCTTCAACTGTACCATGAGAGAGGCCAAAATCCTGTCTGTTTTTCTGGCTGCCACATGCCCAAGCTTTGGAGGGAGTGTGCTGTTTGTCTGGCAACCCAATGATGTCCCAAGTGTCTCAGGCAAAACCTGGCTTCATCATCAGCCACGAGTACACCTGTTCCCCCTAATACCCCTGCAAAACTTAAATAAATGGAAATTTTGGTGGCAGTATGCCCATTTTAAAATAGACTGTCCCTGCTCTAGGATGAAAGGACGTTGAGAAATGTTCGTATCTTAGCATCTGAATACTACCTTCCAGAAGCTACCATTCACTAAGCCACATGCTTCTGTGTCTGTTTAAAAAGCTGGGGGTCAGGGTCACCTTTCTGTCCACTGGTCTGCATGGCTGAGGGTGCCCAAGTCTTCCTGACTTACCAATAGAAGAGAACTGAGCTGATTCCCTCATCAGCTGGACTCACGGTGGCCCTCTGCTGCTTCTCTCTCACCAAACCAGTCCTCACCGGTCACTGTTGGCCCCTATGATACTGTCCTGCTTGAGAACATCTTGAAGCCATTGATGATTATCTCATGAAAGATCAATCAATGTAGAGCTTTAAAATGATGTTAATTCGTGTCTAAAATGGGGATGAAGTCAGACTTCAGAATAGTTAGCCCAGTTATGTTTTATCTTCTATCTCCAGGTATATTTTGCCTGGTGTTTGAAGGAAGAAAGTTTGTTATTTAACCATAGAACGCTAAGAATGCTCTAGAACACTAACTGCTAAGAGTGTTCTGGTCTCATATGGTTCACAATTTTCCCCTACTTTGTTTTATGACTACCAGTTAATCAGTTGTACCTGGAAATAACTCAGGAACCCAAATACGGAAACACTGGCATGTAAAACATGGCTGCAACATGTTGCCTTTATCCTGCCTCTTTGCTCTGATCTTTTTGTTGTTAAAACCCAGGTTTGCTAATAACGGTGGTAATTGGTAAAGAACCAGCCCAGCATACACAAAGTTCTGGGTTCGATCCCCAGGATTACATGCAACCAGGCATGGTAGCACACTCTGTAATCCTAGTCCTTGGAAGATGGAAACAAGATCAAACCATAATCAGAATATATTATATTTTTTTTTTAAAAATCCATTTCCAGGTTTCACAAAAAGATCAAAAGTAAGTGATCACTCTTGGGAACATAGCAAGTTTGAGGCCAGCCTGAGCTACACGGACCCTGTCTCAAACTAATACTATATAAAATATAGACTCGGAGAAGTATGGCACAAAGCATTCCCTACACAGCAGTACTGTGGTCAAGTCTGGGAAGGCAGCAATTTTCCTCCAGTGACTTGAAGACTTGGGGGACCCAGGAAAGCTCCTGTCTCCTTTCTCATTCATGTTCCCCTTTCCTGGCTTCCGCACGAAGCGTGCACACAAGCCCGCCTGGGACAGACACAGGAAGGCTGAGCTGGGCTCCCCCACCTTCCTGGGGGTAAATGGAGACCTGCTAAGGGTCTGTGTCAAGCACCTCCATAAGGACTTAGCTCAAGACTTTCTCAATCTGGGAATGAGGAATAACACCGTGAGTTGTCTGTTTCTCTTCTTCCCCAGAATAAAGAAGATACTTGCTTCATAGTCTTGAATAAAAAAGAAGGCTCGGGTCTGGGATTCAGTGTGGCAGGAGGGGCTGACGTGGAGCCAGAATCAGTCACGGTAAGCCTCAGTGTTCCAAGGCTCTTGGGGCGTCCCTCTGTATGTAGCAGAATTTGATCAGGACACAAAATTCCAATCAGAGATCGCTGAGTTTCGGTCCCTGTTACCAACGTGAAAATGGGAGCGTGGGGAGAATAGTAATTCCATTCTCAAAGATCAGTGTTTTTACAGATACCTAACATGAGATACGGGCCAAATGCAACATATGTCAGCATAATTAATTATCTACATCGTAGTAACTTACTAGAAAAGTGAGTCAAGCGCCCACCTTGCACGCAGTAACATTTTGCATCTCATGGTGGCTTTGGGGCCATATTCACTGGGCGACTTTCACCTGCCTCTATACCTGCTGCCTGCCCTGTGGATGTGAGTAACGAATGTGTGGGAATGCGCTGCAGAGACTGGTTAATTCCACCTGCACACAGGTGAAGTGAGAGCATTTTGAAAAGGAAGCTTAGCACGAGGAAGCTCCTTGACCACAGATTTGCAGTTGCCCTCTGTCCATCACCAGGATTATGAATGATTTGTTTTCTTTTCCTGTCCGTCCCAGGTCCACAGAGTGTTTTCTCAGGGTGCGGCTTCTCAGGAAGGGACTGTGAGGCGAGGTGATTTCCTTCTCTCCATCAATGGCTCCTCCTTAGCTGGCTTACCCCACACTGAGGTCCTGAAGGTTCTGCATCAGGCTCAGCTGTACAAACAGGCTCTCATGATTATCAAGAAAGGGAGGGACCAACCCAGGCCCTCCCTCAGGCAGGAGCCTCCCTTAGCCAACGGGAAGGGTCCATCCCCCAGAAAGACCTCACCGCTGGAGCCTGGAACTGGTAAGCTATCCACTGATAGTGGGCAGCTGGCTGATCAAGCAGCCTGCACTAGGACTAGACTGTACTAGCAAGATAGAACAGGCTAGTGACTAAAACAGCCTCTGTAACGGGATTCAGCGTTGAAGGGGAGATTCCTGATGTATCCTTGAGAAACATCAAGATGGACATTGTTTTCCCGTTTTAGCAGAATATAAGGAAATGAAGGGATAAATATGTTTTTGTATTTGAAAATAGAGACTGCAGCCTTTCTTTGCCAAGAGCTTAGAAAAGGCTCAGGATGTGCTCCCGTTGCCCCGCCCACACTAGGTACTGGTCCATGCCCAGGTTCCTACAGCCTTTAGATAAGCCCTGCAGGTTCCCTTGGCATCCTCTCCCACTCTCTGTCTAGAGGGCAGATAGCACACAGTTCAAGGCAGGAGGCCCTTTGTTTATTCTCAGCATCTGTCCTGACAGTCCAGGGTGGCCGAATGCCTCTGCTCAGTTAGGCTTGGATGTGGCCTAAGCTATCCACAAGACAGCCACTCCACAGCTACACCTTGCCAGACTGATAGGCATCTGCTGTGGGCCTGCCTGTACAGTGGAGGCACCTGGAAAGCTGTTTAAAACCCTGATGCCCAGGAAGTCCCCTGCTCAGCTGAACCAAGAACTCTAGGGAGTAGGGACCAGACATGACTATAGCTACAATGCTGTCAGGTGATTCCAGGACAGAACCCAAGCTGGGAGCCATTATGAAAGCGTTCTTTCCCCATTGAGCAGCAAGTCACCCACTAAAAATTTCACCACTCCAAGCTGTAATGCACACCTGTAATCCCAGCATTCCGGGAGGCAGAGCCAGGCGGATCTCTGTAAATTTGAGGCCAGCCTGCTCTACCAAGCGAGTCCAGGACGGCCAAGGCTACACAGAGAAACCCTGTCTCAAAAAGCCAAAAATAAACGCCGGGCGTGGTGGCGCATGCCTTTAATCCCAGCACTTGGAAGGCAGAGGCAGGCGGGTCACTGTGAGTTCGAGGTCAGCGTGGTCTACAAAGTGAGTCCAGGATGGTCAAGATAACATAGATGAACCCTGTCTCGAAAAACCACCAAGAAAAAAAAAAGGCAAAAATAAATAAATAAAATAAATCACACCACTCCCAATATTAGCAAATGTCTTTCAGACTATGAGGATTGGCTTTAAACTGCAATAGGGAACTGGCAGTGGTGCTGGTCGATTGTACCAGGTAGCTGTTTCATTCATTCCTGGTCCTGCTCCTGCCTTCCAAGCAGCTAAGTACACCTTACACTTTTCTATTCAACTCCATAGTACGGACTTAAGGAGACTAAAAGGCAAGTACACAATTCGTATTCAGTCCGCAGTCCCCAGCCTGGCCTTTCCAAACAAGCCACGGAGCCGCTATCACCATGGCAACACTGCTCCCCACACAAGAGCGAGATGCCAATGAAGGATGCCAGTGTGAGGGAGGCAAGCATGCCCTGGAGATGCCAGGGTTTCCTCTCACAGAAGCACAGGGCACAGGGCAAGGAAGGAAGCCCCACCGAGCTCCAGGGACCTTCCCAAGCAATCATGACGGTCTCTCGTGAGCTGGGCACTTCAGTGCCTCTGCCTCCTTCCATAGCAGATGGTGACATTCTGTTGCTGTGGTAGCCAGGGTTGGCAGGAAATCGAATTTGATTCACTGCGTGTGACTTCCAGCCTCACCAGGATGTGAGACTTGACAAGAGCAGTTTGTCTCCTGGGCATTTCTGCCTCGGGGAGAGCGCGTTCTCTGGAAGCAGAAGCTGTTGAGTCCAGTAGGACACCAGCCAGCTAGGGGGCTCCCTTCCGGGAGGCCATGCCTGACGCTGGGACCAAAGGCTGTAAAGACTCAGGGGCAGCCAGAGTCTCTGGTGCCAGAAGCAATGTACTTGGGGAGGGCACTGGACAGGTGACATGGTCAACAGCAACCTGTCGCTTTTTATCTTGACAGACATCCTTGCCGCAGGGAGAAACGGAGCTGCTCACGACACTCTGTGCGTGGAAGTGCTAAAAACTTCAGCTGGGCTGGGACTGAGCCTGGATGGAGAGAAAGCCTCCGTGTCTGGAGATGGGCCGCTGGTAATTAAAAGGGTGTACAAAGGTAAAGTACATCTCCATGGAAACCCATCCCTCCTGCATGAGAACTGACTTTGCAAATTCTGCAGTGCCCTTACTGCTGCGTAATGTTGAGTTAGTTGTGTTTTGCACGTATTTAAAACTCCCCAGGCCCAAGTAGGTACTAAGGCGGGCACTAAGTCAGAGAGGCCAGCAGGAGCACTTACTGTCAACCAAGACTCCAGTGATTTCAGATACTAGACAGCAAGAAAAGGCAGGTAAACAGCGGTGAATGGCTCCTTTGTGAACTTGAAATCTTCATTTTATGATCTTGGGAAATTGTTTGGGCTGGAGGATTTTTTTTTCTTTTTGCATGTGTGTGTATATGGTATGCATATTGTATGCATATCCACGTGCATACACATGTGAAGGCCCAAAGTTCATATCGGGCATCTTCCTCGATGGCTCTCCACTTTACCTCTGAGGTAGGATCTCTGACTGAACCCTGTGCTTGCCAGTTGGGATCTGCCTTCAGAGCGCTGGGGTTACAGGTGACCCACACACGTGTGTTCTAGAGATCCAGACCCTGACCCCCACACTTCATCCACTGGGCTCTTCCTCCACCACTGAGCTTCCTGCCTATCACTGGAAAAGTCTTTAAAGCCTTCAGATTCCTAAGCCATCAGAAATTACGTGTATAATTATATCATCACGCAGTCACAAGACCATCTCGGAGAGACTCACCTTCCCACACCAAGTCCATCCCTGTTCTTCCCTGAACCTGTCACCTTTCATTCTAGCTCTGTTCTGAACAGTACATCTCTCACATCTTACGTGAATAGTTGTAAAACATCTCCAGCTGGGCAGAGTGGCTCATGCCTGCAGTCCTGGCACTCAGGAGGCAAGAGCAGGGTTATGACAAGTCTAAGGCCGTACAGGGAGTTCTAGGCCAGCCAGGGCTACATACAAAACAAAATCTTCATCAGTTGTAGAAGCAAGGCCCGAGGTGGTGAGCTGCTACCATGTGTGGCCCAGAAATGTGCAAGCAGAACCGAAGCTTCCAAGCCCACCCACGGGCAGGGGCTGAGCGTCTCCTGACTGGGTGCTGCCGGATGTAGGCATCGAGTGATGGAAAGGACTGGGGCTTCCCCGCCAGGGAACTAGAAGTGAGACAGCATCCAAGACAGGCTGTCACTGTTTATGGCCCCATGTGCAAGCAGAAAACAGGCATGGATCTGGAGTCAGGCCTGCTGTGTGTAGTACATAGCAGTACTAGGCTGCAGGACACTCCCCGTACTCAAGGACTCAGTAAATGACAGGCAGAACAGAGGATGGCATAACGGGAGCATGGGGTCTTTTGTGTTAAGTCTCAAGCGATAGCTCCCAGGGAAGAGGGCAAGGTGCATGAGACGCTCTGCTGCCAGCAGGACTCATACCGAGGGCCTATGAGAAACCACTAAGGCTGGCTGGCAGCTGGGCAGTCGCTGAAGACCAGATCTGGACTTCCCCATCCTTAAAACTGTCTCTGGCTTTCCTACCTTCTGCCAGAAAACAATAGGACAGTGACCTGAGCTTGACCATTGCATTCAGTCTGACTTAAACCAAAGTGTGTGTGTGTGTGTGTGTGTGTGTGTGTGTGTGTGTGAGTGTGTGTGTGTGTGTGTACACACACATACACACCACCTGGATTCCCACCGTCACAGGTGCCTCCCTGAGTACCAGCTTCGAGCCCAGCAGTACAGGGTATAGAGTGGAAATAGGACGTAACAGAGAACCTTGCCAGCCCGGCAGATGGGCTTCTGTCTCCAGGCCTTTCTCTCCCAAGCTCTGTCTTCATCATTTTTTTTTAATCAACTATTGTAACCACAGGTATAAAAGTATCAACTTTTTAGACTCTAAAAGTGTGTGTGTGCACGCATGTGTGGGTACACACCATGCAAGTGCCCAGAGAGGCCAGGAGGTGATGGAGGCCACTATCCACCCCACCCCACCCCCGTCCCCTGACACCCCCCCACCCCCCCCCACCCTACCCCCCCCACCCCACCCCCGTAGCTTGAGTTATTGGCGGTTTTAAGCCAGCAGATGTGGGTTCTGGGAGGTGAAGCTGGGTCTGAACTTAGGAACTCTGGGAGCGATAGCTCTCTAACTGCTGAGACATCTCTCCAGCGCCTTTAGTAACATTTCTGTTATCTGTGTACGTGTGGTACTCAACGGAGGTCAGGGCACAAGTTTCAGGAATCACCTTTACCCACTGAGGCATCTTGCCAGCCCTAAACACCTAAAATGGCTTTCTAAAATGTCCATCTGCTCAGTCTTTTGAGATCTGAAGTTTGTAAGAAAGTTGCTATTTCCTCTCATACTTGAGAGGTTATTTAATTCACCTCTTCCACGGTGTGCTGTAGGTGAGTGTAGCTGGGACGAAAGAGAGGAGGGTTTCCGCTTGTCTTCTGAAAGCTCGTGTGCCATAGCTTCCACAGTGCTGTAATACAGGAATGTGGAAAGCTCTGCAGGGAAGTGATCCATCAGTTATGCTATGGACACCGTCCCCACGGCCTGGGGAGCAGGTAACCTCTCGTGTTCAAGGCCTGACGTAGCCCTGGCTGACATCCTGGATGATGCAGTTTCCACGAGCTTGTTGGGTATTTGTTGGTACTTTAGTTCTTGGTTTCCTTTGATCAACTCTTGAGTATTTGCTACTGGTTTGTTTGTTTTTTAATTTAAAGTGGCTTTTACTTGAGTACACAAGACTTTATGCCACTATCGCAGAGGCTGCCAATGATTCATATTTGAGTGGGAGGACCCACTTAGTTTTATAACATGTCGGCTGCTAAATGCTACTATCTGAATCAGGCAGAATTTAGCATCCTTACCCTTTCTGTGTCTCTCAAGATGCTTGTGAATGGGGACTACTTTCTTAAATAAATGGCAGACACCCTCAGGAAGAACAAAGGCAGGTCCCTTGGACTTCGGCAACATCATGAGCCCCTCAGGATCACCCCAATTCATGAGAGGGGTCAGACCTTTCTTGGCCAGTTCATAAATCTGTTCCGTCCCATAGTCAGACATTAACTTCGGACAGATGGGGATGCACGGGAAGGAAGACAGAACCCGCTGAGCCGGGCCTTTCCCTGGAACGTGCATGCAGCCCATGATGGCAGTGGTCTGGTAGCCAAAAAGTGATTTGTGGCTCTTAAATATAAATACAGCACCTTCCTTTTGTGAATTGTGGACGTGGGACTTGTATATGTTGGGAAGAACTGCTCTGCAGTGATTTTCGTATTGTTTAATTTACAGAGAGACTATCTTAAAAAAAAAAAAAAAAGAAAGAAAGGAAAATAGTTCCCTAGCCTAAGACTACAGGAATATCCCTGAAGAATGTTTCCCGCTTAAGCTCTTAGCTGCCCTTAAGGATGCAGATGCTAATGGTTCATTCTGCACATGCTCTGGCAGGTGGTGCCGCAGAACAAGCTGGGACAGTAGAAGCTGGGGACGAGATCCTTGCCATTAACGGGAAGCCCTTGGTTGGGCTGGCACACTTCGACGCCTGGAATATTATGAAGTCTGTTCCAGAAGGGCCTGTGCAGCTCGTGATTAGAAAGCACAGGAATCCGTGAACTCTAACAAGAGCGGCCCCTCCCCTGGAGTCACTTCTTTTAGCAAATCAGAATGACTTCCTGAAATGATGTGTTCTTGAAGCAACAGACAGCTTACACAGATCTCCACAATGTTGTACTTTTAACATGAAGCCCAGACTGCCTGGCCCATCGAGGCTGGGAGGGCGTCATTTGCTCAGTGCCTGGGATCAAGAGCTGACGTGCTCTTCATCGCAACACCTAGCTATACCTTTACATCCCTCATGCCACCTCTCCCAGCATCAGGCCTGGTGAGTAGGGACCAGAAGGGTAATAAAGATTCCCCAGATAAAATGATGTATGTATGTATGTACGTTGATATAATTTTGTAAGTAAATGACATAGTGCTTTTAGGTACATGCAGTGGAAGGCAGAGCTATGGGTCTACGTATGTTACCTTGAAAAGTAAAATGAGACTTAAAGAAAATGAATTTATGACCTAATTGTTAGGCAGAGCTCAGGAATTACCCAACAGTGAAAAAGATGAAAAATTTTAAAAGTGCTATTTTTTAATGAACGTAATGTATGATGTGGACTAGGAGGTTCTGGTTGTTTTCTGTTTCAGAGAGTGTAAGTCATAAGGCTGTTAAGAGTGACAGCTCTGATGGATTGCAATAAGTAACTATGAGCTTCCTTGCTTGGGAGGAGGAAGTTCTAGCCTGAAAGCACCTTGCATCTAGTTTGCAAACTTGAATATGTTTGAATTCAAGACTGGGCAACCCAAGAGCAGGCCCAGTTGTCAGTGTGTTTCCGTTGCCACGTACATGCACCACCACCTTAAAGGAGTTTTTGAGAGTTAAATTCTTCAACTTGCAAACATAGGATTCTGTGGTCCAACTGAGGAGCACCTGACATCCTCTCGGGGAGGTTTTCTTGGGTTTTCTCCTTTTCCCCCCACTAGCCCTAAAGCAGCATGGAGTTCTAATCCGGCTTTCTTCCCTGACAGAGCTCTGCAGTGGCCCAATTTTTTGCTATTTTGTTTTTTCTTGTTTTGCAAATTCTTTCTTTTGCCAAAACTGGGGTCCCACAGAGCATCCTGACTCAAGCTGCTTGTGACACTCCCCCAGAACCTTCCTCCTCACAAAGCTGGCTTTTTTCCCCTTTGCACTGACTATTTCCTTCTTAAGTCCCAACACCTCATTAGCTTCATTTACCAAACAAGAAGAAAATGGAAAAACAGGGTGAGTCACTCTCTAGGAAAAGGACTATAGAGCATTTACCACCCTATCCTCAGGTGGTGCCACCCAGTGCTGGGTCCTGGGGTTCTGGGTGGAGACTGCACTGGTCAATCCCACATGCATGATGCTATGGTTTTGTTGGTTTAATGCACATCTGGGTCTAGGAAAAGTCACTGAGGTGCTTGAGTTGTTGCTGCCTTTGTCCATCTTTTCTGAGCCCGAGCCTGCTGGCCAGAGGGTCTGCGGGTGGGCACAAAGTAACTGGCTCATTTTCAACAGGTCTCACACAGAAAACTAGAGTCCAGGAGTTAGCATCTACTTTTCGTTACAGTTACAAGTAGGATACTGTAAGACTTCAGTGCAAGGTGCATGCTCGGTTGTTGTGTAAGTCTCCGGCGTCAGTTTCTGCTTTCTTACCTGAATGATAATCTCAAGTCAGCACGGAAAAGCATTTTTGTTTCTTTTTTGCCTTCACTCCTTTACAGTCATGCCTATTAAGTCCTCTGTGAACAGACAGGACTTGCTGGAGCAATAGTCCGAGTGTCCCTAAAGGACCTCTGGCTTCATCAGCCATTTGGACTGGATCTTTCTAGGTCTTCCTAGCTAACAGGGGGGCTGTAAGGGAAGCAGCAAAAGCTAACCTGTCTTTGACCCTGAGGTAGAAAGATATTTATTTATAGTCTTTGGTGTTCAAGGCATGACCTGTATTGCTAATTAGTCTAATAAATCCCCACACTTCCTGCAGTGAACACTAATGGTATTGTTCTAAACCTTTTTTTTTTAAAGTGGTCAGTCATTCACAGTAAGCTATGAGGTAAAATGTGTTTAATAAGTCGTAGTCGTAAGAAAATACAGTGAAGGCTCAAGTATGCTGGGTTTCATTCCCAGCCGCCCACACATATTGCATTGCATTATACGGCTGATTTAATTGGCACCACACTTGTATATTATACATTATTCTTTATTTATGTAAAATAAAATGCCTTATATATTAAAGAGTAAGTGCAATAATATGAAATGGCCTGTACATTTTTAAAATGTTGCCAAGTTATGTAAATCCACATCTCTGTAAACAATTTTTTAAATAATTTTCAAAAAATAAACACTGCTTACTACTTGATTTTGTCTATTATTATGCAGTAAGTAATGCCAAGATTTTTTACAATGTGCTGTTACCTTATTATCACCTATATAGGTAAGAGGTAAAGAGGCAAAGGGCCTCAGTTAGCTGCTCTTTTCTATACCTACACACAGAATCCTGACAGCCTCAAAGCAGCACACCTCTAAAACCTGTCTACATCTGGACCTCACACAATCCGGGTGATGTTTTACCCACTACATCTTGTCTTTAACAACCCTAGTAACTGCCTCCATTCACACTTCTCTCACAAGAAACACAGTCAAACTAACACTAGATTCCAGAGGCTTAAGACCTCACTGCACTGGCCTGGCAGATCCTTCCAACTAGAAGGATCTTAGAACCTATGTCTGTTACTACAAATTCCTCATGCACAACGAAAAATACCACCTTAAATTCCCAATTTCCAACTTCCCCTGGGCCCTTTGCTGCTCAGCAATTGTTTGCCAGTTTTTCCTCTCATTGCTCATGAAAGCATTCTCTTCCTCAGAGGCAACCCTATCTTCCCCCTCATACTTGACCTGGGGTCCTATTTCATAGGGTGAAATAAAAACCATCTTCTTTATTGAGGCTCTGCAGCTTTAAGAAGCAATTTAAGTCCTACAAAGAAGGCAAGAATATACATTCTCGAAGTCAGGTTCTGATCACCTTAGCCTGCCAGTATTACTTCCCTCTGAGGACCACTGACAACCGAGACACTCTGCTCATGATACCGCATGGAAACAAACACCAACCCAGCTTACGAATTTGGAAAACTGTATCGCCATATGGGGAAAGACTGAACACCACACTAAAAAGAAAATGATGCAGGATACCTTTCAAATGAGAAAAGACAATAGGTGGCAGGAAATGGTTCTGAAAAACCCTTGTAGAAAGATCTAGACTGGGAGCAAGATATGCTCAATGGGAATCCTAATCAAAGGGAGGTAACTTCCTTTTCCCACACATCAAATGATCTAGGCATGGCCGAGAGGGTGCTAACAGGCAAGGAATGAGTTCATCTAATGGAAGTCACCAGGTAAGGTCCTGCACTAAAAGGCCCAGACTGTCAACCTAACCCAGAAAGGCTGCAGTCACGTCAATCCACACACCTGATCCTTCCTCCCAACCACATGACAAGTGAAGTACCGATTAAATCAGCTGGTGTGCATACAGCCCTCTCTTGGCCTAAAGGATGAATCCAACAATGCTAAACAAGCTAACAGAAGCTGACAAGTCCTGGGCACATGGCAGGCCTGACTCTCCCAATATTACTGAATTAAATTCAGCAATATGAAATGTATGAGTGGGATAGAAAAAAGAAGCAAAACAGACATAAACAACAACTGATAGACATGATAAAACAAACTTAGGAAAAGTTAATTTTTATTCTGTTTCAGAAGTCTTGGTCCACTTAGCTCCATCACCTTAGGTCTGTGGCAGCATGTACCATAGCCAAGAATGACTGTTTACCACATGACAGCTAGAAAGCAAAGAAAGAGGAAAAAGATGCTGGGCGTGGTAGTAGAGGCCTTTAACCCCAGCACTCTGGAGGCAAGTGGATCTCTGAATTTGAGGCCAGACTGGCCTACAAAGTAAGTCCAGGATAGCCAGGGCTATCCTGTGGAAGGAAGGAAGGAAGGAAGGAAGAAAGGAAGGAAGGAAGGAAGGAAGGGAGGGAGGAAGGGAAAAGGCCAGGCCCCTCCCCACCCTCCTAAAGGTTCCACCGTTTTCCAACAGGGCCACACTGGGAGCCAAGCCTTTAGAATATGGGCCTCTTGGGTAATGTGAGATTGAACCCGGCTGGGCGTGGCGACAGGCAGTAGAGGAAAGGGGCCAGGAGCCTAGGGTCATTCTGGAGCACATGCAGAGTGAAGGGCAGCCTGAGGGACGTGAGCTCCTGTCTCAGACCGAAAATAAAGCCAGGCAGGCGTGGTGCACACCTTTAGTCCCCACACTCACTCGGAGGCAGAGACCAGCCTGGTTTAGAGTGAGTTCCAGGATAGCCAGGGCTGCTAAACAAAGAAACCATGTCTCAAACCAAACCAAACCAAACCAAACCACAAATGTGTAAGATAGTTCAGGTAAAAGCAGACCCAGAGACCTCGGAACCACTTTGCCAGAACCGAAAGAGCTAGAGAACAAAAAGGTGCCTGACCTACATCTCTATTCCACAAGGAAAGAGAATTCACATTGAGAAGCTACTGTACTTAAATCCTTCGCAGAATCATAAAAAGCACAAGGAGCAAATATCATCCCTGCAGACAACAGCAGCACAGGTGAGAGAGATGCCCAAGAAAAGAACTGTGACTCCAAACCTCAAACTGAGCTCAAATACATTGAGTAAAAAACATGACTGAATAGCCACACGAAACTAGAAACCCTCTGAAGTCCAGTGTTTACTCAGGAGGCAGCCAGGCACGGTTATACAAGCCTGTGATTCCGGCACTTGGGAGACAGAGGCAAGTCCAAGGCCCGCCCAGGGTACATGGTGACATCCTGTGTCACAGACAACTGGCTAGATGGCAGTCTAAAGTGCTTGTGCCTATGTGGGTTCAGTCTGTTTAAGAAGCCAGGTATGGGGCACACTTGTAACCACAGCTTTGAAGAGGTGGAAAGACCTTCACACACATGTATACTTGCACAGACCTACACATGCAAAGAATAGAAGATGCATGGTAGGGTTACAGAATGCTAAAAACCACCTTGCCTGAAATTAAGGAGAAAAAAAAAATTGAGACACCACTTAAAAGAACGTATTGCTTACAGGCAGAACCAGAACACTCTGTAGTAATTCTGGGAGAAATATCCAGAAGGCATCCAGACAAGAACGTATTCGCAAAAGACAGACTATCACAATTACCAGTGTTTAACAAGAATGCTTATACCAAAAAGAACATTCAATAAGTTACTTTAAAAAAAAAAAAGCTAACTTTAGCATTTTTTAAGCAAACTGACTTCCAAGGCCACATACTACCCTCAGCAAACAAAAGCCTGGGCTTGCATTCTCACAAACCCACTACAGGAGGCTCTCCAACAACGGCTGTCACCTGCGGTCACCACAAATGACCCTTTCGTAGCAGTAACGTTACAGTGGCGATCACAACTGTATTATGAGGCACTGCATTGAAGGACTGCAGCATAAGAGGGTGAGAAGCACTGCTCTAAGGAGCAAGTGAGAACAGCAGAGTGATGAGCACTCAGGGTATGCAGACGCAGAGAGAACCAAGAGAGCAGTTGGGGCACAAAAGGGCTGCTCTTACAACGCAGATGGAGCAATCACCCCAAGAGAGGGGAGAGGACAGCTGCAGTACAGCTCACCCATACAGCTCCTGACCAGTGGACACAAGGTCCCAGGCTCAATCCCCAACACCGAATAAACAAACACTCCTAGAATGTCAGGAGTGTAAAGAGAAAAGGCAAATGAATACATAATATTTTACTCTAGATTGTTGACATGGACAAGACAGAGGAAAATCCCACAGCCCTACACGTGAATCCTAAACACCAACAGAAGCTCATCAAGTACTTTTTGAATTGTTGGTCAAGTAGTAAAATACACAAAAAATGTGCCGATCCCACCACAAGGAGAGTATAGTTCAAGTGCATCGCCATCACTGTCTCCAGAACTTTACTGGCCCAAACTCAAACTGTAAACTCTATTTTTATACATAAAAGCATTTTGCCTGGCACAGTTGTGCACGCCAGTAATCCCAGCACTTGGGAGGCAGAGACAGACAGATTTCTGTGAATTCAAGGACAGCCAGGGCTATTACAAAGAGAAACAAAAAAACAAAACCCCAAAAAACACATATGCAAGGTTTTTTTCCCCCTAAAAGCAATAATCACAGTAGAAGTAGTAAGCATGTTGAATAAGATTTCCAAACTGTGGCCTTGAAGTACTATTTTATGGAAAAAGAATGCATGGCTTGTTGCAGACACTGATGGCGCCATATATGGGGTAGGATTGTACAAAGTAAGCCACATCAAGAGGTCATCAAAAGACTACTGGGGTTATGCAATAGAAACTGAAGATCCAGTCTGCAGAGATGGCTCTGTGGGTGGCATTGTTTGCCTCTAAAGTCATCTGACCGGATGGCAATCCCCAGAACCCAAGGTGGAAGCAAAGAAGCAATTCCTGAAAGTTGTACTCCACACATGACATGAGACACCCATGTTCTCCCTCACAACCCACCCGCAACCCCTCAACAGTAACAGAACTATATTTTGATTTTTTTGAAGCCAGAGTCTCTCACTATGTAATTCTGGCATCCTAGCACTATGTAGACCAGACTGGCCTCAAACTGATCCACCTGCTTCTGCCTCCTGAGTGCTGGGAATGAAGGCGTGCACCACCACACCCAGGCAGAAAATGTTTTTAAAAAGATATTTGAAGAGAATTTAACTGTCCAAAGATAGAAAACTTGAGTATTGAGGATAATTGTAATAGAACAAAACCATATAAAATGTCTATTGTGCCATACCATGAAAAATAACCACACACTGAAAATAAGGATTTCACTTAAATGTAGCCTCAAAACTTAATTCAAACAGATGCTAGAAAAGTGGCTAGGAGAAGCCTGGGATAAGGGAAGGTTGAGGAAATAGAAGCAATTAATTAAAGTATATAATGTTCCAACAGTGAGTTGGATCCAGCTACCGCACTGTGATCAGTTCATGGGAACAGTCCAGGGCCCGGATGCAGCAGCAGCACAGGGGGGAGAGCAATGGTTAGCACCCACAAAGACCTGGGCTTAGTTCTCAGCACCAGAACAAAAGGAGATTTCAAAGCCATGGACACTTTTACCATTCTCACCTGAGGGAGGAAAAGTTGGCAAGGTAAAGGCTACCTTAGGTTCATTTACTCTCTCTACAAGGTATACACAGATCAAAACATAATATTACACCCCACAAATACAAAAATTATTTGCCAATTACAAGTACACAAATAGGTACACAGCTAGCTTATTTCCAAAAACAACTGGTGGGTGTGTGTGTGTGTGTGTGTGTGTGTGTGTGTTTGTGTGTGTGTGTGTGTGTGTGTGTATGTGTGTGTGTTCAGGTAGCCATGGAGGCCAGAAGAGGGCACTGGATCCCCCAAAACTGAAGTTATTGATGGTTATAAACAAACACCCAATATAGGTCCTATGAACCAAACTCTGGTCCTCGGCAAGCAGTCCCAACAGCTGAGCATCTCTCCAGCTTCTGCTGCCATCAATTCTTTAGACAGCGTCAGGAAAACAACTCTTCTTTGAAAATAGGCAAGTGAGCTCTCAGAATGTATCCTACCTTTCTTTCCTCTGTGAAATAAGCTGGGAGATAACGGAGATAATCTTCCCATAACAACATTCTTGCTAATAAAGGAGACATGAAAACCTTAAGATACCACCACTCCAAGGCCTAAGAAACTCCAGGATGATCTGGGCACAGAGGCTCACAGCTGTAACCCAGCATTATGGAGGCTGAGAGGCAGGTGTTCAAGGACAACCCAAGCTACACACTGAGTTCCAGGGCAGCCCTGTCTCAAAAGGGAGAGGGAAAGAGGAGTGGCAAGCCACTATTTGGGTGTTTCCTAGACAGGCTTCCCACAGAAAGAAGGCAAAGTGCAGGGGAAGACACCCAGAAATCCACAGGACAAGAGTTCATCACCAGGTGCGTAATATCACAAAGGTGTGTGTATGTGCCTCCTGATGGAAGTACAAACCAGCACTAGAAACAGTCTTCCCGACACAAGGAACCCAAACCCTTATACCCTCCACAACTACTTCCCAGTTCCTGGGAGAGGGGAAGAATTAAAATTAAAAGTGAAAATTAAAGCATGTGTAGTTACACCTTGCAGATGTGATCAGCAAAACCTAAACTTTGGAAGCCTCCATGGGACCAACTTTCCCGTTTAATGAGCAACAGTTAAAAAAAAGGGAGAGAAGAAAAAGAAAGAAAAAGAAACATTCAGGGGGAATCTACAGATTTACGGAAACTAAACACCTACCAAGTGGAAAAACAGAAATCAAAGAGGCGCAGATGAGGAAGTCTGGAACTGGAGAAGCCTCAACAGCTCCTCCCAAGGCTGTTCGTGACCTCAATGACAGCTTAAAGTATATCTGCCTTAAATTAAGTCATTAAGGCTTCTTTACATTTTAACCTTAATTTTAATAAAATACTTATGTATAGATATGTTCATAACTCATCTTTGGTTTTTCTATTTGTTAATCATAGTTCCTAAATCAAATTAAAAATAAAAAACCCAGCTAGTCTATAAACTAACCACCAGGCAAATGTCTTTAGTACGGCAATTAAGATCTCCACTGACTGGGAGCAGAGAGATGGCTCAGCAACTAACAACATTCACTGATCCTGCAGAGGACCCAAGTTCAATTCACTGTACCTACATGGTGACTCACGACCATCTGCAGCTCCAAATCCCAAGACAGCCACTGTTCTCTTCTGGCCTCCATGGCACTGGGCACACATGTGATAGACACACAGGCAAACAAAACACCCATATAGATAATGTGCATAAAATAAATAAATAAAATATTTTCAGCGGGGGGGGGGGAGGGGAGAACAACCCCATTGATTCCACAGTCAAGCACTAGATGTTATACTTTCCTGATATTAAGTAAAAAGCACAAAGAAAAATATCACACCAACTCTAAAGCCTGAGAAAAACTAACTGTTATCACAAGCACAGGATTAAAGTGCTTTTCACACTTTTCTGATGTAAAAAGACAAAACACTGTTTTTAAAAGTCAATGCCCAAAAAAGCTTTGCCTCTCTCCTCTCTAGAGACTGATGTATGTGTCAGCTGCCAAGAACCTGGAACAACAAAGCCCAGGGGTAAATAATCTTGAGCTGGTAAAGAAGCCAGGTTAAAGGCCTGCTGCTGGTGGCGCACGCCGGTAATCTCAGCACTCGGGAAGGCAGAGGCAGGCAGATCTCTTAGTTCAAGGCCAGCCTGTTCGACAAATCCGAGCCCAGAACAGCCAAGGCTACACAGAAACCCTGTTTTAAAAAAAAAAAAAATGCAAATCAACAATAAAGATGCTAAACGATAACCCCTTGATAAAACAACCTGTGAGTTCTGCCGTATGAGCTTGGCAAAGGCCAAGACTGACGATGCCCTGTATGTAACGGGTGCCAGGGCCAACAACATCCATGCTACTGGCAGAGGCATTAAGTCAGCACAGATCTTAGAAACCAGCCAGACTTGATTTCTTATTTTCAATATTTATTCTACCACGCTGCCCATTTCTGTGAAATCTCCTACAAAAATCTGAGAAATACAAAGCTATTCTCACAAGATTACTTATAATAACCAAATGTAAGAGGAACTTGAATAGCCACTCACGGAAGCTAAGCTATATAATGGAGCCACTCAAAAAGATGATGTACTTGGTATATCCATCCTCCTGAGTGCAAATGCACAGCCAGGTCTAACATTAGGCCAAGAGTGTGTGCACAATTAAAACCGTGTTACCACCCACAGCTCCATGAAGAGAGCATGCAAGGTTAAGAAACATCACCACTTTCCCAGTGCTGCTCAATATATGACATCTCTAATGAGCTTATAAGATGATCTTGGGACCACAAGACATAGTGGGCTGGGCTGGATTACAAACAGTTTGTCCTACTCAACAAGCTGAAAACAGAACAGAGTGCTTTAACTGGCATGAGCTCTAACAATACACGATGGAGAGGCCACAGTTGGGACTTAAATGAACTTCATAAAGCTCTCACATAAACTCATGACTCACACTTGCCAGGCTGCTGAGACAAGGCTGCCCATGCCTGGCAGATATGAATCCTATGACCAACAGGCTGAGGGACACTCAGTAGTCCCATGTTTTTGTTTTTGTTTTCCCTAGTGATGAAAACTTAAGGCACTTAAAATCCTATGCCCTCTTGGGGCCTGAGAGATGAGATGGCTCAGTGGTTAAGAGCATTATCTGCTCTTTCAGAGGACCCAGGTTCAATTCCAAGCACCCACACATGGCAGCTTACAACTGTCTGTAACTACAGTTCTAGGGGATCCAACACCTTCACACAGACATGTGTGCAGGCAAAACAATGCACATAAAATGAAGGAAAAAAATCCTCTCAGGGAAAAACAGCTTCCTCCCAGTGCCCAAATAAGACAGAAAGAGCTGTAGTTGGACACTATCCCTGTTTGCTAAATCACTTTCAGATCAAAAGTTTAAACAGCTACTAGATATGTGAGACAGCCGTCATCTTGTGAGGAATCTCAGGTGTCACAAAGACCTCAAGGCATGGAGAACATTACACAGCTTGTTCAACCACTGCGCTGGTTCACATTTGCAGGGGTTTTTTTTTTTTTTTTTTTTTGTCCAGAAAGCTCATCAATTAAACACTGCATGATGAAGCCAAAAGAAACAGTAACAGCTCATTTTTAGACACAATAGACATCCACACAAGCCTACTATAAAAATGTACTACCAATGGCATCTTGGACTAACATCTTTTAATTTGTGACATGAGCCAAAGGAAATACGGTGTCCTACCACACAAAATAATTATTTCTATTAAAGAATCATCATTGCTTCTAAGAGGCTTGTGCCAGGCTTGGTGGTACACTCCTTTAATCCCAGCACGCTGGAGGCAAAAGCACGCAGATATCTTGAGTTGTTCGAGACCAGCTTGGTCTACAGAGTGAGTTACAGGAGAGCCAGAGCTACTCAGAGAAACCCTGTCTTGAGGAACAAAAAAGAAAGAAAAAGAAAAAGAAATAAAGTCAGTGAGCCACTCAGTCTGTCTGTCTACGGGGCTTGTGCGATGGCTCAGCAGTTAACACCGCTCATTGCTGCTACAGAGAACCAAACCTGGGTTTAGTTTCCTGCACCACATGGTGGCTTACATCTAACACACCCTTCTGCCTCTCACAGGCACTCTCAGAATACACATATATACATGTAGGCAAAACATTCATACACATAAAATAACAGATCTTATTTTTAAAACTTCAGTTTTAAATGTCAGTTTTCAGTATCCATTTTTACGTTAAAAAAGAAAAAAACCTTTATTGACAATAGTGGTTATCATTTGGGAGGGAAATTAGTTTGTTTTTTTTTATTTATTTACTTATTATATATACAGTGCTCTGTCTGCATGTACACCTGCAGGCCAGAAGAGGGCATCAGATCACATTATAGATGGTTGGGAACCACCATGTGGTTGCTGGGAACTGGGACTCAGGACCTCTGGAAGATCAGCCAGTGCTCTTAACCTCTGAGCCATCTCTCTAGCCCTGAGAAATGAGGTTTTTAATGTTTTTCCCATACATCATTTTAAAGGGGATGGCAAACTCACTTAGTGGCAAAAACATTGCCTGCTTCTCCAATGTTTTACTGCCTTTTGTTTGCAATGTCAGTGACAACCAGCTTTCACTTGTCAGAGTTGAGTTTCTGCAACAAACACCATATGCAGCATGCCAAGTTTCAAGTATTTCCTATCTGGTTCTTAAGACAGTTTGCCAGGCCCTGTAGTTGAAATGTTACGATGCCATACGAAGTAAAACGTCACTCGAAGCAAAGAAAATAACACAAAAATCAAATGACATGCTTGCTCTGATTCAGGCACTTTCAAGATCATAGTTTATTTATTTCTTCAGATAAAAAGATAGTGTACATATTAGGGAGTCCCTTAAAATTCACCTCTAAAGTTATACGCTTCTAGTATTTTTGCATCAAATATTAACCAAAAGTTTCCAGACACCTGAAAGCCCCACTATTAACATGAACTATAGTAATAAAAAATGTGACATTTAATTTGTTCAATGTATAGTATTTACATTATGAAACTAATGGTAAATAAACAGTGATAATGAATAAAATCAACATTAAAAAGCAGAGGTTTGCAGTCTTATGATGTGCTAATTATCATAATTGTATATAAAAATTAAAACATAGCAGAGCTTTCTGTTACAAAATTCTTAATCGTGTGAGTTGTAATCATTACTCGCTACCAATTTACATGCAACATCTGCTAGGACTGATATCTGATTTTCGTTTCCCCAAAAAAGGATGAGTAGATAAACGATATTTCAGAGCAGACATTAATTTACTTGAGGACAGAAAAATGAAAAGATTTTTAAAAAAAACAAAAACTGTACTCAAGATCAGTACTGGTCACAAGCCTCTTTCCTATAGAAATCATAAAAACAGCAAAAGTTAAAAAAAAAAAAAAAAAAAAAGAAAAGGCCCAATAGAGATGCACAGGCAAAGTACCATGAGGGGCACAGCTCAGAAAGAGTCCTGAATGAATCACACATCTTGTCTCTCCTTCAATGATGAGAGAGGTCTATTTTGCCATCAAATAACAATGAATGAAACCAAGTGAGGCTTGGCTTCAGAAAGAACCCTGAATGAATCACACATCTCCTTCAATGATGGGGTCTATTCTGCCACCAAATAACAATGAATGAAGCCAAGTGAGGGGCATCAGATGCACAATTAAATTTTGCAAAATACTAAAATGAGGCAGAGGTCATATATAATTCAAACTATATACAGTATCAGTGGAATGCAGCCCATCCCAAACGGCTTTGTGAAACAATTGGACCTTTATGATTTAATAGCTAAAATTATATTAGCTGTAATCATACAATAGATTTACATAGGAAGCAAAATCCAGGGGGCATTTTATATTATGTATTTACTGTGCTGTTTCAATTTAAAAATAATTTTGCTAAGTATACATCTCAACTGAGGTCTATGTATAAAATGTCCTAAGAGATACAGATGTTTACCTTTGGTGAGTTGAAGGCCTTGTTGTGACTTGTCTGAACTGTAGGCGGAACACCAGGTGAGTATGCACATGTGGGAAAACTCGATCTGAGGTAATCCAAAAGCTGTGCATGGGGTGGCTGGAGCTACTCTGAAAGTCAAAGTACACCAGAAACCCAAAACAGGTAACAGTGAGAATGGCAACAGGGAATGGAGTGCCAATGTGGCAGTGAGGTTGGTTAAAAACAGAAAGAGGAAGGCCTCTCGTACCAGCAGAATCCTGCGTACATACAAAAAGAAATAGCCACCCACCATTTTGTAGAACAAAAGCCAATTATTAGCGTGGGAAAGTACAAACTGCAGAAAACCAGAAGTCAATAGAAGAAAAAGCTACTGGTTCACATGAGAAAAAGGAAACCTTCCACTTGACAGTTACTTGGTAAATGCAGCTACAACCGCCCATAGCACTTCATTGGTGTTGGCCTTCAGACACTCCACTTCTGGGTCTAAGTCGAGAAGCTGCCGGACTCTCTTGGTGGCTAAATCATACTGCTCGTCCAGAAGAGGAGCAAAAGCATTCTCCAAAACATCCGAGGCATGGGCTAGGTAAATGAGGGCCAGCAAGCGCTTGTCCATTCGGTGAGGGTCATTTACCCATTTGTCAAGAACAGCTTCTTGTACCTTTTTGATGAGGCGCTGCTTAATGTTGTTATTGGTGAGAGGATGTGTCGTCATGTCAAACAGGAGGAAGTTCTGTTTCTCTGTCGTCAGCACACCCTTTTCTACCAGGTTTTTGGCTAATCGTTCCCGTACGTTTCTTAACTGATAATGCAATTTTAATGGATTCCATGTCTCACCTAGATAAGAACATTCCAGAAGTTAGGAATGAAGGATATGATTTGTTGAATTACAACAAAAATATATATACTATTAGATAAGCCGCATCCCCCTAGACCATGAAGCCCAAATCTGGATCTCTGGGTTCTAGGCTCCCAACACACTCTCAGGCACAGCATCCACTTCCTTTTGAGATGGCATTTAGTGAAATTAAGCATTTTTCAATAAAATCAACAATTTTCCTTTACAAAATTTAGTAACAAAGCACTTCTCTAAACTAGAACACATTAAAACTCAATCACCAGCTCCTTTATTCAATATAAAGACTCTAAGGCTGGACTTTGGAACACTTAGAGAATCAACCTAAAATTATATTATATCTAAGCTGAATTATTGAAGTCAGTAAAATGGAGCTATTAAACTTAAAATGTACTTAAATTTTCAGTTCCTCAGCTTTACAAGCCACATTTTAAGTAGCAACAGCCATAAATGGCTGGCCATTAACTACTAGACAGCACAGAACACTGTTATTATCCCAGGAAAGAGTAGTGGACTGGATTATATTGCTGTTCAGATGGCCACAGAAACTATTTTACTTGTATCACACTAAGAGTACAGAATATCCTTGACAGGAGCTCAGTGCTCAAGAGTACATAATGCTCACACAGAGGATCAGAGTTCAATCCCCAGCACCCATATCAGTGAGTTGCCTCACAGCCACCTGTAACTCCGATTTCCAGGAGGAAACAATGTCACTGACCTCTGCAGCACACATGGTGCACATGCATGCACTCGGGGCACTCAGACACATAAAATAAAGACTAGCCTGGACAGCAAAGAATCTTCATTATTATTAGAAATACGGGGGAAATAAATTAAAAGTGACTTTTCAGATATTGGTCATAAAGCATTCTGAAACTATGACTCTTGGGCAAACCTAATGAGCCTCAGGACTGCCCCACATACACTACCTGGAGGCATACCCTGGGGGACAGAGCAGGAATGACACAGCAGTCACCCTACCCAGTCTGAAGTCAGCGATCGGGACAGCTAAAGTAGCTGAAAGGGGCAAGACCGTAGCTAAAGACCTGTGCAGTATTCTCGAGTCTCAGACAACTAAGCCACAGAAGTTGAAGTGAGAAGCTGCAGAGCTAAAAGCAAAAAGACAAATACCAGGAAGCTGAACAATGCCTCGAGTTCTCAGAGATGAGAGGAAAACCTGAATCCATCCAGCCTGAGGTGAAAGGCCTTAACCTAAGAGCATCTAGGGCACAAGGAGACCCAGAAAGACCGCGTGGAAACTACTTAGACTGTCCCACCCAAGCTTTAAAGCATGTTGGTCCACAAGTAACTCAGATGTCTGTCTTCAAAAGCCAAAGCCAAGGCTGCCCTTCCCCCTGGGGAGCAGTGGAAGGGAAACAATAATGAGGATGAACTAAGGGCCCCCACATGCTAGGCAGGCATTCAACACTCTTTAGACAAAGACTTCAAAGTTCAGCACTTAATCTAATATTCACAATGCTGAGTATTCAATACTGTTAAAACAATAACAAAACACATTACATTTGCAAAGAAGAAAATGTGCCTGCAAACTAATGAGGAATGGAAATAGCCAACCAAATCAGCCATGAACAAGAAATAGCAAAAATGAAAAGACCAGCAGACAAGGACTTTAAAGAGAGCGAGTATAGCACCTACATAACTTAAAGGAAATGTGCACAAAACAAAGGAAAATTGGAATTCTCTGGGACAGTCTTTTGTTATATTATTTGTTATGACTATATGTGTGCACATGGATGTGACTCATGCCTCAAGTGCGGAGGTCAGAGAACAACGTGCAGAAGATAGGTCTGTCTTCCCATCATGTGGAGTCAATCCCAAGTTCAGGTCACCATGCCTGTCAGTAAGTGCTTTACCCACTGGCCTGTGGAACAGCCACTGAAATTCTGCAATTTACAATGGAAAAGAAATTCAGGTATATGATAAAGGGCTGGCACTATGAATGACTAGTAGTTAAGGCCATTTTACATAATTGAATTTTTTCAAATAAAATATTAAAACAAATCAGTGTCTGCAAGCATGTGTGGGCTTGTGCATGCATGCATGTATGCATGCATGTGTGTGCGTGTGAAATCTTTATAATATAATTTACTGGCTAGAATAAAATGGGAATGTGACCCTAAGAACAAAATGAGGCATTAGAAATGATTTAGTGGGCAGTGATGGCACACATCTTTAATCCCCGCACTCAGGAGGCAGAGGCAGGTGGATCCCTGTGAGTTTGAGACCAGCCTGGTCTACAATGCAAGCCTACGACAGCCAAAGCTACACAGAGAAACCCTGTCTCAAAAAAAAAAAAAAAAACCAAACAAACAAAGAAAGAAAAGGAAAGACAGAAAGAAAAGAAATGATTCAGTATTAAGGACTATCTATCTCTAAGGAAGGTACAGGTGAATGGGCACACAAGCTACATCTAGACTTCCAGAAAGAGTAAAACATACTAAGAACAGAAGAAACAGCACTGATGATGACCTTTTCACAGGTGTATGACTTCCACCTTCGACTGTACAATCCACTGTCTCTCAAGAGCCTACTTACCACCTGACAAGTTTAGGTTTGGGTTCTTACTCTGTTTCTTAATGCCAGTGTCAGGAAAGCAAACAACCCTAAGCTAGAACCAGACAAGATGAAGTAGCTGACTTTGAAGAACTCAAAGTAATACAACTGAAGAGGATAGCCACATTTATGTAAATACTTATTTTCCTTTAACTCTACAATTAACTAACTATGCATATACTAACCTGTAAGCTATCAAAGTACTATCCCCCAGCAACACTAGCCACTTAGGTTATTACTGTCTGATACACTTATGTTTTCACAGAGCTCCAGTACAACACAACTGTGTCCCAACAGTCGGCTAGCTAGGACAGGTCTCACACTCTAGACACCTTCGTGGCCACCTACTTCAAACACTGAACTCAGGTGAGCAAGCTTGGCAGCAAGTGCCTTTATCTGCTGAGCCATCTCACTAGTCCCTTCTAATCCTTCTGAAAAGGCACATTTCCTTCTCTGTGTGTAATTTTTATCCTTTAAATGTCTAATCCAAGGACTTCTTCCTTCTTTAATATCTAAAAGTTTCCTCAGATTTTCTTCTGAACTACCAAAATTTTAGAGAGCCAAAAATATTAAATTATTAGACACACTTAGGTGGTCTTAAATATATTTTAAGATCCCTTCCATTTGCAAGTTCACAGCACTGATGTCAGTACCATGTAACCCTGGCATTCAGACAGTGCACCACATCCTGTTCTGTTGCTGATATTTCTACAGTACAAGGCAGGAGTCAAATCCAGAGCTCTGACATTCTAGATCCTAAGGACTATAACACTGATAAAGACAACTTTGAAACAGCTGGACTTTTCAAAGGAAAAAAAAAAAGTTTTAGCCTCCAAGCTGGCTACAGACCTATACACTTTAAACATTTATAAAAATGGGAGAGCAGTAGGATGGCTCAGTGAGCAAAGCCACTTGCAGCCAAGCATAACAATCTCAATTCCATCCCTGGGACTCACACTGTGGAAGGAGAGAACTGACTCTTGCGTATTGATTGTCCTTTGACCTTTGCTCCTGTGCCAGAGCAAGCTCACCATCACCCCCTCACCACCCCTATTAAAATAAAAGTGATAAAAATCTTTATTATTTGGCAAGTTGCACTGCAGTCTGGTACATCTGCTCAATAGGAAGCAAGTGGCTGTTTTCCTTTTCTGTTTCCCAGGGCCTCACACACAGTACGAAGCACTCCATCACTGAGCTCCAACTACAACTCCCACCACTAGCAAGGTGCTTTGTTTTCTCTTCCTCCTGAGCTGGACCCACTCTTTCATGCCATTCCTAATGTATACCTAATAATAATATGTGCTAAAAAGCAACATTCTGGCATCTATAGCCAATCTAAAAGCATAGGATATTGTTTAAATATCTGCCTCGTGACTTCTGATCTAACCCAATGGACATCCTACTATATTTCAATACTTGGGGAGAAAGCTTCTTTTTTGGTTTTTTGAGACAGGGTTTCTCTGTATAGCCTTGGCTGTCCTGGACTCACTTTGGAAGAAAGCTTATAGACCTCGCCATTTCTTCAATGCTCACTCCAGTGAGAAGAGTGCAAAAGCAACTCAAGTGTAAGAGTTAGTCAGTTCACAGCCATATAATGTTAACTAGTTAAGTATACAACCACCTTAACTTATCAACCCAGCCCCTTAGGCCAATACTAGTTTGGGGTATATGCATTGTCAAAGGCAATCAGGCGATCAAGACACCAACCACCAGATAGAATGAGCCCAAGGAGCCACTGGTACACGTAATAAATGATCAAGAGACAGTTTATAGTTTATGAGGACATCCTCACAGCTTGGCCCACTCTAAACAAAGAAAACTGTACCAATGATTTTTATAAAGAATGGTCGGGCCAGGCATGGTGGCATACGCCTTTAATCCCAGCACTCAGGAGGCAGAGGCAGGCGGATCACTGTGAGTTCGAAGCCAGCCTGGTCTACAAAGTGAGTCTAGGACAGCCAAGGCTACACAGAGAGACCCTGTCTCCAAAAAAAAAAAAAAAAAAAAATGATTGGATACAAGCATGTGGGGCAGGCTTTTAATCCTACCACTTAGGCAGCAAAGGCACGTGGATCTCTCTGTGTTGGAGTTCAGCCTGTATAGTGAGAACACCTTGACTCAAAACAAACAAACAAACAAACAAACAAACAAACAAGCGCCTGAAGGAAGAATATCCATCTTATTCAGTATCTTCTCTCTCATGTGAAAGGAGATAAGACTTTATATACATATATCATCCCACCACCACGTTTCCATAAGTAACTAAACAAGCTTCTCTAAACAGAACTCAATGTTTACTTTTTAATACATCAGCTTACCACTAAGTAACTCAATCCAGTTCTGGACTGTCTCTGGAGGCTGAGTCTCCTTAACATGCTTTAGAGCTTCATCAAGAAGAACATCCCCTGTTGGAGCATCCGATTTACAGATCACCTAAAACACAAGAGGTCAGAAAAGATCCACTGGTACCTCTTCTTGTCACAAACTCGTTACAAAAAACACATAAGTACGTAAACATTTCATGCTCAGAGACCTTATACTTACTATAATTCCATTTGATGCTGAACCTTAAGCTATTAAGTACAGAATTTCATTCATTGAAACATTCTTAGGCAAAGAAAGACTCCATTATATGGAAGAATTCAATATACTAAAGGCATTTCACATAAGCAACAAAACTAATTTTCTCAATGAATGTTATTAAATTACAAAATTAAGAAATAGCTCCCATGAGCTTATGCTCAGTAAAAGATATGAAGGGGAAATACAGTTTCAGGAATAACAAAGACGTTTTTTAAATTGCCACTGGTAAGACAAGCAGTGATTTGATTATGTAAAATTACTCAATCTCCAGCACCAAGTAGATGAGGATCAGAGATGGGGTGTGGGGCTGGTAAGGACAGGCAGTCTAAATCACCTATCCTGGGCTACAATCTCAGAAGGGGCTGAGCGACAGCCCAGGACGTAGGCACACTGGAGGTTCTGCCAGGACTCGCACAGCAGCTCGTCTGTAACTCTAGTTTCAGGGGACTCAAATGTCTCCTGGCCTTTGCTGCAGCATGCATGTGGTGCATAGACATACACACAAATAGAACCCCAGACACATAAATAAAGTAAATCAACCTCAAAGGCAAGAAAAAGTAGAAAATAGCAGGGAGGGGGGCGGGGCGGTAGGAAATGAGTTTAGTACTGCCACACTACTCAGCTACCCTGGGTCCCCGCGGGCTTCACTCCTGTATCTCCCAAGCAATACATTTCTAGTTGAAATTCTGTAGTACCAGAATTCAGCCTAGTAAAGTACCTTAGAGTGGCTATTAAAAATGTTGTGAAACTTAACAATTTTACCTTTAAAATATAACTGTTCTCTCTTGTTTTTGTTCAAAAAAGTGTCCTTCATTTTTTTTGCTCAATTTCACAAAAGATTAAAATATATAAGGTCTTAATCCTCAGCATTATACAAGAGAAATATATAACTATAAAGCCAACCACAAATCTAGCTTTAAGAATTTAAAAAAATCAATTTTTAAGTACTAGGTTTAATCCAGTATAGCCAAAATTAGTCCATAATAGATATTTGAAGGCTAAGAAATCTAGTATGTTCACCACTGTTTTTTAAAACCCAGTATGTTTTTACAGCATAGCTCAGTTTATCAAAGTGACATGATTACAACACTGGGCAGTGCAGATTCAGAAACATCATTCAGAACACTCACTCTATGGTGTTTAGTTAGACCAGGGTTTATGGGGAAAAGGACTTCAGGAGAAAAGAACCCTGTGCCTGTGATGTTGTAGCCGTGTGACCTACTTCCTTCTGCTCCCTCCATCCCTCTCTTCATGGCCAGACTCTGGCCTCATCATCCACCTTGCTTCTGAGCCAAGTGTTCTACTAGGGTCAGAACCTGGCTATGGGGAGATAATTTTTCTTCTAAGTTCAGCTCTAGCCCTTTCTCACATGTGTCATTTTCTCCACTACCTTTGGCAGGATTCTAGCCCACAAGTCTGACCATCTATTCACTTGTAATACTGTCTTCTGAGTAGAGGCTCTGAACATTTTTAATGCTTTAAGAATACTTTTATTTATTCTTTGATAATTTCATAGCAATGTACAATGTAACTTGATCATCTCCAACCCAAATTCTCCACATTCCTTCCCCACCAACAGCTCTCCTCCTGTCACCTACACACACACACACACACACACACACACACAACTTTTAAATAAGCCACTCCTAATGTTGCTTGTACGCACATGGGTGTTAGGCCATCCATTAGAGTGTGGGCAGCCTACCAGTAGCTACACAACACAACCTTCCCCAGCCATCAGCCGCTCCTCAGCTGGGGGTGAAGCCTCATGAGAACACTCCAGTCCACACTGGGGCATTGTATGGCTTCACCTTGTTCAGGTAACCACAGCTGCTGTGAGCCTGTGAGCACATGAGGGCAACACTTTCAGTCCCATGTTCCATACTGAGCTCATCAGCAAGCAGATCTTACTACATTTCAATGCTCCTGCTCAAAACCAGTCAAGATTCAAACAAGTGGGCTGGAGAGATGGCTCAGAGGTTAAAAACACTGGTCCTGAGTTCAATTCCCAGCAACCACATGGTGCTCATAACCATCTATAATGAGATCTGGTGCCCTCTCCTGGCATGCATGCACACATTCAGGCAGAATACTGTATAAATAATAAATATATATAAGTTTTTTTTAAAAAAAGATTCAAACAAGTTCTAAATTCCTTTAAAACTTTCAAGAATATGTGTGACTTCAAACAAATATGCTCTACTTCAATAAATCCTTGCTAACTCCAGTCTGAAGCCGCGGTGACTTGCGGAGAGAAACAACCCGAGTAGGCTGCTATTGTAGTTATCAATAAAAAATATATACACAGATTAGTAATTTAGGAACTTTTCATTAGAGTCCTGACCTAAAGCAAAAAGAGTAAGGAAAAAAGATTAAAAATAAAAAACAAGACCTCCAAGGAAATGCATTATATAGATTAAAGATTTCAAGAAGACCTTGGGGACTTAACAGAAAATATTAGATTCATAAAACAAGCAACCCTGTGGGAGCCACAATCTTATAACAGAGAGGCCCAAGGTCAGTTGTGCAGCAGTGATATGACACGAGGCAGGCCATGAGGACAGATGTGGACAGAAGCTAAGGAGCAAGAGTAAAACAACCAAAAGCTGAAAGGCTACAAACAGATTCTCCCTTAGAACCTTCAAAAACCAACACAATGCCAGGCGTGGTGCACGCCTTTAATCCCAGCACTTGGGAGGCAGAGGCAGGTGGACTGATGAGTTCGAGGCTAGCCTGGTCTACAAAGCAAGTCCAGGACAGCCAAGGCTACCCAGAGAAGAAACCCTGTCTCAAAAAAATAAAAAACCAACATGATTACATCCACTAAGACTATGGTCATTTGTTAACATGAACTTAAAATGAACTGAAGACAGAGCCAGAAGTGGTGGCACATGCCTTTAATTCCAGCACTCAGGAAGCAAGGACAGGAGGATCTCTGTGAGTTTGAGGCCAGCCTAGTTTATATACCAAACTCCAACTCAGACAGAACCTCAGAGAGAGAATCTGTCATTAAAAATAAAACAAAAAAAACTAAAATAGTTGGCTTCCAGGAAGAGACCAAGGAAAAACAGCTACACTTGGTAGCTAACTATATGCATTATCTTAACTAAACCACAATTATTTTAAATTTTAACTTGTTAAATCATATGGAGTACTTTTGCAACAACATTACCTACATCACATGACATAGTAAGCCACTACAGCTAGGGAACAAGTTTCTCCTGACTGTAACTGTATTCCAAAGTCTAGCACAGTGCATGATATACTTAAATACTGAATACACAACAGAAAACTGAACAGACAATTACCAGTCCATGGCTCTTGCTCAGGAACAGCACAAAACTGACTTGTTTCTGAAATTATTTTTATTTTATGTGCATTGGTGTTTTGCCTGCATGTATGTCTGCATGTCAGATCCCCTGCCAAGTGAAGTTACAGAGAGCTGTGAGCTGCCTGTGGGTGCTGGGAATTTAACCCCAGGTCCTCCAGAAGAGCAGCCAGTGCTCTTCACCACTGAGCCAACTCCCCAGCCCCCAAAACGGACTCTTGTTAGCTTACTCTTTTTGCTTTAGGTCAGGACTCTAATGAAAAGTTCCTAAATTACTAATTTGTGTATATATTTTTTTATTGATAACTACAATAACAGCCTACTCGGGTTGTTTCTCTCCACAAGTCACCATGGCTTCAGACTAATATAATATTGTATTGTTTTATGATACAGTTCTCCAAAACAGTAATTTTTAAAAATTATTCCAATGCCAGCACAGCTGTCTTAACAGTAAATCACTAAATTGACTTTAGAAATGCCGTGAGAGACTATTTCTATGGTGTTGGCCTATAATAGCAGCAGTTCAAGGGAGTGAGTTAGGAGAATCTAAATTCAAAGCCAGCATAAGCTATACACCAAGACCCTGACTCCAATAGACAAACATGCCCATGTCACCTGACCCACTCAGTACTAAGCTCAAACCCAGAGCCCACCCCCGCCCTGCACATGCCAGGGAAGCACTCAGCATGAGCTGCATTCACTCCAACCCAGCATAGAGCTTACACTACTGCATGTAACGTTCGTCAGCACATTAATGGCTTTCCTTCTTATAAAATTATCGTTTCTTGTTTTATCAGTCAGACAGTGTTAAGAGTAAGAAATGAAGGCACGATGGGCTGGAGAGATGGCTCAGAGGTTAAGAGCACTGACTGCTTTTCCGGAGGTTCTGAGTTCAATTCCCAGCAACCACATGGTGGCTCACAACCATCAATAATGTGATCTGATGCCCTCTTCTGGCCTGCAGGTGTACATGCAGACAGAGCACTGTATACATAATAAATAAATCTTTTTAAAAAAGAAAGAAAAGAAAGAAATGAAGGCACGAGCTTGTAATCTTAGTGTTCTGGAGATGGAGGTGGGAGGCCTTCTAAGGTCAAAGGCAGCATGGTGAGCTCCAGGTCAGCCTTGGTTAAAAAGTGAAGACTCTGTCTTAAAAAAAACAAACTGCATGCCTGGCATGATGGTGCATGCCTTTAATCCCAGCACTCAGGAGGCAAATGTAGGGGGAATCGCTGTGAGTTCCAGGCCAGCCTGGTATACAAAGGGAGTAGCCAAGGCTACAGAGCACTTAGAAACCGAAAAACAAACAAATGTTTGACCTAACATTTAGATTTATAAATATAATATAATTACTAAATTGGTTTTGAAATACCATGTCCAAAGCATAAGAATAGAAAAGAAACAATCTTCAATATCTGAGGCTGAGTCTGAATTTAAAATCCAAAACCTAAGATCGGGTGTGGTAGCACATGCCTTTAATCACAGCACTGGGCAGTAGAGGCAGGCGGATCACTGTGAGTTCAAGGCCAGCCTGATCCACAAAGCTAGTTCAGGACAACCAAGGCTACACAGAGAAATTCAGTCTCGAAAAAACAAAAAACAAAACAACAACAACAACAAAACAATCCAAAACCTAGCATATACATTTCTGTTCTACTACAGAAGTACCTACAAATACCTTCACCATGGGAATAAGTATAAAGTCAATCACAGTCCTCCACCAAAAAAGATTAATTTCCGATGAGTAACTGAGTTCCACAGATTGGATTTTTGTTTTGTTTAGTTTTGTTTTACAAGACAAAGTTGACAAGGTTTCTCTGTGTAGTCCTGGATATCTTGGAACTCTCTTTCATAAACCAGGCTGGCCTCAAATTCACAGAGATCTGCCTGCCTCTGCCTTCCGAGTACTGGGATTAAAGGTGTGTGTCACCAATGCCAGGCTCAAGACTGAATTTTTTAAAGTTTCAAGGTTTTCAAACTTCCTTCAAACTTTTTCAGAAGCAAATAAAGTTAGGCATTTTCTTAAGATGCAATGGACATCGATCCTAACAGTGAGTGATATCTGTTGCATATGCAAAGAACCAGAAAAACCAAGAATGCAATCCAATAATGACAATTTTAAACTAAGTATTTAAAGCTATTAGAAATAGCCGGGCGTGGTGGCGCACACCTTTAATCCCAGCACTCGAGAGGCAGAGGCAGATGGATCACTGTGAGTTCGAGGTCAGCCTGGTCTACAAAGCGAGTCCAGGGCAGCCAAGGCTAACACAGAGAAACTGTCTCAAAAAAAAAAAAAGCTATTAGAAATAGTCCTCATTTATACAGAACAAATTCTTGTAACGGAGTATTATTTAGAAGTCCTCTTACCTTTCTTGTTAAAAGGCTTTTTCTTCTCATTCCACAAGCCTCTAATTGTAACCTTCCTCTCAAGGCTAGCTCAATTAACATACAGCCACGTAATCCAGATGATATGCAGTCATTCCAAAATGATGTATAACCCTATTGAAAATGAATAAAGAAAACAAAACAGCTAATTTACCTTAAGTCATAAGTAGAAATATTTTTAGCCAAAGCCACACGTCTTTTTAAAACAAAACACTAAAAATGCACTATTAGTATATTGCTAACATAGGATCTGGGGCAGGGATTTTTTTAAACAGCATATTCTTTCATATAAACAAAAAAGAACTTTAGAGGTTAAGCTGGGCAAAACAATACATACCTATAATTCTAGTATTGGGATATGGAGGTATTCTAATTGCTCAAGAGTTCAAAGTCAGGGATGGAGAGATGGCTCAGAGATTAAAAGTACTTGATGCCCTTACATAGAACTAGAGTTCCCAGCACCCACATGGTGGTTCACAACTGTCTGTCACTGTCAATGCCCTCTTCTGGACTCCTTGGGCACCAGACATATGTTGCAAGATATTTGATCACACTCTGAACCCCAAATTATATTGTTTACTGAAAAACCTGATTCTACTCAGCCCTGGCACACACCTTTAATCCAAGATCTTTCTGCTTGAGTATTGTAAACACGATTAAATAAAGTTAATCTTAGGTCAAGAGATGGAGCAAGCAGCCAATTAATAGGGAGTGAACATAGGAAAAAACAAAAAGCAAGTCAAGAAGACAGACACACAGGAAGTAGAAGGGAGGGACATTCAGTTTGAAGGTTTTTTGAGAAGCTGTGGGGAAGGAGGTTTCTTTTTCTGCTGAGGAAGGTCAGCTGGGTGCTTTCTCTGCCTCTCTGAGGTAGCATGCTTTCACCCCAGCATCTGACTCCTGGGTTTTTATTGGTAGAACTGAACGTTTGAGATTTTGTTAAGAAATAAACAGGCATACATACAGGTAGTGCAGACATACATGAAAACAAAACAGCCATACACACAAATTAAACTAAAATGTTTTAATAAATAAAAATCCAGGCTAGGCATAGTGGCTCATACCTCTGGCATTCAAGGCAGCCTGGGCTACACAGGGAAGGCTTCCTGGTACTTTTGCCAGGTCAAAGTGATCGGCCAGGATTTAAGAGGATGGCTGACCATCAGCGTTCATGGAGCTTCACTAATGATGTGGGGACTTAAGTGCAACCCCCAAGATACCACTTTTAATGAGAACTTTCGGAAGAACAGCATTTAGGTAAAAGGAACTATAGGGAGATAAGCGAAACTACAGTTTTGTCAGGCACTGTGACCTACTAATCCCAAAACTTGGGAGGCAGAGGCAGGTAGATCTCTGATCTACACAGTGAGATCCAGGACAGCCAGAGGTACTTAACAGTGAGACTTGTCTTAAAACTAAGTAAATAACTAGGTTTTTAAAAAATAATTATTATTTAAAAAGCCAATTTCAATGTGAAATCAAGGAGGCAGACTAGCTTTGAGATTTGCTAAAATGAAAAGACTGTAAGAGACTAAGCAACATGTTTATTAAAAACCAGTAATCAATAGAAATCAAGATCTGGAGAAAAAAAAGACTTAGGACGCCTGGGAATTGATTCCACATGAAACTAACAGCTGTGTGGTTCTCAAAAGCCTGAAGATACAGATGGGGTTCTTGCAAAGAAAAGCGAAGTGTAGACAGCATACACTTCATGAAGCAGGGTGAGTGTGGTGAGTACACCAGTCTGAAATGCCAGTTGGACAGTTTAGCAGTGCACCTTTGATGGCAGAGAACAGAGGGCTGAATATGACTGTCCCAACTGTTCTCGTGCTATGAGTCACCCAGAGATGTCACCAGAACGTGCTCTTTACTACGGAGTTCAGAGTTACATTTAATGAAAAAAATGAATTAGCTCACATGGGAAAGTAGATGAAGAAAAAGAACAATTATATGCCAAAGTTTATGGGACTTATCTGAAATATACAAGATCAGTGAAGCTAAGAGAAACATCAAGCAACGGAGTACCCAGTGCCTTGATAACCTCTTAATAAACCCATATCTCAAACACATGATCAGGAATTACTGGGGGAAGGTTTTTAAGTTGCATAAACTGACCCAAAACAGTGGGAGTAATATGACTGACCAGATAACAATGCCACGTTAGATTAAGTAGGCTAGAGGCAAAGCAGACCAGGAGAGTGCCAGTCATCTGTAATCAACCTCAGCCAGCCCAGTTCTCTAGTGAATCCACGACACAACAGAGTGTAAACAAGTTAGCAGGGGAACCGCTCAGAGTCAAGAGTTTAAAGAAAAACTTGGCCTTGTTTCTCTAAACAACAATTACAGGGGCCTAGTGGAGGACTACATACTCATAGCATGTTTATGTGTGTGTCAGCAGAAATCCTTCCTATCTAGCACAGCAAGTGAGCCACTTTTAATGAGGTAGTCAAGAATCTATGAGAAAGACTAGTAAAAAACTGGCAGTATCAAGCAGCTACATTTTTAGTTCAAGAGGCAGAAATAACTAGCTATGTTTGCATACAGTGTGGGAGAATAGAGGATTTCCTGGAAGCAAAACAAAGCATGAGGACCAGGGGCTGTAAGACAGTGCCCCTCGCCTCACCTATCATGTATGTATGAGACAACTCCAACCTGAGTTCAGTAACAGGACTGAACAATCCAAGGCATTCCAATTTCAAAATTAGTCCCTTTGTCCTAAAAAGTAGTATCAGCAAGGGGAGACATTCCAAGATAAAGTAAGCGGGTTATGTACTGCCCTCCAACACACAGGTATCTAGAATGGCATGGGTTCAAAATAGAATAAAGCATACTACAGAGCATGCCATAGAGAGCCTAATATACTGTCAGGTCAGGTAAGATGGTCCCAGCATATGCAGCTCACTACACTGCCCAGCTCTCTTCTAACACAGCACTAGCTGCTAAGCTAGTGGACTACAGCGTCCTCTGTTGCTGTGGGTCCTCTGGGTCCCAGCCAAAACCAAACTGCCAACCATCAGGGCAGACCTCATGTGTTGTGTAAAACTCAAGTGAAACAGGTTTTTATCATTGCATGCACCATTCAGTCAGGAAGTCCAGCAGAAAGAACGAACAAATGAGGCAAGGGGACATACTCCAAAGAAACAATCTTCCCCCACCACTGGCAGTTTCAAGGTTAACATTAGGAGGCAAGACTGAACTACACTACACATCTAGGAACAGCCCATCCCAGTTTCTGTCAGAAACGACCATCACTGCTGTGCATCTCCAACTGCCTGCTTTCTTTCCTCTCAAGCGGTCTGGCTTGCATGGGAAAAGGGGCACTGTTTACTGGGCCCTCCAAAGTGTCAATAAGGACAAGCCCTCCCAAGTGGGGTGAAGAGCTACACTACTTAGTCCTAATCTCTTGAGGAGAAACTTGAGAGTTAGCCACTCACAATGGAATACAGGGTAAACCTACTCTGAAGGTTTTACTAAGAGAGATACAACAACCAGATGTTCTAAGATGTTTCGTGTATTATACAAACACATACAATATGGAAAAATGTCCTTGATCCATATTTTACATAAGATACAAAAATAAGATAAATATGCCCTGAATTTATAATGATATGGAAACATAAATACAGGTTTTGTATAGTAATCCTAGCACTCAGGAGGCAGAGGCAAGCTCAGCTCTGTGAGTTCAAGGCCAGCCTGGTCTACGTAGAAAATTACAGGCAGGACAGGGCTACAGAGTGAGACCTTGTCTCAATTTTATACAAAGGACAGGGAGAGATAAAAAGAAAAAGAAATGCAAATCTTTTGACACAGTTCTATAGACCTTAAGCTACATTACAGAATACCATGCATAGAAAAATGTATGTACAAAGACACCGATCTTGCCACTTATAACGGAACAGTAACAATGATGACAAAGCCTAAAAGTAAATAAATTCAGTATTTGCCTAACTTTTTGACATTGGACCACTTTTATTTACTGTATGCATGTCAGAATATTGTATGTAACTTTCTAGGCACCAGGCTTTAAATCCAAGTAGAGAAGAGCTGAGGAAACAGCACATGCTGCTCTTCCAGAGAACATGAATCTGGTCCCCAGTATCAAGCCACTCACAACTGCCTATAACTCCAGTTCCAAGAGTATCAATGCCTGGAGCCTCCCAAAGGTACCTGCACTCAATGTATATTAACAACAGAGACACACATTTAAAAATAAGGGCCAGGTGTGGGGTGCCTTCTTTAATCACAGCAGAATACAGTGGATCTCTGTGACTCTGAGGCTACCCTGGTCTAATAGCAAGTTCTAAGTCAGCCAGAGTTACAAAATGAGACTTTCAAAAAAGCCTTTATTCTCTCTCCTAGCTCTCCTGCCTTGGTCTCTTACCCCACTCCAAGATCACCTCTACAGTCTCCTTGATGTCTGTAGTGATACTAAACTGACAGACATTTACAAATAAGAGCCTCAGCATCCTCTGACCTCTCTCATCCCTAGCCACAGCTTCCAAACCAGCCAACACCATTTCAAGGGTCATCAAGGCAGCAGTCAAGTTCACTGAGATGGGGGCTGCCTGCCACAGTTGGGTGGGTGGCTCTTGGGCTGACTTGGGAACTGTTTAGGGAAACCTCAAATCACAGCTCTTCTACTCACATCTGGATTTTCTTCGGAAGCAATGAGTTCTTTTGCCTAATGTTAGCCTTTGTCATCCTATCCAGAAGCAGCTGTCTCCATTTCTATCTCCCATAATTCTTTCTCTGATATCTCATCGGCTCTCTATGTCCCTTTTTCTGTTACCCTCCACCCCCGCCCCAGGAAGTCTGGGGAAAGTGGCTGGCTCCAAGTGTAGTGGATGTAAACATGTTTTTGTTTTGATCCCAAGTGTGGGATATGAAACAGACTTGTGTAAGGGCGTTCACTGGAAAAAGACTTGTGAGAGGGCCCATAATGTTTGTCCACTAGAAGAGGAACTGCCTCATGCAGGGGCATGGTTTTTGCCAGCTAATAAACATCCTGGTACAGACTGAAAGGAGATATATATGAGCCCCAAACCAGAAAGTTGGCTTTTTTGGCTTCTGCATCACTTCACATCACGTGGCTGTTAATCACTCCTCCTCAAAACACTCCAGAAAATGCTTTGAGGTTTCTAGGTTTCTGCTGCTGCAATTGTGGTTGCTTTTGCTGAATTTCTGGTTTGCTGTTTAATGGGTCTGCTGGAATCCTGATGACATTGACTGAAATCCACCTAAAGAACTCAGTCTACTTCTCCTGTCCCCATTAACCTTCTTTCTCTACCTATAGTAGGTGGGAGTTATATTAAGGCATTTAAAATCCCCAAATAAAGTAGGTTTGTAAATGATCAAAGCCTATATCAAAGTTTGACAGATAGAATACAAATAAATACTGTATTAATAAGGGGGCATAAATAAATACATGGTTTTAATGATCCCAGTGCAAAGATTATTATAAAATTAGGAAACCACCTGGGCAGTGGTGGTGCAGGCCTTTAATCCTAGTACTAGGAAGGGAGAGAGGATCTCTGTGAGTTCAATGCCAGCCAGGTCTACAGAGAGAGTTCCTGGACACCCAGGGCTATCCAGTGGAACCAACTCATTTTTATGTATGTATGTATGTATGTATGTATGTATGTATGTATGTATACATACATCAAATATACATGTGTGCATGTATATGCATATTGATCCCGCTTTATGGCTAATAGTGATGGCTATCTTCACTTTACACTTTTCTTTATAGATCAGAGAGAAAATGGAACAAGAAAAAGACTGGTTATTATAAGGTAATAATTAAGATACAATCAGTAACGTGGTAAGGGTTAATATTAGAAACACTAGAAATTTGTACCTGATATAACTAAGAACCTACTTTCAGTTTCTCAATGCCAACATAGGCCTCTGAATATAGGGTGTCATCACTAAGCCTGGCTCTTCCCAATCCTTTGGATCTTAACCAAACAGCATTTCTTAGAAAGGTCTCTCCTGTGCCCAACGCCAAATTCACTCTCAGAGTCCTCTCTTTTTTTCTTCAACATAACTATCACAGTTTTTAATTATGTACACACATCTTTGTATATTTATATATCTGTTTTGTGTCAAGCACAAAACAATTACCACAAGTATAATTTTTAGTGAATAAAGATCAATTATAGGCTTTAATTTTTCTTGGGTTTTTTGTTTTGTTTTGTTTTAAATTTCTTCCAGTGCTAAGAAAACACAGCGTGCTACACACACCAGGCAAGAGTCTTCATCATGGAGACACTCTCCCCAGACACTTAAGACTTTTTTTCCGTGTGTGTGTGTGTGTGTGTGTGTGTGTGTGTGTGTGTGTGTGTGTGTGTACAGGCAGCTGAAGAGATTAGAAAAGGGTGTCATATGCCCTGGGACTGGAGCTATAGGAAATGCTGAGCTGGAAACTCTGGGAAAGCAGCAAAAACACTTTAACTGCTGAGCCATGTTTCTGATCCCTATTTCTTATTTTTTGGTAACCTTTATTTTCCTAAATATACAGACTACTTGTATGTTGTTTAAAAGGCATAGTTCTACTATTCTCATGCCTTAAGCCCAACCCCATCATTTTACTTCCTTTCTCTCATAGCTTAGTAATCTTAGTAATTCTGTGTTGTTGTTGTTTTAACCATTTAGGCAATCAGATGCATGTGGTGTAGACATAAATGCCAGTCAAAAAATAAATAAAAATATATAGCCAGGCAAGGTGGCTCATGCCTTTAATCCCAGCACTCAGAGACAGAGGCAGGTGGAGCACTGTGAGTTTGAGACCATCAAAGCTAGTCCGACAGCCAAGGCTACACAGAGAAACCCTGTCTCTAAACAAACAAATCTTTTAATCTTCACCCAAGACTGGCACCAAATTTTACAAGTTCAGGCCCCAATGGGTTAAGTGTTTAGAAACCTGATACCCTGAGACCCACATAATGGAGAGAACTTATTTTCACAAGTTGCAATGTGACCTTTAAATGCACACCATCATGTACACATGCATGCACAAAGAAAGAAACAAACTGTAAATGTTTTTAGTAATTCCAAGACCAATGTCTTTGCTGTCTCCAGGGTTTCCATTCCTTTCTACACTCACATCTTTTAAAAGTCTGTTTATAGTATTGTCTTTAAAGCCCGCAACTGCTTCCAATATCAACCCCAGATTTTTTTTAACATCCTGTGCCAATAAAGTTTCATGTTCCTTATTCCATTCATAATCTCCATCATAACTGTTATTTTCACGCAATTTTTATTTACTTTTATAGTTGAGTAAGACTGCTTATTTTTTTCATCTAGGTTCTTCTTGTGTATCCCATCTAAAAATGTTTTGTTTCATGTTAGGTTACAGCCTGTACTTCACTGGGCTGAATATCTCCAAGGACAGGGGCACAGAGTGCCTGGAGCCTCAACACCTGAGAGCCTGACACAGAAAACTCACTTGAACCAAGGAGTTTGGAGCCAGCCTGAGCTACAGTCTCAAACAGGCCATGGAAGACAAGCTCAGAGTACAGTTCCATGGCAGGGACTTACCTAGCAGCTTGCTAATTCTGAGTTCAATCCTCAGCAGTGTAAACAGTTCTAAGTATGGAAATAAATCTGAGGACTGGGGAGATGCCTCAGCGAGTAACACTGCTTACTGTGAAAGCTCAAGGACCTGAGTTCAAATATATGTAGGATCCACATAAAGCTAGGGATGTCCTGGTATGCCTGTACCTTAGCACAGTGGATCCTGAAAGCTTGGGGACCAGCCAGAGTACAGGCATATAGCCCTCACCATTACATTCACAAATAAAATAACATTAATTCTTTAAATTATTTTAGAGATTATAATAAATTATATCATTTCCTCCTCCCATGTCATCCCATATACCTACCTCCCCTTGCTCTCTTTCAAATTCATGGCTTTTAAAAAAATTGTTACTCCCACTATGAACATATACATTAAATTTTTAAAAAGAAAAGAAATATTTTTAAAGAGTTGTGGACCAGAACTAGAGATTGAGCTCAGTTGAGAGATTTGCCTATCCCAAATGTACAACATAAACCGAGGACGGCAGACAGTGCCTGCAATCCTAATACTCCAGAAATGGAAGCAAAAGGATCACAAGTTCATGGACATCCTCAGCACAGAGCTGGAGGCCAGCCTGGGCTACCTGAGCCCGTCTCAATAATAAACAGTGTGTGAAAGCATTTGCCACCGAAGACCTGGTAAGTCAAGTTTGATCCCTGGAAACCATATGAAAGAAGGAGCGAGCCAACTCCCATGCGTTGTCCTCTGACCTCCATACAGGGTGCCCTATATACCCCCACACAAATAAATATAGAAGATATTTTCTTAAATAACTTTTAGAAGTTGTAGAATCCTGCCCTAACCACCTTCTGTAAAGATTCTGGCCTTGAAAGTAGTAAGGATTATTCTCGTCCCCTAAAAAACAAAGCACCACAAAGAGGAAATAAGATCAAAATATGGGAAGAACTGATTACAAGGGCCAGAAGAGGCAGACACCTCACAAGCTTTTTGTTTTGGAGCCAAAAGGCAAAAGGAAATAAGACTTACTGCCTGCCAACTACACTTGGCACTTTATACAACACAGCTGCCATGATAGTCACTGGTTCTGGAAGTTTGGGGGCTCCTGTTATCTCAGGAGAGTGAACAGTATTCTGGAGAAGGGAACTAATGGAAACAATCACAGACTGCGCTTCCATCTAGGGAAAAGAAACCAAAAATCCTTCAGGTTTCCCGAGTTCCCAGCCCAGATGGTCTAGAATTACAAGGGGAAAATATTTCTACACACACACACACACACACACACACACACACACACACACACACACACACGGGGCTGGGCGCAGACAGGCACAGAGACAAACACACATACACTGAGAGTTTCAATGAAAAGGCATAGTAGGAAGTAACTGAATAAGTCAAACATTCACTAAGTTATCATGTCCAGGATGGTCACAAACTAACGACAATAATGAAAGCTGGACTCGAGCAGAGCACTTGCCTGCGGTGCTCAAGGTAAGAGTTTGATCCTCAGCAATCAAAGGGGGAGAGCAAAGAGGAAAGCGAAGATCAAGCTTTAGTCAAAAGCAACAGCATTTTCCTTAGCTTAAGTAATATAGCACCCCTTAGGACCTGTAACAGGTTATGTGATAGACAATAAATAGAGGTCATTTAGCCCAGAAAACTATGAAGTCTAAGAATTCAAAATCATTTAGTCTAGCTCTCCCAACTGGGAGTTGAATGGCAAGGCTAGAATCGAAAACCACGGTATTTGTGTTAGTTTCTTTGTCAACTTGACACAAACTACAGCCACCAAAGAGAACAGAAACTGAGAAAAAGTCCCCAGAAGATGGGCCTAATAAGCAAGCCAGTGGGGTATTTTCTTGATTGATGATTGATATGGATGGGCTCAGCCCACTGTGAGTGGTGCCACCTCCAGCAGGTGGTCTTGGGCTGTATAAGAAAGCAAACTGAGCAAGCCAAGAGGAACAAGCCAAGAGGGACAAGCCAGCATTCCGTGTCTTGTGTCCCGTCCCATAGGCTCTGCCTAAATTTTCCATCCTGACTTCTCTTCTTGATGGAGTATACTTATGAGCTAAAATAAGCCCTTTCCTCTTCAAGTTGCGTTTGTGATGGTTCTTCTAGCCCAGCACTTCCCTAGGCTCTAATCTACATCTTCTATTTCCTCTAACGTTGGTATCCCATCATACCAAAATCCTCTGGAGCTCTGTCTCCTATGTCGACAGAATGCTCCTTAAAAGCTAAAAATCTTAGAAACCTCAGCACCTAGCAAAGGGAATGGGTGCCATATTTGGATTAACTGAGATAAAGCTACCAATTAAACCTGTTTACTCCATTGGTGCTGTCTTTTTCTAGTATGACTCAAAAAAATAAAAAATAAAATAAATCACACTAGAAAAAGAGTGGGGCCAATGGGCCAAGAGTAAAACTCAACCATTTTCAAGCCTGTGGTACACAGGAGCACTGTTCTGAAAAGGTAAAACATCCTTCTGGCCTACTATTCTTTTCCTCGAGCCTCAGGAGGACAACTGACCGGACAAGCCTATCTTTAACAAAACAAAACAAACAAACAAAAAATAGAAGATACTTCAAGAAGCCATCCAAGCCAGGCATGGTGGTGCACGCCTTTAATCCCAGCACTCTGGGAGGCAGAGACAGGCGAACCTCTGTGAATCCAAGGCCAGCCTCCTCTACAAAGTGAGTCCAGGACAGCCAAAGCTACACAGAGAAACTCTGTCTCTAACAAAAAATCAAAACCAAGAAAAAAAGAAACAATCTATTGGGCAGTGGTGGCACATGCCTTTAGTCCCAGCATTTGAAGGCAGAGGCTGAAGGATATCTTTGAGTTCAAGGCTAGCCTGGTCTACAGAATGAGTTCCAGGGCAGCCAGGGCTACATGGAGAGACTCTGCCTCAAAAATAAGTGAATGGATGGATGGATGAGTAAATAATAAAAGCCATCAATTCGACGGCTAAACACAATGTAGAATCCCACCCTCCCCCAAGCAAGACAAAATGGGGAAAGTTCATTAATGTGTAACAGTAAGTGGCACGAAAGTACAATCCCAAGCATTTGAAGTAACCTAACCATTTTCCCACGTTTTATGAGAATTCTGAGACTCTCACTAGTATGTAAAGAAAAGGACTACAAAGCCTCACTTCTGTTCAACTGGCTTTTTTTTTTTAACTGTGTGTGCATATATGATCATGTTGCCCTCGGATAATAACCACCTTGTTTTTCAGACAGGGTCTTAAAGGAGAGAGAAACCTGTTTTTTTAGGATCCCAAGTGTGGGATCAGAACGGTGTTGTGAGAGAACAGGTGAGGTTAATCCACTAGAAAACCGACCACCTCGTGCAGGAGCTTGATTGTTGCCAGCTGAAAAGATCCCATGATCTGGGAGGAGATATAAGTGAGCCCAGAACTGGAGGCGGGCTTTTGGAGACTTTGGATAGTTTGGCTGTTCATCACCCCACTTCGAGATGCTCCTAGAGAGAACCACTCGAGGGAAGGCTTCTGGGCTCCGGCTCCTGCTGAGGTTCTGGGTTCCAGTTACTCCAGGTTCCAACAGATAAAATCCTGCTGATTACACCAAGACAATCGTTCCTTGGAACTGATATCCTTACAATTTTGTCACTGTGTTCTTTAATCCTCTTTTCCTATTGTTTTGGTTAGTCAGGTTATAAGTGACTTACGCTCGGTTACTAAGTTGTAATAAAATATATTGGATTAAAAAATTGAGTCTACAGGGTCCCACACTGGTCTGGAGCTTGCTGAATAGGCTTAAGTACCTTGGGACAAGATAGGAAAACCCCTGACCCTTTAAAAGAGTATAAACATGCCTATGATTTTAGCACTAGGGAAACAGAGGCAGGAAACCAGGAGTTGGAAGCCATCCTACACTTTGTTCCAAGACCTTGTCTGAAAAAGGGTGGGGGGAACCTCCCCTAAAAAAACTGGATTAGTGTATAAGACTAGTTCCTAGTATGTATACAGTCAATGAAAAAACTATACACCAAGAAGCAATGCAAACTCCCAGCCCCACCACAACACCATTTCTTATACTTGCCTACACCTTAAACCCCGCCCCCATAACTTATGAAGTCTACTGATACTTAGACAAAATAATCACAACAAATAGCTTCAATTACCTGGCACCAAAGAACTTCAATTGCTTAAAAACAAAAACATACCTAAATGTTGTAGCATTAAATTTCAAAAACTTCTTCAGGCTATCTTCATGGGAACCAATCACAGCTAAGTAAGTGTTGACAGCTTTAGCTTAAACATTCGGAGTAACGCCTCTAAAATAAAAGGGACTTTCTCACCGTTATTTCCTCAATGTGACAAGACTAAAAGCAAGTTTCCATTAGTTTTAGGTTTATGGAGTTGTATCCATACAGAACCAAAATGCTAACCCAGGAACGTAGTGCCCATTTTGTTTTTCTTGTATTTCCTGAAAATGTCTCATAATCTGTTTTGTTTCCAAGGAGAGAAGGAGGGAAGGAAAAGGGTGTACTACCAAGAAGCCTACTTTCTAAATAATACTTTCTCAACAAATGCTTTCTAAAATCGCATTATTATGGCACTAACATCTAGCTTTTCACATCAGCTCGCGCGCACACACACCACACACACACACACACACACACACACACACACACACACACACCCCACCTGCCTTCCTCATTATAACTAATTAAACAAGTACTGTGCCCCTTTTATAGCGAGAGGGCTATTGAGTGTCTTCAAGCTGAATGCTATTAAGGCATGTGAACATTTCCACTGAGAATCACTTCCCTGGATAGTAGCTAACATCCCAGGACCCACCAACAGTCCACGGAAAAACTCACCTTTCTACCGCTGCGAAATTTGAGGCACTAGAAAATTGTTTTATGGGGATGAACTGAATTTTTTGCCCTCCTTCCTGAATTGTAAAAACTTACCTAAAACAAGACCCATCCCTTTCTATCTGACTCTCAAAATGTGCTGTCTAGAGTTTCCACACTGAAACGAAACAAGCTTCCGGGCCAAGGCCACCTCATCATACATGATTTATGAAACATCTAAACCTCTACGTCTTTCAAGATAATCATTTTGTAGACGGATGGGTATGTAATAAAATCAAACGTTTAACTACAAAATCCAGATGTTGAATAGGCGCAGTCACTATAATTTTTTTTTCAACTTCTACGTGTAAAACCCCTGGATATTTGGTGTGCAAACGACCTTTCCAAAAGTCTATCTAAATCTTTGCGGCCTTTCATCAAATCGCAAACTTGGTATTCCCAGCACTTCACAAACCCTCCCTTAAAATGGCAAAACTGAGGCGACAGCGGAGCAACTAACCGCAATACTAACTCATCGCTCGCTCAAACCAAGCTGACCCAAAAAAGTTACTTCCTAGGTCTTAGAACAATTTTGTATTGACTTTTTAAACAATAAAAATAACTTTTGCTAATTCTTAACAGCAAGTCGTACATTAAGTTTTACATTTAAAAAAACAAAAACAAAAGAGAGGCCGACAGCAAGTATATCCGTCACCCTCCCCCCAGGTCTTAAAACCTGCAAAAGCTCAATACTTGGGGGGCGATGGTACGCCCCACCCCCGAGTCTTTGGATCTACTTAAGCCGTCTCGGGCTGGAATTGCAATCATTTGCCGAAGAAAGCGAGGAGGAAACGCAACGACGGCCAAGACCTGGACACGAAGAGTGTGAACAGAGGAAGGAAAAACCCAAACACCCGGTACCGGGGAGCTGGGGGGGGGGGGGACACCTGGAACACACGGGGGCCCCGCCGGGGGAGGGGGCGGGGGGGGTGCTGACTCCCACACTCTCGGGACAAGTCTGGCGCTCAGGGGCGAGGGGCTCCCGAGCCAGCGGCAGGTGCGGCCTCGGCCGCCGGCGCCCACCTGGGCCCACCTGGAGCCCGCGCCCCGCCGCCGCCGCGCCCGGCCCGCCGCGCCCGCACCTCTCGGTCCTTGAGGCCCAGCAGGAGCACCTCCTCCATCAGGGTCAGCCGCGTTTCCTTGGAGTCGCCCTTGTCGTCGTCGTCCTGCTCGTCGCGGCGGCTCTGCGCCTCGTCCTCGCCGCTGCCGCCGCCGCCTCCCGCCGCCCGCTCCTTGTCGGCGGCGTTCCGTGAGGCCTCGGTGCGCCGCTGCACCAGGCCCGAGCTCCGCTGGGTCAGCGAGGTCATGGCTCCGGCCGAGGAGCCGCGCCGGACCGACAGGGACGCGGGACCGGCCGGCTCTCCCTCACGGCCCCGGCCCCGGGAGCTTCCGTGTTAATTCTCCTCGGAGCTGGGGCGGCGATGTCCGTGGGCTGCGGGGCCGAAGGCAGTCATGGGGAGCCGGGTCGGGGCGAAGCCGGCGGGCCGGGGCGTCGGCGGGGTACACACAGAGGTGCCGTCAGCCCGCCGCTGTGGCCCCACCACAGCCCAGGATCCCGAGCGGAGGCGGCGGCGGCGGCGGCGCTTCCCAATATGGCGGCGCGCGCTGACGTCACCGGAGGATGTGGCAGCGCCGGCGCGGGGCGGGGCCGGGGTGCCGGAAGCGGCGCGAGCGAGGGGAGTGGCTAGCGGCCTCCCACCCCGGGCGGACAGCGGGGCTTCGGACACCGTAGTGTCCGTGATTCTCGGGACCTGAGGTCGTGGTCGGTGGCCCGCCCCGCTTTCATCCGCCTCTCACTAAGCTCTCACGGTCCGGCCTGGCGCCAGCGACCAGCAAGGCCACCCCTGGACCCCATAAGCCTAGGGCACGCGAGGGCGGACCCCGCTGAGCCCTTAGCATCCCCATCAGTCCTCGGAGGCGCTGGGTCAATGTGTCCCAAGACCTACAGGAAGGACTTGGCTCTCTGCCTGAGAAACTCCCTGGCTTCAAAAGGAGCCATCTACACTCGGGCGTTTAAAAGTGTTCATGTGCTCTAACTGACGAGTTGTGTTTGTACAACTTTTTATTTCCTACCTCCGGCTGGGCCTGTAAAGTAGCCAGAGCATAGAGAGCATTGTACGTTTAGTACAGCCGACCTTAGGAACTTTTTATGGCGATAGTAAACCTCTTGAGTTTTATGCCACGTCTTTGTAGCTCTACATCTCTTTCGATGTAATTACTGGGTTAAATCCCCCTCGGCGTGCTAGGCAGTTTGTGCAAATCAAGTTAAAAGAAAAGCTGCCAAACCCGAGAGCGGTTTGGAGGAACAGAAGAGTGGAACTTGTGAGAAAACATTACCCAGAAACGGTATCGAAGATCCATCCAGTATCATTTTAAAATAAGCGGTAGCCACAGGCAGCAAGTAAGCGAGGTTTAGACAGAATCTTCCTGTCTATAAATACGTTGTCTCAACTCCTAAATGGACAGTAAGTCCCAGTAGGTTCTCCCACCCGCAGCCCCAAGCTACTTTCTCCTTTTGCTGAAAAAAGTTTGTCCTCAGCCTGTTTCTCCTACTCACATCATAATCTTTTTGTTCCTTTACCTTTCTGCTAGTTCTTTGCCAACTGACTTTTAAGTGTTTCTTTGCAAATCAACTGATTGTTTAACTCATGAGGTTAAATCCGAAAGGTACAACGTTGTGTGTACAGGCTGTGCCTGTTCAGCTGGTTGCTCCCCTCCCTGGGGCTGTTTTGAAACGTGGTAAAGTGTGACCACCTCATTAGGGAGGTTGGTCAGTGGGTAAAGTGTACTTGAGGACAAATTAGAAACTGGCTCTTGGGGAGACAGAGGAAGATTCCTAGAGGCTTCCTTGCCAGTGAGCCTAGCCAAACGGGCAAATGCCTAGCTAGGTTCCAGTAAGAAACTTTGTCTCAGAAACAATGTGAGGGCAGAGTGGATGGCTCGGTGAGTAAACAGGATTGCTGTGCTGGCATTGGGCCAAAGTTCAAACCCCAGCACTCACGCATACCTGTGATATCAGCCTTAGGAAGCTGAGGAAGACAGATCCTGGAAGGGTTAGAAACAGGAAAGGAGGTTACCTCAGGTCAACTTCTGGCCTCCACCAGTGCGTGCACATACATCTCTCTCTCTCACACACACACACCAAAGGAGAGCAGCACCTAAAGAATAATCACACACAGTATTTTGTTTGTTTGATTTTGTATTTTGGAACAGGACTTCTCCTGTCTCTGTCTCCCAAGAGCTGGGACTGAAGGCATGTGCCACCACTACCCAGCCACAATTTTTAAAATGTGAATCCCATTCACCTTCACCTTGAGTGAGGCCCAAACT